>NC_137082.1:19555010-20949128 GCF_951640355.1 Cnephaeus nilssonii
ACTGTTTAGGTGTCTTGTATTTAATTTGGAGTTGATACCCGGCAAACAATTTAAGAAAACAATTGTTAATATTATCAGTGATGGCCACTGGACACCTCATCTTGGCTTATCAGCCCTTGGCTCTATAGTCAAGATTGTTATGCAATATCTACAAACCATCATTCTCACTTAACAGCTCCCATTCTCCCATTAAAGTGAGGGAGGGCCAGCGGCTTAGCTGCATGGGCATATGCAAGGGGTCTGGGTCCTAACTGCCCCTTAAATAGACTTCCAACAAATTCTCTTTTTCTATGTGTTGCATGAACACATCCCAATTCCAAAAGAACTTGGTGCAAATAATTCCTGAAACTTTTGGGAGTTCTGTAATATATTTAAGGGTCTTCTTGGCTAGGAATTTAGATTTTTTAGAGTTCATTAACACCAATCTGTCTACTTTTGAGATTTCAATATTTTATTTCTGTTGTCTTCTCGTATTTCCTTACTGTTGCCTTTGTAGAGTTCGGGGAAGAATGTGATCTAAAAAAAATGTAATCCACGTGTCATCTTTAACCAAAAGCTTGTTAACCCTGAGTGACAGAAAGGCAGCATAATACAGAGGACAGTGGAATCACTGGGAGTTTGGTGACCCAGTTTTGACATGAATTAGCTGCATGACCTTAAGCAAGTCATTCTCTCTTGTTGAGTTTTACTTTCTGTGAAATAAGGCATTGGTTTAGATAAACTTGAAAGCCTTGTCAATGATTCTGCATGATATCTAAATTTCCCAGGATTCTGAGTTGATAAAAACAACTCCATTTTCTTAGCATATTAGACAAAAGAATTTCCAGTATAAAAATACCATCTCACTTAGCTTTCCATCCCAGTGTGCACAGTATAACAGGGGTCACAGTAGACTCTGACTACTGGGCTCAAATCTGCCACTTCATCTCCAGAGAGAAAAAGCTAGCAGTTTTGCAACATTGAAACATATGCCATCTTTGGGGAAGAAAATGTTTATTAGGAAGCCAACAGTTAGCTAGCACCCTATTTGCTTTGTTATTCTCAAAGCTTTTTCCCAAGTCCACTTTGGAAAGGCCACAGAAGTTATTCTAAAATGGAGACATCTTAGCCAAGATGGAGTCTCCTTTAGAGCCAAGTGCACAGTATAGGCTGTCTCCTTAGAGCATAAGCTCTGTGTAAAGCAGAGTGATGGCCCATTTCTGGTCAGTACTGCCCTAGGCCAGAGTCGCTGGCTGTAGTTGTTCTGATGAGACTGAAAGACTTATTCTTAGGTCTAGTGATTGCGATCTGGCAAATTAGACTATTATAGTCTTATATTACTTAAATGTTTTATATGTACCCTACAAAGACCTATTTAGAATAAATAATATAATAAAAATAATGTTTTGAACTTTGGGGGAGAAAAAGTAGATTATTTGTTTCATTGTGTATGTATATATCTGTCTTTCATATATGTGTGTATGTACACACATTTATACATGCATGCATATGTATAGGTCTGTATGTATATACACACCTGTGTATAGGTGTGTATGTATGTATACACATATTTTGGCAGGTTTTAATCTTATGATTTTTTGTTTATATCTTAAAAGACTATTATAACTCCCTATGTCAGGTTTAAAACTATGTGTATAAAGGGCTCAGAAACCTGAAAAGATGTAAAATGATGTGTAACATGAAGTTTGATGGGTGTGAAGGGAAACATGCATGTATATACACCGTTAGAGAAAATGTAAACCTCTGAAGTCTTTTATGAAGAGAAAATATGCCAGTATTTTCATAAATAAAACCTAACTTCCCTTTGACCTAGACATCTGCACAAAAGCAAAGATTGCTATTCTGGCTTTGTTTGCGGTTATATAAAGCTGAATGGCCAAGAAGACAGACCAGAGTAATAACATAGGAGGAGAGGGCGAGAGGGGAAATGACGACCCAGCCCTTGCCTCTGAACACTTTGGTATTACTGGATCTTTTGTGTGAAAATTTGGCCATACTTTCCAAAAGAAAGACAATGTCTAGGTTCCTTACAAATAACCTTTTCCTCCAGTAGACTAGGAGAAATCCAGGTCTACTTTTACTTTCTAAAATACAAATAAAACCAGCATGTTGTCAAACCAAAGAAGTTCAGGCAGCAGGTGGGTAATTTAGTCCTGGATCTGGCTGGTTAGTTATTTAGATAATTGAATTTAAGCCATCATGGATAATGTAATCCAGTTTAATTTGCAAAAATGTCAGGCCTGGAGACAGATCAGAAGAAAACATTTGGTGATGGCAGAAACATCATTGGAGAGACTTGCTCTGTGTTATGAGCTGTCTGTAAGAACTGGCCCTTTCACAATATAAGGGTCTAGACTGAAAAGATTTGATTGAGGAATTTGGCAATCTGGAGTGTATCATTAATGTTAGTGTTTCATAATGCGTTTTGCTAATTTATTTATGAAATGTTTGATTTAGTAATCCATTTGCCCCTTGTCAAAAGCATCTGGGAATGCCTTTGTTTTCAATTTGTTTACTTGAATAATAATTTGATTTGGGTTTTCCTATTTGGTGAGTTTATTCTGATCTCAGTAACATCTTTAACAAGACCACATGGTAGATTCCTATTGTTCTGAAAATGTTGGGCTACATTTCAAATGCCAAATGCAGTTCATACCCCACCATTTGTCAGCCTAAACATGTGCTTGTTGGCTTTGAAAAAGGAGCCTTAAATAAAAATGACATTCCCTCCATTTATTTCTTTGGTTCTATGGCCAAATACTTTCTACTTGTACAGTTCTTTGTTTTCATCTAGCTGTGCCCACTGCTTGAGTCCCGAAGGTTTGGGAATTATTGGTGAGCAGGTGGGAGAGTGCAAGTGAAATTTACATACTTGGAGTCTCTTGGAAGAAATCTATAATAATGATAAAAGGGTAATATGCTAATTAGACCAGAGAGCCGAACAACCTTCTGGACGTTATTCCGGATGTCCTTCAGGACGAAGTGGCGGTGGTGGGGGCCGAGGCAGTTAGGGGCGATCAAGTAGGCAGATGAGCAGTTAGGGGTGATCAGGCAAGCATGCAGAGCAGTTAGGGGCAATCAGGCAGGCAGGCAGGCAGAGGGGTTAGGGGCAATTAGGCAGGCAGGCAGGTGAGCTGTTAGGAGCCAGCAGTCCCAGATTGCGAGAGAGATGTCAGACTGCCGGTTTAGGTCAGACATCCCCCGAGGAGTCCCAGATTGCAAGAGGGTGCAGGCCAGGCTGAGGGACACACCCCCCTGCACAAATTTTGTGCACCAGGCCTCTAGTCTTAGATGATATTGTAGGAGAGTAGACATTGTAGATAAATGTGATGGTTGGAACTCCAATTTAGTGTGTTTCAGAGAGAACCATGAATGTCTGCATTCTAGATACAGAGACTGAAGTACTGGCACACACTGGGATACAAGCAGCCCAACTTGGGGACCTCTTTACTATGCAGTTAACCTGGTGCCCTTTGGGTAAGATTGCAGAGAAATAGTACTTAGTGGTTCAGTGTGAGAGGGAAGTGAAACCTGGCAGAACAACAGGGACTTCTGAACCCCCTTTGGAGACTTGGAAACACACAGAATAGCTTTGCTGAAGTCTGATTGCAAGTGACACTCACCTCCATGTTGTGATCCCCAACTGCACTCATGCTTGTGTGGATTGGTTACACTTGGCCTTCACTATGAGCCCTGAATTTGATCACTTCATTGATCAATCCTTTTGCAGTGGTTTGTTTTACAAACACGTCAATATCGCAGAACAGAGATGTGTGCAGTAGGAACCTTGCCATGTCTGTATCTCCTGGATGTTTTCTGTGCCACCAGAATCTAGCCACTAGACTTTTCCTTTGGTGTCCTCAAGGTCATCTGACTATTCAATAGTATTTATGGATAATTCCCTAGAGGGCATAGAGAGGATCCTATATAATAAAGAGGAATATGCTAATTATCCATTACACCCGGAGGCCTAACTACCTACCGTGTAACAACCAGATCACGGGAGGGGGCAGGGCAGCAAGCTATGAGGAGGAGGGTGGGGCAGCGAGCTACGAGCAGCGGAGAGCTATGAGTAGCGGAGAGCTACCAGCAGTGGAGAGCTATGAGTAGCAGAGAGCTACCAGTGGAGGTGGGCAGGTGGCCAGCTGAGGCAAGCGGCAGCAAGTTACTCACACATGGATTCATGCACAGGGCTACTAGTGTAACAATAGATGAAGAAAATAGTGCTTTTCATGTAGAAGTTCAACTACATAAGAAAATTTCACTAGAGCCTAGTCTCCAGTTGCCAGCAGATAGGCATACGAGGAGTTATAACTGTAGACCTGGAACAGCTTTCTAAAAGTGCATCAGTGAAGGAGCATCGCTATCACCAACTTTAAAGCATGGGAATAGAGCCTGAAGGCTTTTTAAATTTGCCCGAGGAATGCTCCGAATCCAACGTCCCTTTCTCTACCTGCGTCCTGAGCTAAATCTGTATTGTACAACGCATTGCTTTTATTGTATTTGTACTCCTTTAAACATATGTTGGGACCTTGATAGTCACACCATAACTATCTCCACAGGTGGGTCTCTGCAGGTCTGAGGCCAATATGGTGGGTCATTATTCCAGGCGGGGGCATAACTCACATTGCCCATCTTTAAAATCAGTTGGGCCAGCCCAGCTGGCATGGCTCAGTGGATGAGCATCAACCTATGAACCAGGAGGTCACAGTTTCATTCTCAGTCAGGGCACATGCCAGGGTGCAGGCTCCATCCCCAGTGTGGGGTGTTTAGGAGGCAGCCGATCAGTGATTCTCTCTCATCATTGATGTTTCTATCTCCTTCTCCCTCTCCCTTCTTCTTTGAAATAAATAAAAACATATTTAAAACAAAATAAAATCAGCTGGGCCAAAGCCTGGGGCTCTTTGAGAAATCACAAGATGTCCCTGAAGTCCTCACCAACATACCTTCCTTACCTTAAGTCTTTTCCAAAGCAGTGTGCTTATGTTGTTCTACAGCAGTGATGGCGAACCTATGACACACGTGTCAGCACTGACACGCGTAGCCATTTCTGATGACACGCATCCGCTGAGGCGGCTGCATGCCGAGGATGAAACATTTGCTGCTCCTGAGGATGAAACATTTGCGAAATAATGTTTTTTCCTCAAAGTGACACACTACCCAAGTTATGCTCAGTTTTTTGGCGAAGTTTGACACACCAGCTCAAAAGGTTGCCCATCACTGTTCTACAGGGTGGAGATAGAATACTGCTCTGCTTCAGGAAACACAGACTTAGACTAGCCCTTTATTATTTAAATGCTTAATTTGCTTTGGCCTCAGTCCTTTTATCTGGATAATGCAGATACATGCTATATATTTCTTCTAGAGTTTTTGTTTGTGATGCTTAAATGAGATCAAAATATAAGACTCCAAAACCTCTCACACTGGACCACTCAGATTGTGTCCATGGGAGCCATTGACCCAAATGTGCTAATTCTCCATGTAGGGAGCTTGGTCATTCACTCCACAGGGGTCATGTTTAATTTTAAGCACACTGACGATGTTATGAACAGTGCTTCACTTCCATAATTATCTACATATAACGTTTGCATGGAGCTGAGACGTCCAAGCCACAAACAGTGTACCCTGCAGGAGCTCACAGTGGAGGATGTGGGATGTCTGGCAGCTGGATCCTGCCTTAGACCAGTATCCGCCACCTAAGCTACACTGAAATCAGCTGGGGAGCTTTCACATACTTCTAATGGTCCTGGCCAATTAGATTGGGATCTCTGGGGTGGTACAGGGCAACACAGGGGTGGCAGCTTTTACAGCTCCTCAGGGGCTGTGCACAGAAACCAAGGCAGAGAACCTGCTCCGTTTTCCCAAATATGGTCCTTGGATCAGCAGCCTGTTAGAAGTACAGAATTTTAGCTCTACCCATGTCTCAGACCTCCTGGATCAGAATCTGCATTTTAACAAGATCCCCACATCATTCCTAGTGTCCCTCTGGACAATTTAGTAACAAGGCTTCACAGAGGAAGAAAAGACAGCAATCTGTCATTTTTGTTTTAATGTGAGAGATTAAAGTGAAAATGACTTCTATATTATTAAACAATTTTAATGTGCTAAAATGCTACTTAAATACTTGCAATAAAATATTTGGAATTTCACAGGCAAAATGTGATTAAAAACTTCACCCAAGGCAATATGCATGACAAATGGCAAGGATTGAGCTTTGTTTGGCTCAATAATGCTCTTGGAAGCACCTCACATATAGGACTCAAGACACAGAAAATTATCTTGTGATGTGTGTGTGTGTGTGTGTGTGTGTGTGTGTGTGTGTGTGTGTGTGTGTTGTAAAGGCCTACATAGTTGGGGAACATATTACTTTTTCAAGAAAGGATTTAGAAAGGGGGAGGCTGAATATAAAAGGGTAATGAAAAAATTGAATGAAGGCTTTGCCACATGCAGAAACACAAATACAGACAGAGGTCAACTGTACTTTCAAAGCAAAGAAAAATATTCACTCTGTTGGTGAGTGGAATTTACATAGATCTTGATCAAATATACATTCCCTTCTAAGTTTAAGACTTTAGCACAGCACACAAGAGAGCTCAGTAGATGCTGAGAATGCCAGCCCTTCCCAAAAAAATAAATAAACACCGAGAGGCTGAAAAGTGAGATTGCCCTTATTGTGCTCTCATTTATTGCCCACCATACTTGGTCTTAGACCACTATTCACCACCTCAGTTCCAGTTATTTAAATATTTAATTTACAGTACACAGAGGGCTGCAAGCTGATTGAGGCTTTGAAGGTACACTCCTGGTGGAGCAGAGGTGATGTGAAATCACACCTTTTTTGCTGGAAGTCTTGAGGACCTCAGTGAACAATATCACTATTTTACTTGAGGCCCAGAATACCCCTTGCCAGTTTTTAGTGACTTTCAAAACACCAGGATGGTATTTTATCCATTCTCTTCTCTTCTTCCCTTTCTTTGTTCCTACATTGCTTTTTACTTTGCTGTTCTTTGGCTTCTTAAGTTAGAGATAGTCTTCCTTCAGAAAGCAGTGTCAGAAAATCTATTTCCGCACTGGTAGGCATGGCTCAGTGGTTGAAGGTCGACCTATGAACCAGGAGGTCACAGTTCAATTCCCATTAGGGCACATGCCTGTGTTATGGGCTTGATCCCCAGTGTGGAGCATGCAGGAAGCCGCTGATCAATGATTCTCTCTCATCATTGATGTTTCTATCTTTCCCTCTTTCTTCCTCTATGAAATCAATAAAAATATGTGTGGTGTTTTTTAGTGTGTGCATGTTTGTTTGTTTTTTTTAAAGAAAATCTATTTCCTTATTACTTTGTTCCAGGATTTCCATTAAGCCTTTGGTGACTATTTAAGGATAAGTTATGGGTAGGAAATTTCCATCAACTTGCCTGGCAACAAGAGAGGCGATGTTTCCAAGATTCTCGTCCACAATTCTGATGCTGTCATAACTATGTTAAGATCCAACACTCCAATGTCTTATTTAATTTGTATGTTTACTGTCCCAGTGACATGAAAGTTCAATTTGGTTTTACAGAAACTCCCTGACTCAAATGTCCTTTCCTAAAGATCAGGGCAGCTTGTTCACAGAATATCAGGGTCTTGGGTTAAACTTCTCAAATGGAACTGCCATCTATGTGCAGCCTTCCTCCCCCTCCTCGACCCCACCCCCCGTCGCCTCTTGAAGAAAAAGCACCTGCACTCAATGCCACTGGCTCAATCCAATTGCATTCTGGAGACCACATCCCTGCTGACCTGCAGTGACCTCCCACCACTGGTTATCTGTCTGCTCACCTAGAGCCTGACTTCTTCCTATTGGTCACAGATTGGCATGCAATGCCTACAGGCCTGTTTTGTTTAATTGAGCTTCTATCCAATATTTAAAGATCAGGAATTTTCACAGAAAAGGTCATTTTTTTTAAACCCCAAACAAAACAGAACAAGAGATCTAGCAAATTGGGCCAACCTGGTAGCATGTCTGGGTTGTTCCCCAGAAATGGTTCACTATCTCTTCCCTTCATTTACTCCATTACTTTGTTCCTTTGGACTAACTAATGGGTACATCCATTCCATCTTCATTTATTCTTTGTGTGTATCAAATCTTTCATTTAATTCATTTTTAAAAGTTTTCAATTATTATAGTTTTCATGTAGAGAAGTTTCATTTGGTTCTTTTCCAATCACTTTGACCATTTCTTGGAGTATCTGATTCTTTTTTTTTTTTAATATTCAAAATTCTCTTTTATTTTTTTAAACGCATGCAAAGTAGTCATTTTACACTGGGAGCTTGATGACTTGAGTCTCTGAAGACTTTGTGATTATGTTCCTGCCCTGTACTGTTCTTGCTCCTGGGAGCTTTTCTGTGAACTACCCAGTTTCCCTTGAACTTGACCTGTGTGAGTTCTTTAAGGCCCTGGTTGAAGTTGGGTTTCTCCATAATGGATTCGTATCTGTTCTTGTCTCTTCCCTTCTCTTCTCAATTTTGGGCCACAAAAGTCAGATTATCTTTTGAAGTTTATTGGACCAAGTAGGTATTCCTGACACTGAGGAATCACAGTTGGATGTGGTGAACAGCATAGGGTCCCCTCCATTGGGCTGTACTGACACATGCCCGCCTCCTGGGCTACTGACCCTCAGCCAAGGCTTTGACATATGTTCACCGCCGATAAAAGGTATTCCATAATCACTGATCAGAGTTGTTTCGGAGCAGAAGGTAGCAGTCTGTCGACATTGTTTAGTAACAATATTTGGATTTATGACTTGTTCCTGTATTTGATGGAGGCTTGGGAGGGGAGTTGAATTTCATGGATAACATTAGTCATATACCTAGAATGTGTCCATTAGAGATCCCACTGTGAACAGGTTTGCTGGTACCAAGGTAGCAAGGTGCTTCACCTACCTGCCCATGTGCACATGCACATGAACATGAATGAACACACATGAACATGCACACACACACACACACCTGTGTGTTCACACGTGCTTGTTAGAGACAAGGCTCTCCTGTGAAACCAGCTGTGGGAGGACAAAGAAGCTATAGCCTGTGGTCTCCAGACCCCTTTCAAGACCATCCTTCTGCTGCTACCTAAGTTCTTTGTCAGCTCTTCTGTGAGCATAAACAGTCTTCTGAGTCCTTTCAGCAGTGGAGCACCTAAGGTGATTAGTGGTTAATAGCACAGTGGGGGGCTCCTATTCTGTTCCCCTCTTACTTGGATGAGGCTTCTGGGCCCTTCCCCAGAGCCCCGTGCAGCTGACAAAGGGAAATCTCAAAGTTTTCCACAATTTGCTGCAGATACACAGGGTTCCTCCTTTCACTCTGCTTCTGGGTTCTTCTGAGGATTCCTCACTCCCAATCCAGGTCAGAGATGCAGTATTTTATTCAGATTGCGTTTTCAGTGGGAAATTATTTAGTATATCCAATCTTCTAAAGTGCCCGAAACTAAAATCCTCCAGTACACACACACACACACACACATGCACGCACACACACACACACGCATATGTGTGTGCATATATATGCATGTGTAATCATGACTCTAACACTGTAATCTGGTATTCACCCCTACTACATGGACATCCTTTAAATATGCTGTCATCAAAGGCTTGTCCCCTCTTTCCTCCCACTCTATTTCATTGTACCATTTCACAATAAAGTTTCACAGAAACACAGCACACCCAGTTGTTTCTGTGTTGTCAATGCTCAAATAATGGCAGAGTAGAACAGTTTCAACAGAGACCTTCTGGTCCAGAAAGCCTAAAACATTTATATGTGCCCCTTTATAGAAGGAGTTTGACAACACTTGTGACTGATCACCCCTTTGTAAAGGGAGAAAGGACTCCTTGTGCCTTGTTGTTGCATTCTTTATATCATCTTTTGGTGTCTACTCTTACTTCAAATTACATGGTTATTCCAATGGGAGCATGTCCTGGTTACTATGAATAGTTCATTAAGCAGCTCATGTGGATTATGCCTTGGGTTGTCTCATGTTGGTTGGATGTGTATTAAAGCACAACAATGATACCCCCTAGGTTCCTATTAGGAATCTGTGAAGAATAGAAGGAGATTTGTGTGATTATGCATGATAGATTGTTGACCTGTCTGGGGACTGTCCCTGTACCTTTGACATCAAGGAGCAAGGAATCAAAATTGCAGTGTCATGGAGCCAACCAGGGTTGAGTGAGCACGGTTGATTCTTGACCACCTGTGGAGACACTAGTAGAGGCCTACCCAGCTCTGTGTCCTCCGGCAGTATAAGCAACTGTGAGGTCCGGCAGTTCCAGGCTGCCAGGGCCAGTTGGAGAAGAACTCACTCTAGTGCAGCCCCTGCTTCTGCTACAAGAGGACCGCTCAGCAGGGAGCCATGGCTATGAATCAGGTCACCTTCAGGATTGAGGGTCAAGGGCTGGAGAACTTATAGGGCATACTGTTCTTCTCTTTTATCCACTGTACCCCAACCAGGCATTCTTTGGAGAAGTTGGATGTCAAGAGAGTTTCATCCAATCACTTTCAGGTGGATTAGTTGCCCCTACTCAGATAGGTCCCCCTTTACGTTTGCTGGGGACCTGGGCTGAATCCATTGTTAGACATTCAGGGAAAGCCAGAGTCAGAGTTTTGAGTTATATGGGCAGTGAGAGGTTTGGAGATTTCATTTCTAAAGGGTTCTGGTTAGTAAATGAGGCTACACCCCAGGATTGAGCTCTCCTGAGCTAGGCAGCAGGTAGCGAGCCATTTTAGATTTCACAGGCCCCCTAAACAAGGTTTGCATTGCTGTCTTCTGAGGCTGTGTCCTCCTATTTACCTGTGTCCTGGGTCCTCACATACCTTCAGCCATCTGACCTGGGCTTATGCATATCACACACGGATGACGCAGCCAGAGACATTCTCTGAGTCACTGCTCCTGGTGCCGACTCCCAACCTCATTTCCAGGCTCACCTTCACTTTCTGCCAAATGCTTTATTCATATCCTGGCTTCTCCTGGAGCTCAGCCATGTCCTCCTCATCATCAGATGGACTCTGCCCCAAAGGCTGTACCCATACTGACCGTCTCCACATTGCACTGTGCACTGCACTCTCCCTGCACTGGGCTCAGGTGCATGGCAGCTCAGCCTCATGGGTTAGGCCTCCCTTAGACCCCATGCTGGAATGTCAGCTCCACTTGGGCAGGAATTTTTATTTTACTCATGAATAAATTCCCTTAGCACAGGGCAATGCTGAGCACCTAGTGGGTGCTCAGTGTGTATTTACAGAAGGAATGAGTTGAGGGTTTGGTTTTTTTTCTTTTCTTTGTAATCTGCTAAGTTTTTCTCTCAGTGAAAATTCGATCTCTCCACTGCAATGCAAACTTGTTTCCTTGCCTGGTTGGAGTTGTTTCCCTTTTGATGGAGTTGGCCAACCAAGTAGGCCCCCTTTGCCATGAGAAGTGCAACCTGAATTCAAAGGATTCAGTGAATCCTTGCTGACATTTCTTCCATTTACTCTGAGTAATTTTGATTCCTCGAATATTTCTTCAGAACATTTTACTATTTTCACCTATTTGTCTGGAAAGGGCCCCCATTAGGGAGGCAGTTTCTGATGTGTACAAAACAGTGCAAGATTTGGGCTTTTCTCTTTTAAAACTCACAGTGCTCTTGAAAGCACCTTGAAAACAATGCCTGGCACTCGCGTGGGTTCACCATGTGCTTTAGTCTGGGAAAGTCTGTGACCCCGGACGCCTGTGATTTTGTATCTGCTTCTAACAGCAGTCATCAGGGGATAAGTGGCTTCCTCCCCCGTTTGTGGAAAGCTCTTTGTTGGCAAATGCAGCCCTTCAGGGTTTGTCTTCCCAATGCTGGCTCAAGACTTTTTGTCCCGTGAGGGAAGACTGTCCTCAAAAATGTTGAAACTGCGAAAGAGATGGTGATACTTCATCCACTTTTCCACCCTGCCCGTCCTGCTGACTGTGCCCACTGATGGGAAGATAGGAAGGGGTGGGGGTGAGCGAAGGGACAAAGAAGGCAGCACTCTACTCCAGAACAAAGTACCCTCTCAAAACACCGTGTCCAGGACTTGAGATGCCTCGAGAACAGGAGTCCTGAGCTATTTGTTTGACCTTGTTGAGAGTCTCAGGTGACACTGAGACAGAAGCAGGGCCCAAGCCAGCCTGTGCTGGGCACAGCTGGTGGCAGTGGAGTGTCAGGATGGCCCAGACTTCACTGGCCTCCTGAGGTGTCTCCTTCTCCCTAGCCCTACCTCTCGGATATCCATCTCCATCCTGAAGCCTGGATAATCTTTCTAATTTGTTTTTATTGATTTTTAGAGAGAAAGGAAGGGAGAGGGAAAGAGGGATAGAAACATTAATGAGAGAGAAACATTGATTGGTTGCTTCCTGCACACCCCTTACTGGGGATGGAGCCTGCAACCCAGGTATGTACTGAGAATGGAATAATGAACTCTTGGTGCATGGAATGATGCTCAATCCACTGAGCCACACCAGCCAGGCCTGAATAGTCTTTGTAAATCAGAAACCCAACCAAAACCTTTCTCTGCTTCCTATTCCTTAAAACTCTCCATGATTTCCAAGCTCTGTGGTGATCCATGACCTGGCTTCATTTCAGCCCTCAGCCTACCACAGACAGTGTGCTCTGATCATCAGAGGTCACACCTCCTCTTTCTCCTGTCCAGCTCCTCCCTCTGTCTGGGATGCCCTTCCATTTTCCCTTACTGGACTAAACTCCACCCATCCTTTCAGACTCCATTTATGGCTCTTCTATTCCAGGAAAGTTCCCACCCTATCTTTATCTCAATGCGAGGGAAAAGTTTAAGTTCATTTTAAGCATTTACTGAGTGCCTACTGTATGCCAAGTGTTAGAGAGAGTGGAGATAACGACTCAGGCTTTGCCCTTGAGGAGCACACAGACCAGTGTGTTGGTCTAGTCCAAGGACTGCAAAAAGTGAGCAGATCATCAGACTGTCCCTTGGGCGCAGTAAGCATTTAATCATTATGTGATGAATCTTCTTTAAAAGTTAAAAATGAAACATAAACTTTCAAAGTCACTAAATATGCCACCACTCATATATCAAAGTATGATATTCCCCTTTATGGTGAACATGGATGCTGGTATTATTACATATATTTATGAGCATAATGTGTTGTTTTGCCAGCATTCAAGGGTCTAGTGGGAACAAAATGGAACTTTTCCCCGGTATGAACATTCCACCATGCCCTGCAGAAAGCTTCCCATTCGGGGCTCAGAGAAAACATTGAAAGTTTCAAGTATATGTTTAATATTGCTCTTAATGGTATGCATAGTTACTATGGAAATTAAATTATTTATTATTAAATGAAGAGCAGCAATGAATCCAGTAAAATGAATTTATATCGATACCGGGCAATCTTGGAATGTGGTTATTTTGTTTTTGCCTTCTGCATTTATGGGAAACTGATTGAAAAAAAACCTTCCATTTAGTGGAAGGGCGCAGTGCATTTGTGTATCTGCCTGCCCCATGAGGTAATTTGTTTCTGATAATAAAAAGGAGCATTACCTAATTCAAACTTTTATTATACTGGTGTATGGGACAACTGTAAAATGTACCTAGGCAAATGATTTATTGACCACCAGATAATGAGGAGACATGCCGAAGTTGCTGGAAAGTTCTCCTCAGGCCATGGAGACTGTGGACAGAACTTATCACTTTCATGATGTAAGTGTTAAACATGGGAAACAAATAGTCCAGCAGCTTGACTGCTCCCATTGATATCCAATAGAAACTTCATTGCAGAGTTATGCCCAGTGGGAGATCAAATTTCATATATTAAATTTTTTCTGTCAAGAGTCATTTCTCAAGTTCAGGAAGAAGATTAGTAAAGGTCAAAGAGATTCAGGGTTGCTAAAATGGCACCCAGCGGCTCTCAGAAAAGTGGGATGCTCTCTGACCCCAAAGGGGCTGCTGGAAAAGTTTTTAGGACCAAATAAGATGGTTGAATTTGAATGGTATGGCTCAGCCCTGCAATTCATTTAGTTCTGGTTTTAGTCTTCTGAGAGAAATGCTCTGCACTCAGTGATAATGACAAAGCATATGCTGTTCCTTTCAATAGTCCAATTTTTGGCAGGCATTTTTTTAATATATATATTTTTATCCGTTTCAGGGAGGGAAGGTGAGAGAGAGAGAAATAGAAACATCAATGATGATAGAGAATTATTGATTGACTGCCTCATGCATACCTCACACTGGGGATCAAACCTGCAACCTGGGCATGTGCAGCGACTGAGAATCGGACTGTGACCTCCTGGTTCATAGGTTGATGCTCAACTACTGAGCCATGCCGGCTGGGCTAGGCAGGCCTTCCTAATTCCTCCATGTGGAGCAAGAGGTGGGTGCATTTTCGGTTGATGCGGAGTCACTCCACAACTCAGTGGCTTTAAACAACAACTATTGTATTGCTCAGTTTTTTGTGGGTCAGGGATTTGGGCAGGGCTGATGGGGTAAGTGTGATGGCTCATTCACACGGTTTTAGCTGGAAATCTCAACTGCTGATGGAGGAACCATCACCCCCCAGCAAGAGTAATTCCAAGCAATGTGACCCAAGCAAAGACAATCAGAATCTTCCCTTAGAATGAATACATTGACATTGGAATGAAGAAGCTCTGACTTAGCGTATGGTTACTGGTTGGTCACTTCCCAGTCTCATGGAGAAAGTGCCATGTTTTTAGTAGGAAACAACAGGACAACTTAGGAAGAGGAAGGAGACAAGCAGAGATGGGAAATGACAGACAGAGAGTTGCTGGCAGGACTGAGACTCCAGTTACTGTTCTGGAGATTCTGAGTCATATCGGTCTTCCTTTCAGTTCTGTGAGCTATTTAGCATCTTTCCTGGCCACGAGAGCCAATACATTTCCTTTTGTGCTTGCTAACCCAATTTTACTATTATAACAAGTTTTGTCAACGTTTCTTCATATATAATTGCTATGCTTTAAAGGACACAATTGACTTCTGGGTTCCTAATTCTGTTCCCTAACAAAGCACATAATGACAACATAATATTGGTATTGTTCTTTGTAATATTTCCATAAAAATATAAAAAGATTGAGTAGGCTAAGTATATAATTTACTCATCTAAATAAAGTTAAAATAAATGTAGATAGAAAATATTATATAATACAAACTAGAGGCCCAGCGCATGAAATCATGCACAAGTAGGATCCTTAGGCCTAGCCTGAGATCAGGGCCATGTCTGCCACCCCATGATGCTCTGCGATGCTCCCCGCCACCACACTGTGATGCTCCTTGTTGCTCCCCGCCCCGCAATGCTCTGCGCCGCCACCACCGCGTGATGCTCGCAGCCGCTTGCCGCTGTATGTTCACTACTGCTCACCACCCGCTGCCGCTCAATCGTCCCCAGTCCAGCCCTGCTGCCACTGCTCCCTCCCCGCCCCCCCGGCCCCGTTTCAATGCACCTCATGGTGACTGGTCAAGCGGTCATTCTGGTCATTATGCTTATGGCCCTGGCCTTTTATTATATAGGATAACTTCTGGCTTGATATCCCCTGTTGGTGATTAGCATCTTAGCTATACCAATATCTCCCATCCCATATGTTTTTGATCCTGACACTTCATCCATCAAAGCTGATGCCTTCCTTTGGAACTAGACAAGCTTGTGTCTCATTAGTAATGAGTGGAAAGTGGCAGAAGAAATATGGAGTGGCTTCTGGGGCTAGGTCATGAGAACAATGCATCTTCCACCTTGTTAGCTGGGACACCTGCTTTTGGAGCACAGACCAGCCATGGAGAAAGTTTGAATACCCTGAGGTTGCCATGCTGTGAGGAAGCTTGGGCCAATGGAGAGGCCATCTATAGATGCTCCAGTTGATTCCAGGTGAAAGTCAGCATCAATTGCCAGACACGTGAAAGAAGACACCTCCTGATGAATGCACAACCCAATCATCAAGTTACAACTAGCATATTATTCCTGGGAGGTCCACAAAGGATCTCTCAAAGCAGCCTCTGTCTGTTTCTCACTGTTATAACACGAACCTTCCTCCTATCTTTCCCTTCCTGCTTGTGATGCTGCCTTTGTCCTTACTCTCACTCTCATTTCAAGGTCTTTGTTAAAAAGGAATGATTCCAAAGCTTCCAGTACATTCCAGTGTTGGTGAAGACTCAGTGTTGAGGCAGAAAGAGAACCACATTCCCAATTTTTAGCTTCACTTTGTCACTTGGGCTTCAAGGCAGCTCAGGAGTTCCAAAGCCTCTCCTTAGCAGCTGACCCTTCAATAATTCTTACATAGTGCTAACTCTGGTAAAGGTATTAACCAAAGCATTTTAAGAATATTAACTTATTGCCCAAGCTGGTTTGGCTCAGTGGATAGAGCATTGGCCTGTGGATTGAAGGGTCCCAGGTTTGATTCTGGCTGGTCAAGGGCACATGCCCTGGTTGCAAGCTCAGTCCCCAGGGGGGGGGCATGCAGGAGGCAGCCGATCAATGATTTTCTCTCTTATCATTGATATTTCTATCTCTCTCTCCCTCTCCCTCCCTCTCTGAAATCAATAAAAACATATTTTAAAAAAATAGTAACTTATATATCCTTCATAATAACTTGATGAGTTTTGCTGTTGTTTTGCTTTAACAGATGAAAACACTGAGTTAAGATAAGGTTAAGTAACCTGGCCAGGATCACCCAGTCAGAAAGTGGTAGAACTAAGATTCAAATCCAGACAGCCTTCTTAAACGTCCATGCTTTTAACTACTGTATCTGATAGCTCCTTATGGGCTCATATCCAGTCAGTGTGGCCAGAGAGAGAACACTATCACCTGCATCACCCTGTCTGTCTTATAACTCCTTATTATCATCCTGGTTGATCAATCTCTCTATGTGTGTATATACACTCAGGTGTGCTTATATGTATTCTCCTGTTTTTCTCTGCTGCCTGCACTAGGAAGCTAATCATGGCTTGTTTGAGTCTATGGATAGAAATAAGAGCAGCCAATGTTTGTTACAAGAGATGAACAAACCCTAACCCTGTGGTCGGCAAACTCATTAGTCAACAGAGTGGCAAACCGTGGCTCTCGAGCCGCATGTGGCTTGCGAGCCACAGATTGCCAACCACTGCCCTAACCCAACCAACCCTAAAGGCATCTGGGCTTTCCAGACTCTTTGACAAAACCCATGAGGCCAGATTAATGATGCTGCAGTTTGCCATTCATTCCCACTGGGTTTAACGAAGATAAAGGGGCTCTTTATGTGTCCAGTTGGGCTTAGCAAATTAACCATGCTGCCGAAAGGGTACATGTGAACAGAATATTTGTCCTCATAATGTTCATTAGGAGGGAGAAAGTTAATTAACCTTTTCTTCTGTGTTTCTTTTCCCAGGGCCCAGTGAAGCTGCAGAGCTTCAATGTCATCTTTAATCTTATTTACGAGGGGCCTTTTCCTAACTTCTCCTGAAAGATTAGCTGTTATAGTGAATCAGTATCATTATGTGCTTAAGAAAATATTATGCTCTGTGTCTCAGAACTAACTGTCTAGAACTAAATATTCTGATCCTTTTTGGGAGATGACAGGCTGTTATAGATTGGGAAAGTGTGGAGGGATGGTTTGTTTATTTATTGTGTCCTCTTAGCGGGTCCTGGTGAATGAATGAAAGCTGTGGTTTTCAGGTTTTTGCTGTAGGTTCATGGTCTGATCATGAGCAACTCCCTATGGCAGATTTCAAAAATGGCCCCAAAGTCCCCCTTTCCCTGAATGCACACCTCCTTGCAATGTGATTTTGTGACTCTTCTCATCAAAACATTTAGTAGGTGCTTCACACCTTGACTCTGGGTTTAGACATGTGATTTGTTTTGTCCAATGGGACATTAACAGCAGCTTGAAGAGTTTGTTTGAGGGTTTGGGCTCTTTCTACACCTGGAACCTTGAGGCCCTATATTACCTGCCCTAAGCTAGCCTGCTACAGGATGAGATATTATAAGGAGAAGAACAAAAGTAACCTTGTTGACCTACAGCAGTGGTTCTCAACCTTCCTAATGCCAAGACCCTTTAATACAGTTCCTCATGTTGTGGTGACCCCCAACCATAAAACTATTTTCGTTGCTACTTCATAACTGTAATTTTGCTGCTGTTATGAATCGTAATGTAAATATCTGTGTTTTCCGATGGTCTTAGGTGACCCCTGTGAAAGGGGTCGTGACCCACAGGTTGAGAACGGCTGTCAGGGGTCGCCTAAGACCATCGGAAAACACAGATATTTACATTGCAATTCATAACAGTAGCAAAATTACAGTTATGAAGTAGCAACGAAAATAATTTTATGGTTGGGCGTCACCACAACATGAGGAACTGTATTAAAGGGTTGTGGCATTAGGAAGGTTGAGAACCACTGACCTACAGTCTGCCAACTGCCAAGCAGGGAGTGAGGCCACCCTACATCACCCAGTCACCAGCCAACCTGCTGACTGAGCATAGACTCATGAGAATCCAACCAATGTAGTTGAGGTAACCCAGACCAGAATAACTGCCCACTGACCCACAGAATCATGAACTAAATTAAATGCTTATTGTGTTAAGCCACTAAGTTTAGGGATAGTTTGTTAAACAGGCAAAGCAAACTGATACACTCCCTTCTGAAAGCATGTGGCAGCTTACCTAAATGGGGTACATTTTATGCCAAGAAGTATCTGAATAAAATGAAAATCCATCTGCTTAAGGTTTTAACTTTCAGGAAGTTAACTTCTCTTCATTAAGTCATTTGTTTTTATGTGTGACATCACTAATGCCCCTTTCGATGTAAAATTAACATTCAGTCCACATGTCAACTCTGCTCTTTTACTTTGCACAATACAGATCAAGGTGGGTCAAGCTCATCTGACACATGTAACCAGATCCCTATTGAGTTAGTCTTTTGTAGATCAGAATGTCAAAACTGGGGATAATTCATATTGCAAATCAATTATACAATATGTTATCATGTTTACGAATTTCTGGCAGTCTGAACAAAGGTGATTTCCTACCTATACAATAAGATCACAATTCAGTTTGCTGGGTCTACCATGGTTAGCTATATTAGGTTTATATCCCTAAAATGGTCTTATAACCAAAGGTTTTGGAAATAAATTAATTAATTGAGTAGAACTAAAATCACATGGTTGATGAACTATATTCAGGTTTTCAAACATATATTACAGAATTTATCACTAAGAAAATAATTCTATCTAATAATAGAGTAAAATGTAAATTACCATCACTCCGCTACGCCCACGATTGGGCGGTGGGTGGCCTATCCGGCCATTGAGAGGCACGGATCCGCTGCCACTGAGGGGGGCGGGACTCCCGCCCCCTGCGACTCTCAACGGCCAGATCGAGGCCAGATCGGGGGCCGCTGAGGGGGCCTACGCGGACACCCAGCTGCGCCTCTCAACGGCAGGGTAGCCAGGTGTCCACGGCAGCCCCCCTCAGCGGCCATTGAGAGGCGCAGGGGGTGGGAGTCCCGCCCCCTGCGCCTCTCAACAGCAGGGTAGCCCCCCTCAGCGGCCACGGACCATCAAAAGCGTGGGAGCTGGGTGCCTGTCCGCTCAGGCACCCAGCTCCCCGCGATCAAAAGCAAAACTGTGGCAGCTGGATGCCTTTCAGAAGCCTCCTCCGCGCTGGAGGCTTCTGAAAGGCCTGGTGCACCAGCAGACAGGCACCCAACTCCCCGCGATCAAAAGCAAAAGCGTGGCAGCTGGATGCCTTTCCGCTCAGACACCAGGCCTTTCAGAAGCCTCCAGCGCGACGGAGGCTTCTGAAAGGCCTGGTGCACTAGCGGACAGGCACCCAGCTCCCCGTGATCAAAAGCAAAAGCGTGTAGGGGACCCTACACGTGCATGATTCAATCATGCACTGGGCCTCTAGTATAATATAAACACAGTCTTATCTGATGACTTTTCTCTTCAATTTGGGATTGTCATGCTTTTTCAGATATGGATGGTGTTCTGAATTTCTATCACTCCAAATCACTCCAAAACTTAGTGACTTAAACAACAACAATCATTTTGATACCATTGTAATTAATTGAATTATGAATAACTAGAAAGAACCAAAGGGAAGGGAAAATATTATAGAGATACCATTTGTGAAGGAAGCTGCAGTTTAACGCTCCAGGGAAGCCATCAGTCTATTCCCCACAGTTCTCTGGGGCAAGGGACTGGACAGGGGGAAAATAGACACATGCCCAGTAAAGTCTGGGTGAAATAGGGAAGGTTCTTGTTTATCAGTCACACCTGGTAACAGGTCATTGGCCAGAGTAGGCATTGCCACTACAAGCAAGGGGAAGATTTGGGATATTTAATCCCCTAAACAAAATGTTCACGATCTTGTGTTTTTAGCACTCTTAGGACTCTTATTGCAGGGGGGCACCTCTTGGCACCCCTGCATTTACCCACATGGCCCACAGCCATGTGGGCCTCACACAATGAACTAAAGGACTGCAACTAGCCTAATGCTCTACCAGACCCAGCACCTCCATGGAATGGAAATTTTGGATGCTGGATTTGCTTCTAGCCCTAATGAATACCCAGCTGCATATCTTCTAGGACTGGATTAAAGGAAATGGGACTTTGCAAGCTCAGAGATTAATCCCATGCAAATAAAAATCACTCGTCCTCCTGTACAAGCCTCAGAAAATTCTTTTTCTTGAGGTATCAGAAGGACCCAACCCCCAGCACCTAGTAAGGAAGGGGAATACCCCACTTTTCTCAATAACTATTTCATTGTCTTTCATGGTTCCTGAGGGTTAGGGATTCAGGAAGGGCATGCATGGCTGGGTGGTTCTGGCTCAGGTGTCCAATGGTCATAGGTAGAAGGTGGCTCTAGGAAAAGGGCCTGATGCAGCTGGTGGCTGTCACATCTCTCTCCCTTTGTGTGGTCTCAGAGCCTCTCCTGTGGTCTCTGCATGGAATATTGTGGGCTTCCCCATAGCATGGATACCTTAGGACAGTCAGACTGCTTACACAGCAGCTTAGGACTCCAAGCCAGGGTCCCACTAGTCTGGCCTTAGAAGTCATAAGCCCTAGCTCAAGGGGAGAGAGTATAGACCCCATAACACAGTGGGAGGAGTGTCAGAGTCACATCATAAGAAAAGCAATGGATGGGAGATATCCCACCTTTAGAAATGCAATCTGCCACAGATGGCCAAAGGCAAACTCTCTGACTCAACTTAGATCCATTTTTTTGTTCATTAATGGAACTTACACAGTGTTATCATTTGGATTCTTTCCCCCAACTACCTGTCTCCAGCAATGTCCAGCTACAGCAAATCAGTTACAAAACAAAGGAAAGCACAGAACCCAACAGCACATCCAGGAAGAAAGGTGAAAAAAATTGTCTAAGACCAGAGGGGTTTTGGCTGTTTACTGAGTAGCTCTGCTATGTTTAATAGATGAGGGAATTCAGAAGTCTGGGAGAGCACTGAGGTAGAAAACCAAAAACCAACCAACCAACCAACCAAACAACAAACAAAAAGTCATGACTAAGAATTGCTTTGAATCCAGCTCCCCAGAGAAGGAAGGAAGCAGAGAGGAGCCAACCAGGTCTAACCTACCTTGCACTTATCATTAATCTCACATATTTTTCAGATCTTTTGTGGGATCTAGAAACCCTGGCTTTATAGACACTGGGGACATTTTGTTCAGCTAGTGTGAAAGTTAAAGAAAAAAAAAAGAGGATG
This sequence comes from Cnephaeus nilssonii, assembly GCF_951640355.1. Lineage (NCBI taxonomy): Eukaryota > Metazoa > Chordata > Mammalia > Chiroptera > Vespertilionidae > Cnephaeus > Cnephaeus nilssonii. The sequence goes on from NC_137082.1 coordinate 19,576,710, forward strand.
TTGCTCAGAGTTTAAAGGCTATCACTTGCAGTTTCCCACACATGGGACATAAAGACAAAGAAATAAAAGTAGGCTGTCAGGGCAAGTCACGTCTTCTAAACCATCTCCTTCCCATCAAACGTGCTCCTGCTCTAGGACAAGAAAGCAGCTCTTAGCAGTGGCATTACAAACGTGCTTCTGGGATTTGCAGCTGTCACTCCTTTCCCAGTTGTACCAGACTATTTCAATTTTTAACAAGATGTAGCTCATTTTGCAAATGTTGTAAGTTTGAAATTTATTTCCAGATAAAAAATACTTTTTTTATGTAGTTCCATGGAAAACACCTTAGAATAGTTTATTGAGAACCTATTATGTCCCCACTACTACCAGGTACCATTGCAGATTGGTAAATGATGACCCTTATTATTATTATGGCCATTCCCTTAAGAGGCTGATATCTCTCAGTATGCAACTATTTCTCATACTGTACTTTTTTTTTTTTCGATTCACAATCAGTCATAATATTTTCAAAATAGAGATTTTTGTCTTAGCTTTGGTGGTTTTAAATTTTTACCATATCACAACTCAAAAAGTAGTTCAAGGACTTTGCTTTCCTCCAAGGAGCAGTTATGAAAGAGCATCCCTAAATAATCTTTCCTTGCCAGATCTTTATGCCCTGGATGACTTTCCCTCTGGAAACAGTATCCAAATAGGCTTAACTTGGAACTAGGTTTTTGCTATTTCTCTTTTCTTTTTCTTTCTTTCTTTCTTTCTTTCTTTCTTTCTTTCTTTCTTTCTTTCTTTCTTTCTTTCTTTCTTTCTTTCTTTCTCTTCTTCCTTCCTTCCTTCCTTCCTTCCTTCCTTCCTTCCTTCCTTCCTTCCTTCCTTCCTTCCTTCCTTCCTTTCTTTCTTTCTTTCTTTCTTTCTTTCTTTCTTTCTTTCTTTCTTTCTTTCTTTCTTTCTTTTTTTGAGGGGGTGGGGTAGTTTGGACTTCTTTGGCATTTCAAAAATTTTATGCAAGCAGTCTCAATTCCTTCTATTGGTTATCATACATTAAAAAATCCTCTTTCATCATCTCACTTATTTTCTGAAATCTCATGGCACTAAAACAGTAGAAGGTCCCCTCTTTACCTTGAGAGGCTAATTGTGTTGATTAACTAAGGAAGTGTTAAATTTTAAGTCAATACTTCACTGTCACTATGGAGTTAGTACTAACAGGCATCATGGGGAGAGAATCCTAATGAGGCCAATGGGGGTGGGAGTGTCTTTGTTTCCAGAGTAGCTAAGGCTTAGATCTGCTAAAAATTATCTTGAAATCTTAAAAGTCATCTGAATGACTTTTCTGGAAATTTCAAATAAATCTTGCATTCTTCCAGCATCTAATTGATTCTGGAATGAAGACAGAGCCAATTTGTATAATGTCTCATTGTTGAAACTTACAGCAGCTCATGTTCTAAGTTATATAAGAATATGACCAAGCAGGCCATGTCCCTTCTCAGATGGACTACTTAAAAGTATGGGGCTCCAGAGATGTAAAGAGGACCATGTGGAGTTCAGATACTGTTTTTCTCAGATAGGTCACTTCAGGAGTGTTTATGGAGTGAGTAGTGTGAGGGAGGATTTAAAGAGGGAAGAATGAACACGGATGAGGGTCTTAAAGTTATTTCTTACTGAGATTTTTATGATTTTTACTTTTAGCTCTTAAACCTCAATTCTACCTCTCCGGGTCTCAGTCATGGCCCACATCCATCACTGTAGGTGAATGAAATTATGTGTCCAATGAACATTCTTTAAGGCCATCTGTAGCAGATGCTTTTGGTGCCCATTCCTTTTCCCCTCAGCGCACACATTCCAAGATATCCTATTGGAAGCACAAGATATCCTAATGGATTACTTCAGGCAAGCCAAGGAGTTAGCCCTCTGGGAACAGCCCTTAGCTAAGGACACATGCAAGCTGGAGTATCAATATGCCAGCTTCCTTACACCTTGGGGTGGGACCACTTGGAGGTGTTCATACTGTGGAATTGGGCCCTAGTTGTTCATAGTGTAAATCTAATGAACTCACCCAGAATTGGCTCATTCTCTTCCCTGTCTCATTTCACCACTCTGCTAGAGGTACTTCCTGGGGGCATCACCCAAATAAACTCATGTTCCTAGGGTCTGATGCCAGAGGAACCTAACTAAAGACACAACCTTTAAAGTAAGAGAAACTTCATTTTGTTTATATATCACCCATTCTCCATACATTTACTCTGTACTCACCATGTATAAAGCATGAGTAAGAAAAAAGAGCAATGTACCTTCCTGTTTCTTAGAATTGACTTAAAGCAAGGACATCACAAGACAGGAATGTGAACTTTCCTAAAATCTCTAGCCTTAGGGTTCTTCCAGAAGCTTCAAGAATAATCTGCCCTGTCCTGCCCCCCATCCCACACTGTTTCCTAAACTAATTGTGAATAGGAGACTGCCACCTGACTTCCAATGACATTTTTCCTGCCCATTGCTTCTTGTCCTTTGTTTCTTTGTGTTTTTATTCAGTTCTGAGTTCTTGAAGATGTTTATGAACAAGGCTATAACTTCTCTGAAACTGCTATTGAAATATAATATTCAGACTGAGAAGTACATGTACTATGCAAGAAGTCTCCCTCAGGCCCCTCCAAGCACTCAGCTCGCTCCCCAATGGTAATCCCTACCCTGACTTCTCACAGCATAGTTTGACTCTTCCTTGTTTTTACTTTAAATGTTCATGTTTTTTAGGTTGATCCATAGTTTTGTATGTAATTGTGCATTGTCCATGCTCATTACTATGTAGTATTCCAGTGTGTAAATAACTACAATGGATTTACCCACTCTCCAGTTGATGGGCAGTTGAGTGGCTCCTATTGGAGCCCATTATGAACAGTGCTCCTCTGAGCATTCTAGTACATCTTTGATGAATACCTGAAGGCATTTTTGTTGGGTATATGCTTAGCAGTAACATCATATTAGTATACATGTTGGTTCATAGAATATATGTGTATGTTCAGCTTCAGTAGATACTAGTTGGTTCATAGATTCAGTTGGTTCATAGAATACATGTGTATGTTCAGCTTCAGTAGATACTAACAGGTTTCTACAGTGGCTATACTGGATTACACCCCCATGAAGAGGGCGTGAAAATCCCATTGTTCCATAGTCTCACTAATGCTTGGTTTTATCCACCTTTTCTCATTTTAGCTATTCTTGTGGGTGTGGGCTATGCCTTTTGGCTTTTCTATAGAGTAAGATTTATATATTTTATCTCTGCAGCAGAAAACCAGAAGTCTCAGATGAGGGTTTTGTGATTAATAAAAATTTGCAAGGCTATAAAATTTTCTATTTCAAACCTTTTGTCTGTAATCTTTAAAATTATGACTCATCTCAGGAGCTGCCTTTTGCAAAGCCAATTTTAATACTTTATCTAGCAAATGAATCCTTTTTCCCACCTCCTGGGAGATGTTTGTTTCACCTCCTTTTTAATGAAATGTGAGTCCACCTACCAGTGTCCCTCCCTGTCAGTTATTTCTGCCTCATTATCTCCTTGATGCTTTCATTTTTTCACTCCATTTTTCTGCTTGATCTCCACCATTCTTTTGAAACATTTTTTTCTCCCAAAACCATGATAATTTCTTTTTTCATTTTCTTTTGAAAAAGGCCTTGAGATGACACTCAAGTTAGTTTGTATTCTTATGTGTTATCCTTTTGCTTCTAAACATTAATTCATCCTTAGAGGTGATATACTGGTTAAGACTGGTTAAGAGTGTGGTCTCCGAGGTCAGACTGCTCAGCATCAAAAGCAAGCTCCTCCAACTGCCAGCTCTTCAGCCGTGGTAAAATCACATAACTACTTGAACCTCAGTCTCCTCATCCACAAAATGTAGTGAATAATATTAATTCTCATAGGGCGATTGGAGATTAAATGAGATATTTATTTTAGAAACATATCTGACATATACTATTACCCAATGAATGTTACTGTAAATCAAATCTCACCTTAAATTCCTATAACTTATATCTATGGATTTTTCTTTTCCTTTCTTTTTACTTCCTTTTTTATTCTCTCTCTCTCCCCCCTTTGTTCCCCCCTTCCTTCTTACTCTCCCTCCCTTCCTTCTTCTCTCTCTTCAACTATCCCTTCCTTCCTCAAATATTTGTAGAAGCCTAACCAGTCCCTGATCCTGGTCCAGGAGCTAGTATGTAATGGTAATAAAACAGTATGGTCCCTGTCCTCAAAGAATACAAAATTTAGTTTGGGTGGTAAGAAATCATATAGTCACAGATCATTATAAGCTACTAGAGGCCCGGTGCACGAAATTCGTGCACGGAGGGGGGTTGTCCTTCAGCCCAGCCTGTACCCTCTCCAATATGGGACCCCTAGAGGGATGTTCGACTGCCCGTTCGGGCAGTCGGACATCCCTCTCACAATCCAGGACTGCTGGCTCCCAACTGCTTGCCTGCCTGCCTTCCTGATTGCCCCTAACTGCTTCTGCCTGCCAGCCTGATCACCCCATAAACCACTCTGCTGCCAGCCTGTTTGCCCCCAACTTCCCTCCTCTGCCGGCCTGGTCTCCCCTAACTGCCCTCTCCTGCAGGGTTGATCACCTCCAACTGCCCTCCCTTGCAGGCTTGGTCCCTCTCAACTGCCCTCCCTTGCAGGCCGGGTGCCTCCCAACTGCCCTCTCCTGCTGGCCATCTTGTGGTGGCCATCTTGTGTCCACATGGGGGCAGGATCTTTGACCACATATTGTGTGTTGCAGTGATGATCAATCTGCATATTACTATTTTATTAGATAGGATAGAGGCCTGGTACAGGGGTGGGGGCCAGCTGGTTTGCCCTGAAGGGTGTCCCGGATCAGGTGGGGTTTCCCTTGGGGTGTGGGGCGGCCTGAGCGAGGGGCCTGTGGTGGTTTGCAGGCCGGCCACGGCCCCTGGCGACCCAAGCGGAGGCCCTGGTATCTGGAATTTATTTTCCTTCTACAATTGAAACTTTGTAGCCTGGAGCCGGCCGGCAGCCATTTGTGTTGGGGTTATAATTGAAACTTTGTTGCCTTAAGCCAGTGGGCCTGGCCAGGGTGTGTGAAAAGTTTTGCTTCCCCTGTTGCCAGCGGCAACCCTGGCCTGCTCTCTCAAGCTCCATTCTGCGGCCATTTATTTGAATTTGTTTACCTTCTATAATTGAAACTTTGTAGCTTGAGTGGAGGCTTAGGCCTGGCTAGGGCAGGCGGAAAGCTTGGCTTCCTCTGTTGCCTAGGAAACCTTGCTCTCTGTGGCTGTAGCCATCTTGGTTTGGGTTAATTTGCATACTCGCTCTGATTGGATGGTGGGCATGGCTTGGCTGGTGGGCGTGGCTTGGGCATAGCAAAGGTGCGGTCAATTTGCGTATTTGTCTATTATTAGGTAGGATTATTAGAGAGGATACGTATCTAGGAAGAAAAGTATGTAGTTCTTGAATAGTGACTAACAGGAAGGCATGATCTAATCAGATGCCCTGAGAAAGATTTTGATCTGAGGCCTAAATGATGGGAGGAATTAAGTAGACACTCAACCCCTATTGTGGTGTACCTTTAAGAGGTTATTTGCTCTTTTAATAATAGTCATTTCTTGTCAGGAAGACTGTGCTGTAGACTGCTTCCTTGATGACCCCCAATAAATCACATATCCTGGTGTTCATACCCTTGTCTAGGTGTCTCCTACACTGATCCTAGGCTTGGTCATGTGATTTGTTTTGGCCAATGGGATGTTAGCAAGCACAACACAAGAATAGTCTCCTTCCAGAAGCCTTGGACCATCCTGCTGGAGAGTTCACATGGAGGTATGACCTGTGGGCCATGAGGCTATAGGGAAAGTGAGAGAGAGACAGACAGACAGAGAGAGAGAGAGAGAGAGAGAGAGAGAGAGAGAGAGAGAGAGGGAAGTGGAGCCAGCCCCCAGTAGTTCTGGCTGCAGGCACCAGATGCATGAATGAGGCCAGCTTGTTCCCTCCATTCTCCAATGAAACTGCCCCACCCAGCCAATAGCACCTGGGGCAGAGCCACCTCCACTGCCCTGCCTGAATTGAAAAAATCCTGATCAGTAAATGTTTGCTCTTCTTTTAAGCCACTCAATTTGTTATATAGCAATATATAATTGAGCCTTGCTGCTTTTTCATCCTGTCTGATTTGGGCACATACTATATTTCTGATGGCACAGAATGAAATCAGTGCCTCCCCTCATGTAGCCCAGTCAAACTCAGGGGTTTTGACAGCAAATTTGTAGACTTCCTAAACTATATTCCCAATTGTGCATATATTGTATTTATTTTCCTGGAAAAAGTACTCATGGTGTTCACTATACTATTTGCAAAAGGATGTGTGATTACAAAAATAAAGAACAGGTGTTTCAGAAGAAAATATAGACACCTAATATATTCTACAAAAAATAAATTTTGGATGAAGTACTCTGTAGGAACACAGTGAAGATAGTGATTAATTATGCTATTTGTAATTGGGGTGGTCTCCACAGTTGAGGTTATATAACTGCATATATATATGATTTCAGAGAAGAAGGGAGAGGAAGAGAGACACAGAAATGTCAATGATGAGAAAATCATTGATTGGTTGCCTCCTCCAAGCCCCTTACCGGGGATCGAGTCCAAACACCAGACCTGCAATTGCACCGTGTCCTCCTGGTTTATAGGTCAACGCTCAACCACTGAGCTACACCTGCTGGGCTAATTACATCTTCTTGAGGCCATAACACCTTCAGTACAATTAAGCCTGGAACCCTTATGCCAAATAATTTATTTATCCTTTTGTGTTACATATAGTTTATTTTACCCCTGATCTTTAAAGTGGTTCAATGTCCTCATACTTTTCCTAAAGACAAATAAGAATTTATACCAGATGTTACAGTAAATAATAAAATCTAGCATTAGGTTTGTTTCTAGCATTTGTGGGGTCCAGGGCAGGAATAAAAATGGAGGCTCAGATACTATAGCTAAATATTTTAATGTTATAAATTAGGCTAACAAATGCTTGAATAAAAAATGTTGTATTCTACTTTGTCAAATTTAGCTTCAACATAGAATTCTCGGACACCTCAGAGATCTATACTGGCATGCGGCCCAGTCTCTTTTCCCTTTTCACCCCAACCCACATGTCCATTCTCTGTCTGTACCTCTCCATAAGAGGCTACCCCTTTGGATCTCTCAAGTATAGGAGTTAGCAGAGCAGCAGCAGAGTTTATCCTCAGAAGGGAAGACCTTCCCTGTGATTGACGCAGGAAAAGGGTTCATGCAAACCCTGGAAATGGGCTGTGGGTCCTTTGGGCAAGGAATGTGAAAGTCTCAGCTATGCTGTGTGATCTGGTGGGATGTGTGGGGGTTCTGGGTGGTCAGGGCCCCTTGGCCTCACCAGTTCCTTCACCCATGGTGAGGGATGTAGCCAGAAGAGGACCAACATGGAGCCCCTCGGGCTATGCTATGCAAATGGTAGCCACTAACCACATGTGGCTTTTGAGTACTTGCAGTGTGGCTAGTCCAAATTGAAATGTGCTAAATAGGTTGATTATAAAATACATATTGAATTTAAAGACACAGTACAAAGAAAGATAAGTCAAGTATCTCATTAAATGTATTGCAGTTGTTTCTTTTGCCTTTTGCCTTGTGGTTATAGGAAACTTTTAATTACCTATGTGACTTGTATTTGCGACTTTCTTGGATAGTGCTGCTGTTTAGTGTGGGGCTCAGGGCAGCAACCCCTGTTATTCTGGTGCAGTGGTATCATGGTGGCAATGCTGTCTCAATAGCTTTCTTCTTCCCCTCCCAGACAAACATCAGCTTCAAGGCAAGAGGCAAGTATGAAGGAGGGAAATGAAGCCAAGACCAGTGACCAGGTGTTAGGACAAAAGGTACCAAGAGAGATGCTATGACCATAGACATGAAATGAAGCAAAATCATGAATCAGGAAAGATAAATGTGAGGGCTCCAGAAGGAGGCATGGGGATCTTAGGTTATTTTAAGAGCCCAGATTCAGTGCTGGCCTTTCCATTCACCCTGCAGCAACATCTCACAAATGGCAGCCACTACCTAACAGTGCCCATGTAACAGCTCTCCGCAAGTGTGATGACAGGGCTTGTCAATGATATTTACAGGTCTTCAGTTGCTGGCTTAGCCTGGCCATCTGTTCAGAAAACCCTTCCCTTGGAATAATGGCTCAGTAACTTTGTTGGAGAAAGAGAGAGAGAGAGAGAGAGAGAGAGAGAGAGAGAGAGAGAAAAGAGAGAGCCTCCAAGGCTCCTTCCATTAGAGGTTCTGCTACTTCATCAACACATGGTTCCCATGAGAATTTTTCAAGAGGAAGAGAGCTATGGTAGAAGCACACTGGCTCTTAGCTGCTTCAGCCCAGAAGTACTCATGTTACTTTAGCTCCAAATTCTGGTCACATGGCCCAAACTGACTGCTAGGCTTCAAAGCAGGCAGCCATTGGTGAGGGCTTAGTGTCTTCACCTCAGTGGAACAAAGCTGGGCAGCTGATGGAGTTCCAGTGACATGATTCACCTGCCAACCCAGCACAGATCACAGGCATAGAGTCTGAAGCCCAGTTCTGTTATTTACTAGCCCTGTGACAGTAGATACACTTCTTAGACTCTTTATCTTAGTTTTCTCATCTGTAAAATAAATATTTTAATAAAATATTTTTAGGATTGCTTAGAAGACTCATTGAGACGTTAATGTGTAAAGAGCTGTGTAAAGTATCAGATACTATTTGAACTTTTATAGTTTTTCTTACATGTTTTCCTTCCAGGGCATTTTGTAATTGCCTACCAGGGATCCCAGTATATAATGATACGTACATATCTGCTTGCTGAATGGGTGGTTGAGTGAGTGAATTTTAAACCTCACCAGTGCAGTAAAGAAAGGGACTATACTCAAATTCTCTGGCCTCCTGACTTAAATGTAAATCCTTAAGACTCTTCCCTAGTATTCCACATGGACTGAACAGCATTCCTTTTTCTTTTTCCATCCAACCATTCTATTTTTTCTTTCCCTTTACTCCATAAGCTCTCTCCCTTACCACAATGACCAGAATCATAAAATGGTCCTTTGGGTCAGATATGCAGCAGCTGTTTGGTTGAATGACTCTAACAATAATAGTAGCAATAATAGGAACATGGATAATAACAGTGAGAGTGGACCCAGCACCACTCTGCCAGGCACTGTGCCAAGTACATGACACCCATTATGTCTGTAAATCCTCACAGTAACCTTGTGAGTGAGGTCTTCTTCCAGTTTTAGAGATGAGGGAATTGATAAGGAGATAATAGGGTTGCCATTTGAACTCAGATGAATTTGACTCCAAACTTTTGCTCTAAACCACTTTTCTTTCTCTTTTTTGGGGGGCGGGGTTAATATAAAACCATTTTTCAATATTGCCCCTTTTAGACTAAGTCACAAATAGAGATACTGAAATTATTTTTGTTTTCTAACTCATTGTGATTTTTTTCTCTGTATGCGTCTCTTTTCTAAGAACTTTAGTTGTAATTTAAGCATCAATGATTAGCTGTTTCAAACATAAAATATGAGGCTGCTGATCAGTTTACATAGGAGATGAACAGAATTGTCTAAGGGTTGCTACTCCCTAAGTTGCATCTTTTTGGTTCCCTTGCAGATTAAGATAATCATTTAGCCCCTTTTCTGTTCTAACTCTGTCCTTTAGAATGTGTTTTCCATCATGCCTCCTAATCATGCGCATTTCAGTCTATGGTACTTTGGGTACCATTGCTGGCTGAAACCCCCTGAACTTGGTGTGTATATCAACAGCTCTTACTTGCTCAGGGATTCTGTGTGCCAGGAGTTCAAATATGGCAAAGTGGAGAACTCTTCCCTGTTCCATCATAACAGAGGACTCAGCCAGGAAGAAGACTGGACTGGCTGATGATGACTTAATCACCTGGGGGTTGGACATTTGGGGCTAGAGTAGTGGTTCTCAACCTTTCTAATGCTGCGACCCTTCAATACAGTTCCTCATGTTGTGGTGACCCCCAACCATAAAATTATTTTCGTTGCTACTTCATAACTGTAATTTTGCTGCTGTTATGAATCGTAATGTAAATATCTGTGTTTTCCAATGGTCTTAGGCGACCCTGCTAGCGGTTCTCAACCTGTAGGTTGCGACCCACAGGTTGACAACCGCTACTGTAGAGCCCTTAAGAGAGTCAGCCTCCATGTTGGTTTGCCTACTCACTTGTCTGATGCTTGGGCTGAACACCTACTTGTGGCCTCTCCAGGTGGCGTGGGCTTCCACATGGCAAGGAGGCTATGCTCCAAGAAAATGGATATTGAGAGCAATCATTCTAGGAGCATGTATTTTGAGACCCTCAGGTGGGAGCTGCATGCCCTCTTCTGATCTAGCCTTAGTAGTCACACAGCATCATTTCTGCCTGTTCTCTTTGTTACAAGTAAGTCATAAATCCAACCCAGATTTAAGAGTGGAATAACATTCTATACCTCTCAGCTGGAAGTTTCAAAGAATTTGCAGCCGTTTAAAAAACTGCCACAAGTGAGTAACTAGCACCTTACTCATGTGTTAATAGTCTTTAGAACAACTAGGTATATTACCCAAAGAAGAGAAGTTGGGATGACCCAAAAAAAAAATAAAAGAAAAAAAAATCTATATTGGTAAATTGAGTTATGGCACAATCTTAGGATACAGCAATTGTAGCCACTAAAGCTAAGATTTCAAATAGTAGAAAAGATAAGAATAAATGAGTCAATGTATTCTTAAGTTGAAAAATGCGACTGATAGTATGTAGAACATCTACATATACATCATAACTGAAACAAATCTGGCTTTATGAGTGATTTCTCATTTCTTCTGCTTATCTTCTCATTTCTATGTAAACATTTATACAGCAAGCATATGCTGCTTTCCTAATAAAGAAAAACTAATCAGATAGGAAGAAAAAGAACTTTGGAAAGTTAAAAACATTTGCATTCATTTCAAAGAACCAAGAAAAAAATTGGGGGTCAAGGTACTGTGTGTGTATGTTGGAGGGAGCTGACCTTCTGGGACCTAGTTGGCTCTGATGGTCATACAGACCAAGGAATAGTTTGAAGCTGGAAGGGATCTTTGGATCCTCATGCACAGGCTCTGGCTTTGGGGAGGAGGAAGCAGGTGGGAGTGACTAATGCAAGGCAAATGGCTAATTAGTGAAGGGCTCAGCAGAGAGCACAGGCCTCAGCCCCCTGTTCAGGAAGTTTTTTTTCTCCACCTGCTGCCATTGATTGTGAACTGACAAGCAGCCGGTGCCTGTGCCTTACATGAAGGACTGTCACATTTCAACTCCCAGTGGGTGTCTTGCCTGCGGCGCTGTACCTTTCAACACTCCTGGAAGCTTCTGGCTTGGAAAAGCAGAATGTGATTTTATGGAAATTGGACTGGGTGTTGAGATAAACTTAGCAGTCGTTGGTCATATTCAATGACAGGCGATAATTTTATTTGGTAAGAAGCTGTACTTGAGAGTGAGGAATGGGAATAAGCTTAATGGTTGTGAGTTTCCTTGGTTTAGGGGAAAATGAGAAAGATCAGCTTTAGGGGTGGCTCAGAGGGAGGAGACTCATGCTTCGAATATTCTGTTTCTAAAGCTTTCTAAGGGACCAGATGGTGTTGGTGTATCTAAAAGCAGCTCAGAAAGAAGAGATCTTCTCCATCCCTAACAGATTTTCTCTTTGCATTATGAGCTCCCTGAAAACAGTACAAGACTCAAATGTTTTGTCATCAATATTCTCCGTTTTTATTTTCAAGTTCCATCTCATTTGGGCAAACGCCTCATGAAGGTGCTTCTGGCCTTTCATATCTTCTTTTATCACCTGTAACTTTTAATAAAGAGGGGTTGCCTGAGGCAGATGCAGATGGAAATATGATGGGTGTGTGTGTGTGTGTGTGTGTGTGTGTGTGTGTGTGTGTGTTGGGCAGGAGGTTGGCTGAAGAAACCAGGAAAGAGCAAGTGTTCATAACCTGGATTCAGTAATTCAGAGGGTTTCCTGAACAGGACCTCGGCCAAAATACTTCCAAGGACATGGGCTCTGGAACAAAGAGGTTACTAATATAATGAACAGGGCTAAAGGTTGATTTTCCCCCCACAATTTTAATTCACAATTTTACATATTGCTTTTATAGTTGTTTTCAGGCTATTTTAAGAAAAGATGTCAAATAATGACTTTTTAAAAATAAGGTCAGGCCCAGGCGATATGGGCAGTTTTCTCTAATTCTTAGGTAAGGACACTGCTCTTTTCTGAAGCATAATAGTGATACCACCTCCTCTTGCTCCCCTTCCTCCCTCATTGAGGGTTTGGCTCAGTGGATAGAGTGTAGGCCAGTGGGCCGAAGGGTCTAAGGTTCAATTCTGGTCAAGGGCACCTACGTACCTAGGTTGAGCCTCCATTCCAGGCCCTGGATTATCCCATGTGTACCTGAATGTTACATAGATTTTTAAAAATTCTCACAAGGACCTTATGAGGGTAGTTATGATTCTTCTCATTTGATGACGAAGGAACCTCTAGACTAGAGGTTCATAGATGTTAGTTACTTCCTCAAAGCCACGCTCTGCTAAGTTATTGAGGTAGGTATCAAATCCATGCTGTATGCGATGTTTTATTATCCTGGGCATGGGGAACCTGCCTACCTGTTGTGCTAGGCTCCCCACAACAGGAGTAAAGTTTCCCAGAAAGAATTTTGGGTGATGCTGATTACAGGGTCAATGTCTTTCTAGAAGAGACAATAAATTTCTTGCAGGGGAGAGAAGGTTGGGGTGCCTATGACTGTAGGGGCTGCGGGGGGGGGGGGGGGGCGCACCAGTGAGCAGAGCTGATATAAGGGAGAGGGCACACACAGCAGTGCAGTCACCCTCCCCCCCCCCCACTCGGGCAGTATAGTAAGTTCCATAAACTATCACTTTACCTTGAGATCATCTAGAATACAAAGTTTCTTTTTTTTAAATCGTAAATATGTGTTATCAATTATATATTAAAAAAGATCGTTAGACAGTTGGCTAAAATAACCTTAAAATGTTGAATTACACACAAAATAGCAAAGACATACAAAGGGACATTTACAGAATGGTGCAAGCTTGGTGTTTAAAACATAAGAATAATTCAGAAGTGCCCACAGGCAAATTTGTTTAAAATGGTTAAAAAGCCAAAAAGCCCTGGCTGGTTTTGCTCAGTGGATAAAGTATAGGCTAGTGGACTGAAGGGTCCAAGGTCAATTCTGGTCAAGGGCATGTACCTAGATTGTGGCTTCATTCCAGGATCTGGCCCAGGCACATGCAGGAGGCAACCAATAGATGTGTTTCTCCCTGTCCCATCCCCTATTTCTAAAAATCAATGGAAAAATGTCCTTAGGATAGTTTTGGGGGGAAAACAAACAAACAAAAAAAGCCAAATAGATTTTTTTTAAAAAGACACTGGAAAAGATTCAGAAAAATATTAAATACTAGATAACTTGATCATTAGATGACTAATCATTAAGCAAACTAGCTTTGAGGAGAATTAGTTCAAGTTGAGAAAGACTTCCTGGGAACTGTGCGTGATCATGGCTAATCTCGGGGGATTGTGAATGATGAGGAGCATTCCGAGACAGGGACAAACTCTTTTGAGATCAGATGGCTTGCTTTATGGAGGAATAGCAGAATTTCTGAATAATGAAGAAAATTCATATTCTAGGTGGGTGATTTTTCTTGCTACAGTTCGAGCCCAGAAAGGGTTGATTTGTCTGAGAAAAAAAAAAGCAAATATTTTCTCTGAGGATATTATAGGGTGAGGGAGAAACAAGGACTCTCATGAATAAAACTTGAGTCTGGCAGCTTCATATGGTGACTGTGAAGAGAGAAGGTAGGGCGTATGCATGGGGTTGTGGGAAGGTGGCAGTCTTTATGAAGTGAGAAGCTCTATGGAAGAGAATGATAAAGTGGGTTAAAGCTAGGAAGTAAACACACATAAATATTTGATACAGAGTTCTAAAGCAGCAAGTAGGACAGGGATAGAACAATAAAAAAAAAGAAAGATAAAAAAGATAAAGATGCTCTTGAAATGTATGCAAATCAAGCCAGCCATCTTTGGGGCCATTAGAGTCAGAGAATGGGAAGTAAGTGATACATGAGGCTGAGAAGGCTGCGTATTGAATTTAAATTTTTTCCTTGGGTATTTATGAAAAGCTAAGACTCCTTCCTTGAATTAATCTGTAAGCTCCTCTCTGTATTGCCTCATGCCTTTTGTGTGTCACAGCAGAACAGTGGAGAAGGGGAAGATGGGACTGGGATCAGCAGACAGCAAACCTTTGTAGGGGTTACATCCCTGTATGCCTCATGCTGCTGCAGATAACCACAGCTCTCCCCAGGCACCGGCTCCCCTGGGACAGCAGACTTTTGCTGCTGGCACAGTGGAGTGATTAACCCAGCACGACCTTGAATTCTAGTCCCACGTCCCAAAGACATTGGAGGTTTCTCTAAAGTCAGGAAACATTCCCAAGAGCCCAACCTGGATGCAAGCAAGCCTCTCTTGAGAGGGCAGCTCCCAGGGAGAGAACATCTTCCTATAGGATGCTTGGGCTCTCAGAGGGCCAGCTTGTGGCTTAAAAAAAGGGTAGGAATTCTGTGTTTAATCACTTGGGTACTGGAGAAATCCCTTAGAGAAGAGATGTGCCAGTTATAACCACTTAATTAAAAGAACCTGTTCAGATGGCCTTACTAAATGCAGACAGAATGCAGATGAATGAAGATGGTTATGCTTACAATGAGAACTGCTATCACTTCTATTATTTTTGCTGCCTGGGGGAAAGAAAGAGGAAGGTTAAAGGTAATTTGGATGAAAATGGCTTCCAACTATCTGCAAGGGGACAGAAAAATGCCTCTCAATTCTCTGAAAACACATTCAATAAAACTCTCCTAAGTCCTACTATTCTGAAACCTTTGTTGAGAGAATGACAGCGAGGCAAGTCCATTCGTGCATTTACTTTTTTGAACTTTATCTTTTCTGAGGTAATGTGTATTTCTTTCTCCCTTATCCAATCCAACAAGTCTTGTAGATGGTACCTTCCAAATATCTTTAAATGCATTTACTTCTTTTCCTGTCCAATGTAGTCAATACATTCCTCTGCCCTGTAATCTGCTCTTTACATCCCAGCTATAGTTCTCTTTCCAGAATAAAAATCTGCTGCTCGAAATCCCTTAAGAACATCTAGTGGCTATTTGTTTTTATAAAAATAAAACTTTTTAACATGTTCTACAACCTTGCAACTTAAAGTGTGGTCCCTATACCAGCAACATAGGCATCTTCTGGGCGCTTATTACAAATGCGGAATCAGTGCCTGCATATTTTGCAAGATCCCCAGGTAATTCACAAGTAAGTTAAAGTGTAAGATGACCTGGCCTGCAAGGTTTTGTGTTCTTTGGCCACTACATACTACCTAGCAACCTGCCTAACGTTTGTGGATCCTTGGGCAAGAGAAGAAATGGAGGCCCATAAGCCCAATGCCTAAATATTTTAAAATAATAAGTCAAGCTGGCTGTTAAAAAGGAATTTTCTATCTTTCTATCTTGACAAGCATACTTTAATAATTACCTAGAAATCTAGGTTTCCTTTGTAGTTTCATACCATAACATACTGAAGAAGTCTTGAGCATGAACGGACATCACACAACCCACCATTTGCCCTTAGCCCCACCAACAACTGTCCAGGTCACTTTTCAGGCCTAGAGTTACTTTGCCAACAATATGATTCACCTCTGAAGTATGGACCCAGCAAAGAGGTCACTCAGGAGGAATTCTGTGCATCCTCTTCCTGAAAAGTGGTCTAGTAATAAAGGAACATGGACTCTAGGGGGTGGAGGGAGTAACATTTCTTTAGCTCCAGAAGCTCCTTGCCCCAGGGAGAAGAAGGGGGTTGAACTAATTCAGCCTTCTAAAGGTGGGTGCTTCTAAAATCTGGGCCTCCTTGCCTAGGTTGAAGGTCAATATTATTCTAAATTTCTCTTGAGTTGTGGCCTTCATCAATCACTGACACAGGCATCTGGGTCTTTCAGTCACTCATTCTTGCTCACTTTCTCTGTCCCAGTGTAGGGCTTTTACATATGTTGATCGCTCTGCCCAGATAAATGTTTACTTTTCGTGTGCTTAATATATGCATCCTTGCAATATCAACTCAACCATCATTTCCAAAGGGAAGACTTTCACAACCTCTCTGATGAATAAGCTCCATTAGGGTCGGAACCATGACTGGTTTTGCACTAGCACCAAGCACAGTTGCTTTAACACACAACGTGCATTGATGTGTACTTGTGGAATGATTATGTGAATGAGGGAGCAATCCTTTTGTAAATATAACTAAATAGAATATGAAAGACTTCAATGTTAAGCAGCAATGTTTTTATTATACTTCATATGGAAAGGTCCAATGAGTCACATATGCTATGTAGTGTTGTTTAGAATATCTTGGGTGAGCCTGGCCAGTGAGGGTCAGTGGTTGTGCTTTGACTTATGAACCAAAAGGTCACCGTTTGATTCCAGATCAGGGCACATGCCAGGTCGCGGCTCTATCCCCAGTGGGGGCATGAAGGAGGCAACCAATCAATGATTCTCTCTCACTATTGATGTTTATATGTTTATATCTTTCCCTCTCCCTTCCTCTCTGAAAAAAAAAAAAAAAAAATATATATATATATATATATATATATATATATATATATATATATATGTGTGTGTGTGTGTGTGTGTGTGTGTGTGTGTGTTATATTTATTATTTTTTTAAAGAATATCTTGGGTGATCTTCTGAAAGTTTGCAAGATGGATATAGGACCTTGCTCTTTTTATTCCAAAAGAAACCATTGGGTCCTGGCCAGTTTTGCTCAGTGATTAGAGCTTTGGCCCAAGGACCGAAGGGTCTCAGATTCAATTCCCAGTCAAGGGCATGTACCTCAGTTGCATATATACCCTCCTTCTTCCTTTTCACTCTTTCTAAAAATCTATGGGAAAAATATCCTCAGGTGAAGATTAACAGCCCCCCACCCCCCCAAAAAAAAAACCCACAAAAAACACACACCATTGTTTCTTTTAACAAAAGCTCTGTTTTATAAAAATTCCAATCACTTCATCATTCTGTTTTGGAACTTTAACTAGATCCAGATATAGAGAAACAAAACTTGCTACATTATCATTTCTTGTTTATCTTTTAAATGGATTGATTTGAACTGTGCTGGTTTGTTTTTCAAACTAGCTTACCTTGGTTTTCCATGTGTATCAGCTTTTGCTGTGTAACAAACCATCCCAACATTTAGTGGTTTAAAATATTAACTACTTTATTTAAGCATTTTTTGGGTTGGATAGGAGATTCTTCTGGACTGGACCAGCTTGTCTGGGCTGGCTCATGTATCTGTGGTCAGCTGATGGTTCCTCTAACACCTGGTTGATCTAAAATGGCATCACTCATAAGTCTGATGGTTTGGTGGCTATTGGCTGGGATTGCTAGCTGTTCCTTCATGTGGTTCTTCATTTATCAGGCTAGCTAGGACTCATTTACATGGTAGTCTTAAGGTTTCAAGCACAACCACAGTGTAAAACCTCAATTTACACTCTTTAATCATCAATTTGTGTCACATTTGCTAATGTTCCATTGTTCTAAAACATGACACATGGACAACCAAGATTGTAGAAACTGCAAAATTGTGGTCATTTTTTCAATCTGCCATACCATGTTTAAGCCAGGATTTCCCAAGATAATCCTCAACTTATTCTATAGGATTGACCTTCAGAAAAATGCTATTTTTCTCCTTGGTTGTCATCAATATATTTAATAACCAATGAAAGAACTAACCCTGCCTTTAGCTTGAAGCTTAAAAGGGACAGGCAATGGAAGGCTTGTGTGTGCCTGCTAGCATGTAGGATTGATTTTATGAGTGGGCACTCAATCCTAGTTCAAGCTGGAAAAGTTCATGGGACAAGATGGCACCAGCTGAATTTATCCCAAGTGGGCAGCAGGAAGAGGATGGGGGCATCTGTGGTTTCTATCCTGTTCTTCAGAAAACCTGTTACAGACTATATTTCTGGAAGACAGTGCAATCTGTTCTGTCAGATGGAAGCCACCATGATTCATGTTTTAGGACTATGAGACTTCAGAAATCAAATATTGTCCTGTGTTGTCAGAACAAATGCATCCAGGGGAAACAATATATCTTGTCCCTAACACTTCATCTGTCTTGACCTTAATATTGCCTGTGACATGATGAAGCAGTATCAGCTCAAGGCACCAGACAGCCTGAGATTGAATCCAAATTTTACCACTAACTAATATTTGGCATGACTTCTATTAAGTTAGTTAAACAATCTATATTATGCCTCAGTTTCCTCATATATAAGACTGAGATTATGATAGCACCATTAGTTATTTTGAGGGTAAAATGAGTACATATGTCTATAATATTTATAACAGAGCTTGCACATGTTAGCTCTTTTTATTTGCTAAAAGAATCTTCATGGGTGAAAATCTTTTATCAAATGGATCACTTCTATATTGGACTTGTTTATTCTCCTGCTCTCAAGCTGGATACCTGAGCTCAGATCCTTTTCTCATTTAAACAAGAGGAGCAATTATGAGATGACTCACTTTCTTGCCACACTTAGGAAAACTAACAGTTTATAATAATGTTCCTCTAGGATAAAGAGAAAAATGGTAACTAAAACCACTTTTATGTGGCTTTTTTCTCCATTACTATTTTAAATTTCAATTCCTTTCCAGGTGATAATTTGCCAAATTATGATGATGGCAAAAGGATCTTTGGACCAGGAGTCAAAAGACCTTGTTTTTAGATCTGATGCTTCTGCAGATCAGCAGGGAAGTCTTGGGAAATGTCCTTAACATCTCTGAATATCCTCTTATACATAGAAGATGGCGCCTCATAGACTGGAAAAATCTCTACAAAACCATTGATCTGTATTGGGAAAACTAAGAGCAAGCCAGTAAGTGGATGTTTCTTAGGGGAAGGCATGAATATTCTGTGGTGAGTGGTATATAAAGGGACATTTTAAGGTGTGATTTATTCTCTTGGTTTCTCTGTGAAGAGCGCGAGGTGGAGTTGGTATCGGACTTTGAAAAAGAAAAAGACGTTTTAGTGATATTGCAGCCTGAATTAGGGGCTCACAGTATGAATTTCAGCTTAGAATATGGAGAGGACTGAGCCTTGTTAGACTGTAGGTCGGGGCAGTTGCTTCTATAAAGTATCTGGGCTATTTCAGTACCTGTGTTCAGGACCTTGGTGATTGCATCATAACTTTGAATTGTGAAGGGGTCAGTGGTGTGGTCATTCAACAGTATTTAATTTGATAAATATTAATGGAGTGTGTACTCTGTTTTGGACCCTACGTGATAGGATGACAGATGGCTATGGTTTCACAAGTGGCCATAAAATTCCAGGCACCATCCTAAATCTCAGGTATTAGATGTGTTAGGGCACCAGATGGGGATTCTGGCACCCAGACAATGATTATAGGGCAATGGGTCTTGACTGGAACTTTAGTGTTCCTTACTAGAGCTCAGGTGTCTACCATGATGAATTAAGATGTATGGGTTTTATGAAGTCTTGCCCAACTATGTATTGATGCTTGCACAATTGTGAGGTTTTATTATTGGGCCTGAAGGATGGCTAAATGAAGAACTTGTATTTAGTCTGGAGCAAAATATTCCTAGAGGTGGAGGATTTATACCAGGAGATCTAATTAGAGCTAGATACAGATAGGATTTTCTGGATATAGTCTATAGAATGACCACTAATTCTGGGGGTCATAAATTTCAGCTTCCTTAACAGAATTTGGAAATTTTGTTCTTCAAATAAGGCACACATTGCATATAGCTGCAGGCCGAGATGTATAAAGATGGATCCTTTACAGTCTTGTGTAGGACATTGCCTAATAGGTCCATAGTTATTTCTAAGAAAATAACTATGCATCTCCAAGGAGATAGTATGTCTACAAGAATAGCCATGATTTCTGCCCCATCTTCCCCTCACCTCCAAGAGCAAAACTTATACCAAGAGTAGGTTCTCTACCAATGGAAAACCAATCTATATAGTGACTGTGACCTAGACATTACCAGGAGTTTATATATATATATATTTCTGAGAGGAAGGGAGAGGGAGAGAGAGATAGAAACATCATTGATGAGAAAGAATCATTGATCCACAACCTGGGAAGTGCCCTGATCAAAAATCAAATGCTGACCTCCTGGTTCATAGATCAGCTCTCAACCACTGAGCCATGCCAGCCAGACAAGGAGCTCAAAAATGAAGAGGTTAATTAAGAATTGTTGGAGCCCTGGCCGGGTGGCACAGTTGGTTGGAGCGTCATCCCCTCCACCAAGAAAAGAAAAGAAAAAATGCGGATCTGATTCCAGTCGGGCACACACCTAGGTTGTGGGTTCAATCCCTAGTTGGGGCAGCATGTACATGGAAAGTATAGTCTAAACATCTATGTGTTTATTACCCAATAACCTAAAAGACTTTATTCTGGACCTTCAGGTCAAAGCATTTAGAAGTGATGAAGAGCATTTAGAAGTAATTAAATAATCTGATAGTTTGTATTTAGTTAATCCAGTGATTAGTTGTGAAATCTTGGGAAGTTAAATGAAGCATATTTTAGTTTTCTAATCTATAAAATGGACAAAATGGTATCTCCATCTAATGATTAGTTGTGAGGACTTATCACATGTAAAACATTTAGGTAGTGTCTGATGCAAAATCCTTGATAAATGAGACCATTAATACTATTCCTATCAGGCAACTGAGTGATATAGGTTTAACTGGGCTTGATTTTTTAAATTGGTTAACATAAAAATTTCACAGAGCACATTTTCTATGGTGCTAAGAGATACTTTAGCATTTTGCTCTTCAAGCTGCTGCTATCTATACGTAATGTCTATACAATGCTAATACATTGATCACTTCCTATCCAATTCTGCATTTCTTGTTTTTCAGTTGGGATAATGAACAATTGCAGAGATATTAATGGGTGTTATTGAGCCTGCTTAAGACAACTAAGCAAACACATCCATCCCTTGCTTCAGTGGAAGCAGCCAACTGCAACTGCCAGGAAGCATTTGAGTTTCTCCTATCAGAAAATTCTGGTTTCTCCCATTGTCCTCTAACCCTTAGCTCTCAAGTCTTTCTAATGAATTTGAATCATTTGGAAACTCATTCGTATTGAACAAGAAAAGAGGAAGATGAATAAGTTATCTGTTGCTGCGTAACAAACGAATCCCAAAATTGGGTGGCCTAAAACAATTATTGTGTTTGTTTATTATGCTGTGGGTCACCCATCTGGCTTAGACACATCCAGGTGGTTCTTCTGCTGGTGTTGCCTGAGGTCACTCTTTGGCCTCAGTCTAAGATGACCTCCCTCCTATGTCTGGCAGGTGGGCTACCAGTCTTATACAGGTCAGCTCAGGCTTCTTCACATGGTAGCAGCATTGCAAAAGGGAAAGAGCAGATGCTGAATGACCACTGAGCCTTAAACTCAGAAGTTGCATGAAAACAAAGCAACTTAAAAGGCCAGCCCAGAGTCAAATTGGGAGAGAACAGACTCCACTGTTTAATGGAAGAGATGCAAAGGCTTTGTGGCCATCTACCACAAGAGGGGAAGGGAATAATAGCTAGCATTTGCTAGGGGCTTGCTGTGTGCTGGATATTGGCAACACTATATGCATGTTCATTAGTATTCCTAACAAGCTTGGGAGGTGAATAACATCATTATCCCCGTTTCCCAGATGAGAGCTCAAAGAATCTAAGAATTTTTTTCAAAGAGATATCACTTGTCAATGGCAATCTGATTTTAGAGTTACCTTACTCTGGAGAGCAAGCTCTTGATCCTCACACTCTTACAAATCAGAAAATCCGCAGGAAACCTCAATGCCCTTCTTGTTTCTTTTTCCTTGGGTAGGAGGCTGATTGACTGGCAGCCAAAAACGTGGCAGTTGACAGTTGGATGCGCCACCAAGGAAAACTATTTTGTTTGTTTATGGATCTTCAAAGGACCTGAGGTGACTCACAGTCTCTGTGTTATGTTTGCCAGTATCTTTTGATAATATTCAGTTACACCAGGTTAGCACCATTTCCCTTTTTAGAATTTCTCAGCCTGGTGGACAACACAGGCCCAAGCTTCAAGGTGTCCTGAGGTGGGCAGGGGGTGGGGAGGGCAGGGCCAGCTGTGCCAAGCATGTTCTCTCTTGATTTTAAAATGCTAACCTTATCAGTCCTAAATATACTCCGCACCTGTAGGAAGTCAGCTGGCCCACTGCTTGTCAGCCCATCATGGACCTACAGCCTCTTGACTCTATTCTCAGGAGAATGGCAGCTTCTCCTCCCTCAAGCACACTAAACTCTCATTTAGCCCCTTTCCAGACCATAGAGCTACCCTGGCTGCTTCTAGTGGTTCTTCCTTCTCAGGGAAAAAGGACAACTTTGTGTTTCTTCTGTGATTTTCTCTGAAAATAACTCAATGACTTATGGCTCCTCTGTCACCAAAGTAGATATATTATTTAAAAAATAACCCAACAAATTAAATATTCAAGAAGCATTTGCTATAATATATTGTGATTTTTATTACCCTTTGGAAGAGTTCTTAACCTTATTTTTTTTTTTTAGTCAAGGTTATTACAGAAAATCTGATGAAATGATCTTACTAAGAAAATTGTACATCCAAACAGCAAATTTTGGATATGTTTGTAGCCTGAGTGTCCATAAATCCTGGGTTAAGAAACCCTGATTTAGAAGAATTTGAGTCAATAGTTTAGAAAGGGCAGTAGATCAGAGGCATGAACTGTGAGGGGTCCAGAACAGTGGTTCTCAACCCTGCTAGCTCATTAGAATCACCTGGGGAGATTTTTAAAAATTGAGGTGCCCCAGCTGCACCTGAGCCAGTTAAATCAGAATCTTGGCGTGGTTCCTGAGCAGAAGAATTTATTTTTAAGTTTTTTGGGTGATTTCAAATTGCAGCCAAATCTGTGAGACCAACACCATTTAAAAACCAGCAGGAATGCTTACAAGCTGCCTGGCCTTAGGAGTCACTAAATTTCTTGTGGGCCTCAATTTTCTCAACTACAGAACATTGATAATAATTATGCTAAATTCATAGAGTTACTTTGAGGAAATAAATTACTTATCATATTTAAAGCTCTTAAAACAATGTCTGTCACCGTAAATGAAGTATGCCATAAATTAAAGTTATTAATACTTCTATTGGAAAACATACTGAGTTGACTTCATAGACATCACTCAGGAGTAGCTGCATTGCAATACCAAGGGCTTATACTTGAATCCTGTTATTTCTTTTTAAATGTTATTTTTTGTTGTTGTTGTTTGTTTTTTTTTTCATTGGGGAAAGCCTGGAGTGGAAGTATCGGTTGGTTGCTTCTGGGGTGAGTATCAATGCCTCACATTTCATGGGAGTATTGTATCTTCTTCCTTAAATTTAGGGGTTCTGTATTCCAGTTATTCAGTATTTTTGGTCAAAGTTGTCACTTTGAGCTGCAGAGTTGGTTGTAAATTCTCTTGGTGTACAGTTCCCATGATCTCTGGGATACTTTTTATCCATGGTGCTTATTCAATTACCTTCCAAGGGTAGGTGTGAGAGGTTGTCTGCATCCTCTGTTGACCAAGTCGTCTTTTGTAGAATATGGAGGGCTTTCTGACGTAGAGTGGACTTTTCTGTGTACAGTGTGTAGCACTAACTTCTCCATAAAATAAATGCAACCAGCAGCTATAGCTGAGACACTTGGATGCTCTCTCTGCCAAGCTTATAAACATAAACCTCATGTTCCATTCTAAGTGCACTGACAATAGTCCTAAAGGAGACAGTGCCAGTGTGCTCCCTAAAATATCAATCATGTCTTTGTCTTATATTCTCTCCCTGTCTTAGAAATTTCAGAGAAATAGCATAAGCATAAAATTTAGTCAGGCTGTGTGGCCTGAGGAGACAGATGATTGAAATTAAAGGTGTAGAAGAAAACTGGATTTGTAATTATAAAAGGTGACCAAAAGGTACAAGCTTCCAGGTACATGATAAATAAGGACTAGGGATATAATGTACAACATGATGACTATAGTTAGCATTGCTGTATGATGTATAGAAAAGTTGTTAACAGAGTAAATCCTAAGAGTTCTCATCACAGGGAAAACATTTTTTCTTTATGTTTTTCTTCTTCCTTTTTATTTTATTGTATCTTGAGAGATGAATGTTAGCTGAAACCATTGTGGTAATCATTTCACAATGTATGTAATCAAATTATAATGCTGTATGCCTTAAAAATATATGGTAAGTAATATAAATTATTTCTCAGTAAAATTAGAAAAAAATTAATACACCACTTATTCTTTAAAACAGCACTCCCATAAGGCTATTGAGGCTGATTCTACTGAGAGTCCATTATTATAAACATGGAAAAAATGTTGGTGAAGAGAAATTTTTATATAGGATATTCCTGAAACTTAAGGAAAAATTAGTTCTTGGGTGAAATCAGTGTTTCTTAACACATTATGGACCCGTAGTTTTATTGCTAGCTTTACCCAGTGGCCAGATAAGTTTCTATTGAACGAGTACAAAATGTTTTACATAAATGTTAAAGGCACGCTTTAAAATTAAATGCCCATTGCATTTTGAAGATATTTATTACATGTTCATACAAGCTAATATATTTTTAAAGTATGATACTTTGTAAAACACTGTATAATATGAAGCGAGAATTCTCGTGATCCGTCAGCAATGTGTTAAGTGTGGTTGCACCGAATTATCTGAGATAACAACTGTTAATCATGTAATAGTTTTGTTTGATATATAAGTCATAAATAATAAAATGTGTTAGCTTATAAATGTTTAACTGATGCATTTGGATTATTCTAAACAATCACATTGCCACCAGCCAAAGTAAAATAAAGAACCATTTTGTCAGTCCAGAAAGTCACCTTATGCTTCTTCCCAGCTAATTGTCCTCTTCCCTGGACAATTTTAACTTCTATCACAGTAAATTAATTTAGTTTTTCCTATTCAGTGTATACTATCTTGGGTCTGGCTTTTGCTCAATATAATTTTGGTGAAATCCAATTTTATTGTTGTAGAAGTTCATTCATTTTTTTAAATCGCTGAATGGTATGCCACTATATGAATATACAACAATGTATTTACCTATAATCCTGTTGATGGACATTTAAATTGTTTCCAGTTTGGCATCGTTTTTCCTAAGGCTTCTATGAAAATTATTGTACAATTCTCTTCCTGAACATATTTCTTCATTGCTTTTGGGTAAATATTTTTAAGAGTGAAATTGTTGGATCATAGGGTAGATAGAGTATATATTGTATCAGAAGCTGCCAAACAGTTATTATATCATTTTATATTTCAACCAGAAATGCATCAAAAAGCTTCTTGAGGAGCACTTAGAAATTAGAGATGTCTGCCCTCCATTTCACTCAGACATACTATTGAAAATGCTCTAAACATTTGTGAATAGAGTTTTTCATACTTATGGTCTATTAAGGCAAATATTAATTAGCAATCTCAGTAAAGATCCTAATGCTAATAATAAGCACATGGATTTGTAAAATTGTATATTTCTTACACTTCAAGTTTCTTTCCCATTCATTAATTCATCAATTTTTAAAATCTTTATTGTTGAAAGTATTACAGATGTCCCCTTTTTTTGCCCCTTGACCCCTATCACCTGTTTCTTGCTCTGTCCCAGGCCTTCACCACCCTATTGTCTGTGTTTATGGGCAATGGATATATGCATATAATATTTTTAATTTTTACTCATTCCCTCGAGAGTTGTTAGTCTGTT
This sequence comes from Cnephaeus nilssonii, assembly GCF_951640355.1. Lineage (NCBI taxonomy): Eukaryota > Metazoa > Chordata > Mammalia > Chiroptera > Vespertilionidae > Cnephaeus > Cnephaeus nilssonii. The sequence continues at coordinate 19,602,556 of NC_137082.1, forward strand.
CCATGTTTCCATGCCTCAGGTTCTATTTTATTCATCAGTTTATTGTGTGTTTTTATTAGATTCCACATATGGGTGAAATCATGTGACATTTGTCTTTCTCTGACTGGATTATTTTGCCTTGAATAATCATCTCCAAGTCCCTCCATGCAGTCTCAAAGGGTAATAATCCTTCTCTTTTTACAGCTGCATAGTATTCCACAGTGTAAATGTACTGTTTTTTTGGGGTTTTGTTTTGTTTTGTTGTTGTTGTTGTTTTTATCCATTCATCTATTGATGGGCACTGGGCTGTTTCCAATCCTACCTATTGTATAATAACACTGTTATGAACATAGAGGTATATATATATTTTTTCTGATTGGTGTTTTCTGATTCGTAGGATGTATTCCTAGAAGTGAGATCACTGGGACAAATGGCAGTTCCATTTTTAATTTTTTGAGGAAAGTCAACACTGTTTCCACCATGGCTGCACCAGTCTGCATTCTCACCAGCAGTGTACTAGGGTTCCCTTTTCTCCACATCCTCATGGTACTTGTTTGTTGACTTATTGATAGTAGACATACTGGCAGGTGTGAGATGATAGTTTTAATTTGCATCTCCCTAATAATTAGTGATCTTGACCATTTTTTCATATGTCTATTGGCCAACCGTATGTCTCTTTGGAGAAGTGTCTATTCAGGTCCCTTGCACATTTTTTTAATTGGATTGTTTGTCTTCCTTTTGTTGAGTTGTATTAGTACTTTATTTTTGAAATTAACTTCTTATCAGATGAATTATTGGCTAATATGTTCTCCCATACAGTGGGTTCCCTTTTCATTTTGGTGGCTTCTTTTGCTGTGCAGAAGCTTTTTTATTTTGATGTAGTCCCATTTGTTTATTTTTCCCTTTGTTTCTCAAGGTCACTAATTATAATTTGCATCTCCCTAATAATTAGTGACCTTGACCATTTTTTCATATGTCTATTGGCCAACTGTATGTCCTCTTTGGAGAAGTGTCTATTCTCCCTTTGTTTCTCTTGCCCGATGTGATGTATTGGTGAAAATTCTGCTATATATATATATATATATATATATATATATATATATATATATATATATATCTCACATAACAGAATTTATATATATATATTTGTTTTAATCCTCACCCAATAATATGTTTGTTGATTTTAGGGAGAAAGGAAAAGAGAGAGAGAAAGAGAGAGAGAGAGAGAGAGAGAGAGAGAGAGAGAGAGAAACATTGATGTGAGAGAGAAACATTAATCCATTACCTCCCATATGTGATTCCACTGGGGATCACACCTGCAACCCAGGTATGTTCCCTGACCAGAAATGGAACCCGCACCTTTTTGTGTACAGAATGATGCTCCAGCCAACTGAGCCACCCAGGCAGGGCCATCTGTCTTTAAAAATCTCTGTATATAAAACCCTAATATGCAAATAGACCGAACAGCAGAACAACTGGTTGCTATAATGTGCGCCGACCACCAGGGGGCACACATGCAGAACATGGTGGGCATAGGCAGCAGGCAGCAGAGTGCAGAACATGGCGGGCGTTGGCCACAGCAGGATGGCAGAGCAGGTGAATGGGGGCGCCAGACCAAGGCGGGGCACTGGTCGCTATCATCGGGCAAGCCTCTGGTGGTTACTGAAAATTCTTTGCTCCTGCATGCTGCAGTCCCACCCGGTGCTTGCACCTGCTTCTGGCACTGGCCCTGCTCGCATCTGCTGCCGGCGCCAAAACTGCCGCTTGCACCTGCTGCCAGCCCTGATTGCTCGGTGCCATCAGCGGGTGCAAGTGGCAGCTGCCAGCCCCGATTGCCCCTGAGGGCTTCTTCACCTCCCCTGCTCCTGTGGGCTGATCGGGGCAGCAGTCTCCACTTGCACCCACTGCTGGCACCAGCCCCAATCGCTCCACGCCATCAGCGGGTGCGAGTGGGGCCCTTGCCATCAGTGTGTGGGAGCAGAGGCGGCAGGAGCGGGGCTGCCGGCAGACAGGGGACCAGGGGCCATGGTGGGAGGGGCCAGGTAGGGGTGTGGAGGATGGGCTGAGACTCGCCCCTGTGCCCACCGCAGCCTTGTGGCCCACAGTTCCTTTCAAGGTGCACAAATTCATGCACTTGGCCCCTAGTCTATATATATAAAAGGCTAAGTGACTGACCGCATGTCCATCTGACTGACTGACTAGCCGTTATATATGACACACACTGGCAATTTAATAAACGTTGACTTGCACATACGCAATATTTGTCCCTGTCTGACACTGGCCTCCCATTTAAATTAATTCGAAGACAGTTTCCCATGATGCCAGCATTTGCCATGACTCTTAATAAATCACAAGGACAAACACAAGACAGAGTAGGAATATTCCTACCTGAACCCATTTTCGGATATGGTCAGTTATATGTTGCTTTCTCTCAAGTTTGAAGAGCATGTGATGTTAAAGTTAAAGTTGTAAATACTTTATCACAAAGAAAATTAGTCAAGCACTCTGAAAGTGTTTTTACTCTTAATGTGGCATACATGGAGATATTAGAATAAGTTTAATCAATTTATCAGTCATTGTTTTTATCAATGTTGTTTTTATATTATGTCTTTGTTGTTGTTATATCATGTTGTTATTGTTTATTTATTAATCAATTTATATGTTATTTTCATATACATTTTACTAATTTTCTTTCATCTCTGACACTTCTATTATATAGAAAGGGCAAATAGTGATACTAAAATATTTCTTCTAATTAATTTCCTTTCAATGTGTATGAATCCGTACACCGGGCCACTAGTGATATTTAATTTACATACCATAAAATTTACCCTTTAAAAATTGCTCAATACACTAGTCTTCAGTATAATACCAAAGTCGTGCAAACTCCACCACTACTTAGTGCCAGAACATTTCATCATCTCTAAGGAACCCTGTACTCTTAGCAATCTAGGGAGTATTGCCCTACAGTGACTTCTAGGCTGCCGGTTTTCACTGTGATCATGGTTGTTAGTTTTCATGACTACCATGAAGCTGGGGAGAGGGAGATGGGCACAGGACAAGGTGAAACACAACAAAGCTCTCTGTTCTTACCAAGATTCAGACATTTATCTTGAGTAAAGACTCTCCATATTGTTGCAAGGTTTGGTTAATTTTCAGAGCTCTGAAAAGTTTATTTTTGGGGGGCCAGTGTTTTTATGGCTTTTATGGAGGAGAGAATTTTTTACTTACACCATTATTCTTAGTGATGTCCTGTCACTTCAACCACCTTTCAACATAACCAAAGGAGTAAATGGGCTTTGCAATTAGAAGTTTTACAGAATAATTCTGGCTTAGTCATCTGTCAGCGGGTAACCTTGTGGAAATTTACTCAACCTCTCAGAATCCTAGCTTGTTCTCTGTCAAATGAAGTCCCACTGCAGAATGTGAGGCAGGGGAGGACATTAAGTGATATAGATGATTGCAGAGCAAATTCTAAGAGATTAGCACATAATACTATCATGAATTGACCTTTTCTTCTGGATCTCAAGACTTTGAATATGTGATTACTTCTTCTTGATCCTCATGGCTCCCAATCTTGGAACTTCTCTTTTTATCTTCTGTGATAACCAGACTTTAGGATGGCACCACGATTCCTGACCCTAGTGCTCATGCCTTTGTATATCATCTCCCTGTGAATGTGGTGGGACCTGCGACTTGCTTCTACCCAATAGAATATGGCAAAGTGATGGGATGTTACTCCCAGGATGTCTTGCTACAAGACTTGCTCTTTTTCTCCATTGCTGGTTTTGAAGAAGCAAGCTTTCATGTTGTGCAGCGTGGACTAAGGAAAGGGCCATATGGCAAGAAATCTCTAGAAACAGAGGGTGGCCTTCAGCCAACAGCCTTGTTTTATAGCTGCAAGGAAATGAATTCTGCCAACAACCTGAGTGGATTTGGAAGCAGATCCATCACTAGTGAATGACTTTTACAAGAACCCCCAAATCCCAGTAGAATAGACAGATAATCCCTCCCTTGAAAAAAAAAAAAGGCTCTGAGATGGTAAGGTTGCCTGATTCCTGCTGCTCAAATATGAAAAAGGCATCAGAAAACAGTAAGGCATCTACACTGTGTGCCTGCAGGAGAAATAGTGAGAACTTAAGAGACAATCTTGTACTTCACAGAGGAATCACAAAGCTCCCCCCTACCACACCCTGCAGTTGGGCAGCAATTTATCTGATGATTCCCAGCCCTCCCAAAGCACCTGGTGCAGGGTCCTCAGCCAGATGCGGTGAGGCCTGGCTGCAGGAGTAGCAAGTGGCCTCATCCCATGTGATTCTCTACAGTGCCAGGGAACATCAAACACACATCTCCCAGCAGCGCAGGCACCAGCAGGCACCTGCTTATGCTTTCCCCTAGCCAGTGTAAAGAAGTCTGTGTGCCCACACCTAGGAATTCATCACTACACCTGTCTGGAGGAGACTGGCCCTCTCCAGCTGCCTGGCACATGACTGCCCCTGGGTCTCACAAACAATATACCTCTGGGGAAGCCAGCTGTGCTCCAGCAAATGATAAAGAGTCCCTGAAGGAGGTGGAGATGAATGAATTTGAGGAGCCATTATCCCGGCTGCTCTAGTTTCAGCTTCCTGCTGCCAGCCCTACTGTCTGCATCTCCTCACTCGCAGGCACAGCTCCAGGTGGAAGATGGGCTTCATCCCACAGCAGGTGCCATTCCATACTTTCCCTGCATTGCACTCTGGATCCCATTACCTGGTAAGTTAGTGTTGAAGCCAGTACAATTATATGTCAGTTTGCCATGAGGCTGACAGGGGCCCCCTCAGGACTGTTGATTGTTGTATGCAACGAGACAGGGATGGTGTGAGGCAGCCCTGAGCATTCTTGAGGCTTTGGAGGTAGCACAGGGCCTGCCATGCCTTTATGACGCCTTCATGATGCCTTAACAGCAAGAACTAGGGACAGCCCTGACTCCCCTATTATTTTGTTTCAAAGTCTGGGAGTGAGAAGGAGTTTATTTTTTTCTGGTGAGAATATCCATATTTGTCATTACAATTTCTAATTTATAGTCACTACGATTTTTCCCCAGGTACTTTCCTAAGCACTTAACATACATTTATGCTGTTTAATTCTTATAATAACCCATTTTACAAATGAATAAATTGAGGCTGATGCTGTAAAATTACTTGTTCAAAGTTGTACATTGAAGAAGCAGGAGAGCAAGGAGTTAAGCTCGGTTTGTACCATAACAGTGTCTTTGACCCAAAAAAGGTTGTGATGACTTGTTTGAATGAGTCCATATGGAGATGACATTACTTCCCCCTTCCTGGAAGCTCAAGACATGGTTTGCACTCATGAGGTGGTTGTAGCTATTCTCATCCACCGGTGTGGTACATGACATGACCTTTACAAAAGACTTGCTCTAGGACATACTGTTGTATTTTTACTAGTAAAGCTTCCATTCTCCCTCTTTCCCTCCCTCCCTTTCCTTTTTCCTTTTTAGTGCTTAATGTAGTAATGGAAAGTACATAGCTCAATAAAATTTTCCCTACATAAATATGGAAGTAGCTACTACTCAGATCATGGTATAGAACAGAAGTCAGCAGACTTCTTTTCTGTAGAGGGCCAGGTAATAAGTAATTTAGGCTTTGCAGGCCATACAGTCTTTGTTGCAACATTCAACTCTGCCACTGAAGTTTGAAAACAGCTGTTGGCCATAAGTAAATAATGGATGTGGCTGTGTTCCAATAAAACTTTATTTATAAGATTGGGCACTGGGTCAGATTTGGCTCATGGCCATAGCTTGCTAAATCTTGATATGGAATATTCCCAGCACCTCAGATTGCTTCCTTTTATCCTTTCATAATCAACAGTAATTATCACCACCCATCTGGAGGTAACCACTATTTTGACATCTGTCACTATATACTAGTATATATATTGGGGCCCAGTGCATGGATTTGTGCACCTTGAAAGGAACTGTGGGCCGCAAGGCTGCAGTGGGCACAGAGGCGGATCTCAGCCCATCCTCTGTGCCCCCGCCTGGCCCCTCCCGCCGTGGCCCCTGGTCCCCTGTCTGCCGGCAGCCCCACTCCCGCTGCTGCTGCTCCCATGCACTGATGGCGCCAGCCCCATTTGCATCTGCTGATGGCATAGAGCGATTGGGGCCCGTACCAGCAGCAGGTGTGAGCAGGGCCAGTGCTGTCAGCGGGTGCGAGCAGCGGCTCCAGCACTGGTAGCGAGTGTGAGCTGTGCCAGCACTGGCAGCAGGTGTGAGCGCCAGGCGGGACCGCAGGAGTAAAAAATTTCAAGTAACCACCAGAGGCTTGGCCCAATGACAATAACAGGTGCCCCCTCTCACCTGCTCCACCATCCTGCTGTGGCCAACGCCCACCATGTTCTGTACATGCCCCCTGGTGGTCAGTGCACATCATAGTGACCAGTTGTTCTGTCTGTTTGCATATTAGCCTTTTATTATATAGTGTATCCTTTATAATAAAGAGGTAATATGCAAATTGACCCTCACACTGTTGCACAAGCTGGCTGCCCCCATGTGGTCAAAGATGACTGCCACAAGATGGCCAGCAGGGAAGGGTAGTTGTGGGCAATCAGGCCAGCAGGGGAAGGCAGTTGGGAGGGACCAGGCCAGCGGGGGAGGGCAGTTGGGGGCGACCAGGCCGGCAGGGGAAGGCAGTTAGGGGTGACCGGGCTGGCAGGGGAGGGCAGTTGGGGGCGACCGGGCCTGCAGGGGAGGGCAATTAAAGACAACCAGGCCATCAGGGGAGGGCAGTTGGAGGCAACTGGGCCAGCAGGGGAGGGCAGTTGGGTGTTACCAGGCCAGCAGGGGAGGGCAGTTAGGGGCAATTGGGGTGGCAGGGGAGTGGTTAGGTGGTGATCAGGCTGGCAGGCAGGCAAGTGGTAAGGAGCCAGCAGTCCCAGATTGTGAGAGGGATGTCTGACTGCCAGTTTAGGCTCGATCCCTGTGGATCGGGCCTAAACCAGCAGTCGGACATCCCCTGAGGGGTCCCAGATTGGAGATGGTGCAGGCTGGGCTGAGGTACACCCCCCCTCCCCCAGTGCACAAATTTCATGCACCGGGCCTCTAGTATATATATACATATATATATATATATATATGCTGTATATTCCTCCCTTGAACATGGAAATGGAATTATACATTACATATTCCTTTGTATCTTGTTTTTTTTAATATATATATATATATATGTATATATATATACATATATATATATATATATATATATATATATATATATATATATTGATTTCAGAGAGAAAGGGAGAGGGAGAAAGAGATAGACACATCAATGGTGACAGAGAATCATCCATATGCTGCCTCCTGCATGCCCCACACTGGGGATAGAGCCCGCAACCTGGGCATGTGCCCTGGTTCATAGGTCAACATGCAACCCCTGAGCCACACTGGCTGGGCTTTTTTTTTTCTTCTTAACAGCATGTATGTGTGATTCATCCATTTTATTACATGTAGCAGTAGTTAATTTATATTTATTACTAGAGGCCCAGTGCATAATTTATATTTATTACTAGAGGCCCAGTGCACTGGCTGTCCGTGGGTGCCCCAGGCCTTCCGAAAGCTGCGGAGGCTTTCGAAAGGCCTTGTGCCAGAGCAGACAGCCGGCCAGGTCCCCCGCTTTGGCCTTTGATCGCGGGGGACCTGGCCGGCTGTCCGCGGGTGCCCCAGGCCTTCCGTAAGCCTCCGGTGCTGCGGAGGCTTTCGAAAGGCCTTGCGCCGGAGCAGACAGCTGGCCAGGTCCCCCGCTTTGGCCTTTGATCGCGGGGGACCTGGCCGGCTGTCCGCCGGTGCCCCAGGCCTTCCGAAAGCCTCCGGCAGCCATGGCACAGACGCTGAGCTCGTGGCGCCAGTGGCGCCGCGAGCTCAGCGTCCTGCTGGCCCAATCAGCTACCCCGGCCACCTTGAGTCCCACCCCCTGCGCCTCCCGCTGGCCCAATCGTGGGCGTAGCGGAGTGATGGTAATTTACATATTACCATTTTATTATGTAGGATTATTGCTTTGTATGATTCCATTGCAAGACAATACTATAATTTACTCATCATTATTCCTGTTAATGGAAATTTGGATTGTTTTGGGCTATTATGAATACTCCTGGGGTAAAAAAGTATTTAGTTCTTTTTTAGGGGTCTGTAAAAAGGCAAACAAAACCCTGGCAATATCTTAACTGGTCAGCATGCCCATTAATTTAATAAATTTCTCTCATACACACTTTGAGAATATACACCTAAATAGATGCAGGGTTTCCATACTCTTGTTTGGAAAGGGTAAAGACACATGTTCAGTGACTGTTTATCAAGTGCCTGCTGAGTACAAGGCAAAGGACTTGGAACCCAAAGGACTTGCTCTCCCACCTGGAATATCTGTGCCTTGTGACAGGTAACTTCCCTGAGTCTCTTTCCTCACCTGTGAAATGGTTGAGGACAATATGTAAGAATAAAAATGCCTGTGAACTATAAATTGGCATTCACATATAAGGTGCTAGCATTGTTATAAATACATATATATAAATCATGGTCCCTGTCATGAAAGAGTGCCCAATGTAGAAAAAAAATAACTACCACAAAATGTGTTATGTGATCATGCCAAACAAACCCCGAGGAGGCTTTGTGCTTGGACCAGCCACAGTGCAATAGCAACGGTGAGAATGGCTGGGCTACCAGATAGAGCCAAAGGGTTTGCCGATGGACTGAATATGGTGTGTGAGAGAAAAGAATAAAAAATAATTCCCACGTTTTTCTTGCCCAAGTCATAAGACAAATAGAGTTGTTATTGATTGGTGTAGATCAGTAGGGGGAAGCTCGTTCTGGGCTTTACTGTGAGGATTCATCCAAGAGGGGGATATAGGGAATTCTCAGTGGGAAGTCCATTTCATACAAAGAGGAATTGAGAAGACCTTTGGGGAGTCAGTTGGTCAAAGCTGAATATGTAGGGAAAATGAACAGCAAACTGCATGAAAAATGGTGGCAGATTTTGTGGACCAAGCTGACAAACATGGCGGTTGTCCTATGTGCACATGAAGACAACTGGAGGTTTTTAAGTCAGAAGATTTTAGAGCCTCAGGAATAAATCAATGAGGACTTAAAACTTTTTACTGAATCTTTTCTTCAGGCCCATTTGTTCAGTGATTTATTCTTTGAGAGGCATACAACAATATTGTTAAAAATATTGAGAATAAAAGCAAGTAATTACTACTGTGTTGATTCTCATGTGTCCGATATCTCATATGTCCCATAGCCACAGCAGGAATCTGGAGGGTCATATTGGTGGTTGTAGGAACTAAAGTGGGGAGGCAAATGATGCCATGTTTAATTTACAGAAACATTTCCTCCAATTATTCAAGAATCAAGGGCATCCAAGGAAGGCCAACCACAAGAGTATATGTAAAGCAAAATAAAACATAATTCATGATGCTGGGAGGCCTGCTTGTGTTCTTATCCAAGCTACCCATTGAGTTATCTTGGGCAAATTATCCACTGAGTTTATTCAGGTTAGCCTTCATCTTCAAAAACAAGTGGTTGTCCTTTCCTGACATTTTTCCAGGCCTATAATAAAAATATAATACAATGCTGTAAGTCAAATACCTTATATACTGCAATGCTCTAATCAAAGTCTCCTTGTCAGTGCAATGAATTAGGGGAGCAGGCTTATTCTGCTTCTAGTTCCTGCTCATTTCCCATAGATCCAACCAGTCTGGGTTTTCAGACTCTTATATGCAATTGATGGCTTATAATTCTGCAGGCTACTGTTAGCACAAGGCTGGAATAGGCAGAGCAGATAAGGGATACCCCAAGGGCTCACCTTAGAGGGAGGCACTAATGTTACAGTGGCTTCCTTTCTGTGGATAGAAACAGGCAGTTTAGAATCTGACATTCATTAGAATTCTCACATGAGAAACTTGAATGGTCCCAGAGCATAAAATTTTACCTTCCAAGCTATTAGCCAGTCATGGTTATTTCTTCAAAGTTCTCTGTGAGTCAGGAAAACTTTAGAAGGCTGGCTATGATGTGGGAAGCCACCCACTGCTGATACTATCATGAGAGTGCACCAAGGTATGTGGGAGGCCGATGGACCTTGGGCATTAGCAGGGCTGATGCTAAGCACCAAGTGTTGAGATAGTGGTGGCTCTAGGCAATTCCTTAACCTGATAAACCTTTTACTATTTATCAAACTTTACCTTTGATATGCCTGTATGCATTGCTAAAGGGAAAATGTGTATTCAAGTAAATAAAAAGCGGACCAGCCAGAGGTCAGTGTGCTCTTCATGAAAGAGACACCTTCTGGCCCCCAAATGCCTTCTAAATTCATATTTCTTGTATAGCATTTTCATGTGTGTGTCGGCCCCTCCTTCAGATCCTAAACCCCACCACGAGGGTCGTGGCACTATGACATCTTGGAAAATGAGGGAATATACTCTCTTTTCTGTTTTCAGAGTGTCCTGTTATACCCTCAGGCAGGCCTGCAGCATCCTTTAATGCTATCAGAAGATCCATAGCTGTTTGGACCTCCATGGATCCCAGATGCTCACCTGCCCCAATTTGGAAGAGGCCTGAGGGCAGAGCTGGTCTTTTTTATTGCCTTCACCCTTGGGCTTCCATGGTCCTTGGGGAAGAACCTTCTGGAAGCAGACAGATCTTTCTGTGGCAATGAATGCATTGTAATTTCTATCCCCTTTAATCAACCACCTGATGCCTCATAATTGAAAAGGGACCTGACAAATCATTTTAAAAAAATTAGTGGATTACAGGAATGGGTAGTTGTAAAATAGATTGTTAAGAACCTAAAAATTGGCTTTGGATGAAATTGGCTTTGGATGAAATAGAATAGAGGCAACCTTGGACAAGTGATTTCACTGTCTGAGCCTCATTTCCCTCGTCTTTCCCTTGTGAAGTGGACATAATAACACCTGTCTGCTGGATTAGTGTGTGGATCATATTAACAAAAATAAAATGATTCCAATTATGCTTACTACATGGTAGACCATCAAATATAGTATTTTAATAATGAGAGGAAAACAAGAACTCCAGGACAGGTCCCACAAAAATTAGCTGAAGTGAGGAGTATATTTAAACTATGGTAGAAAATCAAAGTCATCAGCTATGGTAAGTTGTTGGAATAATTGACCCTGATTTGTTCATGCCTCTTTGTATGCACACCTATGGATCATGCCTTCCCATACTAACCCTAGGTTGGGCCATGTAACTTGCATTGACTAATGGAAAAAAAAAGCAAACTATGCAAATTGAGACTTGAAAAGTGCTTGTGCACCAGCACTTGCTCCCTCCTAAAGCTGTTGGAGCCCTGCTGCTGTAAGCAAGCCTGAACTAGCCTGCTGGAGGTTGAGAGGAACAAGAGACATGAAAAGATGAGCTGTTTCAGCAGAGGTCATCCTAAATCAAACAAATTCCAGGTGACCTGGCAGCTGACTTCATATGAATGAGTGAACCTGGCAGAAGAACCAGCTAACTGAGCCCAACTCAAATTTCCAACCCATGGAATGATGAGCTAAATAAATGGTTTTGTTCAGCCACAGAGTTTTAGGTGGCTTATTTTGTAGCTATAGATAATTAACATACTAACTGTCTGGAGATTGAGAGTTTGAGTGAAATGTTAGGAAGAACCAGTTTGGGTATTTTTATTTTTGAGTCCAGGAAGGCAAGGAGTTCTTTTGTCTGCAGAACAGAATTTTACGGACCTAGCAACCTAGGCCTTACTGGGACACGGAGGAATGCATCAAAGACCTCTGGTAGAAATTTCAGCCTGCATTTAGTGAACTGCTCAGCCTACAGTCTCAGCATTCATACACATTCCATGAAACTTTATGAGGCCTTATTCATTAGCACCACCCTGCAGCAGAAATCCTAGATAGAATAATTGATTTGTACTGAGCTGGCTGTAATCAATAAAGCACTGCTCATAGGAGATCATCATTTTAGACTTACTTAGAGGTGGCTTGGTTGTTATATAGACACTAGAGTCAGTAAATGAGTTCAATTTGATTTTTTATTTTCAGCCTAGAAAGTTGGGCTCTGTCCTTTTTCACCTTCAAGATATGAGGAAGACATTTTAAGATTAGTTACATGAGTCAGAATTTACCCTCTGAAAGATGTTCTTAAGGAGACTGAAAGGCAATGGAGCTGAGAGGACCTGGAAGATAAGCTGAGATTGGCTTACCTCTGTTGGCACTCAGGGGTTAGTTGTCAGAAACTAGCCAGGACTTCTCCCCTAACAGCCAGAGCTCTCATCTGCCCTCCACATTTTCTGAGCTTTGTGATCAGCACAATTCCTATAGGAGAGGAGGGCAACCTTTGCATGTGTTAAATCCATTCAACTCTCTCTTGCCCAGGCTTGGCAATTATGTTTTATCTTTATAGTGTTAACAAGAAGTGCTAACAACTGCCACCACAAGTTATTGAAGAGGTTCTATAAATCAGGCACTTTTATTACAACATAGTTAAGTGTTGTTCTCATTCCCCACTTATAGAGTGGGAGACCTGCTTCATAGGGATGTTAAATAATTCACTCAGGTAAACACAACCAATTGAGATTTGAACCCAGGAAAATAATTTCCCCCTTACACTGTGCTCTACTGCCTCTTGCAATAAGCCAGGCAGACCTAGCAATGCCTCCAAAGGTCACACGGTCCAGCTCCTGCCTGCAGGTAAGGCTTAATCAAGAGCATCTTATCATCATAGTGAGCATTGCTCTGGGTATGTTGAACAATGAATATTCAGATGTTCATAGAGAATATTATAGGCCCTCCCTTTTCTGGAATATGTTTCTTTGTATTTTTAGCCCAAATACCTAAGTCTATGTTCTTCACATCTGCTCTCAATGGTAATGAAAAATTCATTTGCACCGCCCTTATGGTAAAACAAAGAAGACAATAGCTTTGGCAGTGTAATTTGGGGGCTCATAAGTGCTCTTTCTTTTTTAAGGCATCCTTTCATAATTTTTCATCCATCTATCCATCCTATAAGCATTATCTTTCATGCTTGCTATCAATCTTGTTTCTATCCTCAACCTGATTATCATCTAAAAATCTGAACTATTTATACATTGTCTATAAAAGAAGTATAATAAAGTAGATTTTACATAAGCCCAAAAGGAACTCAGAAATCCTGGGAGCATTATCTTTTTTGTAACCTGGAAAACTCCCATATGTAACTGAAGACCAAGCCAGTAATGTCTGGAGCAGGTAAGATATGTGGTTATTAAGAAAAATACCCCCCATACCTCCCCCCAAAAAGAAAAATGGCCAGCAATTATATAAAAAGTGTTCAACATCACTAATCATCAGGGAAATGCAAATGTGATATCACCTCATACAAGATAAAAGGCTATTGTCAAAAAGACAAAAGGTAAATGTTGCAAAAGTGAAGAAAAGGGAATCCTTGTACACTGTGGGTGGGAATGTAAATTGATAGAGCCATTATGGAAAACAGTATGGAGGTTCCTCAAAAAGTTAAAAATAAAACTATCATATAATCTAGCAATTCCATTTCTAGATATATATCCAAAAGACAAGAAATCTGGATCTCAAAAAGATATCTGCACTTCCATGTTCACTGTAGCATTATTCACAATAGCCAAGATGTGGAAGCAACCTAAATGTCTATCAAAGATGAATGTATAAAGAAAATTTTAGATTATATAAATAAAATGTATTTTTAAAAAGAAAATCTTGAAATTTATGACTACATAAATGAGCCTGGAGGACAATATGCTCCTAAAATAAGCCAGACAGAGAGGGAAAATACTACATGATCTCACTTATATTAGAATTTTAAAAAGTGAAACTCCTAGAAGCAGAGAGTAGAATGTTGGTTACCAGGGGGTAAGGAGTGGGGAAATGGGGAGATGTTGGTCATAAGGTACAGAGTTTCAGATATGCAGGATTAATTAAATTCTGGAGATCTGATTTACAGCATGATGACTATAGGTAACAATACTGTATTGTGCTCTTGAAATTTGCTAAGAGAGTACATCTTAATTGTTCTCATTAAAAAAGAAAAAGAAAGGAAAAAGATAACTATGTGAGGTGATAGATATGTTAATTAGCTTGATTGTGGTAAACACTTCACAATGTATATGTATATCAATACATTATGCTGTACACCTTAAACATATATAATTTTTAATGGTGAATTATACCTCAATAAAGCTGAGGTAGGAAAGAGGGATGCAGACAAGGGCTGTAGGATTTTGCCTAGTGCAGGTCTATAGTAAGGGCTCCATAAAGGACAACTATTAGTATTGTTACTTTGTCAAACTGCCTAAACCAACTCTGCAGATTTATTGCATTTTGAGAACTTTTAAAATAAATCACTTTATTTGGGAAAAAACAGGGGCTTGTGAGTTGGATAACATGGATTTGGTTACTGGTCTTGTCATTTGTTAAATTATGTTCTTGGGCAAACTTTTAAACCTCTCTGACCCTCAGTGTTTTCATCTGCCCACTGCAGGAACATAACTAAGGACTTCTTATAAACTCCACTTTTTGCTAGGTGCTTGGGAAGATAAAATTATAAATTAAGATCTGGTTCTTGCCCTAGGGATTCTTCTAGTATGGCTGTGAAACCAAGGGAATGGCCACAGGTAAAATCCTGAAAGGAAAAGAACTGTGTGGGTTGGGGAGATGTTCGGAGAAGAATATGAAGCAGGGCTTCATGAATTAAAGGAGCCTCAAAGGTGGGGGAGGTGTCAAGCACAAACCAGCTCAGAAGACCATTGAACAGGAGATGGGAAGGGAACAGTGTGAACTCTGGCTGGAACTGCAGTGTGTGTTCAAGGGAATTGACAAGACTGGCCTAGCCAGAGCACATGCCCGGGCTCCAGTGGTGAGTGATCAAGGTCCAGGAAGAACTGGGTCATTTTAGGAAGGCCTGTAAAAGTAAAACTCATGAACTATATTTCTTTCTTGGTCAAGTCACCTTCAATGTGATGAACTAGAAAAAGCTTTATTTTCCTTGCTTTCAAAAGAGAAGGCAATGATGAAGTTATTGCTTGCTCTCACAGAGACAAACTGGAATTTCTAATTTTCATTTCAGATGACTCCACTTTGGACTTATCTTTCTAATGAAATGTCAATAGCAAAAGGTTTTTTATGCTTTGTTTTCTTGTGCCTGCATTCTTTCGGGGTGCTTCATTCTCTTTGTTAATGTTGAGTGGCCATCTGTTCTATCTCCTTGAAATGTACTGGGGAGAGTTGGTCCAGACACGTCAGACTCGTGACTTTTCTAAGAGCATTTTGGCCACCAAGTGGAAACAACCCGAAAGCTTTGTATGGCTCCACTGCAGTGTAACTGTCGGTGTGGGAAGTGTGTCAGGATATTTTCTTGCTTAATAATTCTCTTAACACTTCTTTGCAGCTCTGATGTTTCATGTCCAAGAACACACACATAAAAAGTAATTTGGAGCAGAAGTGACATTTTAGATATTGGATTAATGATGAACGTGGCTCTAAGCCTCCAGGATGGAAAAGCCATATCACCACTCAGAAGGCATATGAAAAGCTAGAGGACAAGCTAAAGCCAATCAATAGCTGTGAGAAAAGTATGCCACTGCCTACCTTCCTCATATTTTCCTATTAATTGGTCAAAAGCAGGTTGGTCATAGCTTTATTTATTTTATTTATTTATTTTTTTTTTGGGGGGGGGGGCGGAGGCTCAGAGGAGGGCAGGTCAGAGAGGCAGGGGTGGTAGAAGGAAGGATCACCTTCCTGGATATGGAAATCACCAAGAATGAAGATGGGATCAGGGGGAGTGGAAATGAACCTGAAGTTAAAATCATGGAGAAGTGAGGAATAGTGATCTGGGCCAGCAGATGGTTTACAAGGCGGGAGGGGAGGGGGATGGGATACCATCTACTCCGATGAAAAGACTCATAGCTGGGGGCATTGGGGAAGGATGGAGAGAGAGCTGGATGGAAGCAGCACCAAGGAGCAAGGAGATTTACCCACTAGGAAGGGCCACAGGAGAGCTGGGTTCTGGTTAGAGCAAGGTGACAAGAATGTTCAGTGAAGAGATTGGCATAGTTCATGAATTCCAAAGGCCTGAGGAGTTGGGACAGGTAGCCGGACGGGATGGAAATGGTTTCATCCTAGGTGGATTTTCTAGCCCGTCTTTAGTGTGCTTAAGGTCGTATCTATAAAGTGCTTTTGTATACAAGTGCGCAGGCGCGGGATGAATGCCGTGGTTAGCAGTCCTGTGGAGTCATGGTCTGGCCAAAGGTCTTTTGCCCAAGAGGGAAAGCCCTTCGCCCTCGATCACCCTCCGGAACTAAGTGCCCGTTTTCCCCGGCCCTGGCAGTCCCCTTGTGGTCCATTAAAGCTGGTGGGGTCACGATCAAGCCGCAGGGACCCTGCGTCCTGGGAGAAGTGGAAGGAGGCCAGACTGCCCTGACCTGCCAATTCCTCTCAACCTGCAGGATTCCAGGCGCCAGAGACCAGCGCCCGGCCCTGGCACAGGCGACCCGCCCATAGCCTTGGACGCACTGCCCCGGAGCTACTGGTGCAGGTGCTGAGCCACATGCCGCCGCGCACGTTTGTGCCGGGCTACCGCGCATTGTGCCGCACGTGGCGCCACGTGGTGGACGGGCCCACGGTTTGGCTGCTGCCTTTGGCTCGCACCTCATTGCCAAGGGCAGCTCGCTCTGTGCTGTAACCCAGCGCTGCCCGCCCAATAGTGAGGACGAGGAGGAATTCCCGCTCTGCGCTCTGGCGCGCTACAGAGCTGTGCGCCCCTCCACCGAAACCTCATCTTCAACTCCTGCCGAGAGCTTGAGTACCAAGAGGTTGGTCTTAGCTTAAAAAAAAGAAAGAAAGAAAGAAAGAAAAAGGTAAGGAAAAATATGTGCAGTCACCTGGGCAAGAGCTGAACTCTAAGAACCGGACTCCCTCATTGTTTTTAATAAAAAGATGAGAATAAATATAGATTCAAAAGAATACTGGGTTCCCAGTTTGAAAGAAGTTTCCTCTTTTCTCAGGATTATCGAAAATGGTATTTATATGCAATAGTAGGTTCTCCAGATTCCCTTGTCTCTTGTCCTCCCATGCTCGTTGAAATGAACAAAAGCATGAACAAACCAGATTGTGGAAGCAGGGATGGGGGCTGTGTCCTCCGACCATGTTCTCATGTGCACACCCCCTTCCATCCGTTCCAAAGGTATGTGCTGGTGTTACTTCCTATGCCTCTGACTAAAGGAGATCAGGCCTCAAATACATGGATTTTGTTTTGAATTTTGTGAATCTACTTGAAACTAGAGTTACAGGCCAAATTCTGGCTTGGCCATAGGGATGATGTTTTTGTTTGTTTGTTTTTAAGTCAAAAGGAATTGAGCAGAGGAAGTTCTGGGAGGCTTTTCATGGATTATCTCTGAGCCCTGAAAAAAATGCTTCTACTTGATAATGCAATGGGCTTACCCTTGCAGACACAATGATGAGGGTGAAAGAAAGGACATTATATTTTCAAAAAAGGAAGGGAAAACACTCAGGCAACCAACAGTGTCATTTTTTTGCCACAGGCAAATGAGAATAGATGGTGTGAGCCAGTTCATTCTGGCTCATGAGAGCTGATTGTTGCATTTTGAGGAATTTGTGAGCTCTTGGTAACTTGAAATTGTTTATGTTGGAAGAATTTATAGTATAGAAATTGGCAGATGCTACAAATCAGCACTCCCACCCCCACACCACCGGACACCCCAGGCCATGAAACGCAGTGCTCCATAGCTGCTTGGGAAATGTCAGAGGTTTTGCTCAAGAATCTGTCAAACTTGGAAGGGCCCTTTGGCCTCCTCTGTACTAGTCTATTTTTTGGCTCCTTTGATCACAATGAAATGCACATGCAAGACTAAGAGAAAGTGATAGGTCAAAAGTTTGCATATGTACCTTCAAATATAAAGCCAAAGAACATATGCGTACTATCCATACTGCCTCCAGCCCATCATTTACCTGAACTGTCCTGAACCCTAGAGGGTGTTGGTCACTTAGTGTTTGGGACTGGGTAGAGAGAGGCCTTATGCATAGCCTACAGCCAAGTCCATGGAGAGATAGGGATAATCAAGCTAAGAATACCTCTCTCTCTCTCTCTCTCTCTCTCTCTCTCTCTCTCTCTCTCTCTCTCTCCTTTCTTGGAGTGGAAATCACAGGCTCATAGTGACATATAAGTTATTTTTGCCTTATTTGAGAAGAAAAAGAACAAGCATTCCCCTGTCTGTCTATGAAAGTGTGCATATCAAAAAGAGTAGGCAGGGTCCTTAAATGCAGGTGTTTTAATTAGGGCATTGCCAGTTGTGCCTATTTTCCCTCAGGATGAATGCAATCACAATGTTATATGATGGTCATTGAGCCCTTACAATATGCCAGGCATTGCTTTTAATCAACTTGTATGTATTAATGTCTATGACATATGTAGGTAGTAGGCAATCAGCCTAAATTTTATTCAAGGATGTAGCATCTTTGCTTTAAAAAAAAAAAACACCTGCTTTTCAAATAAGACCGGCATTGTTGGAAGGGACTAGGGTGAACCAGCTCCTTTGGAGATTTCCCCTGAGGGTTTTCCTTAAGGTTCTATTGTGTCCTCTCAGCTTTGGTTGTTCAGGTATCCCTCACTGAAATAACTTCCATGATGTCTTAAACAGGGTAGTTCTGTTCTGGGTCCACTAATTTAATCTCCGTCTTCACCTTCCTATCCATCCAGTGTCTACTAAGAGGATTTGGGAATTCTACCAGCAAAGTATTTTTTTTTTAAATCTTTATTATTGAAAGTATTACATATGTCCCTTCTTTCCTCCATTGACCCATTCTAGCCCATCTCCACCCTCGCCCCAGGCCTTTACTACCCTATTGTCTGTGTCAATAGGTTATGCATATATGTATACAAGTTCTTTGGTTAATTTCTTCCTACCCACCCACCCTCCTCCACCTTCTCTCTAAGATTCTACAGTATGCTTCTATGTCTCTGGATCTATTTTGTTCATCAGTTTATTATGTTATTAGATTCCACATATGAGTGAAATTGTTTTTCTCTGACTGGCTTGTTTCATTTACTATAATATTCTCCAGGCCCCTCCATGCTATCTTAAAGGGTAAGATATCTTTCATTTTTACTGCTATCAGCAAAGTCTGTTTCCCCATAGGATGCTGGTCTTCCCTTTGAGAGTCTGCTTTCTAGTCTTGGATTCCTTCTGTACTAATGTTGAGAGCCCAGCCCCCAGCTTCAGAGCACTAGAATCAGGATCTCTGAGGCCATGTACTTAAACACAGCCTCTGTTTTTGGATGTGGGCAGATCCAGGTCGCTGTTTCAAACTCAGCATCTGCAATTCACACGAAGCCTGGGTTTCCCGGCCTCCCTAGAGTCAGGGTAGGGTCCTTTCCCCTCAAAAGCAATAGTCCCTTTGCTCAAGGCCTAGAAGTCATGGTGTCAACCGCATTCCCCGTGCAGAAGGCACATACACAGGGACCTGTCCAGAGGTAGCCCACTTCAAGGACAATTCTGACTTTTACAAATGTCTTTCTGTTTCTTTGGCTCATTGATTCTAGGTCCATTCTTTGAAGCTCTGCAGAAGCAGCTCTTTATCCTCTTCCCTGTCCGAGTCCTGAACACACACAACACAGCCTTTCTGCCCCCAGGCAGCACAGCCTTGCTTTGCAAGGGATGCTGAATTTTAGGTGATAACCTGTAGTAAGCATACAAAGCCTAAAATTAAAACCAGTTGGAATAAATGATGCTGGGAGATAGGACCATGGCAGAATTTTCCCTAGTTCCATTCGCGCTAAGGACTTGGGATTTCTAGGGGCTGGACCACCTGACTTCTGAGACACCCATGAGACTCTCCTGGGATTCCTGCATTGTCCAGCTAATTGTTTTAGGCCCTTCCTAATCCCTCTTTTTCATTTCCAGCTTGCCCAAAGCATTTTATAACTTGGATATGGAGCTAGATTTTTTTCTGTGGTATATTGAACTTGAGACAACTTAGGATCCTTAAATGTAATGGCCTTTGTTTCCAAGAAGTAAGGTATGGAGGGAAGACATTTGGAGGTGCTGAGGTGCCATTTATAGGAAGGACCATAAAAATGTGAAGCTTTGGGGCTGGTGATACCAGAGCCTCTCTGCAGGTGGGGATGAAGGGGTTCTGTGATCTATGTCAACCTTCCTCAACACCATGCTGCTTTACAAGCTTAATGTGGTGCACTGCTTTCTCCTACAGTGTCTTGACTTTAAAAAGATATTTCCCAAGTTATCTTACTTGCCTTTTTTTGAAAAGAGTGCCTTGCATTTTTAAGTATATTTAACATCAAGTAGTTTTGATTAATCAATTAAGCATATTGTGAGGCTCTAAAGATTGTGCAATGTAGAGTTTTGGATCTTTGCAGTATTCACATGCATGCCCCCCTTTCTCTGGAATAGTTGGAGGGCTCCTAATGTCAAGTTGGAGAATTAAGGGTATAGAGTTAAAAATATAACTAAAATGGTTATTGCTGAGGGGTTGAGGTAGAAACGTTCTAAAGAAATTCAGAAGAAATAATATATCTATTTGGATTGAGCAGGGAAAGTTTTCTGAAGGTGACCATACCTGGGGCATTAGAGGGTTTGTTTGAAGTTTTAGAGGTGGCCAGTAGTCGTTGGGCATTCAGGAGAATAGAAACCAAGAGCAAAGCATGTGTAATTGAAAGAGAAGTGTGGAAGGCAGAATAATGGTCCCTCAAATTCTAATCCCAATCTAGGGTTCCTAATCCAGGAACCTGTGAATATGTTACCTTACATGGCAAAAGGAATTTTGTGGATGTGACTAATGTTATGCATCTTGAGATGGGGAGGCCATCCTAGATTATCTAGGTGGGCCTGTCTTATTATGTGATTCCTTAAAAGCAGAGAATCCCTCCCAGCTGTGGTCAGAAAGAAATGTGAGATGGAGGAAGGAAGGGTCAGAGATGCCAGGTTGCTGGCTTTGAAGATGGAGGCAGGAGCCTCATGCCAAGGAATGTGGGTGGCTCCTAGAAGCTGGAAAAGGCAAGGCCATAGAATTTCCTGCAGATCTTCCAGAAAGAAACACAGTTCTGTCAACACCTTGATTTTAGCCCGGTGAGATCCATGTTGAATTTTTGACCCACAAAATAATAAGATAATGAATATGTGTTGTTTGAAGTCACAAGTTTTGTGGTACCTTGTTATGGAATAGGAATCTAAAGCAATCGAGGGAGGGTGAGTGGATGTCCCTCGCCAGAATTAGGGAACATGAAGATAAAGGGTTGGGATGGAGGTTTGAAAAGAAGGATGGGAAAACGTTTTGGAAGGTTTTAGTGTCTTCTGTGATGTTAAAGAACTTATTGATAGTGTTAAACTATTGATCACCATAGGCCCTTAAATACATAGGTCTCAAAGGCATTTCAGAAGCTTTATCCCATATTTCATGGTTCAATTAACTGTTGCAGAACAAAACCACATTAAAGCAACATCTCAGTATACAACAAAAATTGGCCAATTAGATGTTGTAATCTTGTATACAACAAAATTTTATGGGAAAGAATTTGGACAGCCTTTTAAAATCTGATAGAAGACTTTAAAACAAAGAATCTGTTCCGTATTACTCTTTGCTAATTGTCTAGATCAGTGCAAAATTGGCTCAGCCCTCTGCATTTGAAATTTTCTCTGTATATTCTCAATGCCCTTGGGGAATCAATGAACTGGTTAAGGAGATGGATACTCAGTGGCATTAGGTGACTTGCCCCAGGTCACAAAGCCTTTGAATGGGAGCTGGTACTTGGACTCCAGTTTTATCTGGGAGTGTTGCCAGGGGCCAGAGAGGGCACTGACTGTTCCTGAGGATACAGAAGTAGTAACTCTCAGCCAAATCACCAGGCCTCCTGCTGCCAGCCTGTGAAAGACATGGCCAAGGGACAGGAGACTCTTCTGAGCTGGTGGTGTACATCAGGCAGCACTATGGCCCCTTCCCATTACAGAGGGACCCATTAAAGGCTCTGCCCACTCAGCTGGAAAGGGGTTGCTTTCTGGAATCTCATGAGGAAACTAAGTATAACATGCTCTGTAATAATATATTGAGAAATGAATAAATTCTGCAAGTTGGTGTCGTCTACCAATGGCATGTTGCCAATATGAATCCCATCCCCAAACTGCACTTCTCCCTTCCCCTTTGTAGCATAATAGGCTCCTTGGGCTCACAATATCTGGTGGTTGGTGGGAGGTGGGGAAGTGGGGAGATGGAGTGCTACCTGTATTTAAGGGCTGAGCCAGAGTTTTCTTGAATAGCTTCAAGTTATGATCTATACATCTCTTTGTCCCTTTCTTCCCCCAGGTAAGCAGACTCTAAGACAATATGAGAGAAAAATAGAGGTCTTTGTTATAGCTGCAACTAAAATTGGTCAAAACAATTTACAAAGGGTTGTGATTTTGAAGGGAAATCCTGTTTGCGGGGGAGAAGCAGTTTTCAGACTTGCTTAAACCCTACTTTAAAATGAATTCGTTGGTATCTGTAATGTAGCAAGAACATATTGTCACATTATAAGGAGCTAGGTGCTACTGGTTGTAAGATTGAGGTCTTAAAGATATCTAAATGGAGAAATTGTTTCTGTCTGTCTTGATGATACAGGTTTATTGATTATTATTTCCTTCTGTTTTGGCTCTTTATATGTATCAGTTAGCTTTTGCTGCATAACAAACTACCCTTAAAATTACTGACCTAAAAACAACAACTTTATTTAGATAATGACTCTTTGGGTTAGATGGGTGGCTTCACTGACTTTTGCTGCATTCTTTTATGCATTTGTGGCCAGCTGGAAGCTGGTAGTCTAGGTTGGCCTTACTTATGTACCTGGAGATCAACAGATGGTTGGTTTCATGGGAACTCAAATGGGGCGCCTCATTTCTTCTCTATGGCTTCTATCCCAGATTTCTTTATATGATGACTCAGTGCTGAAGGCATCCTGAGGCAAGACTCCAGGAGTGAGCACTTTCAAACATCTGTCATATCACGAATATCTAGATGTGCATTGGGCAAACCAGGTCACATGGCCAAGTCAAGATTCAAGGGAAAAGACACAGACTCCACATCTTGATAGGAGGAGTTTTAAATTCACATTGCAGAGAGATATGGAAAGAATTGTAATTATGTTTGCAATCCACTGCAGCATGCAATATTTCCCTAAGATCAGACAGATCATAAAGGAACTCAAGAAAGACTAT
This sequence comes from Cnephaeus nilssonii, assembly GCF_951640355.1. NCBI lineage: Eukaryota > Metazoa > Chordata > Mammalia > Chiroptera > Vespertilionidae > Cnephaeus > Cnephaeus nilssonii. The sequence goes on from NC_137082.1 coordinate 19,625,784, forward strand.
CTGTGCTGACAATAGCTTACTTTCCCTTCCTCTCACTAAATTTGTTTTCTACCTCTGAGGTCGCAGCCTAAATGTGGTGAATTTAGTACTATATATAAAATCCATTAAAATATTCAGGAATTGAATTAAAAAGTCTTTCTAAGTAAATAATTCTAAATATAGAAAAAGTCATATGCATGTTGATATTCCTCAAGCTTTATTTATAGAAATACAAATTATAATTAATTTCAATGTCCAACAAAAGAGAAGTGGTTAATAGTACATCCATTTGAGGGAATATTAGAAAAAGTGAAATTATATTTATGTGTGTAATAAGAAAAAGTTCTATTATAAAGATAATTTTAAATTGGAATATCAAATAATGGCAGATAAAAAATATAGAAAGACATATGAAAGCCTAATGCATGCATTATTGTTACTTTGCAGACAATAAAATTATGAGTAATTGTTTTTCCTTCTACAATTTTCTGCCCCCACCTCCCAATAATCATGCTTGCTTTTATCATTATAAATAGCATTACTATTATAATTTAAAAAACCACACAGAAATAATATAACTCCACCTAGAATTATACTTATTCATTTACTCTGGAAAAATAACTACCATTGTTATATATTTTCATTGGGGTGGTTACCCATCTACTGAGTTGTTTTGTTATCTTCTTTGGTAAAATTGTGTACTTATTTTCCTTCTGGACCCCTGACTACCTTGAACTATGAAAATCTAAGGATTGTCCTATCATGTGATCAATAACTCAAACAAGATGCTCCTTTTCAAATTAACTGTGTTGTCTTTCCCTATGTGAATTGCTTGTTCATTCCAGAACACATCGAGCGTTACAGTTTTCTGGGGAGCTCTGGAAAATGCTGTGAAGGGGTGAAGTAAGGAATCTCTGATTTGACTTTGACAAACGCTCATGAAGGAGCTGCTTCAGGCCAGACTCATCCCTCATATTAGAGCTGAACACGGTTGGTTTTCAGAGGCCAATGCCTAGTCCAAAGGTTTCACTTCTGACTCTGTGGCAAGGCAGACAGTGAGCATCATAGGAGGAGAGATGAGTATTATTTAAAGGTTTTGGGGAAATGGAAAATCCTTCCAGAGGGTGAAATGCAGAACTACCCCAAGATCAATATCGCACAAGTGGATGACCAAGTACATGGGATGCTGGGAGGAGAGGTTGAGGCCCAAATGGGGAAGGCCTCAAGGGGCATGTAGGGAGCTTGGGCTTTATTTGTAGTGATGGAGAACAATTTTTGAAGCAGAGGTGTAAGTTATATCTATTCTTAGGAAGTAAACAGAGTCGGGAGTGCAAATTGGTGGCCCTCAGGGAGAAGGGTTAGTTTGGTTCCAGAGTTTAATATTATAAAAGTAACTCAGATTTCAAACATCTATTTAAGAAAGAAAGAAAAGGAGATCTGTGAGTACCAGGCCATGTTTCTCTAGTTTTCTCTAACCTTCACTTCCCACTTTTGTGGATTTCATCTCTGACTTCACCTCAGTAGGCATTGTTGCTGAGGTCATTAACTAGGAGAGCTATGGAGAAGCTACTGCTGTGCTGCTCAATTCAGCAGCCATAAGTGGCTATCATTTCAATTTTAAAATTAATTTAATTAAAAATTTAATTTAATAGTCACATGAGCCACATTTCTAGAGCTCACTGGATATGTGTGGCCTATGGATTCCATATAGGACAGTAAACATATAGAAGTCTTTTGACATCACAGAATGTTCTGCTGGGCAGTACCAATATTGGGGCAAATTAGGAGGCTACTAAAGTGGTCTGGGGAGAAACAACAAGGCCCCTAAAATAGGCAGTGGCAGACGAAATGGAGGGGAACATCTTTCCTCTTTAGAGCACTATTTTGGTTGGCTTCCTATAGATTGAATTAGACTGAAGTCTTCTCTTGAACTCTCATTTTTGTTGAATGTTTGAAAGTACAATTTTATTGCTTATGGGATAATGTTTGACAAGTGTTCCAGGGCTATTTACTGTGTGTATTTAACAATACTAATCATTTTCACCCTCAGTTGGTTTCTTTGAAATGCTTACTCTTTGGTGTCTGAGAAATCAGAAGAGCTAAGTGCTATAAATGCTCAAAAAAGCACCAAGTGGGAAGCATTTTGAGTGCTTTATAGGAACGGTACTCCAAATATCTGAAGCACCATTATTCTCAAAGAGTATCAAGACACTCCTATTTGTGACCTCCATTTATTAAGATGGTAGGCGGGGGGCATTGCTGGTAATAACAAGAATGTTTCTGCCAGTTTTATCATCACATATCCTGATCCCCCCAGCACACTTCTGTGAAATTCAAGGACCTGAGAACACAGGATTCATATCCGGGGGCTATCGCTCCTCAATACTTATGAATGTACCAATGCTGGCAGAAGTACAAAGGCCTTCTCAGCTGGACCCTACTCAGTTCCTCAACAGGGATCTCAGCCTGGGCACAGCCTGGTGAGTGAAGGGTGCTCTTTAATTTAGACACAACAAATAAATGTTGGGAGTGGTGTGCTGGATGATGGGCAAACAAAAAGGATGTCTTTGAGAAACACTGAATCCAAGACAGCAGAGCTAGCAGTTAATTTCTGTACTTCTAAGGGATTCAAATTCCTCATTCTGTTGATTTGACTTTTGACAAGGCTGGTTGTATCCTCACATGAACTTTCTAAGTAAAAATATACAAGGACTTACTCACCTTTCTAAGTCTTCTTGGTTGGAGAATAATGAACTTTTTTATTTGGCCCAGTGAACCTTCTTTCAATGCATAAGATAATGATTATCTTTGCACAAATAATAATCACCATAAAAGATTGAAGATTTTCTCCTTTTGAAGAAAATAATTTTATTTTCTCAGTTATTTTGCACATCATGTTTTTTCTTCATTAGAAAAATTCCTTTGGGACATTGTCTTATAGATTATTGATTCTCACGCTCCTATGTACAGTGGGGACTATGACATTTTCAAAATTAATTAAAATGTTTAATAACAAATGTTTTATTGATGTATAATATGCCCACAGAAAAGTGCACAAATAGTAAATGTTTGACTCAATTAATTATTAAAAAATGATGGCACTTGCACAGACAACACCCAAGTGAAAACGTAGGCCATTATTCGCATTTCAGAAGCCCCTCATAACCTATTCCATCATTTTCACTTCCTCATTTCTCCCTGAAGGAAACTATTATCCAGAACTATAACATCACAATTACTTTTACCTGTTTTATTGTATGTCATACTAGAGGCCCACTGCACAAATTCTTGCATGGGTGGGGTCCAGACAGCCAGCCCCGATGGGGGCCCATTGGGCTGGGCCAGTGGTGGGGATGGGCTGCGGGAGGTTGGCTGGCCGGCTCCACTCCCGATTGAGGTGTTGGGGGAAGATCAGGGGTGGGGCTGGCCGGGGGGAGGGGCAGAAGGTGGTTGGCCAGCTGGCCCTGCCCCCGATTGGGGTGCTGGGGGCCGATTGGGGGCTGGGCTGGCCAGGGGGAAGGGCCTTGGGAGGTTGTGGGGGACTGATCAGGGCCTGGATCAGGCCAGTTGGCTGCCGCAGTGCGCATCATAGCCACTGGTTGTTCCAGTCGTTCTGGTTGTTCTGCCATAACGGTCGCTTAGGCTTTTATATATATAGATGATATATACTCCTTTGTAGCTAGGTTTTCTCAGTACACATTATGCTCATGAGATTCACACATACTGCTATGTAGTTCATTCATTTTAATTGCTATATGGTGTTTTGTTGCATGAATATATTATAAGTACTTATTCATTTCACTATTTATAATATTTGGACTGTTATCAGGTTTATGCTAGTACAACTACTGCCTCTGTGAGCATTCTTGTGCATGTTTTTTGGTGCACATAGAATTTTTGGGTCATAGGGTAAATATATATTCAACTTTAATTGATACCTCTAATCAATCTTTCAAAGTGGACACACTAAGTTACCCAGCTCACCAATTCTGGTTGCTCCATATCCTCCCAAACATTAGTCTTATTGTTTTTTTAAAAAATTTTCAACCATTTTAAAGTGTGTGGAGTGGTAGCTCTTTGTGGTTTTAGTTTGTAATCTCTTGCTGATTAATGAGGTTGACCATGTGTTTTTTGTTTTTTTCATGTATTTACTGATTGGTGCCTTAATTAAATGCCTACTCAACTATTTTATCCATTTTTCTACTGGCTCTTTAATTATTAGTCAGAGCTTTTTACCTAGTTTCAATATGAGTCCCCCCATCAGTTGTACACATTGAAAATATCTTCTCCCACTTTGTAACTTGACTTTTCACTCTCTTAATGTTGTCTTTTGATGAAGAAAAGTTCCTAATTTTAATGTAGTCAACAATATTTTCTTATGATTTTTTATGTGTATTTATAAGATAATCTTGGCCTGCTCTAAGGTCATGAAGATATTCTTTTATATGTTCTTAAGAAGCTTTATTACTTTATTTTTCTATTTTAGATGTACAAGCCATGTGGAATTGATTAATCTATTTTGAACATCACTATTCACTGTTTCATATGAATATGAACAGTTAGTCTAAAAGTCTCATTTCCTGTTGATTCAGTCCCATTTAATGAAAAATCGATACTTTTTTTACTGCTCTGTACTACAAATTTTGTCATCAATCAAGAGTCTATCTATGCACCTCTATTCTGCCATATAGCTCTGATTTTCTATTCTTACTTATTTACTGTAGGCTCATAATAATTTTTGATATCTGGGAAAGTAAATCAACTTTATTCCTCTTGTTCAAGATTGTTTTGGCTTTCTGGCTTTATACATTTGCTTATAATTTTAAAATCAGCTTATGAATTTTGACATACACAGTTACTTGAGATATTGTTTGGTATTACATGAAAATTACAGATGAACTTAGTGAGAATTTATATCTTTACAATATTATCTTACAAACTCATCTATTTGTGTATTCTTTAATTTTTCTCAATAAAATTTTATGCTTTTATGGGTAGAAGCCTCAAACATCTTCTATTAGATTTATTCCAAGGAGTTCCCATCTCAAAGGAAAGCATTTATCATTTCATCATGAAGGAAAATTTTGGATGGCTTTGCTTTATTATTAACTACTAGGGTCCCAGTGCACAAATTTGTGCACCTTGAAAGGAACTATGGGCCACGAGGCTGCGGTGGGCACAGGGGTGGGTCTCAGCCATTCCTCCATGCCCCTGTCTGGCCCCTCCCATCATGAGCCCTGGGTCCCCGTCTGCAAGCAGCCCAGCTCCAGCCATTGCTGCCCTCATGCGCTGATGGTGCTGGTCCTGCTTGCACCCGCTGATGGCGCAGAGTGATTGGGGCCAGCGCCAGTAGCTGGTGTGAGCTGGGCCAGCACCGGCAGTGGGTGCGAGAGGCAGCTGCCAGCCCCAATTGCCCCTCAGGCGCAGGGGGAGGTGGAGAAGCCCTGAGGGGCAATCGGGGCCAGCAGCTGCCACTTGCACCTGCTGACAGTGCCGAGTGATTGGAGCCGACGCCGGGCACCAGCAGTGGGTGCGAGTGGGGCCAGCGCCAGCAGCAAGTGCAAGCGCTGGGTGGGACTGCAGCGCACAGGAACAAAGAATTTTCAATAACCACCAGAGGCTCACCCCGATGACAGTGACTGGCACCCTGCCTTGGTCTGGCACCCCCACTCACTTGCTCCACCATCCTGCTATGGCCGATGCCCGCCATGTTCCATGTTCTGCCACCTGCTGCTGACACCCGCCATGTTCCGCATGCGCCCCTCCTCTGGTGGTCAGCACACGTCATAGCGACCAGTTCGGTTGTTCCGCCGTTCGGTCTATTTGCATATTAGGGTTATATATATATATATATATATATATATACATATATATATATATATATATATACATATATATATATATATATATATATATATATATATATATATATATATATATTCTTTATAAATTAAGGCATGAAACCATGACATTTTGACATTTTGTCATGTTGCTTTTGACCCTGGGTATTTTTAAAAGACCCCAAACTACTAAAGTTTCTGCTGAGGCAGGTTTATGAACACAGTGTGTTGAATTCATACTCTGAGCTTCAACACATCTCTTGCTTCATACCTGGGCTGGAAGGAGAGAGAAAAAAGATGGCATTGCTGTACGGCCATGGAATGTCTGAAGACTATAGGAAACCCAGGAGATAGCCCCTGGGAAACCCAGATTTATTTAACAAGCAATTGAGGATAGTTTAGTGATTCTCATTTGGAGGGCGAGAGAAATACCAAAGAGATGTCTGGTGACAGGCTTATGCATATAACAAATGCCTGGCCGATTTGCACTTTTAACCTTCATAAGCATTTACTCATCTGCTATTTCATTGTTTCATTATAGCAATCCTGGTTTCAATATAGAGCAATTTTACAGAAAAAAAAAAAAGAAATGAATCACTTGTCTAATGTCACCAAACAAAAAACTAAAACTAAGTTCTCCTGGTTCCCTGATCTGGGGCTCTTCTGATTGGAACCTATTAGTAAATGAAAAAATTTAAAATACAAAAATTATACTAGATTCACCAAAAGAGATCATATGCAAAAAAAAAAAAGTAGTCTTATAAAATCACGATTCACCCTCAAAACAAACTGTTTTGGGTGAATGCAGGCAGAGAACTTCTACATCACTCCCCCAGAAGGAAATTCATTTATCTTGTTCTTCTTTCCTCTTTCTCCCCTGCTTTCCTTCATTTGATTTGCTTTGGCCCATGAATGTGAGAAAATTCACTTCCAGATGAAAGCATGCCATTGCCTGTATTTGGCTCTCTGGCCCACTCCGCTCTTGTCATGGAGGTCATGGGAGCTCAGGGTCATGTGAAGGTGCCAGAAGATGGAAGCCAATTCAGAATTTTGAAAATTCTTGGAGAGGCACCCATGCCCACAGCAGGCTTTATGTGAGTCAGAAAAATACTTTTTTTTTTTTTTTTCTTAAGCCATTGAGTCTGTGGCTTGTTTGTTACTGTAGCATGATTTGGCTCATCCTAGCTGATACAGCAGGTCAAATAAGTTATGATCCTGGCAGGCCCAACCTAGTCTCAAGTCTATTTTATTTTCTCCTGCTATTAATTACCGTGGATAAGTCAGAATACCCTGCTACACAGGCACAGTTATCCTCAGTTTGGTTGGTGGAGGAGAAGGGAGAAAGAGATGGAGACCATTGTAGCCTTATGTCCAGCCATGATTTCCAATACCAAATTAATATTACTAGGAGTGCTTTGATCTCACCACCAAGGTTCTTTTATTTCTAAAGTGGCTTAGACTTTTGCTACTCAAACTGTGATCCATGGACCAGCAGCATCAGCATCACCTGAGAGCTTGTTTGAGATGCAGAAAATCAGGTCCCATTCTAGACCTTCTGCATCATAATCCACACTTTAAAAGCATCTCTAAGTGATTGGTATAGATGCTCCAGTTTGAGAAGCACTTGCTTAAACTTGGCAGTGAGGGGAGGGGAGTTGCCGCATCTACAGGAGTTCATGAATCTGGAGAAGGGGCTGTGCATAAATGAATGAAGAGACTAGAGAAGAAATATGAATTTGGATGGCATTTTGGGGTGCCAGACAGAAACTTAGTTCTAGTGACTAAGCTCCTTGAATCTCCGGACCCAGGGCTTTTTATTCACACACTAGAGGCCCGGTGCATGAAATTTGTGCATGGGGCTTTTTATTCATACACTAGAGGCCCGGTGCATGAAATTCATGCAGAAGGTGCAGCCCAGCCTGCACCCTCTCCAATTAGGGACCCCTTGGGGGATGTCCGACTGCCGGCACCTAGCCTGCACCCTCTCACAATCCGGGACCACTGACTCCTAACTGCTCACCTGCCTGCCTGCCTGATCGCCCCTAACTGCCCCCCCCCTGCTGGCTCAGTTGCCCCCAACTGCCCCCCCCCCCTGCCTGGTCACCCCTAACTGCCTCCCCCACCAGCCTGGTTGCCTCTTACTGCCCCCGCCCCCCACCAGCCTGGTTGCCCCAACTGCCTCCCCGCCAGCTTGGTCTCCCTCATTGCCCCCCCTGCCGGCCTGGTCACCCCACACAGCCTGTTCCGTCGTCCGTTCGGTTGTTTCGGCTGCGACATTAGCTTAGGCTTTTATATATATAGATTTTGCCCTCTAGAAAAGCAGATATACATATCAAAGGTAAGGTTTGGTAAACAGTAAAGGATTATCAGGTTGAGGGAACTGCCCTCAGCTGTCTGGCAGCATGCAATAACATGCAGATCTTCAGCCCTGCTGAAGCCCCAAGGTTCATCAGCCTTCTGATGAACTTCTTGCATTTTATTATGCCCTGCTGGAATTAGCCTCCAGCAGGGAGTGAGTTGGTTTTCGGCTTTTTCACAGCCCCATGGTGGATGAATATCTGACAACCCTGCTCTGACCTCATTTGAATTTTGCACAAATTCCTGCTGCGGTTCCTATAATATAAAATGAGTCTTATGGCTTCTGGCCTGTGATTATTTTGGTTCTCCTTTGCATCATGTCACAAGTCAGAAGTGAGCCCAAACATAAGGAAGGAGCATACAATCTAGTTCTTCCTCTAGCTGAGATCACCTGTCATGCACCACGTATGTGGGAAAGGCAACCTTGAGGTTTCTTCTTGTTCCCTGCCCTCATCTCCTACCCTTGACCTTGCTCAGGCCCCATCTAAACCGATGGACTTGGCAAATGCTGGGATTGCTATTCCCTCCTAATCTGCCTTCCCATTTCCTCCCTTGCCACAGCCCATGCTTCTGCCCTTCCTCTACAATTCCTACATAAGGGTGCCAGGGACAAGGCAAAATTGCTCCCTGGCCCTGCTCCCAAATGACAACAAGCCAAAAGCTGAGTCAGGAAGTAAGCTAAGCTGAAACCAGGACTGATGCCGCTTGGAGCTCAGGCTGCATCTGCTGGGGCGAGGTTACTGGATGCCAAGGTGCAGGCAAGTGTTTGCTGCTCCAGTCCCCTGCCCTATGCTGGCCTTGCTCTTGGCACCTCCTTCCCCACTCTTCCCACGCTGCTGGCAGTCCGCTGTGGGGTTTTGCCAATAGGAGGCCACTGTCTGCCGCTCTGAGCTGCTTTCTCCCTGCTGTTTTTGAAAGCAGTTCTTGGGGGAGCACGGCCTGATGCCTTCCACAAAGAATGACTTTCAACAAGGCTGCAGCATGGGGCTGCACAGTGGGGCTGCTGGACCCAGGGCCAGGAAGGAGGGAGGAGATCTGGCTACAGTGGCAGATGGAATCTGGCCCAGGGTGGATGTCAAGTGCCTTCTTCAATATGCCTTTTCCCTTTTAATCTCCTCATGAGCAGAGCTGATCAATTAGAGCTGTAATTATTTTAATCTTCCTCTTTGCTGTCCCTGTCTGACTGCCTGCCACTGCCCATCGACCCCTTCTGCTAACAATGTACTCAGGTGGCAGCTTTGAAGAGGCCATTCCAGGCAGCCCATCTCTGCAACAGGCCAAACAATGACGCGAGATCGCCAGACAGTGTCCACCACCTTCCCCTGCTGTGGGGCCTTTGGCAAAGCTTTCCCCTCTCTCTTTCTTTTGCAAAGTGAGTCAGCTCCATGGGTGGGTTAGCGAAACATATCAAAATGATAGCTGTTTAGGATTTATATCATACATTTCAGCATCACTGTGATTTTAAGAACATCATTTGGGAATCAGAAAGATCTGATTCTTCTACCGATGTGTGGATCTTTTCATCTCTGTCTCTGAGCCCTCATCTGTTAAGTGGGCATCATCATAAGTTCCAGGAAAGTTGTAGGACTGGGCAAGGTGATGCATGTATAGCTCAGAGCACAGTGTCGGGCCCCACTGACAGCTGGATAAGGGAGAGCTATTTTTAAATCATTGGTTATGTCCAGCTCTTCTCTGTGACTGAGAGCAAGTTTTTAGAAAGGAGTCACAACAGTAACTCTATATTTGTGGTCTGTCATTATCAGTATACCCATCCCTTCCTTGTGCCATCATGGGTGGTAAAATGAGGAAAACAATGCAAACTAGATGGCTTTGCAATAATGTGTTTGAATACATTTTTTTCCCCCTGTAAACTCCTGTGAAGTGAAGGAGGCATATAGTTCATGGTTCACAAGGCAAAAACTTTCATGTTCCAAATGGGTCCTGGGCCAAACAAGCATCAGTTCATTTGGATCTTGTGAGCTTGGAGGGTATGGATTGTTCCAGGGGAGATTCTAGGCTCCAGCCTGTGAGTAATGCGAGCCATTGCTGGCTACTTTCTCCACTGCGCTCCCCACAATCTTCTTAATCAAGTATTTCATTTCGTTTAGCTCAGCATAACAAGCAAGGGAATGAATGAGGAGGGGCTTGCAATACAAAGACAATTGGAACATAGTTTCTGTCCTTAAAGATTTCACTGTCTCTGGCAAGGGCAGGTGGAGAAATACAACTAGAAATTATGGTGGCAAATATTATGCAGCCATAAACACTTATTCTGTAGGAGGGCATGTGAGGAGTCACCAACTGAGGGGCGAATTTTCAGGGATGGCATCGAAGAAGAGGCAATACTTTTGAGATTTTTTTCTCTTTCTGGGTAATCATTGAGTGTAATCAAGATCATCTTTAGTATAATCAAGTGTATCAATCAGCTTTACTATCTAACAACAATTCAAACACTCACGATTCCACAACAATTTATTTAGTTCCCAATTCTGGGGGTCAGGTTGGTGGTTCTTCTCTCTGGGCCAGCTTGACTGATCTCTGCTGGGCCTGCTCCGCTGTGCCTATTAGGCAAGCTAGCTGGTTGGATGACCTGGGATGGCCTCACCCACAGCTGGAGCGCATGGGTTCCCTTCCACGTGGCCCCTCACTCTCAAGTCACTATTTGGGCTCATTTACATGGTGATCTGAGCAAGAAAGCCAGCCTCAATGCTCAAGTGCTACTCAAGTCTCTGCTTTCATCATGGTTCCAAATGTCCCATTAGCCACAGCAAGTCACAGGACCAACTCAGATTCAAGTGGTGCTAAAATGACTTCACTTGCTGATGGAAGCAGAATAATTTTTGTCCATTTTTTTTAATCTACCATATTGCTTATGTTTATGATGTAGAGGGCCAAAGGGGGCAGAGGTTTATAAAATTTGGAGCACAGCGAGCTTAACACCAAGAAATAGGCAATCATCTAAATGATAGGATCTGCCGAAGCCGGTTTGGCTCTGTGGATAGAGCGTCGGTCTGCGGACTGAGGGGTCCCAGGTTCGATTCCGGTCGGGGGCATGTGCATTGGTTGCGGGCACATCCCCAGTGGGGGGTGTGCAGGAGGCGGCTGGTCGATGTTTCTCTCTCATCGATGTTTCTGGCTCTCTGTCCCTCTCCTTTCCTCTCTGTAAAACGTCAATAAAAATATATTTACAAAAAAGAAGAAGATAAATGATAGGATCTACTTCCCAACTAAATGTCAAGCACCCAATACTCCATCTTTGAAGACATGTTCTGCTGTGCTAAGCATTGCCCAACCCAGGTGTCCTTTTTTGAAATGAATTTACCCTTGGGAGATGATGACAAATTCAAGTGTAATTGGTCACTTATTTGAGCTGTCCTCTAGGGCAGGGAACCTTATTAGCAATGAAGGCCACGGCAGCAACCTCATTGGGGAATTGCTGATAATGGAACATGGGAGAAGGAGCCTAAGAGAGACAAATGGGGAACCCAACCTTGTATTTTTGTTGTTTGTTTATTGTAAAAATATGTTTTTATTGATTTTAGAGAGAGAGAGAAAGGGAGAGGGGAGAGAGAGAAACGTAGATCTCAGAGAAACATGAATAGGTTGCCTTCTGCAGGTGCCACGACCAGAAATTGAACCTGAAATCTGGGCATGTGCCCTGACCAGGAATTGAACTGGCAACCTTTCCATGCACAGAATGATGCTCAACCAACTGAGCCACACTGGCCAGGGCCCAACCTTGGTTTTAACTACAATCCAATATTGCCTTAAGCTGGACCTGTATCTGAGTGTTCAGGGGTGAAACCCATTACAAAGTCATTTGCAAAACTAATCTCACAGAGCTTAGAAGTCAGATGTCCTGGAAAGGATGTTAGCATGTGCTATGGTGCCTCTGTAATAGCCTGAAAAATGGTCTTCCTTCTCCTCCCTCCACCAGCCCAGTTATTGATTGAGCAACAGTGCATCTGGCCTGCTGTGGGCCCTGCCTTATACTGCTCCTAGACAAGAGTCCAGTGTCCAGGGGATCATTTGTAGGGAAACCAAGAGCTTAAAGTGGTAGTTTCTACACTTTAGCAAACCTCAGGTTTACCTGGAGAGTTTGTTAGAGAGATTGCTGGGCGCCACCCCCCTGAGTTTGATTATAAAGGCCTGGGATGGGGCCTACCTAAGCATTTACATTTCTATCAAGTAGTCAGGTGATGCTGATACTGCAGTGCAGGACTACCTTCTCAGAGCTCCTGATCTAGAGGTTGGAATACCTTATAAGTCTACACAGCAATCTTATGGCAGAGGTTTTCAATCTTGGCTGCCCCTGGGGACCATTTTATTTTATTTATTAATATATTTTTATTGATTTCAGAGAGGAAGGGAGAGGGAGAGGGAGAGAAAAAGAGAAAGATCAATGATGAGAAAGAATCATTGATTGACTGCCTCCTGCATACCCCCTACTTAGGGTTGAGCCCGAAACCTGGGCATGTTCCCTGACCAGGAATTGAACTATGACCTCCTGGTTCATAGGTCAATGCTCAACGCCTGAGCCATGCCAGCCAGGCACCTGGGGACCATTTTAAAAACATTAATGCTCAAGCTGCACCTGCAGAGAATCTGATTTAATTTTTCTGGGTGGACCCTGGTATTTATAGTTTCAAAAAGACCACTGGGAAGTCATGGTTCAGTGCCCAGTCTGGGCACATGCCCAGGTTGTGAGCTCGATCCCCAGTGTGGGGCGTGCAAGAGGCAGCCTATCAATGATTCTCTGTCATCATTGATGTTTCTATTGCTCTCTCCCTCTCCCTTCCTCTCTGAAATCAATAAAAATGTATTAATTAAAAAAAAGACCACTGGGTGTTTCTAATACACACCAGGGCTGAGACCCAATGTCTTATGAAAGCACTTCTCAAAGAGTTGTCTCCATATCTGCAGCAGCAGCATCACCTACAGACTTATTAGAAATGAAAATTCAAAGCCCTACTGAATCAAGAACTCAGAGGATGAGGCTCAGAAATCTGAAGTTTAGCAAGCCCTCCAGGTGAATCTGATGCACAGAAAACTGACTCACCACCTTTTTCCAATGAAATGGGCCTGTGAAAGCCATCTTAGAGGGGCCCTTTCAATATCCTGTTCTTTGGAAGATGAGCTCTAGAGAGGTGACATACTGTTTGCAAAGTATGGGGTTCTGGAGGTTCCATCAAAAATCTCTGACATGATTTCTTGACAGAGACACAGATATGTACAGATCTAAGGAGATTTCTTAGGCTAGAATGTAGGAGCGGCTTTGTGCATTTGCCTCCCTCTGACCTAAAGGAGACCCTGAGACCCCTCCTCTGGATCTCTCAATATGGAGTGGATATTCAGCCCCGACTTCCTCCTGCACTGAGTTAATTGTGTGACCTCTCTGTCTTTGTTTCATTGTCCTGAATGTAAGATATAATTTACATCAACTGCATCATCTATCTTTCAGTTCTAAGTAGGTCAAATAAGATTCCATAGGTATGGTTTCACAGTGTTTTATGATTATTCTTCAGTAGGAAGAATGTTAATGAAAGGTACATGAAACTTACATGATTATTTTGCTCATATTGGGAAAAAGCAGAGTTATAAATCATATCCCTTTGATTTCATTAATTAATTGTTTGAACCCATGCATGCCAAGGAATATAGTAATTCTTCACTAGGGCCTCCCCTACCCCAGATGTCTGAGATTTACTCCTAGGGAACTAAAGGCATCAGATGTGCTTCGAGGTGCTGCTCAGAGAGAGCCCTGGAGCACGATCAGTGGGGACCATGGCTCCTCTGCCTCTCCTACTACACAGGTGGATCTGAGCAGCCCAGGGGACACTCCTTACTGCTTGGTGATGCTCTTGACAATCTTGACAGGTTCTAGAATTGTCCCTCCTTGGACTCCAAAAACTGTGTGCTTTCAAAGACACACACACACACACACACACACACACACACACACTCAATCTGGTCTTAAGCTACAGGGTTGCAGAGTCTAGAGAAGCTTTCAGCCTTGGCCTCTAGCCAGAGCCAGCCCTCCCCATGAACCTGGGGAACAGGCACTCATGTGCCTGCTGAGAGAAGCAAGGGCAGAAACTATAGCAAAAGCTTTACTACCCAATTCCACTTTACTAGATACCCAATGGCAATGCCTGGTCTATTCTCTTGGCATATGTAAAAACAAGGCTCAGAACCCAATAACTTCCAGGGGGGTCTAAGGGGCAGGAAGATTCTTTCTCCAGTGGAAATTGTCGTTATTGGATGTCAGCTTCTTGGGACATCCTCCTTAGAGCCAGATCGATGTAATGAAAAGCACCTTAGGGAAAAGTTTCAATGTGTTAAGCCATGGTTTGCAAAGGGTGGTAGTTGGGTCCGAAGCATCAGCATTGCCTGGAACTAAGAGCTAGGGCCTCACCCTGTAGCTATGATTCAGAAACTCCCTGCAATATGTTTTTTTTAAATATATTTTATTGATTTTTTACAGAGAGGAAGGGAGAGGGATAGAGAGTTAGAAACATCGATGAGAGGGAAACATTGATCAGCTGCCTCCTGCACACCCCCTACTGGGTATGTGCTTGCAACCAAGGTACATGCCCTTGACTGGAATCGAACCTGGGACCCTTGAGTCCGCAGGGCAATGCTCTATCCACTGAGCCAAACCAGTTAGGGCCCCTGCAATATGTTTTATCCAGCCTGCTGGTGAGTCTGAAGCATGCTAAACTTGAGAACCATTGCTCTAAGCCAGTAAGATTGCAAACTTGACCACACATTAGAATCACCTGGAGACATTTTACATCTCCCCATGTCTAAGACACCCGGACCAATTAAATAAAAAATTCTGGATGTGAGACCCAGGCATCAGTATTTTTTAAAACTCTCTAGATGGTTCCAGGGTGAGCCAAGGTAGAAAGCCAGTGTTTTAAAACCACTGAGAATACATTAATTAACTAAATGAACAGGTGGTCATTTCCATTGCAATTGTTACTGATGTGTGAAAAGAAAGATTATAACAAAGGAAAATTTGACCTAAAAATTTCAAAAGCAAATTGAGTCTTATAGGCAAGGAATAGCAGGGAATTGGCATTAACTTATACATTCTATCACCAGAGCCAGTCCCACTGATAACTCAAGCTGTTTTCCCTTTAATTTCCTACAGTTTTTTGGTGTGGGAGAATCACTTACTGGTGCAAGACAAAGAGAAAGGGAAGGATCTCATGAGGATCAAATGCCATGATAGACAAGATGTGACTTTCTCTTAACAGGGAGGCTTGGTCCAAGATGGAATTTTGTGTTTCTAGGAGCCAATATTACAAATGGCAGCTCTTACTCAAAAATGCCTGTGCCTATTGAAGTCCTTCCATTTAGCATTATTGCATTCAATTCTTTAAAAAAAAGTAGCCCTGCCCCTTTGGCTGTCATTGCATTGCTCAGTGAGATCATCTTGCTGGTTTCTTCCAGCTGCTTCCCTCTCTCTTGGGCTCTGAGGATGAAGCGATGCATCTGACCCTCTGACACTGTCAGGCTCAACTTCAGCAATGTTCTGTCTCTATAGTGACTCTGACCTTAAGAGATGTGCAAGTGATTTAACTTCAAGTTAGAAAATCAAGCCCTCTGATTTGGATGGCTGCCCTGATGGGCAATTCACCTGTGTGATTGATTTCACAAATCTGTTCAGCTGCCTCTTGATATTATGAGCTTGGAGCAGCAGAAGGGATTGAAGAGTGGTGGGGCGGGTAGAGAGAGAGGAGAGAGGGAGAGAATGGGAGAGGGAGAGGGAGGGGTAGGGAGAAAGGGAGCGGGAAAGGGAATAGGAGAGGGAGGGAGAACATACTAAAGTCTTGGAGGTAGTTATCTGCTTGAGGGACAGGCAGGTGGCTTGGATTCTTACTTTGAGAGCTGCCTTTAATGGGAGTAACAATTGCTCTTAATTGCCTTAACAGTGAGCACCCTGAAGTCAGCTGTCCCTTCATCTGCCCTCGCTGTCCATGTGCTGTTCTGTATTCTATCTGCACAAGCTTGAGTACAGATCTCATTACACCCCTGAGTTTTCCTAAAGGATCTACCCTCTCAAAAGCAGCAGTGGCCTAATAGATTTTGCTAAATAATTTATAGCAGAATGGAGGGGAGAGGGGTTTCGGTTGCATTTTCCAAGGCAAATGACTTAAAATCCTCATGGAAATTTCTGTTCTCCAAGGTTATTCTTTAGCAATATCATCATACGGTTGTGTTTTTTTATGTTCTCTTCCAGAAGATTTTTTCTCTTGGGAATCAAAACATTTCTTACTTCTAATTGCGTTTTCCAGGAGTGTTGGGTGTGCAGGGAAGATGAAAAGTGTAGAGGACGTATAACAAAAGGGGGAAGGGCTGGCTCTGTGGAGAGTGCTACAGAACCTTCCTCCCTCTTTCCTCCCCATATTTTCTTTTTTGGTCCCTTTGTCACTGATATTCTTGACTTTGGCTGCCAACCAAGGACTCTTGGCAACTGATATTGACTTTGTCTTTCAGCTGAATATGGTAGGTACCATTCTCTTTCTAGAAGAAATCCCTACATGACCTTTGCTTTGGCTTATTCCTCAGCTACTTAGAGGGCACTTACTCCCCAAAGCTGTGCCCAATGCATAGCCTAAATCTCCGAAGTCACAGTTGAAGTTCTTTCTCTTTTACTTTGAACTTGGCCAATGGGAGAACTCCCACATTCACAAAAACTCATCTCTGCAGATTGACAAAAGAAGTACTCATTTGTATTTATTTATTTTTAATCCTCACTCGAGGATATTTTTCCATTGATTTTTAGAGAGAGTGGAAGAGAGGGAGAGACACAGAAAGAGCAACATCGATGTGAGAGAGCCTGCAACCAAGGAACATGCCCTTGACGGGGAATCAAACCCGGGACCCTTCATTCCACGGGCTAATGCTCTATCCACTGAGCCAAACCTGCTAGGGATCATTTGTATTTAAAGAAGCTGGTTCTCATCAGTCTTATTTGAGATAAAGAATAGCTGAAGATCTTGCGGTCATGTGGAAGGGACAGTTCTTAGTTTTTGTGACATGTGTCACCTTATCAAGGCTACCAGGTGAATGTCTCCAAGTTGCATTGACTGAAACAATATATATCATCAAGGAAAAGAAACAACATAAAACCAAAGACTGTGTGGGATGATGTCTTCGAATGCTTCCTCTTGACCTTGCATTTTGGGCTAAAGTTATAAAGGAGTGAAGGCAACAACACAGCTTAGCCTGTATTAATGCCAAAAAATTAACTTAAAAAATAAAGCTGAAGAACAGGAATAGAATATAAACACAGTTTTTGAAATGTATAAATTCCCTACAAGCCAGAAATATTTTTTTTTTCTTTCAGTTGGGATAAATAGGAAAGTCGTTTCAACACAAGAGTAGATAGAGTGCAAATTTTTTATAACTTCAGAGCTAATGGAAAAAAAACACACAACCTTGGTTTTGAGAGAGGAAGATAAATATAAAGGACCTTTCCACCACAGCCGGGACTGTTTACATGGGTTGTTCAAATCAATCTTCTTGTAAACGCATGCCTTGCATCCCATTCATAATGGTCTGATTTCTTTCTAATTTCCTCTGTTTATTCTGCTTCTCTCCATGCTGAAATGATTTTTCTGCAGGTTAAAATTATGGCTTAGTTTTTAAAAATTGGTTTGAAATCTTGTAATTAAAGTTTTCTTTACATTCAAATAAATGCACAAAGAGGTTTGGCTTAGAATGCATATCCAGCCTGCTTGTGCACAGTGTCTGCTCACAGTGGGAGGCTGGCTCCAGCATTTAGCATTCGAGCTCATGTAACTTCAGAGGGGAGGCCAGGGTGAGACTGGCTTTTCCAGTGTCCCCCTATTTGCTCCATGTTCACTCAATTGGAGGTAATCCTGATTAAACTAGTATGGAGAAGTAGAAAACCAATCTAGGCATCATGAGAGAGATGCATCTCCAATGGGGGAGCAGGAGCGGGGCTCTGTGCCTATGATCTGCACAGGAACCTCTCCTGCCACTTAGGGAAGAGTCTTCCAAAATGTAAGACATCAGAGTTCTCAAACATTTTTGTCTCCATACGCTTGATCTTCTGAAAAACTATTGCAGACCCCAAAGAGCTTTTGTTTATATGAATTAAATCTACTAACATTTACCATATCAGAACTTAAAATGGAAAAAATACTATATTTATTAATTCACTTAAAGTAATAATAAACTCATAGCATGTCAATGTAAGTAACATTTTATTAAAATAACCTATATTTTCCAAACAAAAGAAATGAATGAAGAGAGCAGCTTTGCTTTAAAGTTTTGCAAATCTCTTTAATATCTGGCCTAATAGAAGGCAGCTAGCTGGATTCTCATATCTGCTTTTGCCTTCAACCTATTGTGATATCACACATCATATATAGCATCTGATAAACTCCGTTGTACACTCAATGATACTCGTGAAAGTGAAAAGGCAAATAACATTTTAGGATTACAGTTGACTTTTGAACAATGTGAGGTTAGGGACACTGACCACCTGCACAGTCAAAAATCTGCTTAGAACTTAAATCAGCCCTCTGAAGACTTGAATTCTCAACTTTGAATTGAAAATACTGTATAGCACCCAGCCATTGTGACTCAGTGGTTGAACGTTGACCTATGAACCAGGAGGTCACAGTTAGATTCCTGGTCAGTGTTCATGCCCAGGTTGCAGTCTCGATCCTAAGTAGGGGGCATGCAGGAGGCAGCTGATCAATGATTCTCTCTAATCATTGATGTTTCTATTTCTCTCTATCTCTTCCACTCTGAAGTCAATAAAAATATTTTTTAAAATAAAATACTGTATTGCAAAAATTGTTTTGACTGTGTGAACATATAAGGGTCTTGTAGTTCCTAGGGGCCCATGGACCACAATGGGAAATGAACACAGGTGGTTCGAAGATGACTATTTGTAGTGTATACTTATTTTTTGCTGTGTAATTTTTTATGTTTATGTGTATTAATGGGTACATTATAATTTTGGCAAGTGATATAATTTTTGTTTACATTTAGTAGTAAGAAGTTACTTTTAAAAATAAATTTATTTTTTTAAATGTGATTATATCATTTCATTTATATAAAGTTTTAGAATAGGTAATGGCGGGAAAATATATCAGGACAGTAGTTGCCTTCAGGTAGAATGGGCATTAACATGAAAGAAGTTCCTGGAATGATAGTAATGTTCTATATCTAGATAAAAGTTTGAGTCAAGCCCTAGCCAGTTTGGCTCAGTGGATAGAGTGTTGGCCTGTATACTGAAGGGTCCTGGGTTCCATTCCAGTCAAAGGCACATGACCCAGTTGCTGGCTCAGTCCCCCAGTGGGGGGTGTGCACGAGGCAGTCAATCAATGAGTCTCTCTCATCATTAATGTTTCTATCTCTCTCTCCCTCTCCCTTCCTCTCTGAAATCAATAAAAATATAATTTTTTTAAAAAAGAAAAAAGTTTGAGTCAAAGCTCATCTAACAGTATACTTAAGATTTTTGCATTTCCTTTGATGGAAAATTTACAAGACATACTGTAACTCTAGTCACTGATATGCATGCGGAAATAGTAAGGGAGAAGTGTACTGTTGTGTGCAGCTCGCTCGCTTATACATTCATCACATAGGAGAGGAATTGAAGGAAAGATAGAGGGATGATCAAGCAAATATAATAGAATGATGATGGTAGAAACCAGGTAAAAGGTATATAGATGTTTTTGCAAAGTTCTTTCAATGTTTTGTTATTATAAAATTTTTTATAGTAACATATTGGGGAAATGAGTAGTAGGAAAGTTATGAAATAAAACAATAGTGGTGGTACATGGATGGGGCAAACATTGTGATACTCAAGTGACTGTAGATGGGAAAGCAATGACATGGAATGGAGAGTGGAGAAGCTTCTCTTCTCTCCACAGCCCACCCCTGATTAAATGATTACATACTCCAGCCAACGGGTGGATATGGGAGGCTTAGCAGGTGGCAGGGCTTGTGGTGTGTGTTGCAGCAAGGAACAGATATGAATGCAGCATCAGGCCTTCCCACACAAAGCTTAAAATTGAGTGGAACAGAGAAGTAGCAAAAAAATAGCTACCTTATTGCTAGCATTCACTCTTATCTTTATAACTTTTTAAGCTCGGTTATATCTTTAGTGAGTGATAGATGGGGAAACTCAGGCTCAGGACAGCTTGTAAGTAATGGCCACACAGTAAGGGATGGACTTGGACTGAAACTCACAACTGCATGAACCCTGCATGTAACGAATACTTAATCAATGAACTAATGATCATAAAAAGGCAGCATTAGAAATAGGCTAACTAATGGTAGAAGGGAGTTGGTATAGAAGAGCAAAAGAAAGAGAAGTCGATTCTGACTTCATGAAGAAAGTCTTACTAGGAGCAGAGCCTTGAGGAATTAGTATCATCTTAATAAAAAGAGAAAGGGAAGTGGGGAAAGATTGCCTGGAACACCATGAGTTAAGGCAGACTGGGGTGGGAGGCCACTGAAGAGGAGCTACCTTGTATGAATGGCAAGCTTCACCTTTGCCAGCTATGTGACCTTTGGAACATATCCAAACTTTCGTTTCCTCATGTGTAAATGCTGGTAATGGCAATAAGACTGCAAATGGTTTATGAGAATTCCATGAAATGATGCATGAAAAATATTTAGTTCGATGCTTTTTAAGGGCTCAATTAATATGAGCTATTGTTATTTTAGCCACAGGCAAGAAAGGGCATGTCATGTTGTAATGTTTTTCTCCTGTTACATTAATTTTAGCCCAAATGTAGAGAATACTGGCAGCACAGTAGAAGGACATGTAGAGCTGCGTGCCCTGCATCCTGCAGGAGAAGCCTTGATCAGCATCCTCAAGGGGAGTCTGGAGGGACATCGAGGCTTAGAGGGGGGCTTCAGCAGACTACCTGTGGGATGTCACTGGGCCCCACCCCAGTAAATAAGCATAGGCACCGTTTACCTTTAACAGTTTACAAGTAAATGTCTCTCCCCATGCTTTTGAATTTGGAAGGCCATCACTCTTGCAATAAAACAGCAGCTCAGCAAGGGATAGACAATATCATTTCAAATTGCAACCACATTTACTGTATTTAATGAAAACTGCCCTCCACACTCGACCTTAACCTAGCAACTCTTATCAACGCCAGAAACCTGGCTCATTAATTAAAGTTGCCTTTGGACTGAGCTGCAGCCACAATGATGATTGGCTAGAGAAAAACAAATAGTCCTAGAGAGGAAGAAGAATGCTTGGAAGGGCCTCCAGGGGAAATAGCATCAGTGCAGCTGGCCTGTTAAAAATTCTGGGGCCAGGCTGGCGCTCAAGGACTTCATGTAAGACCTTTATTTATAATACCCTGATACCTATCAGTCTCCTGTAAACCCAAACCCAGGACAGACTCCATATCTCTCAAACAAATCATATGTGACAGCCCCACAGCACAGCAAAATAGTCATAACATTTCAAATTCATAGAGCTTTGTTGTTAAGAAATGATGGGGATTCTGGGGCTTGAAAATCAAGGTCATACTAACAGGTTGTTGAATCACAATTTGAACCCAGGTCTGTGCGGCTTAAAACAAAATGTGAACTACTATTAAGCACTTAGCATTCTGCTGACATTTGTGAATGCTAAAATAAAACCAAAAACCAAAACCAAAAACAAAACCTATCTATTGGTGGTAGGTATAGCAAAAAATCATTGGAATTCTGGAAAGTTTCTGGCCAGCAGCTGATGTCAACAGAAATGAATCTACCATATGCTTTGTTATTAATTGAAAATGTGGAAAATATAAATAATATTATACTAATCAGCATTTAGTGTTTTTTCCTTTCATGCATGAGTTGGGTTTGTAAGAACAGCGATAGGCTTATTCTATCTCCCCCTCCCCCCAAAAAAATACTTATTAAAGTTCTAAGGTGCTCAATGTGAGTTCTTCTAACTTGGGGATTTTTAGAAACTTAATGCTCCAAGTTTAATATTGGATGAAGGAAAATGACTGAGGCCCCAGCATCCAACAGCATTTGATAACACTCTTCTGAGAGATTTTGTTGAAGAACATCTTGAAATAGACTTTTTCCACCCTCAAACATTATCAGCAGGTTATTTCTGCCTTTCACGATGCTATAATTACACTGTTCCATGGAAATGTCAAATCAGGCAATGATATAGTACAGTGTATAATTACTGAGCAGGAAGGAAAGCTAAACAGGTGAATACTGGTGTTTGCAGGAGAACTTGAAAGAACTAGAAAGGGTGGCTTTTCCCAGAGAGCCAGGTGGGCCAGGCTGGTAGCTGGCCTGGGGACCCAGGACCTGCCTGGGCAGAGAACATGGCAGATAAGGAAGGAGGAGGAGGTCAAGGTCAGTAGAAAGGGCAGCACTGTGTGTGAGTGTGTTGGTGGGGAGGAAGTGACGCCGAGACAGGGTCTCAGCAGTTGCACAGCGCTGCCCCAGTAATGCGTTCCATGTTTCAGTCTGAATAATAATCAAGAAGTTGGGTATCAGAAATGAAGGGGACAGGACTCCTGTGTCAGGGCTGAAGTTCGCACATACAGGCCAGATCAATTCTTGCTATTGAAAACAACAACAAACATGCTCTGGTTCAGCTTTTCTAGAATGGTGGCTTTAGGCTGTAAAATAAAACGTCCCTATAAACCATGGTGATTGCTGCATACCATTGATTTCTCTATATGGCTTTTAATGTGTTTTGGTCAACAAAATCTCTGTGAAATACAGGAAACAAAAAAATATTATCTTATTTTTTAAAAAATATAAGAGCTTTATTGAGATATAATTTACATGCCATACAATTCATTTAAAGAGTAGAAATCAGTTATTTTTAGCATATTCACAAAATTGTGCAAAAATCGCCACTAATTCCAGAACATTTTTATCCCTCTAAAAAACCATCTTTATTCCCCACTTCCCTGTAACATACCTCCCCACTGCCTTAGGCAACCATAAATCTGCTTTCTGTTTCTATAAATTTGCTTCTTTCACTTAGCATTATATTTTCAAGGTTCATTTATGTTGTTCTAGGCATCATTTATTTTTATTGCCAATTAATATTTCATTGAATGAATATGCAACATTTTTATCAGTTGATAAACATGTGGTTTGTGTCTCCTTTTCAGCTATTATGAAAAATGTTGCTATGACCATTTGTGTGCAAGTTTCTCTGTAAATATACTTTTTCATTTCTCTTGCATATATACACAGGAGTGGAACTGTTGTCATACAATAATTCTAACTTTAACGTTTTGAGAAACTTCTGAACTCTTTTCCACAACAGCTGCACCATTTTACATTCTTACTAGCAGTGCATGACACTTCCAATTTCTCTACATCCTTGCAAATACTTGTTATTATCTGTGTTTTTTAAATCTTTATTGTTGAAAGCATTACAGATGTCCCATTTTTCCCCTCTGTTGACCCACTCCACCCTGCTCCTGCCCCATCCCCAAGCCTTCCCCAAACTATTGTTTGTACATGGACTATGGATATCTGCATATAAGTTTTTTGGTTTATTGTAGTTATGTGAATGGCTGGGAAGTGATGGTATCTCATTGTGGTTTTTGCATTGATTTGCATCTGATTGTGTTTGACTTGCATTTTCCTAATGACTAGTGATGCTGAACATCTTTTCATATGCATTCTCCTCTTTTTAAGAGAATCATATATAATAAAAGCCTAATATGCTAAGTGTCTGGTTGTCTGGTCGGCTGTTCAACCAATCAAAGCATAATATGCTAATGATACGCTAAGGCCGCTCAACTGCTCACTATGACGTGCACTGACCACCAGGGGGCAGACAGTTGACCACTCGCTATGATGTGCACTGACCACCAGGGGGAAGACACTTCAAATGGTAGGTTAGCTTGCTGCTGGGGTCCTGTTGATCAGGACTGAGTGAGACAGGCTGGACACGCTCTAGAGCCCTCCCGCAGTCACTCCCCAGCTGGTCAACCTCCCGCATCCCTCCCTGGCATCAATCGTGCACCAGTGGGTCCCTCAGCCTGGCCTGTGCCCTCCTGCAATCCAGGACCCTTTGGGGGATGTCGGAGAGCCGGTTTAAGCCCGATGGTGGAATGAATGATTGCTATTATGTGCACTGACCAACAGGGGGCAGATGCTCAATGCAAGAGCTGCCCCCTGGTGGTCAGTGTGCTCCCACAGGGGGAGTGCTGCTCAGCCAGAAGGTGGGCTCATGACTGGCGAGTGCAGCGGTGATGGTGGGAGCCTCTCCTGCCTCCATGGCAGCGCTAAGGATGTCTGACTGCAGGCCTAAGCTGGCAGTCAGACATCCCCCTAGGGCTCCCAGACTGTGAGAGGGTGCAGGTCGGGCTGAGGGATCCCCACCCCCCAGTGCACAAATTTCGTGCACTGGGCCTCTAGTGTCTACATAAAGACAGGTATTTAAGGGGAGAGGTGGAGATGGGGATAGATCAGGAGATAAGGATTTATATATATTGGGGATATCTGATAGGCAATTAGATATACATCTCTGTAGCTATGAATGGGGGTCCAAGCAAATGGTAACTGAATAATGGAAGCATTCAGATTATGCAAAAGGGTATACAGCATGAAATGTAAACCCAGGGAGTAGTTAAAAACATGTTCCAAATACTATTGCTACATTAAAAAAATAGTTCTTAACTTTGGTGTATATGATTGTCTAACCACTAAGCTGTATACCTGAAACTAATCTACACTAATAAAAGGGAAACATGGAAATTTACCGTACCTTCCCTATGCCCACAAGCCACACCCATCAGCCAATCAGGAGCTAGAATGCAAATTAACCCAACCAAGATGGCTGCAGCCACGGAGCAAGCTGGCTTGGGTTTCCCTGGCAATGGAAATAAATAAATCCCAGATACCAGGGCCTCCGCTTGGGTCACCAGGGGGTGTGGCCAGCCTGCAAACCACCACAGGCCCCTTGCCTAGGCTGCCCCATGCCCCAAGGGAACTCCCACCCTGATCCGGGACAACCTTCAGGGCAAACCAGCTGGCCCCCACCCCTGCACCAGGCCTCTATCCTATCTAATAAAAGAGTAATATGCCAATTGACCATCACTCCAACACACAAGATGGCTTCCCCATGTGGTCAAAGATGGCTGCCCCCATGTGGACACAAGATTGCTGCCATAAGATGGCCAGCAGGGGAGGGCAGTTGGGAGGGACCAGGCCTGCAGAGGAGGGAAGTTGGGGGCAACCGGACCTGCAGGGAAGGGCAGTTGGGGGGGGGGGGGGGCCCAGGCCTGCACAGGAGGGCAGTTAGGGGTGACCAGGCCTGCAGGGGAGGGCAGTTAGGGGTGACCAGGCCTGCAGGGGATGGCAGTTAGGGGCAAACAGGCTGGCAGGGGAGCAGTTAGGCATCAATCAGGCTGGCAGGGGAGTGGTTAGGGGTGATCAGGCTGGCAGGCAGAAGCAGTTAGGGGCAATCAGGAAGGCAGGCAGGCGAGCAGTTGGGAGCCAGCAGTCCTGGATTGTGAGAAGGATGTCCGACTGCCCATTTAGACATCCCTCGAGGGGTCCCAGATTGGAGAAGATGCAGGCTGGGCTGAGGGACACACCTTCCCATGCATGAATTTTGTGCACCAGGCCTCTAGTACAAAATAAGATTGAAAAATAATACCTCTAAACTTTGAGGCTTAAAGACTTGCTCACAAATCGGCTGCATGGGCAGGGCTCTTTGGGGAAGGCTCATCTCTACTCTACATACTTTCAGGTGGGACACCCTGCCTGGAGGGGGAGGATCCAAAGATGGCTCTGGGGAGTTTTGAAGTAGAGTCCACCTCTATGGCTGGCAACTTAGTGCTGGCTGTCAGCTGGGCCCTCAATTCCTCTTCACCTGGGCTTCTCCATGGATGCTTGGGCTTCCTCCCCTTATCGTGGCTGGGTTCCAAGAATAAGTGTCCCAAAAGAATCAGAAGGCAACTGTATTGCCTTTTATGACCTCCTCTCAGACTTCATAGTTTCACTTTTTTGGCAGTCACAAGGCCAGCCCACTTTAGACCACCTTTGTTGTTGTTAATCCTCACCTGAGGATATTTTTTTTTTTCATTGATTTTTAGAGAGAGTGGAAGGGAGGGATGAGGAAAGAGACAGACAGAGGGAGAGAAAGATAGATGTGAGAGAGATACATCAGTTGGTTGCCTCCTGCACATGGTCGGACTGGTAGCGGGATCGAACTTGCAACACAGGCAGGTGACCTTGACTGGGAATCAAACCTGTGGTGACCCTTTGGTGTGTGGGCTGACACTCTAGCCATTTAGTCACACCGGCTAGGTCAGAGCCACCTCTTAATGGAGGAGGGTTGTAGTCACACTTAAGAAGAGCCTGTGGAAGGAAGGAGGTACTATTTGGCCATCTTTGAAAATAGATCGGCCACACCCATTGCTTTTGGGGGGCAGTCTGAGAAAGAGAATTGGCTGGGGTTATGGGGTGGCCTGACTGCATGCCTGGTGCTCCTTCCTATATGCTCTGGCCACTAAAAGGCTGATCCACAGAGCAGCCCCTCAGCATCACCTGGGACTTGGCAGAAATACAGACACAACTTAGCCTCAGAGCCTGTAGTGAAGGAGATCCCTGTGCACAATAGACTTGAGAACTATTTATCTCCACCAGACGGCTCCTCTGGCTGCTGATGCCCAAGGCAGCATCCCTGTTCTCCCCTCCTCCACTCTTCCCACCCCACCTCCTTTCTAAGTCCACTACAAACCATGTGTCAAAACTGTGCTCCACAGAGACACCTCAGGCAGGTGCAAGGGTTTAGGAAGCGGCGTGGACACGCTTCCTTTCTCACTCGAATCCCTGGCAGGGCTTCCGAGAGAGCATTTATCCAGGGCATGGCAAACATTCTCTGACAACAGGCCAGTCCCAGCTGACTGGCACACGGGCATTTGGAGACAGCGAGCTGCTCAGTTCATTACTTTCTTCACAAAGGCACAGGCCAGGCTGGCATGGAAGCAGAATGCACTCGAAGCACCTTCAGAAGTCCCATTAACTCTCTGGGCCAGGGCACAGGCCCCTGAGCCTTCTGCTCCAGGCAACAGATTACAAATAGCTTCTGCTGTCATTTGTCAGGATTCTGTACATGCAAGGAAGGCTGTTTGGGAAAATATAAAAAGCCACAGCTCTTCTGCATGCTAATATACGAAGGCCAGCCTGTGGCCAATTATGGACACTCATGATCTGAAGACTGATGCCACTGCAGGGAGCATCTTAAGCCTCTGTGGTCATTCACTCCTCACAGATTTGTGAGCTCTGATGCTGTGTGGGGCACTGGGGAGGCAGCGGTGGTGAACAGGCAGGGCAGGGAGGTATACTAGTAAAAGCAGAAAGTCGCATGTTAGGTTATGAACCAGTTTGGTGGCATCCAGCCTTGCCAGCCTTTTCTAAGCTCCAGCTCTTAAGGTAATTGCCCTCCAGCTCTGCGGCTGTGCGGTGATGAGTGGCAGGCTGGCAGAGCCTGGGATTTTAGTGTCTCTACTCTGAAATGAAGGCCATCATAGCCAGCTCTTCCCACCTCATCAGGACTGATGATGGAGAGGCCAGCACCTGCTGAAGGGACAGCTCCCTCACTGGCCAGAGGCCTGCACTGCCACACATCCACAATTCACGTGGCCACAATTCCTTGTACTTTTCCAAGTCCTTATATGGGCAAAACGTCCCCAGAACACCTGGATGACCCTGAACCCCAAAGACAGTTTTGTGGACAAAGTTGGGGGTCCAAGACTCAGCCAGCAATCTGGGTTCCCAGTGCTGCTGAGCTCTCACCCGATGCCTGGTTCTCTGGCTTCCATGTACTGTGGTCATCTTGAGACCTTGTTAAAAAACAGACTGACACAAGAGGGTGCTGGGTGGGGGCTGGAGGTGTGCTTTTCTAACAAGCTCCCATGGTTGCCCATGCTGCTAGCCCAAGGACCATGCTTCAGTTAACAGCCATCTAAAGCAGGGTCTGCAAATTATTTTCTGTAAGTGAAGTTTACTGTATACACCCTTGCCCACTGGTTTACATGCTGTGGCTGCTTTTATGCCACAATGACAGGGGCCAGTAGTTGGGACAGAGACCACCTGGGCCACAGTCCTAAAATACTTACTATCTGGCCCTTTACAGAACAGGCTTGTAGACCCTGCTCCAGAGTGGAAGCTGGTACTCAATCAAGGCTGTTTATTCAACACACCTGGGAAATTCTCACTGGGTGCCTAGGCCCCACCCCCAGTATCTGATTTACTTGCCCTGGGGTGCAGCCTGGGTACTGAGCTGTCTGAAGGCTCCCAGCAATGCCTCTGGGCTGCAGGCCTCAATGGGTTAAGTGGAGCACCACTTGGTGCCCTTGTCTCCCCTCCTCTCTGAGCCCTCCCCAGCTCAGCCATGTGATTTTCATTTTTAGACTGGGAATTTGCAGCTGATTTCTGCAGCTGTTTTAGGAACAGATTTTGAGGAGAAAGTTTGAATGCACAGCTGAGCCCTGCGGCTCCCCCACCCCAGCACATTTATATGCAAATAGCCAAGAGCCTTGTTTTTGCAAGCACTGAAATTGAATCAGAATCTAGAGGCCTTTTTAGGTTGTTTAACCTTCGTGATTTTTTTTCCATCTTTGCTTTTCTGGACAAATTTTTACTTGTCCTTTGTTTTTCTTCTTGCTTCCTTCAAGCCCATGGTCAGCCTTTTGCTTGCCTCCTTATTAATCAAAGGAGATTAAGCCTCATTTTCTTACAGCTGTGTTTACTGGGAGAGGTTGGTATTTAGTGTTTTGCCAATTTCCACAGGGAAAGGCACATCCTACTGGGTAGCAGTAGAATAAAATTCTTCCTAAAAGGAACATCCCCAAAGCTGACAGGGGAGGTTAATACTTGTTTGAAGCTGGAGATGATCTTAAGATGCCACCTGATTTCTATCCTTTTTCCAAAAGGCAGGGGCTACAGCTGTCTTTCTTAGTGTGGACAAAAAGGGGCCACATGTTAACCCGACTAGCTCAGGGAAGGCTTGCATCCTACGTGGTGGCCTTGCAAACCCAAAGACCTAAAGTAACCTCAAAAGATAATCTGAAATTAAAACTTTTAAAACTAAAAAGCAGTTCATGGTGGGTAGTCATGGTGGGCAGGTATCTTCCCTGACAAGGTTCAATCTTTACCTTAACTAAGTCTGTCTATTGTCTTTTTGCATCTAAAATAACATATTGTTGGGATGTCAAAGTAATTTTCCTTTTTCTGACCTTCTGCAGGCACGTCAAATCGCCTCTGTTATTGAGTTCATTGTTGACTGTTAACTATCCTGCACCCACCTAAGTAAAAGAAGTATGTGTCTATTATTTTACTTTTTATCCAATTTCAGAGGTCCCCCCCACCCACTGCTTTGCTTTCTCCCACCTCCCTAATCTATCACCAATGGATTTCATGTAACCCACTTACCTCTTGCCTCCACTTCTGATTGTAATGTATTAAAAAGAGGCGTAAAACTGCCATTCCCCAGAGCATTATCTCAATCCCTCGAGATTCTGCTTGCCAGCAGTTGTCAACAGTTTGGCCCAAATAAACTCACAAAAACTTTCTTCACAGGTTTGAATGTTTCTTACACGCACATTCATGCTGATCTCTTCCAGGAGGAAGACTCAGATTCTTCCAGAGAAGCATCTTTCTGAGTCTCAAGGGATGCTTCTCTGTGACGGACTGAGCACATACCCCTTATTCCCACTTCATCTCTTACTCTCCTAGAAGAGGCTCCTTTTGTGCCTTGGCTGCAGATACCCTGGGAGGAGCTGACACCCTCGGAATGAAGGGATCCTTTAGTGCCCCTTGGACAAAAGGAAACTTTAAGACAAAGCCCCCTAAAGATATAAAATTCCAAGGTGGTGATCTGGTTAATATCTTCTCTGGTCCACCCCTTTCCCTCTGAGATCTGTCAGTCTGCTCAGTGCATCCATGCCTCTGGACCTATTTAGTGCCTTAGTTTATTTTGTTAATTAGATTCCACATATAAGTGAGATCATGTGATATTTATTTTTCTCTGACTGGCTTATTTCGATTAGCATAATGCTCTCCAGGTCCCTTCATGCTGTTGCAAAGGATAACAGATCCTTCTTTTTCACAGCTGCATAGTATTCCATTGTGTAAATGTACCACAGCTTTTTTATCCTCTCATCTACTGATGGCCACTTGGGCTCAGATCTTAGCTACTGTAAACAGCACTATGAACATAGTGGTACATATATTTTTTTTCTGATGGATGTTTCTGGATTCTTAAGATATATTCCCAGAAGTGGAATCACTGTGTCAAACAGCGGCTCCATTTTTAATTTTGGGCCCTAGTCCCACGATGTTGAGGTATGGGTCTGAGATGTGGTCTGGGCAATGTGTTTTATTTGTTTGTTTGTGTGTTTGTTTTTCACATTTTGAAATAATATAGACTTTCAGAAAATATGCAAAAAGAGTACAAAGGATTGCTATGTATCCATCACCCAGCTTTTCCAAATGTTCACAATTTACATAACCATAGTGAAGCATAGTAATGATCCCTCCTTTGGAAAAACTACTGTTTGAAACTGCTGTTTGAAATTCTCTGCTATTTTTAGATAGTCCCTTGCTCTATAAGTCAACTATGTTATTTTTAGACGGTCTCTTATTCTGTAAAAATAACTATTTTTTAGCTTGAATAATAGAAAAGATAAATGTAACTGTCTGACCTTGCAGGCTAGCCATCTAAAGGGGCTGATATGCTGATACTGATAATAATTCCCATAGTCTCATGCCAAGTGTTTATTCATTATGTATCCAAGGTTACAGGTGTCTGTATAGATATGATATGTACTCAAGGTTACAAGTTGTCTGTATAGATATGACAGGTGTTTGTTAGATATGATATATATTCAAGGTTACAAGCTGTCTACAAAAATAACTTACACAAAGACCTAGAAGGATATAAAAAGGGAATACTCCTTCCCGTGTTTGTTCAGAATTTGACAGAGGTATTCTGCTCTGAACCCTCTCGAAATAAGCGACTTCTAATTAATTGGTTTGTTAAGGCGTCTTGTATCTAGCCCCGATGATTGACAATACAACAATAGTATCATGCTCAGAATCAGGAAGTTAACATTGATACATGTTATTATCTGTTCTCACTCAGTTTTGTTGACTATGCCACTTAGGTACTTTTGGGGGATCCCACATTGCATTTAGTTGTCTTGTCTTCTTAGCCTCCTGTAATCTGGGATAGTTCCTCTGTTTTTGTTTTTGTGTTGTTGTTTTTTTGTTGTTGTTTTTTGTCTTTCTTGACCTTGACACCTTGGAAGAGTACTGACCATTTATTTTGTAGAATGTCCCTTAATTTAGTTTTGGGTAAGGCATGTTGCAGACTCTCCCTAGATGAATATAATGTGCAACTAAGTTTGAGGACACTGATCCAACATGGTTGGGATCATTATACTTAGTAAATTACCACTTAAGGCCATGAGAAAACTGTGGGGTCAGGACTGGAGAAGAGAATAAGGGCCAAGAGAATAATGGATGCATCTTTGGTTTCGTCTCTTCCCAGGTTTTTCCCCTGGACCTCTACTCTTTATTCTCCTTTTTTCTCCCTTTCCTCTTCTATATCCTGGCCTGAAATCAGAGACTTCATTTGGTACCAGCCCAACGCACTCGCTCTGCGTTGACATCAATTCACTTTCAAAGTTGGATCATGTTCCTCCTCTGCTTAAAAGCCTGTGAATGTTGACCCATCTTCCTACATGGCCTTATGTAATGGCACCTGGTCCTCCCTCCAACCCCATCTCACATCCCTGCTCCTCCACTCACCAACACTGGCCTTCCTCAGAGGCTGGGCATGAGCCAGCCTCCAGTCCTCTGCACTTGCCCTTCCCACTACCAGCTGCTTCCTTTTGATGACCACACAGCTAGTGTCCTCATTTCCTCCAGGTCCCCCCACCCCCACTTCCCTCCCCAGAATCTTCATATCTCCCTCCTCTGCTGCAGGTGGGGGGAATCTTTGTCTGATATTTTTTTTTACCCTGTATTTCCAGAACCTAGAGTACTGGCTGATACCTGGTAGGGGAATCAATGTATATTTGTTGAATAAATCAATGAAATAGATCAAGAGACATTTTAAAATAGTTTAATTTTTGACTGAGAGGTGACCCCATTTATAACACAGAGTAAGGTTGTTTAAAAATCTCTCTCATTTTTGCTTGGCCAGCTGCCCAGACTGCCAAGGTGTAGATTGCCCTTCCCTTTCTGGCACCTCCCATTTTTCCAGTTCACTTCTTACTTCTTCTGTACAAAAAAAGAATAACCCTTAAAATGAGTCAGCCAATAACTCCCTCTCCTTTCAGTAGGAATACTAGTATATAGGATGAGGACAGATTGTCAAATATGCTGCTCTCTTTTTTATCCTTGTCACAGTTATAAGCTGTTAAGAAAGTTTGGGTGTTCAATGTGACTCTGGCAAACCTTACTGCATGGCTTCTCAAAGTTAAACTTTTTGGCTGGTGTCTGGGAGGAAGGAAGGAAACCAGATATGCTATTTTTTAAAAATATATTTTCTTATTGATTTCAGAGAGAAAGGGAGAAGGAGAGAGAGATAGAAACATCAATGATGAGAGAAAATCATTGATTGGCTGCCTTCTGCACACCCTAGACTGGCGACTGAGTCCACAACCTCAGCATGTATCCTAACCGTAATCTCATGGTTCATAGGTCAATACTCAACCATTGAGCCACACCAGCCGGGCACATATGCTCTTTTTATAAAATAATCATTATTTCTATGTGCCAGTAATGTGTATGTTTTTATTAAATTTGCCTTTACTAAAGTCCTAAGAGCTAAATAATAATCCTCACTATTTTATGGGACGACAACTGAAGTTTAGAAAGATGAACTTAGCTGATAACTGACAGGACTAAGATTTAAACCCAGGTGTTTTGATGTTCCAACCAGTGCTCTTAATTCTCCCCAGTATTTGAGTAGTTGGCTATAGCCAAACATAAATAGGAGGAAGGTGGCGCCTTGCAGGCAATAGCAGTTTTGAATTGTAAGGGACTGAATGAATATAGTAGGGGGTCAGATATTCTGACTTTAGAAGCTAAGAATTAGCTTCATGGCTTAATCATTCCGTAGATTTGTTTATCCTTTCTCATCTTCACAGGAACACATCTGCCAGTCATTTCTGTAAAGTGCACTGTGGTGGTTCTCAAAGTGTGGTCCCTGAGGCAGCAGCAGCAGCAACTGGAACTTGATAGAAGCATGGAATCCTGGCTTCTAACTTCTGATCTCATACATGAGAAACTCTGAGCCTGGGACCCAGAAATCTGTGCTTAACAAGCCTCCAGGTGATCCCAATGCCTGCTCTACTTTGAGAATCTCTAGCACAGTGGTCGGCAAACTGCGGCTCGCTAGCCACATGCGGCTCTTTGGCCCCTTGAGCGTGGCTCTTTCACAAAATACCACGTGCGGGCGCGCACGTACAGTGCGATTGAAACTTTGTGGCCCATGTTTTCGGCCTGGATGAGCCTATTTTGGAGAAGTGGCGTTAGAAGAAGTGGGGGTGTCAGTCGCATGTGGCTCTCGAGCCGTGGTTTGCCTACCACTGCTCTAGCACATGGTTAGGATAGTAACCACTGGCTCCAGGCTTCCTGTGTCAAGTCATGGCCCTATTGCTATGAGCTGTATGGCCTTGTGCAAAATATTTAGACTCTTTGTGCCTCAATTTGCTCATCTGTAAAGTGGGGATAATAATATCACCTACCTCACTGTCCTCAAGATTAAATGAGTTAACAGATATAAAGGGGTTTGAACAATGAATAATGTTATTTAACATTAGCTACATAGTTATTCTTTTCCCATATTTATTATATATTCTGTTTGCAAAATAAACAAAGAAAGAAAAAAAACCAAAACAAATACTATTTCTTTCCCCTGCTGGCCTGGTTCCTTTAAAGAGGACCCAGCAGCTCCGTGTGGCCTATCAATCTTTGCCAGGTGAGGCTGCTAATGCGTCACTGCTGAGATGATAATGCCAACACCAGGTATCAGGTGTAGTAAAACCAAAAGCCACAGGATTGCATTTCAGTTTGCTTTGGGAAGGACTCAAACCCACGTGGTGGTAACAGGAGCATCTGGTGACCAAATGGTGTCTTTCTTTGTCTTTGGACGCTGCGGGTGAGTCTTACGGACTAGCTCCGCTGAACCCTCAGCCCTTGTTTGCAAAGTGGATGATGATTACTCAGGGCACGGTGATATTTACCTCCCAACCACTGGCAGGATCAAACGACTCAAATGAGATTGAAGGGACTAGATGCCAAGTCAGGAGAAAGCTTTGGAGCAGAATATCCGCAAACCAATTGGTATTCAGGCCACAGCCAAGCCTTGTCAGGAGGCCAGGGATGAACAGGAGTGCAGCTCTTCTGGGGGACGTT
Organism: Cnephaeus nilssonii; assembly: GCF_951640355.1. Taxonomy (NCBI): domain Eukaryota; kingdom Metazoa; phylum Chordata; class Mammalia; order Chiroptera; family Vespertilionidae; genus Cnephaeus; species Cnephaeus nilssonii. The sequence continues at coordinate 19,660,391 of NC_137082.1, forward strand.
TCAGGAAGCTGCAGTTATAACAGATGCCCTCTCTGTCTGGCCTAAGTATGGGCTGACTAAACTGACCAGCTCATCTATTTTTCTGGGGATGATGAGAGAGGGAGAATTGAACAAGGAGGACTACCTATAGCAGGGAAGTGTGATAAAGTTATTTTGAGGTTTATCTAGAACACTAAACAATGAGTAACTGCCAGGGACATTGGAAAAGGAAGAAGGATAGAGGCATTGATTTTGCCTTAATAGACATGAGCACATACTGTAAAACAGAATGGCACTAGAGAAATGAAAGGAAGATGCAGTCAAGAAAAATGGAGCCTTGTATAAATGTAAAATACATGTATGGTAAATAAGCTCAATGCAAAGGGATCTAGATGTATTATTTAATAACTGGTGCTGGCAATATTGTTAGTTACTCTATCAAGTGTCTTCCCACCAAATACCAAAATAAATTCAAGGTGCATTGAATATGTGGATTTAAAAGTGAAATCACACACATAAATACAAATATAAAAACAACAACACATAGATGAATATTTGGAACAATTTCCTATTTTCAGATAAAGGGCTTTTTTTTTTTTTTTGCAATTTAAAAGTCGTATACTTTAGGAACTTAAAATTGTAGACATACAACAGCTCACATGAACCAGGGCTTCTTTTGATTTTCTTAACAACTACCAACCAAACAAAAACCAGTTATTGAATAACAAGTGATAGAGGTCAGTCAAGGGCTTATTCTACCAAGTCCTTAAGTTTCTATCCAAGACAATGCAGCACAACATTCAGATGTTTTCCATCTCATCATTAAGCCCCTGACCCCACATGGAATTGTTTTGATCATCTCAGATGCCCAGACAACACTCCCTCCCTAAGTCACTGTGGCTCATTTGGTCTTGAGGAGTGGAAATACAGGGCTTGTTGGCAGCACACAGCTCTGCCTCAGGGGAGGAAGTTGTTCTGCTTCCAACGCAAAAGCAATGCTAGCTGATCACCAAACACATTTCATTTTCTAGCCAGGTCCTTGGCCAATCTACGTTTTCTGGGAGTTAGAGTGGAGCCAGGAGACTGAGCTGTGGCCATTAGAGGTGGGCAGCAGGTGTGTCATCCCTCCTGTGCTTGGCTCATAACAACCTCCATTCTCTCCTCTTGTCCCATGGTGATCGGGGAGAAAGCATGCCAAAGGTGACAGCCCCATGGGGTGGAATAAGCAAGGGCCCCTGTGTGGATGTCTGTAGAAAAGCTGCCCAACTCACAAGGGGCTGTGAGGCAAGAGAAAAGTCAATTTTCATTGTGTTCAGCTGTTGAGATGGCACGGTTTTCCCAGAGAGGCCTAACTAATACCACCTGAACAGCCCCTGTCATCACCTACCCTTGGGTAAAAAGAAAGACGCCATGGTAACATCAAACATAATCATAGTTTTGTTTGATGCACGATTAATGAACAAAATTCTCTTCTCTTCTCTTCTCTTCTCTTCTCTTCTCTTCTCTTCTCTTCTCTTCTCTTCTCTTCTCTTCTCTTCTCTTCTCTTCTCTTCTCCTCTCTCTCCCCTCCCCTCTTCTCTCCCCACCTCTTTTCCCTTCTCTCCCCTCCCCTCCCCTCCTCTTCCCTCCCCCCCTCATACCTAATAGGGAATAGGCATACTTTCTGAACCAAATAAAGTTTTCACAATAATTTTGCAAACATTATTAGCTCTTCCATTGTACTAATACTTATTTTCTGGGATGGGTGTAGCATTTGTTAACTTGTTTAATAGCCACAGTTTAATTTTATTTCTCCTCTATATTTCCCCCAACCCCCCTAAAAAGAAAAAATAAATCATAGTCAGGTGGTGACTAGTCTCAAGGAATTTGCCAAGGGTTTTCCAGGGGAAAAAATGAGCAGAATTTCTTCATTCAACAAATATGTATTTAATGAGCACCTAATATGTGCCAGGTACTTACTGCTCTGATGCTTGGGACGACTCTTCAGTGAACAAATCGGACAAAAATTCCTGCTGTCATCAAGCCTATCTTTTTCTTATAGAACGGGGAGCTTTTCAATCATAGTTTTGTAAAATGAATTTAATAAATAAATAACTCATATGGAATATTAGAAAATAACAAGTGCCATGAAAATGGGGGGAGTATAGAGCCATGAGGAGGCCAGAGCTGGGGGTGGTCATGATAAGGCTCCCTGAGAATGCTTTGAACAGACTCCAAGGAGGTGAGCAAAGTAACCATGTGCACATCCAGAGGGCTAACTGATGCAAGGCTTCAGGGAGAGAAAGATGCCTGGTGCACTGGAGGAGGCCAGTGTGGCTAGAGTAGTGAATGAAGCTCCTGGAGTAAGTAGGAAGAGCTGAGTTTGCAGAGGTAATGAGGGTGTGTGTATGGCATCACATGAGGCCCTCAGGACATTTGAAGAATTTTATTCTTTAATCTGAGAGTATTGGAGAGGCATTCAGTTATAAGAGCCAGGAAATTAACTCAAACTTACTTAAAAGGGACTCTATTGGTTCACATAACAGCTTTTTTTTTTTTTTTGGAGGGGGGAGGGGAGAAGCTGCCCAAATCTCCAGATTTACTTACATGCTCACTGTGACTTGTGAGTTTCTCTCCCATTAATCACATATCAAGTCTTAGGGAAGACACTGATTGGTCCATGTCTGTCCCCTGTAGAGATTAGGGTTGGGAGATTATCTCCAAAAAATGTATAAAATGACTTTTCTACCAGGTTGAAAAAATTCATCAATGGATACTCAGTAGGCACAAGTAATAAATGTGAACTACAAAAGCAGTGAAAGTCAGTACAAAGGGAAAGAGAGATTTGATTGTATAGAACATAAAAAGAAGTCTGTATATCAAAAAATACCACAATCAAATTTATAAAACAAAGCACAAGTAGAAAATTGTATGCAGAAAAATATGACAAAAAGATAACACTCTCAATATATAAACAATTCATAAATATCAATAAAAATCAAAATCTCAGTTGATAGATGACCAAAATAACATGAACAGATTAATTCGCCAATCAGGAAATACAAATAGCTGACAGAAATCTGTTTAACCTTATTAGTAAATGGAGAAATGTTAGTTAAAATAATGAGAAACCATTTTTCACACTGACACATCTTAGTGTCAATAGTTGTAGGATCCTCAAGGACAGTGAGAATTCTACAAAATGGAAATTCTCAGTGTTCTGAACTAGCAAATATGGCATTAGGAAGGCAAACACAAGTTAGGTAGGGAGATCTACTTTGAAACAAGGTACTTGGAAAAGTTATCTCCAGGAAGTGACATTTTAACTGAGATCTCAAGGAAAACAAGTTACTAATCAATTGAGGATGGGAAGAAAAGTTTTCAAGTTCAAAGCATGGAAAGAATTTGGCCTGTTGTAGGAATGGACAGAAGGTCAGTGTGTGGCAGCACTGTGAGCCAAGCTGAGAGTCACACAGGATGAGGTTGGAGAGGCAGGCCGTACAGATTTTCCCCTCAGGTTCTGTGCTGACAGAACAGCCTCTCTAGGGTGTTGCTGGTTGCTATGATAGAGGGAAGAAGAAAGCATGAGTCCTCAAGCTTCTGTCTGACGTGATATATGCCATTTCTGCCTACATATCATGGACCAAAGCAAATTACACTGTCACGTCTAATTTCAGTGGGGTAAGGAGGTATACTCCTCCTTTCTTCTGTATTTCTAGATTCACTGTAGTTATAAACAGAGAAATTATTACTTAAAATGATTTACATGGTATCAGTATTTTGTGTTACATATTTTAAGAGCTCAAATATTCCACTTGTCTAGGTTTTATAAAACAACTAGTGGACTGGTGTGCATGAAATTCATGCATGGGGGATGGATTCCCTCAGCTCAGCCTGTACCCTCTCCAATCAGGGACCCCTTGGGGGATCGGGCCTAAATTGGCAGTCGGACAACCCTTTCGCAATCTGGGACCGCTGGCTCCTAACCGTTCACCTGCCTGCCTGCCTGATCACCCCTAACTGCTTCTGCCTGCCTGATTGCCCCTAACCTCTCTGCCTGCCTGCCTGATTGCCCCTAACTGCCTCTGCCTGCTTGCCTGATCGCCCCTAACTGCTCTCCTCTGCCAGCCTGATCTCACCCCCAACTGCTCTCCCCTGCCAGCCTGATCTCGCCCCCATCTGCTCTCCCTTGCCAGCCTGATCTCACCCCCAACTGCCCTGCCCTGCCTGCCTGATCTTACCCCCAACTGCCCTCCCCTGCTGGCCTGATTGCCCCTAACTGCCTCTGCCTCAGCCCCCACCACCATGGCTTTGTCCGAAAGGAAGTTGGACATCTGGAAGTTGGCCTGTTGACCTGGTCTAATTAGCATATTATTCTCTTATTAGTATAGATAGATTATATAGGATAGGATTGCTTAAATGGGGGAGAAAGCCTTTTTCAGCAGGAGGAGATGCTCTTGGCAGACAAAAATACATAATCCCTATATCTGGACTTATATGCGCTATACTGACAAACTGGTCATTAAAAAATTGAACCACTTTCTTATACCTTACACCAAACAACTGTTGCCTTAAAACCCATCCTCAGACCCCACCTTAGGTTCTGCCTTTGCAGTTCACCCAGATTAGGTTCTGATTGGTCAGTTTCTATGCCAGTCTGTGTCAGAAGCTCTGCCTCCTAGACAGCCATTGGCTCCTCACAGTTCACCCATATTTGGTTCTGATTGGTTGGTTTTTATGCCAATCAGTGTCAAAAGCTCCACCTCCTAAGCAGCCATTGGCTCCTCGCAGTTCACCCAGATTTGGTTCTGATTGTTCGGTTTTTATGCCAGTCAGTGTCTCTGGGCCTATCTCTGGGCCTGATAAGAGAGGCGGGGCTGATCAGCAGCCCCCACAGAGACCTGGAGAGAAAGAGAGGCATGGCTGCTGGAGAAGACCTTCGAGAAAGAGAGAAGCAAGGGTTGATCAACAACTGCCACAGAGGCTTCGGATCAGACCCTGCCTCTCTCTCTGGGCCTCTCTCCGGGCCTGATCCACAGCCCCCTTGGCAGTCAGTGCTGGGTCACTGCAGTAGCCCAGCACTGACTGCAGGACTGACTTCCGATGTTCGGTTGAGACTTTGGTTGTTACTGACCCTGGGTTTTTATATATATTAGGATTTTCTCTGTTTCTCATGGGTCCTTAATTTAGAGGCAAAATTTAAATCAGTAAGAAGGATTTTATATTTATTGCCCAACTGTAAGGGTCGTTTATTCTTTTGGTTAAGCATCTTGAGCTCAAGAGAGGCCATTTGCCTGTATCAAATAGCAGAATCTAATGGCAATAATTTAGCAAGTGCTTTTCGAAATGTCTTGGCACTTTATTCATGTTTAAATTTGTAGGCGAGCACAGGAATGTATTAGTTTTTCCATCTTCCAAACTAAGAAGTGGAGGTTTGTTTCTCAAAGCCCCACACCTAGGCAAGACCATCTTAAACACTTATTGTTATCCCTTTTGGCCTAAGAACCACCACTAAAGTTAAGCAACATTTAACAGTACCTTTGGTTGAAGTGAGGCGAAGAGGTAGAAGTATTGGGCTAGAGACATAAGAATGACAGGCAAAGAGATGAAAAACTGGCTACAGATTAAAAACTGTATCTGGCCATGCTTGAATCATGTCACATTCTCTTTACTGTCACTCTGAAGCATTTGTGTTGAGATTGCTCCCTGCAGCATAAGACTGTACTTCCTATAATTTTTTCTCACTGAACTGTTTACTACTGGAAAATGCTCCTCTGGTACAACAGTTTAAAAAGCCTTATTTTCCTTTAACTATTACATTTCTGACTTTCATGGATAAAGGGGTTGACTTTCTTTATTGCTTTCTAGAACAACAAACCAGATAGCACCTCTTCTATAGGATATGGAGGGGGTTAAATTTGATGGAACACAGATTTCCATTTCAAAAGAATATTGAGTTTTTCACATAGTGATTCTTGTTGATTAATTGGAAAACTTTTAACAATTGTGTAATTCAATCTCAATTCTATCAAAAATAGTCTGAGGAAGCTCATGCCTGGGTGATCACATAGCCAGCACTGGGACTGGCTCATCAAAGGTCCTTAAAGAGAATCCCAATAATGAGTGATGGGGCCGGGTCCAGGATGGTTCAGACTTGGGAAGTCCTGTTCACTTGCTCCTAACACTGGACTGGATGTACGGCTAAACTGAAGAACATTTGGTCCAAAAAATCAGTTGAAAAATAGCTGACCTGAAATATGGTGAGCGGGGAGTGCAGAGAGGGGACAGAGAAATGCGTAGAGAGTAAATGAAATCATGCAGCTGCGCAGCTGGCAAGCTGGAAGGAAGGTGCACAGCCCCTGTTCCCCGGGAGCGAGGGGAGGGGGTTTTCAGCCCCATGCAGGGATCCCCAATCCAGGTCCCCATTCCACAGCCCATGTAGCATTGGGCAATGGGAATTAGTGGTGATTGGGTCCAGCTGGGCGGGCAGTTCAGCCCACACTATCCCAGGCACAGAGCAAGTGCTTTGTTACAACACCTGCAGGGAAGATTGCCCCAGTCTGTGTCGGTGGAAGGGCAGGCAGTGGAACATGTGGCCAGTGGAGGGGTCTGACCGGTTCACCCAGCAGTGAATCTGAGGGACTGTTTATTCACTGAAAGAACTTTTGGCAGAGAGCAGGACTGGGTCAGACATAGTGTCCCAGGGAAAAGGATCGACCCTCCCCAACTCGAGCACAGGGGAGGAGTCCCTTCCTCAGCCTGCTGAACACCTCTGGGCTGGAAATCTGCGCCTGTGATGCTGAACCTGGCAGCATGGGGGACTCAGACACCTGGCCTGGGAGTCCAGGGACACAGACAATAGTGTGTTGAAGGGAGGGGCTAGGTAGAGGGGGGCAAAGTGGGGAAAATAGGGTACATGTGTAATATTGTCAACAATAAAATATAAATTAAAATAATAATGAATGATGGGTTCTGAAGGATGTACGACATTCATGGAACCATTGGTGTTATCTTAACAACTTGTATCTTGCACCTCAAAGGCTGCTGCTAGTGTGATTAGCTATCTAGTGTTGAGAGGAAAGTTACACATTGGGATTTGTTTATAGTTTATAGTTGAAAAACATGGTCAAAGCATTAACCAGTATTAGAAAGGGAAGAATGTTGGTAGGTTAAAGTTGATTTAACAGGGCAGTATTAAATACATATTTGCAACTAAAAGTATTTAATGTTCCATTTGAGTTATTAATTGCTCATGACTGAGGAACAAATTGCACAAACCACAAATAATTCCACCTTATCCTCTCAAACAAATTTTATTTGTATTCTGCTCTAACAAATATAGTATGAAGGCAACAGTTGTTCAGGTTTCTTAGTGTATGGCAAAGATGAAAAGAAACAAACAGATTTAGAAGCAGTTCAGCATTTAAATGCTGGTTTAACATAAGAGGCACGTATTATTCTATTTAGCAGTTTATACCAGATACCAGAAGACATATTTTTCCTTGCAAGCCACAGACTACATTTATTTGCATTAAGAAAAAACATATCTTGATCAAGAAAATTACTTTTTTTTCTGATTTTCCTTTATATCACAAATGTCAGGGTAAGGCAAATCCTTAATGAATCATATGATAAAAACCCTACTCCCCAAGAAAATATATTAAACATTCTGCTAACTTTGTTATTTTTCAAAGCAAAGCCGACATGCACCACATACAGGGAAATGTCATTTCAAATCAAGTGCATCAAGCAGAACTGTATTAATTCACAAAGCGGCTTTTCAGTGTTTCACAGAAAGATTTACAATTAGCTGCGGTGACTAATATGTGACCCAGTGTCATAGACAGTGTTCCGGATGCCTCCTTTGTATGTTTTTATGAAAGAAGGATTGTCCATCATCTGAATAGTTAACCAGCTAGAGGACAAGCCCCTTTGTCTCTCCTACAGTCAGTACCTTTTTAATTAGGATTATTCTATTGAAGGCCTACTTCGTTCTCTGTGTGCAAACATGACTAATTTGGGGCTATTTCCCACCCTTATCCTGTAGCCCCTTATGCCATGTAGCTGGGCTGCAGTGTGGTTGGAAATTGATGTTCAAATTCACGTGTAGGAGAGCCAATCGGCTTTTCCAGCTTTCCATCACGTAGCTGTGCAATGACAGTGCCAGTGAAATAAAGATGTCTTGTGTTTAGTTGTCTTCGATCTGGCTCGTGGCTAGATGTTTAATATTTTACTATTAAAGTGGAAATTCACATCATCATTTATTTTAAAGCATAAACTCTTTCAGCCCAATAGCAATCAAAAAGCATAAGAAAACAAAAGTGAAAGCACAATTGAAGGTTAAACAACTTTGAGAGTGGGGCTGGGGACAGTTACTCCTCACCCTCTTACTTTCCTGGACACAAAGCTGACTTTCCTTTCTTGATAGTGTTCAGGCAGAGAATGCCTTTCTAGCCTCCCCAACACTGAAAATAAATGAATTTGCCCTAGCCGGTTGGGCTCGGTGGATAGAGCGTCGGCCTGTGGACTGAAGGGTCCCAGGTTCGATTCTGGTCAAGGGCACATGCCTGGGTTGCGGGCTCGATCCCCACTGGGGGGCATGCAGGAGGCAGCCAATCAATGATTCTCTCTCATCATTGATGTTTCTACCTCTCTCTCTCCCTCTTCCTTCCTCTCTGAAATCAATAAAAATATATTTAAAAGAAAAGAAAAGAAATGAAATGAATTAAATGGCTGTCCTGGGTGATGAGGAGAACACCAGGATTGAAATAATTCCAATCCCAATGTTCCTAGCAGGTATATTAGGTCTCTTTCATATGTTTCCTCTCTTCTTTGTCATGTGTAGCACTAATACTTGGGAGTCACAGGAACGTGCTCCTATCAGGTTGCACTTGTCAAGTGCTGCAGAAGAGGGTCAGTGACTTTCAATCTATATATGTAAAAAGCCCATGGCCGAAATGCTGTAACAACCAACAACCGGTCTCCAGGAGATGCATTGATGGGTCTCGCCGGTGCAATGGATCTGGGGTCCCGCCTCGCACGGTGGGTCTGGGGTCTCATGCGATTTCAGACCACGTGGTGTGGCCCACAGTCTCTGATCGCAGCAAGGCTGGCGGCCGACGGGCAGGCAGGACAGCGGGTGGGTGGGCGTGGCAAGGCGGACACGGGTGGGCAGGGCCACGTGATTTTACACGCTGGGCTTCTAGTTAAGTTATAAAGATCAACCCAGCAGGTGTGATTCTGTGGTTGAGCATCAGCCTATGAACCAATAAGGGCATATGCCTGGGTTGCGGGCTTGATCCCCAGTATGGGATGTGCAGGAGGCAGCTGATCAATGATTCTCTCTCATTATTGATGTTTCTCTCTCTCCCTTCCTCTCTGAAATCAATAAAACATATTTTAAAAAGTTATAAAGATGACATAAATATGAAAAAATTAGTATTAATATGGTATTGTTTCTTGAATTATTTAAAATGAATCTTTTCTTTCTTTTTCTTTCTTTTTTTTTTTTTTTTTTTGCCCCTAGAAAGTGATGTCTAATGGCAGTGGAAGGCTGTAGAATAAATGGCAGGAGACATGGCTAAGTTCCAAAATCATGAGGTCACTTAAAAGAAGCATTGCTGCTAGGTTGATGATTTTTTTTAAAATATGGACTCTTAAAAATCATATTACATATGCAGAACTGTAACTCGCACTTGATTTCAGTATACCAAATAAACTATGCATAAGGGCAGCAAATTCAGAGAGGCCAACACAGCTTTCACAGAAAGATAAGGAGTTGAATTTCCATAGAGGAAAGGGCAAAACTGAAGAATTTCATGGAATATTTAAAAAGCAAAACATCCTTTTATTTTAGAAATACTCAATTTGATCCAATTCCTCTACTAAGAAAAAATAGATAAATAACTTACAGTTCTAAAGCTCTTATAAGAAAGATGGATTTAAGAAGCTATGCAAGAAATGATAACAGTTTCCAGAGGGTGGGTGAGGGGGTGGGAGGAGAATGGTCTTGAACCCAAGGAGGCTGTGGGAAGCAGTCATCTTGCCCCATGAGGGTCCTTGTTCATGTTGGCTCTTGGATAGACATTTGTGACAATGCCTCACCATTTGTGACAACGTCTCACCTGGGTCCTTCACCCCTGTGCCGACTGTACTTCTGACCTCTTGGATCTTAAGTACAGCTGCTCCTCCCTGTAATGGTCATAAACTGCTGAGAGAGAAGACCAGCTATCACATTTGTCTTGGACTTGGCATGGGCAAGCCACACTGTTTAAAGGGAACTGGAAGCCAAAATTGCAAGCGAGACCTCTAACTGCCTCTAATTTCAAGTGAGAATCTGCTCTGCAGGCGATCGAACCTTGGGTAAAGATAACATGTTTTATTTTTATGAAAAGCATGTATATAAAGAGAGATTCCAAGTGGAGCTTTTAATATCACAGGCATATGTTTGGATCCTAAATGCAGCAGCGCCCCCCCGCCGCCCCCCCCCCCCCCTGCCTAAATAAATCGCCTAGATGGATGTACACCAAATAAACTATGCATAAGGGCAGCAAATTCAGAGGTACCATTCCCTTAGGATGGTGTCACACTGACTCACAGCCCACTGGGGGGCTCCACACTGAAGCACTTGGTAAAGACCTCACAAACCGAGAAAGCTCCGCTGAAAGTCAGTGTCAAAAAAGAACATCCCCACTGTCCTACCCATGGAAGGAGAGGCATGAAAGCTGTCAGGTCCTGCCCTCCGGCACATCTCTGTGCCCTGCCCGGGATAAAGCCCTGCTTACATATTCCTGTGCCGTGGGAACCCCTGAAGAAGGTATCATTTTCAAGTCATCATCCTGACCTTTTCCCAAGTGATTTCTGAGGGTTTTGCCCATTTCCTCTCCCCCTGTCTCCTTTGCCTGTGGATTACACTGATATCGGGCTTGGCAATTCCTGAAATTTAGCCTGCAGCTTATCAAACAATGGCCTTCCTCCTTTCTTTGAAGAAACGACTGTCCAACCAGCTTTGTGAAATAACCGAGGAAGCAGACAGGGCCCAGGATACACATGTGAGTGCTAAACCATGACCCTGGGGCGAAATTGTGAGAGAAAAGACAGAAATTACAGGAACAGAGCCGGAAAGATGCGTTAATGTGGGTCACCCCACCAAGTTAAAGAAAAGTTTTTTTGTTTTCTTTCTGCAAGTAAAAAGAACAAGATGCAGCTGAGAAATTAGAGCAAAGGATTCCCCATCCTGCGTGGGACTTGCCTCCCCCCCCACCCTCCTCCACAGCACCCCTGCTGGTCCCCCTCTTCCCCAGGGCCAGCAGAGGCTGCAAGGCTGAGGACTGGCATCTACGTCCATTTCTTTGTTCCTTTGCTTCATCTTGTGCCCCTGCCAAAGACAAGGAGAAACCATTTCTTAGATTAAAGATAAACCATCTTTATAAGCTTAGCAAGGAATATCTTTTTTAAAAAATCCTCACCTGAGGATATGTGTTTTTATTGATTTGAGAGAAAGAGAGAGAGAGAGAGAGAGAGAGAGAGAGAGAGAGAGAGAGAGAGATTGTGTGAGAGAGAAACATTGACCAGTTGCTTCCCATACTCACCCCAAATGGGGATGGAACTGCAACCCAGGTATGTGCCCTGACCAGGAATTGAACCTGCAGCCTTTTGATGCATGGGAGGACGTGTTAACCAACTGAGCCACCCAGCAAGGGCAGGAATATCATTTTAATGCAATTGTTGTCCCTTATCTAAGTAGAGGGACATGTTCAAAGATGTCCAGCGGATGCCTGAAACCCCAGATAATTCCCAACCCCATATATACTATGTTTTTTTTCTATACATGCATACCTATGATAACATTTGATTTAAAACTAGGCATAGTAAGAGAGTAACCAGAATTACTAATATTAAAATAGAATAATTGTAACAATATACTTTAATAAAATTACAGGGATGTGGTGTCTCTTCCTCAAAATATCTGGAATTTACATTTAATATTTCCAGACTGCAATCGACAGCAAATAACTAAAACCATGAAAAGCAAAACTATAGATAAATGGAACCACTATACAGCCATTTAAATGTTTCTCACCCCTCACGCAGGCCTAGGAATATTTTATTTGACTATCAGAGAACTTTTGATATCTAAGCTGTAATTGTTGGCACATGGTATTTTTAAAAAGCATCTTAATCACTTTTTAATAAATGTATGCCACATTGACAACTTGCTTTGGCTGATGGGGATGATTAACCCAACTCTTCAAAGTATTCTTTTAAAAACCTCACCTTAACTGGATGTGCCCTCCCTTTTTGGGACCATTCATACATTCTAGTTTCCAGAGCTCAACAAAGAAATCATAATAATTACAAATTATATACAATTTATATAATGTTGATTTGCAAAAGTTGTTGATGGTTATCCACATTTTGAGATCTTAACTAATTAAGTCTCTGCTGTGTTCTCCACCTGAGAGGACTCTAAGAAGATACCATGCCTTACAAGAGCCTATAGACTTTACATTTTAAAAAATAAGGTATAAATCCACATAGAGGGAAAGACACAGGTCTAAAACATACATCAGTCTATTTTGAAAAAATGCATAAATTTAATTCAGACCACTATCAAGATGTAAAGCATAGCCATCATCCCAGAAAGTTCCCTTTCCAATCATTAACCCCACTCCTGCTGAAATCAATGATTGATCTGATTTCTATCACCATAAATTTCTACATTTCTCTAAGGAAGAATTGGAGCAGATGTCCTCAAGGCTAGCTTTCTACTCTGGTATCCTATGAATCCTTTTGGGGAAAAAAAATTACCTTTGAGGTTTGTAGGTGTATGTAAAAGCAATATTGTAGACAATCCTATATAATAAAAGGCTAATATGCAAATTGACTGAACAGCTGAATGACCAGTCGCTGTGACATGCACTGACCACCAGGGGGAAGATGCTCAACACAGGACCTGCCCCCTGGTGGTCAGTGTGCTCCCACAGGGGGGGTGCCGCTCAGCCAGAAGCTAGGCTCATGGCTGGCGAGAGCAGCGGCAGTGGCAGGAGCCTCCCCTGCCTCTTTGGCAGCGCTAAGGATGACCTACTGTTGGCTTAGGCTCGCTTCCCGGGGAGTGAGCCTAAGCCAGCAGTCAGACATCCCTCGAGAGCTCCCAGACTGTGAGAGTGTGCAGGCCAGGCTGAGGGACCACCCCTCCCCCCCCCAGTGCACGAATTTCATGCACCAGGTCTCTAGTATTTAAAATATCCATAAGTAGATAAGGAAAGAAAGAATCCTCCTATTAGCAATAACTTCTGTAGTTAATATTATGGTATTTTTAAAAAGCATATTATGAAGTATTTCCTTATACGGTTTTTCTATATCTTTTCTACATAATATTTAATTTTAACAATGAAAATTATAAACAAGAAAATTACAGACAATAGAATAACATATTTAGAATAGATCTACTATCTGGATTTAATGTGTTAGTATTTTTCAAATAACCTTGTAATGTTTTATTTTTAATTTTCATTTTACTTAAAAAAATAAAACATTGCACAGAAATTAATTTAATTTAAAGATAAAGTAAAACTATTTCTCTTCCTTCACAGAGATGACCAATTTCTAATATTTGGTGTGAATCAATAATTTGCATGGTTTTATACCTTTAAATACATATATTTATAACATGAACACATATAATAAAAAGTATATAGCACTACTTTGTATATTATAAAATGTACATAAATAGTAGGTTTGTTTTGCCCTGTTTTTAACCACACACCAATTAGTATTATAAATCTATAATCAATATTTATTTTGATTTGCCTTTGTGCTTACAATTTTTCTTGGCTCACAATTGTTTCCTGCACCCTACTATTTCATCTGGGCTCAATTTTCTTCTTGTTGTTGTATATTTAGGAGCTTTTAAAGAATCTGTTTTCACCTGAAAAATGGCAAATACCATTTTCTTAAGTGATACGACAACTAGTCTAGAACTTTATATTGGCAATTACTTGTATCCAAGTTTTGAAAACTCACAACTAGTCCACTGTCTTCTGACCTAAATGTTTGTTGGGAAGCCTGCTATTCACACAATCCTGACTTCTTTCTAGGTTAGCTCCTTTTCTCTCAAATTGCTTTAATTTCTTCTCTTTGGTGTTCAGCAGTGCCTGCATGTGGATTTATTTTAAATATACATCTTTCTTGCAACTTATTGTTCTTCCTTTAATTTAAAATTCATGACTATTACCAACTCTAATAAATTCTGTCATGATCTTTCAAATATTGATAATATATCTCCTTTTAAAATGTCTATTAAACACAAAACATCTTGGTTATGTCTTATCCTTCACGTCTCTTCATGTGTCTTTTATATTACTACACTTTTATTTGCTTTTTCCAAATTATTGTTAATTTTTCATAGTGTTGCTCTTTTCTTATTTTATATCTGCTTTTCATCTTTTTGTCATTTTTATGTATATTTACTTTATAAAGTCTTCAAAATTTTCTACTCTCTTGAGTTCTTATGGTACTAATTATCTTGTAATTTTACCCACTGACTCTCATTTTTGATGGATCACTTCCTTGTGTGTTTTATGTCTGAAAATTGTGAACTCACCCTGGCTGATGTGCTCAGTGGTTAGAGTATTGGCCCATGGATCGAAGGGTCACAGGTTCGAATTCCCAGTGAAGGGCACATACCTGGGTTGCATGTTCCATCCCCGGCCCTGCTATGATGTGAGTAGGAGGCAACCAATGTATATGTCTCTCTCACATCGATGTTTCTCTCTCTCTTCCTATTCCCCTCCCTCTTCTCTTCTTCCCTCCCTCCACTTCTTCTAAAAATCAATGGAATAAATATCCGTTGGTGAGGATTAACAAAAACAAACAAACAAACAAACAAAAATATTGTGAACTAATTTTCAGATATTGTTTCTTCTGTGACATTTCCAAGTGATATTTCCATTTGCTACCTATAATCAACTATATAAATTAATTTCTGCTTGTATATTATTATATGAGTTTGGATGGCATAAATTTGTTGCAATCTTATGGTGCATTTATGTTTTCTACTTATGATGGGAGTCTTTTTCTTCGTCCATGCTGCACCCTGGGCAGACCCACGCCTCCTTGTTAATTTCTTGAGCTGAGAGTCCCAGATTGATATATGTAGAGGTATCAGTTCTGGCTTCTTACCCTAAGTGACTCAAGGTCCCAGGTGGGCATTAGAACCCAAACCCCAACCCTAGGGCCTATTTCTGCATCAACAATGATCTGTAGCCCTTAGGGTTGCTGCATCTCCAGCTCACCAGATTATTTGTTTCGGCTTTCATTTTCCTCATTACTCCTGGTGCCTTTGCTTTTATGTCCGTTGAGCTTTGTACTTGAAAATATTTTTGTTATAGTTTATCTCTCATTTATAAGTATTTGTGTTGAGAGGAGATCTGTATTATTCCCATTGCTTCAGTTACCTATTGCTACATTACAAACAATTCCAAAATTTAGTGGCTATAAAAATCAACTATTATTTCTCATGATTCTATAATTTGGTCTGGCATCAGCTGGGCAGTTTATCTGCTCCAGGTGGTATCTACTAGCGCCAGAACATCACAGAAGATCTCTGAGTTTCTCTCCATGTGGCCTTTGTCATTCTATAGATGTGCCTGAGCTTCACACAAATGAAGCTGGATTCCAGGTGGCTGGATTCCAGGAGCGGGCATTTTGAGTGAGCAAAATGGAAGCTACAAAGCCTCTTAATACCCAAACTGGAAGCCACAACACCCTCTGCCTGCCATATTTCTCCATATTTCTGTAGTTCCATAACCATCTTTACATGCCCTCAAATACTTATTAAAATTATTTTTACATTTGCAGAATGTTCTATTTCTCCTTTAATCTGTTCCCTTATTGTTATTTTTGATATCCCTGCTTTTTCACAATTATAAATTATACAACACAAAACATTTTTGCATTATGTCTTTGATCTTTCTAATTCTAATTCAGTTTCACTGTAAGTTCTTTAATTTCCTTACAGGTATGATACACAAGAACTGAAGGTTAGGTTCTTTCTTCCTGTTGAACTACCAGATAATGCTTACAAACCTAACTGCCTAAATATTTCTGTAGGAATCAATGAAGTTCCTCAGGTCATACTGTTCTCTGTGACAACTGTGTTAAAAAAACAACACCTCACTATTGTTTGAGGAACAATATGGTGACATCAAAGAATTGGTACTTAGAGTATCTAAACTTCCATTGACCGGCCAAGTGACCCTGTGTGAGCTCCTTCTCTTCCTGGAATTGAGTTTCCTTAAACTAATATTGAACTTTAAGTTTTGACAACTTACTCATTTGGGTAAAGGTATAAATTGGTGTTTATGGTCAAGGAAAATATTTTAACAGTTATTACAGAAAACAGATTTGCCCTGGTACAATATCTGGAAATTGAGCACACTGGAAAATAATAGTGTCTATAAGAAAAAAAAAAAATCCAGACAAGAAGTCTACAGTTTGGTGCCAACTAAAGGGCAAAAGGTAAAGCAACACTGAAGAACTTGTATTTAAAATTTTCAGGTTTAGTCTCACTTCATTACTTTTCAATGGCACTTCTCTACCATATCATTTTTGCAGCTTAGCAGGATATTTAAAATATATGAATGAGGTTATCAGTAAAAAAAGAAGACATGTTTCAAGACCATGTTTGCATGTGTTTATAATTTTTTAGCAGTCCTATGCTATACATGCATTATGCAAATACTGTTGTATCTAGTTTTAAATGATATTCAAGATCATGATGGGAAGGACAGATGCGTGTGTATTTTCACACGTTCTCAAACGTTGTTCTGCTGTGATGCTGGAACTCAAGAGTCTGGTGCTGCGGGGCCTCCTGGGGATACAGAGACCTACTGAGAAGATACAGAGAGTGCAGGGTGGTGCTGGAGGCAACAGTGTCAACACAATTGTTACTTACACTAGACAACCCACAATTCATTTATTCCATGGGTTGTTGTTTTTTAATAGGTAACTATTTTAAGTTAGGAATTGGAATAGCAAGCCTGACTTATTTCCTCTAATTTTTTCTCAGCAGCTTTTAAGATATGGAAAAGACTATAGACCACTCATCATTCTAGATATACTTCATTCTCTGCTGAGAGATTTAGTGTGTTGGTCTGGAAAAACTCCTAAGTGTGGCCTGGCCCAGACTTTTATTTTCTTTGGGAGTTCCCTGAGGCTCATTCAACTCAACAAACCTTTGTGCAGACACAGGTCCACAGGTAGTGGTGGGAGAAGTTAGGATATGAGACAGGTTTCTTTCTGCCCAAACACACTCAAGGGCCTTTACACATTCCCCAGGGCAAAGCTTTAGTTGTTATGCTTAAAAAAAGATCTACTAAAACAACTCAGCAGGTAAATTCTGGAAAAGCAATACTTCAGAATCAGCTAGGGGCTGCTGAAATAATTTAATCACTCCAGGAGGCCAGGAGGTGAGATGAATGGAAAACCATTTTTTCTTGTCACAGCTCAGAAAACCAGAGTACTGCATGATTTGAATATGCTGTGGCTTTTCTTTCTCTCTGAAAGATGGCAGGCTTCTATGGCAATCTTTGCTCCTTATACTGTGTTATTTGGTATAAAGATTTTTAAAGTTTAGCCTGATCTATGCTGTGGGACTTGGTAGAGTAGAGGGAAATCCAATATGCCATTTACAAATAGTTCCTCTGACCAGTTTAACCAATTAAAAATCTCACCACAAGGACAACTTACCTATTAGTTAATCTTCTTGCTGACTCTCTGTTGGGTCATTTACACTGTCAACCTGACTATTCATTTCAACTATAACCAGAAAGGAAAACAAAAAGGTTAAATACTTATTAAAACCAAATCTCTTAAACACATTAAAATGGTCTATGACTTGATAGTACTTTTCTGATTTCCTATTTTATACCTGTTTTCAGTTCATTTTCATTCATTTATGATTTTAGGGTCATTCTTGTGGATTTTTACTGAAGAGAAATGGGGAGGGAAGAATTGCCTTTTTACTGAATTGTAGAAGCTAAGTTGTCACTTCATACCAGATTTTGGGGTTGATATTTTGGGTATATGTATTACCATCCTTAGATAAATTCAAAGGCATTAATAAATATATAAGAAAACAAAGATAAAACAAAGCAAAAGAGATCATTGATCTGCAGAGAGGTAAGGAGCTCCCTTGGAAGGGGCTATGTCAATAGGCCTCTTTGTTTTGCCATGTTCTCAATTTTGAAATTCAAAACAGACCTTATAAACCTGCGATTGGGTGCAGAGGCAATAGGCTCCATGAAATAGAAAAGCAAAACATCTAACCAGATCACACAGAAATAATAAAACAAAACCTGTGCTTTTACTTCACTGTGTATTGTTCTAGGTGAGCATTTGCATACAAATAGAATTCATAATTGCTGGCATTGTCCAGAAGTAGCCAAGAGCAGGCATAGCAATCACTCTGGAAATTTTCAAGGGTCATTGGTTTAAGTAGGTTGATATTTTTAAAGCATCAAAACCCATATTATAAACTGATACACAATACACAAATGGACAATGGCTAGGCCATATATAACAACAGAATTCCGACTTAAAAACTATGCAGCAACCAGCCCAGGCAACCAAACCACAATCTTTGCAACAATTAGCTCAGAATGGTCAGTGACTGCTAGGTTCCATATGCTTGTCCCAACCAGGAAAAGCAAAGTATGTCCCCAAGCCTAAGACGTCCCACTTCTACTAAGCCCAGGTCTCCTTTCCTCATGCCAAGAACTTTAATCAGAGGATGCTTTGAGCCTCCCCCCGCCCTTTTTTAAACACTTATTTTTATTGTTGAAAGTATTACAGATGCCCCCTTTTCCCCCCCATTGACCCCCTTCTAGCCCACCTCTCGGCCCTCACCTCCCCCCTCAGGCTTTCACCACACTATTGTCTGTGTCCATGGGTTATGCATATATGCATATAAGTTCTTTGCTTGATCTCTTTCCACCCACCCACCCATGCCTTCCCCCTGAGATTTCATAATGAAGAACCTGGAGAGTATTATGCTAAGCAAAACAGAGAAAGACAAGTATCACACGATCTCACTCATGTGGAATCTAAAGAACAAAATAAACTGATGAACAAAATAAATCCAGAGACATAGAAACATGGAGCCTTCCTTTTTGTAAGCTATAAAAATTTCTCACTTCCCTGCCTGCCTTTGAGTTGGCCAAACACAAGTGCTAATGGCTGACACTTTGGTAGGCTCTGAGTAAGTAACCTTTGAGTTTTCTCATTTGGGTAGCCTGTATTTATTTGCACAAAATCAACAATTGAAATCAGTTTTTCTTGAACTTCAAAGCTTGACTAAAGTAAAATAGCGGCAGATGCTAGTTTTCACTCTCCAAAGAGGTATGTATGAAAGAGGGAATGACATCATGTGGCATCCCACCCAACTCTCTCTTAAGGAGGAAGGTTTGAAAAGCAGGTCTCTTTGGTCTCATCTCACACAAGCCTGGGTTTCTAATGACATGTGAGCTCATTCTAAACCCAGGTGCAAACTGGCCAGAGCCAGACATTTTACCTATATAAAGGGAATAATACAGGGACTTTCAATCCTGGCCTACAAAAATTTTTAAGTGTGCCCATCTCAGTGTGGGAGCATAATAAAATATAGTAGTATTCCTTTTCCATTTCTTCCTCTAACCCAATAGTTATTAGTTCCAAAACATATTAACAAATGTTACTATACAAAGCATTCCATGATCAAATACATTTGGGAAAAGCAACTTTAAACCATGTTAATAAATTAATTTACATCTGAGACTTATGAGAGCCTGCATGGTGAATCTCCAAGTAAGGACTAAAACTTAGTACTTCTCACATTTATTTCTCTTTTATTCAGCGAGCATTGTATGGGCTTGGTCTTGGTGTTCTTCAGAACATGCTTTGTAAAAATTAGTTATGAACTATGTCTACAGAGGCAAAACCAGGCTGGGCAAGTTTTGTTCAACGGGGCATGACTAACACGTGGTAGCTTTTAATGGATAGAGCTAGTATTTAAAAACATTATTTTTCCAGATGATGTTTGCCCGTGAGTGAAAAATCAGTTTGTGAAAAAGGGCCTATAGCAGGGGGGAATACCCAGTACTATGGGAAACTCTATGTAAAACCACCAAGTAACTTCTACCCAGTGGCTGAATTTTTTCCAAGGTCATTTATTGACTCAAAGTAATTTGCAAGTAACTCAAACAGCAAGATACATATAAACAGTTGAACACTGATCAATTCTGTTTCTCCTAAGCTCTGTGGGGCAGTGGAATGAAATATTTATTAAACCTCGTGTGCTCAAACAGTAGTTTTTTCTAATGCAAGTAATGACCTTACAAAGGGTCCCCCGCAGGAGTTGAGGGTATGCGCACATTTCAGAGACTCCAATCTTCAGATGCTTTCAAAATGAGATGTGAATGTAAAAAAGGTTTTTGTAAATTTATTTCTAGGGTGCTTTTCAAGACTCAGTACATATTTGGCCAAGACATTGGATGTGATGCAGTGAGATAAAGTGATGAAAGTCCAAGAATGACCTTGGCCCAAGCTCAAGCCAAAGCTCCGGAGTGGTAACAAGGGTAACAGGGGTAACAAGCATTTTTACAGAAGTAAGTGATGCTTTTGTAAAGTTCACCAGCTCAACTTCCTGCAGTCCAGGCTAGCCTTGGAATTACCCAGCGTGGCCTCATTTTTGCAAGTTACGATTCAACTGAGGCACATGCTGTTTTTTAAACTTAGAGTCAGTGTTTAAAAAAGGCTGCCAATTTTATTAGTTCCTAGTAGAAAGTGGTTTTTGAACTTGACTTTGTTCTAACGGAATATGTTAATTCATAGAATAGCGAGCTCCCTTAATCCTAGCGTACACACAGAAAATATGCCACATTTGTAGACTGCCTAAGCTTGGAGTGCTTAGGACCTTACCATCAGGACTTGCGGAGTTTTCTGTGTCACAGGAGCCTTCGCTTTTTACAGGAACTCTTAGCGTGTCCTCACCTTGAGGGAAAGAGTGAAAGAAGACAGTCCCTTGATTAACAGGGAATTAGAGGTGTCTGACTGCCAATTGTTCTGTCACCCTCCACTGCCCTCTCAAATTCAAAAATGTTCCTGGGACTCACCTTCTTTTGTAGAAAAAGTTAAATAAGAAAATAGTAGTTTGAGCTGTTGGAATACTGTAGAGCTGCCATCCTGTAAATCCTCCAATTTGTGAGATAATTACATCTATACATACATACACAACTTTTAAAATTAGAAATCTGGTGGCATGAAAGCAGGGGACTTGGTTTAATCAGAACAACCTGCAATTTAAATTTAGGAAAATTTGTATATTGGTGTGTTTATATAGCTTAACCTTTGAAGAGAGAAAAGAAAACCTACTTTGCCTTAGGCTTGCCTCAACAAAGAAAGATTCATTCCCCTGGCAATGAGTTTCTTGTTTAAACACAAATGAATGGCTTAGTTGCTGCCCTAGGAGTCTGCTCGGAGGCTGCCACTTTGGATCGCCAAGAGTCCAGTCTTTAATTTCCATTGTGATTGTTCTCTATTTGGACATCTTCTAAGGCTTGTCATCTACTCACTGTGACTGAGCTATATCATGTGCTTAAATGTAGCAATAAGGGATTTTTTTTTAATTGTGAGAAATTTCCCAGATAGTCAATATCCTCTTATTTCTTTAGTTAAGTATCTATTATGTTTTCACAGCTTGAAGAGCCAGAGTATTTGAAAAATACAAATACACGTGCAGTGTGCTTGAAAATCCATACTTTCAGAGTTTTAATTATTTCTGTAATTTTTTAAACAGAAGATTAAATTCATGTTTATTACATGAGTGCTTGTTGAGCCTGCAGTACATTAAACTTGGTGTGCCTGTGGGTGAGAATGAAGCAAGGTTGGAAAAGATACAGTTTATAATTTCTTCAGAGGAAAATACCTTCAAAGATGGAACTTGCACTTTTGTAATGATTTACTAAATAGAGAAGTATGACTCAAAGGTGACCAATCTCTGAGTCTGGGTGGATGGATGTAGTATTGGAAGACATATAAAAGAAGCAAATTTGAGGAAGGTAAAGAAAGCCATTTTAGATTTGAAGTCTGAAGTGCTGGGTCGTTTACGTGGAGATGCCAAACAAGCTTTTGCATCCAGTGATGAGGAAGAGAATGATGAATTAGACATGCATGTATTTTGGAGACATCAATATAGAAGTAACCCTGATGATCTTAGAGAAGTCAGAAGGAGGATAACACAGGAAGAAATGAAAAGACTCATAGGCTCCCAAGCCCTTCAAGGACAACATGAAAGTAACTGTGTCCATGAGTTCTTTTCATTAGTTCCTGGGGCTGAGGAAGAGAAAACAAAACTTACGACTTCCAACTGGACTTAACACTATATCATATCCTTTCTCACTCTGCCAATTCTAGAAAGTGGACCATTTTTCAATTTTTTATCAACACATTCTTTACAGACATAATCACAGAAAAAAAAATATTGGTGGATTTCCCCAAGCCTGGGAAGAGAAAATCTTTGCTAATTATGTTTGAAAGCACAGAAGTAATAATCAAAAAATGGAACTATTTTACTTTATATAAATATAATAAATTGTGGGTGGAAAAAATACCATAAGCAATGTTTAAAAAAGAAAAGTTATAAATTGAATATATTTATACCCTTTATCATAGACATCTTTAATACATAAAGGACTCTAAAATAGACATGAAAAAGATAAAGAATACGATAGAAAAAAATTTACAACAGTTCATTTTTTTTAAATGGCATGTAGTCATGTGAAAAGATGATTCACTTTGATAATAAGGAAGGAAATGCAAATTAAAATCACATTAAGGAAGGAATTTCTGCCTAAGGTAGAATACTATGATGTAGCCTAACCCTTGTACCAAGAACAGCTAGAAACAAGGGAAATATTATATAAGACCTTATTTTAAGGCACCCAAGAGCCATCAATGCATCACAAAGTTCAGGAGGTGCAACATAGTGAGTCTGACATTCTACATGTGCCAAGTTGAATAGAGCCTCTAGAAATCTTAAGAGGTTTGGAGGGGTAAAAATAGGAGGGAGAGACAGAACTTGGAGGTCAGAGCCCACCAAGGAAAAGGTGCTCTGATAAGTACCTCCAGTTTTCTGTGGGGTCTCCTGATGGGTGAGCTCTGGGGACATGGATGAACTTGAAATAGACCAGCTCTTTAAAAAAAGTGAAGTCCATCAGGTTGCTGTGCTGGACAGTTTTGTGTCCATTAGCTAGCTCCTCTCTTGCTGGCCTCAGCTTAGAAGAACAGAGTCTTTGAAATATTATACTTAGGCACTTTCCCTATTCTACCTTCACCTAACCAGGATAAGCACAGATCTCACTTGTTAGCTTTTCTCTACAAGGCCTTCCACTATTTGTACCTTTCATTTCAGGCCTGGATGCAGCTGCTGCTGCTTGGGGCAGAGATAAAGAAAATGTCTTCTGTAGGTTGCTTAGTGAATAATGAGGATCAGAATGAAGGTCTCTGAACAACTTCAAAACAAAAACAAAAAACCCCAACCTCCACCCCGCAAAAAAAACCCAAACCCCAAAACTGAAGTCCAATTTTTAATCAATTCAATTCCTAAGTTTATGATATTCTCTGCTGTCTCACCTGCTTTTCAGAAGAAAAATAAACCCTATTTAGGAAAAGATTAAACCACTCAGGGTCTCAAGTTATCACTACAATGTTTTACACAGTGTCCAGCATTTAAAAAATTACATGGCATTCTAAAAGAATAAGAATGAATCACTGAAAACCAAGAGAATAAGACAGCAGATAGACATAGTAGAGATCCAGCTATAGACACAACTTTAAAATAATGATTAATTTACTTAAGAATTAAATGCCAAATGGGAACAGTTTCATGGCAAAGAAGTTGGTCAGATTACTGGAGACTATTAAAAAAATCGGCTGTAAATTCTAAAACTAAAAAATATACAATAATTGAAGTTAAAAATTTAATAGGTAGATTTGGCAGCAATTAAACATAGGTTAAAGAAAGCATTAGTAAACTGAAAGCTAGTTTAAAAGAAAAATAAAGAGCAAAGTGTAGTTGAAAAATTAAGGCTGATAATTCCCCCTGAATTACTGGAAGATGTCAAATCACTGTTTCAAAAGTGTTATGATCCATAAGCAGAATTAATACAAAGCAAACCTCACTTAGGCCAATTTATGTAAAATTGCTGAAAGTCAAAATTTAAAAAAATATAAAATTATTTTGTAAATAAAAATCCATCCTATATAATAAAGAGGTAATATGCAAATTGACCATCACTCCAACACACAAGATGGCTGCCCCCATGTGGTCAAAGATGGCCGCCCCCATGTGGACACAACATGGCCACCACAAGATGGCCAGCAGGGGAGGGCAGTTAGGGGTGACCAGGCTGGCAAGGGAGGGCAGTTAGGGGCAATCAGGCCAGCAGGGGAGCAGTTAAGCGTCAATCAGGTTAGCAGGGGAGTGGTTAGGGGGTGATTAGGCTGGCAGGCAGAAGCGGTTAGGGGCAATCAGGCAGGCAGGCGAGCGGTTGCGAGCCAGCAGTCATGGATTGTGAGAGGTTGTGAGAAGGATCCTAGATTGGGGAGGGTTCAGGCTGGGCTGACAGACACACATACCCCTCCCCACCCCACCCTCCGGGCACAAATTTCGTGCACCAGGCCTCTAGTTAATTTATAAATAGTAACAATAGGACATAGATGACTTCTCAACAGAAATAATGGAAACCAGAGACAATGCAATGACATCTTGACAATGCTAAAAGAAAAAAAATCTCCAATATAAAATTTTGTACCTAATAAAAACTTTCAAATTGTAATTTAAAGTAAAAACACTTTCAGGGGAAAAACGTGAAATTGGTTCTCAGCAGACCTACCCTGAAGAAATAGTTTTCACCATACTAAAAAATAAATTCTGGATAGATTATAAAACTAACTATGAAAGGTAACATAGAAAAAAGTCTTCACATCATTAGGCAAACATTTCTGACACAGGAAAAACAAAGCACTAACCATTAGGGAAAGACTGGCAATCTGGAAAATGTTAATCAGCATCATTAGTTTATCAAAACACACCATTAAGAGAATGCAAAATAAGCCAGTGGAAGAATATATATACAATATAGGTCATTTACAAAGGACTCTGAACTAATCATTAAAAAATCAATAAATGAAATAACATAGAAAACACAGGAAACAACAGAAAAAAAATAAGACACAAAAACAGATATGTCACAAAAGAGGATACCCTGGTTGGCCACTTAAATTTTTGAATGACTTTTACCAAATCTCATAGTATTTAAAAGCGTTGGCTTTTTCATTATTAAAATGACTATAAAATGGTCTAACTCCTTGTCTAACTCTCTGGGAAAGAAAAAGAGGAATGACAGACATTTGTTACTCTGGCATGTGTGGAACTGGTATTACCCTAACAGTTTCTCTCCTGCTGAGCAATGCAACTGAGTGTCTCAGAGAAATGATTCTATTTCCCATAGACAACAGAATCTGATCAAAACAAAAATTGCCTCTACAGCCTATTTATTCCAGTTTGCCTGTCCCTTCCCCCATTTTGATTACTGCTGCTTGAAATAAACAAGAGGTGTATTATAGGGCTCCTAGCAGGAGATAAAAGATACTGAAATAGAAGGAGTCTGGGACATTCAGTACCATTTTAATTTTAATTCACCAACTGCACTGTCTTCCTCAAAGCCTTGATTATGTTAATCCTTTGTAGGTCAGTTGCATTACATAAAAGGAATAAATGAAGCAGGTCTCAGCACAAAGAAAAGATACTGAGATGCATATAGAATGCAATTAACCAGATTTGTAAATATATAAACACAGAGAGATGTTAGAGGGACCTTCAAGTTTTTCGTTTGAGATTTGTGTTGGCAATACATTCCATACAACAAATGGAATTACAATTATTTCTCAGAATGTGAGTTTTGTAGGTGTCATGACAGCTATAGACAGTAGGGCCTATCTGGATCTGGATTCAACATTAATAAATTAAAGTGGTGTTGACTTAAAGCAAGCACTCTTGAACCATTTTCAAAAGTTTTGTCATATCTGTGTTACAACTTTACTATTAATGTTAAATTAGGTTATTTTTCAGAAATGTTCTCTTCCTATCTTCTATCCCTATGGGAGTCACTGTCCCTTGGCATTGGGTTGGCCATGGAATTTGCTTTGGCCAATGGGATATTAGCAGAAGTGAGCCAAGCAGAACCTTAAAATGAATTTGTAGAGTTGAGGCCTTTTACCCCAAGAAGAATGAGCTTGCAGGAGCAGCAGATCTAAGGACTATAATACATGAACTCAGCTCACAGCCTGAACTCCTTTCTGGCTCAGATGATGTGGTTGATCCTCACATGCATGAACAAAAGTATAGATGATTGTTCTAAGTCCCAGAGATTGAAGATGGTTTGTTATACAGCATTCTTGGGCAATAGCTAAAGCATTTAATACATTTTTAATGGATTCAATCTTAATATTGCTTCTTAATTTTGACCCATAGCAATTATAGTTATAAATCATGAACTTGATTTGTGCCTAATTTATAACACATTATAATAAATGTTAATTTCTACATAATCAAAAATTGTCTTTAGAATTATAGATGGTGCATGTATGAAACTTTGAGAAATACCAAATTAATGTATACAGGTGAGAAGTTTCTTAACAAGCTAAACTCTGCTGACTTCATAATGGTACTGAAATGGAAGATAACTGGAGTTAAGAGTTTATGGCATTTGCAACAATCATTTAAATTATAAGCTCAATTGGAAGGAGGCTATTATTTCACATGCATAAACATTGATTAATGTTATTTTGAAGCTACTGATAGTTAGAGGAGATGAGCTCAATTAGACCTCTTAGACTAAGTTCACTTTCTAGGTGTAGAATCTAAGGAAGAACAGACTGTTAATGGAAATACAGGACTTGAAAAGAAGTTGGGTTGTAGTAGTACACTGTGTTGTAATGGTATTTCCCCACAATCTGCTCTTTAGAGTCAAGTCACCAACACCACTTCAAATTATCTTAAAAGTCACTCTTCTCATTGATGTGGTTACAGTAGCCAGGAACTAAATATATTTAATCTCACAAAGAAAATTCCAATCCTTGGTAGTGGCATGGGCTTACTTATTTATATAGCTGCTTCAGTGGCATACAGGTTTCATAGCCAGGGGTTTTATGATAATACTAGTGGCCTGGTGCACAAATTCATGCACATTTAAAGGAAATTAATTAGAAGAAATATTTCAATATCGCTATTCACCCTTTCTCTATAATAGAAGTGTCAACCAAATTCACGATCGACAATGACAGATCAAAACACATGTGTGCAATTATGTATCGTGTATGCACGAGTCAACTTAGCCTTTTATAGATATAGAATAAACTTGCTTAATTAGACCTGCTTTCTGATTTAGCTAAACTTTTTTCCAGCCCAGTGAAGCACCCCAACTTCTCTTTCAGGTAATTGTCAGCAACACAGCAGTAAATATCAACACGAAGCAGATTATTATTGTAGATCACACAGGGAGAACAAAGGGTGAAATATTTAACTGCAGCAGTGTTTGACTATATTCTGCGCAGTGAAAAAACCTGAAGTCATTTTCAATGTCCACCATTTCTTACTTCTTTTTAGTCAGGTCAAGATTCTAAGCTTTCTAAATCTCCATTTTCTGGATAATGAAAAGAAAATAGGATTCCACCAAGTCTCCTATCTACCTACTCTGTGACTTCTGTGAGGATCAAATGAGATGAAGCACATGAAAACGCTTCACAGACATTTGGTTATAGTGTGAAATGTTTCCACCTGGTTATAAAGCAAGTTGTGTTCCTGGGCTGAAGAAACTGCAAGGAGGTTAGTCGTTAGGGAGCGGAAGCCTGGCGTTGCTATGTGACATTATTACCCAGACGGTCAGACACTTAGCATATTAGCCTTATGTATAAATAGATGTAAGTGTGCAGAGGGTGGATACCTACTCATGGGAAAATTCATCTAACATGAATGGAGGCAAAATAAATCAGGCAGCCTTTAACAAACTTTACCACCCACGCTCCTTACAACAAATGCCACAAGTCTAGCCACTATCCATTTCTTTTCTCCATTGAATATGCCTGTGTTTTGGTTTTGTAATCTTGTTTCCTATTGAGCAGGCTAGAGTCTAACCCTCAGGACTGCCCATTTCTGGCCACCTTCCTCAGAAGTGTCACTACTGGTGTCAAAGGATGGATTGTAACTCTCTAGAGCTGGTTCCAAATCCAAGCTCTGGATTTCTGTTTGTGTGATTGTGGGTAAGTCCTGCTCCCATCCAGAGTCTCAGTTTTTTCACTTATGGATGGAGGTAATGATATATCTCTCATAACATTTGAGGATAAAAAGTGATAATAACTGACTATAATGACTCTTGATTAATATTTATTGGCTGAGAGAAACAAGTTTAATAACTACTTCTGATATTTTTTCATCACTGACCCTTACACACACAAACTTAGCTGAATCACCTTGTTATATCATTCAATAATTTATTACATTTCTTTCCTCTCTGGTATCATTCATTCATTCATTCATTCATTCATTATAAAGCCAGCATAGATATGTTGAGTCCGTGCTATGTATGAAGCTCAATAAAAAGAACTGAATGAAGTAGAGGTCTGGCTTAGTTGGATTAAATCTCAGAGGAGAAAGCACTGTTGTCATTTAAAATAAGTATACTAATAAAAGGGTAGTATGCTAATTAGACCGAATGTCTTCGGAGGACCTTCCGGACGTCCTTCCTGACAAAGACGCCGTGGCTGCCAGGCCCTCTCTCTCTCTGAGAGAGGGCCTGGCAGCCCTGGTGGCTGCGAGGAGAGAAACAGCCTGGCAGCCACTGTGGCTGCTAGGCCTAGAGAGAGCCACGGCCATCCAGAAGTCCCCCCTCTGTGTGTGAGCTGCACAGGAAACACCTTTTCTGACCACTCATTGACTAAGCTTGTGGAAAGCCACTCGTTAGGGTAATAAGAATCCAAGAAGGTGATCCAGGGTTTTTCCACCTCACTCCTGGAGGAAAAAAATGGAGGTCTGCTGCTGGAGGGGCTAAGAAATGTCATATCCTTCCCTAGCCGGTTTGGCTCAGTGGATAGAGCCTTAGCCTGCCGACTGCAGGGTCCGGGTTCGATTCTGGTCAAGGGCACATACCTAGGTTGCAGGCTCCTCCCTGGCCGGGGACCAGGTCAAGATTCATGCAGGAGGCAACCAATCAATGTATCCCTCTCACATTGATGTTTCTTTCTTTCCCTCTCTCTTCCACGCTCTCTAAAAATCAATGGAAAAATATCCTCAGGTGAGGATTAAAAAAAAGAAAGAAATGTCATATCATGTGAAAGAGACATCTTGAAAATGCCTAAAGAAAGTTATCATTTTTTTGTGGTGAAGGGACTGGAGTCCGTGTTGATAAAAATACCTTAGTGGCTGCAAGGACTGAGGGCCGGCAGCTGCGACAGCCAGCAGTGGCAGCAGCAGTGGGGTGATGGGGGCAGTTCCTTCCCCTGATCGTCTGGTCGCCTCCCATGGGGAGCGGGCCTAAGCAGTTAGTAGGATATCCCCTGAGAGCTCCTGGACTGTGAGAGGGGCAGGCTGGACTGAGGGGAACCCCCCCTCTCCCAGTGCATGAATTTTTGTGCACCGGGCCTCTAGTCAAAAATAAAATGCTACATATTTATCTCTTTCTGGCTTTGGAACAAGCCTTGTTCATTGCAATTTGCTAAAGGTAAGTTGGTCCAAAGTCTTCCATAAAAAAACCCCAAATTTCTTTTAGTCTTTAAGTTTTTGGTTGGAAATGGGAGGTTTCAATTAAAAGGGTCCAAGAGTGGATTTTTTATCAAAAGCTAATGCTTAAATTCATTAACCATACCACTTACATTAAGCCACATGCTTTTAACTCACTGTCCTGCATTTCAAAGGCATTTTCATTTTCAGTTACTTCTTGGCATATAGTCGTCCAGATTCTCCCTTTCTTCTCCTGTTCTTCCTCTTTCCATTCCTCCTCTGCCCCTCACTTCCTCTTTCTGTTCCTCCCTTTTTTTGCCAATTGTTTTGGTGTTTTTCCAATTTCCTTATTTGGTTGTTGATTTTTTTTTTTTCCTTATTGACTTTTATATTCTCTTCATAAATTAAGGACATTAACTCTCTCTGTGTCCAATATGTTGCAAATATTTTCCCCTAAATTGTCATCTGTCTTGATTTTCTTTAAGACACACTAAATAAAATTAACTGTGCTGTCTTCTAAAAGTTTTAGATATTTTTTAAAGTGACACCTAAATGCCAAGATAGCTATAAAATTCTTTTTTTTATTCAAATTTATTAACTTATTTCTATTTGACATCTTTTCAGAGTGAGACTTAGCTATTGGTTTTTGAAACAATTCAGTTGTCCCTTCATCTTAGGGAATTTCCCTCTTATATGTGGACTTGTAAATTTCAGGGACTTTTAAATTTCAGGGACACCAATTTTCCCCACAAAGGATAGTTTATTTGTTTTCTCTTCTATATACAATATTTTTCTGTAATTGTTCTAGAGTTTCTGTGTTCTTTTTCACTGTGATAATCTCAAGCCTTTTTTTAACCTTTTTCAGTAATTTAGTCTTTGCTGTTCTTAATTTATTTATCTATGGATTAAAAATTTATTTCCTGGGTTCTTACATTCCAGTTCCTTATCTTTAAACTCTTTAATATTCTTTAGAAGTTTAATATAGTAATCCTAGAGAATTTAAATATTTGTATACTCTTTTATATCATTTTTATTTCAGAGAGGAATGGAAGGGGAGTGAGAGATATAAACATCAATGATGAGAGTGAATCTTTGATCGGTTGCCTCCTGCACACCCCTTACCGGGGATCGAGCCCAGAACCCAGGCATGTGCCCTGACCAATAATCTAACCAGTGATCTCTTGTCTTCATGGATCTATACTCAACCACTGACCCACACTAGCCAGGCTAAAGATTTTTCTCAGGTAATGCTTTCTTTCATAATAAACCTCCCACCTGTCCTTTGCTGGCTTGCACGCTTACTTTCTTCTCTCTCTGTCTCTGTCTCTGTCTCTCTCTGTCTCTCTGTCTCCCTCAGTTATGGCTTCCATGTGCTTGCAGAGTGAGGTGTATGGCACACATTAGCAGGCTCCTTACAGGAGGTGTGATCTGTTGGTCCTCTAGGAGTTCTCTAGAAGCGTTTTCTTTTGAGAGTTCTCTCTGGGAGGAGTAAGCGGCCAAAACACTTACTACATTAGTTGTGCTGAGTTTCTCACCATGTGTCCCATGCCCAGCCCAGTTTCACACCAATTTGTCTGCACTGTTGCCTTTCACAGTGGGAGGCTGTTCTTTGCATTTGGATAGTTTTTTCAATTCATCATGAGACTTAAAACTTTTGTTGCAAGGGCTAGAGTCAGCCAGGGAGGCTTTCTATTCTCTTTTCTGTTTCTCTCTCAGCCTCCCCAAACAGAAGATGATAATAAACCCTCTGCAGATCCTAAATAGATTCTACAGGGAGGGAACAGGGCTCCTTCTCCTCCTCCTCCTTTCCTTCTTTTTTAGCCTTAACCCTGTAAGCCCTTTCCACTTCTCATGAACTTTCCCCTTCTCATTTAGGTATTCTTTTATTTTTCTGTGAAAAGCTGTATTGTTTCATTTGGTCCAATGCATGGGAGAGGGCTTCAGGTGGTTAAAATAATGGCTAGTAGTTTCAGGGAGAGGCTCAGGTAAAAGCCAGACACCAGGGGGATTTAGAGGGGCCTCTCAAAGGCCTCTGGGCTCCAAAGGCTCCTAGTCCTGCTTGAGGGTGAGCCTTTTGAAGAAATACTCTCCCAGCCCAGCCTGCAGAGGTGAGTCAGGTGTAGCCCATCTTCTTGTTGAGTCAGGTGTCGCCCATCTTCTTGATGAGTTTCACCTCCTCACCCAGGAAGTGGTTCTCAGGAAGTCACAGAGCTGAGGGTCTGCACGGGTAGAACCCAGAGCCTGCAGCTCCAAAAGGGACTGGGTCAGGTTCCTCTCCATGGCCAGGGCGGCTTCCATGGCATCCTGAGTGTCACCCCACTCATCTGGGGGAGGCTTCCAGCGTGTCCTGGAAGAGAATGCGGCCACCGCCTGGAAGAGAATGCGGCCACCTCACTTGTTTTGCAGCTTTAAGAGACGCTCAGAGTCTTCCTGCTTCTTCTCCGCCAACTCGCAGAACAAGTGGCCCTCGCCCTCCAGAGTCACATCGTTGCAGTGGAAATAGAAGCCCAGAGAGAGGTAGGTGTAGGGGGCCCGCAGATGCAGCTTGTCCAGGCGGTTGACCGCAGCCTCCACCTCGGTGGAATAATTCTGATGAATTTGGGAGCTCATGGTTGTTCGGCAATAAGGAGTTAAGGTAGGAAACAAACGAACAAACAAAAGGTGTGTTGGCTGGTCACAGAGATGGGTCTGAAGGTGGTGACTGGATAAGATGCAGGAGAGTGTCCGGAGGCTGCAAGAAGGGGTGTCCCTGGGTCTGTTCCGTCCAAACACTGTTGAAGCAGGAGACAGAGGGCACTGCCTAGGTATTCTTTTCCTTGTATTTCAAAACAAAATTAAGTATGTTGTTCCAGTTTCTATGTGGTCTCCACTTTCGGTCCTCAGTTATTAGGGTTCTCTCCAGCGAGTCTTCTGTTGATTATTCAGGCAGTTGTTCTGTATTTTAGTTGTAATTCCAGTTTGTTCCTGGGAGCGTGTCCGTGCTGCCATTTTTAATCTCCCAGGGCTCCTTCTTGAAGGGGGCTCCACCTGAGCCTTTTGAGCCCCTCCTTGCCTGCTTCTTGCTCACTCCAAAGACCTTGTCTTATTTATTTTCTCTTTTGTTTTCTATTTGGTGAAATACTTGTGTGAGGTTTTTTTGTGTTTTTTTTTTTTTTTTTTTTTTTTTTGCTAGAGGTAATTAGTTCTCGACATTTGTTACTGGCCTGCTTTCCCTCTCCCATTTTCCTCTCAGCAGGAGATAGTAAAATGGAGAATTACAGAAACTTTTCCTGCCTCTTTGGGGAAAGGTGGAATAAAAGGTGTTCATGCCTAACTTCATGTGCCTGTGAAAATCCCCCTGGCTGCTCCTCTCTCAGTTAGGGAGGTAATGGTAGCTAGTAAGATCTTTCTCAGGATTATTTCTGAGCCTGGTGGAGTTAGGGGTGAGTTGGAGCAATACCCTAGCTCCTGCCTTCTTGCATTTCTGGAAATGTGTCTTTCCTTTTGCTGGTATGAGCCTGTTCTTTTGTCTGATTACTGTTTTTTGTTGATGTTCTTCGTTTGGTTGTTTTACTTATCTACTTTCATATTGTTGTGTTTGAAGGAGGGTGAGGTTTGGAACCCGACTTCAACTACCATCTGAAACACAAGACCAGGTGCCTAGACTCCTTTGATTTGTGTAACTGGGTATTCCCTATGGACCCTACACACACCTGGCCTTTGCCAGCAGCTGGTTTCAGGAATAGCGATCAACAATCATTCTGATCAGACTTCATGTTATAGACTGAATGTTTGTGTCCCCCCACATTCATATGTTGGAGCCCCCAACCCCTCATGTAATTGCATTTACGTCACATAAATGATAGGGTTTTTATAGAGGTGATTAAGGTTAAATGAGGTCATAATGGTGAGGCTCTGATCTGATAGGTCTGTAGCCTTATAAGAGTAGTAGAGAGATTTCTCTCCTTCTGCCATGTGCGGATACAGGGAGGGAGGCCATCTACAGGCAAGGAGGAGCGCCCCCAACAGAAACTGGCCAGCCCCTTCATCTTGGACTTCCCAGCTTCTGGAACTGTAAGACAATACATTTCCATTGTTTAAACCACCCGCTCTAATGTGTTTTGTTATGACAGCCCAAGCAGACTGATAGAGTTGATTTACATTTAGTTTATGCTTTGGGACAAAGGTATATTTGTAAACCATCTGTCCCTCACCTAGCCTATTCCCCCCCCCCCAAAAAAAAACAAACAACCCAATGCTAAAGTTGCTACTTGACCCTCTACCTCTCTTCATCACTTTGAAAAACACTATACACACATGTCCATGGCTTCCTCTCCAAAGAAAAATAATGGATAATTAAACTGACAGGGTCATACTGGTAGAAAATTCTCATGTTTCTTTGAAACACCCTTTCCATGGCAACACACCTCTTCATGTGTTAATTGAGAATATTTTATCCTAATCAAAATCAGAAGCTGTCCTTAGTAAAAGATGAAAGACGATGGGCGTAGCTAGGGGTGGACATAAATCCAAATATATATAAATTCTTCTTTTATGTTTAACCAGATATTGTGCCTCAATGTAGTCACTCTGAGAATGATTTGGAAATTCATCATTAGCTATTGTCAGAATAACCACTCTACAGAAACTCAATATTTAAGAAGAAAAGCCCCTCAAAATATCCACCGGTATTTCATGTGATTGGGTACAAAATGAATGAAGCAAATGCTGCCTTCAAGGGGTTCACAAGTTAGTGTGTGTGTGTGTGTGTGTGTGTGTGTGTAAGAGACAGAGCATGAGAAAGAGAGAGAGAACATGCGCTAAATACACACAAGCCAAGTGACAAGGGCTGTGGCATAAACCAGGAATTATGGAAGCACAAAGGAGAGAGTGATTCACTTTTTCTGAAGGGGGTGAAGAAAAATTTTGGAGGACAAGGAGATGACATGTAAGCTGAAGCCGAATGACTGAGTCAGTTTCAAGTGTTCTGGGTAGGTAGAACTCATGCCAAGCATTTGGCTAGGTAGAAATATATCTCCTGTGTATAAAACATGTGGAGGACTCAGTTTAGCATCTTCAACCTGACTACCTTGGGCCTGACCCTTCTCCTCCTCCACCCTTCCTTGCTGGTTGTACTGCTCCCCCAGAAATCTAAAACAAAGGTCCAGCCCCTCTGTACATGATCACAACCATGGAAGCCTTCCCAGGTGTTTTTCCCGTTAGGCTTCACTGAGCTGGCTTCTGATCACATTCTTCATGTTTGGCTTTTTCTTTCCCTTTTCCAGGCCCCAATTAAGCATCTAATTCTCATTAAGCATTCCCCACCCCTTCCAGGGCCTGGCAGGAATGAAGGCCACAAGGAGACCCTTCTCAGCTGGGGGCTGCCAGAACTGGTCTCAGATCACAGTCTTTTCAGCAGGAACAATACAAATTGGGTGTCTCTCAAACTCCCCCACTCACCGTCACACACCCTTTGTGGCTTTTGTTTCTCTACAGCAACCAGATACATCTGTACCCAGCAGGGTCCCAGTGAACAGAGAGTTATGTATTTTTTTTCCAGAGGAGCCTCTTGATTCTTTCACTCTAATAGGGCTTTAACTATGTAAGGAGCCTCAGTGGGGCAGCTTTGGGCTTTTCAATGGTTCTTTATGTGGAATCTTTCATAAGGAAGAAACTTACTGCCAGAAATAGCCAAGCTGGATTCTTAGTAACTTGATCATACACTTAAGGTTCCTGAAATAAAGCACTTTTGACTGCTTGGGTTGAAATCCTGCATAATTATGTCTATAGTTCTTAATCAAAGAATAATTTAATCCTATACATTCTTAATAATAGATTCCTTAGTTATTTCCACTAGATGTTCCCTCTTTGTATGCTACATTTTCCTAAAGAGCACAATTTATTTTGAACATTTCATCAAATCCAGTGCATCACCTTTGTCCCTGACCAAAGTACTAGCAATCTATACCAGGAAGAAAGCTGCATCCAAGAAATAAGGAGCAGATTTACAGACGCTCCCGAGGTCAGCTGTCAGAGGGCCCTGAACCGGAGGCCAGTGTGTGCAGTGCTGCTAAGCTATTCCATTTCTGGTCTTGGCCCCTCAACAACAATTCTTTCAGCTTCAACGAAAAGTGATAGAATTTTTCCTACTAGAAGTTTTCAAACATTCCTGGTATTAAATGAAAGTTCATTTCCACCCAGCTTTTCTTCACAAAACCATATTACGGATACCAGGAAATTAATCTTTGAACTTCTTTGGAGTTAAGCATTTTTGTACCTTCAGCCAAGCTTATTACTACCAGAGCAAATACACCACACACACAAACACACACACACACACACACACACACACACATTCCTACCTGTAAAACTGACTAGGACACATTCACTAAACATGTAACTAAAACTACTAGTCAACTCAGCCAGAAGCCTTTTACTAAAGGGAATTCTAAGTTACCTGTGAGAAGTTAATGTTATGTTTGCCAAACTTCTCTGTCTAGGGGCTTTCTTCCCCCCTTTTAGTTTGTAGGTCACTTGCCTTTTATTGTCTGAATAAGACTGCTTTCCTCAAGAAATAAAAGATCCCTGACCATATTCCAGTCCAACCAAATTCCTTCACTGGGCCCCAGAGAAGTGGTGTGGCTGTCCCAGGCCACCCAGCAATGAGGTTGGGGCTAAAAGTTCTAACTTCACTCCTGGGCTATTTCTACTGCATCACCCAATGCCAGTGACAGGGGTGACAGAGTGCTATGAAGGCAGCTGAAATGGGACTGGAATTTCAAAAGTGGCCCAGGATCTTTTTTCACAGGTCTGTGTGGTCAACCTTAATCCATTTGAAAGCAAGGGACTTGAATGTCTTCCATATTCCTAAAATGGCTTGGGTGAGGGCAACGTAGCACAAACTGATTCACAATGAAGAGGGTAAGTCCTTCTCCAATGCCCAGGACTTCTCTGTGGTCAGCGGCAGCAGGTTCAATAGACATGGTGGCAGCCAAGGCTCTCCCCTTCCATAGTTTATGCAGGGCCCTGTAACACAGACCACAGTCCCCTTCCATGGAGTATTTTAGAGTCAAAGTTTAGTAATCTGACTCCCCTTTTGAAGATAGGCTTACTCCATGGCCTCTTTAATCTGGGAAACCAGGTTAATGCCACTCTGGAACTCCTACCACTGGCGTTAGAAGTATATGATGTTTTGTTTTGGAATCCAGGGAAAAGATTCTAAAAATAAAGCCACATAAGGTTTCATGGCTTCCTTGGGCACCAGAGGACTGGTGGTCCCCAGGAGTAAAGTTGGTGGTCAATCAGCAGTGGTTGGGTCTGTGGTGATGTCATGCCAGGCCTCAGGAGTCTTCCTGGATTCATGCTGTAGCACTGGCCTTGGGCTGACATCACTGGGTTGCTCAGGACCCTTCTGACCCCTGTGTGCTGAGCATCTTACTGGCCTGTTGCTTCACAGCTTGATTGACTTCTGACTGCTGAATTTAGCTTTTATCTTGATTACTGATATCTCTGGACACCCTGGTATTTCCCATTGTCATGAGTCTCTTGCTTGTTCCAGAACTTTTCTGAGAAATCCCTAGCCACCTGTTTGGCTGCCTTTTTTTTCTTTCTTTTTTTTTTGCCTCTTTTCTCACACTGTCAAAGCTACTCCTTCTATAGTTTTCAAGCTGATTTCATTCTCTGTGTGGAAACAGTGCCTCCGGTGAGAGAAAGGGCTCTGACGTCACTAAATAATGGGCCTCACACCTGCTTTATCGCTTGACATTTAATCTCTTGTTCTAGGAGACAATTCAGTAAACTTTCCTATGATAATAATAATAAAAAATAACACCCAGACGTTTTCCTTTCAGGCAAAGAAATCTTAATCCTTTTTTTGTTCATGTATTTTACCAAACCAGAGGCCCTGTCACATACCTTTTCAGCAAGATAACAATTCACTTTTGAGGAGGAGGCAATCCAATTTTGATTGATTGATCTCAGGACACAGTGCTTTTCTAAAAAGGTATATACCAGTCCATACGTGATTGTCAAATAAAAGCCTGAAGACCAAACTTTTTAAAAAGGAAGAAACGAAGAGTTTAATTTCTTTCTTTTTATAGAATTATATAGATATGTTTGCTTGTAAAAAACTTTTCTTTGAAAGTTGAAAATAGTGCATCTAGAAGCAGGAGCATTACCCCTGCCCTGTGGTTTTCCTTGGGTAAATGGAAAGAGTTATATTAAAAGCTGCCCTCAAATTTTAGTTTTCTGCTGACTTCAATTGAATGCTATTTGTGTGATTGTAAACCTTGGAGAAAGAAAGAAGACAGGTTCTCATATAACAGTAAGTGTCCTCCATTATAAAGAGACATCTATGAGAGGTATGATGATGATGATGATGATGATGATGATGATGTGTGTGTGTGCGTGTGTGTGTGTGTGTCTGTGACAAGTGAACATGTTTGTATGTCCAGAGAAAGAAAGGGAGTACTCTTATGCGGGAGTCTTCTATTCACAAACTAGATACCTCCTTCCTACATAAGAAGACTCCCTGCAGTTTCTATGGACCACACTGGGACATGAATTTAGGACATAAACCTGCATGGTTATCACCAGCTTGTGATTCCACTCCTCAAGGGAGACATTTTTAACCTCCCTCTATCAATGCCAAAGGTAAGACACTCAAGTCCCCCAGCTTTTTTGAGCAGCTATTGGTGCCTGGGCCATCACTCCTGGGCCGGCTCAGAGACCCCTGCAGCTGTAATGGACAGTACCCCACGTACTCTGATGGCTTCCCCTTCCAGGGCCTGCATCTCTCTGCCTCTCCACTGGAAGTGCCAGGGTAGCTTGTTCAGCCCAGGAGTCCTGTGCAGATGGATGTCTGAGAATCACTCACTTATTAACTGCTCGTCGCCGAAATGTGCTGGGGAACTAATGCCCCCCGACAACCTTCAACCAATGAGGAAAGGGAGTCATTTGGTGATACCCCAGCTTCCCTGTCACTCCATGCAGCACTTCTAAGGTGTGTTCTGCACGGTGCCTCCCAGGGTCCTCAGTGGGACTGAGCGCATTTGCTCACAGCGGCAATCTGCTCATGACATCATGCTTCATTGGTTGCCTTCCCTTCCCTGTCTCATTTTCCCATTACCTCCTTTGTGCTTCCTGGGGACATGTCAAATAAACTACCTGCACACAGGCCTGGATCAGGATTGGGTTTTGGAGGGACACAAACTAAGGCACTGTCCCCTATTTCTCCTTTAATGTCACTGAGGACATAGCTCTTTGTTGTCCTATATTCTCCATTTTGGAATTGTTTTCTTTCTCAGTGATACTTAATAGATGAGTAATTCTTATGATTGAAGGCATCATAATTTCAATGACATTCTATTAATGGAAAAATAAAACTCTGCTGGGATGACATAAACACATTAAATATGCAAAATGAGTCATTAGCTCTCCCCCGCCAAATCAGTATAAAGTATTAAATAGTTGTGAAATATTCTGTCCACCCTGATCCAATTAAGTTAAGCTGGCACATACATGGGTCTAAGGACTTACAATACAGTTCTAAAAATCATTATGGAAAATAATGGACATCAAACAGTTTTATTCCAATAGTATTTTTACCCTGTAGAAAAGCTATGTTTGTTAAGATTTCTCATATGTGACATATTAGCTGATGGCAGCCCCTGTGATCAACTTGAGTTTTTCAAAATGTGGTCCACGGACCATCTACTGGACTTACTTGGATATTATTATAAAACTAGAAGCCCGTTGCACGAAATTCGTGCATGGCGGGGGTTTGTCCCTCAGCCCAGCCTGTACACTCTCCAATCTGGGACTCCTGGAGGGATGTCTGACTGCCCGTTTAGGCCCGATCCTGGTGGGATCAGGCCTAAACGGACAGTCGGACATCCCTCTCACAATCCAGGACTGCTGGCTCCCAACTGCTTGCCTGCCTGCCTTCCTGATTGCCCCTAACCGCTTCTGCCTGCCAGCCTGATCACCCCCTAACCACTCCGCTGCCAGCCTGGTTGATGCTTAACTGC
This sequence comes from Cnephaeus nilssonii, assembly GCF_951640355.1. Classification (NCBI taxonomy): domain Eukaryota; kingdom Metazoa; phylum Chordata; class Mammalia; order Chiroptera; family Vespertilionidae; genus Cnephaeus; species Cnephaeus nilssonii. The sequence goes on from NC_137082.1 coordinate 19,700,171, forward strand.
TCCCCTGCCAGCCTGTTTGCCCCCAACTTCCCTCCTCTGCCAGCCTGGTCACCCCTAACTGCCCTCTCCTGCAGGGCTGATCACCTCCAACTGCCCTCCCTTGCAAGCCTGGTCCCTCTCAACTGCCCTCCCTTGCAAGCCTGTTCCCTCTCAACTGCCCTCCCTTGCAGGCCGGGTGCCTCCCAACTGCCCTCCCCTGCTGGCCATCTTGTGGTGGCCATCTTGTGTCCACATGGGGGCAGGATCTTTGACCACATAGGGGCAGCTATATTGTGTGTTGCAGTGATAATCAATCTGCATATTACTCTTTTATTAGATAGGATAGAGGCCTGGTGCACAGGTGGGGGCCAGCTGGTTTGCCCTGAAGGGTGTCCCGGATCAGGGTGGGGTTCCCTTGGGGCGTGGGGCAGCCTGAGCGAGGGGTCTGTGGTGGTTTTCAGGCCGGCCATGCCCCCCAGTGACCCAAACGGAGGCCTGGTATCTGGAATTTATTTTCCTTCTACAATTGAAACTTTGTAGCCTGGAGCAGAGCCAAGCCTGGGGCTCCCTCTGTGGATACAGCCATTTCTGTGGCAGTTAATTCACCTTCTACAATTGAAACTTTGTTGCCTTAAGCGGGTGAGCCTGGCCAGGGTGTGCGGAAAGCTTTGCTTCCCCTGTTGCCACCGGCAACCCTGGCCTGCTCTCTCAAGCTCCATTCTGCCGCCATTTGTTTGAATTTGTTTACCTTCTATAATTGAAACTTTGGCTATGGGAAAGTTTGGCTTGCTCTGTTACCTGGGAAACCTTGCTCTCTGGCTGTAGCCATCTTGGATGGGGGTTAATTTGCATACTCGCCCTGATTGGCTGGTGGGTGTGGCTTGGCTGGTGGGCGTGGCTTATGTAGCGGAGTGATGGTTAATTTGCATATTACCATTTTATTAGAGAGGATGCAGACCTCTGGGCTTCCTATCAGATCTACTGAAGAAGAATCTGTGGTTGGTGGGGCCTGGAAACCTATATTATAACTAGAGGCCCGGTGCACAAAATTCGTACACTGGGGGTGGGGGTGGGGGGGCTGTCCCTCAGCCCAGCCTGCACCCTCTCCAATCTGGGACCCCTTGGGGGATGTCCCACTGATGGTTTAGGCCCGATCCCTAAACCGTCAGTTAGACATCCCTCTCACAATCTGGGACTGCTGGCTCCCAACTGCTCACCTGCCTGCCACCCTAATAATCCCCTAACCACTCCCCTGCCAGCCTGATTGATGCCTAAATGCTCCCCTGCTGGCCCAATTGTCCCCAACTGCCCTCCCCTGCCGGCCCAGTCGCCCCTAACTGGTCTCTCCTGCCAGCCTAGTTGTCCCTAACTGCCCTCCTCTGCAGGCCTGGTCACCCCTAACTTCCCTCCCCTGCTGGCCATCTTTTGGTGGCCATCTTGTGACCACATGGGGGCAGCCATTTTGTGACCACATGGGGGCGGCCATCTTGTGACCACATGGGGGTGGCGTGATAGTCAATTTGCATGTTACCTATTTATTATATAGGATGAGATTCCCCAGTGATTCCTGTGGTTATGGAAGTATGATAAACATTTTCTTATTGACTGATTTTCACCAGCAAATAATTAAGGTCAAGATCTAAAATCCTACCTTTTTAGTGTCCTAGAGGAGAAGGTTATGTCTTTAAAAACCTCTCCTACTATGTGTGCTTAGTGTATTAACTACTATAAATCTTATATTTATATCATAAAATTTATTTCTAATATTTTAAAAAGGAAATAAACATAGACTGCTTTCCTCAAGAAATAAAAGATCCCTGACCATATTCCAGTCCAACCAAATCCCTTCTATTGCACCACTGGACTAGTATTCCCAATACTATTAGGAATAGTATTATCTCAGCAATATGCTCTTTAAAAAAACGTGACCATAAGTTGTTTATTTTTTTGACTCACTTTTTTTATTGACCACAATTCTATAATTTGATAGAAATTCTGGAAAAGCACATTGTTCATTCATTCATTCAGCAACTTCTTATTCAATGTCTATAGTTTGTTAGGTTATGTGATTACAAAGATGAATAAAACTATGGCATCTCAAAGGCAATGACAGTGTAAAGAAGGTGGAGTCAGGTCTGAGAACATGAGTTTGAAGTGGGAATTCTGATTCTGCTACTTAATTGCTGAACAAGTCTGGGCATGTTATTTAACCTCACTGAGACTCAGGTTTCTAATATGTAAAAGGCAGAAAATAATGTCTACCTCCCAAATAGCTAATAGATACAACAGAGAACTTAGTGGAGTGTTTGGCCTCTAATAAATGATTATAAAAAGCTATGATTTTAGTAGCAATGAAATGCATGATCTATCAGGGCAGGAGAAAACACAGTCAGTACACACATTGGTTATACACCTGCATTCTGGAGCCAGATTTGCAGGTTTCAGGTGTTGACACCTACTAGTTGTGTGACTCTGGGCAGGTGACACGACCACCCCTTCATTCCCCTACATAACTGTGTCTCCTCTCTTTGACTTTTACATACCTTCTTCCTCAATAAACCTTTTGTTCCTAACTCCACCTAGGTGTCTACTTCATGGAGAACCCAACAGACATATTGTTATTTAGACATGTGTGTGTTTTTTTTAAAGTGAGAGCAGTAGTCATGCTTGTAGACCAAGGAGACGAGAAAGAGAGAGAGAGAGAGAGAGAGAGAGAGAGAGAGAGAGAGAGAGAGAGAGAGAACGAGAACTGATGAGGCAAAGTCCACTAGAAAAGGGATTATGAGAGAACCAGGAGCACAGACAGGCAAGGGTGAGAGACAGTTGCTGCTGCTATGTTCTGAACTTTCAGAGCTAATGCTATTTATTTTCATACCCTTATGAAGGGTGTTGCTTTTTTTTTTTTAAAAAAAAGAGAACATTCTCTGAGTTTAACAGTTTTAATTGAAAACTACTCCATCTGAATGAGTCATGGCAAAAGCACTGATAGGAATAGAGGGCTGATTCATCCAATAATTAAGCTACTGAGAGCTCTTCCTTGTCCTACCAGCATCAGTAAGCTTTATTTTCTGTTTTCTAAACAATGTAATTTGATTATACTTCAAATACCGAGCTTTCTTATTTTCCTATTTATTATGTAAATTACATATGTAAATTCACATGGGATGAAAATATGCAGAATTTGTCTGTAAAAAAGATGGGTTGACTATAACCATAGCATGGCTTTGAGTTGATTTTTCTGGTGATGGGAATGGGTTTGATTCACCGCAGTCCCACTAGTATGCAATCCCCTTATATTAAAAGTTTAAGGTCTTGGCTATAGCATAGGTGTAGTACTTAATTGAGAAAGAGTAAGAATATTGGCCTTACTAACAAATTCTAGCCAAAGGATACAGACAATCAGCATTCTCATCTATAAGCACCCATTTAGCATCTATTATACAGTCTGTGCCATCCAAAGACTTATGTGGTTGAAATGAAAAGTGATAAGAATTATTCTAGGTTAGTAGAAGGAATCTAACCTAGTCTTGAAGGAGAAATAGGGAGTGGTTTCAGGGAGACGTTTCTGGACCAAGTCACATCCCAGCTGAGCCCTGAAAGGTGAAGGGGAGTCGCCAGGAGGAAGAGAGCATGGGAAGAGTAGCAGGTGCAATGGTCCAGAGAAGAGGGCATGTGGCTGTTATTGTAGCAGTTCAAGACAGCTGGAGTTTAGCGATCAAGGGTGGGGCACCAGTCCTTGGAAGGTTAAGAAGTGTCATTCAGAGGCTATGAGACCTTAGTCAAGGAGATTTTAGTTGGGAGTGGCACAGCAGGTTCACCTTTTAGGAAGATTAGTCTGATTGCTGAGGAGAAATAAATTTGGGGCGGGAGAGACGAGAAGTGGGAAGAACAGGAGTTCTTTTCTTCCTGAGATTATATGTCTCAACTTCTTAAATAGGTAGGCGGGGCCTCATGACTGAGTAGCAGCCACTGGACTGTGGCAAAAGCAATATATGCTACTTCTGGGACTATTCCCTAAAAACCCTCATGTGTGGTCCACACTCCCTGTCCTCCTATGCCAGACCTTAGCAGTGGTTCTCAAACTTGAGAATCACAAAGACAGCTTGTTGAACACATATTTCCATATCCCAGAGCCAAAGACTCTGATTTTGCCAGTCTGTGATGAGGCCCAAGCATTTGCATTTTTTACAAGTTATCAGGTGATACTGCTGCTGGCTCAAGAGCCACATTTTGGATACTGATGCCCCAAGAAATGCAATTTTTAGATGTATAAGAAGAAATGATCATGAATTCCTGAATAACTGTGCAGATAAGCTTCTCCCTGCTCAGAACCACTTTGAATATGAAGTGAGTAATAAATATACTTTTCTCATGTTAAGTTACTGAGATTCAGATGTTGTTTCTTTCTGTAGTTCAACTTTTCAAATTAATACAGGTAACACTTGTAGAAGGGACATATTAGAAAATGTCATGATGTGATGTGTGTGATTGCTGTACTGTGTCTACCTGACAGGGTGATCATTTTTATCATAATTAGATGAAGTGCGAGTATAACTTGAAGACTTAGCTTATCTCCCCCTCCTTGTTGACCTCAGTCCAGGACTTGCTCTTCTCTTTCACGTGGACTTTCTATGATCGCTCATTTGGTCTTTACCCCAGTAGACCATGGTCTCATAGGCAGCCAGGAATTCTACTTACTATCCTCACAGAATTGAATCTCCACATGAAATAAGGTACTTAAGAAATAATTTTTAGTCACCTTGCCGATGTGTCAGTGAACACTCAAGTGCCCAGTGAATGTGAGCGAATGGAGGTATGCGCCCTGTTGTCTTCTCCTGTAGACCTTTGCACATGCTGCTCTCATTCCCTGAACATTCACTCACCTCAGCCCAAGCTAGCTAACTACTCAGCTTTGACATCTCGTCCACCAGAATGGCTACTCAGATGAAATCCTGGCTCATTGCCCATCCTATGTCCATTTACTTCCCTCTCTAGTTTATAAAATATGCATGTATATATATATATGCATCATTCTATTTTGCAACCTACTTTTCTAAGTAAGCTTATTCTTAACATTTTTTTTCAGTATTATTTCTCTTTGCAGCCCTGTAAAATATTTTGAATCTATTTGCATTCCTGTAAAACAATGTTTACATTTGACTCAGTGTTTATCCAACTAGTCTAGTGTCATATGTCCATAAACCATTCAAATATTGGATACATGATGCCCAAACCTTGCCTGACCCTTAGAAAGTACTCAGTGATATTGGAAATTCATTTATTGTTTTACTTAAGCCATAAAAATGGACAAAATCTCAAGGAAAACTTCTTTAAAGAAGAATAAAAGGCCTTGGGATGCTGTCTACAATCTATAATAATAAAAGCCTAATATGCAAATTGGCTGAACGACAGAACAGCAGAACAACTATCTGGATGACCTTCCAGAGGACCACGCTATGACATGCACTGACACCAGGCCAGCCAAGGCGGGTGTGTTGTGATTGGTTGGGGGGCCCCGCCATCGCCCCAGGATTGCCCCACAGAGGGAGGCCCAGGCCACCCAGCTGGTGGTGCTGTGGTGGGTGGGCGGGGCCTCCCTCTGTGGGGCAATTGATCTGGGGAACCTGCAATCGATCACCCCACAGAGGGAGGACCAGGCCAGCCAAGTGATTGCACCCCACGCCTGTCACCCACAGAGGGAGGCAACCAGTGGTGGGGGAGGGGGAAAAGCATTGCACAGATAGCCAGCAGTGGCAGTGGTGGGGGCGGGTCCAGCTGCTGGCAGCTGGGGGTAGGAAAGCCCCAATAGGCCCCAATTGCCAGCCAGGCTAGGGACCCTACGCGAGGGTCCCTGGATTGTGAGAGGGTGCAGCCCAGGCTGAGGGACACCATCCCCCCTCCCAATCCGCCCCCCCCCACCCCCCATGCATGAATTTCATGCGCTGGGCCTCTAGTTAGGAAATAAAAATAATTTGTCAAAGGAAAAGTCAGTGTGCATGCATCATGCTTTAAAGTCAAGTGAAGCTCATAGAATGAATGTTGAATAACAGCCAGGCAGAGTCAACATTGAAAAATGTCCACCAAATGTGAAATGTAGAAACCCAAGTTTGGTATTCACATTTGTAGCATGGGAGTCCAACGTGAACAGAGCCACAACTGAAGCATGAGTAGAACTTTATTATAATGGGGGAACTGTACTGTGAAAGAATAGAGATAGCATGTCATGCATATAAGACACCTAGCCATGAAGATTCATATGGGCTTGATGGGGAGAGGTTGGCAACAGTAGCCACCACTGATTTTCTGTGGGAAGACCTGTGTCTTTTGTAAGACCAAAGGGAAAGACCTTTGAGGAGATAAGGTATTGTTTGACAAACAAAAAGGAAAAGGGATCATGATGCAATGTTAAAGTTAATTTTTGGAAAGGAGAAATGTAGCTATTATGCAGACACAGAAGAGAATGAAAAGAAAGGTGTGTTGGACCAAAGATGTTTTTGGTAGAGAAGATTGATGTTTAAGGAATTTCCTCTATAATGACCTTGATTTTTTCAGAAAAGTTAAAGATAGGACCATCTGTGAGGAGAAAGGGTTCATAGACAAGAAAAAGAAAGAAAGAAAAAGGATGGGCAAAGTTTAGAACAGCTACTGAAAGGCTAATAAAAAATATGACTTACAGGAACCATTACACAAAGCACATCAATAACATTTTTTTTGTCTAGAAAAAGAAGACGGTGTTAATTTATAGCACCAGAGGTTTGGCATTGCTCTGAAATGAATACCTGAATTGGTGATCTCATTGTTGTATTTCTTTTCCCTATGAGAGCTAATTGTAGGCACTTATTTTTTGCATGTCTAAAACTCTTTTGTGTACTCTTCTCATATGGCCTCCCTTGACCATCTTGTAATATTTACTTTCTGATATTTTACTCTGTCATTCATATCCACTGTCTTTCAAATGAAAGGAACCTGATGGAAAATTTGTGTGGCCTTTCTGCCACTTCATGTTTGTTCAGCACACATCTATGCAGTGCCACTAACTGCCAGGAGCCATGGGAAATGGCTGGGAAGTAACTGAGAATTAAACATTGAACCTGTTCTGTGGAAGACAGACTCACAGATATGTCATTTCAGCACCCTGTGGCTAGTGGATGTCTTGGTGGCGGGGGTGGGAGGGGAGCACAGATCTTACGATCTTGGCAGCTAGACTAATGATATTCATTCATCCTCCAAATGTTTTGTGAGTGCCCACTATGTGTCATGGGAGGTGAGCCTCTGGCTATATGATATAGTAGGGAAATAACAGGTCTTTGCTCTTGGATATGTGCCGTGAGAAAAATAAAAGAATGTGATGTGATAGAGACAGCAAAGGGGAGTTATTGGGAACGGTGTCCAAGAAGGCAGCTTCAAAATGAGACCTGAGTGAGGAGTCACCTTTGTAGAGGTGCTTCCCTGCAGAAGGCACATCCAACAAAATGGCCCAAAGGCTCAGATACGCTGGGCCTGTTCAAGCAGAGGGGAGGCTAGTGTGGCTGGAAAGAAGTGAGGGAGCAGAAAGAAAGGAATGAGTTGCTGTTGGAGAGCTAGAAAGGGGGCAGAGTGAGTTTTATTCTAACGCAGTGAATCCGTACCCAAGTAGTAGTATCTTGGTGTTAGGAATTCAAGCAGTTTTGCAGAGACCACCTGAGGCCACAATATTCTTTACATCATCACCACCAAAAATGATTTCTAGTTAGTATTGTTCATTCAATTATTCAATAATCATATATTAGGCATTAGCTAAGTGTCAGACACAGCTCTACATTTTGAGGATTCAGCAGCTACAAAACAGAAAAGTCCCTGTAGACCTGGTGCATATATTCAAATGTGCATGAGGGTGAGCATTTCAAATAAAGGAGCACTAAGTACAAATGCCCAATAAGTACAAGAGAATGCTTTTACTATTTGGAAACAAACAACAAACAATGAGAACCAACAAAACGAAACAAACAAACAAACAAACAAACACAAAACCCCAAAACAGACATGAGTCATGAGTGAATGAAGAGAAACTGACAGAAGAGGAGAAATCCTGGAGGCAGGAGCATGGCTCAATCTCACTTGCTTTATGAACTAAAGAGAGGAATGGAGAAGTGACATTGTACTAAACGACCTGTATAAGACTTCCAGACTATTCTTATTTATTTCTAATTTCATAGACTGCTTTTTTAAGGAAAAAAATCAAACAGAAATGATAAAACTTCTGGTTCCTGAAGAGTCTGTTTGATGGTGATAACCATGTTGGGCCAGCTACAGTGTGTGAATAAAAAGTAAACCTATTAAAAAGAATGTTTAATTTTCTCTAGCAAGTTTCACTTTCACTGGTGTGATGTACATTTGCTCCTATAAGATTTTTCATAAATTTACTGATTTGCAAATGCTAATAATTAGCTTTAAATTGCCATTTAATTTTCTCAAAATGATTGAAGGTTACTATATCATGAAATAACTAAGAGTGTGATATATGGCAGTTATTTTGTGGGAAAAGCAGTTTTAATTTTCAATCTCAAATATATAAAATCGACTTCATAAGAAGTTATGTAAATAAAATACAACTTTTGTAGTAAAAAAGATTTGGGAGTTAGCAGCTGTTAACTTGTTAAGTTAGGGAACTAACTGTTACTTTGAATCAAATAAAGTAACTGGATAATGCTTAATTTAAGAGGAAAATGAGAAAGGAGGCTAGTATTTGGGAGGGAAACTTCTGGATAAAGACCCAAGAGACCATGTTTTCAGTCCTGATTGTCCACTAACTTTCTATGTGGCAATGGAAAGGTCATCTCACCTCAATTGCTTAATTTGTATAACAAAGGAGCACACAAATAATCTCTAAGTTCCCCAGCACCTCTAACTAAAGATTAAAAATCAATAGACATGATGTATAAAAGATTCGTAAATCAATAACAAAAGGATGAATATTTTGTTAGAAATATGGGCAAAAAATACAATTCTTCAAAGAAAAAATAAAAATAGCAGTAAGTAACCAGAAATAGTTCTGGCATCAGATTCAATAGTATGACTAAATTAAAAAAAAAAAAAACCACCACACACCTAACTATATAATGCAAACAATAACAATAAAATGTATTTAAAAACAAACTCAAAATAAAAATGCATATAAGTGAAAATTTTCAATGCTATTAAGGATTCATAAACAAGCATATGCTGGTAATGACTGATTGTAAGGATGGCCTAAATTTAGCTTACTCCCATTAAAAAGTACCCATTGTGGAATACAATAAACTAATTATGAAATTTGTATGGAAAAATAACCATTCAACAATTATTTTCCATCCAGGAAAATTTTCTTAATGAGCTCATTCAAAATAGAGCTTTTTTTTGCTTAAATTGGATGAACAGAGCTATAGTGTGAATTAAGACTGTGTTAGTTGAATTAAGACTGATTCAGTTCAGTAATAAACAATTGCATGTGGACTGTCCTCCAATTCCCCAGGTCATCACTGTTTTATTTTCTACAGAGATGACAACAATAGTAAAATTCTGTGTGGGTACCATTGAATATTAAACCCTTCAGGATTTTACTTTTAGGGAATGTGTTTCTACTTGGTATATATTTAAACAAGATATTTCAGTTGCACTTAAATAATTTGCTTAATTTTAATGGTTAAGTCACCAGTAATGAAACCCTGTGACCAAATGGTAGAATAAAAATGAAGAACAAGGTTTCTAAACATATAAATGGGTTCTTAATTTTTAGTCTTCAAGGCCCAACAATATATCAATATACATTGAAAAATAAAGTGAAATCCCCCTTAAAGACTGAAGAAATATTGCTTTCATACTAAAAAACAGGTAGCTTGGAAGAGTAAGTGATGCCTAGCAGTAAATAAATAATTGGCAAACAGTCTTCCTTTCCTGCCTCTCTGCCTTCCCCTCGCATTTCTATAGGCCAAAGACAAGACTATAGGATGAGGTTTCATGGGTTACCAGAGTGTTCTAACCCTAACACAAACAGATGGTACAGGAGTCGAGGAACTTCAAATGCTGACCTTGGTTACCTCAGGAGGCAAGGGTAGGGCCCATCCTTGGCCAAAGGGAGACCTGCTCCAAAAGAAAGGCAAGTGCATTGAACACCACAGCAGATGCTTGGGCTAGGAAAAACAGTCTGGGGTGGGAAAGGAACATGGCCCAGGGATATTTAATCTGTTATGCTGTATTTTTCTTGGCTTCTGTTGAACCCAGATGGTGATTGGGTTTTCCCCCAGCACAGAGACTCATGTAAGAACAGGTTTTTTGCTTTGTAAATGAGAGAGACAGGAAAATTTGACCTAGTTATCTGCAAACTCACACAGGATTTCTCCTTTTGAGTTGATGACAACCTAGGGAGCAGGCATTAGGTTATTAATGCTATCTTCTTCTTCAGCATAACAAGCTGACATTTACTGAGAATGCTTTTGGACTAGAAAGATTATACATCAGATCCTCCCAATAGTGGTCAACATCGGTCTCCATTTTATAGGTGAGGAATGGAGGCTTGAAGAAGTAAGGAAACTTGCTCATGGTCATCCAGCAGAAATTGATAGGCATGGGATTTTAATTGTGTTTATATGAAGACAAGGCATGTTTCTGAACTGTCTAACCAGCTGTCCTATATTTTAAAGCTCAATAGAGGTAGAGAAAAATTTAAGAAAGTCCAGAGATAAACAATGGCACTCCTAGGAGAAAAGTGCTTGATGTATTAAATGTTAAGTCTGGACGGAAATTTAGAACTTGAGTCAGGGAATCCCCTCATTTTTCAAGAATTCTAGAAGTCAAGTGATAGTTGAGGATGCAGAAGGCAGGTGTATCCTGGATGAGACATTTAGGTCTTTTCAATTTAGTGCTCTATTTATATTACCTGTGGTCTATCTCCACTGACACTTCTCAGAACATCTAAAGGCACAGGCCACACAGACCAAAACCATCTGCTAAAACCTTCTGGCACTAATGGAATACCATTAATTATAGTTATGGTCCAAAGACTCTGCAAGGTGGTAAACTGGAATGCCACTATGTGGATTCTCCTTAAATGTTACCTTCTCTCTATATCTCTCCTGGGAGAGTTCAAAATTTAAAAGACTATAAATGTAGCAACACTGTGGCAAGCCATTACTCACTAAAATGGAAGGACTTGGCCATGGAGAATCTGAGCACCTCCAGCTGGGATGTAACACTGTTGTGAGCTGGAGCTTGGGCTCCAGCATTCTGCCTGGGGCAGTGGTAGGCTGTAGTTACCATCAACACAATGGCCTTGACTGATGATAGTCTCCCAAACCATCCCTGATATACATCACAGTATTGGAATCCCAATTTTATTATTTTTCAATCTGTAATTTTTGCTAGATATATGGACAAGGTAAAACTTTAGAAATACAGAACCTTTTTTTGTCCCGGACACCCCTCTGTGCTCCACAATTTCTACTTTTAGTTCTCTGAGTGCTCACCTTCTTACCTTTAAATACCATGGAAGTAGCTGCTATTTTATTTATCTTTTTTAGATGGTATCTATTGACTCTTGTAATGACCAATGGAGATGTATCACTTATGCCGCCACCCTCCCTTCCAAGATTTTGATAGCTAAAATAATTTCTAGCTTTTCTGTTGGTTAGATTTGAAACTTTAACTAATGCACCCAAAGTATACAAGTTCTACAGCCTTTCTGACGAGCTTTCCCTACTCTACTGTTCCCACCTTCTGTCACACACTTCCTCTGACATTGTCTAGAACCGTGGTCGGCAAACAGGCTCGCAAGCCACATGCGGCTCTTTGGCCCCTTGAGTGTGGCTCTTCCACAAAATACCACGGCCTGGGTGAGTCTATTTTGAAGAAGTGGCATTAGAAGAAGTTTAAGTTTTAAAAATTTGGCTCTCAAAAGAAATTTCGATCGTTGTACTGTTGATATTTGGCTCTATTGACTAATGAGTTTGCCGACCACTGGTCTAGAATAACATTTATATTCTGTTCTATAACCATAAGAAACCAAAATACTTTAAATCTTAAAACTAAGAAATAGCATCCTATCTAATAAAGAGGGAATATGTTAATTGACCCTCATGCCATTGCAAAGATGGCAGTGCCCACAATCAATAAGAAGGGAATATGCTAATTGACTGCCAAGCCCTCAAAGATGGCAGCACCCCCAGCCACAAGATGCTGGCGCCCAGTCCCCTCAGCCCCGCCGGGGCAGCAGGCACATGGCAAAACCAGGCCTGCCCCCAGATGTGCCCGGCCGCTCAGTGTGCCTGCCTCTGGAGTCTCCCACTCAGGCCTCGGATGGCAGTTGCCCAGCCACCCAGGGCCACCAGAGGCTCAGGTAACCAGGGCCGACTGAGGCTTGCACTGATGGCAGTGGCAGCAGCAGAGGTGTGATGGGGCATCTCCTTCCACTGATCGCCATGTTACCTCCTGCCCCTGAGGGCTCCCAGACTGTAAGAGGGGGCAGGTCAGGCTGAGGGACACCCCTTCAGTGCATGAATTTTCATGCACTGGGCCTCTAGTATTTATAATAAAGGCTAAAATGAGACAATGTATTGAATATATTATTCTGATTATGCTTTAATCCATCCCTTACATAATATCTTTTCCAGTGGACAGTGACCATTGTAGCCACTGGAAATGAGAAGGCTACTTCTACCTCAGGAAGAAGGGAGAATGTAGAACAGGGTTCTCGACCTTAGCTACACATTGTAATCACCTATGGAGCTTTAAAAATACTGATGCCTTGTTGTCATCCCAGGAACATCTAATATAATTGGTTTATCATTTGGCCTGGGAGTTGGGATTTTTGAAAGTGCCCTAGGTAATTCTCATGTACAGTTAAAGTTGAGAGGAATTACTGGTAATGAAGGAAATGTAAATGGAAAGTCTACCCCTTATGACATTTCCTATCAAATGTAGGATAAGGCTAAATACCCAGAGAAAGGCAGTATGCAGATAGGCTGAGAGGAAAACCAAAAACTAAGGAGGGACTCTTGCTTCACTTCTTATTTGGGATGTAAAGCATATATCCCAGGAAGATCTCCCCCTCCACCATCCTGCATAAGCTGATAAATGATGATGTCCCAGTGTGATTAGGTTTAGCTTCCCAGAATCTCTTTATGCTTGTCGTAAGCAGAAGTCCCAACATGATCTATGGGTAGGGCACCCAGAATGTAGCTGATGATGCCGACTGGTGAGTTTACTTTGGCAGTGAACATAGTGAGGAGCAAGCAACTCTCGGCAAGACCACCATGTGCAGCTGAACAGACTATATAAATGACACATTTATAAGGAGCATCAATGTCAATTGTGTTCCTCCAGAGTTGTGATATATGGAGCCTTGATCCTCTAGCTAAAAAGTGCAAGATGAACCACTAGGGGTGGGAAAAGACTAGGAATCGCAGTCACAATGAAGGGCCAATTGAGGTCAAGGGGTGGCATCTTGGGAGAAGCCTGCATTGGACTGGAGAGAACAGACCACACATAGATTTTTGGTGTTAGATGGCAGCAGGGTGCTCATTATTAGGTAGCAAGGGGCATTTCTGGAGAAGCCAGAGGGCAATGAAATGGGAAAAAATATAGAAAACTGAGGATACACATAAAATAGATTGAATCCCCAAAGATACTTTAAATTGTTGGCTCAAATTTAATTTCCTTTTTTGTTACACAAAAGGATAGAGTTAAGAATTATTGTATCTACCAGCATTATCTCATTTAGGTATATATTATCATATTTATTATTTGCATTTTTGAATTAACAAGTGTAAATGGTGGGCCATCTTATAAAATAATGTGAATTTTGTTTTCAAGTGGGTCAAAAGTACACTACAGTCATAGATCTTCTCCACAGAACCAAGATTACAGCACTAGAGTCACTCAATAGGAAATGCCCATGGCATCAAAGTAAAATTGATTAAAATGGTACCACATTTGAGTTTACATCATATTAGAGCAAGTTTTCTGCACAGTATTTTGTTTTTCCTCTGGGTTGAGCCCAGTATTTAGGGGATCCCCTGCTTTCTTCCATTTTAGTTTTCTCATTTTGTTGGTATGCTTTTTCAAGCAATTTCCTAAGAAAGATAAAAATTTTGAGACTCCATGTCTTAAAATATATTTATTTTGGCTATACCTTTATTAGAATAGGGTAATAAAGTTTAAATAATTTTCCCCCAAAACTTTGAAATCTATGTTCTAGTGACTGCTAACACTCAGATTTGCTGATTAGTAAATATGGTTTGTTGTTTGATTGCTAGTTTTCTAATCTGAAATTTCATGACAATATCCTTCAGTGTGAGTCACTCATACAGTTAATACTTATTGGTCTCTTTCAATCATATCTTTACATCTGGGAATTTTCCTTAAATTTATTATTACACTTCTACTTTTCTGTCATATTTTCCATTTCTTGATCTTTCAGCTCATATATTGATTTTATTTTTAATTTTGGCAATTTTGTTTTATATTTTAAACACTCCTTATTTTCTAATTATTGATATTTAAATGATAGCCTTTTATTTTGAAGATGTTTTTTATTTAAGATATTATAAATTATTGCATTTTCTTTTTGTGTGTGGGTTAGGGATAGTTCTTTAAAAAATGTTTTTTTAATTTATTTTACTTCTATTTTTTAGTCTATCTCTTACTCTTTCTGATTTCCAGTGCTAGCTTTCCTAATATGTTTACCAATTCAGAGCCATTCATATACATGAATAAGAGACCAGGGTAATACAGGTTTCCTCTGACAGGGACATGGGTCTGTCTCCTGGCCCATGGCTTCCATAAGGAGGATTCCTGATTGGGGGGAGGATCCTTGTAAAAAGTGGTGTGCATTGATAGATTTTTACCTTAGGGTAAAATGACAAGGAGACAAATATCAGGCCCTCAAGTGCCAGAATGAGGGGCATTAATCTTGGGTGGTAGTATCCACAAGAACTCCAATTCTTCTCTCATTTTATTTGCTTGATTTCTTTAGGATTGAGCTCCCTGCTCCCTTAGGTACCATGGTGGGGAGGCTGACTGCTTTTGCTGTTCCAAAGAGAACTTCCGTCAACTTCCTATATTCAGCCCCTCTTACTAGCCTTGACCTTCATCTTGCCTACTGACTCTATGTCCTAGTTTCTCAGTATAGTCTCAGGTTATGCTTATTGCCTCACCCGGTATAATTACTGGTAGTCTTACCTTTTTTAATAAGTGTCAGAGTCTAAAAAATAAATTGCATGGTCACTCTACTCTTGAGCACTGATCCTGAGCTTCTCTGGGGTTCTAACATGGAAGAGCTACTTCCTCCTGCAAGGTGACCTCTTACAGTCTATTCTAGTTTCTGTTTCATTTTCAACATATCCTCACATATTTTCCAATGTTCACAAATTTGTTAAAAATCCATTGTCTGTCTCCTGATTTCTTCTCTGTTGGGATTTACTACAAATTTGTGTTTCTATACTGTTATCCCAATGGGATGTTTTAGAGGAATGAAGGTGAACATGTATGTTTATCCTGCAATCCTGAATAATTTCATGTTTGATTTAAAACAAAATGTGAAATTGAAGCCCCAGCCTTTTTCAACGTTGCTTTATTTAGGACAATAGTATTTTCCCAAATACATCATCACTGGCCCAATAGGCATACAATCTACTGTACTGACAATTACTGTCATCAGAGATAGGCAGAACACAGAAGCCAGCAAGCTCAGTTTAATGTTCATTGTAAAACGTATGTTTCTTAGGACAACTTGGGGTTAAGTAAATAATAGCCATGAATATAGTCTTTGGAGCCAAGGAGTAATCAGGGATACATTTTAATACATTTTTGTCCATGTGAGAACCATTGATGACACTATTGTTCCCCCATTTAATTCAACTTGACAATACAGGGGAAAACCCATAATGCTAAAATGTAAGTTATGTTAGAAATGTGTTTGAACATTAAAAAGTCCATATACATATAACTGAATTTAATTTAAAACACATTAGCTATGATATGGCAGTGACATTTTTATACCTCCTTTTCATTTTATATTCTCTGGGTATTATTACCTTTTAGACACAGCTAGGCATCAATGACATATTCCAAAAGTGCAAAGATGATAAAGCATGTGGGTGATACAAATTATCTGGCATATTTTGCTCCCAAAAGTGTTTCCATAAGGCACCACTATTTGCCTTGCACACTTTAAGCATGATCCCTGATGACTCTGAGAACATACATGTGTTATCCAGATCTTTGATGGTCAAAGGTCACTTGGCTGCTATGAGCATGGGGTGCTAAGAACATGTTCCAGAATAAGGTAAGTACCAAAATAGTTATAATGTAGAGAGCCAGTAATTCTCTTATTCTGGACCCCAAAAAGGGAAGAGGCATTGGCATTAAAATACTTGCTCCCATAGGAATGTATGTAAACTTCTATATAACTCTAAAGGCAGTGAATTGGGTTGATATCCCCACAAACATTCTGCACTTGATATAAACTAACACCATTTCAGAGTGATGGAACATGTAGAGGAGAAACTAAACTCATCAAAACTGAGACCTGCTTTGTGCAACCTGGGTCAGAGAAAAGGGAACACAAGCTCCCCATTTTCTGGGTGGTGGTGAGGGGAAAGACAGGTGCAAGTTGAGGTGCTGCTCTAGAAGTCTTCATGTCCATTGCAGGGTACACTTGGCATGCAGGGCTCCCACAGAGGAATCTGCAAATCCTCAGTCTTGCATTCCTTGAAACATATTCAGAGTGGGGTAGTGAAAGTTAGACCAGAATACATTTTCAGATGTGACTACAATTAGGGTTAACTTCAGAGCCCTCAATAACAGCATACCCCTCAAAGTCATTCTTTTGAAAGAAATTTCACTTATTTTGGAAGTCTAAATCTCATATTTCATAACAAATTTAGGAATAAGACTAGCTTGTTTTTGAGAATTAGCTATACATGTACACTGTATACTTAAAAAGTAATTTATTGGATGCTTATCTGAGTTTCTAGGACTTTGAGTGGCAGCTACAAGTGGGCACCTGGCAGACACCCAATCGCAGGGAGTGTCATTGACTGAGGGCCCAGCTGCTGGGCTCCAGAGTCCATCAGCTCATTTGTTCTGTGGCTGTGCTTCCCTCAGGCTTCTCCAGACCAATGACTGAGGGGAACTAAGGCAAGTCTGTTGTTGGCTAAATTTCCTCAAAGACTCCCAGGTGCTTTGTCAATACTTTCTTACACTGCACACTCCCCAACCCTCCTTCTTTGTCTCCTTTACTTGGAGGCTCTCCCCACCTTCCCCAACCTCCCCTCTTCTTTTCTCTCACACAGGCATTTCCCTGAAGAAATACCTTGCATTTCCCAAATGAATCGCATTTTAACATCTTCTCCTAAAAAGACCTAGACTAACACTCTGCACCTTAGGACAGCTTGCACTGCTCATAACCTCTAGAATCTGCTGGTATTTCAACCTATGGTTCAACTCCAGACAATTAGGACTTTACATCTTCCTCAGAGACAGAAGCCAGGTTCAGCCAAAGGGTATGGTCAATGGGCTCATTCTAGAACAGTAGCTATTGTTTTGGCTTCACAAAGTCTGACCATATGCAGCTGTTGCTGTACCATCTGGCTGGTGAGCATTGACAGACCTTCAACAAACAAATGATGCATCCTCAGTATCTGGTCTCACACCCCATTGTTCAATAGGGGAGCAGAATGCCAGGATCTGGACTAGGAAACACTTATTCAGATTCCCAGTTCACAGCACTTCCCATGACATAAAGCATTTCTCTCTCACCAACATGGCCCCAGCCATGGGTCGACCCAAAACATCTTGTTTTCTATTTAGGGTAAGATACTCACAGTCCCAAGCTGAATGTATTGAACGTGCTCAGGGAAGCTTTCCCTCACAGCCTGTGAAATATCTGAAATGCATTCTTGACATTTGAAAAGAACTGGCTTGGTTTTGAAAACGAGAATGACATTTGGGAAGAAAGGTTTTGTTTTTGATAAGACCACATAAAATTGTGTTGAGAGGGTACAGTCCCTCTCTCTGGGTTCCCAAGTCTGTTTCCTCATCAGTGCTACTTTTTTTTTTAAATCCTCACACGAGGATATTTTTCCATTGATTTTTAGAGAGAGTGGAAGAGAGAGAGAAAGACAGAGAGAAACACTGATGTGAGAGAAACACATCAGGGCTACTTTTATTCCAGTTGCTGATTTGCTAGAATCCAAATCATGAGTAATCTGGATTCACAGGGCCCAAAAATGAGATTGGGGGAATGTGATTGCCAGGGGCTTCTGGTCTATCTCCAGAGATGGGGGTGGGGGATGCTAAGTCTCCCCACAAGTTTCTCACACCCTAAGTTCTTCAAAAGCCTAAGGACCATATCCCAGAAGCAGCACGCATGGAAGATATGTGATGAGCTGCCCATGAGGGCTTTTCAGACTCCTCCTTGTAGCTGAAATCATGAACACACTCTGAAGAGGGTAAAGCCCAAAGCACTTTGATTTAATGGTTGTGAACTATAGTGCTATTTTTTTTCTATTTTCTAAAACTGTCTTGTTGCAATATGGTTGGTACAAAATATAAATTCTAGAGGGAAAATAAGATAAAGTGGTAACAAGACAAAGCACCATTCTTTTATATTCTATCCCCTGGTCTTTGTGGCTCGGAACACTGGCATATGCTGAGATAAGTGAGTGCCTGTGGGATTTTGTACCCAGCGTGAAATGTCACAAGCTGCTGGTCCTATGGGAGCCCTGCAGAGAAGGGCCTTTGGAGGTCAGCTCTCAGGCTGTGTGGTGCTGCCTGGGTGACCCAAATATACCAGGACTTAAATCACAAGCCCATCTCCTTCTCTCTCTCTCACTTTTTCTAAGGTGAGATTTCCATAAATATTAATAATTTTAATAAGAATTAAGACAGCAATGATAATGTAGCTTATCTAAAGCATTTAGAATCAAGTAAGTGGAGAGAAAAATTGGACTTCCGCCATTGTAGTCCAAGGTGGAACCCATCAAGAATGACCTAGAAGGATTAAGAAGAGTTACCATTGTCTTTTTCAGCAATTCCTTACAGTTACTGATTTGCCAGAATCCAAATTTCTATTTGTCCTCAATCTAACACTTCTCCATGAGAATGTGGCTCCTTTGGGGATTTTGAGTGTCTGCATAGGATGAATGGGGGAGGGTGTGGAATGTTGTTTCTGCCCCCTACTTTATAATATGCTTTGATTCCAACATCAACAGATTTAAAACCTCAGAAGAAGGAACATGAGTAAGAGAATGGAATTAATGATAAATCCTAAAACTTTAAATCTATAAGCTGAGTGATAGCTGTTTTTATGCTCCTGTGTCTTTGTTTTTCCATGTTTCTATACAAATGTCAACCACAATTATGACAGTCATGTTATATATGCTGCAGCATTTACTAGTAGATGCCTACATAAAAATAATGTCAGTGGGAGCACATAGATCCACCTCCATTAATTTTTTGAGATCACATTGATTAGAAAAAAAATTATAAGTTTCAGATATACAATTCTATAATAAATCACCTGTGTATTGTGCTGTGTGTTTACCACCCGAAGTCAAATCTCCTTCTAGCACCATTTATCCTTCTTTTACCTTCTTATACCTCCCCCCCATACCTCCTTCCCTCTGGCAATCACCATACTATTGTCTGTATCCATGAGTATTTTTTCTTTGCTTAATCCCTTCACCCTTCTCACCCAATCCCCTCTGACAGCTGTCAGTCTGTTCTCTGTATCAATGAGTCTGTCTCCACCTTGTTTGTTAGTATATTTTGTTCATTATATTCCACATATAAGTGAAATCATTTGGTACTTATCTTTCCCTGACTGGCTTATTTCACTTAGCATAATAATCTCAAGCTCCACCCATGCTGTCACAAAAGCTATGATTTCTTTCTTTCTATGGGTGAGTAACATTCCATTGTGTAAATGTACCACAGCTTTTGTATCCACTCATCTACTGATGGGCACTTGGGCTCCTTTCAAATCTTGGCTATTGTAAATAACACTTCAATGAACATAGTGACACTTATATTCTTTCAAATTAGTGTTTTGGATATATTCCCAGAAGTGGAATTGTTGGGTCATAAAGCAGTTCCATTTTTAATTTTTTGAGGTAACTCCATACTGCTTTCCTTAGTGGCTGCACCAATCTGCATTCCCAATAACAGTGCATCAGGGTTCCCTTTTCTCTACATCCTGGCCAACACTGTTGTTTGTTAATTTATTGATGATAGCCATTCTGGCAGGTGTGAGGTGATACCTCATTGTGGTTTTAATTTGCATCTCTGATGATCAACAACAATGAGCATTCTTTCATATATCTATTGGTCATCTGTATGTCCTCTTTGGCCATTTCTTAATTGGATTATTTGGTGTTGTTTTATAAATTCCTTATAAATTTTGGATATTAAGCTCTTATCAGATGTATTGGTGAATATGTTCTCCCATTCAGTGGGTTGTCTTTTCAGTTTGTTGATGGTTTCCTGTGCTGTGCAAAAACGTTTTAGTTTGATGGATGTTTGTCCTATTTGTTTATTTTTTCTTTTGTTTTCTTTGCCTAAGGGAGATATATCAGAAAAAAATACTGCCATAAGAAATGTCTGAGACTTTACTGCCTATGTTTTTTCTAAGATTTTTATTGTTTTGAGTCTAACATTTAAGTCTTTAATCCATTTTGAGTTTATTCTTGTGTATGGTGTAAGAAGGTAATCTAAAAAAAAATTCAAGAGGAGGGAAGACTCCAAAGCTCATTTTATGAGGCATTATCCTAATTCTAAAACCAGATAAAGACATTACAAAGAAAGAAAATTACCAGTATTGCTGATGAACATAGATGCTAAAATGCTCAACACAATATTAGCACACCGGGTCTAGCAATACATTAAAAAGATCATACACCAAGTTGTACTTATTCCAGGCATGCAAATTGGCATAATGTCTGCTAATCAATAAAAGTGATAAATGAAAGATTAAAAACCACATGATCATATCAATAAATATGCAGAGAAAGCATTTGATAAAATCCAGCACCCATTTATGATAAAAACTCTCAGCAAAGTGGGAATAGAGGGAACATGCTTCCACACAATAAAGGCCATATTTGGTAAACCCACAGCCAACATCATATTCAATAGGAAAAAATGTATTTCCCTTAAGATTGGGAACAAATCAGGGATGTCCACTTTCATCACCTTTATTCAGCATAGTACTGGTAGTCCAAGCCGAAGAAATGAAAGACATCCAAATTGGAAAGGAAGAAGTAAAACTGTCATTATTTGCAGATGATATCGTACTGTATATAGAGAACTCTAAAGTCCACCAAAAAGCTACTAGAACTGATAAATCAATTCAGTAAAGTTGCAGGATACAAAGTAAATATCTGCATATCAGTTATATTTTTAATATGTTTTTATTGATTTCATAGAAGAAGGGAGAGGGAGAGAGAAATAGAAGCATCAATGATGAGAATCATTGACTGGCCGCCTCCTGCATGCCCCACACTGGGGCATGTGCCTTGACTGGGAATCAAACCCATGACCTCCCTGGTTTATAGGTCCACAATCAACCACTTAGCCACACTGGCTGGACCCTTCAGTTGTATTTTCATATACCAATAATGAACTACCAGAAAGAGACGCTAAGAAAACAATCCCATTTACAATTGCTTCAAAAAAATGAAATACCTAGGAATAAATTTAATTAAGGATGTAAAAGATGTACTCAGAAAATGAGAAGGCACTAAAGAAAGAAACTAAAGAATATACAAATAAATGGAAGCATATACCATGTTCATGGATAGGAAGAAGTAACATTAAAATATCCATATTACCCAAAACAATCTTTAGATTCAACACAATTCCTATCAAGATATCAATGGTGTATTTCACAGATCTAGAAAAAATATTCCAAACATTTATATGGAGACACACACACACACAAAACAATCACAAAGGCCCGAAAGAACAAAGTTGGAGGAATCATGCTACTTGACATGAAACTATACAATAAGGCCACTGTGCTCAAACAGCCTGGTGCTAACATAAAAACAGACATATAGATCAATTGAATAGAATAGAGAGCCAAAAAATAAACCCATGCACTTATGGTCAATTAATATTTAACAAAGGAGGCAAAAACATACAATGAATGGGGTAAAGACAGTCTATTCAATAAATCAGGGGTGGGGAACGTCCATCCTGCTGGCCATATAAGGCCCGCAAAATGATTTGGTTCTGGCCTTCCAAGGCATTAGGGATGAGTTAAATGTTTGACCAAATATAGCAGGCTAATTTTTAAGTTGACAATTTTGTATGGCCTGCAAAGATGTTATAAATATTCAAATGGCCCTTGTCAGAAAAGAGGTTCCCCACCCCTGCAATAAATGGTGCTAGAAAAATGAGATATATGCAAAAAAAATGAGACTAGGCCACCTTCTTACACCATTAATGTTTTATCCTTAAGTTTGCAGGCCCATTTTTACCAGATTTTAGCACTGTTTGCATGGCCCTGTCATTTCTGTACATAGATAGAATCAGCTGTGACATTCTCATGACACAGCACATCTGCCAGAAGCCAACGGCTGCAGGGTGTTTCTCTTGATCCGCTGCATCCCTTTAATGAGGTCTCCTATCAAAAACATCAGCAGCTAAGGAAAACTATTGGACATATATCTGGGGCACATTTGGAGGATGAAAGTAGATGTCTCTTCGGGCGCCCTTGTGGTCCCACATTGTGCTGTCAAAACTAGGGAGTAGATTAGTCAAGTCATTTTAGGGCAGAAAGTAACATTTGATCCAGGGTTCCTGTAGTCTTTGGGTTTACCACTGTTCATCATAAAAATGTCAGGCTTTCCTTTGGTTTGAAGTATGGACTTCTGTTCAGAACAATGATGACAACATGGTTAATTTAATGA
Source organism: Cnephaeus nilssonii (assembly GCF_951640355.1). Classification (NCBI taxonomy): domain Eukaryota; kingdom Metazoa; phylum Chordata; class Mammalia; order Chiroptera; family Vespertilionidae; genus Cnephaeus; species Cnephaeus nilssonii. The sequence goes on from NC_137082.1 coordinate 19,723,075, forward strand.
AGAGTTTACTATGTGCCTGGCACTATTGCTAGAACTTTATATTAACTCATTTGAGCCCTATCGATAATTCTCTGATGTCCATCCTATTGTTATCCCCATTTACAGATGGGGAAACCAAGTAAAGGGTAAATCATTTGTTACTGGCTCATTAGAGGACAATCTGGCTGCAGAACCAGGCTGCTCTTCCTCTCACTGTGAGGGTACTTCCCCATCTCTCTCAGGGGGATGCTTATATTCAGAGTTGCCAGGGCCTGATGACATGTCTTTTAAAAATAAAGATGATGAAGGGTTTGGAAACTATATAATAGAAGGGGTGTTTGGAATAAGTAAAGAATGAATTAAATGACTAGTCAGAAAACACAGAAGTGGCTCTGTAAACTGCCTTCAGATGCTCAAAGGGTTCTCATCATATGGGCCAGGCTCACTCCAGTTCCCTCTTCACAGAAGAACTGGGATGAATGAGCAGCAGCTGCAGGAAAATCAAATTTATTTTTTAAAATCCTCACTTGAGGATATTCTTATTAATGAGAGAGAGAGAGTCATCGATATGTGAGAGAACATTGATCAGTTGCCTTTAGTCTGTGTCCAGACTGGAATCCAACTCACAAACTTTTGGTATATGGGACGACGCTCCAACCAACTGAGCCACATCAGCCAGGGCTCAAATACATTTTTGAACACTCAGAAAGAACTAGGATAGAAGAATGGCCATGAAAGGTAATAAGATCCTCATATCATGTATGTCCTGTAGTGGAGGCTACAACACCTGCTGGCAAGGAATAGGGCTTTTTGTGCATCAGGGAAGGAGGTCGAACTGGGTGACCTCCAGGATCAATTCCAACTCCAAGGGGGTTTTAGCACTTCAGAAATGAGCTAGGTTAAATTTCAGCAGACACCTTTGGAGACTCTTAGGCACAACCCTCCGGGAAGCTTATAGGGGAAAAGGTAGGGTGGGAAGAATACAGGGCCACAATTTAGACAATAAATGTCAGGTCCTTCCCCCACCATCTGCATGTATGATCCTGCTCATGTGCATTACCCCTCACACCCTTAATTTAGCTTGGAAATGGAGGAAAATGGGCATCATCATTTTGGGAAGTTCTAAAATAGTGATAACTGGCCCCAAAAGTTTTTTGACTAAACATCAGTTATTTGGAAAATGGAATGAAACAAAGTTATCCTGCCCATAGCAGTCTGTCCAATGGTGAAACTGTTGTATAAGGAGTTCTGTAGAAGATTATTTCTGCACATTTTCTGAACATTGAATTTGCCAATAGACTTTGTGCCTCTTTGTCTCTTGTTATAAATTGAAGGTTTTCTCAGCAATTTCTTTTCCTTCTCTTATTATCTTATTCTGTACCAATAAAACTGTTTGTCATCTTGAACTACCCCCCTGGCTGGGATAGTCTAGTGCAGTGATGGCGAACCTATGACATGCGGCCGCATGCCGAGGATGAAACATTTGTGACTAGAGTCTTGGAGTTATTTTTTTCCTCAAAGTGACACACTACCCGAGTTATGCTCAGTTTTTTGGCGAAGTTTGACACACCAAGCTCAAAAGGTTGCCCATCACTGGTCTAGTGTATGTATTCCAGCTTACTGCATCCCCAGCAATAATGGTACAGCTTTACTGTAATTGATTTTCATTCTTCTATGCAAAATGAACATTTATAAAAAGCATTATATCATGCATGTCCTAGAGTGGAGGCTATAACACCTGCAGAAGACCAAGTTTTTATTTGAAAGTTTTCTGTAGGTAGGACATTCTGCTTATATCCTTTTGTAAGTCAATTTGTACTTCAAATGTCATATTTTGGAGACAAGTTAATTCATAAGTGTTTGTAGTCTGCTTTGCAAGCCTCCTCCATGGCATAACATGCTTAAATACACTTCCCATGTTTTAAAAGGAATTTTCCTTTAGATAATTATAATGTCCTCTGAAGGCAGGGCGTATATATAAAATCTCCACATATCCATATCTATTTTTAAAAAACACCTGATTAGTTCACTTAAGATTAAAAGAAGAAGAAGAAACTCATTCTAATCACTTTTGGCATTGGTCCCATTTATCTGAAAAAGATGGTAGTGCATTTACAAAGAATAATTCCCTTTTACCCAAATCTTGATAATGAGAAACTGACATGAAAACAGACCTAATCTTCCTACTACCCAACACCTGAGGCTTGAAGAAAATACAGATCACACTATCCACCCCTCAAAAAAGTCTGCATTTCATATATTAAGTGCTCCTCACACCATTTCAAAAAAATAGAAATTAATTTTGTCTGAAAATATTTTCTCCCAAGTGTAGGGGAAAAGGGCTTGGTGGGATCCAGTGCTTCAATACAGGTGGCTACTGAGAAATAAAGAGTTTCCCCTCCGCTCAAAGGCAGGGTGCACATCTGTATTGTGGTTAATTTAGCCTTCATATCGAATGATGGGAATGACAAAGAAGGCTTACCAGCTAGTTTCTAAAAACCAAAGGATAAAAAGCTGAATGAAAATGCTAAGAAGTTTAGCAAACAAATTGTTTGCCATTTGGGAGTGACAGGCTAGCCAAAAATGCCCCTTGGTTGAAATCAATTAAAAGGAACCAAACATTGACCCCACAGAAGGAAGCTTAATTATCCCACCTACCCAGTAATGGTCCCAATAGAGCTGCAAAGCCCTGGAGACCTCATGGATATTCTAATAATTTAAAATACAAAAAAGAAAGCGATGGGGAGGAGGAGAGAGGTCTTTGCTTCTAAACAATTGTGGCTCTCCTGTGGTTTTGCATAGCTTTCCAGGATTCGCTTTCCAAGCTCTTTATTGAAATTGCTCAGGTCTTTAACTGATCTCCTGCAAGGGCTCAAAAGCCTTAAGCTAATTACATTTGGCTGAGATATGCTTGATGAGATGGGAAAAATATAAAGCTTTTGAAAGGGTGTAAAATCTCTAACCATCTGCTGGTGGTGTTACTAAAAGAACAATAGAGGGGAAGGAGGAGGGCAGCCAGCCAGAGTGATAAGGTTCGGGATTTCTTTAATTACTGGGTCAATGATTCTATTACTGCTTGGAACCTCAGGAAAGATGGACCAAACAAGTTTAGGGGACTAAGCAACATGAGTGCCTAGCAAATAAGCAAAGCCAAACTCTGATACAAAACAAGAGACACCTTTCAGAGGGAGAAAGAAGAATTAGGTCAGCTTAGATTGGAAAGGCATTTCTATTTAGAAATCACTGGTAGTTTTTGGAAAGGAGAGAAAGATGTGCTTGTAAATTGGAATTAGGTTTCAGAACAACCTCTCTGCTTCTTTTCAGGTTATCTGCGCTCTCAAAGGCAGTTTCAGATGGAGCCCTGGTGACGTGCGTCCTCTGATGCATCAGCCAGACAGTTGCTTCTGTTTTACTTGGCAATCCAGGTGAGCAGCCTGCCTTCAGCTTTCAAATCAATGCCCCAGGTGTTGCTTCAATATGGCAAACAGCTTATGTGCATTGCTTTAAATGCCCTGTTCAGTTTCTCTTTTTATTTTTTTTAAATAACGAATCCCCTCAAATTCAGCCAAGAAAATGTTAGATTTTGAAAGACAAACTGATTTAAATCAGTGAGGGGCTGCTACATCAAAGTTTTTTTTTTTTCTTTTCACTTTGTATCGGGTAACTCCTGTAAGTTGAGCAGCAGTGATGCCTCCAATCTTACTTTTGTTCTTTTTCTCAAACTTTGCAGAGGAAATGTCATTTTCTTTCATGCTATTCCATCTTGCTCTGTGTCTGAAGGTGAGTAAAACTACTAAGATAACAAGGAACTGTTTTTTGTTTGTCTTCCCTCTTTGTTATTCACTTTTGATCAAAATCAGGGGAAAAATGACTTCGGTGGTGAATGCATTTTTTTTTTTTCAGATAAACAACTCAAATGCTGTGCATTCTCAGATACACCAAGCAGGATGTTTTGGGAGTAGCCTGGGTCTGCTTTCCAGTGGACAAGCACAGTACTTGGCTGCACAGTCTCTTTGTTCCCTCTTCCACATGCTCTCAGACTTGTCACGGAGGGAGGGACAAACTGTGTCATTGACCACAGGAGAGCACTTGTGGGCAGAGAGGCTTACAAGCAGCTGATTTCAGACACACTGGGGTTTGAGTTGGGAAGAGGTCCCCATCCTACCACATCTCTCCTATGCTCAGTGTCCCATATGCAGGTCCTGGGAGTCCACAGTGATGCTAAAAGGCCTCCCATGATGCCTTCTGTCAGTCAGATGAGTGGATAATAAACAAAGGCTTTGCTAGTGGTTCTTAAAATGCGATCCCTGGACCAGCAACATCAATATCTCCTAGGAACTTGTCAAAAAGTGCAAACTCTTGCCTATCCACCATCCCCAGATCTACTAAATCAGAAATTAGAGGCACAGAGCCCAGCAATTCATCCTTTAACAAGATATCCAGGTGATTTGGATCTGCTGAGAAGGGAGTATGTTCTATGTCATTTATCTATCTATCTACATCCATTATCAGCCATCTGTCTATATGATACCTTGGTCCTGTTTAAACAACCACCCTCCAACAAAAATAAGGCAGAGGGAAAGGTTGAAAATTTTTCAAAAAGAATAGTCTAAATTTGGAAACAAAATACTAGATTTGTGGTGCCATTCAAAATGTGGTCCACAGACCAGTAGCATCACCATAGCCTACAAAGAAGCTCGACAGAATTGTAGATTTCCAGGCCCAGTAAGACCTACTGTATCAGAATCTCTTGGGCAGAGTCCCAAAACTGTTTCAATAAACACTCTAATTTTTATACACACCTAAGTTTCTGAGCCACTGTGCTCAAATAATATACCAACAATATTTGTGGTTACGTTGGTCTTAAACTATTGGAAAAAGTTTAGGGTCAAGAGGTTATCAATCCCCAAATTGTGGTGTTACTTAGGGAGAGCCAAATTGGATAGAATGTTAAACATGAATTTTATAGCTTTTATTTTCAAAAGTTGTTGTGTGAAAATTAAGATACCTAGGAATAAACTTAACTAAGGAGGTAAAAGACCTGTAACTCCGAAAACTACAGGATGTTGAAAAAAGAGATAAATGAAGATATAAACAAATGGAAGAATATACTGTGCTCATGAATTGGTAGAATCAAAATCATTAAAATGTCCATACTACCCAAAGCAATCTATAGATTCAATGCAATCCCCATTAAGATATCAATGGCATATTTGACAGACCTAGAACAAACTTGCCAAAAATCCATCTGGAATAAAAAAAAAGACCCTGAATAGCTGCAGCAATCCTGAGAAAGAAGAACAAAGTTGGAGGGATCACAATACCAGATATCAAGCTATATTACAAAGCCACTGTTCTCAAAACTGCCTGGTATTGTCACAAGAACAGACATATAGACTAATGGAACTATAGAACCCAGAAATCAACCCAACCCATTATGCTCAATTAATATTTGACAATGGAGTCAAGTCAGTCTATTTAATAAATGGTGTTGGGAAAATTGGACAGATACCTGTAAAAAATAAATCAAACTAGAGAACCAAGTTACATCATATACAAAAACAAACTCAAAATGGATAAAGGTCTTAGATGGGAAACCATAAAAATCTTATAAGAATCCACAAGCAGCAAAATATCAGACATATGTTGTAGCAATATCTTTACTGATACAGCTCCTAGGACAATGGAAACTAAGAAGAAAATAAACAAATGAGACTACATCAAAATAAAAAGTTTTTGCACAGCAAAAGAAACCAACAAAACAACAAAAAGCCCACTGCATTTGGAGAACGTATTTGCCAACATTATATCTGATAAGGGTCTGATCTCCAAAATTTATAGGGAACTCATACATCTTTACAAAAGGAAGATAAACAACCCAATCAAAAAATAGGCAAAGAGTCTAAATAGACACTTTTCAAAAGTGGACATATAGAAGGCCAAGAGACATATGAAAACATGCTCCAAGTCACTGATCATCCTAGAGATGCTAATCAAAATGACAATGAGGTACAATCTCATACCTATCAGATTGGCTATCATCAACAAATGACAAGTGCTGGTGAAGATGTGGAGAAAAAGGAACCTGTGTGCATGGCTGTTGCAGCTACTGTGGAAAACAGTATGGAGTTTCCTCAAGAAATTAAAAATGGGACTCCCATTTGACCCAGTAGTCCCACTTCTAGGAATATATCCCAAGAAAACAAACACCAATCAGGAAGAATATATGCACCCCATGTTCATAGCAGCACAATTTAAAATAGCTAACATTTGGAAACAGCCTAACTTCCTATCAGCAGATGAGTGGATTAAAAAATGGTGGTACATACACAATGGAATACTACACTGCTGTAAAAAAGAAAGAACTCTTACCATGGATGGACCTGGAGAGCATTATGCTAAGCAAAATAATCCAGTCAGAGAAAGATAAATATCACATGATCTCACTCATTTGTGGAATATAATGAGCAACATAAACTGATGTACAAAAATAGATCCAGAGACGGAGAAGTATTGAACAGACCATCAAACCTCAGAGGGGAGTTAGTGGGGGAGGTAAGAGATCAACCAAAGGACTTGTATGCATGCATATAAGCATAACCAATGGACACAGACACTAGAGGGGTGAGTGTATGTCCTGGAATGTGGGCGTGATGGGGAGTGGTCAATGGGGGAAAAGCAGACATATGTAATACTTTAAACAATAAAGAATTAAAGAAAAAATGAATAAATAAAAAATTATTTTGTAAAAAAAAGTTATTATTTGAACTTTCTTATTTTCCCAGACCAGAAACCACTCTTTCGCTTCCATCTTTCTTCCTACCTCTGTCATTGTTTTCTTTCTCCTTCCCTCTCCCTTTCTGTATTTTCCTAATGCCTTTACTGTAATTCCTTTTCTTCAAATCTCATAGAGATGCTAACTCTTCTACTGATTGTGGTCATAGTAATTAGATTTACCTGAATTCAATTCCAGTTGTGCAACCAACAGAGACTGAACTTAAAAAGTGATGGGTCATTATAATAAAAATGCTGCCTAATTTAGCAGGGTTATAGAAGGAGGAATAACTTTATGGCAATTCCCAACTAGAACATGGAAGGATACTGGAACCTCTGTTTTCTCTGGGGAATCTATTAAGACAAGCCTAAATTTTTCAACATGGTTTGGAGAAACTATGTTGAGAGGTAACGTATTAGTTTCCTATTGTTTTTGTAACATTTCCATAGAGTTAGTGGTTTAACACAACACAAACTTAATATCTTATAGTTCTGGAGGCCAGAAGTCTGAAATTGATCTTGTGGGGCTAAAATCAATATGTCAGCAGTTACCTTCCTTCTGGAGGCTCTGGGAAGAATCCATTTCCTTACATGTTTTCGTTTTCAGAGGCTCCTTCATCCATCTTCAAAGTTAGCATCATAGCATCTTGAAATCTCAAGTGCTCTCTCTCTCACACACACATACTATATTTTTCATGCCTATTACTTATCCTACTTATTTATATTTAATTACTAGTTGTTTTGCAAGTTTTATTTATTATAAACCTTATTGCATGAAGTTGTCTATAATTTAATGGAAAAATAAGAGAAATGAATAATTTTGAACAGTATGAATATTAATTTTGAACAGTATTCCCTTACATTAAAATTATATGTCCATAACGTAATATGTTATGAACCATACATCTCTCAATCCTGAACATTATTATTTCATGAACTATGTTCAAAAGTATATGAAGGGCCCTAACTGGTTTGGCTCAGTGGATAGAGCATCGGCCTGCGGACTGAAGGGTCCCAGGTTTGATTCCGGTCAAGGGCATCAACCTTGGTTGTGGGCACATCCCCAGTAGGGGGTGTTGCAGGAGGCAGTTGATTGATGTTTCCCCCTCATCGATGTTTCTAACTATCCCTCTCCCTTCCTCTCTGTAAAAAAATCAATAAAATATATATTTTTAAAAGTATATGAAGGACAGGTAAAATAATTTTGAGGAATAAACTAAGTATGATAATGGAAACTTTTTTCTTTAAAATATGTCTCTAAGAAGAAATATTTCTGTGTTTTTTTCTGCTAGTTTCAGTTAAAATCCAAGGCTAATAAACTATGACATCTCTGAAAATGAAGACATGCTTCTATGTCAAAAATGTAAGGTGTAAAAACGAGATGATATTTATTGTTTGGAAACATGACTGATTCATCTCGATAATATTTCCTTTAAAGATGAAATAAAGCGATCACATACAATCAGTCTAAAGCCCTTGCTATTGTTGAAATGTTTACTTCACTTTTTTCTTTTTTTGTAAAATCATTGCAGCAGATGTTATAAAATAAATGTAGTGAAACAATCAAGCAGCAAGCTCCCTAATTGTTTCTGTCTTGATTATAAAAACACATTGAAAGGTAGATCCTCACAGTGAAATAAATGAAAAATATAATTAACATTCAGAGTACTCCGTATACCACCTGCTCTTTACATACTGGGCTGAAATGAAGACACCTGATGTATAAAGAGTAATGAAAAGAAATTGGGCTTCCTTCTGAGACAAAGAGAAAAGTTACACTTAAATTTGAAAGCAGATACTCTGATATCTGAGTTTAAGGTTATATGTTAATATGTGGATTGACAAAATTTTGGTCTTTACAACAAAATGTATAAGTGAACACATTTACACATCTGTGTTATTACAATCCCTGCCAACCCCACTCACTTTATGGATCAGACCTGTATCTGTTAGTTCTGTCATCTGATGGTCTTTCTGTAAAAATGTTATGATTAGGATGTTGACTGGTAGTTCACTGTCCTAATGCAAATCTCACTTGTAGTATACTCAGAGAAAGCAAAGCACAATAGGTTCACTAGTAAAAAAGGGAGCCCCCTTTTAAGTACAGCAGCAAAAAGAAATGTGTTTAAAGGAAACTTACATTTTTATTCTAAGGGAGAGAAATTATGTCACACCATCCATAGCTTGAAATTCTTGGGGTCCAAGCCACAGCCCTATAGGTCACCTCTACTGGAGGTTAACATCAGGGGAGCCATTCCTCCCCGCTCCCAACCCCAGTCCACCAGTTTGGGAAGAGGTGGACAGAGAAGAGACTATGCCTAAGAAGGGCAAGGCATTATGGGATAATCTTGTTTTCCCAGCACTAGTGAAACACTCATGTGTATTGATAAAGACTGCATCATTGAGGAGTTCCACATAGCATGAGAGGTTTCACATTCAGGGTAATTTGGGCTACATTCACATAGATGTTATGCGCTGTGGGGAGGGGCAGTCCAGCAAATTTTTTTTCTATTAAGGGCAAGATAGTAAACATTTTAGACTTTGTGTGTTCTAATAAAATTTTATTTATGGACACTAAACTTTGAACTTATCTCTCTCCCCACTCCCCAACCATTTAAAAATGTGAAAACCATTCTTAGCTCACATGCCATGTGAAAAGGGGCAGTGGGTCACTTTTGGCTTATGGGTCATAGTTTGCTCACCCTTGCTATTCTTGCTCACTCTGATCATTCTTCAAAAATGGTTTCATTCAATCTTTTCTGCAACTCCAAGAAGCATGAGGATAAGTACATCTCTCACTGAAGAGGAAACTGAGGCTCCCAGGATCTTAAGAAGCTAACTCTTGGTTATAGCTACTCAGTGACAAAGCCAGAACTAAAAAACAGATATTCTGAATCTTCATCCTATCACACACACACACACACACACACACACACACACACACACACACACACACTTTATAGGGTTCATAGGAAATAGTGAGAAAAAAAATCAGAAAAAAATGAATTGTATATACACAGTGTTCCTTAGTATCTGCTGGGGATTGGTTCCAGAATCACTTTCCCACCCTGCCCTCAGGATAACAAAATCTGCAGATGCTTAAGTCCCTTAGCCCTTAGTACCCACAGTTCTGTATCCTAAGCCTAAAGACATTATAATTTATACTTGTTGTTAGCTTGCACTTCACTTTCTACTTGTCTATATCTATTTCCCCCCACCCCCAAGAAGATCTTAAACTATAATATACCTTCAGTCTCCATCAATTTTGGTCAACCTTAAGTAAATAGATAAAGAATTACTATTTCATATTATACTAGAGGCCTGGTGCATGGATTTGTGCACTGGTGGGATCCCTCGGCCTGGCCTGTGAGGATCGGGCCAAAACCAACTCTCCAACAACCCCCAAGGGGTCCTGGATTGCTAGAGGGTGGTTCTCAGGTGACACACCCAGGAATTGGGCTCCCTCCTCTCTGGTTCCGGGTGTGTCATCCGAGAACCTCTGCTGCCAAGTGACCGCAGCTTGGCAGCTCCTGCATTGAGCGTCTGCCTCCTGGTGGTCAGTGCATGGCATAGCAACTGGCCACTTGGCCAGTTGCTTAGGCTTTTATACATATAGATTTATTATCTGATACAAGAAAAAATAATTGGGATGTATGCATTCTATATGATACTTAGAAAAAGTCCAATATGTTCATAATGAAAAATAAATTCAAATGATGTCATATAATAATGACACAATGTTAATATAGTTAAAACTTTGTCAAATATTTCTAAATTTAGCTAGAAATAAAAATCTTTAGGAAAAAATTTAAATATTTTATGCCAACACATAAGATTCATTTTAGAGGAGACCTCCTATAATATTACTTTCCTATTTGGTTATTAACCTGAGTGATGCTATTTTACTGGGTTTCATATGTGCTGTAGATCCTGCTGGGAAAGCATAAAACTGGACTCATTTCAGAAGAGGCAATATGACCATACGGGAAAAAATGCCATATGTGGAATCTCACTTTATGCCTGTTGAAATTTCTGTATTTCAGGTCTCCTAGGGACATGTCCATTGTGCTATTGTATAATTTTATCAGCATGAGCTTCTGCTGAATATTTTCTCTTCTTTTCAAAAGCCATATTTTGGTGGAGCTAACTTCAAAACTTAATGTTGCAACATCTGTGCCCATACACCTGGGAGCCTTAGAAGATGTATCCTGAAGATTATCTACATTTTCTAATCTTACAGAATGTTACAAAATGAGAGGGAAAGGTTATACATTTCTCCTGGTCTGGAATTTTTTTTTAAAGAATCCCCTTTATATCTCCTTAGGAAGATTCTCAAAATAAAAGAGAACCGATCTTTATAGGACTATAAAGAACATCCCTAAAAATGTAATAGAATGCTCATTTGTTTTTTGTTTGCAGATAAGAATGTCTTAATACATATGTTAAACTTTCCATTAAGAGATACTGTGTATATGCACAAAACCTGGAGCTATTTTCTCAAAGATGTTTTCAAACAAGATTCTTTAATGTCTATAGGAAACAAAAGAAAATTCTACTACTTTGGATTTATTTACTATTTTGATTCTGTGGATCTACCTATAAATCATGGCTTCTTCTTTATGAATCATTATGTTACAAACCTGAAGCTGATACCATGGTAATGATCTAGTGATTCATAATAGGAAAAGAGCAATGGCAAGGCCAGACATCATGGGCATGTCATGTGGGCAGCTTCACCAGGAAAGAAGTTGCAACTTTGCACTCCCCAGGGAACAACTGGCCCATTCCCTGCAAATTACTGAGGGAAGAGGTCCAACAAAGGGGAGATAGACACATGGCCAATAAAGTTGGGATGACATAGGGAAGGTACTTGCTTATCAATCTAGCCTGGGGAACCATGGATTGGCCAGAATGGGCATGGCCACTGCAAGCCCATGAAAATTTGGGAATACATTATCCCCTAAACAGTGGAGTTCCCTCTCTCTTGTTGCTCTCTTGGCTCTTGACTCATGGGTTGCTCTTGTTCCTGCTTCCTTGCATTTATTTGTATGGCCCATAGCCATGAGGACCTCACATTCAATGGACTGATGGACTGCAACAGGAAACACGAAATAAGCAAGCCTGACTGCTCCAACATAGAAGATAAACTCTGGACACTAGCTCTGATTCTAGCCCTATTAAAGCCATAGCTACACTACTTTTATTGTGGGGCTGAGGAAGACTTAGAAAAAGTCCAATCCTACCTAATAGTAGAGTAATATGCAAATTGACCGTACCTTCACCACACCCATCAGCCACGCCCACCAGCCAATCAGAGTGAGTATGCAAATAAACCCAACCAAGATGGCTACAGCCACAGAGAGCAAGGTTTTCCAGGCAACAGAGGAAGCCAAGCTTTCCACCTGACCTTGCCTGGCCTAAGCCTCCACTCAAGCTACAAAGTTTCAATTATAGAAGGTAAACAAATCTAAACAGAAATGGCGGCAGCCATGGAGCTGGAAAGAGCAGGCCAAGGTTGTCCCTGGAAACAGAGGAAGCAAAGCTTCTGCAGCCCTAGCCTCCCTAGGCCTCCACTCCAGGCTACAAAGTTTCAATTATAGAAGGTGAATTAACCCCAACAGAAATGGCTGCCGGCCATGGAGCAAGCATGAGGCTTGGCTCTGCTCCAGGATACAAAGTTTCAATTGTAGAAGGTAAATAAATTCCAGATACCAGGGCCTCTGCTTGGGTCTCCAGGGGGCGTGGCTGGCCTGCAAACCACCACAGGCCCCTTGCTCAGGCCGCCCCATGCCCCAAGGGAACCCCCATCCTGATCCAGGACACCCTTCAGGGCAAACCAGCTGGCCCCCACCCGTGCACCAGGCCTCTATCCTATCTAATAAAAGAGTAATATGCAGATTGACCATCACTCCAACACACAATATGGCTGCCCCCATGTGGTCAAAGATCCTGCCCCCATGTGGACACAAGATGGCCACCACAAGATGGCCAGCAGGGGAGGGCAGTTGGGAGGCACCAGACTGCAAGGGAGGGCAGTTGGGGGTGATTAAGCCAGCAGGGGAAGGCAGTTAGGGGTGACCAGGCCAGCAGAGGAGGAAAGTTGGGGGCAAACAGGTTGGCAGGGGAGCAGTTAGGCATTAATCAGGCTGGCAGGGGAGTGGTTAGGAAGTGATCAGGCTGGCAGGCAGAAGTGGTTAGGGGCAATCAGGAAGGCAGGCAGGCGAGCAGTTGGGAGCCAGCAGTCCTGGATTGTGAGAGGGATGTCCGGCAGTCGGACATCCCTTGAGGGGTCCCAGATTGGAGAGGGTGCAGGCTGGGCTGAGGGACACCCCCCCTCCATGCACGAATTTCATGCACCGGGCCTCTAGTATGTTCATAATGACAAATATTACCTTGGAAATTCAGGGATTTAATTCCATGCAAATAAAACATTCTCATTCTCCTCTGTGATCTCAAAAATCTCTTTTTGGGGGGATATCGCAAGAATTCCACTCCCACAAACAACAGTTGGGGACAAGGACCTCTCCCTACCGGTAACAGATGGCAACACAGATGGGACCTACCAGGAGAATTGACTAATGGAAAGTGTGGAAAGCATCTCTTCTCTGCTCCTCCCCTGCAAAAGCACACTGGCAGCCTGCAAACCAGCACTTGGAGGGTGAAACAGCAGGAGAAGAACCTGGCCTGGATTGTGGGGAGAAACCTGTCTCACTAGCCTGGGAGTTTTAGAATTCATTTCTCACCCTATCTACTGAATTGGTGCTTGGCTGGATTTTTCACTTATTTTTCTCTGCCCTACACCACTTCTGCATCTTTGGATGCAGACCCAGGAGAAAGCAACACCCTGCTCCCAGCATCGAAGCCACAGCAAGCTCCAGAAAATGCTGGGCAAGTACAAGACCCCGATGTTGCCACAAGTTTATGCCTAGTACCCAAACTCTCTTCCCCATTTACAAAACTCATCTCTCCACACCTCTCTGCATTTTGCCTGTGTTTCTATGGTTTATCTTCTCTCTGTTTCCACCCCAACGTAACTCAGACTACAGCTTTGGATCTGCTGTCTTGCTGTCTTGGATCCAGCACTGTGGGCCTCTGCAGGGCAATGGGTAGATGGGTGCCAGGAGAATGCAGAATGCATGGAGCTGGCACGCACTTGCTACTGCCTTGGGATTTACTCCTGGTACATAAAAGCCCAAATGCCCTCAACTTTCTTAAGCCCTGGGAGGTCCTGGCAGCACTGTGCCTAGGACAGGGCTCCCAGTCTAGCATGGCCTGACCCCCAGACCCTGCTTCCCTCTGCCTCCCCTCTCCTCTCTGCTTCTGCCCTTAGAGTGTGCCTGCCTAGGCAGGGCACAGTTTTAATTTCCTGGTACCAAGGCGCTGATAGGGAGGGTTTGCAGAGACAGCCTCCAACTGAAGCTGCTGGTGAGGGGGACCCACAGTTCCACCTTCTGTCTAGCCCTGTGAGCTCTCCAGCCAAAGCGCCCCTCGAACCTCTTGAGCCTTTGGCTCCGGTTCATGCCTTTAACCCAGTGGTGGTAGAGAAAGCCTGGATAGAAAGCCACCAAAATAAAGGTGCTGCCAGGTTCCTGCTCTTGGCAATCTAGGACTGCTCCCTGCCTGGCCCAGGCCTCTCCCCTGCTCTTTGCTATGGAGGGACCACTCCTGGCTATGCCAGAAAACACCACCCTGACAGCCAGGATGCTTAAGGGCAGAAATAAATTTTAGTTTCTGTTACAAATGCAACTGCTGTATTTCTGACTTCTGTCAACATTGCTGCTTGCCACTAATGCTTCTTCCAGGTATAACTAATATAGAAAAGCCTCAAATATACAGGTGCTCAGAGAAATGAAATTTTTTTATGAACTAACCTTGGAGACTGACTGCAAACAGAATTTAATCCCAGGGCCTGGGTGTTAAATCTCTGTCTTGCCAAGTTAACAGAGAATGCTCTTTCTCCCCTCCTCTAGCTCAGTGAAAGAATATAATTTTTCTGCCCAAGACAATAAAGGGTGAAAACTTCCAATAGCATCAGAGACCATCAGAATCACCCCTGTGGAGTTCAATAAACCCAACTAAACAGTACCTGATAAACACTGGCTGTTGGCAAAACTCCATATCTGAGCAAAATTGTATTACTATTTCGGGAAGGTCTCAGCCCCTGGTGCAGTCTCATGTCACTGAAACTGATAGTGGGGTGTTGTGTAGCAATCCTAGGCTCTGGCAACATGACATAGAAACTAGGAAAAATTGGGGATACTCATATTTTCCCATAGCTATCAAAGGGACAAAATATTTTGGGGGTTTTTCCCCCAAATACAATAGTAGTACAATCTCCATTCACAGTACCTTGAAAATGCCTACTCTGGCAAGGAATTTTATTCTGGGTTTTTCAAGAAAAAGACTGTCTGCCTCTAAAGTGCTAATACGTGGTCTTCAAAAGGATTGTTATATGAGCTATCTATTGGAATGCAGAATCTGAGAAATAGATCTTATGTGAACCAAAGCTATCTAAGTCAATCAATTTAACTCATTGACTTGTTAAACCAGTGAATTTTTCTAAATGGTACTTTTATCCGTGGAAGTTTGTCTTTTAAAATATTAGTGTGTTTGGCAGTAAATGAACCTATGTTTCTAAAATTTATAGAATGCGTTTGCCAATCTTGGACATGATAATTACATGATAATTGCTTACTTTTTGCTTTTTCTCCCTACTTATCCCTCCAGAATTTAACAATTATTAATAAGCAGATCATGGCAATATGTTTCTTTGCATAAATTCAACAAGACCAGCCTTCACCTGTGTTCTTATTAACCAAGACTTTGACCAGAATGCCATGTCTAAGAGACTCATGCCTAGACTCCGGATGTCACCAGAAAGCCTTATGGAACTAATATTGACTTTCAAAGCCCACTGGAGAAATGGCCTGATACTTTGCTTCGTCATGTGGTTCATGCAGTCTTTCCAGGTAAGGAATGAAAGTTGCTTTCCTGAAAGATGGCAAGGAAGGAACCTCAAGACATCTTTGAGGACCCCAAGGACTTGACATATTGATCCAAACCTACAGTTATTACAGGCAAAGCCTGATGGAAACTGTGGCTGGACTTCTTCACCCTTAGGGTCTGCTATAGCTCAATCTAAAGATTCCTTGTGAAAATTCCAGCAAAGCAAATTTGAAAAAGCCTGTGTGATCTATTTGATCAGTTACTATTCCTGTTGTGTTTAGGCAAATAATCAGGCCAAATTAAAACTGGACTTAATGCAGTTTCTTTAATGAAAATGAGGGTAATCTTAGGGAGTAAAACTGTATTTCAAAGGGAAATCAGAATACCCAATTGAGAATATTGGACTCCAGTGCAGTTACTAACTGTTTTCAAGGTTTTGTTTATGTATGCCATACAGACCTCATCACCTGATGACATCACCAGAGATGTTCTAACTGCAGAAAATCTATCAGGTTGACACTGCTTGATTTCATTCCAGCAAAGGCCTTACATCTGGAAGTCTTCTCAACTGGTTTATGATTTGCTGTTTTCATTAACCTTTGTGTTTTGTAGTCTTCTATTTTCATAGAACGCATGTCCTTATTTGCCTGATTGCTTGTTCACACAATATAAATCTGACTTTAGGAGCCATCTGCATCACTGTCTCCTGAAATTAGACTCAACTGTTTGGACTTATGGTTGAGTCAATGAAGTATGGACAGTCTATTGGCATTGCTTGAAATTGCTTTTCCTTTTATGCCCAAATGGTTCAGACAGAAGAGGCCCAGAGTTTCTCATGGGGGAAATTTTATAACATTTGCTTTAGCTTATTTAAGTTAAGTATGATGGGCAGAAGAGCTTCAGAAAGGTTCAACCCACCTGCCTCCAGGGAAGCCACTCCTCCAACCTAATCTAGAATATTGTAAAATTACTCATATTTTCCTTTATTACATGGGTTTATACCTCTCACCAGACCTTTAGTTACTATAAGTCCCCTTATATTTGAATTATGCCTTTTAACTTTATTGTCAAGTTTTTCACTTCTAGAATAAAACAAGGATGCCGGTTTTTCCAACAAGCTAGACTCTGGACATCGCCTTGCCACCTCCCAGGGACACTAGACTGACCTGAACTGTGAAAAATCCCTCTTCCCTACATGAAGACTCATTCCTTTTTGCTTCCTCTTCCTCTGTCAGATAGGGGGGAAACTCTAAGCCTTGGGATAGGCAGATCTATGCCCCTTGACACCAAGAAGCATTTAGAAGAAGATATCGAGTCCTTTGTCTATTTGCCCTTTGTAGGATTACAAAGAGATTAGTTCTCTCTAAAGGGGGACTGATACCTTTGTAATTAGCTAGTTATTAATAATAGAAAAGGAACAAATGGAAGGTCAGACATTATAGTCATGTCATTTGGGCAGGAACCTGCAATTTTGCACTCCCCAGGGAACCACTAACCCATTCTATGCAGACTACTGAGAGAAGGGATCCAACAAAGGGGAGATAGACACACGCTCAGCAAAGCTGGGGTGACATAAGGAAGGCATTTGCTTGTCAATCTAGCCTGGCGAACCATGAATTGGCCAGAATGGCTATGGCTACTTCAAGCCCATGAAAATTTGGGAATACATAATCCCCTAAACAAAGCAGTTCACTCTCTCTTGTTGCTCTCCTGGCTCTGGGCTCATGAGACTCACTCATTCCTGCTTCCTTTTATTCATGGCCATGCAGACCCCACATGAAATGAACTGATGGACTACAACAGGAAACACAAACTAAGCCAGCCTGTTGGTACACTGGACTGTTCCAGCATGGAACAGAAACTCTGGACACTGGCTCTAATTCTAGCACTATCAAAGCCACAGTTACATATCTTTTATGGTGGGACTGAGAGAGAGGGGACCTTGGAAACTCAGGGATTTAATTCCATGCAAACATTACTGACTCTCCTGTGTGTGTGTCAGAAAATTCTTTTTCTTGGGATGTTGTAAGAATTCCACTCCCATGAACAAAGGTGGGGACAAGGACTTCTCCCCACCCGTAACAAAACTATTATAATGTTGTCTGTCAATTCTCAATTAAAAAAATAAAATAAAATTATGGTTGATTCAGCATTTCTCAAACAGAAGATTGAGATCTTGACAAAGAAAAAGTACTTTATGAATAAGAGAGATGCCTTTCATCTCACCTTTTATTAATTATTTTACCTTTATAGAAAAAAATGCCTATTGAAACGCCCTGCAGGTGATGGTGCTAAAAATGGAATGTGCAGAACAATTTTTGTTGAAGGATAATGTAGCATACATAAAGTTTATATAGATGCAAATAGTTAGGAAGGACAATGAATGTATTTGTGGAACTTCATATGTGGATTCTCTTGACTTTGTCACCAATTTATCAAATTATGATAAATACTAAACACTTAATGGCATGCTTCCTATGCCCCAGGTACAGGAAGCTTTTCATGTGTTAACTCAAACTTTCACCACAACTGATGTGACTTTTGTCATCACCATGCTACAGATAAGAAAACTGAGGCATTGAAAGATTAAAGAACTTGTCCAGGTTCACCCAGCTTGCTAATTAGGAGCAGAGCACCCTGAATCTACGTTGCTCCATTTTCCTTTGGTCACTTTTCTTACATGTAACAGAATAGCTTTTAGCTTTGCTTTAAAGCAAATAATCCTATCTAATGAAGAGGGAATATGCTAAATGGCCATTGTGCCCTCACAAGATGGCAGCACCCACAGCCAATAAAGAGGGAATATGCTAATTGACTGTCACGCCCTCACAAGATGGTGGCACCCACAGCCACAAGATGGCAGAACCCAATCCCCTCAGCCCCACCTCTTCCAGCCTCAGTCCCCCAGTCCACTCAGCCCCGCCTCATCTAGCCTCAGTCCCCCAGTCCACTCAGCCCCGCCTCATCCAGCCTCAGTCCCCCAGTCCCCTCAGCCCTGCCTCATCCAGCCGGAGTCCCCTAGTTCTCTAAGCCTGCCTCATTCAGCCTCAGTCCCACAGTCCCCTCAGCCCCACCTCATCCAGTCCCCACAGCATTCAGCCTCATCTGGCCTCAGTCCCCCAGTCCCCTCAGCCCCTCAGGGGAAGGCAGTTGGGGACGATCATGCTGGCAGGGGTGCAGTTAGGTGTCAATCAGGCCAGCAGAGGAGTGGTTAGGGGGCTATCAGACTTGCAGGCAGAGTGGTTAGGGGCAATCAGGCAGTCAGGCAGGTGAGTGGTTATGAGTCAGCAGTCCTGGATTGTGAGAGGGATGTCTGACTGCCAGTTTAGGCCCGATCCCTGCAGGGGGTCCCATATTGGAGAGGGTGCAGGCTGGGCTGAGGGAACCCCCCCCCCATGCACAAATTTCATGCACTGGGCCTCTAATAAAACAATAAAGGTAATGCATGTTAAGTTATTTCAAACTTAAACAGAAATATTCAAGGCAAGGTGAATCTAACTAAGTATCTGTGGTAAAGAAGGGAAGGGACAATGTAGTTAATTCATGACCACAGGCATTATTACTCTCCTACAGATAAAAGTCAGGTCTTAACAAAACACATTAAACTTCAGCGTTTTGACAGTCCAGTAGCAGAAGTTGACCTCATTTCTTTCTCACATGTCATTGCCCTGTTTGCAGAAGAGATTGGTAGTCTCACAAGGGAGGGGTAAACAGTGGGTAGTTAACCAACTCCTCAGTAATTACAGGTACTCAATGCTAGAAAAGTCACTGTGAGGAGGGTGACATGTCCATGTGTGCTGAACATGAGTTTTTTTCCTGTAGGACAAGCTACTAAAAAGGATATGTATATCCATTTAATGTTTCTCATTGGCATGTCTTAACAGACACTTACAAAATAAATAATTTCTGCTATAGAGAAACTATTCAGGCAAGCACCACTGGGCATTTTATATTTTAAGAGCACAATTGAAGGGATCAATGCCAGGTAACTGGGGCTAAAGTAAGGGTTGTATCAAATGTCTGTTATCATTGTCATACATAAAATACTCCAAATATCTCATTTACTTG
Organism: Cnephaeus nilssonii; assembly: GCF_951640355.1. NCBI lineage: Eukaryota > Metazoa > Chordata > Mammalia > Chiroptera > Vespertilionidae > Cnephaeus > Cnephaeus nilssonii. Next base: position 19,742,842 of record NC_137082.1, read on the forward strand.
ACTTGCCAGTAACATGGTGTCATGAGCCTGAACTAGAATTTGCAATAGAGAAAGGCTATTAGATGCAGAGACATGGAAGAATATTGGGCTCTATATTGAAAATTTAAAAAAAAGAGGTGTCATAATCACTAACATGGCTTACTAATTAAACTGTATCAATGCTCCTGTCAAGAAGAGTTCATAATTTGGAAGCTGTAGCTACTATTGACCTGATTTTACAATTGAGATCATGTCTGCATTTTAATTTGGAAACAAAATTGATCACTGTGTTCTATAAACAAGGCCTATCAAGTTATTACTTTACAACCGCTTTGCAAACACATATTTATTTAAGAGCAGCATGATTTATGATATAGTGTTCCAGAGAAATCATTTCACTTCATATTTCATATTTTAGTTTCTTTTAAGAGATTGCATTGTATATGAAAATGGAATTCTTCAAGTTCTTCAGTAAATATTGAATTTCTTTGATAATGGTTTTTTAAAATAGATTCTTAAAAAAGATTTCTATCTTTACTCCAATATATTGACTTCTTGCCCCAAATACTGTTTTAAAATTTACAGTGTTCATTCCTCTTATGTCTTCAAAAATTATAATAATGCTGTTATTTTTAACAGTATTCTATATTATGGCATCCTAATATTACCAGACAAAGCTTGCAATTTAGAAGGTTCATGTAATGTACATATTTTACATAAATTGTTTCTTTAATCACTACTATATAAAGGATGACAGAATAAAGTCAATACTAAAGGTGACATTTGTTTTATAACCATTTAAATTTTCTAGGACTCATCTATCTAGTTAATAATTTTGATATCTTATAGGCTTTCTCAATAACATAATCTTTAAAGTAAGTGGAATCTAAATTAAATTTTTTTTTTTACTATTTAAAAGGACAAAAAACTGTTATAAGTATCTTCTCTTGCTACTTGATAATATTCTACTCACAAAAGTAGGTTTAGGATTAAAGCAATGTTCACCCCCACCCCCCTGCCCCGGCCCTTAACAGACTGCAATTGCATAAGGATAACTCTGATGGTGAATTCTGGGCAGGAATCCAAAGGAACTCTCTATTTTGATGGTTTAATGTAAGAGCAGTCCTACCTTTTTCACCTTCTTTTTCTTCTTGGGCATCTGTTAGTGGGACCACTTCTGGTTGGTCCACAATCGTGGTATCTTCTTGGTTTGATGAAAGCTCTAAATAGAATGAGAAGGAATGATACTCAAGGATGTTTTAGTTGAAATCATTGACAAAGCACAGTTACTAAAGCACAGAAAGTTTAATACAATTCTCCCCGAGCCCTCCAATTTTTAATAGGCATACAAAACAGAACACTCTTGTCATTCTCTGTAAATCACTGCCTAAAAACACACATGCACACCGCTCGCACACAAGTCTGTATAAGAGTCATGCTTCATAGTTTCATCTCATTCTCACGTAACAATATGTCCTGGTTTCAGTACCTTCTGTTTCCATGTATGAGCTCTGTGACTCTTCCTCAATTTTTATCTCATTTTTCACTGAATCATTCTCTTGTCCTGTTAAAAAGAGTGATTAAAAAAAAAAGAAATGTGATATGCATGACCATAGCTTTATCCCTGGTTTGAAAAAGCAAAAATTTCAGAAACCATGCTTTGATCATACTAGTACGTAGATAGGTAGAAAACAGTTTTGAAGAAAGTGGAGGGTAAAGATGTCATTTTGCAAATCAAATTTATCGCAATTATTTTATAAAAAGTATCCAGATAATTTAGACAAAAACTCTTCTTTGAGCTGACTGGTGTAATTAGTATTTGCCTTATGAATGTACTAACAGCAATGGACACAACCTGGAAGTTTTGAAATTTTAAATGATTTCTGGGCTGCACGAGTTAATTGCATTTAAGTTTCCTTTAAGGTATAGATAGTTCCTGTATTGAGGATTCCTGGAAAATTAAAACACTACTTGCATGTTCATTCTTCCATCAATAGAGCATGAGAAACTTGAGTAACATGAGTACACACAGATTGGGTCACCTAACAGCTCCACTCTTCTCTAATGGCACCTACTAAATATAGCCAAGGTCAGGAGGGAATTCAGCCAACTCTTAGTTACTCTGAGGCTGATTATCTACTAAGTAGTAATGGTTTTCTTCTACACACCCTGGCTTCTCCCGCTCCCCTTCCCAGTAGAGATTAAAACATTTAAGTGCTCATTAAGATAGAAAATGGAAATCTTTCCATTTTGCCTAATAATAACATATTTTATGCTGAGGCTATTTCTCCCTATCACTACTCAAAGTGTGGTGCATGGGCAAGAAATATTAGAATTTCCTGAGAGCTTTTCAAAACGATAGGATTTCAGGCCTCATGTCAGACCTGCAGAATCAGAGTGTGCATTTTAACATTTCTAGGTGTTCCATTTGCACACTAAATCTTGCGAAGCACTAGCCTAGAAAATACATTTGCAAATTATTGATTCCATACAAATGCCATACATTGTCTACCCATTTTATTCACATTTTCTCTAATCATATCAGGCCTGTAAAGTAAGTATTATGAACCCTATTCTGCTTTCAAAATTCTTAACTAGGTTTATCTGACTACTAATCCCTTTTTCTTTTTTTTGTGTGTGCTTTTGCCTTTTAATTTTTAAAATTGAAGTATAGCTTGCATATAGTAAAACACTCAAGCCTTAAGAGGACAGGTTTTTAAATATACAACTGTGTATATCCCTGTCAATCACCACCCAGATCAAGAACATTTCTAGCACCTACTGCTCTTCTCTCTCTGTTGGTGCCTACAGATACCCTCCCTGCCCCCATAGGTAATTCTTCTGTTTTTGAATTTAATACAAACAGAACATAATGTATGTGCTGTATTGTATCTTACTTTTTTACACGTTTTCTCTGAGGTTAATCCGAGTTGCTGCATGCACTCATAAATTCACTATTTTTCATTGAAGTAGACCATTCCACTGTCTGATTATTCAACATTGATGTTAAAATGTCAAATTATTTTCAAGATGGGGCTATTATGAATAATACTGCTAAAAATTCTTGCACATTTTTTTTGGTGGACATAAGTGCTCATATGTACTCATCTGTCTTAGGTATGAATTCACCTGTGAAACTACTAAGGAATAGGCAACATCCATGTTTAGCTTTACTAGGTCCTAAAAAACAATGTTCCACAGAGTTTGCCCCATTTGCACTTCCTCCTGAAATGTATGAGAATTCCACTTGTGCTTTTTATTCTTTACTGTCATGATACTAATCACAAAATCCTTTAATATGGAGGAACCAGGAAACATCTTTCCCCAGACCAGTGGTCGGCAAACTCATTAGTCAACAGAGCCAAATATCAACAGTGTAACGATTGAAATTTCTTTTGAGAGCCAAATTTTTTAAACTTAAACTTCTTCTAATGCCACTTCTTCAAAATAGACTCGCTCAGGCCGTGGTATTTTGTGGAAGAGCCACACTCAAGGGGCCAAAGAGCCGCATGTGGCTCACGAGCCACAGTTTGCCGACCACGGCCCCATAGAAAGTGATCACATCTTTGGTTATTGAGTTCCTTTGCTCATTCATCTATTTATTATTCTCCTTAGTACACTGTAATAATAGCTATGTCTGCTTTAGTCACTTTTACCAGGTTATAAACATTGTGAAGACAGAGGTTGTGTTTTATTCGTATTTTCCTTCCCAACACCTACTGATAAGGAGTGATCAATAAATATTTAATTTTCCCTTTATTATAGTACCCATCAATATCTGTAAATAGTAACCAGGGACTGTACCTTACTTCCCATCACACCCTCTAGCAATTAAGTGCCTTAGGCTACTAAGCTCTTCATGCTCAATATACTATATTGATGGCAAAGAACCATGAGAGGAGAACTGGATGTTCTTTGGGCTTTACTTTCATTATTGTTTTTAAGGCCAAATAAACTAGATAATATCTTATATTCTCTATTTGGCTTTATATGAGGATATGTCTCCTGCTAAAGATGCTAGTCACATTGACATTTATTTATTGGGAAGATGATATTGAGAGGGAATCTTCACTGTTTATTGAGTGAGCCTCCTTCTCTCTCGCTGTGAATATTGGGAACTCTCAAAGTCATTGCTGTGACCTGAACTCATTATTTGTGATCTGAACAATGAAGAGAGAGAGAGAGGAGAAGCAAGCCACTCTGTATTCTTGTGCATATCCAGTCCCATTGCTCCACTTGGATATTTTTAGAGGAATGCTATCAGGAATAGGGAGATCAGAGCCAGGGGCACTGCTGATATGGTGGGGCTACCCCAGGAGGCAGCCTATGGCTGTTGATGAATACTAACTAGGGCTTTTCTCTGTGACTAGCAAGGTCTGTCACTTAACTCTGTGGATGAGAGGCCATTGCAAGACTTTTGTGTAGTATCTCTCTCCTCTGCCTTTTTCTCTTGTCCCATTATTATGCTTACCTATTTTAGCAATCTTTGCTTAAAATTGAAATATTTTCTCCTTTCTAATTTTTCTGAAAGTTAGTAAAAAAAAAAAATAGAAGAAATAAAGTGTATAGATTTGAAATCTAAGAATAATCATAACTGCTTATTCCTGAACCAAGGCAGGGTTTGGCATATCACACAGAGGTATGTGTGGTTCTTTGCCTGGTACCCAGGCCTGCTGCCTGTTAATGATGACTCCAGCCCATCTGCCTTTCTCTCTAGTGCACATGGGGCAAGCTTTATGTTTACCTCTTCACCTTCAGTCTAGTTGAATTCTACCCCCTGTCTTTTGACCTAATCCCTCATGGCTGAGAAACAAAAAAAACTTAAAGGATCCTGCAGTTTATATTTATATTTTTTATACAGTGAGCTCAGTCATCCATACTAATGGGAGGTACCATTAGAAAAGATAATCCAAAAATCCATTCCATTTTCCTTATAAATAGATCACATGTTTGCTTCATGGAGCCCTGGTAATTAAGTTTGGCTCAAGCTAATGTTTTAATTAATTTGCATAAAAATTTGTCTGGGAACATCAGTCTGGAATTAAACATTTCTAGAGGATAAACCTAAACTCACTTTGCAAATGGACTGTTTTTAAACAATAGCAACAACAATGTGGTTTTATTGTTTGTAGATTATTAGATGCTTATGTCTTCCTAAGGACAAAGACTTTGTTTCTTTGATGTTTGTCTTAAGGATAATAGAAATTGTGTTCTTTTGTTAAACTTAAAATGTTATTTCTGCTGTTCTTCAAAATAGTATTTTTTGTTGCCCTGGCAGGGTAGCTCCGTTGGTTAGAGCATCTTCCATTAGGTTGTGGTTTCCATTCTTGGTCAGGGCACATACCTAGGTTGAGGGTTCAATTTGTGGGAGGCAACCAATCAATTTTTTTAATCACATCATTGTTCTCTCTCTCTCTCTCTCTCTCTCTCTCTCTCTCTCTCTCTCTCTCTCTCTCTCTCAAATCAATAACCATATCCTCGGGTGAGAATAAAAACAATTGTACCTTTCCATGTCTAAAGTACCCCAGATAAGAGCAAAATTTTGATTAGAGTGAATTTGATTATCTTTTAGCCATCCTTAGTTTTTTCCTAGGGCAAATATTTTCCAAAATTATTTCTAAAATTGTTTCTTTTTTTGTAGTTACAGAAGAAAGGCAATTTCTTTATAGAAACACTGAAAATGCATGCAAGTATTGATAGTACAGATATTTACAACTAAGGGGTTGACACTGTTAATATTGTAAACTGCTATCACTCTTGTGTGTGCACACAGGTATGTACATAACTATATATATGTATGTAAATGTGTACCTGTTATGTGTACATATATGCATATACAGAAATATATAAATGCTTTGATTTTTGCTATTTTAACTCATATTTTATAAGCATCTTTATACTGTCATGATAATTTCTTCAGAAATCTTGTTTTTAAAAGATGTATCTTATTCCATTTTATGGACAAACATTTGGATGTTTCCTTTGTGTCATTAAATTATTGCAATGAACATTTTTGTGAATAAATATCTCTATAATTTTGGTGGGTGTTAATTTAAAATAAATTCCCAAAGCATAATTTTTGGATCGAAATATGAACATTTCACCGTTTATTAGGTTTTGTCAAAATTACTGATGAGGAGATTATGCCCATTAGTCTCCCACTAATGGTGTGTGTGTTTGGACACCCTATTCAGACTAATGCTATGCATTTTCAATCCTACTGAAATATACTATATTCAAAAAGAAAAGATAAAATCATGTTTTATCTGCATTTCTTTAAGTAATGAAGAGATAGGTCATGTCTTCATAATTATAACTAGAGGCCCGATGCATGAAATTCGTGCACTGGTGTGTGTGTGTGTGTGTGTGTGTGTGTGTGTGTGTGTGTGTGTGTGTGTTATACTGACTATACTCTCATGTTTGGTATGATCTTTTCTGGAAAATTCAGAAAGTAGTATAGATAGATTATATAGGATAGAACTGCTTAAATGGGTGGGTAAAAGCCTTTTTCATCAGGAGGAGATGCTCTTGGCAGACAAATACATAATCCCTATATCTGGACTGATAGCCAGCCATATGCACTATACTGCCAAACCGGTCATTAAAAAATTGAACTGCTTTTTTACACCTTACACCAAACAGCTGTTGCCCTTAAAACCCCTTCTCAGGCCCCATTTTAGGTTCTGCCTTCACAGTTCACCCAGATTACGTTCTGATTGGTCAGTTTCTATGCCAGTCAGCATCAAAAGCTCCACCTCCTAGGCAGCCATTGGCTCTTCGCAGTTCACCCAGATTTGGTTCTGATTATAGTTTCATTTTTATATTTAATCCTTGATCCTTCTTGAATTTAAACTGGTATAAGGAATGAGATTGGGAGTCAGCTTATTTTTCCAAATGTCAAATAGTTGTCTTAATACCATTCAGTGAGTCATCTGTCTTTGAACTGTCAGCCAAAATATGTACTAAAATCCCATATCTCCTTGGGTCTATTTCTAAACTCTTTTTCCTGTTTCATTGATCAGCCTGTCTATTCCAACAGTAGTACTGCACTGTTAATCACATTTTTCAAAGATTCCATGTCATTATTTAGTCTATTTATTCTGTCATTGATTGAAAATATATATGGGAATGCTCCATTGCATTTCCAATGGGATTTTATTCATATTGTATCTTTTCATATCATCTGACACATAAAAACCCATTATTGTTATATTTAATCAGGGGTTTAAATATCCTATATGATAAAAGCCTAATGTGCAAATTGTCCCCTCGGGCAGTCATTTGACCAGGAGTTTGACTCCTTGCTATGATGTGTGCTGACCATCAGGGGGCAACGTGGAACATGGTGGGTGTAGGCCATGCACTACAACCTCTCCCCAGCTACCTGGGGGCAGGGGTGATGGGGACGGAGATGTGGTGAGAATGTGGGGTATTCGCCAAGCTTGCTCTCACTCCCCCTGCTACCCTCCTCAGGGACACCTGCCCTGCACCTGCGCAGCCTCTGGGACCACAGGAGCCGGTCAGGCTCCCTGTGGGTTAGCGCAGGAGCTGGTCTGCGAGGCTGGCTGGGAGAAATCATGCTGCCTGCCTGGCTTCTGTGCAGCACTGGTGTGTGGCCCAGAGGCCCACACTGCTCCCCGGCCCATGGTGTCTGGCTGCGCTCACTGCATCTTCGCGTGGGGACTTGGGCACTATGACTCAGGCAGAGGGGTTTGGGGGCGTGTGAGGGCCCAGGTGCTTCCCAAGGCCTAGAGGTCAGCTGGGACCTGCCCTTCCATGCCAGATGCTTGCACTTTGATGGCCCGCCAGCCCTAGGGACAGTACCAATGCATAAATTTCATGCACTGGGCCTCTAGTTATTGATATAAAATGAAAAACTTTCTCACTTGAGACATTTTGCTAGAAACCTAACTGGATATATTCTAAAGCAGTCTTTTGTGTTTTCTTTTGATGTTCCTTTCCCAACTACAGCTTTTTCTAACTTTGTATTTTTAATCTCTTAGTACCGTATTTTCTGGCATATAAGACGAGTTTTTAACCCAGGAAAATCTTCTATACGCCCAGTCGTCTTATACGCCGGAAAATATGGTATTTTACTGAAATTAATTCAATCTGACTGGTTTTTAACACTTAATAAAGTAACTTAATTACATTTACTATCATAACTATTTACATGTATTTCTGCCATCTTATTTGATATATTGTCCTGTGTTAGACTACTTTTTAAAATTATCGTTTGCATTACTGACTATACTCTCATGTTTGGTATGATCTTTTCTGGAAAATTCAGAAAGTAAGATATCTTCCTTTAATTCTATTGTTATTTAATTCTATTTGTATCACAAAAAATTTCAAATTATTCTTAAACCTAACATTGTCAAAACCTGTAGCATAGTATGATTTTTAGTTTTTAATTGCTTTTATGGAAGACAGCCTTGTATGCAGTAACCCCAATCCTCACCATAATCTTTGTTTTATAAACTCTGCTGTTGATATTTCCTTTCTTTTTTTTCTCCCTAATTTCCTTCATTACCTCTATTTCTTCTTTCCTATTTTAACCCTTTGCACTCGCTTGCTTTTTTCTCGATTCCTTTATTCTAATGCTAACCGTGTCGAGTCACACTCGACATCCGAGTGCAAAAGGTTAATTATTTTATAAAAATGCAACATACAGAAAAGTACATGCAAAAAAATACAGAGCTCAATTAACCAAAAGCAAGTAGAAAATATCCTTAAGATAACTATTCACCGCAGAAAGAATTCCAGCTCACAGTCTAATCAGTACCTTTTTCTCATCACCAGTTAACCAATAACAACTGTCATAGTAATAACTACCTAGATTTTCTTTGTTTTTTTATCATGTAAGCACAGCTTTCTATCATAGTTATTTTTCCTACTTTTAAATGTTGACATAAAGGAATTGTACAGAATATAACCTTTTATGCCTTCTTCAGTTTAATATTTTTGAGATTCATCTTTGTTTCTTCCTGTAATTGTAGTTTATAGGTTCTGATGAGACTTCTGCTTCATCCTTGTGTTTGTTCCTCTTTATGTAACCTGCCTTTTCCTTATGATATTGCTTTTGAGATATTTCTCTTTATCACTGATGTTGAGCAAGTTGGGTATGATGTACTTAGGTATAATTTTCTTTATGATTTTTGTGTGTTGGGTCATAGAAATTCTTGGATATATGGTTCATAGTTTTAATGAAATCTTTGAAAATATCATTCATAATTTACTCAGATATTTTTTTCTGTCTTTCCCTCTCAGATCTGTCTTCAGAGGTTTTAATGCATATATATTGGAATTGGAATTATCCTTGGAGTTGTTCCATAGCTCATCGAGGGCCTTCTCTTTTTCCTCAGACTCTTATTCTGTGTTTTTTTTTTAAAATATATATTTTTATTGATTTAAGAGAGGAAGGGAGAGGAAGAGAGATATAGAAACATCAATGATGAGAGAGAATCATTGATAGACTGCCTCCTGCATGCCCCCCACTTGGGGATGGAGCCCACAACCCAGGCATGTGCCTTGACTGGAATCAAACCATGACCTCCTAGTTCATAGGTCGATTCTCAACTAAGGAGCCACACTGGCTGGGCTATTCTCTGTTTTAATTTGAATAGTTTCTATTGCTGTAGCTTAAAATTCACTAATCTTTTCTTTTGCAGTATCTAATCTGCCATGATTCCTATCAAGTATGATTTTCATCTCAAACACTGTTTTTTTATTTTTTTTATTTAAGAAATCTTTATTGTTCAGATTATTATAATTGTTCCATTTTTCCCCCATAGCTAACCTCCACCCAGTTCCCACCCCACCCTCTACCCTTACTTCCCCCACTTCCCTCATCCATAGGTGTACAATTTTTGTCCAGTCTCTTCCCCCACCCCCCACACCCCTTTCCCCCTGAGAATTGTCAGTCCACTCCCTTTCTATGCCCCTGATTCTATTATATTCACCAGTTTATTCTGTCATCAGATTTTTTTATTTACTTGATTTTTAGATTCACTTGTTGATAGATATGTATTTGTTGTTCATAATTTTTATCTTTACCTTTTGCTGCTTCTTCCTCTTCTTAAAGAATACATTTCAGCATTTCATATAATACTGGTTTGGTTGTGATGAACTCCTTTAGCTTTTTCTTATCTGTGAAGCTCTTTATCTGACCTTCAATTCTGAATGATAGCTTTGCTGGGTAGAGTAATCTTGGTTGTAGGTTCTTGCTATTCATCACTTTGAATATTTCTTGCCACTCCCATCTGGCCTGAATAGTTTGTTGAGAAATCAGCTGACAATCATATGGGTGCTCCCCTGTAGGTAACTGTTTTTCTCTTGCTGCTTTTAATATTCTCTGTCTTTTGCTCTTGGCATTTTAATTATGATGTGTCTTGGTGTGGTCCTCTTTGGATTCCTTTTGTTTGGGGTTCTCTGTGCTTCCTGGACTTGTAAGTCTATTTCTTTCACCAGGTGGGGGAAGTTTTCGGTCATTATTTCTTCAAATAGGTTTTCAGTATCTTGCTCTCTCTCTTCTTCTGGCACCCCCGTAATTCTGATGTTGGTACCTTTGAGGTTGTCCCAGAGGCTCCTTACACTTTCTTCATATTTTTGGATTCTTTTTGCTTTTCTGGTTGAGTGTTTTCTGCTTCTTTGTATTTCAAATCTTTGACTTGATTCTTGTGGTCCTCTAGTCTGCTGTTAGATCTCTGTATAATATTTTTTATTTCAGGCAGTGTATGCTTAATTCCTAGTTGGTCCTTTTTCATATCCTCAAGGGTCTTGCTAAATTTATCGGCCTTTTCTAGAAAATTCTTGAAAAACCTTATAACCGTGGTTTTGAACTCCATATCCAGTCATTTGCTTTCCTCCATTTCTTTCATTTGTGATCTGTTTCTTTGTCTCTGCATTTTGGCTGCTTCCCTGAGTTGACAGAGTGGCTTTGTGTGCTATGTGTCCTATAGGGCCAGTGGCTCAGCCTCCCCCAGTTACCTGAGGTGGACACTTTTGGTGCACCCCTTTGTGGGCTGTGTGCACAGTCTTGTTGTAGTTAAGCCTTGTTGTTGGTATCACTGGGAGGACTTGACCTCCAGGCCAATTGGCTGTGAGGATCAGCTGTGTCTATGCTGGGAGAACTTCTGTGCTGGAGACACCCTTATGAGACAAGACTTGCAAAAGCCTCTGCTCAGCTTGGATGGGGCAGAGTTTCAGGACAGAGCAGATAGCATTGGTTTCCCGTCATCCCTGCCCTAATAGGCCCCTGTGTCTCAGTGTCCCATGGTAATCACTGCTAGCACTTCTGAGAGAAAGCTGCCCTTGAGTTCTGCCCGCTGCCAGACAGTCCAGTTTCTTCCCGAATGAGTCTGGGTCCCCAGAGTCTCGCCCGGAATTGGAGTTCAGTGCAGTCGGGAGCTTTTGTCTCCCTCCCGCTTGAGAAAGCCAGCTGTGTACTCAGTTGCCTGCCCTCTCTGTGCGTGCGTGTCTCAGCACCTCTGCCTCCTGCAGCTCCTCTGTGTCTCAGTGTGCTTTTCTCTTTCCTTCTATTTGTAGAATTTCCACTCAGCCAGCCTTCCTGTGGTTCTGAATGATGTCCATTTTGTGTTTTAGTTGTAGTTTTGAAATTGTTGTGTGAGGCAGCAGTTTAGGTGTTTACCTATGCCGCCATCTTGGTTTCTCTTTCAGCCACTGTTTTTAATCTCTAGAAATTCCATTTGGATATTTTTATATCTGCCATGTTTCTAGTTAACATGGAAAATCCTTATTTTATCTTTTCGAAGTTGTGGAATATCTGTACAATAATATTTTTGCAACATGATCGTTCATATTATTACTCTATTTGTGCCATTTGGATTGGTTTCTATCAATTGATTTCTTCTATCGGTCATAATTTTCTGCTTCTTTTCAAGAATTGGGAAGGGTCTGAAATTTTACCTCACTTGCACTTAATAAGGTAGCTAGTCACAATTCCATGGCTGCTGACAGAAGAAAGACTCCCAGGCCAGAGATGAATAATGACTTATTATTCAGAGCAAGAGCAGTAGCCAGACTACTTGCACTTGTTTCCTGAGCCTCAATGCCCATTTGGGTGACCAAGTGAAACATGCACACTCCATGGGTTGTATTATGGAGAGGACGCTTGACCTTAGATAATTTGACTATTTTGTAATGGGCAGTGAGCATGTCTGTTCCTTGGGAGAGGTACACTATTCTTATCTTCCAAGGCTGTAAGCAAACCTGTTGTTTGCTCCCGAGGGAGACAGTTTGATGTCTTCCAAGATTGTTCACTATACAACCATCCTGAAAAAGATTGGCCAAACAAAGGCAATCACCCTCTGTAAAATGTACAAAATGGAAGAGATGCATGGAGATTTGTCTTGCATTACTTTTTTATGCCCAGTAATTTTGTCTATTACTCTGATGGGTATGAGATATATTTACATTTCTATAAATATTTTTTAGCTTCATTCTGGGATCAGTTAAGTTATTCAGAAACAGTTTGAACTTTTCAAATCTTGCTTTTAAGCTGAATCAAGGTAGGACAAGAGCAGCACTTGATATATTGCTAGTTTTGGTCCACTATTGAGGCAAAGTCCTTCTAAGCCCTCCATGAATTTTTAAGTTTTCCAGTATGGCTGGAATAGGCATTTCTCCCAGCCCTCTAGAAACTTCGGATATCATGCTCTCAAATCCTTTAGTGTTCTTTATCCAGCTTCTCATGCATGCACTGGTAATTTACAATCATGCATGCACTGATCAGTACTCAGCCAAAGACTTGAGGGATTCCCTTTGTAGATCTCTAAAAAGTTCCCTCTGTGGAACTCTCTCCAGTACTCAGCCCTGAAAATACTAGATACCTTGGCCTTCCAGGAATTTAGCTCTATCTCCTCAACTCAGGAGTCTGTCGGGTTCTGCTTGAATTCCTCCTCTTTGCATTTTGGTCTGGGAAGTCTCTCCCAGCATTTATCTGGGACATCACAGGACTCACCTCATTTCCTGACTTAGGTTATAATAGAGACATTACATTTTAATGTTAATTGGTGTTTTTATTCTCCACAACACTGATGTGCCTGGAAAAAACAGCACAATTAATTTACCTCATCCCAATACATGCCATTATTGTAGTGTATTTTAATTTGTGATATATCTTTTTAAATTTTCATCTTTCAATTATACTTTATATCTCAACTCCCATAATACATTGCTATTATTATAATCATCATTATTGATTTGTGCCACCAATATTCATTTAGACTTATTTAATAATTACCATTGACCTTGCTATTAATTCCTTCCTTCATCTTTGACCTCCTAACTGGAATTGGTATCATCCTACCTTAAGAACACCAGAATTTCTCCAGTGATGAACTTTTATTTTATTGGTCTGAAACATCCTTTATTAACCTTTTATTCTTGAAACATATAGTTTGTCTGGGTTTAGAATTCTTGGTTAGCAATTTTCTCTTGCATTATCTTTTTACTAGAGGCCCGGTGCACGAAATTCGTGCACGGAGGAGGGTTGTCCCTCAGCCCGGCCTGTACCATCTCCAATCTGGAACCCCTGGAGGGATGTCCGACTGCCCGTTTAGGCCCGATCCCTGGTGGCTGCTGGGGATCCAGGACTGCTGGCTCCCAACTGCTTGCCTGCCTGCCTTCCTGATTGCCCCTAACCGCTTCTGCCTGCCAGCCTGATCACCACCTAACCACTCCGCTCCCAGCCTGTTTGCCCCCAACTTCCCTCCTCTGCTGGCCTAGTCACCCCTAACTGCCCTCTCCTGCAGGGTTGATCACCTCCAACTGCCCTCCCTTGCAGGCCTGGTTCTTCTCAACTGCCCTCCCCTGCTGGCCATCTTGTGGTGGCCATCTTGTGTCCACATGGGGGCAGGATCTTTGACCACATGGGGGCAGCCATATTGTGTGTTGCAGTGATGATCAATCTGCATATTACTCTTTTATTAGATAGGATAGAGGCCTGGTACAGGGGTGGGGGCCAGCTGGTTTGCCCTGAAGGGTGTCCCGGATCAGGGTGGGGTTTCCTTGGGGTGTGGAGAGGCCTCAGCAAGGGGCCTGTGGTGGTTTGCAGGCCGGCCACACCCCCTGGCAACCCAAGTGGAGGCCCTGGTATCTGGAAATTATTTTCCTTCTATAACTTAAACTTTGTAGCCTGGAGCGGAGCCAAGCCTGGGGCTCCCTCCGAGGCCCGTAGCCATTTGTGTTGGGGTTATAATTGAAACTTTGTTGCCTTAAGCGGGTGGGCCCGGCCAGGGTGTGCGGAAAGCTTTGCTTCCCCTGTTGCCGGGGGCGACCCTGGCCTGCTCTCTCAAGCTCCATTCTGCCGCCATTTGCTTGAATTTGTTTACCTTCTATAATTGAAACTTTGTAGCTTGAGTGGAGGCTTAGGCCTGCAATGGCTATGGAAAGCTTGGCTTCCTCTGTTACCTAGGAAACCTTGCTCTCTGTGGCTGTACCCATCTTGGTTGGGTTAATTTGCATACTCGCTCTGATTGGATGGTGGGCATGGCTTGTGGCCGTGGCTTGTGGGTGTGTCAGAGGTATGGTCAATTTGCATATTTGTCTATTATTAGGTAGGATTTTCATCATATTTATTGAAAACTCAGCTGTCTAATTGTTTAAGATTGCTTTTTGGATGTTCTGTTAATCTTTGATTTTCAATAGTTATGCTATGATGGGCCTAGCTGTGAATTTGTTTTGCTTGGAGTTCAAAGGACTTTTGAAACACATGGCTTGATAACCTTTATCACTATAAAATATCTCACCAGAATTTCTTTCAATATTGCTTCTGCCAAATTTTCTGTGATAGACTGTCATTTTATCCTACATGTCTTTTTTCTTTTATGTAGTGTTTGCCATTCTGTGTTTTCTTTTGGATATATATTTTTGGATATACTGTTTGTGACATAACTTCAAGTTCACAATTTTTTGTTCATCTGAGTCTAATATGTTATTAAACCACAAATCCATTCATTGAATTCTTCATTTCAGTTGTGGCATCTTCTACTTTTAGATTTCTTTTCTTTTCCTCTTTTTTTCTGTTTTGAATTTCCAGTTCTCAGATAAATTTTTCAATCTTGTCTTTATTTCTTTATACATAGCTTTTGGGGTTTATAATTTGTGTTTATAACTCTAATATTTTCAGCCCTAGTGGTTTGCCACTCCACTCTTAAATGTTTGTTTGATTTTCATATTGCTTTGTTTTCTCATTTATTCTAGCTATTTCTTATATGTGGTGCTGAACATTATATTTAGAAAATTGCTTATGAAAATTATTTAAAACTTATAAGCACTCTCATTTTCATCTAGTAAATATTTTACATTTGCTTTTCTTAGGTGCCCAGAGGAACTAGCAATCTGGGTTGGTTTTAATTTAATTGAGGGATTGAGATGATTTAAAGCTGATCAGCAGTCTTTCAGAAGGCTGATCTACTGCTAGTTCATTCTTCCTGCTAGGGTATATATCTTTGGGGTTTCAACCCAAGAAACAGGGCGTTTATCAGAGCCCCTTATACTTCTGAGCAATGTGACTCAAGATAGCTTTTGAAGAATTAGCAAATGCCTTAAGGTAAAAACAGTTTCAAATTCTGAACTTACATCTCTGGATATCCATTTTCTCCTATAAGCCAGCCAGACAACACTCTATCTCTTAAGCCTCTCTGATGCCTTTAAACAGACTCTTGCTTTCTCTGTCTCTGTCTCTCTTGAGATATATACACATATTTTTTTAGGTTGTCTTGTTGTCTTCAGTGAGAATAATGAAGTAATGGTCTAATTTATTTAAAGTTTTATTACTAAGAGCAAAGTGTCCAACTTTGCCATTATAAAAAACCCTATACTATAGTTTTTAAAGGTAAAAGCAAACATTTGAATAAGATATTTGATACTAATTTGAAAGAATTACTGCAACATTTTCATACATATAATGAGTCTCTTATCATACAGTCATTCTTAACTGTACCTTTCTCAAGCTTGAAGTTTTCCTTCCTTTCTATATTTATTGTTTTTGCACAGTCCTCTGTTAGTTTATTCAGAATGAATACTTGGGTGGTATATTTTCTTAATCTTTATATTACTGAGAAAATATTACTCTTGACTTCATGCATGAATAATAATTTCACTAAATATAGAAACTGTGTTATTTAGAGCTCTGAAAATGTTTCTCCATTTTCTTCTACTGTTTAGAGTTGTGGAAGAAGAAAGCTAAGGGTAATCTGATTTTGGTGATTAGTTTTTAATCTGATTTTGACTTTCCCATTTGCTTTAAAAGCTTTTCTTTATCATTGATCTCCATAAATTCCGTGAGCCCTTGTAGGTTTCTGTTCTCCTTTGTGTTTTCATTATCTTTTCCCATAAATATAATATGTACTTTTGTGATTTGGATAGAGGAACTGGTTTGCTTTAGGAAAATTTTTTTGTTATTTTTCATTTCTCTTTGGTCTGTCTCTCTTCCTGGTATTCCAAGGATATGTAGCTCTAATATCCTGGATCTATTTTCTCTATGTCTCACATTTATTCTCATTGATATTATATCCTAATATCAGTAGTTGTAAACTCAATGACTGTAGAGTTCAGGAAGTAAAAATAAATAAATAAAGGCAGACTTGCACAAATGTAATGAGTGATGAGGATTACGGAGAGCAAATGCCGCTTCTAAATGTGGCCACTACTAATCACATGGTATTCAGCTCTAATAAAATACTACCAGATTCCATTTTTTCCAAAAAACTAAAATCCGAGTTTCTAAAATGTAATATTCTATAGCAGAAACAACAACAACAACTTGAAAAAGGACCTCGTAACTTACCATTGGGATGATCTTGGTCATACACTGAATGATCTGTTACTTCACTGTCTTTTGCAATATTGTCATCTTTTGCAGAATCTGACACAACAAAAAAATAAAACCTCTAGTCAGCATTTTTAATGAAATTAAAGAAAAGAGAGCACTTTCCAGCACTAATATGATAGATTTATATTTGGGGGATAGAACTTATTATTTTTTAAATACCATTAAAATACTTACATATTTTCACCAATAAATACAATTTTCTGAAAATATTACATGATATATCTGAATAAATGAAAATAGGTCTTTCATTTATTCTACAAAGTTTGCAAAGCAAAGATGGTAGAGTTTATATATATATATATATATAGCAACAAAGAAGAAAATATAAGCAGGCTTTATACATCAGTAAAGTTTTAGGAGAATTGTGCAAAAGAATATGAAAAGAAGGCAAAATAGAGAAATTAAAAGAATATATAATTTTAATGCTTCCATTACTGTAGTTGTTCATATATGGGGGTCTTGAGTCAGTAAGAAAGCCAAACGTAGACATTTGAAATCCAGTGGTAATTAAATTCATCTTTCTCAGGAACTGAGAAAAAAAAACCAGTAGAACAATGGCAAAGGGGGGATGTAAACCTCCTATTCTGGGCGATTTCATCCTCACCCTTGTATAGCACATTTAAACCTGCGATCAGCATAAGTTCTTTTTTGGTCATATGATGTACTTGACAATGGCTAAAAGGTTTCCAATGACTGTGGACTCTTGCAAAGCTAGAAAGTGTCCCCTGTTAGATGTTTGAGAAGTCTCTGGAGGCTCCTTAAAAAACCACCATAAAGAACATGTGAGTAGTTCAGCAGGGAAATAGAAAATAGGTCTTCCATTTATTCTACAAATCTTTATTAAGGGTCAGTTCTATGCCAGACACTGTTCTTGATACCGGGGAGTCTACAGTAAACAAAATACCAAATTTCTGCCCTCATAGAGGGTACAGTCTAATGGATATTTTCCATGCAGCTAAAAGGGTAGTAATACAAAGATATAGATAGAAAATCATGGGTTAATCTTGTATGCACATGGTCATGAAGAAATCTGGGGATGGTAGAATGGCACCTCTAAAACCTACAAATGGGGTCTCTCCTGAGCTCATATTGCTCAGCCCTAACAGAGCTGATTTAGGTGGAATCTAAAGTAAATCATCTTTTTTTTTTCTTTTCCCTTTTTCTCTATCCCTCTCCAAACTAGGAGATATGTTTAAACAACGTAGCTTGGAATATTATGAGAAAATTTGTTTCTTGAACCTTCCACAAGAAACATTTGATGGACAAGTGAGAAAACGGGGTAGTTAACATATGATTCAAATTTAATAACCAGTGAAGCAAGTATCCACCCAAAGTGTATGGTTTTAATTAACTGCAGATAAATCCCCCAAGGCAAATGTTTAATTATCTGCACAGCTTCTTATTTATTTCTGAGACTGACAAAAAGTTTCAAAGTCCAAATTTGGAAGCAAATCTAAGCATAGACACATTTTCCAAACTGTTACTGCACTCATGTCAAATTGTTTTAAACCAGCTGCCATTAAAATATGCCTTCTTAATTTTGAATCTAACATGTGGTTTAAAAAATAGCCTTTGAATACTTTTTTCCCCCCACATTAACACTGAAAATGAACAATTGAAAAAGGTACTATATGGATTAGGCTAAATTTTAGTTTTGAAAGTGTTTTAGATTTATTTGTTTATAAAAATAATATATATCATTCAACATATGGTCTTGTATACATTTTGCTCATAGTTACAATTTACTCTCAATAATTCATTATGCTTTTTAATTTACATGAATATTTACATAAATATTACAAAAGAAATGTCTTAAAAGTGATTTACATTGATTTTACAAATTTATGATCTAATGATTCACATGTGATAGGTCAAAGTATTTGAAAAGCTAATCAATAGACTGTACCTGTTTTGTCACCAAAATCTGAATCTTTAGCACATGAATTGACCCTTAAATTTCAATTCCTTTAAGGAGTTGCTGTAACATTGCTAAGGCACCTTCTGACCTTATGTGCTCTAATCTATACAATGTAATTTATTGAATCCAAGACTCGATCGATTGTTATTTGCAATATTTTTTGTGTGTAGCATTAGAAAAAAATACAACCAAATGAACTATAATACACTATCAATTCTAAGAAGCTATTCTAATTTCAGAAATAAATTATATGAAAGACTATGCATCATAGAAATATGACATTGGAGTATATTCTATGTGTATAGAGATATACACCTTTAAGTAATGCCAAGGATTTCATTCATATCAACATGACTCCACATTCATTTTGTCTCGTATGTGAGTCTATTCTCTAAAAATGTTTCCACATACACACACATGCTGTATGTACAGCAACAAAGCAGGGTAGCAAGTAAAAGCTCATGACAGAATCCACTGCTAACCAGGTGGCTATGGAAGATTGTTACCACTATGGTTCCTCTAGTAAAAAGGCTATTTAAATTAATTTATAGTCTCATAAACCTCAGCTAAATTTAGATCCTCGATGTTTTAAATCAGGTGTCCCATTACATTACATTTGCTTGCAGGTTTGAAACGACAGAGGGACGTTTTTACTTAGGAGGTGATTAAAGCTGCACTGTACATGTATACAAAATTAGTATTCATAATGACAAAGAATGAACATATATGCAGTATCCATGGTCACTAAAAGGGCTTATGATTTCTTTGTAAGTTCTATTAATGACCATGGAAAATGTATTTGTATATACTAAATTCTTACATCACATTGGGTTCAAAGTTTTCAATTTTTATTTGTATTGAATTTATTGGGATGACATTGGTTAATAAAATTATACAGGTTTTAGTTGTACAATTCTATAATACATCATCTGTATATTAATATTGTGTGTTCACCACCTCAAGTCTCCTTTTACCATCTTTTATTGCCTCCTTACCCTCTTCTACTTTCCCCCACCCTCTTTCCCTCTGGTAATCACCATGCTGTTGTCTGTGTCTATGAGGTTTTTTATTTTTTAATTATTATTTCCTTTCACATTTTACTTGATTCCAGAAATTACCATGTGACAATGTTTTAAAAAAGTAAGAGTTATTATCTAATTCTGAGACTCAGTATATTTTATTTTAATAGCAGAGAACTAGAATTAAATTTATATTTAGATTCTGACTTTGAAAGTCTTTAAGGCCAATATCCTATTAGATCATTTTTTTTCAAATGCAATATCAAATTGAATAGTCAAGCCAAAGTTCTTAAGCTAGGTTATCTTTTAAGATGAAAAAAAAAATACTTTCATAAATTTGAAAAATATCCTCATTTACAAAGTTGAAAGAGTTTAAAAGAAAATTTAAACTAGATTAAAACTAAAAAAACATACACATAAATTCCAAAATGTAGGTTTTTATTTTTATTTTTTATTTTTATTGATTGCAGAGAGGGATAGGGAGAGCAAGATAGAAACATCAATGATGAGAGAATCACTGATTGACTGCCTCCCACATGACCCCTACTGAGGATTGACCACAACCCAGGCATATGCCCTTGACTGGAATCGAACCTGGGACCCTTCAGTCCTCAGGCCAACGTTCTATCCACTGAGCCAAACCAGCTAGGGCCAAAATGTAGGTTATTTTTAATGCAGTCAATTACACATCTACACAGAATAGTATATGTATAGATTTAAGCTGTGATGATGAATGATGAAACTATTGCATTTTTAATAAACACATCTAAACTATAAATAAAAACAAATGCTATTCTTTTTTTCAAAAAAGTCCATTACCTTAGCACAAAACTTCTTAATGTGAGGTGACCTCTGAATAGATTCTAGGAGGTCCACAAGCCCTTTAGAAATGATATGAAAAAAATGTGTGCATACATTCATTCATATGTTCATTTTTCTGGGAGGAAATACCTTCCATAATATTCTCATATGACCTCAACAAGCTTAAAAATTACTAGACAATCATATCCTAATGCCCATGACACTGACATCTTACAAAAGATTTTTAGGACTATTTTAAGAAACTAGCAATAGAACTTGTTGCCCACTCCATTAATTCATCAGTTATGGCAATTCTTGAATTTTTAAGGAAGATTTGGCTTGAAGAAATAGCCAAAAAATAAAGAGATGTGTTTAATAAATGAGGAAGACAAGCCAACTCATAAAAAAGACTTTGCATCAAATCTAGAGGTAACTAGCATGTGAAAATCTGTATGGATGATTAACTGTCTTTGAAGACATTTTCAAGCCCGGAGGTGTACAAAAGCCACCTAAAGAGATGTTGCTCCTGATAACTATTTAGAGTAGTGGCAGGAGGTCATTTTTGGTGAAACAGTTCTAATGGGTCTGAACAAAATAGTAAACCCTATATAAAACACCTATATGTAAAACATTCTCATTCTGTAACATGTAAACATCCGCCCACATGTACCTTAGCTTGACGTAAAAGTTGCACAGAAACCTGGATTTCCTTTGATTCTTATAAACTGATGCGATTATACTAAGCAATTTATTCTGGCCTGCACATTGAATCACTGGCTTATTATGGAAGCAATTAGAATAAAATAGCTTTTTCTTCATTGAAGAGTGTGCTTATCTACAATAAACTAGAGTCTCCACAGCCAATTCTGGCTTCATTGAACCTCTTCAGTTGGCTATCCCTCTATATAGGAAACATATGTATTGTAATGCATCCCCAGAGTATTCAGATGACCATGATCTGAACTGTGCTTGGTCCCCTGAAGGTGGATATATAAGGCTAAATGATATTTAACTGAAAACTAACTGGGTCCACAAGACAGGACGTTGTCTTGAGCATCGGGAGGCCTGATGAACTATGGTCAGTCATTTATCTTCATTATGCTCTCATTAACCCCCATTAGAAGGCAGAAAATCACTCCCAGAGTTATTGAATCCAGGCACTAACAGTTTTGAGAAGATGCTGGGAAAACTACCATCATGCACTACTTTGTTTCTGCTAAAACCAAAACAAAACAAAACAAAACATATTTTTAATTCCAAATGATACATTTGTGTAAACCAGCTCATGCTTACATTGGAGGTGATATTCATCTGTAGGTTGTTATTGAAAATATGAGCAAATAGGAAAATCAGTCATGCTGGGATGGACACTGGCTTGGGGTTAGGATTCTAGATTTATAACTACAAACTTTGTAGCTCTAGGACAACCCATGCCCCTTACACCATCTCAGTTTCTGCACCTAGGAACTGAAGGTGGTGAGGCAGATAATTTCTCTCAAATACCGTACAATGCTAATCTGCTCAAATTATCTTTATTTATTTATTTTTTAATATATTTTATTGATTTTTTACAGAGAGGAAGAGAGAGGGATAGAGAGTCAGAAACATCGATGAGAGAGAAACATCGATCAGCTGCCTCCTGCACGCCCCCACCTGGGGATGTGCCTGCAACCAAGGTACATGCCCTTGACCAGAATCGAACCTGGGACCCTTGAGTCCGCAGGCCGACGCTCTATCCACTGAGCCAAACCAGTTTCGTCAAATTATCTTTGTTTAGAACAACACTTCTCTGTAAACATTCTCAGGCTTCCCTCATTATCCAACTACCTCAGTTGGACAGTTCTCACTCTGAGACTTTTACTACCTATTTATAAAATAAAGGTCAACAGTGGGAGAAGTAGTGCCATGTGACGTCAGTGCCACACTGGTCATCGCTAACTCCACAATTCGATGAAGAATCATCACCATGTAAAACAGAACAGCTGGATATGAAGCTGGGCTGGAACATGATGAAAAAAGAAATGCTTAATTACCCTTTCCATCAAGTTAATTTTTCCCCTTTGGCAAAGTAAACAAAGGCAAATCTGCTCTTGTTTTGGTTGTCTGTGACCTGCTCTCCTTGACTTCCATCCTTCTGCTTCCTTTCTCTTCTTGCCTCCCTCTGCCATGCTAAACCTCCTACTGCAGGCTTTTTTGACATTAAAAAAAATCTGACCAGGCCACAGACATGTAAAGTAGCAATGGTTTTAAATATAAACTGACTTGGAATTTATTAAATGTTCATCTATAAATCAAGTGGAAGAATACAAATGTTTTATTTAAACTTTGGTTTCATTTCATCTGCTATTGACAAATTTTTGTGACTGTACTACCAAGGGAACCTTCTTCAAAGGAGAAATGATGAGGGCTTTTTCGCTCCTAACTCTGAGCCTGGTTACAACCTAGCCCAGTGATGGCGAACCTCTGACATGCGTGTTAGCACTAAATATTTAGTTTTTGGTTTATTAAATACAATTATATATAACAATTATACATTTATGTTAAACTATAAATATCGCGAAATAATGTTTTTTCCTCAAAGTGACACACTACCTGAGTTATGCTCAGTTTTTTGGCGAAGTTTGACACACCAAGCTCAAAAGGTTGCCCATCACTGACCTAGCCCCTGGCAACTACTTCTCAGTTATTTTATTTCATGGACAAGTTGAGGAAGAGGACAGAGTTTGTTTCCAGAGTTATAAATGCTTCAACTCCTGGTCTTAGGTTGTTTATAGCCAGATACTTGGAGACTGTGGCTGAGATACCAGGACCTCTTGCTGCTGAGAGCCAGTGGTTCCCTACAGTCCTCAAGGTATGAAACATAACTCACCCTCTTGGAGGAAAAGTTGTCTTTTTTCCCCCAAGTGATGAGCCATATGTGGACACTAAGATAAGCATTTGGGCTCTTAATGGGAGTCACTCATTTTACATGAGCTTCAAAGACCTGGATGACTGCTCATTAGCACCTACTTGTCCCCCGCCCCCCCCCGCTCCTCCCCAGAAGGATCCAAAAACCCATCCAAATGAAAATGGTTGTGTTCATTTTTTTTTTCTGTTTTTCTATACCTTTCCCACATGCTATAATATGGATGGCTATCAAGTCGTTCACTGTGTGGATCTACCACAAGGTATTTTACTGTTGCCTCTTTCATCAGACATTCCAATGGAATCCAATTTCTGGCCATTCTAAATAATCTTATGTTGTTGTGCTGGGTATCCCAAGACTGGATTCACTCCACCCTCCTTTCTGTTGCTTTTTCTCAGCCTGCTCCCATCTCTGAGCTCTAGAGCTAGAGTAGCTAGAATAGAAATAATCCATGTCAGCTAAACCTCCCAAAAGGATCCAGAAGGTAAAAACTCCATTTTCCTCACTCACCCCTCAGGGAGACAATGTGGAATACATTCTAAACATCCCTTAGAGCAGTGGTTCTCAACCTTTCTAATGCCGCGGCCCTTTAATACAGTTCCTCATGTAGTGGTGACCCCCAACCATAAAATTATTTTCATTGCTACTCTATAACTGTAATTTTGCTACTGTTAATGAATCGTAATGTAATTATCTGTTTTTCGAAGGTCTTAGGCTCTATAGCAGTGGTTCTCAACCTGTAGGTCATGACCCACAGGTTGAGAAATGCTAGCAGGGTCGCCTAAGACCATCGGAAAACACAGATATTTGCATTATGATTCATAACAGTAGCAACATTACAGTTATTAAGTAGCAATGAAAATAATTTTATGGTTGGGGGTCACCACTACATGAGGAACTGTATTAAAGGGTCGTAGCATTAGAAAGGTTGAGAACCACTGCCTTAGAGGAATGGCATCCCAGTTCCCCTCAGCAGTAACCTGCTCATTAATGTGCTCTCTATTGGCTATCCTCCTTTCCCTGCCCCACTTTCCTACCCTTCACCTGTGCCTCTTGGGATCACCTCCCAAATAAACCAACTGCACCCACATCCTTGTCTCAGGACTTGTTTTTGGAGAACCCAAACTAAGACAACCAAGATAGTCACTAACCTGTCTCCTGCTACTTAATAGCAAAACTGTAAATGTTCACTCTACACTACTGACTCTTATACCATGCCGCCTTTCATTAGGAAACATTGGGAAAAGTGTCTGCAACCTAAGGAGGGGAAGAAGTTGCCATATTTGGCACCACATAATCCTGAGAGCTGGACCACAGATGATTGGTGAGGGTTGAGCCCTGGGCAGCTGTCTACAGGTTGGCCAACAGACATTAAGGTAGCCTATCATGAGAGTTCCACCTATCAGGAGAGAATTAATATCTTATGATGATGAAAGGAATCCATCAGCTCCTTTGTCCTGGAGTGTTTCATGGTAACATCTACAAAGAAAGTTTTAAAGTGTAGAGTGGTGTAAAGGCAGAGATTCACTGAAAGCGAAGGGGGGAAACACAAATCATGAATGAGGTAGAACAAAGAAGCATAAAGATTACCTGGTAGCTTCATAAGAGTAGAAAGGTATTGAAAATCTAGGATACTTCTTCAGTGGATGACTGTTGGAGAAGTTTTGAGTGTCTAGAAGAACTACTTGAGCTTTTGCTGCCTCTCAAATAAATGATCCAGTTCATGAGGCTGTTAAAATGATTTCTCCACTCTCAGATTTTTCTACCAACTGAGGTAACCTCAACATGTGTCATTTTTGCATAATTCAAAAGAGTTTGGCTCACTTACTTTGTGGTTGTTAAAAGTTCATTATTTAATCATAATGTATATATATACTTTAAACATTTCTAAAATATTTTTCTTTTTTTCTACAAATATTATTTTACAAAGTATGGCATTCTTTTAGATCCATTTTTTAAACACTCATCTTTTTGAGCATTTCAAATATACAGCACCCTCATGCACCTTGTACACAGATTGAAAGATGCTGGATGCAGAAACTTAGAGAAAGTTAAAGAGGGGACTAGCCTTGTCATGCACAATAAAACAAGTTCAGTAAATTTCATTTTCAAGAATGACCCTGGTGGAGAAAAAATCAGGTGGTATCTGGCATTACAGGAAATGGGGTGTAGAGAGGCATTGGTATGATGAGGGCAATGTTTTGCCTCATAAACTGAGAAAAAAATTAAAACAAAATACTGTACAATGCTAGTTTATGGAGACCTTGGGAAGTATACTAAGATTAACTTAAAAGTGCTATTTTCTATTTCTAGCAAAGTTTTATTTTGAATACAAATCATGAATGAGGTAGAACAAAGAAGCATAAAGATTACCTGGTAGCTTTAACTATAAGGTCCAGAAAGCATTATTATAGATTTTCCTAATGCAATGATTGACTATATTAGTCTGCTCAGGCTGCCATAACAAAATAGCACAGATGAGGTGGCTTAACCAACAGAAACTTATGTTCTCATAGTTCTGGAGGTAAGAAATGGTACTGGCTGACTCTGTTTCTAATGAGGAACCTGTTTTGGCTTTCAGAAGGATGCCTTCTTATGTCCTCACATGGCCTTTCCTCAGTGTGTATGTGTGGAGAGACAGAAATTGAGATCTCTCTCTCTCTCTCTCTTCCTCTTCTTAATAAGGCCACTAATTCCATCATAAGGGCCCAACCTTTGGGACCTAATAAAACCCTAACTACCTCCCAAAGATCCCATCTCCAAGTACCATCACATTGGCTAGGGTTCAACTTATAACATTTGTTTTTGTTTCGGGGAAACAAACATTCTGTGCTTAACACTGACATAAGCATTTGTGCACATGGCCATTTGGATGACTTATATGACTTTCGAACATTAGCTTTCAAGCTGGTATTCCTGTTGTACATCAGAACAAAGTCTCAAAACAGAGTTGGAAATGGGATCTTCCCTAAATGCAAGGTTCCCTTTTCCCATGCCAATTCTCTTGAGTCAATTTTCATCAGCCCCTAAATTGCATCATGTAGTCAGTGTTTGGATGGATAAAGAAGTGATAAGGGAATCTGGGATAACAGTCTAAGCACTTTATAACTGGCATTAGAGTAGACCAATCAGAATGGGATATCCACAGCACTGGGACAAGGTCAAGGAGGCTGCTGGTGTGTCTGGGATGGTGGTGTCATGGTGAGGGGAATTACTTGCAAATTAAGTCATTGTTTGCCAAAAACCATGTAACTATTTCAGTCTTTCAAAATCACTTGGTATAGTGGCAGAATATCAGTTCTGTTTATGGTAGAGAACTATGTCAATAAGTTTCAAAAAATAATATAAGTAGTTTAATAATCAACAATCTCTGCTGTGCTAATATTGAAGAGAATGAGAAGT
Source organism: Cnephaeus nilssonii (assembly GCF_951640355.1). Classification (NCBI taxonomy): domain Eukaryota; kingdom Metazoa; phylum Chordata; class Mammalia; order Chiroptera; family Vespertilionidae; genus Cnephaeus; species Cnephaeus nilssonii. The sequence continues at coordinate 19,769,724 of NC_137082.1, forward strand.
AGCTTTGTTTTTACAGACCCAAAAAGTCTACTGTGCAGGGATAGAATAATTTTTAAACACATATTTGTGGTCACCTCTTATTTTGTGACCTTAACTGATAATGTGCCATTGAAAATAGAATCAGTAAAAATTTTAGGTTAGTAAGTACTTCTCTATGGAACATGCATCCAATTTAGGCCACCCTCACATCCCCCCACCCCTTTGCTGCGTACAGGCTATTCTACTGCTCCCTGCGTCACTTCTGAGGTAACACATCTGATCAGGGACAGTGTATTACCAGATGAAGCAATTGGCCTGATGGCCGTCTATTGTGAGATGTACGAGGACACCAGATAAAATCATCAGCTCCAAAATTTCCACTCTGTCCTTTCATCATTCCCAGGAGAGCATTTCATTCTTTTGGGACTTGAAGCCTCTCTGTCTTTTGGATTATTTATTTATTTATTGAAATATATTTTATTGCTTTTTTACAGAGAGGAAGGGAGAGGGATAGAGAGTTAGAAACATCAATGAAAGAGAAACATCGATCAGCTGCCTCCTGCATATCCCATTGAGTATGTGCCCGCAACCAAGGTACATGCCCTTGACCAGAATCGAACCTGGGACCCTTGAGTCCGCAGGCCGACGCTCTATCCACTGAGCCAAACCAGTTAGGGCTATTTATTTTATTATTATTAAATATGTTTTTATTGATTTCAGAGAGGAAGGGAGAGGGAGAGATAGAAACATCAATGATGAGAGTCATTGATCAGCTGCTCCCTGCATGCCCCCTACTGGGGGTCAAGCTTGCAACCCAGGCATATGCCCTAACTGGGGATCGAACCTTGACCTCTTGGTTCATAGGTCAATGGTCAACCACTGAGCCACACTGGCTGGGCTCTTTTGAAATTTTTTAGATCGCCTTGGAAGGATCCTGTTTGAGGGCACTTTATTGTAATGACTTAATCAATTGCTAGAAATAGGTCTGAAGGCTGCTGAGAAAAAGAAAAGGATGACACTGAGCAGAGACCAAGCGGGAGAGAAGGACCTTAATTAAATAAGACACAAGAGAGCAGCTTACCTTTATCCTCTAATCCTGAGAAGTACTAACTGGGTCTAACCCTTGTTTATGATAGAGAGAACTATATGAATAAGTTTCAAAAAAAGTGGAAAAATCTCTATTTGTTGTTTAAGTGGGGCAATGGAGGGGGAGAATGTTGTTACAAGGTATGTTATTTACATACTAAAAACTTTCATAAAGAGTTGCAATTCATGTGTGTGTTTTTTGTAAAAAATTTGAATTCATAACTTTTCATAAAGAAAAGTAAAGCTAAAATATATTGAATTTGTTAACCAAAACCAATTTGTCTACAAATTGAATTATACACAATATATGGTCTTTTACTCTGGTTTCTTTTGCTCAAAAGAAACATTGGCAAAATTAATTCATATTGTTGCTTGTGAAAGTGGATTTTAATTGCATTAAGAATGCTGACAATGTCAACAGATCCTAAGGTGAACCTTATGTGAAGAGTGAAAATTTTTTTCTCTTACCAAACATCCAACATTTGCTGCCTTCCCACACTTTGCCCCAACTTATTATTTTTTTTACTACAATGGTTCTTAAATATTAGAGTACCCAGGAAGGCTTTTTAGCACTCAGACTCCTGGGCCCCTACCCCAGAGTTTCTGAGGGCATAGGTCTGAGTGAGGCCTGAGAATTTGCATTTTTAACAGGCTCCAGGGGATGCTGATCCTGCTGCTCCAGGGACTACTGTAAGAAGTACACTAAAATATATTGAATTTGTTAAGCAAAGCCCATCTGTGTGCATTACTTTTCTCTATCTAAGTAAACTTTCATTTAAGGTAGGGTTTTCAAAGTAACCCTATGAACTGCTCATGTATTTTCTGTTGCAGGGGGGACAGCATCTTGTATGTGGTGAGGAAGGACACACAGCTCCACGTGCGGCTGAATCTGTGAGTCCACATCAGTATGTGAAGACATGAGAGCCATTTTCAGAGCATCCCCACCTTAATATTAGATATACTGGATCTTACTGTTTAAAAATCTGAAAGACCTTGCAGCTTCACATGTATCTAGAAAAAAGCCTGAGCAAGTATCAAGAAAGGCCCCGGTCATACATATCATAGTGCTTCCATCAGATACTACAAGCAAAAGCTCCGAAAGAATAAAGCTTTACTACTAAAAGCAATAAATCATTGCTACAACATATTCCTCTCAAGCTAGTTCTAGATATTGCTCCATACATTAGCCCCCAGACACATGGCCAGTGAGTCCTTGTAATGTTGTAAGTCTGAATGACAAGTTTTGCAATTGTAAAATATGTGCTGGGGTTCACAGATTTAGTACAAAAAATGTAAAATATCTCATCAATAATTTTATATTGACTACTGTATATGTTAAATTATATTTTAGATATATTGGTTCAATAAAATATGTTATTAAAACATTTATTTTGTTATTTCTTAATGTGGCTAATAGAAAATTTTATTACACATGGGACTCTCATTTGTGGCTCATATTCATTTCTGTTGGACAGTGCTATTCTAGATAATTTAGTATTAGCCTGACTGATAGAAATATTTTTTAGCCGAAACCGGTTTGGATCAGTGGATAGAGCATCGGCCTGCGGACTGAAAGGTCCCAGGTTCGATTCCGGTCAAGGGCATGTACCTTGGTTGCGGGCACATCCCCAGTAGGGGGTGTGCAAGAGGCAGCTGGTCGATGTTTCTCTCTCATTGATGTTTCTAACTCTCTATCCCTCTCTCTTCCTCACTGTAATAAATCAATAAAATATATAAAAAAAAGAAAAAAAAGAAATATTTTTAAAAATTATATATTTTTATTGATTTCAGACCGGAAGGGAAAGGAAGAGAGAGAGAGAAACATCAATGATGAGAGAGAATCATTGATGGGTTGCCTCCTGTGTGCCCCACAATGGGGATCGCTACAACCCGAACATGTGCCCTGATGGGGAATCAAACCATGACCTTCCGGTTCATAGGTCGATGCTCCACCACTGAGCCATGCCGGCTGGGCTATACAAATAATTAAAGACATGTTTGAAGGCCTAAGTTATGAGGATGGAAATGGCAACGTGCCAAAGGATGGTTCATCAGAAACCAGAAAATCACGCTGGGCTTACAGGAAGCATCTACACATGCTAATGGCGATGGCTGGAAAGAAAAAAAGAGTCTAATTAGGTGTAATGAGAGAGGATGTTCTGAGAAGAAATTAGGGGAGAAAAGAGAATGATAAATTCATCAAAAACTACCACACTAAAAAAAACCTACTTAAACCCAAACAATATCCAATGGTTGAAATTTTTTGCTTTATGTTGATTTGACCCAAATTTCTTAGCCTGACATTCAGAGTTCTCTATAATCAGGGCTCTAATTAATGAGTGGATGGATGGAGCCAACATTTAAGCCACGTGGATCTATTCATTGTACCTAAATAGGTTTTTGTATGTGTCTTATTTCTAATGTTTCATGAATGCTCTTATTCCCCCAAAAAGAGCTTCTTTCTATTTCATTACATTTGTGCATCTTTCAGATCCTGGCTCAAATATCATATTCTCTTCCTACATTTCACAGATAATTTCAGGCCTGTGATGCTCCTTAATTCCAAGCTCCTTTAATATGTTTCATGCAATCCTTCCTTAGTATTTGTCATTCTCTGTCTCTCTTTAACTATCTTACAACCCAGATTTGTGTCCTCAGAACACTTACTTATTGCTCTGTCTGTAGAGTGGAATGATATTACATTAATATCATAGGTGAGGGTAGAATGAGTGAAACCATGTAAAATTCTTAGACTAGAATCTGTTATATAATAAGAGACTAAATATCAACTTAAAGATAAATATCAACTGCCATTATTATTGTTGTTGCTGCTATCAGCTATGTAACACACGCCTGCATGTTTTATTTTTTTTTTCATCTAGATTGTAAATTCCTCAAAGGGCAAGTATATATTTTTTCTTCATATCACATAAGTTCTTAATGAAAAGTTAAAACCCAATATGTATCCGTCGATAATCATAAACACTGATACATTTCAAATACAATTTTCTGTATGCCATACTGTGTACTAATCACTAGGAATAAAATGATGGACAACACAGATACTGTCTCCCCAACCCCACCATGAAACTTAAGTTACAATGGAGAGAGATGGACAAAAGGTAAGTACATAAAAGGAAAAAAGAGTTTTGCCTAGTTACAAATAGTGGGAAGTGTTATGAAGTAATGACGAGGAGGCTGGGGTGGAGGTGTAGTGGGTCAAGGCTCTACCTAAAAACATGAGCAGAGAAGGCTGGGACAAGATTGTAGCAAAGTGAAGAGAAGGGGATCCTGTGAGATAAAAATGGAAGGGCATCTTACAACTTATAGTTAGGTCTTTGCATTTTATTTTGAGGAAATATAAAGGTATTATAGGAATTCCAGAAGGAGTGGGCTGTGATGTTTATTTTACTTTGCCTGGTAATGTCAGTAGACCTTAGGAGCTGTCACTTTTTACTCGACTTTTGAAATGAGATCATATTCAAGGATTAATATGATCATGAGCTTTGACTATATAAGGTTAGCTGATTCATATAGGGTTACAATATATACACTTGACCTTGGATTCATTAAAACCAGCTGTGTGAAATCCTAGACCACATCTAATAAGATATCTGCCACTAAGAAAACCAATAAGCAAATCCATGAATTACAGTTCTGTTTGAGCCTCAATTGTGACACCTTCACATTTATTAGCTTATGTAAAGACCCTGCTGGTCATGACAGGTGTCATATTTGAGGTAACCACTAATCACTTCAAATAGTAAGGAAAGATAAAAACATTATACAAATGATAGAGTGAGTTCGGTATAAAAACAGCATGCAAAAATCTGAACATATTGTCATTTGGTTCTAGGCATTAGTTATTTTAAAAAACAGTAGGCAACTTAATACATACAATTGTCCTTGATAAAAGAAATGTAAAACACACACACACACACACACACACACACACACACACACACAAAACAACCTAATATTTACATTCATTTTTTCCCTGCAAGATTAACTGACATCCCATAAAGACTTAATAATGTGTACATGTTTGTGTGTGTATGTGTGTGTTCATAGCAGACTTATGGCATAAGAAAACAAATAAAACAAAACTGAGAAATGGGTAGTTTTTATTTATTTATTTTTTAAATGTTGCAAGCTCAAATCTATTCTTTAGCACTCACTACTTGTGTAGGTAGCCCCGGGCAAGCTACCCAGGTTGAATCTTGGTTGTCTTATTTGTACAATTGGGGGGGGGGTGCAGAATACCACCTCCTGTCTCTGGGGGAAAATGAGTAGCTATTCAAATCCATTTCCTTTGTGTAGTCTCACAGGAAGGAAGAACTTGCAGGATGAAGGAAGACCACCCTTGCAGTTAGATAGGGCCATATGACTGGGTTCTGGCCCATGGAAAGTGAGGAGAAGTGATGTGGGCCAATTTGGGGTTTGGCCTTAAAAACCTCCTCTGCAACCCTTTTTCTCTCCTATTTGCCCACTGGATGTCAAGAATCAGGACAATTTTGGGGACCACAGTTTGAAACTCACAAGCATCTATCATCTTGAGTCCCTGAATGACTGCAAGGAATATGACCTCTCACTGTGAATTATATTAGGTAAGAAAATAATTTCTCTTGTGTAAGTTTGATGTTTGTGCTATAGCAGCTAGCAGTACCTAATGTATACTGCATCTCAAAGAGTCATTGAAAAAATTAAATGAGATGATTTCTGGAGAATATTAATTATTGTTAAAGGGTCATTATTATTCAATAAAACTATAGAATCTATGGACAAAGCTCTCAGTATACATAAGTTATTACTGCTGAAAGGATTTTCAAAATAAAGGAGAAATTAGCAAAGATGACATGACAGAAAAGATATACTGAGGGAGAAGAATATAATAATTATTTTAAAAATTTCACCTCTGTCTTTTTTTTCTTCTCCTGAAACCCTAGCAAAAATACTTGTGGGGACAATAGTCAAATCTAGTTTCCTATGGGTTGATTGTCTTTGCTCAGGGAAAAGTTTTTTTTTAAATTATTATTTTCCTCCCATAAATCCCATTTTATAGTATGACTAGGGGCCCGGTGCATGAAATTTGTGCACTGGGGGTGGGGGGGTCCCTCAGCCCAACCTGCCCCCTCTCACATACTGGGAGCCCTCAGGGGATGTCCTACTGATGGCTTAGGCCCGATCCCCATGGGAAGCGGGCCTAAGCCACAGTTTGGCCTCCCTTTGTGGGAGGCAACCGGGCTGGTCAGGGGAAGGCACCAGCCCCATCACCCCACTGCTGCAGCCACTGTCAGTCACCACAGCCACCAAGGTGTTTTCATCCACATGACTCCAGTCCCTTCACCAAGAAAAAATGACAACTTTCTTTAGGCATTTTCAAGATGTGTCTTTCATAGGATATGCATTTCTTTCTTTCTTTTTTTTTTTATCCTCACCTAAGGATATGTTTCCATTGACTTTTAGAGAATGTGGAAGAGAAAGGGAAAGACAGAGAGAAATATCAAAGTGAGAGGAACACTTTGATTGGTTGCCTCCTGCATGAGCCCTGATCTGGGCCCCGGCCAGGGAGGAGCCTGCAACCTAAGTACATGCCCTTGATCAGAATCAACCCAGACCCTGATGTCGGCAGGCCGAGGCTCTATTCACTAAGTCAAACCGGCTAGGGCAGGATATGACATTTCTTAGCCCTCCAGCAGCGGACCTTCGTTTTTTTCCTCCAGAAGTGTGGTGGAAAAACACTATATCACCTTTTTGGATTCTTATTACTCAAGTTACTAAGAATATTACCAGTGCCATACAGAAAGCTTAGCCAATGGGCAGTCAGAAAAGGTGTTTCCTCTATAGTTCACACCAATCATCGGCTGTGCCCTCCCCAGGCCTAAAGCCTCTGGCCAAAGCTTTAGGACTGGGAAGGGGACCTCCAGCTCCCTGTGATTGCAGACACCACCCATTGGGCAGGGGACCCCAGCTCCCTGAAATCCACCACAGGAGCTTAACCCCTTGCAGGTACGGACCCCCATTTGCCTGCGATCCATCGCAAGCTCCCTGCTGGTGCCCAAGGCCGGGAAAGCCTCTAGCCGCACCCCAGCGTCCCTGCCACGGATTGCAGGAGCCGACCCCCGGTTGCCTGCGATCCGTTGCAGCCTCCCTGCTGGTGCCCAAGCCTGCCTACCAAGGATCACCGGAGCTGACCCCCAGTTGCCTGCGATCCATGGTTTCCTGGTGGGCATGGCTGGTGGGCGTGGCTTGTGGGTGTAGCGAAGGTACGGTCAATTTGCATATTACTCTATTATTAAGTAGAATAAGAAGATGGAATCTTTGGAGTAAGAATTGTACATAAAAACCCAGGGCATATGGTCACCATGTGGACCAAAAGCGAATTCCATTTTTTTTTATACTTGATAAAAATGGGAGATTGTTGAGTGGGAAGTGTGGTTCAGTGAGGAGACCAATTAAGTAGGAGGAGGGGAAAGGAATTGGTGGAGATGGAAGAATTGATGCTTGCAAATTTAGGAGACACTGTCTCAGGTTATAAAATAGAAACAGAGCAGACTGGCCTCAGACACCATCCTGGACCCTACAGCCACTCTGGCAAAAGACCCACTACCTTATCTGGGACTGCAGCCTCTTGTGAGCCACTGAATGTGCACTTCTCCCATCAACCCACCACTTCAGCCACAGGCCCCACATGACCCAGCACCTGGGCCCTCTGGTGAGTTTCAGAGTGCACAAGCCTCCTGCCAAGCCCACAGCTTCAGCCACAGGCACTGCATGACCCGGTGCCTGTGACCTCTGGTGATGGTGACTCTTGGAGTGAGTGCATGACCTTTCCGTCAAGTCTGCGGCTTCAGCCACAGGCCCCACACCACCTGAATCCTGAACCCTTCAGTGAAAACAAAAACGGGGAGACAAAGAAACAACCCCCAAAAGAAAGAAAAGGAGGAATCACCAGAAAAGGAATTAAATAAAAACAGAGGCATGAAATATATCAGAAAAAGAATTCAGAGTAAGGGTCATACAGTTCCTAAACTGGCTGGATGAGAAAATCAACAATTTATACAGGAATCAAGAGGAAATCAATAATGATATAGCTACAATAAAAAAACAGAAGTCAACAGTAAACTAGAAGAAGTGGAGGACAGAGTTAGCGAGTTAGAAGACAGGATAGGAAAAAACACCCAATCTGAACAGCAATTGGAGAAAAAAATTAGAAAGTAGGAGGAGAGCCTAACAGAGCTTTGGGCCAATATGAAATGAAGTAACATCCGTATAATAGGGGTGCCAGAAGGAAAAAAAAGAGGAGGAAGGATTAGTAAACCTATTTGATGAAATAATGACAGAAAACTTCCCTAATTTGGGGAAGAAAAATGTTACACAAGCACAGAGAATGCCAAAGAAGATGATCCGAAAAAGACCCACACCAAAACACCCTGTAATTACAAAGGCAAATGTTAACAACAAAGAGAGAATCTTAAAGGATGCAAGAGAGAGACAGAGAGTTACCTACAAGGGATCTCACATTATATTATCAAATGATTTCTCAACAGGAAAACACCAGGCCAGAAGGGAATAGAATGAAGTATACAAAATGATGCAAAGCAAGGGACTGAATCCAAAAATCCTCTATCCAGCAAGGCTATCATTCAAAATTGAAGGGGAAATCAGGAGCTTCGCAGACAAAAAAAAGGCTAAGAGAGTTTATCACTACCAAGGCAGCAATGCAAGAAATGCTAAAGGGACTGTTGTAAAAAGAAGAAATAGAAAGGGAAGAAGGAACACAGGCATAAAGAATAAAAATGGTGACAAACAAGTACCTATCAATAATAACCTTAAATGTAAATGGTTTAAATGCTCCAATAAAAAGACATGGAGTTGCTGAATGGATAAGAAAACATGACCCATGTATATGCTGTCTACAAGAGATCCACCTCAGAACAAGGGACTCACAGAGACTGAAAGTGAAGGGATGGAACAATATTTTTCAGGCAAATGGAAAAAAAGATGGGGTAGCAATACTTATATCTAACAAAATAGACCTCAAAATGAAGGCCATAACAAGAGATAAGGAAGGCCACTTCATAATACTAAAGGGATCAATACAACAAGAGGATATAACTCTGGTAAGCATATATGCACCCAATGCAGGTGCACCCAAATAAATAAATAAATAATTCTGGAAGATATCAAGGGAGAGATCAAAAGCAACACAATCATAGTAGGGTACTTTAATACCCCATTGACATCACTGGATAAATCCTCTAGACAAAAAATCAACAAAGAAACAACAATCTTATATGACTCACTAGATCAGATGGACTTAATTGACATCTTCAGGACATTTCACCCCCAAGCTACAGAATATATATTCTTCTCAAGTGCACAGGGGACATTTTCAAAGATAGAGCACATATTGGTTCTCAAGGCAAAGTCTCTTCAGATTCAAGAAGATTGAAATCATATCAATCATCTTCTCAGATCACAATGGTATAATATTAGAAATCAACTACAATAAAAACAATTAAAGAATCAAACACTTCGAGGCTAAGTAGCATGCTGTTAAACAATGATTGGGTTACCAAAGAGATCAAAGTAGAACTAAAAAACATCCTAGAAACAAATGGCAATGAAATAACAACAATCCAAAATCTATGGGACACAGTGAAAGCAATCCTGAGAGGGAAGTTCATAGCATTACAGGCCTGCCTTAAAAAAAATAAGAAAAAACTGGTAATATATTATCTAACTCTACACCTTAAAGAATTAGAAAGAAAGCAACAAGGAAAGTCCAGAGTGAGCAGAAGGAAGGAAATAATAAAGATCAGAGTGGAAATAAATGACATAGAGACCAAAAAAAAAAAAGTACAAAAGTTCAATAAATCAAAGAGCTGGTTCTCTGAAAGGATAAATAAGATTGATGCACCTCTAACCAGGCTCACCAAGAAGCAAAGAGCGAGGACCTAGAAAAATAAAAGCAGAAATAAAACAGGTGAAGTAACAACAGACCCCACAGACATTGGAAGGATTGAAAAAAAAATGCTATGAACAACTATATTTCAATAAACTGGTCAATCTAGAAGAAATGGACATATTCTTAGAAAAATATGACATTCCAAAACTCAATTCGGAATAATAAAAAAATCTGAATAAGCTTATAACTATGGAAGAAATTGAAGTAGTAATCAAAAAACTTCCAGCAAACAAAACTCTTAGGCCAGACAGCTTCACAGGGGAGTTTGACCAAACATTTAAAGAAGAACTAAAACCTACTGTCCTCAGACTATTCCAAAAAATTCGAGAGGAAGATACACTTCCAAGCTCTTTCTATACAGCCAGCATTACCCTAATCCTAAAACCACATAAGACACAACAAAGAAAGACAATTACAGGCCAATATCCCTGATGAACACAGATGCTGAAATCCTCAACAAAATTCTAGCAAATCAGATCCAGTATTACATTAGAAAGATCATACACCATGACCAAGTGGGGCTTATTCCAGGGATACAAGGCTGGTACAATATCTACAAATCAATAAACGTGATACATCACATAAACAAATTGAGAGACAAAAATCACATAATCATATCAATTGATGCAGAAAAAGCATTTAACAAAATCCAACATCCTTTCTTGATAAAAACTCTCAGAAAAGTGAGAATAAAGGGATCATACCTCAACATAATAAAAGCCTTATATGACAAACCTACAGCCAACATCTTACTCAATGGGCAAAAACTAAAACTATTTCTCCTAAGAACAGGAATAAGACAGGGATGCCCACTTTCACCACTCCTGTTTGACGTAGTACTGGAAGTGCTAGCCATAGAGATCAGACAAGAAGAAAGAAAAGACATCCAAATTGAAAAAGTAAAACTGTCATTCTCAGATGACATGATATTGTACATAGAAAACCCAGAAGACTCCTTTAAAAACTATTAGATTTAATAAATGAATTTGTCAGTGTGGCAGGATACAAAATTAACACCCAGAAATCCATAGCTTTTTTTATACACCGATAATGAACTCACAGAAAGAGAAACTAAAACAAACAAACAAACAAACAAACAAACAAAAATACCATTTACCATTGCAACAAATAAACTTAACTAAGGAGGTAAAAGACCTGTACTTAGAAAACTAAAGAACACTGAACAAATAGATAGAGGAAGACATAAACAAATGGGAGAATATACCATGTTCATGGATTGCTAGAATCGACATCATTAAAATGTCCATACTACCCAAAGTAATCTATAGATTCAAATAAATCCCCATTAAAATATCAATTTTAATATTGATATTACAGATCTAGAACAAACTCTCCAAAAATCCACATGGGATAAAAAATACACCCTGAATAGCCGTAGCAATCCTGAGAAAGAAGAACAAAGTTGGAGGGATCACAATACCAGATATCAAGCTATATTACAAAGCCACAGTTCTCAAAACTGCCTGGTACTGGCACAAGTACGGACATATAGACTAATGGGACTAAACAGAAAACCCAGAAATCAATCCAAGCCATTATGCTCAATTAATATATGACAAAGGAAGCAAGAGCATACAATGGAGTCAAGACAGTCTCTTCAATAAATGGTGTTGGGAAAATTGGACAGATACCTGCAAAAAAATGAAACCAGACCAACAACTTACACCATATATGAAAATAGACTCAAAATGGATAAAGGACTTAAACATATGATCAGAAATCATAAAAATCTTAGAAGAATCCATAGGTAGCATAATATAAGACATATGTAGTAGCAATATCTTTACTGATACAGCTCCTAGGAAACTAAGGAGAAAATAAACAAACAGGACTACATCAAAATAAAAAGCTTCTGCACAGCAAAATAAATCATCAACAAAATAATAAGAAAGCCCACTGCTTGGGTGAATATATTTGCCAATGTTATATCTGATAAGGATCTAATGTCCAAAATTTATAGGGAACTCATACATCTTAACAAAAAGAAGATAAACAATCCAATCAAAAAAATGGGCAAAAAACCTAAATAGACACTTTTTGAAAGAGGACGTACAGAAGGCCAAGAGACATATGAAAACACTAGTGGCCCAGTGCATGAAATTCGTGCACGGGGGGCAGGGTTGCCTCAGCCCAGTCTGCACCCTCTCCAATCAGGGACACCTAGAGGAATGTCCAACTGCCGGTTTAGGCCCGATCCCTGTGGCTCCTAACCGCTCACCTGCCTGCCTGCCTGCCTGATTGCCCCTAACCCCTCTGCCTGATCACCCCTAACTGCCTCTGCTTGCCTGCCTGATCGCCCCTAACGCCCTCCCCTTCTGGCCTGATATCGCCCCCAACTGCTCTCCCCTGCTGGTCTGTTCTCGCCCCCAACTGCCTCTGCCTTCCTGATCTCACCACCAACTGCCCTCCCCTGCCCGTGTGGTTGCTCCCAACTGCCCTCCCTTGCAGGCCAATTTGGTTCTGATTAGTCAATGCCAGTCAGTGTCAAAAGCTCCACCTCCTAGGCAGCCATTGGCTCCTCACAGTTGACCCACATTTGGTTCTGATTGGTCAGTTTCTATGCCAGCCAGTGTCTCTGGGCCTATAAATGGGGCCTGATCAGAAAGGCGGGGCTGATCAGCAGCCCCGGTGGAGGCCTAGAGAGAAATGGAGGTGAGGCTGCTGGCCAGACTGAGAAAGAGAGAGACAAGTCCTGATCCAAAACTGCCACAAAGACAACGGATCAGTCCCTGCTTCTCTCTTCAGGACTGTCTCTGGCCCTGATTTGCAGCCCCCTCAGCGGTCAGTTTTGGGGCACCATGCCTGCAGTGGAAGCAGTCAGCGCTGGGTGGCTATGGCAACACAGCATTGACTGCAGGACTGACTTCTGGTTGGTGGAGCCTAGGTTGTTACCAGATGTTGTGACCCAGGGTTTTTAATATATTAGGATGCTCAAAGTCACTAATCACCTGAGAGATGCAAATCAAAATGACAATGAGGCACCATCTCATACCTGTCAGAATGGCTATCATAAATCAAGAAACGACAAGTATGGCAAGGATGTGGAGAAAAAGGAACCCTCATGTACTGCTGGTGGGATTGCAGACTGGTACAGCCACTGTGGAAAACAGTATGGAGTTTCCTCAAAAAATTAAATATGGAACTTCCACTTGACCCAGTGATCCCATTTCTAAGAATATATCCCAAGAAATCAGAAACACCAATCAGAAAGGATATATGCGCCCCTATGTTCATATCAGCACCATTTACAATAGCTAAGATTTGGAAACAGCCTAAGTGCCCACCAAGAGATGAGTGGATTAGAAAACTTTGGTACATCTACACAGTGGAATACTATGCCACTGTAAAAAAGAAGGAACTCTTATCATTTGCAACAGCATGGATGGACATGGAGAGCATTATGCTTAAGCAAAATAAGCCAGTTGGAGAAAGATAAGTATCACATGATCTTACTCATTTATGGAATATAATGAACAACATAAACTGATGAACAAAAATAGATCCAGAGACAGAGAAGCATTGAATAGACCATCAAACCTCAGAGGGAAGGCAGAGGACAATGGGGCGGGGTGTAAGAGAGCAACCAAAGAACTTGTATGCATGCATATAAGCGTAACCAATGGACACAGACACTAGGGGGTTGAGAGCATGTGCTGGGGGCTGTGGGTGGCCTTAGAGAGGTCAATGGGGGAACGAGAAGACATATGTAATAGTTTAAACAATATATAATCAAAAAAATAAAAAAACATGAATAAAATAGAAACAGAGTCTGATGAGTTCTCTTAGCTTAACCTTGGAGGAAGCACTGGGCAGGCATTGTTAAGGGGCTTTGACCATGGATATAGAGTGTTGTCAAGATGAGGAAGATGGTTGTGAGGAAGGGTTCATTTGAGCTCCCCCTGGTTATTGTGGTAAACATCAGCCTTAGGTAATAATTAATTAGATGGAGATCCAAGTTCTCTAGTTCAGACTGATCTATAATAGCACTTCTGGTTAGAAGGAACTCCATAATGCAGAAAGCTTCTATCTGCAGATGGAAAAAGATGATTGTTTATTTTCCTGAACCTGAAAAGAAAGACTCAGAGCAACCCAGTGCCTGGTGCTTGTAGTTGTTAAAAGGCCTTCATTCCACATCCTATCCAAAAGAATAAGAGAACATAGTATAAAGATTTGATGTCAATAAATCACACTATTATAATACAAAATAAGCAATGGTAAAATTACTTTTAAAAACAGGGACTGGGTTTCTTAAATTTATGATGGTACAATGTTATTGAGAAAACATTCTAAGTTTCAGAAAAGGATGTAGTCTATCATTCTCTGAAGAAGTGGTTGACAGCAATGTTTGTCTCAGTAAATGGTTAGGATAGAGATTGAGTGAACATTCTGCTTCAAAATGTGGTTGGCTTAGATAACATTGATGGATAGTTTAGGTAAACTGAAGCAGTTTAATATCATTTGAAATATTTTTTTGAAAGTCTTAAATCTTTATGATGTATCAGAGAAACATCATAAATCATAGCTCAAACGGAGATAAATGTTGTCTTGTACAGATTTGCACAGATTTGTGTGGGATCTCAGAACTGTGTGTGTGCATGCACATGGATGTGTGTTTTGTGTATGCATACAAGTGTATGTGACTGTTACTCTCCCTCTTCCTGAGGAAAATAACCTGTTTGCCTTTCCACTTCAATTTGACACATCCACTGCAAAGTATCAGGGCCAATTGCTAAATGAAATGGGAAGACATATTTCCATTAAATGTCATCAATACTTACTAGGAAACCTTGTCTTGGTACTTGATTTAAAAGTGTTCCAGTTTTTACCCCTAGCTAGCCAATTATTCCTTTCTTTTTGTTAAGGAATGCAGCAGTTCTGAGACATTCTCTGTCTCTTTGTCTCAAAAAATATAACTCTCTGGGACTAGTGATGGGAGCAATAGATAATAGCAAACATCATTAGGCATGAGGAAGGACAACACATTTCAACTCATGAAAATCTATTGTCAAAAACTATGATAGACTACATCCTTTTCTGAAACTTAGGAGAATGTTTCCTCAATAACATTGTACCATCATAAATTTAAGAAACCAAGGCCCTGCTTTTAAAAGTAATTTTATCATTGCTTATTTTGTAATATAAAAGTGTGATTTATTGACATCAAAGCTTTATACTGTTCTTTTATTCTTTTGGGTAGGATGTGGAATTTTTTCCTAAGCTATATTTTGTTAGATAAAGGGAAATGTAACAAAAAAAATTAAAAAATACTCTTTAGTCAATTTATGTTAGAAATGCCTTATGCTTCTATCTCTTCCGAGCTTCTCAATGCAAGTTAGCATGTTAAAGGCTCTGAGAAGTCCTGTACTGTAGAAACTACTTAACTTTGTCAAACACTGTGGTTTCTAAAAATTTTTTACTCCTGAGCTCTTTTTATAAGGAGCATTTATTAACACCCTGAGGGGTTCTAGAAAATGTAAACCTGCTAATATCTGAAAAAGAACCTCACTATGTTGCTTATGAATTGGAAGTTAATTCTTTCACATTGCCTCTCTTGAGTGTCATTGCCTTCTCCAAATATGATCATGTGCTATTCCACATGAATCGCTGTCACCATCTCTGTTTTTTAGTGAAGTCATATCTTACATAAGAGCAAAAATATATATCTTCAAAATGAACTCTGAAAATCTTTTAAAACACCTTTAAAATACATTATTCTGTTTTTAATTCAAATATTAATGTATATTTGACTCCAATAAATATTAAAGTTTGAGAATCACTGGGTTAGTCTAAAAGATATTTCACAGAAAAATATACAGCACTTTGTTAACAAATGCTCTGGGGCCTGTCCATATTGACTAGGAAACACCGTTTGTGGGAATATTCTAAAGAATAACTCCAAAAGTTATTTTTATACTAATTAACAATAAAGTGTCAAGGCCAGAAAAAAAAAGATACTTTAAGAATAGTATGTTTTTAAGGGTGAAAGTTCAACAGAGATTTTCGAATATGAGTGAGAGATATAATTTTGATTTGTAGACAGAAAGGACTTCATGCATTTTCAGTAAGGTGAGTACACATCTTGGTTTCCCTAGTCTCCATTTGGTCAACTGTTCCAGTATAATTATAAATTGTGCCCTCATCACTCTCAAAGGTGTAGCCATTTTGAAGATATGTGATTATTCTTATTAGGCCATGCTGACAAAAGCATCTTAAGGTATGGATATAGAAGCCTTCCATTCAAAGTCTTTTCTATCCTACCTAATAATAGACAAATATGCAAATTGACCATACCTTTGCTATGCCCACGATTGGTCAGGAGGCGCGGAGGGGCGGGACTCGGGGTGGCCGGGGTGGCCGATTGGGCCGGCGGGACACTGAGCTCACGTCACCAGCGACGGCGCGAGCTCAGCGTCTGCACCATGGCTGTGCTGCGGCACAGAAGAGGCCTCTGGGGCAGCGAGCTCACGTCCCGCCGCAGACCATCAAAAGCGGGGGAGCTGGGTGCCTGTCCGTTCCGGCACCAGGTGCGGCGGAGGCTTCTGAAAGGCCTGGTGCACCAGCGGACAGGCACCCAGCTCCCCCGTGATCAAAAGCGAAAGCGTGTAGGGGACCCTACACATGCATGATTTAATCATGCACTGGGCCTCTAGTCTATATAATAAAAGGCTAATATGCTAAGTGTCTAACCATCTGACAGGTTGCTATGACGCACATTGACCACCAGCAGGCAGACGCTCAACACAGGAGCTGTTGTGATGTGCACAGAGAAATGGCACTGGGGACCTGGCACCCACAAAGCAACACTCAGTCCCTCCAAGTGGGACACAGGTCCCACCACCACCCTGGAGCAACATCCCACCAAATTGCAGCCAACGCTGCAGAAACCCCATGGCACAAAATGTGGCCCACAGCCCAGTCCAGCCCCGAAATGGTGGCTGTGGGTGCCAGGTGAAGACATCATGTAGCAAAGCCCAGCTTCCTCTCCCTAGCAATGACTAGCCTACTTGGAGTTTCTTCAGCCCAGGAACACAACTTGCTTTATAGCCAGGTGCAAACATTTCATACTTTAACCAAATGTCTGTGAAGCATTTTCACGTGCCTCATCTCACTTGATCCTCACAGAAGCCCTGGAATAGGTAGATAGGAAACTCGGTGGAATCCTAATTTCTTTTCATTAGCCAGAAAATGGAGATTTAGAAAGCTTAGAAACTTCATCAGACTAAACAGAAGAAATGGTGGGCCTTGAAAATGACTTCAGGTTTTCTCACTGCACAGAATATAGTCCAACACTGCTGTAGTTAAATATTTTATCCTTTGTTCTCCCTGTGTGATCTACAAAAATAATCTGCTTCGTGTTGATATTTACTGCTGTGTTGCTGACAATTACCCAAAAGAGAAGATGGGGTGCTTCACTGGGCTGGAGAAAGTTTAGCTAAATCAGAAAGCAGGTCTAGTTAAGCAAGTTTATTCTATACTAGAGGCCCAGTGCATGATTTAATCATGCACCTGGTGCACCAGCGGGCTGGCTGTCCGCCGGTGCCCCAGGCCTTCCGAAAGCCTCCGGCGCTGCGGAGGCTTTTGAAAGGCCTTGCGCCGGAGCAGACAGCCGGCCAGGTCCCCCGCTTTGGCCTTTGATCGCGGGGGACCCGGCCGGCTGTCCGCCGGTGCCCCAGGCCTTCCGCAAGCCTCCGGCGCAGCCATGGCACAGACGCTGAGCTCGCGGTGCCAGCTCAGCGTCCTGCTGGCCCAATCAGCTACCCCGGCCACCCTGAGTCCCGCCCCCTGCGCCTCCTGCTGGCCCAATCGTGGGCGTAGCGGAGTGATGGTAATTTACATATTACCATTTTATTATGTAGGATACCTGTATATAAAAGGCTAAGTTGACTTGCGCATAAGTGATACATATAAAGCTCTCACTGGCGCCAATCACATGCGTGTGTTTCAACCTGTCATTGTCGATTGTGAATTGGTTGACACTTCTATTATAGAGAAAGGGCAAATAGTGATATTAAAATATTTCTTCTAATTAATTTCCTTTCAATGTACACATATTCGTGCACCAGGCTTCTAGTATAAGAATAAAACACAAAGCAGGTAGAAGGGTTTATAGGAGGGACACAGGAAAGTTTCTGTCTGGTATTCAAATCACGCTACCTGTTGGTGTATGGGGCAAGGTGGGGAATTCTGAAGTGTTTCTACTTGCCTGTTTCTAAATATTCAACTGGTATATGCCACAATGGTATACAAGCTGGAGTTCACTTTGATGGGCAGATACTGGGTCCCATCTGTTGCTAAATATTTTGAACATCACTTATGATTGAGCCTCTCCAACTTTAATGCATGTCAACAAATTCAGTGATTTGGTGATGATTCAATGAGATATGGGAGTCCTATCTGGAGTAGTTAGGATTGTAAAACCAGCACATAAATTTTATAATAACAGTAATGTAAAAGAAAAATGGTTATTTTTGGAAGTTAATTCTTTTACATTGCCTTTCTTGAAAGATTGCTATGCTTGAAAGATTACTATGCTCAAGAAGCTATTCTAAGCACTTTAAATATGTTTACTCTTTTAATTTTTACAACTCCATTATATAAATATTATTATCCCCATTTTACCTAAGTAAACTGAGGCACAACCTATGAAAGTTACCCAAGATTCATAGCAGTGGTGATGTAAATCCAAAATAAATTGAGGCTCTTATAAGCTGCAAGGCTTGTCCCAAAGAACTAAAAAAGTATTGCCAGTGAATCTGAAAATAGATCACAGAGATGTTCACATTTACACCTATCTGGATCTAAATCCATTTCCAAAATTGTGTGTTAGACAAAGGAGCTGCAACCCTTCCAAATAATCCCTATATCCTAGTTGGGTTGACTTTGTTTCCAAGCCTCACCCACCTGATCTTTAGAAATATGTCCCAACAGATCATATAACTGAAATGATTGTTACAAATATATAACTATAACCACACTTAATTTGCAAGAAAAAACTATCCTATATAATAAAAGGTTAATATGCAATAGACCAAACAGTGGAACAACCCAACAACCAACCAGTTGCTATGAAGTACACTGACCACCAGGGGGTGGGCACAGAACATGGCAGGCATCGGTGGCAGCAGGATGGTGGAGCAGGTGACGGGGGGCGCCAGACCATGGTAGGGTGCTGTTTGATGTCATCGGGGCAAGCCTCTGGTGGTTACTGAAAATTATTTGCTCCTGCACACCACTGTCCCACCCAGCACTCACACCCACAGTCAGTGCTGGCCCCGTTCGCACCTGCAGCTGGTTCTAGAGCCACCACTTGCACCCGCTGCCAGCACCTGGAACCAGTCCCAATTACTCAGTACTGTCAGTGAGGGCAAGTGGTGGCTGCTGCCCTGCTCACCTCTCGGGAGCAGGGGGAGGTGGAGAACCCCTCAGGGTTGATCGGGGCCAGCAGCCACTGCTTGCACCTGTTGACGGCACTGAGCAATCAGGACCAGCGCCGATGCCAGCAGCGGGTGCGAGCGGCAGCTCCAGCACTGGCTGTGGGTGCGAGCAGGGCTGGCACTAGCAGCAGGTGCTAGTGGGGCAGGTGCCGTCAGCGCATGGGAGCAGTGGCAGCAGAAGCGGGGCTGCTGGCAGAGAGGGGACCAAGGGCATGGTGGGAGGGGCCAGGCAGGGGCGCGGAGGATGGGCCGAGGCCCACCCCTGTGCCCCCCGCAGCCTTGCGGCCCATAGTTCCTTTCCTTTCTTTCGTTTTTTAAAAAATATATTTTATTGATTTTTTTACAAAGAGGAAGGGAGCGGGATGAGAGTTAGAAACATCGATCAGCTGCCTCCTGCACACCCCCTACTAGGGATGTGCCTGCAACCAACGTACATGCCCTTGACCGGAATCGAACCTGGGACCCTTCAGTCTGCAGGCCCATGCTCTTATCCACTGAGCCAAATCGGTTAGGGTCATAGTTCTTCTAAAGGTGCACGATTCGTGCAGTGGGCCCCTAGTCTATAATAATAAAAGCGTAATATGCTAATTAGACCAGACAGCCGAATGACCTTCCAGACTTCATTCTGGACATCCTTCCGGATGAAGCCATGGCTGCGAGGGCCGAGACAGGGGATTAGGGGTGGTCAGGCAGGCAAGCAAGCAGTTAGGAGTGATGAGGCAGGCAGGTGAGTGGTTAGGGGCGATCAGGCAGGCAGGCAGAGGGGTTGGGGCAATCAGGTAGGTAGGCAAGCAGAATGGTTCAGGGCAATCAGGCAGGTAGGCAGGTGAACAGTTAGAAGCCAGCAGTCCTGGATTGTGAGAGGGATGTCCAACTGCCAGTTTAGGCCCTGCAGGGATCCCTGTGGGATTGGGCCTAAACTGGCATTCAGACATCCCTGAAAGGATCCCAGATTGCAAGAGGATGCAGGCCGGGCTGAGGGAACCATCCCCCCCCCCCCCCCCCCGCATGAATTTCGTGCAGCAGACCTCTAGTATATATATACTATAATTGAAAGGTACCTGCTACTTGCCTTCCAATTGCCAGGTAAGAGTATTTTAAACTATACTAAAGGTAGACAACTATTCTTTTATTAGTAACTAGAGGCCCAGCCCCCAGACATACCTCTCACAATCCGGGACTGCTGGCTCCTAACTGCTCACCTGTCTGCCAGCCTGATTGCCCCTAACTGCCCCCCCTGCCAGCCTGATCACCCCCCTAAACACCTCTGCCTGCTGGCCTGATCGCCCATAAATTCCCCCCCCCCATCGGCCTGGTCACCACCAACTTCCCCCGCCCCCGCCCCCGCTGTCCTGGTCGTCCCTAACTGCTGCCCCCCGTCGGCCTGGTCACCCCTTACTGCCCCCCCACACCAGCCTGGTTACCCCCAACTGCCACCCCCCTGCCGGCCTGGTCACCCCCTATTGGCCCCTCCCCGTCATCCTGGTCACCCCACGCAGCCTGAATGACTAAATGCTTGTTCAGTCATTCGGTTGTCCCTCACTAACACCCCTGCTGGCTTGGTCGCCCCACGCAGCCTGCTGTTCAGTTGTCCATCTGGTTGTTTTGGTCATGAGGGCCCCTGGCTTTTTATATATTAGGATACAAAAAAAAGAATATAAATAATTTTATTTATATTCACCTACTTAATCCAAATTTATACATACTTAATCACAGCATTGAAAAATTATCAGAAAAGCTTCATCATAAATAAAGTATGAATAACTGGCTTAAGCCATGGCAAAGACTTTATGCACATTTAGTACTTAAAAGAACTTTATTTTGTCCTCTTATAGGGTGAGAATATGAACATGTCAGAAGTCTCTGGGTTGACTTTACCTTTGTGATATTGCTACATGACATTTGGAAAAAATTCACTTCTGAAACAGGAAAATTCTATAAAGGAATTTCCTTCATTAGAAGCCTTAAAGACAGTAATAAATATCTTGGAAAAGTGTCCATGATATTAAAATTATAAGTGGCCTAAAAAGTAGTTTTGTTTCATTTGAATATTTCCTTCCTTCCTTCCTTCCTTCCTTCCTTCCTTCCTTCCTTCCTTCCTTCCTTCCATTTTTTTAAGC
The DNA here is from genome assembly GCF_951640355.1 of Cnephaeus nilssonii. Taxonomy (NCBI): domain Eukaryota; kingdom Metazoa; phylum Chordata; class Mammalia; order Chiroptera; family Vespertilionidae; genus Cnephaeus; species Cnephaeus nilssonii. The sequence goes on from NC_137082.1 coordinate 19,791,335, forward strand.
AAATTAATGGCCAACATAAACTGAAGCTAAAATGGGCAGAGAAAACAAAATAGTGGTCCATTTTCTACAATAGCTTCTATATCCAATACTGAGGACCTACTATGAACAAGTAACTGTGTAAGGCTTTATACAGAACATGAAAATGAATGAGACTTATACGTAATTTTAAGATATGTACATTCTAATGAGGTAGATATGACATGTATATAACTACTATTTATACAATAGTAGTTACAATGCACAAGATAATTTTTGAAGTTTTACCAAAATGTTTTTAAGAAGCAGATCGGACAGTTCATTATTGTATGGGATGAAATATGATGAAAGGGGGAGAATTCAAGAAAGTTGAAAATATGCACACCATCCCCCTCCCAACATTTCTCACATAATTCCTGTCATTAAAATGTTTGCTGAGATAATTTGTGATGGAGGAAGAGAGGGAGGGAGAGAGGGAAGAAAGGCTTGATGGAGAAGGGTCAGTGTAGGGGTAGAATACTGGAAATGAATCTTTGGATCCCAGATAAAATTGATGTGACAGAAGGATGGCAGGATGTTGTAGGCCAGCTGTTGTAGGTCTTTGGGAAATGACAAGTAAGTTGGGCTACTGAGCCAGGTATGTGCTGGGCTTTGAGGAGGCATAGAACCAGACTATAGAAAGATCATGGATAACATGCAAAGGGGGTTGGGGTTTTTTTCTAGTGGTGTATATGGTTGGGGGTTTCTGTACATCCATTTCATTGTAGGACCCAGTTAGGGTCAAGATTATGAGGTGGACAAAGTGGTTCCCCTCTCTGTTATCTCAGTCTCAAGGCCCTACTCACCTAGCTTGGATCTCAACATTCCCCTTGCTGCCTTTGTCTGCTCTATACCTTCCTGCATCCTACCCCCTCAGGCAAGAAATGTCCCTTGCTCTGAAAGTATGATGTGGGAAGCAGCAAGGGGGTGGGGGTAAAAAAAAGCATGGGCTATGGGTTCAGGCAGACATGGTTTCCAAATTCTGGCTTTATCTTTTGGTTAACTGAACCAGTTACTCACGCTTTCTGAGCTTCAGTTACCTGCAAAATTCGGATAATGATCCTGACCTTTTACAAACATTGAGATAATACTTTACATCCATCGAACTGTCAAAATTTAGAAAGAACAAAAATAATGTTTGCTGATGGAAATACAAATTGTTATAGCCTTTTAGGAAAGCAATTTGGCAATATCTATTAAAAACACATACCCCTCAAAGCCTTCCCACTCCTGGAGTCTTTCCCATGCATATAAGAGCACTGCTTATAAGGATATATGGGTAAGGAACGTCTGTTGCAGCCTTGTTTGTGTGGCAATAAAGTGGAGAGAAAGTTCTTGCTCATCATAGGAGAATGGTTGAATTAACTGCAGTGCATTCACACTATGGAATATTATGAGAACTTTAAAATGGATGAATTGGATCTACACAAAATGACTCAGAGAGATATCCATAAAGTTTTGTGGTCTGTAACAAAAGAATATACAGAAAAGTATGTATAATATGATACAATATCTAGAAAATAAACATATATTTAATAATGGCTAATTTTTTTGAGCCTCCTATTGTCTTAAAATGTTTAAATGAATTGATTTAATATCTTGTGATGGAGTTGCTATTATCCTTCCTGTTTTATGGATGAGGAAGCTGAGGTGCACAGAGACTAAGCAATTTTCTCAAGGTCACAGAGGTCAGGGTAGGGCTGGAAACTGGACTCCGGAAGTTGAAATCAGAGACTAGACTCTTGGTCAAAGAATATATGATCAATTTACACAAAATTTTGTTTGTGTGCATATATTCACAAAGTGATGCATGAAAGGATGGTCCCAAAATGTGAATGGCAGTTATCTTGGGGTGCTGTGATTGCACGTTAGTTTACTCTATTCCTTATATTCTCTTTCATTATTTGAGTTTTCTACAATGAACATATCTATAATAATAAAAGCATAATATGCTAATTAGACCGAACGTCCTTCCTGATGACCTTCTGGATGAAGCTGGGCCATGAGGGAAGCCTGGGTCCCGGGTGCCAGAGGGAATCCAGTGCCAGCAACCAGGGGAATGAAGGCCTACTCTTACACAAATTTCGTGCATCAGGCCTCCAGTATTATTTAAAGCAGGGGTCCTCAAACTTTTTAAACAGGGGGCCAGTTCACTTTCCCTCAGACCATTGGAGGGCCGGACTATAGTTTAAAAAAAACTATGAACAAATTCCTATGCACACTGCACATATCTTATTTTGAAGTAAAAAAACAAACTGGCAAAAACACCCGCATGTGGCTCGTGGGCCGTAGTTTGAGGACGCCTGATTTAAAGAATCAAAAAAGGAATGAACTCTATTCATTGTAGAAAAACAAAGACTTGTATGCATTTCTATTTATTAGAATTTTCTTACAGAAATGATCATGAACATTTACAAAGTTAAAAAGATATTCCTGACCAGTATAAAATTTAAAACTAAAACTACAGAAAGGACTCAAAAAGGAGACTGGGTAAGTAAATTATGGAGTGTTGCTCATTGGAATATACAAAAAAGTAATGTTAGACTGAAAATATATGAAAAAATTCATAATATATTGTTATATTTATAAGATAGTTTCAAAATGGTTTGCATTGCAGAGTACCCTTAAAAAATCCATATATGTATGTGGTAACCCAGAAAAAGACAGGAAGTTTATATACCAGCATAAATCAACAGAAAATTAAGAATTCATCCTGAGGTACTTGATTATAGTAACACACGAAGATTTATGTAAAATCCTTGTGCTGCATGTCCTTAATATTTAGAATAGAGAGAAAATTGTAAATAACTAAATACTTTAACATTGGGACACTGGCTATGTAAATGGTGGAACAACCATATGATGAAATACTATGCCTCCAATAAAAAATCATGCCTTTGAGGAATATTTCAAGATTTGGGAAGATGTTCCTGGTATATTGTTAACTAGTAAAACAGAATAAAGATTTCTTTTTAACAATTTAATTCTTAAAGAGAAAATGATTATAGGCTTTTACCTGTTATCCTTTTCTGAATTTATAGTTATTTTACAATAAATATGTATTATAAACAAAAAATAAATGTTATATTAAAATGGAATAAAACACTATCATTAATGAGGATTATGTAAGCTTGTAAGTAACAGCTGTGGAGTCACCCTTATGAAGTGGTTCTTGTCTCCCCACCCCCACACTGTCTCTCTCTCCCTTCTGAGTCTCAGGTTACCCTTTATGAAATGAAAAATACATTGTAGCTAAACGTAAAGCATTAAGTGTAGGAGACACTCTTTATATCTTGGTTCTTTCCCCTTCACTGAACTGCCTGTGGGCAGCAGCTTTCATTCCATACTTCAGACTCATTGATCAGCTGCCTCCTGCACACCCCACACTAGGGATCAAGCCCGCAATATGGGCATGTGCCTTGACCAGGAATTGAATTGGTTCATAGGTCGATGCTCAACCACTGAGCCACTCCAGCTAGGCCACATTTCAGACTCTTTAAAATCCAAAAGTCTCAGGGGTTACAGGGCACCCAGCCACTCCATCAGTGCAGCTCTAGGACAGGGACAGCTTTCTCTCACTTTTGTGGGTAGAGGGGAGGATGCTTAGTAAAGGGGACACCAAGAACAGGAAGAAAAATCAGCCCAAAGAAGCCTGAGGGGAATTTCATGGGTGGGCCAATGTTTTGTTTCTCTCCCAACATTTAGACAAGGGATAGAGATAGCATTCACAGCCATCTGGAGCCCACCACACTGGCCAAGGCTTACAGTGATGTATGGTTGGGAATATTTATGCTCATCTCTCACACACTCTCCAATCTACTTCCTCAGACGTAGCCTCATGCTTTCTCTTTTGTTGTCTTTGGCAAGGCTGACTTTGCTCTCTTTCTTGCTGTTCTACAGAAAATTTGACCACTACCAGGTCTTAAACTTAGATTAAGGGTTAAGAAATCCTTTGCCAGGTAACATCTGACTTTATAAATACCAAACATCAATGGCATGACTTATGCAAGGCTCTAAAGGAATCGCAGCTGTGCATGCACCTGAATTATTAATTGATTTTGCCTTTATTATTAACTAGAGGCCTGGTGCACAAAATTCGTCCACAGGCGGGGGGCGCGGGGCGGGGGAGGGTTAAGGCAGCTCTCAGGGAGCGGGCCTCAGCCAGCAGGCATACATCCCCCGAGGGGTCCTTAGTGCAGCCTCTCCTGCCACCACAGCCACTGTGCTTGCCAGCCATGAGCCTGGCTTCTGGCTGAGCAGCACTCCCCCTTTGGGAGCACACTGACCACCAGGGGGCAGCTCCTGCATTGAGCATCTGCTCCCTGGTGGTCAGTGTGCATCATAGCAACCAGTCATGCCACCATTCAGTCTATTTGCATATTAGCCTTTTATTATATGGAATGAGCATATGATTTGGTCTAGTTGAGCTTCAAATTCAAATTGGGGAGTAAAATACTAAGACAGGAGAATCAAAATGTGTTTAAATAGCTGTCCTCCCCACCCAAGGTGCCTGGGCCTTGGCTGAGAGTGAGTATGAACTATTATTATGAGTGTTGAGACAAGTATAATGAAGAGTTCTCCTTGAATTAAAAAGATTGACTATATTTCAAATAATAATAACTATATAGTAGTTTTAACCAGAGTACTTGATATTCCTAATATTTTATTCCTGTATTTATACTTCCCTTTTTTGTGATTACCTCTATATTTGATAACTTAAATAGCCTTAACATTTGTACTCTTGGGTGTATTTTTTTTTTAAGGATTTAAAGTGCAAACAGCCATTAAATCAATAATTAGAGTATTTTTTACCAGTAGAGGAAGAAATCTCTCAATAAATAAGTGAAAGCAGTATTTTACAAATAACCTTAGAATTTTTATTAACCTATAGATAATTTCTTAAGCCAGCTTTACCTTGGAATTCATTTCAATTAAGTCCTGGCTGCCACATCCTGGGCAGGCACCCCTGTGTGATTAGCTTACTCATCAGTCTTCCTCCTCCTCACATCTCATCCTCTCAATTCAACTCCTGCCCATCTGAGGGCTGTAATGATCATTAGAAACAGGTGTCTTCAGTCTGTAGCTCACAATCTAGCTATTGAGGCATAAACCAATCAGTGGTACCTCCTTCTGTCAGCAGCTTGCACTGTTAGCAATTATGTGGGGCACATGGATGATATGCATCCATTCTAAGTACCCAATGGGAAATATGTCTAGAACATTTGAACAAAATCACTGTGATAGAAGATACCTCAAAAGACACTTCCTCTTGAAATTATTCAACTTTCACATACCAATTTTAATTTTTAAAAAATCTTAGCTCCCAACCCAAGGCACATGAGCCAGCCCATGTTTTCTTTGCTTGTTTTAAGCCTTGCACTCCTTTCTCTTTTGAAGAGGCTAGTATCCTGTGGGATCCAAAGTTATGACAAATGTAAAGCCAGATAAACCAACAAGCAAAGCTGGAAATTACTGATGAGTCTTGAAGGAAAGAGAGAGAGAGAAAAGGGCAGTTCATTAGATTGTTTGTTCCCAACCAAAGAAGAAGATGCTGGGTCAGGATCTGAGTCTGGAAGCAAAGGCAAGAGAGCAAGGGCTCCTTCAGGCTGCTTGGTCAGCAAACATGTTCTGCCTTTTAAATGGGAGAGTTTAATATGCATTTTTATAAGCAATCTTATAACTGCAGAGCTCATAAATAGCCCAATTGGCACCAAGGAGATATACTTCTGCATGAAACTAATAATGGTGAATATTTGAAATGAATCCCCAACCCTATTAACTTCAACTTGACCTCAATCTTGGGAGATTTCAATGGCAAATTCATTTCTTTTTTTCATTCTAAGCTACATAACTACCAGTCAAGATAGCAGTCCTAAGCTTTCGACTAATAATCAATTAAAAACAGTGGTATGATGTCCATACAGAAGGCCAAGAGACATATAATAAAAAATACTCAAAGTCACTGATCATCAAAGATATGCAAATTAAAACAACAATGACATATCACCTCACTCCTGTCAGAAGGGCTATCATCAACAAACCAACAAATGACAAATGCTGGTGAGGATGTGGAGAAAAGGGAACCCTAGTACACTACTGGTGGGAATGGTTCAGCCACTATAGAAAACAGTATGAAGTTTCCTAAAAAAATAAAATAAAAAAAAAATAAAAAAGGAACTACCATTTGACCCAGTGATCCCACTTCTAGGAATATATCCTAAGAAACTCGACACACCAATCAGAATATATGCACCCTTATGTTCATAGCAGCACAACTTACAATAGCTAAGATCTGGAAACAGCCCAAATGCCCTTCAATAGACAAGTGGATGAAAAAGTTGTGTTACATTTATAACATGGAATACTATGCAGCAGTAAAAAAGAAGGATCTCTTACCCTTTGAGATAGCATGGAGGAACCTAGAGAGTATTATGCTAAGCAAAATAAGCCAGTCAGAGAAAGATAAGTATCATATGATGTCACTCATATGAGAATATAATGAACATATGGAATCTAATGAACAAAATAAACTATTGAACAAAATAGATTCAGAGATATAGAAGCATGGAATAGACATGAATCTCAGAGGGAAGGCGGGGGTGGCGGGGTTGGGAGAGATTAACTGGGAAATTTACATGCATATATGCATAGCCCATGGTCATAGACAATAGTGTGGTGAAGGCCTGGGAAGGGTGGGTGCAAGGTGGAGGGGGTCAATAGGAAAAAAAGTAGGGACATCTGTAATACTTTCAACAATAAAGATAAATTAAAAACAAACAAAAACAGTGGTACATGCTATTTCAAGAAGGAAAAGGCAAAAATTATATCCTATATGCTAAATTTGTAGTGGTTTACATGCTAATGGGGATTTTAAAACACTTTTCCCTAGATCGAGAGGTTAATGCATATTAAAAATGTATTTCAGTAAAATCTTTAAAACTTCACATTTAGTCGTTATTAGGGAACTGCATTTGTAATATATGGCAGAACTCTTTGGAGTTACCACCATTACAGGTTTCATGTAGAAAAAAATCCTAAAAGCATTCTGAGAAATTGATCCTGGCATGAGCAATTAATGGTGAGGGATCCTAAAAGCATCAAGAAACATCACAAACATTGTGTTTCTATAAAGGTGTGATATCTCCAAACCAAACAACTCAACAGGAAAACACCTCAGCTTGAAGAACTTAAATTAGGTTCTCTTTCTTGTTTCCTAAACTCTGCCATTCAACTTCATGACATTTACAAAAAAAATTCTTTCACAGCTACATGATTGGACTGTCCAAAATCATTTACTTAGGAGGAACATCACTTTCTGTCTTTTCACTCTGACTTGGTCAGGTTTATCTCTCTGTCTAAAATGACCTTGAGTTTCTTATTGGAACCTATGTGAATATCTGACATTATTTGTATTTTTAGATATATCAAATAATCAGGGATGAATATATCAGATAAAACCAGGAATGTCAGGACACATATCTGAGTCCATGAAGGGAGTTGCTAAGGGATTCATTTAAAAAGTGGCAATGAACAAGATGAGGACCATTGAAATAACAGTGTATAGGATGGTGTTGGGCCACCCAAAATGAGTGGGGCCACCCCTTCAGGAATGAGGAACTTATTTTCCCAGCTGCAGGCAGCCCTCACCCATCCCAAACCCCCTCAGTACATAGGAAATCTCATTTAGACAAGCTCATTTACCAGGCAACATGAAATGAATGATGGAAATAGCCATGTATTAGACTTTTAGGACAACTTTTAATGTTCTAAACACCAGTTCAAGGCATTTAGATACTATGCTAGTATCAATTGTCAAGCATGGGTTTATTTTCATAACACTCCAAACTAAAGAAATACACTGAGCATATCTATCCAAAAGTCTCAAGCAGATCACCAGCTGTCCATTTGTACAAATACAACAGAAGGATTTTTCAGTAGTTACCAGTGACAGATATAAAATAACACTACCTTTTTAAGGTGAAGGGATTAAGAATTGCAAACTGGTAGTTACAAAATAGTCACAGGGATATAAAACACAGCCTAGGGAATATAGTCAGTAATATTGTAATAACTATAAGTGCCAGGTGGGTACTTAAAATATCAAGGGGAGCACTTTGTAAAGTATAGATTGTCTAACCACTATACTGTACACCTGAAACTAACACAAAATAATACTGAATATAAACTGTAATTGAAAAATAAAATTTAAAAAATATAGACCAAAAAATAAATAAAATAAAATAATGTTACCTTTTTGTGTGGGGACAATTAATCAGGAGGGAGAGAAATAAATATATTTAATTAATTATAAATAAATAAATAGATCCGAAGACATAGAAGCATGAATGTCTCCACTATTTCTCCCTCAAGTTTTCTCCTATAATCGAAATCAACGTTTTTCTTCTTTTGGAGATACTTGGGTCAGCAACATTTCCTCATAGTAACTGTCCATAGAATGAGGAATGATGCTCTTGCCAAAGATTATTTCTAAGGATGCTTTTCAAACTTCTTCCTTCTTATGTCTGAATAATGAAGCTCTCTGGTAGGTGGTTCCCAAAAGCCACTCTTTTAACTTATTCCTAAAGAGTAGCCATAAACAGCAGAAATGCCTAATTCTGTTTAAACATCTTTAAACATAATTTCTCCAATCATTCTCTTGTTTCACCAAGTTACTTTTCAGAGGAACAAATGTAAATGCACATGTAAATTCTAAGAGGCAGATATGGAATAAAGCAGAGTGGGTGAGATAATTTATTGAAATAGAGATGCTTAAAAAGAATTAGATAAGATTTTGCTCGCTGCATCATTTTTCCATATAAAGCACACTCAAATGGCCTCCTAAGCGATTTTGATTTTTAGATGTAGTAGGAGCCTCTTACCTTCGTCTTTACAGACTTCAACGGCCTCTTCTGAAGCAGGGCTGTGCACAGTAGCAGCACTGACGCCATCTACAAAGCAGACAGGAGAAACACCGGCTCCGAGTTAATGCTGCCAAGCAGAGCCTCCCTGCCAGCATGTCCCCCCAACCTCCCACTAGACCACAGGAATATGAACCTGTTTCATGCTCTCATATACCGAACAGTCTTTGAAGGAGTTAGTGGTTTATGATTCCCTCTTACAATTAATGAAACAGAAACCTTCAGTTAAGACAGAGCCCAGTGAACTACAAACTATTTTTTGGCAAAAAATGCTGTTTGTTGGTACTATTGTACTTTGCTTCTTTCCCACCTCTAGTAGAATGGTACACATTCTTCTTAAAACAGATTGTGGAGGAAAGGATACTCTTGCGAAGTTTCCACAAAGTGCTTTCATGTGTGTGTTTTTCAGATTTGGTTTTCTTAGCACAGCACCTCTGCGCCCTGGTGCCAGGCTGTGAACCTGCAGGGAGCACTTTGAAGGCTGGCAGCACAGACCCAGGAGAAGGGGACCCCTGGTAGGAAAGCACCACAAGCCACTGGGAGATTTCACCTCACCCAAGCGCAGAGTAGGGAGAAGGAACTTGGAGGTCCCTGCGCCCCTTAGAGCAGCAATTAACCTCCTCAGAGTCTGTCTGTCTTCTCAGTACATGGGCACCCCAGTGATTCCACTCACATTTGGCTTCCAGGGTAATAGATAATTAACTTACTAACATGAAACTGGCAAATTTAAGACATGAAAGATTATCAAAAGCATTTGAAATGTTTAATGCTTGACAACTGGAAGCATTATTTTCCTGCAGTAACAGGGTCTTTAAACTAAAACATTATACATACATGGCAACTAACACACATTTAAAGGCAAATCCCATACTTTCTAGCATCTGTCTTAGCCATAATGTATATGACTATTACTTTTAGGTCATGTCTCTATTGGAACAAAGAATAAAAATTTTAGTAGGGGGATAATTGGAAATAATGAATCATTTTCTTTTGTTAAGTGACAATTTCCTATTTAATAAAGAAAGAATAAACTATTAACCTTGAGGTCACATCTTCCCATTTCTTTATTTCTTTTCACAGCAAAACTCCCTAAAAGAGCTGTCTGTAATATACTTCCTCGGTGCAAAGTCTCTCCACAACACACTTCAACTGGCTTCCATACTGCCCCAGGAATTCTCTTACAAAAGGTGGCAATGACCACCTTTGCCAAATCCAATGGTTATTCCCCTTATCTTACTTGATTTCCCAGTAGCATTCCTTTACTGTTCTTTCTGAAATACTTTCTCATTGTGGCTGCTCCTTCTCCCCTGTTGCCACATATCTAGATGTAACAGTGTCCCAGGGCCCACTGATTTCTTTACTCACGTTCTTTCTAGTGAATCTTATTCAGTCTCATGCTGTTAAATATAATTCATATGCCAGTGACTCTCAAAACCATATCTCTGGTCTAGAGCTCTCCCTAGAAATCCAGACTTATATATCTGACTGGGTTCTTGACATTCCTTTGGGCTAAGAGTTCTCTCAATTTTACCATGGCCAAAACTGAGCTATTTAACTTTCTCAGCAAAAGCTGTGCCCTATGGCCAATCCTCCACATATTGTATAGGTAAGTGGTACCATCATCCCATAATTAACTAGTGTTAAAAACCTAGGACTTGACCAGCTGGCTTTGCTCAGTGGTTGAGCATCGTCCTATGAACCAGGAGGCCACAGTTCCATTCCCTATCAGGGCACATGCCTGGGTTGTGGGCTCAATCCCCAGTCTGGGGCATGCAGGAGGCAGCTGATCAATGATTTTCTCTCATCATTGATGTTTCTATCTCTCTCTTCTTCTCCCTTCCTCTATGAAATCAATAAAAATATTAAAAACAACAACAAACCTAGGACTTATTCCTCTTCTCCCATTCCCCACCTCCAATCCATCAGCATAACCTGTTACCTTTGTCTCTAGAATGTAACACAAACCAGTCCATTTTTATCTCCAGTTGTAGGAACCACCATCATTGCTTTCCTATGGTACCTTCTAACCGTTCTCACTCTGGCTCTTCAGACCATTTTAACTCACAGCCAAAGCAAGCTTATTACATACATATATGCATAACCATGGACACATACAATAGTGTGGTGAAGGCCTGGGGGGGGGGTGTGTGTGCAGGGTGGAGCGGGTCAGTAGGGAAAAAAGGGGAACATCTGTAATACTTTCAACAGTAAAGATAAATTTTAAAAAACAAATGGAACAAAAATAAAAAATAAAATAAAACATAGCTTATGTTTCTCCTCTTCTTAAAAACTCCCACTGGCTTCTCTTAGTAGTTCTAATAAAATCACATCTCATACAGTCAGAAGTAATCTGAACTATGACCTCTTACCAGATTTCACACCACATTCCTCCATCCACCGTGCTCCAGCCATTCCACCTTCTTTCAGCAACATGCCAACCAAAATGGGCCTAGAGGCATTTGCATTACCTATTCCCTCCATTTTAAAGGACTTTCATCATCTCATCACTTAGATCTCTTTTATTTTTTCCAATTTAATTTTAAAATATATCTTTATTGTTGAAAGTATTACAGATGCCCCCCTTCCCACCCATTGGTACCCTTTTCCCCCTCCCGCTCTCTCCCCAGGCCTTCACAGTATTCCTTCTACATTTCCTCATTTCTCTGCAAAGCATCTGTCACTATCTGACGCCATTTTGTTATTTTTGGACTTCCCCATCAGAATATCAGCTTTAAGCGTTCCGGGATATTGTCTTTATAGTGTACTGCTGTGTCCCAGTGTCCAGACAGTGCCTGTTCATGACTGAGGAATATTATCTACAACTTTGATTTGGTCTGATTATGACAACAGTAAAAACGGATGGATTATGTTAGTTTGAGATTGTGGGGTTTTTTCTTGATGTGGAAGAGGCCTGCAGAATTGTGTAATCAAAATTGAAGTTGGAAATTATATTGAATGAAATGCAGGTGTTTGCATTTTGGAAGAATAACAGCAGGTCAAAGGGCTTTAATAAACAGAACCACATCTTCAGTTCCTCTGCACTTGGATTGGGAGGCTATGAAATGAGCAGAGTGGGCATAGCGGTGTGTGTTGGCACTGGCCAGGGTCACAGATGAACCCTGCCACTGGGCCCCAGGCCAGCCCGCTGGCTCATTTGGAAGAGCAAGAGGAGCCCCTCAGGTGTGCATTTAGGATTTTTTTTTTCTTTCAAATTGAGAGGTTCCCATATTGTGGTAATGACACTATTGATCCAAGAGGTAGAGAAGAGGGATTACATTTTACTTGCCTGCTAACAGGCAAGATGACCTCAAATGAAAAAGAAACTGCCTGTTCTCAACTGATTAAGGGGAAATAGATAAAACAAAGGTAAATGTGTGTGCCTGTATGTACGGGTGCATGTGCGTACATGTGTGTAAACAGGGATAGGAAAATTCTATGTTGATCAAGACAATTTGAGACAGAGCAGTGAGTGAAAAAACCTGTGAATCCTCAGCATTCAGCGGATGGCCTAAGCTGTCAGCAGTTAGCTGACTAATATTTATCAGCCCAACCAGTCAAAACGGTGACAGCTTTTCACATAAGACTCATCTTCCATGGAGCATAATGATGTGTGGGTTGGGAGCTGGGTGGGGGCGTGAATAACAACAGTTTGCTGTATCAGAATTCATTGCATTGCAAGCACTGCATCTCAGCAGAGGGAGCCCACTGACCCCGGAGCAGCTGCACAAGGTCCCTGCTGCCTTGCTTCACTGCTTTCTCTGATTGGCCTTCCTCAATTCCATCTTCCAGGTCAATAATAAAAGCCTCCAGTTCTCTTGCAAAAGTTCCAAGGTTAATGTAAGAAGTTTCCATTGCAAAACTTATCCCACTACCTGGTTTATTTCCAAGAGTTCAGCAGAGAGCCCAGGACGTGCCTGGCACACATTAGATAAAGCCACTATTTCAAAAATGCACCCCCCTCCACCCCAGCACCACAGGGCTCATTAGAACTGGGCAAATGACTTGCAAACTAAAGAGAAGAAGGGTATTTTAGTTTGGGTGGTTATGTTGATCACTGTGTAATCGTGTCTACTGTTTTTAAAGGAGAGCATGCCTGAGTACAAAGTGGGTAGAAAAGAGATGATACATTGAAGGTGATAACAATCTCTTTGGAGTCTTTTGAACATTTTTAAATGTTCAGTTTGTAATCTACAGTCGAAGATCTGTAAACATTCAATTGCTACATCTGTTCTGTGGTGAATAGAGGGGATGTCAGGAAGCCTTCGGATCTCACTTCAGCTCTGTGTGTGGGGTGGTCAGGCTCAGCGACACACCACCTCCCACAACACGCAGAGAAATAACCAGACACGTGGCTCTTCACAATGTAATGCAAAACAGTAAAGAACACTCCACTCATTGTGGAGGGGAAACCTCTCATTTAATTCCTTTAAACATTTTTCATTTCTTTCTCCCCCCCCCCCCGCCCCCAAATCACAACTGCTCATTCAAACCTGCCCTAAGTCAGCCACGCTCTGACTTGGCACTCCAACCTCTGCTCATCCCTCATAGATCTCTGCTAAGCAAGCTGTAATTACATGGAAGAAAAATGGAATCAGCGAATGAGACATGACAATGTCCCCTTCTGAGAGGAAGCCCTGTGACTCCGAGTTAATAGAGTTGGTGGCTTCCTGAGGGAGACCTGAATGAAAGTGAAGTTAACCTGGTAAAAAGTAGAAGCATTTTCAGAAAACAGTACTGAGTAAAGTCATTGTTCACCTCTGTGGATGAGGCCTAGGAGACTCTTCAAAAGAAATCTGAGCCCACCTGCTTCTTGGCTCGGCCCTTCCATTTCTTCCGCGCTTTGCTTTTCCTCTGGACCGTTCTCATCTTTCAAGAAAACCACAGAGGGAAAAAATTACATCAAGTCAATTTATAAAATATCTCTTTATGGCTAATATGCAGCACTGAAATTAATTGTAACCAATGTAGCATGACTCCCCATAAAGCAAGGCAGAGAGATAAATCAGAGGTATGAAACAGAAAAATTACCTACATAAAAAGGTGCATTTATACTCCTCCCTTCCACACGATTTGCTTGATGAAATGTTGAACTGCAGTAAACAAAATTCACTCAGCAGTTCTAGTAACATCTCTCTCCTCGCACATTTCCCAAAATGCAATACAGATTTTAAATCCAATCTTTTCTCCCTTGACTCAAGCAATATACACTGTGTAAGAAAACTTGGTTAAGTTTCTATGTCCTTTATTTTCCTGTTTGAAATATATTGTAAAAATATCTGTTTTTATTTAACATATACATCAAAGCCTAACATATCTATGCTATGAAATTTTTTTTCTCTTGAACAAATTATGGTCAGGTTTATACTATCACACATAAATCCTTGAAAAATAAATAACTGGGCAGCTGCAATGGTGACTATCCACTAGAAACTAACATTTTCTTTAAGCTTAAAATATATATTTCTGTGAATTTATGCATAGAAAAACAAACGTTTGAAAGGCAAATAAAGGCGTATTTTATAACTCATTGCTGGGAGGCTTTCCAAGTCTCTTTTTGTTTGGAAAATTTTTTTCAATGATAAATTTATCTAAAGATACAGAAACAAAATATAAAACATGTAGTTAAAGTACAGAAAACAGAGACGCAGAAACTATCAGCATACATTACTGTGTCCTTTGTCTATCGGGAAGTGGAATCTCTCTCCCCTTTCCTTGAATCCGGACTGGTGCTGTAACTTGTTTAAACCAATGGAAATGTGGAGGTGATGTAGGTCCTCTGAGCGAAGGCCACTGAGAACTAGTAGCATCTACTTTCTCTCTCTGGGAAGCCAGCTATCATACTGTAAAGACACGCAGGCTAGCCTACCAAACAGAGAGAGTGAAGGGCCACATCGCAGAGCACCAAGGGGTCAGACCTGTGAGTGAAGCCTTTTTATACCCTCTAACCCAGCCCAGCTGCCAGCTGAATGCAGCTGAACGAGGGCCTCAGCCAAAGACACAAGGAGCAGAAGAATCACCCAGCTGAGCCCTTTTAAAATTCCTGACCCGAAACCAGGCCCCGATCACTTAACCTTGTTTTGTTTGAGTGCTTTGACCCACCACCTGCTATTGCTATCAATTCTTCATCCAGAGGCAAGAGGATGGTGAATTTTCCTCAGAGGAGAACTCAACTAGCAGAGCTAAAACAAGAGCCTCAGAGAAGCAATGGGAAACATTTCCCCAAGCAGCTCTGGAAAATAACCTAGTAAAGAGAGTTGCAGATGGGAAAACATTCAGAATTGACCTGGATGAAAGAAAGTTTATAATAAAATGACAAAAGTAAATGAATAAAAAAAGTGACAGTGGGGAAGAAATGCTATAATTGGATACATGAGTATGGGTAAGGTTTACCTCTGCCTTGCATTGGGGGACAACTTAGGGGACACTGTCTAACTTTTAATATGAGGACTTGGGGCAGCTCTGTAGCTACCTAAATCCAATGTTCTCTATTGGGTTTTTACAACGACCACATGATGATCTGACATTTTCTCTCTGGCTCTCTGAGTGGGCCACGGCATTGGCTTTTGCTCTGGGAAGGAAACAGCCATCCCAGCTGCTCTTGCTCCCTTAATGAGGCAAGTTAGTGCAGGAACACGTGTCAAAAACATAGGTCAGTATTTCTCCTCTTCCTCTCATCCAACAGGCTGAGTCAAACAGGAAAAATCTGCCAACTTATCTGTCTCACCCAAAGACAGACCTTTTAACACAGATTTCACCATAGGCTTGAAGTCTACAGTGACAGGTTGCCTTTAAAATTAGTCTAGTTACCACACCTCCTAAGGAGTGGGGGTAAAAACACTTTCTTGTGAAGAGAGGAAGGGAAAGAGAACAATTAAGTCATAGGAAAGTGAGAAATTGGTTCCAGCAGTTCTAAATGCATGGAAAGTAAATTCATGGGCAGATCCCTGAGTCAATACAAACCAGTTTGGCTGTCTTCCTAGTCTACTGTTACTGAGTTTTTACCTTTATCCTCACATGCAGTCCCATTCCCTCATGCAGCCACCGAGTGGCATGCTTTTGTTTTCCACTTTGAGTCTTGGCCAAACAGTGTTCTGGTTATAGCATTTCTGCCTTAGGGCAGAAAACTCAAGAGACACTTTGCATGTTTATCACGGAGAACATGCATTCTAGAAGAATGCTGGATTTGTCATTGGAGTCACATGCCCTCAAATAAAAAGGGTCAGGTATACTACTTTCACCAATTTGCAAAGACATGCATCTGCAAATCCAGCAGGGGGACCCAGTGTAGAAGTCTTGCTTTCAAAACCCAGTTGATGCATTCTTGGGCAATTAGATTAGCATTCATTTCACTCTTTTAAAAGGACAGTTTGGCTGCCTTATATCTTTCCATCCATTTTAAATGCCTCAAATGGTTGAGTTCTTAGTGAAACAGTGAGCTTCTACTGGTAGGAAAAAAAAAATCTCATTACACAGTTACCCATAAGGATTTTATAAGGACAAGCTTTCTTTTATCTGCCTTGTCTGTCTAGTTATCTTCATAGGAAGCACATAAACAATAAAGTTGAGTGGAGTGGGGAATCTAAATGTGTGGTTTTTAGAAAGGATTTACTTTCTAAAAGTAAAAGGCGTATAATAGCCCTGGCTGGATTGGCTCCGTGGATAGAGCATCAGCCTGTGGACTGAAAGGTCCTGAGTTCGATTCTGGTCAAGGGCATATGCCTGGGTTGTGGGCTCAATCCCCAGTAGGGGGCGTGCAGGAGGCAGCCATTCAATGATTCTCTCTCATCACTGATGTTTCTCTCTCTCTCCCTTCCTCTCTGAAATTAAAAAAAAAAGCATATAATAAATGTGAAGAAATACAGGAAAGTAACATACTATTTTGTTAGCTTAAAAAATGTCTTACAGGAGTTGAATTCTCTGTTAATACATCAAAAGGTGATTATTTACTTCAGAAGATAAATTTCCACAGCATTGATGTGTCATATGATGCTTTATTTTCCTATACCCAAGACCACAGTGACCTGTGAGAATTCTTACTGTTTTAAGCCATATATATTGAGCATATACTATATGCAAGATATTTCAGAAATTTTATAGAAATAAAAATGAGAGACTCCTGCTGTAAAGTGAATTCATGTAAGTGGAAGGAATGTACCATTGGTTGGAAGATGATAAGTATGCAGTCCATGTGTCATTCTATATGGAAAAGTTTTACAAGGGCAAAATCTCAATGCCATGGCCACAAATTACTTTCCTGATATCTGTAGTTCCTTTTGTGAACTGTGCGTGGGAAGGAAAGTAAATCAGAGCAAATCCATTCTTGCAGCTGTGGAAACAACCTGCTGCTTGCTGCCTGCTGGTGCACTGTTGCCATTTCTTACAAAGCTCCCGAGATTTCTGGACATGGACAGAGCACAGGCCATTCAAACACTGTGGATTGCAAATTGGATTATAGACTCCAATTCTTCAGTCTCCTGTAATGTGTTTTATATACATCGCAGTGTCCTCCCACTGTAGGCAGAGAATACTTCCCACTCCATTGATGCTGGACTTGACCCCAAGTGACTTGATTTGACTAATGAAATATTAGCGGACATGATGTGAGCAGGGGGCTTAAATGTGCTGCATAATGGAACTTGGTGCTTGTGCTTCTGACGCTTGCTGTGATAAGAAATGCCCTTTAGCACTGGTTTAAAGAAGAGGAGAGATATTATGGCGCAGACTTCAACCCGAGCCACAGTTTGGAGTTAATCCCAGGCAACTCACAACTTGAAAATGTACTGCCCAACAGAGCACTACCTACATCAACTGAGCCATCGCCAACCTGCACCACCTGTGATCACGAGAAAAGATATTTTTGTTGTAAGGCACTGCATTTTGGGGTGATTTGTCACACAGTATCATTATAAAATAGCTGATTAATACAAATACTATAATATTATTTTTTCTCAAGTCAGGAGGGTTCAAATATATTTTTTTAATTAGCACTTTTTATTTATAAAAATTTAGTCTTTAATTTTGTATTTTGACAACCAGCTACATTTTTGTCTGGCATATTTTAAAACTCTCTAGAGGATACATGCTTGAAAAATAAATGTACCTTATGTAAGGGGGGCATGCTGTCAAAGAGGATGTACTGGCAACCGTGATGTTTATATTTTATTTAATAGAGCCATGTAGGCAGCAAGATACTAGTTAATACTAGATAACATTTATTGAATATTAGTTATGTTCTACTCAGTGTCTACATAATTTGAAAAGATTATCATTTTGAATTCTGAGAACAACTCAATGAGGTTGACATTATTATTCACATTTCATGAATATGGAAACTGAAGTGCAGAGATGTTAAGTAATGTGCCTAAGGGCCCATAGCTAGCAAGTGCTGGCAGCTGGATTTCAACTCAACCAGCTGATGCCAGCACCCAATATTGCTTCCTTGGAAAAGTAACTAATATTTGTGTCTGGGTAAGATATTTTCATTATTGGTCAGCAAAAATGTGGGAAAATGGTACTTAATATGAAAATAGCCGAAGAACTACACTATAGCCTCATATAGATTAACACAGAACACTGAGAACATGGAGAAATTAGCTCTTCTGACACTTAAACCAAGTGAGTGCAATGCTGTAACTCCAGACATTTCTTTAATGCTAAGGGTAATTTTATTTGTGCATAATTTTAAACAACAGAAAGTTATAAGAAACTTTGTTTTCCTGAACCATTGAGAGCAAATTTGGGACATAATCACCCCCCATCAGGCCTGAATACTTTAGTATATTTTTTACAAACAAGGACATTCTCTTCCATAACTATGGTGCAAACAAGTCTGAACAATTTTCAATAATATCTTTTATAGCAATTGGGGATCACACACTGCATTTAGCTGTCATGTCTCTTTAGTCCTCTTTAATCTGAACTAGGCAAGCCTCCCCATCCCTGGCCAACTTCTGTGCTGGGTATTTTGCATCTCTTTCACCTTGTCCCCTTCAATGTGAACACTGACCTTGCTAAGCTCTACTTAATGGCTTTAGAAAAAAGGAAAGGAAGGAAGAAAGAAGGGGAAGAAAGAGAGAAGGAAGAAAGAAAGAAAAGGAAGGGAGGGAGGAGGGAAGGGAGGGAGGAGGGAAGGAGGGGGAGAGGAGGAAGGAAGAAAAGAAGGAAGGGATGGAAGGGAAGGAAGAGGGACCAGGGAAGGTTAGTTTGAAACATTTTGTTCTGGAACTCATTAGCTGATTGAGTTATTTTAATAGATTAATCTTTGGAAAGTAAGTTCCTGAGTTGGCTGCCTCATTATACTCATGCCTCACGTGCCTCTTTAAGTGCAATTACCATAACATTGTAACAGTTATCTGAGTTGGACTTTTATCTACATTTTTAGAGATGAAGAAATCAAGGTTGCAGAGGGTCAAGTTCCCTGAAGTCCCACAATTAGTGGCAGAGCTGGGACTTAAACTCAGATCCAGATATGCCAAAGTCTGAGGTATCTCTTTCTTGCCTTGAAGGTTCCTGTGACCTCTTTTGACCCTTGAGAGCTAAATTGTAAATCCTTGGCTGAGAGAGATGCCCTCGCTGTAACTATGTTGTCCTCAGTACCCAGTACAGTCCTAAAATCCTTGGAGTCTCCACAAGCACTTGTCACGGGACTGAGAAAGAAATGTCATTTTTCCCTAAGCAGTAATTATTATTATTTTTTTTTGCTTGAAACATATTGTAGCTCTTGATGTAGAAAAAGCACCTGGTGTCTATTTAGCCTCTGGTTGAACCTCATTAAATGGTGGATTAGCTTTAAAATGTCACATCTCTTTGATCACACATAATGGCTCCTAAAAGTCAAATGTAGTGATGTTCAAGGAACACACAGAGTTCAAGTCCATCTGCTTTCACCACCCCTGGGCCAGCATCCATCCCTCTCTCCTGGGCTGTGATAATGACTCCAATCATGCTTTCCTCCTTCAGCTCTGTCCTCAAAGTCTATTCTCAACTGAGAAGCCACATTGTTTGTCTTGAAATGTTAGTTAGATCAGACCATTTCCCTGCCAAATGCTCTGAAAAGCCCAAAGGCATCAAGGCCCCATGTGCTGGAGACTTCTATTGTTTTCCTGCCCTGACCTCTTTCTAGTCTCCTCCCACTTACTCTGCTCCAGCTGCACTGGGCTCTGGCGCTATTCCTCCAGCACACTAGGTCTCTGCTCTCCTGGTCTTTCTACTGCCCATACCCCTGCCTGGAGTGCTTTCCCCCAGGCCCTTCAAGTCTGGGTTCATCTGTCCCCTTTCCAATTAGGTCTCCTCTCCCCATCCACACACACTCCATTCTCCTTATCCTAATCTACTTTTTATTTTTGTTCTCCCCCGCCCCAGTTAGTATCACCTTCTATAGAATTTAGATAGGTATTATATTCATTGTTTATGTCTGTCTGTTCCCATTTGACTGTAAACACCTCCAAGGCAAGCATCTTTGTATCATTACCTGACTGATGTCTCCTACGTACTTAGAAGGGTCATATGGTAGGTGTTCAATAAATATTTGTGAATTAATGAAATATGCTCTTTCCTTACTTGGCCTTACATGGCTACCTCACAAATTAATCAGGAAAAAAAGGAAAATTATCTTCTAGTCAAGACTATTAGAAATATACTTATGGAATATAGGTTACTTATGAAATACAAGGGTCATACGATATGTGGGACAGACACAGAACCCAGGCTCTCGTTATGCTATACCTATCACCATTTTGTGTTCTTACTGGAGCAGTTAGTTAAAAGAAGGAGTCCCTTCCCCAGGCTAGTGAAGATTATCTGTGGAACTTGTTATAACAGTTATATAGACTAGAGAGACTGAGAACCTCTTAAGATGGTGGGACATGGATAGTCAGTTGGAAATGCTCAGCAGTGCTGTCCTGGTTGCCAGAACCAGTTCTGCTCAGAATAAACTCAGATGGTATTACAAGCATGCCCCATTCACAGAGAGATTATAAGACCTACAAGTTGCTCTTCAATTATGGGGCAGAGAAGACAATCATCTTGGTCTTGTCTTTTTCTAGGAATGTCCCCAAATAGCATACTTGTCCAATAGAGGGAAGAGGAAATAATTGAACCTGATGTTTTCAAGAATATGTGTTTGTCAGGGGAGACCTAAGTGTGATGCATGTTGAGAAAAGAACACATATGAGAGAAGAACATGCAACTGTCCCAGATATTTCATATTACCGTAGGTAGAGTGCCAAGTGTTCAATAAGGTACTCAACAAATACCTGCTGAGGGATTGAACTCGGCAGATTTGCACACTGAAGGTGTGACCCTAGGATACTAAAACTTGCCGTGGCATATCTTGGTATAAAAATAGCACAGGACAATATCCCAGAGAGCTATTTTAAATATCACACATACCCTCTTAATAGGTAACATATGGTTCTCCCATATGGCATGTTAATACAAGTACTTTTACTCTGATACAGTTAGTTTTAATCCAAGGATTTCCAAATAATTTACAAACACTGTTCATTAGCACAGTCATCCCTGGGGAAGGTGCAGAGCCTCACAGAGACAATAAAGCATCCTGCTTATAATCAATAATGATTAAGGAATGACAATAATAAGAAATATATTAATATGGCATTTATTTTTAGATTAAGGAATGAACAAATGGGAATCAAGCAACTTTCCCATAGACTTTCAATGACTTCATGGTGTAAATAGGGCTAGAAATCAACTTATGCCGATGCTTAAGGCTATTCTACTAGTTGACCTATATTGGTGAATTGACCATAGATTACACTAGTTTTCAGGTGTGTACATAACCTCATGTCTATACCATAAATGGGAAAATTATAGTGTGGTAGACTAGAATAAAGTTAACATGATAGTATTGCAGTGGGATTTCTTTGAGCTCTTCATTGTCTTAAACACAGGGCAATATCCAACTGTGCTTTGTCATTAACTTTAAGCCCTAAAATATCAATTTCTCTGTATTGTCATTTATGTTTCTGAATTGAGATAACTGGTATGTCTACACATTTGTTTAAAACAGGAACACATTGTGCTCAATGCAGATGTTAAATCTGAACTGGCAAGAAGAAACATTGTTTTGCTTTTTTGTTGAAGAATAGAAAGTATATTAAAAAATGTTCTTTCAATAGAAGAATCATTCCAGAAATAAAATCAAAAGCTCTCTGGTATCTCTGTCATCAATTAATGTTTGCTGAGTACCTACAAAGTTCAATATTGTGGAGAGGGAATAAATTAGCCTGTTCAGAAGACAAAAGGCCTTCCCTTCAGGAGTTGACAAAACGAAGATGGATGGAGTGGTTTCATGAGAGGCATGAGGTAAAATTGAGGCTAAAGACAATTACACAGAGGAAAATATAAAATTTTATCTCATTTCTGTAAATCTGAATAAATGGTGGGTATTTGAGCTGAATTAAATGAGGAATATCTAAGTAAGTGCTTCAGTTATCCACTTTGCTTTATCCACAATGCTCTTTGAGAAATCATTGGTTAAGGATATACACCTAGGGAGTACAGGTGCCCTCAGGGAGGGTCATTCAATACATGAACATTTTAAGTTGCAAGCAGCCCCACATTATCATAGGAAGTAAAAACCTTAATCTTTGTGTTTCTATCCTGTATCCTCTTTGAAATAGTTGCTCCTTTAGTGTGGAAACATGCTAGTTTAAGTGGTGAAAATAAAAATTTTAAGATTCTGGTTTGGAATTTTCAAGTTTAGGATGAAAGCAATGTATGGGTTTTCCACAATTCAGTATGAATGTTTTATAAAAATGTTCCCTTACTCAAATTATCACCCTATAGAGGATGAAAACTGACAAGCATTCCTAAGTGTACTATCAACTATAAAAACAACAGTGCTTTCTATTAGTCTTTTATCTATCTTTCAAAAATGCAAAAATCTAGTAATGGTTTTGTTTAAGCAAATGTTTACTTAATAGCTATTTGACATTGTACTAGAATAAATTTCAACATATTATTCCATTTATTTCATGTGAAAATAATTCACAAGGGCAGAAACCACACACCTTTGAGCAGAGAGAGCATGTTTTATTCATGTGAAAATTTAGTTCCGGGAAACTGCCTTCCCTGGGACTCAGTGCTTTTTGTCTGGAAGAATCTGGAGCAGTGGTTCTCAGACTTCTCAGTGCATCAGCATCCCTTTGGGGGAAAGGGTATGTTAAAATACAGAACTGGGTTCTGGTTCAGCAGAGCTGGAAGAGGCCCGAGCATATGCATCTCTAACAAATTCCCAGGTGATGCTGCTGCTGTGGTCTGGGCACACACTTTGAGAACCACTGGTCCAGGCTCTGAAGTGTTGAGTGGAAGGAACAGAAAGTATCATATGATTAATTTTCATTCATTAAATATAGCTACCAATAGCCCATTCTTAACTTCATTAATATTGTTGTTCATTTTCCAACTTCTGATTCTCTGTAGCCACTAGTTGAGTACTCCCTTAAGATTACAGTACTATTTCTTAGTAGAAAGAAGAAATGTTAGACTTTTCATGAAATAAATCTATAAAATGTACCTTTTCAATTTCACTGAAACTATATTAAGCCACCTTATCTTAAAAATGAATGCATCAGTGAAGAAAACGTTGGGAAGGTTTCTTCTGTTCTAGATGCTGTGTGGGTGCTACACAGAGAGGAACAAAGGTGGGAGCCTGCCCTGCCTGGAGCTTACTGAGGCGACAGTGAGTGACCCACAACCTGGGTTAAATACAATAAACCCTGTGCTGGCAGAAGCAGGGAGGGCTGTGGGGGATATTTGAGGAAGCAACCAAATTCAGTCCAAAGGGTTCTGGGTAATCTTTCAGTAGAGTCCTGCCCCAGCTAAGACCTTTGTCATTGATTAGGTATTTATTGAGCAACCAGTGCCTATCAGTCTCTGTTGTTTAGCGCTGCACTGCACAGTGTGATAGCAGCCAGCCCCATGTGGCTATTGGGCACTTGAAATTCAGGACTTCCAAACTGAGATGTTCGGTAAATGTCAAATACACGTCAGATTGTGAAGACAGCACAAAACAGTGAAAAGTTTCTTATTAACAATTTTTATATTGATTCTATGTCAACATGACAGTAATTTGGCTATCCTGGGTTAAGTAAAATATTGAGTTAAAATGAATGTAACCTGTTTCTCTTACTATTTTTAACATTGTTCTTAAAACAGTAAAAATTACAAATACATTTGTGACTCACATTTCATTTCTATTGAATGGCTCTGCTCTAGAGATTACTAGTGAGGGAAGGAACTCTGGAGCTCAGCCCAGTGGAGCTGATAGATATTGTAGCCAGAGCCCACAAATCCCTACCATTGTCCTTTGGCACACACCTCTGATTTCTCTGCATTAATATTCTGCTTTTGTGCCCCTTGAGAGGGACAACTCTGAGGCATATCCCACATCATCTCCCAGAGTTCTCCTTCAGGACCCAGTCCAAGCTGTCCACAGGACAATCTGTACCTGTATTTGTTTCCTTCCCTTCCTGGTCTTAATCCCCTTCCTCTATCCTGGTACTTCCTGGGATCAATCCTTAAATCAGCTGTTGCCCTTGAACCCTTGACTTAGGGAATACATCTGCAGGACCAACCTAAGCCATTTAAAACCAAATAAGCCCTAACCGGTTTGGCTCAGTGGATAGAGCGTCAGCCTGCGGACTGAAGGGTCCTGGGTTCGATTCCAGTCAAGGGCATGTACCTTGGTTGCAGGCACATCCCCAGTAGGGGGCGTGCAGGAGGCAGCTGATCGATGTTTCTCTCTCATCAATTTTTCTAACTCTCTATCCTTCTCCCTTCCTCTCTGTAAAAAATCAATAAAATACATTTAAAAAAATAAATAAAACCAAATAATTTCACAATCATATTATCCCCAGTCTTGATACTAATGGAGAGAAGTACAGGTTGCCAAGGTCATCAGAGGGGCCTTCCCCATGGAAAGGACATTTGAACTGAAGAATATAAGGCCTTTACTACACACAATTAATCAGTACAAATTAATGATGTAGAAAAGAAAGACATGGATGCGTGTTATTGGTAGAGTGAAGAGCATGTCCAAAGGTCCCTATGTGAGAAAGATGATGGTATCTTTGAAAACAGGGGCGTGGCCAATGGGACTGGAGTGTAGATGGTGAGTGACACGAGGTGGAGCTAAATAAGAAATATCTAGAGAAAGGGAGTAGGATGAATTGAGGAAAGAGGGACTATTTCACAGGTTGGGAAACAAGACCCAGGTGAAAGTGAGCATTATGTTTGGGGAGTCTCAGTGATTAAGCACTGCTGGAGTTCTGACAGCAAAGGGAGTGGAGCTAGGAGAGAAGCCAGATAAAGAACAAGTGGTATTACAAAGGGCTTTGCACCTTTTGGTAAGAAGGGAGACACTTCCATGAAGGGACTGGGAGCCATGGAAGAGTTCTCTCACACAAGGATGCTTTGTGGGGTGTGAACTCGGCAGGATGGGGGTAGGATGGGCAGAGGTAAGTGACCCATGTGATTAAAATACTTCAGGCAAGAGATAGAAGGGAAGTCTGAGATAAAGATGGCAAGTGAAGAAAGAGAGAACTGGATGAATCGAGGTGATATTCAAGGAGTAAAATCAACTGGCTTTGGTGAGTGGTTGGATGGATGTGTGCAGGATGTGGAGTGATGCCAGCTTCTATTGCAAAAGCTCTGAATTCTCCCATTTAATACCCATCACAACTTCATAGTGCAGGTATGACAACTATTCCACTTTATAAGTGAAGAAGTGATGTCCAGATAGTTTAAATAACTCTTCCAAAGGTCCCAGAGCTTGTAGAGAGTAGAAACAATTTGAGCCTCAGTCATCTGCCTCCAAAGTAATGTTTGTTAATCACCATGGTATAATTCTACCTAGAATTATAGAAACATGCAGCCTAGGAAAACTGGAAGTTGGGGAGTGATTACCAAACCTGGGAACATAGGGGACATGTTGGTTTAAGGCACCAAGTAGAGATATACAGTAGATACATTTCAATGCATAGGAAGGGAAGCAAGTAGATGGAGAGGAAAAATAACCCAGTAGAGATCCTTCCAAAATAATATTTAATGGGGGAGGGTGGGCGTGTGTGGGAAGAGACCAAAAAACTTGTATGCATATATGCATAACCCATGGACACAGACAATAGGGTGCTGAAAGCCTGAGGTGGGTGATGGGGATGGGCTAGAAGGGGTCAATGGGGGAAAAGGGGAACATATATAATACTTTCAACAATAAATATTTAATTAAAAAATATATATAATGCATTTCACTTTCAAAATTGAAAACAAATCTAGACATTTGTATGAGATTTTTTAAAAAGTGAAGTGTGCTAATAATGTTACTTAAAAAAAAAATGTGCTCAGCGGGTTTTGCCCAGTGGATAGAGCATTGGCCTGTGGACTAAATGATCCCAGGTTCAATTCTGGTCAAGGGCACATGCCTGAGTTGCAGTCTGGATCCCCAGCAGGGGGTGTGCAGGAGGCAGCAATCAATGATTCTCTTTCATCATTAATGTTTCTATCTCTCTCTCCCTCTCACTTCCTATCTGAAATCAATATATATATATATATTAAATAAATAAATAGTTATGTCATTTGCTAAAATTTTGACTTAGCTTCCTTTTCTTTTGTGATCTTCTCTGGGTTGTATGTTTTGACTGATGGTCTGAAATAGTTGCTTCCAATATCTGTTCTCTGTCACAAATAAGAAAATATCCTACTGTAAGCCTTCTTGGCCAGCAAAAGGAGAACTCTAGCCTCCTTTATCCCATTTCTGCATATATCCTGTAATTTCCAGATCCATTGCATTTCTGCCTTCTCCTACATGTGTTTAATATCTGCATGATCTCTTTCCCATCAGATTTATTTCCCATCAAGCTGTGCTTTAATAAGACATTGGCTATCATTTTCAATTTAGTGTAAATTACTTATATTTAATGATTAACCCATCACCTCTCCCAAGACTACTATAACACTCTAATTATCCAGTATCCCTACTTATAAACACTAGTTCTATAATTATATACTGAGCATCAAGACCCCCTGGTATTGCATTTAAATAAATAAATATATATATCCTATATAATAAAAGGCTAATATGCAAATTGTCCCCTTGACTGGGAATTCGACTGGGAGGTCCACCAGGGGGTGGGGCCGGCCAGCCAACCTCCCGTGAACCCTCCCCCCAGCTGTACTGGACCGGCCCGGCCCAATCGGCCCAATCGGCCCCGATCAAGGCAGGCTGGCTGGACCCCACCTGTGCACAATTTCGTGCACCAGGCCTCTAGTATATAT
Source organism: Cnephaeus nilssonii (assembly GCF_951640355.1). Taxonomy (NCBI): domain Eukaryota; kingdom Metazoa; phylum Chordata; class Mammalia; order Chiroptera; family Vespertilionidae; genus Cnephaeus; species Cnephaeus nilssonii. The sequence goes on from NC_137082.1 coordinate 19,818,565, forward strand.
ATATATATATATATATATATATGTATATATATGTATATATAGTATATATATATATATATATATATATATATATATATATCTCCTATATAATAAAGAGGTAATATGCAAATTGACCCTCACACTGTAACGCTGTCACAAGATGGCGGCGCACACAGCAGGGGCAGAGCAGCGGGGGTGGGGCCGGTGTCTGCTGAGTGCGGCCTGGAGGCAGGGCATCAGGGTGGCACTCCAGGGTGGTTCCATGGCGCATGGGGGGGGGGGGGCGGTTCCGGGTCTCGCGCGAAGGGTCACTAGTATATGTATGTGTGTGTGTGTGTGTGTGTGTGTGTGTGTGTATACTATCTCTCTTTCCTCTGTGCCAGTTGAATACCTGCAAGCAATGGATCATCTCTTTCAGAAGATAATCACATTCTTAATAACCACCTGAAACAATTAGTCATCAGACGAAAGGACTAGGGAAATATTGCCTAAGGTGGCTGATGTTATTTTAGACAAATCAATGTAAGTATCAGAAGCCACATCAAAAGACAAACAGGAACATCTGTTTCTTCTCTCTTGGTGGCAGAGTAGGCCACAGACAATTAAGTATTGCCAGTATGTACGATGCTATAGACATAAAGCACCACGTGAATTCCTAGCTGTACAGTATTTTGGCATGTGCTTTGTGCTTTCTGCCAAATTGGTCAATTTGCAGAAGTCAGCCCTTATCTAATGCACTCTTTTAGAAAACTCTAAAGGAATTCCAGCTGTCTCCTCTTCACATGTTTATTTTTATCAAACATAGAAATGGAAGTCAGTCTGCCTAGTGGACATTGACGACATTGGCCTATCTTCTCTCCTGGTTCTAGGGACAGTCATTTGGTATGTAGAGCCCTTCTCAATTAAACTAGTGAAGCCCCATGATGAGGCAGTGAATTCAGCAGAGAGCAATAGACAGAAACAGCCCAATGGTGGAGATGAGGGAGCACAAGCAATAGGGAAGACCACAGGAGAATACTTGCACCACTATAGCGTGAGAAAGGTTTTCAGGACTGTCTATCTTCTTGGCAGTTTGCTTATGGGAATAAATTACTCTGTCTCCCCTAGTTCTCATTACAAATGTCAGATGATCCCAGATATGGTAGGACCAATTTCCCTGTTTCACCCCAGAAGATCTATAGTTCTAGAATGTCAAAATGGCCTTGAGTTTTTTATATTTATGCTGTGAATATTTTCTTCAGAAAACCCCGAAATAGCAGCATTGTAATGAATGCTGCCTTGTGACTACAAACGTCAATAAAAAAACATGTCAGGTTAGAGAAAACATGTTTCTGATCACATGGCAATGTTTGGACAAATAATCAAATATGTGCTATACCTCTTGAACCATTCAAATGAGTGGCAAGTGAATAATTTCCTCAACAAGCAGCTATTAAATTTATGAATGGAATAATTTACAAGAACAAATAATTGCAGGAAGAAACATTATGTATTCAAAATGAAAGATGGTCCTGCAAAGTTTGTCATATTAAACCTAATTAAAATATGATTTTGGTCAGTTTTAATGACACTAATAATGAGTCTACTAGTAAAAGTAAGTTTAATAGGGTTCAACAAAGATTTAAACCTGCAGTTATTATGATTAAAAAGCAAAAATATATACCAGATTTATTACCCCTTTTTAAATAACTTATTTTATCCATAGCCCAAACTCCCCACTTATGCAAGAGCTTGCCATTTTTTTCATGTAGCACTTTGAGATAGCAATTTTGTAGTTTGGGCATATTAGCAAAATAAGAAACCAGCACTACTTATCTGGGATATCTGAAACATTAAATATGAACAGCTTTTAATTCCTCCCTTCAGTTTTCATTTTGCCTTGTCTTGAATAAATTCATTAATCATGTACATATTAACATATTATCTTTCATTGACTTGTAAGCTAAATAATATATTTGTATTAATTCTCTGGTAAAATGAAAATGTAGATATTTTAAAAGAATTCCATATGAGGATTTTGATTCCTGTTGCTGATGAAGACATAGGATGCTTGTGTGTGTGTGTGTGTGTGTGTGTGTGTGTGTGTGTGTGTGTGCGTACATTCACTGTTGTTCGTGAAGCATGCTGATATTAGAGAAGGCAGTGCAAACATAAAAAGTCATGGTATAAGAGGGGATTATTTTTCCCCATTAAAAGCCAAATCTGACATAAATTTCCTAAACATCACCACTGTCTTAGAAAGCCTTTCTGGTGCCAATATTTAGTGAGCAGTGAGGAATACTTACCGGCAGTCCTTACATTCTTTACTCTGCTTGTTGGAGAAGGTTATTGTTATTCATGTGATGGACAGAAATGCAAAATGAGTTCTCTGAGAGACCATAACCCTGCAGGTCCATAATTCTTCTCTGACAGTACCACATTAGTCATTTTAGTGACTTAATTTTTGAACCTGTTTCTGTCTCCCTGAAGGAATGGAGAAATCCTATGCAAAATGCATCCAACCAGAAAAAAAAAAAGGACTCTCAGCTCTTTACCTCTAGTGAGAGAAATTAGAGACCTGGGAAGGAGACTCTGTTTATCATGCCTGGGTGATATGGAGAAGCACTTCTAAGTATTTCCCAAAGACACAGTGAGCATTTTTCTATGATTATTACAGAGGAGAGGTTAGCAAATTCCAGCCCGCAGCCCTGCTTTTGTGCACCCTCCCTGTAGAATGGTTTTTACATTTTTAAAGGGTTGTAATAAAAACAAAGAAAAAATATGCAACAGACGCCATATGTGGCCTGTGGAGCCAAAAATATTTCCCTTCTGGGCCTTTACAGACCTGTACTGATTTCTGTTTTAGGGCAACCTGATGAAATAGCGGGAGATGACAGCCTACAAGACCATACATCTGAATGCCTTGTTGAGGGGGACTTATCCTTATGGCTTAGAGATTAGCTTGATCCACTATTAAGATAACCTTCAACCACCTCCTGTCCACCAACGACATTCCTTTCTCCAAGGCAGCAGAGTCCTGACTCTGACATGTGTTCACTTATTTCAAGACTTCAGATGGTATTAAAAAGGATTTTTGTCTTAAATATGAGCTTAAGTCAAAAGAGGACTTAATATTTCAGGGGAGGGGCAAAGAATACAAGGGCAGAGGCACAGTCAAAATGGAAGAAAGTCTTAGAATAGAAAACTAGAAAATGGAATTAGGGTGATTTTAAAATATGCCCACAAAATCTTAGGTACTCCTCCCTTTAAGAGGTGGGGCTTAATTTGCCTCCCCTGAGTGGGTACTGGGCTTAGGGACTTGCTTCTAATTAATAGAATTTGGCAGAAATGATGGTATGTGATAAGTTATGGCTGAGGTGATGATATGTCACTTTGAGATCAGGTTATTAAAGGTTGCCACTTCTGTCCTGAATGTGCTCTCATTCTCTTGGTGCCTTGCTCTGTAGGAAGCCAGCTGCCATGTCAGGAAGACCCAGATCTGCCTACGGAGAGGCCCACATGGTAAACAACTGAGTTCTCTGGTCAACAGGCAGCAAGAAAGTTCCCAGAGCCAGCCTCCCTCAAGACAGTGTGTGGGGAGGGCAAGGGGAGTATATGGAGACAATGAGCTAAGTAGACTCTACAAATATTAGACTTATCCCACCTTTAAGCAGGTATGAAGTTGAGGCAATTCTCATGTATTTATGTGTGTTTTTTTCTTTTTGCACTCTGCTTTTATCTGCATAGATTGCAGCTTTTCATGATCCAGCCCAGTCTATCAAATCCTTTATATTGTGTGGAAACTGATTTTTGAGTTTCTAAGTTCAGAACAGTGGTTTTGTTTTTTTGTTTATTTTTTTTTCAAGAAATCCTAATATTGCCTACAGAGAGTGATTCTCTAGCAATTAAAGATGTTCACTTCAGCACTTTTCTTTCTCTGTGTCTCTCCTCCACACTTACCTCCTTTTTCTGCTACTTCCCCAGTCCTTCTTCTACCCATGTTTCCCTGCCCTGTGCACTTCAGGATATCACTGGCAGCAGACAAGCTGCCTCCCTCCCACCCTTTAGCTCAAAGAGCCATGGAGGTAAAATGTCATTCCTCCTGATCCGATCCAGTCCTCTCATGGGTACAAAGGGGAAACTGAGATTGATGTAAGAAGATCCCCTTTGACATTTGGCATTAAAATGGTAAAGGTTGGTTTGGTCACATTGGTTTTCCACATACTGAGCACATTCTATTGTGATACAATGAGAACTATATATTCAGTCTTTGACCTCAGTTCCTGGTATAGAGCTCTTAAAACCCCTGTAATTTTCTGAGTAATAGGAGTGATAGGAGCATCTTTTGTTATACATAATAAGCATTTTAAAACCATAATTGAGTTTATGCTGATGGGCGACTTTTGATGGACTCCAAGACAGCTTCAGGATGGAGGATGGTTGCTAGAGGACTCAACCATGTTATTAGAGGGTTGGTACTTGCAGGCCCAGCCCTGACCTCTGGGGATAACAAAGGGGCTGGAGATTGAGTTTAATCACTAATGACCAATAATCTAATCAACATCTGTTTAAGGGAATCTTCATAAACTCCCTAAATAACAGGGTTTGAAGACCTTGTAGGTTGGTAAACACTTCCATGTGCTAGCGAGTATTACTCCAACTCCATAGAAGCTCCTGCTTTTGAGACCTTCTGGACCCTGTGTACATCTTCATTGGCTGGTCATTTGCCTCCTTTATAATAGCCTTTATAATTAACTGTTAAAAGTAGGTAAACTGTTTTCCCTGAGTTCTGTGAGCTGTTCTAGAAAATTATAAAACTCCAGGAGGGGGGTATGAGGACCCCCCTTACTTTACAGCCAGTCAGGCAAAAGTATGGGTGGCCTGGACTTACAGCTGGCATCTGAAGTGGAAGTAGTGATGCCAGCTTCTATTAAGCTTGTGGGACCAAGTCCTTAACCTGTTGGTTTTGATACTAACTCTGGGTAGAACAAAGGGGCTGGACATTGACCCTTTGTTCTACCCAACCCTGGGTAGTTGGTGTCAGAACTAAATTATAGGACACTCAGTTGGTGAAGCTGGAGTTGGAGAATTGCTGGTGTGAGGAAAAACCCCCACACATTTGGTGACAGAAGTGTTGTGAGTAGGAAGAGGTCCTAGTAATAGTAACTAGGTACTGTGCTAAATGCTTTCTCTGTATGTGCTGTAGCAATCCTCACTCAACATCTTTGCTCTATCTTTTTAGATAAGGCAATTGAGGCTTCCAAGTAAGTGATGTACCCAAATTCCCACTGAGCAAGTGAGAATTTAGACTCAGTCTGACTATCCTAAAATGATGTCCATAACCTGATTCCCACCTCCTTGGCAGCATTCATAAAGCACCCTAACAAAGTCATCGCTGGTTAGCAGTGGCCAGAAATGATCTTCACCTCCCAAAGTTCTTTGTTAATGAGGAAAACAGAAATGGCTCTGGGGGTAGATTTAGCTGTTGTCAAATAACCACAGCTCTAACATTATGGGGGCTATTCTCTGCCCAGGAAAAGAAAGATTTCAAAACCTAAATTGTACACAAGGCAGGCAATCCTCGGAAAGGAAAGGGATTAATAGGCTTCCTGTAACTGTAACTACCACATTCTGCTTTCAGGAGCAATGCTTTATTACCATGTTCACTGCTCCCTTAGTCCCTAAAGAACTCTTTCAACAATGATTTATCTTAATTTAACATCCCCCCGCCCCCCCCCCCGCCCCCCCAGGGAAGCAAGCAGTACACTTCATTCAAGAGAAATGATTTGCAGTCCTGGTAAATTCCCTTTGTTTGTTCACTTATTCATTTGTTCATTCATTTGGCCACCTAAAATATTTACTGAGTGCCGGGTATTAAAAATGCCATTTCTCTAAAATACTATAAGCCCTTCCACTTTTAGGGGTAGTGTATGTGAGACTTTATGACTGCATTTGTGCTCAGTATATTTTTATAACACACTGTCTGCTTTGACCAGAGTGGAAGTTTCATAGTAAAAGTCTGTTACCTTGGAGATGAAAAAGTGTCCAACCGCCAGTAATAATTGACAGTTTTTCAACATCAAGAGCAAAAAGTGTTCTATAAACTAGAAAAGACACAAACAGACAAGTGCATTCCAAACTTATGTATGTTGTAATTTTCAGGAAGCTGGCTTTTTATTTTTTTCTCGGCTGAAACTTCACTGTTAGCTCATAAGGGTTTATGATTCTTTTTGCTGGAACCTGTTGAAGAAATAATGGCAGACTTACTGAAGGGATAGCAACAGACAGATGGCCTGGAGTCTTTCTACTCAGAGGAAAACAAAATTATAAATCTCTTTAGGGGAAGAATACCTATGGCAGGGAAAACATAATTTATCCATAGTTTTCTGTTATACTGGCAAAACTTCCTTGGCCTGGATGTGACTTGGGTAGATGGAGTCACTTTTCAATTCTGCACTCAGGCTATTTAAAAAGGCATTGTGGCCCTAACTGGTTTGGCTCAGTGGATAGAGTGTCGGCCTGCGGACCGAGAGGTCCCAGGTTCAGTTCTGGTCAAGGGCATGTGCCTTGGTTGTGGCAACATCCCCAGTAGAAGGTGTGCAGGAGGCAGCTGATCGATGTTTCTAATTCTCTATCCCTCTCCCTTCCTCTCTGTAAAAAATCAATAAAATATAGTAAAATAATTTTTAAAAGGCACTGTGTCTTTGGGATTTTCTTCCTATGCAGGGGAAAAATGGATATTTATTACATAGAAGAAGTAATAATAATAATAATAATAATAATAATAATGATAATAATGTAATAAAAATAATCACAATAATGCCTATAATTTTTGAGTGCCTAGTATATATTTACATGTCAGACTTTAGGCGTGTTCTTTTATATAGTTGACTTCTAATGCTTGCCCAAATCTGGAAAGTAAGAGATACTAGTTCTATCTTACAGAGGAGAAAACTGAGGCTGAGAGGGACTTAAGGAAGTCTACAGGCCAGGAAGTGGCAGGACTGGGATTCAAACCTGGATCTGGCTGCCACTGTCGCCTGTGCCCTTTCTGCCATGATGCGCTGCACGGTGCCCCTCCTATTGGCTTTGAACCAGGAAAACTTTCCCAACTTATTGTATTAAAATACTCATGTCAAATAATTAAATTTTAGGAAGAATTCTGTTCGAATTAGAATCTAGTTAAATCTTCAGGCATACATTTATTGTGACAGCATCACAATCTTTTGTTTCAGAACTTTGCTTGCAATCCCTGTCCCAATAAGCATCCTCTTTGCACACCAGTAACTTTCTTAGAAGGCAGCTTTTGATATTTGAGAGATGCGATGCTTTAATCGTGTTTCAAAGATGACTAACTTCTGTTGTCAAAGAGCTAGGCTACTTCGAAACTGTCCTTATCAAACTTGGTATTTGGATATCTAACACAGTATACAGTACCAATGAATGAACTGAAAAGTAAAAACTTCAGGATTCAGCCTCCTAAGATCAAATCAGATCTTAAACACATAACTTGCTTTTCACAATGTTGCTAAGACCGCTTTTTCTAAAATGCATCCTGCCCTGGCCAGTGTGGCTCAGTTGGTTGGAGCATCATCCTGTGCACTGAAGGGCTGCGGGTTTGATTCCCAGTTGGGGCACATACTCAGGTTGTGGGTTTGATTCCCAACTGGGGCATGTGCAGGAGGCAACCAAGATCACATTGATGTTTCTCTCTCTCTCTCTCTCTCTCTCTCTCTCTCTCTCTCTCTCTATCTTCCTCTCCCTTCCTCTCTCTCTAGAATCAATGAAGAACATGTCCTCAGGTGAGGATAAAAAACTTATAATAAAAAAAAATGTAATAAAATGCATCCCGAGGAAACCGTAACCTGGACAAACAACACTGAAGGACACCAGTTATCGAAACTTGGAGCTGGAAAAGTAAGATTAGAAAGCTAAGCAGATGATGAGGTCCAACTTTCCCTAATTTAAAGAGTGGTAGATAGGGAAATAGGCAGCAGTTGAACACCAGGAGGGAAGCAATTCCTGTGGCTGCCAATACATACACACCAGGTGTCCAAAGACAAGCTTAACACCCACAAGCCAAAGGATTTTCCAGTGTAAACAGAAGCTCAAATTTCGCCTTTGCCTGGGGCTGCCATTTAAAAGGAAGCCACCCATAAGCACAACTTTTGTCATTCTTTGACCCACTATCAAACAGCCTGGAAATGTTGAATGGCGTTTTTAAAAGTGAACACGCAAATTTTAAAAGTCTAAGTCTAATTCCAGACTGCCTTCCAATGCACGCTCTCTTAGACTAACAGCACTATTTACTTTCTCTAAGTCTCATTCTTATTAGTTACAGGATCTCTTTCCACAAGTCTGTTTCCTATGGGCACATTCCAGCCACCACTGACAGTCACAACATGCCTTTCTTTTTTATGCCTTTAATTCCTCCTCTGATGTTTTATCGATTCTCCCAGCACATTGATTTTGAAATGGAGAGTCCTTATGACTGATTCAATTCTAGCTCCAAAAGTCTATAAATGTGTATGTATATATACTCTCAAAGACCTAGCCTTCTCTCTGCTTCCCATAATAAACAAACCCAGAGGCAGAATAAGACAGTAGCCTTACCTCAGGAGACAACATCTTGACCTAAGTTATGTTTCAGCTCCTGAGCCCTAAGTTGGAACAACCCCCTGCTACTTTCCCATGAAACCAGATGGAGGGACGGGAAAAGACTTCAGAGCTGCCCTCATGACCTGAAGAAGTTGTTCATTACCCTTACCTTACCTTTGACTAATCAGCTCCCAGCTTGGCCCGGAAACCCTAATCCATGGTGTCTTGTGATTTTGTCCTATATAATTATACTAGTGACCTGGTGCATGAAATTGGTGCACATTAAAAGGGAATTAATTAGAAGAAATATTTTAATAATGCTATTTGCCCTTTCTCTATAATAGAAGTATCAGAGATGAAAGAAAATTAGTAAAATGTATATGAAAATCTTCCTCCTGTCAGAGTCTGGGGCATGCCACGGGAACCAGAGTCAAGTCCTTGCCCACCCACTTGCGCCTCAAAATCGTGCGAGACCCAGACCCGGCTGGTCCCACACCCATTGGGCTAGATTCAGACCCGGCCGGCCCCACCCCCATCAAACCCCGCCAGGTGGGGGGTGTGGACTCAGGTTGCCTGCCTCAGCTCTGGGGCAGGGGATGTGCCTTGAGGTCCCCTGGCCCAGACCAGGGGGCATGGCCTGAGGTCCCCTGTCAAACCCCACCAGGTGGGGGGCTCAGCCTCAGGTCCTCCGGCCTGGCACTGGGGCAGAATGCATGGCCTGAGGTCCCTCAGCCTGGGCCAGGGCAGGGGGCATTTTTTGAGGTCCCCATCAAGCCCTGCCAGGCAGGGGGAACAGCCTGAGTTCCCCCAGCCTGGTGCCGGGGCGGGAGGCACAGCCTGAGGTCCCCTATCAAGCCCTACCAGGTGGGGGGGTGCAGACTCAGGTCCCTGCTGATTGCTCATTAAGGCTCGTTACGGGAACTCGGCCTCTGCTGTGGGTGCAGCCATCTTGTGTTACGGAATCCCTGCCTCCACTGTGGGTGCAGCCATATTGACCGTTATGGTGTGATGGTCAATTTGCATATTCCCTCTTTATTAGATAAGATAGTTCACAGTGAGCTTCCTGTTCTCCTGGATGGCACCATTCATAATAAAATAACCAATAGTTCTCCACTGTAATTCTTGGTGTCTAGCGTTTGGTTCTGCTAGTGCCAGGTCAACGAACTCTTTTTGTTCTGCAACAATTTTCACTTTATATCCCTTCCTATTCACTTTCACTTGCCCCTGCTTCTTTTCCATCGTTGGTATTTATGTCTGGTTGAGTACACCTTATTTACAGCTTCTATCCACACCTGCAGTGTTCAAGGTGGGACTTTTGAATAGTATCAATGCTTCCTTGAAAATACATTTTGATCTGTCATAATGAAGCAACAATAGAAAGGGGGGAATTAATAACAATGTATATTATTAGCCATAACATTGTGTCCTCTTAACTGTCATTATCTCTATAATTTAGAAAGCAAAGACACAACAATTCATTAATCAATAGTATTTACTGATAATGGACTATAGTAGAAATGTTCACTGACCATTCTTCCCACTAAGTTCTCCTGTTTTTTCCTAGCAAGCCATTCCACCCCAACTCTTGGTCCATGAGTTTTAAGCATAGTTGACCAGCTCTCTCCCCAAACTTTTTAATCCCAGAGTTTTCATGTGACTAGATCTAGTCAGAGCATTGCATGTCCCTGGAGCAGGGATTGGCCTGGGGGTAGACACTTGACCCAAGACTGGCCAATCAGAGGCAATGAAACTCAATTCCAGATCTTTGGTTAGAACTGTTGAGAAAAAAAAAATGCACAGTATTTTACTGGGTTGATGAGAGGACAGCTGGTGGCAACCTTTGACCCAGAAAGAAAAGAGTCTAAACTGGAACAAACACAGAGGAAGGGAGTGCCCAGAGATGGGGAGGAACAGCCAGTCCTAATGCTATTATTTGTTGCTCTGATTCAGCATTGCCTGGACTTTTTAGATATTGGTTTGATTAATCAGTTTGATTTGGCTTTCTGTCCTTAAATCTGAGAGTTTTGGTTTACACAAACTTTATGGTGGATTGCTTGTGGTTTCCATACTTGGTTGTGTGAAAATTTTAAAAAATTATTGATTTAAAAATATTGATAGACTGGTCTGTGCAATGTCATATCTTATGCTCATCACTTAAGGGTCTCAGCCATGTTGAGCTCTGTTGTGTTTATTGAGCATATCATTGCACATGAAAATACTTTCCAAAGAGAACTTTGGAGGCAACTCTGGGATTGCCTTTTAGTCTATATCTCATTTCTTTTGTATCCCTCATCCTTTGAATTTAGTGTTCATATTGCAACCATGACTTAATATTAGCAATATAGTGATCAAATTTATGTAATCTGTAACAAATGAAAGTATATAATCAACCTTGTTCTTTCACGTCTGACCAAATTTTTGTTATAGTTGAACAACCTGCTCCAGAAATATGAATGATGATACCAGGAAAAATAAAAAAACAGATATCTGGTTGAAAGATAACATCAGAATGGAAAGAATGAGCCTGGGCAAAAACTGCATATGACCAGAAATTCACAGTTCCCCCTTTCCCATGATTCCCTTATATAATCTGACTGAGGTATCTGAGATGGTAAGATGATTTTTAAGGACAGGAGTCTGCCATCTTCTCAGGTTGCTAGCACCTGAATAAACCTCTTTCTTTATTCACCATATTTGTCTCATGAGTATTGGCTTTCATGGCAGCAGGCAGCAGGCCTGCAGGTAATTTCCCTGGTTGCACTATGTCCTTTTCTACCATAAAAACTGCCTCTTAGAGAAAAAGAACAGTGCCAATTTGACTTGGCTACAGTAAAATACCCATTTTCTATTATGCCTCTGATGGCACACATTCAAAATGAAAATTTCCATGCACAAAAGAAGAATAACTCTTGAAATAATGCTTGGTGCCATCGAGGACTTGATTTAGTGGAGCTGCATAGACAGCAGAGTATGACTGCTGAGCAAAAACAACAAAATTTGGTCAGCAAATATTGAAATAGAGTGATTTTAAACAGGAAACAAATAGTAAGTCTAAGATGGTATAACTGTATTTCAACCTTTCACAGAACCAGGGACTTTGGAAGAGACCTCATGATCATGTAGATGAAATCATTAATTTGACAGAGTCAGAGACTTGCTATTATCAATCAGCATAGAGAGGAATCCAGAGTTTTGTTCCCCCAACTATACCTACTGTTCATCTCCCTAATCCTGAATCCTAAACCCCATGATTATATAAAATAGATACACAGACTTCCATACTCACATATTCTTCTTTGTTTGCTTTTCATTTAGTATTCTCCAGTATTTTCTTCAGAATCTCATTCCATAAGATTTTAACAATACACACACACACACACAAACACACACACACACACATGTATAGTGGATATTGGAGCAGACTGTGTTTTCAAAAAAATGGCTACAACAATACATATCCCATTTCACATATTTTAAAAATAATGTGACATTAACACTCTTCATCAAGAGATGCAAATTATATGTTCTCCCTTTAAATCTGGGAGGCCTTTCAATTGATAGAATATGGTCAAAATGACACTGTATGACTTGAGCCTAGACCACGGAAAGTGAAGTGGGTTTTAACTGGCTGTTGCTGTTGCTCTTGCTCCTGAGATATGCATCTTGGGAGTTCTGAGTCAATGTGTAAGAAGTCAGACTTCCCCCAAGGCCCTCATGCTGGCAGACCACATAGAGAGACCACATCTAGCTAGAGATATGCATAAGGAGTCCTGGTTATTTCAGTTTTCAATTGTCTTCTCAGCCCTAGACTCAGACAAGTGAGTAAACATCTAGATGATTCCACCTCCCAATTTCTAAGCTACTCTAGCTAATGCTGATTGGAGTAAAAACAGATATCCTGCCTGATCCTACCCAGCTTGCAGAAATAAAAGTTGTCATTATTTTAAGTTAATACATATTAGAGTATTTACTATGCAGCCATAATACTTGGAAGAGACAACAGTCCCTCTTGCCAGTGAACAACACTAACCTGTGGGGAGAAAGTATTCAAGAGCCTGCCTGTCAGGGTAAGTGGATGTTAGTAAACTAAGAGAAACTTTGGCATTCAGGGTCCAAGATTCCATGGCTTAATATCCAAATGCAAATCCATGCAAGACTAATGAAAATGTAACAGGAAGGGAAGAAATAAGAGACATGAAGAAAATCCAACTCCCACCACCAAGGTGCATTTTAAAGAGTAAACACTGTTGCTAAGAAAGGAATAAAAAAAGAACAAGATTACAAAAAAGAAAAAGAAAAGAGTAAAGATAGGATGTGATTGAAATGACACTGTGAGTTGGAGTCTGGGTTATAGATGGTGACAGGAATTCCAACTGGAAAGAGACCAGCCATAGTCCCAGCAGGAGGCAGAGGGTGGGAGGAGTTTAATGAAGGGATATTTTAAAAGCTGAATGCAGAATTGAGACATGTAATAAAGGACAGTGAAGCTACCCAGGGCCAACAGTGGAGGGGAGTCATTGTTACTCCTGGGCTTGAGAGGAAGTGAGTGCTTAACTGGAACCAAGCAATAGCTAGAGATGGGGAGAGCCAACTACAAGTGCTGTGGCCTAGGATGGAGGAGCACAGTTATTTCTGTCTGGCAGCATGGGTACAAGAATAAATGCTTTAAGTGATTTTCCTCCTACCCTCCAACCTCCTGCAATCACTTTCCATTGTTCTAGCCCATGCCCATCAATATGGGGCAAACATTTGTTCTTAGCAGGACAAAACAAAAACATAAACCTCCAAAAGGCATATATATATATATGTAATATGCAAATTGACCCTAAAGGTGGAATGGTCGGGAATGACCGGTTGCTATAATATGCACTGACCACCAGGGGGCACATGCTCAATGCAGGAGCTGCCCCCTGGTGGTCAGTGCGCTCCCACAGGGGGAGCACCACTCAGCCACAAGCCAGGCTGACAGCTGCGAGTGCAGTGCTAAGGATGTCCAACCATGGCTTAGCCTGCTTGCCAAGGGGAGCAGGCCGAAGCCGTCAGTCAGACATCCCCTGAGGGCTCCCAGGCTGCCAGAGGGATGTCTGACTGCCAGCTTAGGCCCGCTCCTCCAGGGAGCGGGCCTAAGCTGGCAGATGGACATCCCCCGAGGTGTCTCAGACTGTGAGAGGGCACAGGCTGGGCTGAGGGACCAGCCCTGAGTGCACGAATTTTTGCGCACTGGGCCTCTAGTATATATATTATGTCCTATATATATATATATATTTATGGTATTAAAATTTCATAATAGGTGGAGAGAATTAGGACATAATGCCTAAAATAGCTCCTTTAGAGAGCATGATAATGAAAATAGTTTGAAAAACATTGGCTAACCAACCCAAAGCTCAAAGGTGAGGGAGTCCAGTCCATGCTTCCCCTTGGTGATGAGCACACAGGGCTTACTAAAATTCTTCCTGATCGCTACCCTTCAGATCTCTGAGTCTATGCATAGGAACAGATGGTGGTTACAATGGTTAATCCAGGGAACCATTTACCCAGCAGAACAACTAATGAGTAGATTTAGCAAAATGATTGTCTATAATTGCAGCAAACCTTGCCATCAGTGTAGAAATTACCATTATCTTGGGTGCATTTTAATATTTACAAGAAATAAGAAATATACACCTACATAATTCAAGGTGTATATTAACCCTTTGCTAATTGGTTAATTTGATAAACAAGCAAAATTTGAAAGCAGGACTAAATTAAAACTTTTAGAATTCCTAAACACCAAACAGATTTTGGTGCTCATTGCTATTAGCATATCAAAATAATATTCTAGTTTTTTACTTGGTCCAGTCTTCACACATGCTTTAAAAGAAGACTGTTCTTCAAATTATCTGAATGTAATCTGGATAATTAATTAAAGCTGATCATTTCTCACCCAGCTGGTGTGGCTCGATTCCCAGTCAGGGCATATGCCCAGGTTGCAGGCTTGATCCCACGGGGGCCTTTCAGGAGGCAGCCCCTTGATGATTTCCTCTCTCATTGATGTTTCTATCTCCCTATCTCTCTCCCTTCCTTTTTCTCTAAAATTAAATAAAAAATATTTTTTAAAAGCTGATCTTTTCTCATTTATTTTTAGTGGTTCCTCTTTATTGATATCCAAAGGGTATATTCTAGCCTCTATATTGGTAGTACAGCAAGCTTTGACCAGTGGCAGTGGTGATGTGTAACTTCTGACCATGTAGCTCCATTTTATGAAGTGCATTCTTGCCAGGACTTGTTAAATAGAAAATGTCCTGGCAAAATTTTCTGCCAGGGCCATGTTTTGCGATTTTCACATACAGAGCATCACTTTGTGCTTCATATTCAGGTCATACAAGGAGTGCTGTGTCACTTTGATGGTGAAAAGTCCATATGTCTGCTTGGCACCCTATAAACAAAATCAGAACACGTCTTCCTGTTTCTCATAGACATTACTAACATAGCCTCCATCCACATCCACCTTTAACTACTATTTCTCTGATATGTGGGCAAAACTTTCCTTCTTGTGTGCCAAAATCTCTTGAGTTACAGTTCAATTCCCGATGAGGGCACATGCCCAGGTTGTGGGCTCGATCCCCAGTAGGTGATGTGCAGGAGGCAGCCAATGGATGATTCTCTTTCATCATTGATGTTTCTATCTCTCTCTCCATCTCACTTATTCTTTCTGAAATCAATAAAAAACATAAAAAAGAAGGCTGGATCTTGCCAGCTGGGTCTTCACGTTTAATCGTGAAAATAATCTGGTCATTCTATTTTAGAAAATGTTTCTCAAATTGTGTTCCACACACTTAGCACCCAGATCTAGTTTGTCAGTACTGTTCTCCACTAAACAGAATCAAAACTTCCTGAAGAAATGATTGATGTTAGGGCTGGGGCAGGGAAGATATAAAGTGAACTTGAGCATCTGGTTAGCCAAAAAGTAAGGAAATGCTCAAAAACTGATAAGGGCATATCAAAAGGACACAAACCAACCACCTTAAGGAAGTCCTATAACTGATTATAATCCACTGAGCAGAATAGAAAACTATGAGTTCATATGAGATATAAATAAGTAGATAAATAAATGGAAAGATCAATGCAGAATGGGATATTTACATAGTTTAGCTTACCTCCTGCAAGAGACACATTAACTATAAATGGTGCAAAGAGTATCTGGACAGTGAGGAGCCTTTCACACACATGTTAAGGGAACATGGTCAGTAATGTGAACTGAAATGATGGGTACCTCACTGCATGCCATGAGAAGAACACAATATCAGTTCTGTAAAGTTTTATTACTTAAATTCAGTCATGAAAAATCATCAGACAGACCCAAATTGAAAACATTTTCAATATAACTGGCCTATGAGCTTTAAAAGTATCAAGGTCACTGAAGTCAAACAAAGGCCAAGGAACTCTTCCAAACTGGAGGAGAGTAGAGACATGACAACAAACGAAATATGTGATTTTGAATTGGACCTTTTTATTATAAAGGGCATTATTGGGAAAATGAGGGAAACCAATGGGGTCTGAAAAATTAGATGATACTATGTATCAATGTTCATTTTCTGATCTTGCTCATGTGAGAGGACTGGCCATGTTTGTGGAAAATGCACAGTGGAGTATTTGGGGGTAGGGGCCATCAGATCCGCAGCTTACTCTCAAAGTGTTCTAGAAGAAAACAGTTCTTTTTACTGCACTTGCAAATTTGCTATAAGTTTGCAAATTTTTAAAATAAGAAGAAACAAGTACAGTGTACGTTAAAAATGGTGCTCCAAAGATGCATTGCATCTAGTTAAAATTCAGCTTTCTGATTTGGTTGAGGGCTGGGACTGGGGCGAGAATTCACATTTTTAGCATTCACTGTAAGTGGCAGCTTTAGACTGAAGGAATAAGCAGTTTTCTGGAGAGGAACAGTTTGCAAGCATTCATCCAGCACTCAGCAACACTGCCCCACTTTCACCCCACATCCCAGCACCAGCCTCCCCATCCCTCCACCCTTTCCTCCCAAACCTTGTATCTACTTCGCTTCTGCCAGCAGCAGAGATTGTTAGAGAACAGCGGGGAATTCTCAGGGTGGAGAACTGAGAAATGATTCAAGTGGATCAGCTAGCATTTTTGTCCAAGGAGAATAGAGTTCCCTGGTTTTCTGTGTATCAGTCCTCAAGCAGGGCAATCCCTGGAGGTAAAGTCATTTCCTAAGATTGCCCTGATGGCTCCAGAGTGACAGGGGTTCAGCGGAAACAGGCCCGCTGGAGCAAGGCATCAGGAGAGCATGGCAGGCATCCAGGTAATTCTAACATCGGTGGACCATTTTAGGACTCTCTCTGGTATAATAGGAAAGCACAACTTTGTTATACTAGAAGATTGAAATTTTGAAATATAATGGCAAAATCCTGGTGTGAAAATCCAATATTGTTCAAATAGCAATACTTCTCCTAAAAGATAAAACAAAACAAAACCTGTCTCTGCTGAAAAGTTTGTATTTAATATTTTAAGCTGTCAAGTGTCCTATCGGCATGACATTGAGAAAAAAAAAATAACTCTAATGGTTTATTGCTGTAAACCCAGGTTTTCAGCAAAACAAGGACAAACTCATGTGAGTGATGCATTCTTTATCTTCAATCGAAACAGACAAATGCTTAAACACACATAGCCTGAATTACTCAGCAACACCTGTAAGATTTAAAGAAAGATACTTTAAAAAAAATGACTACTAAAAGGCCCACTGTACATGCCATGCTCTTTTAACTGCTCTTTTCTTTTATTCTTTTTAGGAGCTAACTTAGGATCACCTTTCATGTGAGTCCTGTGGATAATTTTAGAGGATTTTTAAAAGAAGTTTCCCCATTTGCGAATTGAGATGGTTGCCCAGGATACTCTCAGAGGCCTATTTGACAATTGAAACCTATGATTCAGAGCTTTTGAATTAAGAATGGAAATATTTACTGGGCATGAAAGAAAGAGCTCTTAAAGAATCAATTTTCATGAATTTGATGATTATGGAGAATTACAGAATTTGATATCTAGAGGGGACCTCAGGAACATTGGGTGAAGGATTTGATCATGTGCCTAAGAGATGAAAATAGAATTCAGTGTCCTGGTCCTAGTTCAGGGCCTTCCCCACTACTGTATACCTTTATTTTCCCTTTTCTTTCTTTCCCCTTCCCTTCCTACATCCCTTCTTTTCTTCCTACTATCCCTCCCTCCTGCCTTTCCTCTCTTCCTCCTGGGCTTAGCAATAATAAATGACAACAATGCCATGACCATCCATTGACTGGGAAGTTGCTTATTGAAAATAAACACATACCAACAATAATATACACCTCTCGTGGAGAGGAGAACATACTGGAATCCATAGTATCTAGATCATTTAAAATAATCTTTCTGTGAGTTACCTTTGCTAACACTCTTGTGTTTTCTCTCTTTTGTTGTTACTTATTAGAATTTTTCTTATGCCTGAATATTTTGATTTATTGGAAATTTAGCCTAAGGATGGGCTAATATGGCCTTCCTGGGGTGGGGTGAGCAAGGAGTAACTGGACAGATATGCTGGAGGATAGCCATGGGAAGAATTCTTTTCCCCAGAAAGTTTGAATTAAGTACAAGCAGGGTTCAACTTCTACTCTAGAGTCAATAGTTGAAAAGATGGTAAACAGACGCATCCTTGACTCCTCTCTTTCAATGCCACATCCAATGTCAGTAAACTCTGCTGACTTTCTCTTTAAAACATGTCCAGAATCAGACCAATCCTTACTCTTTTTTTCCCCCGCTGCTACTTGGTACAAGCCACCAGTATTTCTTACTCCTGTTCTGTCCTTAGCCCCTTAGAGTACAATTTCAGCACAATGACCAGGAGATTTCCTTTTAAAATGTAAGATCAGCCCTAGCCAGTTTACTCAATAGATGGAGCACTGGACTGAGGACCAAAGGGTCCTGGGTTTGAGTCCGGTCAAGGGCACGTACTTCAGTTGCAGGCTCCTCCCCAACCTGGGCATGTGCAGGATATATCTCTCTGTCTTTCCCTCTCTTTTCTACTATCTCTAAAAATCAATGGAAAAATATCCTCAGGTGAGGGTTAAAAAAAATAATAAAATGTAAGATCATGCCCCTTTTCTGCTTACAATGATACAGTCCAGTCCCACTTCACTCAGAGAAAAGACAAAGTTCTTACAGTGGTCCACAATGCCCTAGTCAGTGATTCTCAAAGTAGAATCCTTAGCCCAGGTCATCACCTAGGGAATTATGAGAAATGCATTTGCTCAGTTACCCCAGACCTCCTGAATGAGAGCCTGGGTTTAATATGCCCTGCAGTGATTCTGTTGCACACTCAAATGTGGACCCACCACTCTATGGGATCAGTCCCCAATGACCTCTACAGTCACTCACCTTGACCTTGCTTTTCTTAGAATATGACAGACCTTGCTCTCATTAGAGCTTTGGTACTTGCTATTTTCTCTACTGGAACACTCTTTTCCCCCACATAGTTTCTCAGGTTACTTTTTATGTACTTCAACTTTTTTTTTCCTCTTTCAAATTCAACTTAATAATCAGTGAGATTCAGCATATTTGAAATCTTAACCTATCTCTCTCCTAAGTCTCCCCTCCCTGCCACCAACTTATACACACATGAGCATCTCCCGTCTCCTCTTCTCAGCTTGATTTTTCTGCATGACACTTGGCTTGGGGTTGCTCATGAAATTTCTATCGAGATGTCAGCCAGCTCTGCAGTCAACCACAGGCTTGCCTGAAGCTGAAGGATCTGATTCCAGCCAGGATGGCTTGCTCAGATGACCTGTAGGTTGGTGCTTGCTGTTGGCAAGAAGCCTCAGTTCCTTGCCAGATAGACCTCTCCATAATGCTGCTGGAGTGACCTCAGAACATGGCAGCTGCCTTATCCCCCAGTTAATGATCTAAGAGAAAGTGAGGCGAAAACCATACCCTTTTATAACCTAGACTTTTATGACCTAGAATGTCATATCATTTGCTAGCATGGGATATTATGACCCAGAACCACCAAGATAAGGTACTCTCAAGTTGCTGACCCATGGAAAGCCTGAGGTAACAAATGCCATTATTGCTTTAAGCTGTTAAGTGTTGGAATAAATTTTTAGGCAACAATAGATACATTTTCAGGCAGCAAAAATACTTCATGTGCCACTATTGGCTTACTATATATTTTATTTTAATTAAAAAAATTCATCAACCATGGCCTCCACATATATCCTAGAATATAAACACCAAAAAAGAAGGGTTCTCTGTGTGTTTCTTCAGTGCCTAAAAGAGTGCCTATACTATCAAGTGGACATTTACAAAAGTGCGTGGAATTAATATGCAGAGAAGCTGTACCTGGGTAGCAGGGAGCTATGCTAGGATGGTTGGAGGAAGGAAAGTGCTGTGGGGAATCTCTGTGGTACCACTATTTTGCACAGCTCAATGGGGCACCATTTTCACTGTATTCCTGGTGAATGAAGGCTTCTGAGATCACAACAACTCTATGTGAAATTCATTTGGGCCTTGCAGATCCCCTGGACACAGTTTGGGAAACACTCACGCAGGAGAACAAGACCAACCACAAGCACTTAGGACAAGACCCAGTTTCAGCAGAGAGATCCTTGGTCTAGCATCTTATAGGGCTAGCAGAGAGTCAGAGACTTCAAAAGACTATGGGCTCTGGACAATGACTGTCTCAGTGGCAAGGTCTGAACTGATGGCCAAAGCCCACCTGAACCAGAGTCCACCTTCTCCTTGATGTCACTGACTCAATCTGGTGTCCTCTATGAAGTTTTAGATGCGGAAAGTAGAGGTTGAGTAATGGCTGAGAGGGGTGGTTGTCTAAATATTGGGGTACTCTAGTTCCTTGGGATACTTGACTTGAAGAAAAGGAGAGTTGAAATGAGGAAGGAGAAGAGAGACTAGGAGAAAGTCAATTTGAGACAAGAATTATGTGGTTGGGGGAAGGGCAGAGTGTGCTGAGTGATCTTAAGAGAGAGAAGAGAAAAAAACAAAACACCTAGTGAGATATGAGATTTAGTCAGTGCGTTTTAAACCTTATTTCTACTTGCAAAATTTGTTTTCATATTAAAAGGACTTTCAAGCATTAATAAACAAGGTAGGTGAGTTTTTGGTGGGAACTCTTCCTTTTGCAAATTCAATACATTTTGACTTACTGGCAGGTAGTTTCCATATATTATCCTGTTGAAATCTCCCCACAGTTCCACAAAAAAATCAGTGTTTTTTCCTCTATTTAATATGAGGAAACTGAGGTTTAGCAAAAAAAACAAACAAAAACAAAAACAAAACCTGCCAGAGGCCTGGCCAATGTAGTTTAGTGGTTGAGTGTCAACCTATGAATCAAGAGGTCACAGTTCAATTCCAGGCCAGGGCACTTAATGTGGGGCATTAGGAGGCAACCAATCGATGTTTCTCTCTCATTGATATTTCTTTTCAAAAAATATATATTTTTATTGATTTCAGAGAGGAAGGGAGAAGGAGAGATAGAAACATCAATGATGAGAGATAATCATTGATTGGTTGTCTCCTTTACACCCCCTACTGGGGATCAAACCACAACTCGGGCTATGCCTTTGACTATATTTTAACCCAGGATCCTTTAGTCTGCAGGCCAACGCTCTATCTACTAAGCCAAACCAGCTAGGGCTCTCCCATTGATATTTCTCTCTATCCTTCTCTCTTTCCCTCTTTCTAAAACAAAAGTCAGTAAAACATAGTTTAAAAAAAACACAAAACTGCCCAAGTAGGAAGCATAAGTTGGACAAATCAAGAGCTCTGTCCACACTCATGCTGAATTGTTTCTCTATGGGTAAGAGGATTCATATGTTATCACCTAAATCAGGACACCTCTAAGAGTGAAAGCAAGCATTGCTACTAATATGCCAAGGACAACAGGAATAGACAGGGATCATTCTGGGTCACACAGGACCTACAGTTATTCTATTCAGGCAGGTGCAGCCTTTTTCACTATGAGAAATCCCTCAGGACTCACTTTCTCTAAGCCCCACTTAAATCCCAGTGTTGGCTCTGAACCAGGACTTCATGGTCCTAACCACAGCTGTTTAATGGGTAAACGTGGAGAGTACTACTGAAAATGAAATAGAAGTTGAGTCCTTCTGCTAATTTGCAGCAGGAGAATGGTTCAGAATGGGCCAGAACCAAGCAGCACAGAGAGTATAATTAAAGCAAGATGGTAACATAGGCTTTTATTGTATTCGAATTTTCAGCACAAAAATTTACATTTTGCTTAAATTCTTGTTATTTTAAGGTCTAGATGATAAAATAAAGCTTTTCTTCATGAAAAGGCTGCTTTTCTCTATTTCCACTTTCTTTTAAAATACAGCTGGTCAATCACTAAGCTAAGCTCATTTGAGTGATGGCAAAGTCAAAATTATGACTGCCTGATTTTACCCTTCACTGCACTTGTCACAAAAATTAAATTAAAGATCATGCTTATGAATATAATGCATGAACTGCTGCATGGCATTCTGAAAGATAGAATGTCCCTCCTGTCCAGCCACTCACAAAACAGCGTGCCACATGATATTTTAATATGCAGAGAAAATAAGAGGGCAGAGAGAAAATTCCAGCTCGTAGGGAATGCGAAGCGCATTCCACCAACGGTTCATGTATTCAGAAAAAAAATATTTTAGTAAAAACAATAATAATAATACCTACAATAGCAACATTAGATCCTTCCAACTTGTATAGTGATTTCAAGTTTCTAAGACACTTCCACGTATAATTTCATCTGACAAAAGAGATCATTAACATTTTAAAATGCACAATAGGGTTGCTTGATTTAGCATTGAAAGGGCCCAGTTTCCTGAAGAATGAGCATCACACATGCAGGCTTGTTGAATATTCTATGTAGAGGCAATTGCAGAGCAAGAGTCGAAGTGCTAGTGCTTTCTGTACAAATATGAATGGAAATAGCACTCATTTCTAAAACCCACTGAAGGCTTTGAAGATATATGTACAGAGAAAATTACTGTTCTTATCTCGCTACTGCATTTTAGAAGCACACATTCTCTTTCATTTATTAATGAAAATATGTTTTTGTTTTATAAATATGAAATGATTCTTGCCATATATATTTTTCAATCACACATATATTTTGAAATTGAATAGTAAACACTCCAAAATCTTCCCCTGCCCCTTCTCTACACCTCTGAGATAATTCCTGAGGTCATTTGGTATATATATTTCATCTTTCCAGACTGTGCATTATAAATGTAGGTATGCTTACACATATATATATGGGTACATATTTATATATTTGTGGTTATGTACCATCTACCAGTCATTTATGTTCTCTCTCTCTCTCTCTCTCTCTCTCTCTCTCTCTCTCTCTCTCCCCCCTTCTCTCTATCTGATTCTTGAATACATGGCTGAATTGATGCTTTTGTAAGGGAACTTCTTAGACACAGGAAATTATGAAGGAGATTGAATCAAGATTTATAAACAAGCATTGAAATCATTGTTTGCTTTGAGGCATTTGTCAATCCCAGATCATCTAGACTCTGGAATAGTGATTCTTAACTTGAACACATATCTGAATACCCAGATGGCTTTTAAAAGCACAGATAACTGGGCCTCACCTCAGAGTTTCTGATGCAGTAGGTCTGGGATGGGGCCCTTGAATTTGTCTTTCTACCAAGTTCCAGGTGATGTTGGTGATGCAGATACACGGATACTCTTTGAGAACCACTAGCTAGAGCTTGGGTTTGAATAAGCCACACATGTAAAGCACAGAAGGGCTACTGCTTTGGTCCTAAATATAGTGAAAAATCTGCCTGTCTCAGTTTAGCAGGTTGGAGAGGGGAAAAAGAAGGAAAAAACCACTTGTTGAAAATTCCTGATCTTATACACACACGAATATGAGTTTAAGGACTCAAGTAGCAAGCAAAACAAAACCAAAAATCAAACCCTGAGACCATTACTTTTTAGTTTAAGGAATTCCTAAGTTGGTAGTATCTCCAGGTACCTCAAACAACAAAATGTGAATAACCCAACTCAAAAACCTTTCACAAATAAAAATGCAGGGAATTTGACAATCGAAAAAGACAAAATATAAAAAGACATAACAATGAGTCTGCAGAAACAATAAATGACAGAATTTTACTTACAAAGATTAGAGATATTTAAATTCCAGGTACAGGTTATTTTAGAAGATATTTTATGTCTCAACTAAAAAAGTAATCAGAAAACATAAAAGGGAGACAGAGACACAGAATACCAAGGACACTAGCACTTTCTCCTGAAAGGACCAATGTTGTTTTTCTTATTCAGGAGTGAAACCCAGCATTCAAAAGCCCATTAGTGGGCAAGACAATTAGACATGCCAGTGGAAAATCATTCATAATAAAGCAAACCTCATTCAAAATAAAGAAAGTTTTATTTTAAACTTTCTTACAGCTTTGTATTCTCAATTGGTTCTGAACCCTATGAGGGTGAAGGCAGTGCCACTGCTTATCATGTAGAAGCCTGACACTCACACATATGCTATGCAGTCATGGAGGTGAGCTGCTCAAGATCTCTCTTGAAGGGAATGAAGTTAGCTGACAGCTTCCAGCACCCACACTTTTGGAATTCACTGCAGCATAATATTCATGCCAAGGCTGCTTTCTCTCCAAGCTGCTTGCAGCTAGGGAATGAGCAAGGGATAGGGATTCTAAAGCCCAGCATTCCTGCCCTGTGCATGGCTCCTCTGATGAGCAACCCTTGCTCTTGACCTCCTCAGACTTTCTGCCTGCAATGCAGACTGAGGCTCTTCCTAGCTAATCCTCCTCCCTTCCTTCTCTCCTTCCACCTACTCCTGCTCTCACTCCTACTCCTCCTTATCCTTCACACACATTCCTTCTATAACTTTCCTGCACTTCTACTTCATCTGGGCCTCTTCCTCCAGAAAGACCAAAGCTGACACTGTCAGCATTATTATTCTCTCTATTTCACAGTGGATGAAGTGGGGTTCCAAGAAAGGTAGTAGAATGCATAAGTGTGTTACCCTTTTAGAAGGTTATGCTTGCGCTTAGGTCAGAGGATCGCTTAAAAAATGCCTTACCTACATTTTATTTATTTGTTGTTTTTTATTAAATTTACTAGAGGCCCAATGCATGAAGATTCGTGCAAGAATAGGCCTTTCTTCCCCTAGCTGCCGGCACCACCTTCGCTTTGGACCGGAGCCGCCTTTCTGCCTTTGCTCCGGCCCGGAGCCGCCTTTCACCTTCCCACGCTGCCCAGAGGCCTGGAGCGACTGGGGCGTCCTGCCCCGGCTGCTCTGTGCCTGTGTATGCAAATTAACCCGCCATCTTTGTTGGGTTAATTTGTATACTCACTCCTGATTGGCTGGTGGGCGTCATGAAGGTATAGTCAATTTGCATCTTTCTCTTTTATTAGTGTAGATTGTGGTGACATTGGTCAACATGAACATCTAGGTTTCATGTGGGTTTCTGTGCCACAAGATCTGTATATTGCACCATGTGCCCACCAGCCAAGTCAAATCTTCTCCTCTCACCTACATTTTAAAGGAAAAATTTGAACATCTTTAAAGCGATACTAGTGTTGTAACATAGAGACATCTATTTCTTTATAAAACTGAGTCCAATTGAACCTGCTTATTCAATGCCTGAGTACAAAGATACATTGGCTACTAGAAAATGGAAGAAAACTCTAAAGACAGGAAGCATTTCCACCACCCATTGCTGAGGTCTGATGCTGGACTCAGAATGTGTTTGTGAGAAAAACAAATGATCACAATAAGCCAACAGCCATGGCACTGTTCATCATGTATAGGTCTCAACTTCAGCCTCACAGGATTTCAGAACGTTACCCCCAACTCCATGCTTGGCAGAAATGAGAAATGTAAATCACACTGAGAAAAAAAATTCTTTTAGATTTGGTTTTTACCTTAACAAATTATACTTAAATTTGATTTTTTTTTAAATCTTCTCATTTAGGAGAGAGTAAACATATTAGAAAAAGGAAAAGAATTGTCCTGTGATTTTTGGACCTTGACAGCAAACATGACAGTATACACATAATTTAAAAATTAAAGAGAATTTTTTTTCCTGGCAGGATTTATTAAAGAGAGGAGAAACATGACTTACCCTCGCTAGAGTCTTTGGAACTTTCTGGTTTCTTGGCTTTGCTCTTCTTGTGGGGTGGAGAGAGGACTTTTGGCTCTACTCCTTCTGGAAGCACAAAGATTTGAAACATTCTTATTTAAATATTTACCAGTAGAGCTCAACATTATGTTAAAGTTTAAAAACGTTTTCTTCTTAGTAAACCCCCACACACAGTGAGGCCTAATTGCAGATTCATCTGTCATCCTGGTTGAGCTAAAGTTTGTTGATTCTTCTATGAAAATAGACTTACACTTAAGTCCAAGCTTAAAATTTTTGTTGACATCATTAATGATTCATACAAATGTGAAATCTTAAGTGCTGTTTTTAAAATTAAAATTTCTCTATAAGGCAACCTCAACTTATTTTTTCTTCAGGAGAATTTGATTTAAAACTTTATGGATTAATTGATAGTTGTCATTGTGCACTTTCACCACAATTTTTTTTTATGTCTGCAAACAAACCATAGTGCATTTGAAGGAATACTATTGGTATCTACCCAGGAATTAAATTTAAAAAACAACAACAACACCCTGAGATATCCTTAATATTTCTCTTCATTTATTTTTCTAGTAAAGCAACCATAAGTTCTATCATAAGTCCTATCAGCTCTGCTCCAAAATATCTCTAACATTCAAACACTGTGCTCATCCTTTGCAATCATCCCAGTCCAGACCACCATTTCTCTTACTGGGATAATACAATAACCTTCTGAATTCTAATTTATAGCTTTTCCTACAATCTACCACTCTCCATGTAGTAGCCAGAATTGCCTTTAAAACATAAACCAGATCTTGTTGATTGCCTGTTAAAAAAAACATTGCTCTTAGAATAAGATCTAAATCTAATTTTATGGCCCAGGACAATATGTCATTTGGGCTCTTTCTAGCACTCTAGCTTCATCTCCCCTTTGCTCTTTGGCTTCAGATTATTGGCTCCCTTTGTGTTATTCATTGACTACTAGGCTGGCTTGTGCCTCAGGACCTTTGCACCTTCTATACTTCTCTACTACCCCCTACACACACACACACACACACACACACACACACACACACACACACAGACACACACACACACACACACACACACTCATATGTCTACCTTCTTCTTACTTTTTTTTTTTTTAATCCTCACCCTAGGATATTTTTCTCCACTGTTTTTTTTTTAGAGAGAGAGTGGAAGAGAGAGGGAAAGACAGAGAGAAACATTAATGTGAGAGAAACACATTGATTGGTTGCCTTCTGCATGAGCCCTGATCAGGGCCCAGGCCGGGGAGGAGCCTATAACCTAGGTATGTGCACCTGATTGGAATCAAACCCAGGACCCTTCAGTCCGCAGGCTGCTGCTCTACCCACTGAGAAAACCAGCTAGGGCTAACTTCTTCTTACATTTTAATCTCAGATCAAATTCAGCTCCCAAGAAAGGCTTTCCTTGACCACCTAATATGAAGAATTCCTGCAAGAAAAATCTCTCTGAAACACATAATTTGGTGTATCTGAAAAAATCTTGTCTCCTTGTTTACTTCTTTATTGTGTGTCTCTCTCCTCTACCCAACATGTGAGAATGTAAGTCTAAGGAGAAAAAAGTATTTATCTTTCGTAATTTTTCTTGTGTCCCTGCTGCCTAGCAGTGCCTGGAGAATTTCATTTCAAATTCTGTTTTATTTTCCCTTCACCCAGGCCTTTTTTTAAGGCCAAGATATAATGGTGCCCATGCCCAATTCTCACTCTCTTAGCATCTGTGGCCTTACGCCAGGATTCTAAAATTACACTACATGGCTATGGTGACTCACTTTTCCTTTCCCATTTATTAAAAGAGGAAGTGAACAAAAATGCACTTGCTAGATATGCTACTAAAAACATTGGGATTATGGACTACAAAGCTTTTGGGGCACTATGTTAGGTTTTCTGTGGTTGCAAGTCTACCACATCTAAGATCATTACCACAGGCAGAGTGAAACGTTTTGCCAATACTAAATTAGTAACCCCCCAGACTTCTGTCACTAGGTGTGAGATTGGCATTGACCCTTCAGAATTCGTTCAGTAAAACAAGAATTGAGATACTTGGCACAGCTCACAGAGCACAGATGCTGGGCTCAAAGGGATTCATAAAATGGGCAAAGCAACACTCCCTGGGAGTTAGAATCTAAGCCTTCCGTGTCCCTGAAATTCATGGACCAAGAAGAGTATTTCCAGTGCTTGGAATAGAAATTCAAACCAGCATTTCATGAAAGTGGGTGTTTGAGAATTAAATTCTTAATTTTTTAAATATATTTTATTGATTTTTTACAGAGAAGAAGGGAGAAGGATAGAGAGTTAGAAACATCGATGAGAGAGAAACATGGATCAGCTGCCTCCTGCACACTCCCTACTGGGTATGTGCCCACAACCAAGGTACATGCCCTTGACCAGAATTGAACCTGGGACCCTTGAGTCCGCAGGCCGACACTCTATCCACGGAGCCAAACCAGTTAGGGCTAAATTCTTAATTTTTGATTTCCCACATGAATAGGAATTTCCACCTGAGTTAGATTTAAAAAGACAACGATTTGCCCTCATTTGGAGATTTTAAGAATCCCCAAAGTACTACTACTTCATTGGTTGAAAAAGTTGTAGGGCACTCCTCAGGTAGTCCGTGGGCATGGATACATGCTAAGCATGAACATAATCATCTATGACATCAGTACACTGTCATTTCATAACCCTGTGGAGCAACTCACATGAAAGCCACTGGCACATATGGCCTCTATGCTCAGATTTCTCTCCTGGCTCAGCAGGAACCACTCTCCCTCTTGGCCTGGGAAGCTAAAGAAATGTTTCTAAAAAGCACCCCATGCTTCTCCTTGACAGTGTATTACATTATGTATGTTGTCTCTGATTCTGGCAGAGAGTGGAAACCTGGTTGTTTGCCATGAGCTTGGCTTTGCCACTTGAGGAACTCATCTCTGTTCCTGGCTCTCATGTGGCTGAAATGGCATGGGTGGCTGCTAGTTTTCTGTCCCTGCAGGCTCAGTTTGGGAACAGTGCCTGGTCGTGTAAATGGAAGGACCTAGGAAAACATTTACAGTGCTAGGATTACAGAAATATTAAAGGACTTAAAATAAATCATAGGCATTTAAGCCAGTCTGTTTCTACCATTTCCCATGGGGGCAGAGCCTCATTTTGAGGATGACCTAGTCTGACATCATCTGGGATGTTCCTGCCTCTACTTACTATTATAGTCTGGAGACAAGAGCACAAAGTTAAGAATATGAGTTTTGAGATCAGATACAATTAAATTCAGTTTCTAGTGTTTAAGCAAGGAACTAATCCCTCTTAAGCCCCAGTAATAACATTCCCGGCCTCCTAGAGTTGTTGCTTATCTTAAATGAGTTCATGTATGTTGAAGGATTGGCACAAGGTACATGTTCAATTAAAATATGACTCAGCATAGGTATGCTGGAGCTGACTTGAGCAAACTCACACCAGCTTATTGTACGCATCTCTCCTCCACTCTGACATTCATCAACCTCATGCTTAGTAGATTTAACAATACCACAGTAGGTGTATTTATATCACGGAATCTGCAAACTCTTCATATTGGGGCTTCTTCCATCCAGAGAGTCAGTTTCCCCGCACCTTACTGGTTTTTGCTATTCAAATTATTGTTCACTATTATCTACTAGCATTTGTTGCCTGGTTGCTTCACCCAAGTAGCCTATCATTTTCATTAATTCCATTCTTAAAAATCCCTCCAGCATTTCTACTTATATGAGAAGAAGAGGTGATGCATGGTAGAGGGGAAGCAGCAGTGAATGGTCTTGGGAAACTTGTTCAGACCCATCTTGGAGACCAACATGTCCAATGTGCGATCTAAACTGAAGCCAGCCTGTTCACCAATGTCTGGCAAGCCCAGCTGGCACACCATGGAACCATCCAGCACAGAAATCACCCATGATTTCAGCAATCATAGATATTAGGAAATGGAGAGCAGCTTCCAAAGTCCGTTCTGCCTGCATCCTCCAGCCATTGAATGTGACTTGAACAGCTGCATCTAGATGCTGGAGACAAAACCCCCAGGAAACGTGGTGGGACTAAAATCAGACATGGTGATTCAATTAAGGACTCCAAACTGCAAGTGCTGACTCCATCCTCGTGGGCTCTGTATTAGCATCAATAATGAGTTCCTCCAAATCACTCAGTGGTTTGGATAGTTATCTGCATCTCATTAAGAAGACAACTCCCTTTGCCTAGAAATGTATGCTGATGGCATTTAGGCAAATGATCCTTAGCAAGATAAGGTCTTTATGCTGGCTAGCTACAAAGGCAATACTCCCTTGCTGGGAATGTTGAAGGATTTTCCAAGGATACTTTATGTGGGCAGGCTAAATGAGAATAGCAAACATTAACGTTAAATTCATGGAATGTATTCCAAGACAAGGTGATCACTTAAAGTCATTTTTCAGCATACATTGTTTCCTTTTTTTATAAAAAATAATAATGAGACATCCTGAATGGGTATATGAATTGACATTTTAATTTAAAATTTATCTTGGCATTTGTGTTTTACAAAAGGCAAGCAGAGTCTTGTTTTAGTTTGGATTGTATCAGAAATAGACGCTGAGAAAAAGGTTTGAATGCTAGTACTTAATTTGAGAGATTATCCCAGGAAACACCAGAGGGGAGGAGGGAAGTGAAACAGAAAAGGGAAGGCAGCCAACACTGGGTGTGCTAATGAGCAAGTTCCACAGTAAACAATCAGGGCTCAGTTCTCCTGGGGACCTCTGGGCAATGACATAGAATCTTACTTTCCAATACCACATACTGCCCAGGAGTACTTGAAAGATGGCTAGTCTGCACTGAGATGTGAATGTAAAATACAAACAAATTTTAAAAACATAGGATGAAAAGATGTAAAATATCTGACTAATAATTTTCATATTGTTTATATATTGAAATTATGTTTTACATATATGATGTTACAAAAATATTATTAAAATATTATTAAATTACACCCTCTTTTTTTCCTTCAATGTGACTACTAGACAATCTGAAATTATACCTGAGGCTCACATTTGAGGCTCACATTATATTTCTATTGAACAGTGCTGGAGAGAGACATGACTCTGATGTGTCCTGCAGGGGAACTGATCAACTCATGTCTATCCTTGATTGAGGGTTGCTCCAGAGAAATTAATCTCCTGGTATTTTGAGTTTGCTTTCATGACCAGAGAAAAGCACTCAGCGGAGAGTCACAAGAACTTTCCTCAGAAAGCTGTTGAAGTTGGAAAGTGACAGTGAGTGTCAAGGGGACACAGGTAGGAAACTTGACAGCTGCTGCTACCATCCCCCATCCACCTAGTTCATTCCTGCGCCTGAAGTCTAGACCATCCCTCTGCCTCTAGGACCCCCTGAATATTACCCTGAGGAGACCAAGGGAACTTTAGAAATCAGATGTGTTCAGACTGAAGAAGAATAGATAGAAGCAATGATCAATGTTCCAATGAACTGTTATGAAGAAAAGGAATTGGTGTTATTTCTCCAGGAAGATAGTGAGAGATCAGGGAAGGGAGGTAAATTTGATTTAACAAGGAGAAGGCCAATTTTAACCAAACTTTACCTAATGAGATTGGTTGCCTCATAATTTAAAGAGTTCCCAGATAATAGAGCTGCTCAGACTAAGGTTGTCAGTGATTTGTAGGCAGTTATGAAATTGAATAGGAAGTTATACAAAAATTAGGACCTCTAAGATATCTATTTTCATTTTGAAATCTGGATTTAATTCATGCCTTGAGTAGGGTAGCCATCAGCATCAGGAACTTATACCAAAGAATTAAGTCCTATACCCTTTCAGTATTTGTTAGAATGACATAGAGAAAAGTAATAATTTATTGAGTGTTTATTATGCTCCAAGACACATTTTGGATTTGATAAAATTTAATCCCTCAAATAAGACTATATGGTGAGTTATTGTCCCTAGAGGTGTAAACTGAGATTATAGAGAAAAGACTATTGCCCAAAGTAAAAAAAAAAAGTGATGTAAACAGAATTGAATTCAGGCCTGTTGATTCATGCATTCATTATCAGGCACAGATTGCGTGGATACCTCAGTCCAGAGACTATACTTTTAGCCACTAGATTTCTCTCATCAAACACTAGTCTTTCTGGAGGAGTTGGCAGGCATCTTAATTTCTGAAAATAAGAGCAATATATTACATGTACAAAATGTATTTTCCAAAAATGCCTACAGCAACATTTCAGGTCCTACATGCTTTGCAGAACCTCACTGCTCCTCATCAAGAGATTGCATCTATTTTCTCTTTCCCTAAGCCTAGATGAGTTGGCTGACTGTTCTGAATAAAGTTCAGTAGAAGTGATGCTATAGTACCCCTGAGGCTGAGTCCTATAAAGGGCTAAGCTCCCTCTGGCTTACTCCCTCTCTCTATAAACCACTTTGGAACCTGGCAGCCATGCTATGAGGAAGCCCAACCAACATAAAGAAGCCATGCATAGGTGTTTCAGAAAACTGACCTAGCTAAGGTTTCAGCTCATAGCCAATATTAATCACCAGCCAAGCATGTGCGTGAGGAATCTTCAGATTTTCAGACTAGAGATGTTGAGTTTTTCTGCTGAGGCCTCAGGACTGTGAAGGATGTTTATCAAGTCACTCTTGCTATGTTCTGTCTGAATTATTGGTCCACACAATATATGGGCACAATGAGTGGGTGTTTTAGCCACTAAGTTTTGGGGATGCCTTGTTACACAACTCTATTAACTACAACCTTATGTTTCATTTTTACCTTAACTGTCAGGAATCTCAAAGTAAAATTCAATGCTTATATATAGTAGCTCTATTAGCCATAAGAGTTAACAAAACTACTTTATCTTATGACCTTAAACATAAATTTCATGAACCTTATTTTGTTTTTTTTAAAGTAAAATGTACATAATCAATAGAACGATCTTTTTCCTTCCTCTAAGAATAAATTCATAAATTTAATACCTGAATCTTCTTTCATGTCAACATCTTCTTCTTCATTATCACCTATTTAAAAAAAGAAACAATAAAGAAAAATTCATATGAAAGCCAGAAACACTTGAATTCTCCAATTGATTAATTAAAAAAAAAAATAGAAAAGAAAAAAACTTAGTAGAAAAGAGAATGATACCAGTATCACATGATCTCACTCATATGTGGAATCTAATGAACAAAATAAACTGATGAACAAAATGGATCCAGAGACATAGAAGCATGGAACAGACTGACAAATATCAGAGAGAAGGTGAGGGATGGTGAGTGATGAAAAGAGATCAACCAAAGAACTTGTATGCATACATGCACAACCCATGGACACAGACAATAGGGTGGTGAAGGCTTGACAGGGGGTGGGATGGAGAGAGTCAATGGGAGAAAAAAGGTGACATATGTAATACTTTCAACAATAAAGATTAAAAAAAACACACTACCAAAACTCTACCTTAGAAACATACATGTTTATTCTATCCATCATTACAACATGCAAAAATTATGTTTGCATATATAAGTAAAGACTGACAGAATGCTAAAAACTATGGCAGTTTAATTTTGGTTGTATGTGGAATTACATGTATATTTGGTATTTTGCTTTTAATTAAATAAATATTTTGGCACTATATATGTAATAAATAATTTATTACTATCCCTCTCCAATATGCATTATTCTGTTTAAAAAAAAGGAAAAGAGAATGATAATTCATGCATTTTTACTGTCTTATATCATCAGGTAAATTAGGACGGAAGTACACATATTAGAGAACCTGGGGTTTATATTTCTTTTAAAAATTGTCATATATTTATAACAAGCTATATATGCAATAATTTGTTTTTGTTATAAAAATTATGTATGCTCACTGAAATAATTTCAATTCCTAAAAAAATAAAACTCACAGACTTTAAATACCACCTTTTCTGCATTTAGTAAAGATATTCATGCTCACCTCAAATATCTGAGAAATGTGGGCATCACCACTTAGTTGTAGGTCAACATAGTGACCAATCCCTAACTGCTACACATCTAAATCCCCACCTTTAACTATGTGCTCTCACATGCCCCACCAGTTTCTTTTCTTTTTTTAAAATTTAATAAATATTTATTGTTCAGATTATTACAATTCTTCCTCTCCCCACCCCCATAGCTCCTCTCCACCTGGTTCCCACCCCACCCTCTGCCCTTACCTCCCCCACTCCCCGCCTCATCCATAGGTGTACGATTTTAGTCCAGTCTCTTCTGGCACCCCCCCACACCTTTTTCCCCCCGAGAATTGTCAGTCCACTCCCTTTCTATGCCCCTGATTCTATTATATTCATCAGTTTATTCTGTTCATCAGATTTTTTTATTCACTTGATTTTTAGATTCACTTGTTGATAGACATGTATTTGTTGTTCATAATGTTTATCTTTACCTTTTTCTTCTTCCTCTTCTTAAAGAATATCTTTCAGCATTTCATATAATACTGGTTTGATGTTGATGAACTCCTTTAGCTTTTTCTTATCTGTGAAGCTCTTTATCTGACCTTCAATTCTGAATGATAGCTTTGCTGGGTAGAGTAATCTTGGTTGTAGATTCTTGCTCTTCATCACTTTGAATATTTCTTGCCACTCCCCTCTGGCCTGCATAGTTTCTGTTGAGAAATCAGCTGACAATCGTCTGGGTGCTCCCTTGTAGGTAATTAACTGTTTTTCTCTTGCTGCTTTTAATATTCTCTGTCTTTTGCCCTTGGCATTTTAATTATGATGTGTCTTGGTGTGGTCCTCTTTGGATTCCTTTTGTTTGGGGTTCTGTGCGCTTCCTGGACTTATAAGTCTATTTCTTTCACCAGGTGGGGAAAGTTTTCAGTCATTATTTCTTCAAATAGGCTTTCAGTATCTTGCTCTTTTCTTTTGGCACCCCCATAATTCGGATGTTGGTACGCTTGAGGTCCTAGAGGCTCCTTACACTATCTTCAAATTTTTGAATTCTTTTCGCTTTTCTGGTTGTTTTTTTGCTTCTTTGTATTTCAAATATTTGACTTGATTCTTGCGGTCCTCTAGTCTGCTGTTAGGTCTCTGTATATTTTTTATTTCAGTCGGTGTATGTTTAATTTCTAGTTGGTCCTTTTTCATATCCTCAAGGGTCTCGCTAAATTTATCGGCCTTTTCTAGGAAATTCTTGAAAAATCTTATAACTGTGGTTTTGAACTCTATATCCAGTCATTTGCTTTCCTCCATTTCTTTCATTTGTGATCTGTTTCTTTGTCTTCGCATTTTCGCTGCTTCCCTGAGTTGATAGAGTAGCTTTGTGTGGTAGGTGTCCTATATGGCCCAGTGGCTCAGCCTCCCCCAGTTACCTGAGGTGGACACTTTTGGTGCACCCCTTTGTGGGCTGTGTGCACAGCCTTGTTGTAGTTACGTCTTGATTGTTGATGGTATCACTGGGAGGAATTGACCTCCAGGCCAATTGGCTGTGAGGATCAGCTGTGTCTAAGCTGGGAAAGCTTCTGTGCTGGAGACACCCTTATGGGAGAAGACTTGCAAAAGCCTTTGTGCTCAGCTTGGATGGGGCAGAGTCTCAGGGCAGAGCAGACAGCCTTGGCTTCCCGTCTGCCCTGCCCTATGAGGCCCCTGGGTCTCAGTGTCCCTCGGTAATCTCCGTAAGCACCTCTGAGAGAAAGCCGCCCTTGAGTTTCGCCCACTGCCAGACAGTCCAGCCTCTCCCCGAATGAGTCTGAGTTCC
This sequence comes from Cnephaeus nilssonii, assembly GCF_951640355.1. NCBI lineage: Eukaryota > Metazoa > Chordata > Mammalia > Chiroptera > Vespertilionidae > Cnephaeus > Cnephaeus nilssonii. The sequence goes on from NC_137082.1 coordinate 19,853,995, forward strand.
AGAAACTCGCCGGGAACTGGAGTTCAGCACTGTCGGGAGCTTTTGTCTCCCTCCAGGTTTAGAAAGCCAGCCACACACTCAGCCGCCTGTGCAGTCAGCTGCCCCTCCTTTCTGTGCGCGCACGTGTCTCTGTACCTCAGCCTTTTGCAGCTCCTCTGAGTCTCAATGTGCTTTCCTCTTTCTTTCTAGTTGTAGAATTTCCACTCAGCCAGCTTTCCTGTGGTTCTGGATGGTGTCCGTTTTGTCTTTTAGTTGTAGTTTTGATATTGTTGTGCAAGGCAGCAGTTTAGGTATTTACCCATGCCACCATCTTGGTTTCTCAAAAATCTTCCCCACCAGTTTCACCACTCCCATTTAACTCCCCTCCTCTCAGTGCCCAGTGCAAACGCCTTAAACTGGATAAGGAAGGACATGTGCTTCCTCTGTACTCTGGATGACCTATTTGCTGTTTTGAACTTTTGTGTTGTTCTTACGTATTCCTCACATCTAGTCAGTGACAAATACTGTCCATTGCCATGTTTCCTCCTTTCTACTCACATATTGCAACCCAAATTCAAACTATCAGTGCCATTTGCCCTACTTGTATTATGATTTCCAAACTGGTCCTCTGTTCTTGCCGCTCCTGTCTCCAATTCCTATAACATGGAGCTGCAAAATCAATCTTAAAGTACAATTCTGATCTGGTTCACAACCTTTCAGTGCCTCTTTTTTTGTCTAATGAGAAAAGTTTAGGCTTTTTGGGGTAACACTCAAGGCCAAGATATCTGGTTCCAACCAGTTTTCTCAATTTCACCACTCCTGTTCCACTCATGCTGCCACCTACATACTTGACAACACCTGAATCTTCTCTGTTTTCTCAGGGATCCCTTTAGCTTCCTTTACCTGCCTCAGTCTCAGAAGCAAGGGTCTGCTCCATTTCTCCACTCTCATCCTTCAAGGCCAAGGCTGAGGTGTCATAACATTTGCTCAAACCAAGTTTGAATGAATAATATTATCTTTGGCATATCTTATTTTTATTGCTGTCAACATGTTAACGTTAAGGACCTTTGGGTTTAGGTCTGCATACAGGTTCCTCCACCCACCCATTCTCGAGGCATGTGATCTGGGAGAAGTTGCCAAACCTTCCTGAGCTTCAGGTTCATCAGCCAGAAAGTGGGAAATAATACTGCCTCCTTTATAGAGCTGTAAGAATTCAATGAGATAATGCCACATAAAGCATTAGGGCTGCTACTGAAACATGATCAAGTGCCAAATATTAGCTATTATTACCATCAAATTCTACAGTTACTAGTTAATATATCTATCTTCCAAATGTTCATATCTATAGCATAAGTTCTGCAAAGGTAAAGACCATGTGTTATGTTCCTTTGTATTTTGTGGCACCTAATGTAATTAATTTTATACACTAGAATCAATAAGGAAATTTTCACTGGATTAAATTTCTGTTATTTCCTATGTCGCTCCTAAATACTAGGAAAAGATGTATCTACTAGTATGCGATGGTCAGAAATCAATGAGGACTCAGTAAAGAGCTGTAACTTCCTTCTGGCTGTGTTTTATAATATAGTAATTTTTAGCAAAATTTATTCAATATGGCACTCTTCTTAGTGTTAATTACAAATAAAGATTAGAGGTATATTAGTCAGTGGAAATGGAAAGTGTATTTAATTTGAGGTTTTAGAAAGGTAATTCATGATAACCATTATTAGCTTTTAAAAAAATAAATCTTTCATTCAGCTGTTGGAAACATTAGTGATTTCCTATATAATTTCTTCCTTTAATTTTTCCTATGAATACAATTTTGGGAGAGAGAATACTTATTTCTTAGAAATATAATTTTCTAACTAAATTATTATAAAAATGTTATAAAGAAAACTCTTTACAGATTCTTCCCTGAACTTAATATATTTACACAGAACTCTATTTTCAGAACCATCTAAAATCTCTATGACGACAGACTCCCTGGAATCTTAGAGTGGGGTGAGAAAGAGTCTCTACAGTTTCTAGGAAAAGATAATGGAAGGGTCCGGTATTTGTTTGCTTATCACCCATGTATCCTATAGTCTACCTGGAAAACACTCATTGGTGATCTATTGTGTGCAAGGCTTTGTGCTTGTGGAAACAAAAAACAGCATGATGAATCAGACTCTTAAGCAGTTGTCTAGAAACTTATCATTAGCAAGGAAACTAGAACATGAAGATACATTTGAACATATGGTAGAGAGTTGTCAGTGCCATTACGAAAGGTGTCAGAGAATGGATAGATGCTCCTGTTGGACTACTTGGAAGGGTTCTTAGAAAACGTGACATCAGAGCAAATATTTCAACTTTATAGACTGTACTAATTAGCAACATCCAAAGAATTATCCCACTGTGATGAAGGATCAGATTTGGTGTTTTCATTCATTCATTCATTCATTCATTCATTCATTCCAGTCATTCTCTAATTCATACATATAGTAGTTAAGTATATTAATATATCCAGGACCTGGACTCAGACTGTTTGGGCTTACTTCCAGGCCCAACTATAAATAGCTGTATAATCTTGGGCAAATTCTTCAAACCTATGTCCCTTAGCTCCTCATCTGGAAAATAGGCATAAAAAGGTACTAATATTCTAGAGTTGGTAATACATGTGCAATGTTTACACAGAATGAGCATTCAATAAATATTGGCTTTCACTATTAGGATGTCATTATTATATTACTTTTACTACTTATATAACCATTTATGGACCGATACCACATGCCAGAACTATGCAAGGCCCTGAAGCAATGGGTGTACAATTCCTTCCTTCAAAGAGCTCCCAAAGAAGTGGGTGATACAGAAAATTAAAACAATAATCAGAAGAGAAAGTAACAGAGTCTCTGGTGCAGGAATGCAGAGGTTCTACTGAGAAACAGACATGTGGCCACTTAGTCAGAGACAAAGTCTGTGAAGGCTTTCCAGAAGAGGTGAGGCTTAAGCGGAATCCTAAAAGGTGAGAATTAGCTAGGGGGAAAAAGGCTGCAGTAGATTCCCAGCAAATGTGGATGCTCTGTCTACTCCTCCTTGTTCCTTGATGCTTCAGTGATTGCCAGTCTGACATCCAGCCACCAGCCCCTGGGTCTCTTTGCCTGAGGGTTTTCTTTGGTTTGCTTGAATCTACTCAAGAAATATAAGGGGATTTTCACACCCCAGAGGGCATCCTATATAATAAAAGCCTAATATACAAATTGCCCCTCAACCGGGAATTCGACTGGGAGTTCAACCACTCGCTATGATGTGCGCTGACCACCAGGGGGCGGCATGGAACATGACAGGCATCGGCGATGAAGCGCTGGCAGTGGGAGGCAGTGGAGGCACTGCTGGCCCTGATGGGCCCTGACGAGAGTGGGACCGTGGAGGGATGGTGGGACAGGTGAGTGGGCGGTGCCAGGCCAAGGCAGGTGCAAACGGGGCCCTGGACACCCTGCCAATCACCCCACAGATGGTGACCAGAGGTGGTAGCAGGGGGCAGGACAGCCGCCCAGCTCAAAGGTGCTGAGGAAGCCAGGTGAGGTCCGATTGTCCCGCCAATCACCCTGCAGACGGCAACCAGCAGCAGCTCTGACACTTCCATTACAGAGAAAGGGCAAATAGCAATATTAAGATATTTCTTCTAATTATTTTCCGTTCAATGTGCATGAATCCGTGCACCAGGCCATTAGTTCTTTTATAAATGACTGACAAGAGTTGCATATAAGCACTCCAGCTCCCTTGCTTCTTGGTAGGCTAATTCAGAAGCATGTTCTATACTGTTTACCAGAGTCTCCTCCTTCTCAGCCTTGGAAATGAACCCCAGTTGTCCTGTGGTAATATGCTTGTAACTTAACATTCCTGCCTTCCTTCGCTTTCCTGTCTCCCTTCCCCATTCCTCTGATGGTATTTCCTGGGATCATGTCTCAAATAAATGACTCCCACTTGAATTACTATTTAAGATCTACTTCTGGGGGGACCCAACCTAAGACAAGGGTAATTGCACTCAAGCAGAGGGAAAAGCAGCTGTAAGAAAACATGAATATGCATAGTCAAGATGCTTTTAAGGAAATAAAACTAGTTCTGAGTGACTGGAGAGAGGAGTTATAGGAGAAACTAAGGATAAACTGATCTGTTCTGACTAGATAATGAAGGATCTTCCATGCTGGGTATGATGGTTAATTTTATGTATCAACATGACTAGGTAATGAGGTGCCCCATTATGGGGGGCCAAGACACTTGACAAACATTCTTCTGAGCATTTCTGTGAGGATGTTTCTTGTTGAAATTAACATTTAATCAGTAGACTGAATAAACTTCTGCTAGAGTTCCTTTGTGCTGGGACACCAGCTTTTTCTTGCCTTTGACTCATATTGAAACATCTGGTTCTCCTGGGTCTCAAGCCTGCAGGCATTTGGATAGAAACTATATAATTCGATCTCCTGGTTCTTAGGTCTTTAGATGTCTACTAAAACTACATTCATCACATCTCCTGGATCTATAGATTGCCAACTGCAGATTTTGGGACTTGTCAGCCTTCATAATTGTATAAGCCAATTCTTTACAATAAACTAGAGGCCTGATGCATGAAATTCGTACATGGGAAGAGTCTCTAGGCCTGGCCAGCGATCAGGGGCGATCTGTGAGGTGACCGGTGGGGTAATTGGGGGACCCTGCTGGCACCTGCCTTGGCTGGCCTGAGGCTTGTGGTCTGGGGGCAGCTCCTGTGTTGGGCGTCTGCCCCCTGGTGGTCAGTGCACATCATAGCGACCGGTTGTTCTGCCGTTCGGTTGATTTGCATATTAGGCTTTTATTATATAGGATATCTTTCCATCTATCTATCTATCTATCTATCTACCTATCATCTATCTAATATATCTATATATATGCTCTTGGTCCTATTTCTCGGTAGAATCCTGATTAATATCCCAGCCTGAAGTATTTAAACTTTATCTTGAAAATTAAACAACTCTGAACAGAAGAATGACATGCTATCTTTTGAGAGATAACATTTTTTTATGGCACAAATTTACTAAAAATCTACAAAACATATGGAATTATTTGCATTAAAAAATAAGCATAGAGTATTTTTGGTCTACAAAGCATCTAATGTGCTATTACTTATTAATGAAATCCACTTTAGTTCAACATTATTTTATATAATGTGTTTACTTGCCATATTTATGCAACACATTTCTAGCAAGAATTTTTTTTTCTAACTCAACAAGGAACCAAAGAGAAAATATATAATAGAAGATGCTAGCCATTATATATAGGAAATCATAACATTCAAAAATTGGAGCAGTTAGGAGACTGATGGAGGATGGGCACAGAGCCACTGCCCTTTTTAATAGTTCTTCAAGCATCATAGTTATTTTTTAGAGCACAAAAATGAAACAAAAGGTTATTAGCCAAAGTGATGCCGATATCATTTCAAAATACAGTGTAGTCTATCAGATGATATTGTTCTGTTTGTTCAGAAATCCAATTCCAGGAAATGCCTTCCCTTCCTAGGCAGAGACCACCCAAAAGCTAAAAGCTCTATTTCATCTTAACATCATTGACACCTCTTTGATATTAATTTCATCAATAGAAGCTCTTTTTTATTCACAGCACCATTCTTTTAGATTACACTCTTGAGTTCTGCACAAAATGTGCAAATATAAATGAAGTTCTTAGTTTGATCAAAAATGTGTGAAAGAAGGTGATTGGCCAAAGAACTATATAGCCCACAGACAACAGTGTGTGGTGATGGCCAGAGGGAGGGGTGGCAGGGGCTGGGTGGGGGTGGTGGTGGGGAGATGAGGGGTGTCTGTAATAGTCTCAACAATAAAAATAATATAAACATACAGTATCTGGTACATACTGTGATTTGTGTAGGTAATCATCTTAGGTATTACTGAAATTGTTATAATTTTTATTTTAAAAATAAATGTGAAAACCGACTAATTTCCTATGAATAACCATTTTTCAATAACAGCTAGCTTCATACACTTCAGAAACCCTTCATAAGGAAGTATCTAATGTGCTTTGAAGTAAATAAAGCTACTTTACCTTCTTTTATGAAAGAGTTAATATGAAAGTTTGTTGTCTTAGAGATACCCATATTTATCATTTCCCAATAAGAATTAGTCTTATACTTCTTTGTAAAACACCAAATACCATGGATTTCATGAATTGGGTTTGCCTTACTCCTTTACTCAGTGAAAGTTTGAGAATTGCTGGTCTAAAAACAGCCATGTTGTATCACAATTATTGAACTATTTTGCACTGAATAAAGTTTCTTTCTTTACTGCACTCTGCCCCCCCCCCCCCCGCCCCCCAAAAAATCTTTAAAAGGTCAGTATCAAATTTTCTAAAATAAATAAATAAATAAATAAATAAATAAATAAATAAACAAACAAGCTGATATTTGTGTGCTGGAGGAGAATCTTCTAGAAACAGTAGATGTCCCACTGTTTGATATCCAAGCTGAGCTAACTTTTGATGTATAACCAACATTAATGCTGGTAAGGGTATGTCCACATCTCACAATTCCTGGGATTGAAGAAGTTATTCTCTTCATAAGATAGTATATACTTTCTTCTCTACTTGAAATCACCCAGCTACCATGCAGCTTGATGGTGCAGTTATCAGGGACCATACCAAGGACCCTTAGGTTGACTAAGGGCCAGGTACATGGTTAGAGCGTAGCTTCAAAGGGACCTGTAGGTTGCAGGGAAAAAGAGTGTGTTCTGAAGGAAAGTTACCCACATGGGCTATTAAGGCAGGCTCTCCACTTCCAAGAAAATAACAGGACAGGCACTTGAAATAGATCATACAATTTCCTGTCAAAATTTCAGGGACAGCCACACATATGGGCAGGCCTGCCAAGAAAAATAATTATAGTGATCTTGTGGCTTTTATTTCACGTGCTCCCAAATCCTTCTTTCTCTTAACGTTTAATTTCATACCACAGGCTTCTTCTGTAGTCCGTTTGTTTTTTGTTTAAATAATTCATTACCAAGGGTTTCTAGGAGCAATTTGCACTTGCAGAGAAAGGAAATATTCATAAAAATAAAGTGCTCCAAGCTTTTTAGGATTTCTCTGAAGTAAGGAAGTTGTTGATATTCTCATGGCTTCTTGTCAAACTTGACAAAGCAGAAATTCCAAGCAAAGAATGACTGATAAAGGGAAGCCCTCACAGAGCATGGATCCTGCCATTAGGTTGAAAACCCGGACTCACTAAATCTAACATTTGCTAAATTCACTTTATGCAAGGTAATTGACAGGGCTAGAGGAAATTTTTCAAGAATCCAAAGCCACGTATCAACCCCTGATCCCCGCCTCAACTGGTCCTTGGCCGAGAAGAACACTCAAATCTCATGGATTTATAAATCAATCAACCAATAACAGGTACTGCTTAGAACACTGCATGGTTCTGCCGCTTCTGGCTTAGCCAACTAGGCACATGATGATAGCAGTTATCGAGATAAGGGATTCAGGAGGAGGAGGTTGGGGTGGGGGAGATTTTGAATTTAGTTTCAGATGTGTTGAATTGGAATGCCTGAGGGACTCCCAGCTGGAGATGACCTGTGTGCAGGTGAGTATACCAGAGAGGAATTTAGGTAAGTTAAAGGCTGCAAAGGGTCATATCAAGTCATGCGATCAAATATGCACTGGTTTCAATAACTCTGCTCCACCCATAAAAGAGGTTCCTATAACCTCAGTGAGGACAGAGTGAGCTAGATGGCGATACTGACAGGAATGCTGTGGATTATGCAATGAATAGCAAGTAAAGGAGATAACTCTTCAAAGACATGTGGCCAAGAGTGGAAGTTAGGTCTACACATATCATGCAATATAAGTGGAAGGATTTTCATTTACTTTGTTATTTATTTTTATCTTTATTCTTACTTCTGTGTCTTATTAGGAATTATTTAATTCATATAGTATTCCTCAAAATTAATTTGTTCCCCACTGCATTTGCCTGAATGTTTTCAACTACAGAACTGAAACCAGAATGTTTGAAGGATCTTTTAGAAGGACCCAGCAGGGGTCTCTGTTTATATTCTCAGGGTATTCTCCCTTCTCCAAGCAGCACTTTTTCCTGTCTTTATTTTTTTCAGAATTTCCTAACTAGATCAAACTGCTTAGTCAATGAATGCTCCTGTCTCTAGGTCTTTATTTGTTCTGCTGTTTATCAGCATTTGCTACACACATTGCACATTTCACGATTTTGAAGGGACAGATTACTTTCTGTCTATACCTGCTGCTTGTTCCTGTATTCAGGTTGCTTGGATACAGCAACACTTCACCAGGTTTTCATTGAAGGCAAAATGTGTACATAGCTTTGAGGCCCATCATGTGGAAATGATTCACACCCATTTCTTAAGAAGGCAATCAACTGATTCATGTGACATTACAGAGAGCACATCTTATATAATTCTAAACATCAATGTAATCCACACATTAAAGTGTACAAATGTGCACAAATATGCCAAATCCCTGTAAATATTCACAATTAAAGAAAACTCTGAATGCATTTTCTTTGTAGTTTTTTTTTTTTTTTCTGTACAGTGAATGTGTCATTGGAAAACATATGTACAATTCAGACTGGGTAAGCAGTTTATCTTGCATTTCTTATACTTACTTAAGAACAATTTGTGTATTTGTTTATTGGTGCTGCTGTAACAAATTTCTACATACTAAGTAGCTTAAAACAACACACATTTTTATCTTATAGGTCAGATGTCCCACATGGGTCTAACGGGACTAAAATCAAGATGTCGGCAATGCTGCATACCTTTCTGGAGGATCTAGGAGAGAACCTGTTTTCTTGCCTTTCTAGCTAATAGAGACCACCCACATTCCTTAGATTGTGGCCCCCATTTTCCGTCTTCAAAGCCAGCATTGTTGCATCTCTGAACATTCTTCCACAGTCATATTTCCTCTGACCCTCTTCTGCCTCCATCTTCCAATTTTTAAAGACTCTTGTAATTACATTTTGCTCACTCAGATAATTCAGGATAACATTCCTATCTTAAAGTCAGCTAATCAGCAACTTAATTCCATCTGCAATCTTATTTTCCCTTTGCAATATAACTAACATATTCACAAACTAAGGCATCTTCGGGGAGAGGGCGTGTAAGAAGGGGAGGCATTTTTCCTCTTAACCACACCTGGTAATCAGGAAGCAGATTGCTTTGCATAAAAAGTATCTGAGTTGTAAAACAGAACAATTCCATTTAGAAATAAAGTGATTTCCTATGGGATCAAGTACAGAGGATTCAAATCAAGATCTTTTCTGAGATTTTAGTTTTCAACTTTATTCTCTTATAAGAAGGGTTTCTTATTTTTCTCTTTTTTAACCTACCTTCCTTCCTTTTTTCCCCACATTTTCTTTTATCTATTTTTGTCTTTCTTTCTACCTTTCCTCATTGTTTTGTTATAAAAGAATAATGTCAAAAAGACAAATGACAGATGAGGAATCTATTTGCAACATATATTTGAAAAAATACTAATTTTATATACAAAGAGCTCTTACAAATTAATAAGAAAAAGATGGAATAATAAAAAATACACAAAGGATATATTAGCAATTTCACATGAGACATTTGGAGATACAATAAATAAATAACTGAAAAAAGGATAATCTATACTATTAATAAAATATACTTTGTTACTCATTAATTACCTTATTTCACGTATAAAAGTGATAACATGTAATATGCCCCATTATGAGAAGTGGGGAAAAGTAAACTCATATACTGCTCATGGAACTGTAAATCCTTTGCAATGAACTGAATGTTTGTATCCCCCAAAATTTATATGTTGAAATCCTAATCCCTAATGTGTTGGTATTAGGAGGTGGAGCCTTTGGGAGAGGATTAGTTCATGAGGGTGAAACTGTCATGAATGGGATTAGTGCCCTTATAACAGGTACCAGAGAGGGCGCTCTCTTTCACCAGGTGAGAACACAAGGAGAATGAAAACGACTGTCTGCAACTTGGAAGTGGATCCTCACCAGAACCCAATCATGCTGGCACCCTGATCTCACACTTCCAGCCTCCAGAACTGTGAGAAATGCATTTCTGTTGTTTATAAGACACCAAGTCTTTGCGATTCTGTCATAACTACCTGAAAGGACTACCATATTCAGGTCACTTAATACGGATGTTGGTGTTCATATTTTTGACTCTGTGAATGGTGGCCCCTGAAGTTATTCAGCACGTGCCATTCATCCACGGTGCTGCAAACACAATAGCCAATTTGACAAGTGCTATCAAAAGCATCTTGGGGAGAAACCAAGATGGCGGCATAGGTTAAACACCTAACCTGCAGCCGGGCACAACAATATCAAAAACACAACTAAAAGTCAAAACGGACATCATCCAGAACCACAGGAAAGCTGGCTGACTGAAATGCGCACAATTAGAAGGAAAAAGAAAACCACAAGGAAAATCAGAGAAGCCGTAAAAGCTTGAGGTATGGAGACACGGGCGGAGACACGAGCCCGCGCGCGTGCGGGGAAGCCGGAGCCGGAGAGGAAGGGGCGGCTGGCCGCCTGGCTGGCGTTCTCTGGCGGGAAGGAGATAAAAGCGCCAGATTGTGCTGAACCCCAGCTCCGACTGCACTGAACCCCAGTGCCCGGCGAAACCCTGGGAAGCCGGGCTCATGCTGGGGGAGTCTGGGCTGTGGGACAGAGTCACAGAGGAGCTGCGCCGGAGCCGCGCACGGGAATGTGCGCAGAGGAGGGTCTGTTGCCTGTGCCGCTGGATTGCCCTAGCGGGAAGGAGACAAAAGCTCCGGACTGTGCTGAACCCCCAGTTCCAACTGCACTGAACCCCAGTTCCGGGAAAGACCCGGGGAAGCCATGCTCATACTGGGGAAAGCTGGACTGTAAGGCAGAGATGCAGAGAGGCGGCGAAGAGCAGAGCACCGGAGGCGCACACAGGATTGTGCGCGGAGGATGGGCTGTTGACTGTGCCGCTGAGTCGCCCTGGAGGGAAGGAGACAAAAGCGCCAGACTGAGGTGAGCCCCAATTCTGACTACACGGAAACCCAGTTCCGGGAGAGAATCTGGGAATCCAGATTCATTGGGGGAGAAACTAGACTGTTTGGCAGCGCGCGAATCTCCAGGGCGCTTTTCTCTCAGAGGTGTTTGCTGGGAGTACAGAGGGACACTGAGACACAGGAACCTCATAGGGCGGGGCTGACGGGAAGCCAAGGCGGTAGGCTCCGCCCTGTAACTCCGCCCCATCCAAGCTGAACACAGAGGCTTTTACAATTTTGCAAGTCTAGTTGAATGGGGCTGTCTCCCGGCATAGACACAGCTGATCCTCACAGCCAATTGGACTGGAGGTCACATCCTCCCAGTGTACCAACAGCAATCAAGGCTTAACAACACCAAGACTTTGCACTCAGCCCACAAAGGGGGGTATCAAGAGCGACCACCTAGGGAGATTGGGGAAGCTGAGCGATAGGGAGGCAGCCAAAAGGGGAAGACACCGAAACAGGTCACGAATATAAGGGATGCTGTAATTCCTGCTGAGGGGCCACAGGCAATAGCTGACCTACAGTCCATTGGAGACCCAGAAACGAAGGCATCTAGTGGTCGGTGTGAGATGACATCAGATTTCGACCACTCCCATAAGGGACACATTCAAGAGGCAGACGCAGTGAGCGCCGAAGCCTTGCTGCACCAAGACCCGGCACATAGGTGTGTCTCCCGCACAGCAACTCTTCCTTTATAGACACAGAGGGTCCGCACGGCCAATAGGCCTGGAGGACAATTCCTCCCAGTGACACCAACAACAATCAAGACTTAACTATACAAACAAGGACCAAGATGGAGGCATAGGGCAGAAGCCTGATTGCTGCCTACCACAACGGTTTTGAGACTACAACGGGAGAGCGGAGCGGACACCATCCAGAACCACCGGAGGGCTAACTGAGCGGATGCTATACAACTAGAATAAAAGAGAGGGGTACGCGGGATGAAGCTGATGCCGGTGACCCAAAGACCACACTTTAAAAACTATGGCTCAGGCGACACAATGGCGGCCTGGAACGTGCTCGGCGCAGTTCCCCCAGCGGTCTCCGGCAGAGGGGAAGGCTTCACTCGCTGCCGAGCACGGACAGACGAGCCCCTGGGAGACATGGGGTGGGAGACTACGCGCTTGCTGACCTCCGAGTCCTTCAAGAATCTCAACGCCCCGGAAGCGGCCAGGTGCGCACGCTTGGCGATCGGCCACCGCTGCAGACCCAAGGGCCGACGCAGCCACCCCGGACCAGCCCGCCGCCGCGCACCGGGCACACCGGAGCTTCGCCGAGCCCGCCGCCCAACGAGTTCTGCGGTGGCTGCCCTGGAACTCTGAGAAAATGGCCGAAGGAATTGCTGAGAGGGAATTGACCAACAGGAATTGGGATCAAGAAGACGAAACCCCGCTGGGTCCCGGATCCGGGTGAAGCCGCGTGCCCCTGGGTCTGGGTGAGGCTGGGAACTGGGTCAGGGTGAGGCTGGACCCCGGGTCCGGGTGAGGCCACGTGCCCCTGGGTCCGGGCGAGGCCATGCGCCCCTGGGTCCGGGTGAGGCTGAATCCTGGGTCTGGGCGAGGCTGTGCGCCCCTGGGTCCGGGTGAGCCCTGGGCCCCGGGTCCGGGCGAGGCCGCCGGCCCCTGGAGCCGGGTGAGCCCTGGGCCCCGGGTCCGGGCGAGGCCGCCGGCCCCTGGAGCCGGGTGAGCCCTGGGCCCCGGGTCCGGGCGAGGCCGCCGGCCCCTGGAGCCGGGTGAGCCCTGGGCCCCGGGTCCGGGCGAGGCCGCCGGCCCCTGGAGCCGGGTGAGCCCTGGGCCCCGGGTCCGGGCGAGGCCGCCGGCCCCTGGAGCCGGGTGAGCCCTGGGCCCCGGGTCCGGGCGAGGCCGCCGGCCCCTGGAGCCGGGTGAGCCCTGGGCCCCGGGTCCGGGCGAGGCCGCCGGCCCCTGGAGCCGGGTGAGCCCTGGGCCCCGGGTCCGGGCGAGGCCGCGGGCCCCTGGAGCCGGGTGAGCCCTGGGCCCCGGGTCCGGGCGAGGCCGCGGGCCCCTGGAGCCGGGTGAGCCCTGGGCCCCGGGTCCGGGCGAGGCCGCGGGCCCCTGGAGCCGGGTGAGCCTGGGCCCCGGGTCCGGGCGAGGCCGCGGGCCCCTGGAGCCAGGTGAGGCCGCGGGCCCCTGGATCCGGGTGAGCCTGGGTCCCGGGTCCGGGTGAGGCCGCGGGCCCCTGGATCCGGGTGAGCCTGGGTCCCGGGTCCGGGTGAGGCCGCGGGCCCCTGGATCCGGGTGAGCCTGGGTCCCGGGTCTGGGCGAGGCCGCGGGCCCCTGGATCCGGGTGAGCCTGGGTCCCGGGTCCGGGCGAGGCCGCGGGCCCCTGGATCCGGGTGAGCCTGGGTCCCGGGTCCGGGCGAGGCCGCGGGCCCCTGGATCCGGGTGAGCCTGGGTCCCGGGTCCGGGCGAGGCCGCGGGCCCCTGGAGCCGGGTGAGCCCTGGGCCCCGGGTCCGGGCGAGGCCGCGGGCCCCTGGAGCCGGGTGAGCCTGGGCCCCGGGTCCGGGCGAGGCCGCGGGCCCCTGGAGCCGGGTGAGCCTGGGCCCCGGGTCCGGGCGAGGCCGCGGGCCCCTGGAGCCGGGTGAGCCTGGGCCCCGGTCCGGGCGAGGCCGCGGGCCCCTGGAGCCGGGTGAGCCTGGGTCCCGGGTCCGGGTGAGGCCGCGGGCCCCTGGATCCGGGTGAGGCCGCGGGCCCCTGGATCCGGGTGAGCCTGGGTCCCGGGTCCGGGTGAGGCCGCGGGCCCCTGGATCCGGGTGAGCCTGGGTCCCGGGTCTGGGTGAGGCCGCGGGCCCCTGGATCCGGGTGAGGCCGCGGGCCCCTGGATCCGGGTGAGCCTGGGTCCCGGGTCCGGGTGAGGCCGCGGGCCCCTGGATCCGGGTGAGCCTGGGTCCCGGGTCCGGGTGAGGCCGCGGGCCCCTGGATCCGGGTGAGGCCGCGGGCCCCTGGATCCGGGTGAGCCTGGGTCCCGGGTCCGGGTGAGGCCGCGGGCCCCTGGATCCGGGTGAGCCTGGGTCCCGGGTCCGGGTGAGGCCGCGGGCCCCTGGATCCGGGTGAGCCTGGGTCCCGGGTCTGGGTGAGGCCGCGGGCCCCTGGATCCGGGTGAGGCCGCGGGCCCCTGGATCCGGGTGAGCCTGGGTCGCGGGTCCGGGTGAGGCCGCGGGCCCCTGGATCCGGGTGAGCCTGGGTCCCGGGTCCGGGCGAGGCCGCGTGCCCCTGGATCCGGGTGAGCCTGGGTCCCGGGTCCGGGTGAGGCCGCGGGCCCCTGGATCCGGGTGAGCCTGGGTCCCGGGTCTGGGTGAGGCCGCGGGCCCCTGGATCCGGGTGAGCCTGGGTCCCGGGTCTGGGTGAGGCCGCGGGCCCCTGGATCCGGGTGAGGCCGCGGGCCCCTGGATCCGGGTGAGCCTGGGTCCCGGGTCCGGGTGAGGCCGCGGGCCCCTGGATCCGGGTGAGCCTGGGTCCCGGGTCCGGGTGAGGCCGCGGGCCTCTGGATCTGGGTGAGCCTGGGTCCCGGGTCTGGGTGAGGCCGCGGGCCCCTGGATCCGGGTGAGCCTGGCCCCGGGTCCGGGTGAGGCCGCGGGCCCCTGGATCCGGGTGAGCCTGGGTCCCGGGTCCGGGTGAGGCCGCGGGCCCCTGGATCCGGGTGAGCCTGGGTCCCGGGTCCGGGTGAGGCCGCGGGCCCCTGGATCCGGGTGAGCCTGGGTCCCGGGTCCGGGTGAGGCCGTGGGCCCCTGGATCCGGGTGAGCCTGGCCCCGGGTCCGGGTGAGGCCGTGGGCCCCTGGATCCGGGTGAATCAGTGCCCCTGGGTCCGGCCGAGACCAAACCAGAGGGAGTCGGACCTGCATTACCACCATTTGTCCACCATCCAGAGCTGAGGGGTCAGTGCCGACATGTACTCATAGGGAACTGGTGGACATTGATATTGGGTCTCAAAAGAACTGTTGGTCCAGAAAGAAACTCACTACAGACTGATTCATTTGCCTGTCAGCATAACTATTATTGCTCGTCGCACATTCAATTCTTATAAGTATATCTCTAGTGACACATGATTTCGCTCATCTAGGGGAAATGATGAACAACATAGACTGATGAACAAGAACAGAACCAGAAACAAGGAGGCATCGATCGGACTATCGGGCCTCAGAGGGAGGATAGGGGAGGGTGGGGGGAGGGGGGAGAGATCAACCAAAGGTCTTGTGTGCATGCATATGAGCCTAACCAATGCTTAAGTTCAACAGAGGGTTGGGGCATCCAAGGGGAGGGGTGTGGGATGGGAATGGGGGGATGAGGACAAATATGTGACACCTTAATCAATAAAGAAATTAAAAAAAAAAAAAAAAAAAAAAAAGCATCTTGGTTTTGTATGCATTTTAAAAAAGCAATTCCACTTTTAGAAGAGTATTCTAAAAAAATATGAATGTGTGTCAGTATTTACCTATTTATTTATCTATGTGTTATTTATAAACAAATAGAGAATAGTTTTCAATAATAATTCTACAATCCAACAGTATGGTTTTGGGTGAACATTAGGTCTGTTAAAATTATGATTTTGGAAGACTTTAAAATGATAGGAAATATGTTAAGAATTGGTGGTGACACAAGTTATACGATTGCATTTCTGGTTATTTGCATTTTCCATTTTAAAACACCTGAAGGATAAACAACAAAATCGAATTCATTTCTGGACCATAGGAATGGATTGTATTTTCTTCTTTTTGATTATCTGGTGTTTTACTACAAATCTGTACTATATTGGTAATAAAAAATCATATATATTTTTAAAAGGATGGTCCCAAAGTTGAAATATCTCCTTTTAAAATTGCAATAAGAAATAAACATTTTAAAATTTATAATGCTTGGTTTATATATCTCCTGTGAATATTCATTTACATTGTTATTCATATTATTTGAAATTGACCCATTTCTATGTTTGCACATGACAAAACTGAAGCACAGCGAAGTTAAGTAACAGGCACAAAGTCACACAGTTCTAAGGTGGTTGTAATGGAATATAAATTATTTCTTATGATTATAAACCCAGGGGTTTCCCCCCCCACATAGATGATTTTGACTATGTGTTGAGTTCTTCACCTGTCATTTGTTACCTATTTCAGATCTTAACCACGGTTTTCACCAATATTGCCTTCAACCTTTGTATTCTTATCATTATTGTTTTGGGAAAACTGATGTCCATGGAGCAGTTTGGAAGATGAAAAAAAAAATAGAACATGTGGATATGCCATATCACTGTAAGCATACTAGCTTTAGAAAAGCTCTAGTACTATTACTGTAAATAGATTATATGTATATAGATATGCAGGAAGTGTAGCTTTAAACAATTGTCCATGTTTTCAGGATTGCTATGAGAAGAAGCATTATATAGTGGAATGGCTTTGAGGTTAGAAATACCCAAGTGTGTGACTTTGGGTAATTCACTGAACTTTCTTCAGTCTCTGTTCACATTTATGTCAATAAAAGTGGATGCTGAATGCAGTCATAGAACAGTGGTTGGAAAACCGCGGCTTGCGAGCTACATGCAGCTCTTTGGCCCCTTGAGTGTGGCTCAGCGTTAGAACCACTTCTTCAAAATAGACTCGCCTAGGCCGAAAACCGACTTCTGTGCATGGGCCACGAAGTTTCAATCGCACTGTACGTGTCCGCCCGCACGTGGTATTTTGTGGAAGAGCCACACTCAAGGGGCCAAAGAGCCGCATGTGGCTCGCGAGCCACGGTTTGCCGACCACTGCCATAGGATTATTGTTGGAAGGCTGGACTCTAAGTCAGGACTCAATTAATTCTTTTAAATAGAAGAATTAATTCTTAATTCTCCTTAAATATAGGATCTATCACATTACCATGTGGCTCAAGGACTTCCTCTTAGCACCAACATTTCTTAGTCAGGGATTCACAAACTGGATATAAGTATCCTGCTTACTTTTAAAATTTTCCTATCTGAACTGCCCTTCTTTGCTATGTTGCTTACACAACACTTGGAATCATTTCTCTGTACCTGCCAATCTTTTAAAGATTACTGAATGTGCCACATTATTAATGAAACATACCCCTACACCCTGATCCTCATAAGTATTTGCCTCTGAATTCCTGGGTGCTATGACCATACCAATGCTATACATGATTATTTGCTAATATTGTTTTCCAACTGTTCCACATAATACTTGCCTCTCAGGCATATTATAACAATTCTATCGTAAATGCAGCAGTGATTGAAGCCTTGGCCACACAGTAGGCTAGGCATATAATAAATTATTTGTTTACTGATGGGCAGAAAGATAATGAGTGATGTGGATGAGAAAAAGGGGGGAGGGATTGAAGGAGATATAATGTGAATATTTTCTCTTGTTAACTTTTAAAGAGTAGATCCAGGTAAATATTTTTAAAATATGTTCTTTTGTCAGATTATATAATTATTAGAAATTTTGGATAAATATTTTTCCTTGAGGGAAGTGAAAAATATAGGAAAAGAAGTGTAATACCATAATCTAGCTATAATAACAATACTTATAGTTTCTGGGGAAAAATAACTTTTTACAGGAGACTGGTTAAATAGAATTTCAGCTTAACCTCATGGTAGTTTGGTAGTTACTATAATAAACACCTTACTATATATTTATAAATCTTCCAGATTATGGAAATGCAATGGAATATTAGAAGTGGTCTTTGTTCTCCACAAACTTACCTTTTCATTGGTGAGACAAGACAAAGAGATCAAAAAAGAAATCCTATCTAATAAAAGGGTAATATGCAAATTAACCATCACTCCATCACAAAGATGGCAGCATCCATAGCCACAAGATGGCGGCACCCAGTCCTCTCAGCCCCACTGGCATACCCCAGTCCCGGAGCGGAGGGGGGGGGGTGGCAGCCACTGAGAGCAAGCAGCATGAGCTGCCTGGTGGAATGCTTGCTTCGTCACCACGGTGATGAGGCAAGCATTCCGCGCCCAGTCGCAGATGGGCCTCTGGGCCGTGGAGAGCCTCTGGGCAGCGGGCGTGGAGGGTCTAGGCCCCGCAGAGAGCTACTGGTGCACAGATTCATGTGCAGGGCTACTAGTCATAATATAAAAATCCGTCTGGAGCTGCCTTGCAAGAATGTGTATAATTTAGACAGACAGAAATAAATGACACACATGCATGGTCAGAAAAATAAATAAATGACTTATTCATTTCAATAATATTTACTACATGTTTGGAATAATATAAGCAGGTCAAATAACTGGAGCCTCTGAGACAATTTTGAATTTTTTTATTTAGAAAATAATAGGCATGTTAAGAGATGTGACAAGCCAAATCAAAATAAAAATTAAGAATTTTCTTAATGATAATTTGTGTCTAAAAAGTAAAAAAAGCATAAACCTAAGTATGTCTACATATTCAAATAAAATAAGTTAATAACATGTCTATCAGTATTTGAATAAAATATATGCAATTTTATAAGCCATTGGGATATGTTTAAATATTTAACAGGTGTCAATGTATAATTCTCAAACTTGACTTAATCTTTGACTTTTCATTCAAATGTTTTTATGTTGGTATTAAATAAACAAACAAATAAATATGTATTTAAGGCCAAAAAATCTCCAGTAAAGTTATAATTTATTTATAAACTTATTTATAATTTCTATACATAATAATTTCATTTCATCTACTACTATTTAATAACTGTTATACATACATTTTTATATGATGTGTACCATTTCCACAGCTCATTTTTAAGGCATTGAATCTTCTTTCGCCTTTATCATTTTACATTGTACTTGAGAAATACCCCCCGAATTTTAGTGGGTTAAGCGACTCACTATTTTGCTATGTCTATTAAGAACACAGCCTCTTTAAGTTATTTTCAATGAGTTTTTTGAGTTATACTCATAACCATGAATGGATTTTTCTGTCTAAGACAAATCTTCCTCTTAGAGACAAGTGGCAAGTTTGAGATGAGCATATAGGCATGCTAGAATAATTTTCCTAACATTAGTTTTCTCAGCTATTTATTAGTGTATATATATATATATATATATATATATATATATATATATATATATACACACAATATTTGGCTATTAATAAATTGATACAAATATTTTACCTAAACCAAATAAATTTCTTAGCTGGATAAAATATTTACAAATTTTGTTGCTTTCTGGGTTAAAAAATAAAGAGAATATGGATGTATTTTAAATTTTTTAATTGATTTCTGAGAGGAACGAAGAGAGAGAGAGAGAGAGAGAGAGAGAGAAACATCAATGATGAGAGAGAATCACTGATTGGCTGCCTCTTGCATGCCCCCCACTGGGGACTGAGCCCGAAACCCAGGCATGTGCTCTTGACTGGAATCGAACCCAGGACCCTTCAGTCTGTAGGCCAACACTCTATCCACTGAGCCAAACCAGCTAGGGCTGGATGTATTTTTAGTCATAGCTTTTCACTGTGAATGAATCAGTTGAGATTAGAAGTTGGTGGGGGCTGAAGATTTCTAAAATGAAAACATATTTGTGTGCTTACAAGGGTTTTTATCAACCGGTGGTCATTAAGCCAATGATTAATGATAAAAGTGAAAACTTTTAGCCAATGAAGCAAAAAGCTTTGCTTGAGATATGTAGAGAAAATAATTGGTGAATTTGTTTTTCCTTGCTCTGTGTATTAGCCTTTACCTCCACACTTATTCATTAAGTGTATAAACCATACATAGCACTTAATCATGTTTTCTGATAATAATACACTAGAGTCATGGGCAGCAATAGATGAATGATACAAAGAGTGGACTGGGGCTGGGAAAACCAGTCAACTGAGTAGGAAAACCAGGCAGCTGGGGGTCAGGTAACATTGTTATCAGAAGTCAACACATAGAAATCTGTGGGTTGAGAGGAAGTGAAGAGAGGGCAAGTCCAGAAGTCTGGACAAGGAGGGGTCGTGAATCTGGGAAGCCAGAGGTTGGGCTAAGGGCACAGTCTCCAAATCCAGCTAGACAAGTTTGGGTAAGACATCAGCCTATAAAAATAAACCCAATCTAAAGTCAAAGTTGCTTTAATGGTCTGAACTGTTAGAAAGAGATGGTTCTAGGAAACCAGAGCTTCTTAACCTCTGCACCGTGGATTTCTGTAGCTGGGTAATTCTTTGTTGTGGGAGGCTGTCATGTGCCTTTTGGGATGTTTAGCAGCTTCTCTGGCCTCCACTGGCAAGATGCCACTAGCCCCTCCCTTTCCCCCACCATGGAAACAAAAAATGCCTCAAATGTCCCCTGAAGGGCAAAACCACCCCTACTTGGAACCACTGCAGTAAACAAAGTAGGTTTTCCCTAAAGTGAGGGAGGTAAGGAGGGAGGAAGTTTGACCATATCTCTCCAATTTCCAACATCAGGATTCTTTGATATAGTTCCAAATTGTAAAATTGACATTGTTATTGGGAGGAAAGTTAATATACACAAATTCTCTATTAGGATTTAGATTCCAATTTTTTTAAAAAAGTATCTTCCATATTCCAAATCAATAAAAACTACATACAATAAAAATATAAACCTTTTATGTTGAGAACAGAGATTTCTGAGTTGAATCATACAAACATTACTTGCTGTAAGCCATGAAATGGTGCACTGCAACTACATATTATTTGCAACCAGAGTCTATGATCATTCCACCAAGTTGCCACACTAGACTTCCAAACAACACATCTGGAAGGACATATGTCAAATGTGCTTCACCAACAGCAAGATATAA
Source organism: Cnephaeus nilssonii (assembly GCF_951640355.1). NCBI lineage: Eukaryota > Metazoa > Chordata > Mammalia > Chiroptera > Vespertilionidae > Cnephaeus > Cnephaeus nilssonii. The sequence goes on from NC_137082.1 coordinate 19,874,775, forward strand.
AACTGTTGGAAAATAATGTTACTGGTTTCTTTCCTTTGAAGTTCCTACTACATTTCCACGATTGGCTTTGTTAGGGGCTGAATTGTACCACCTTACCCCCAAATATATATGTCAACATCCTAACACCCATTACCTCATAATGTGGCTATATTTAGAGATAAGGTCTTTGAATAAAAAATTAAGTCAAAATGAGGTTGCTAGGTGGGCCCTAACTGAATATGATTCGTTTCCTTATAAGAAGAGGTTATTAGGACATAGACACACACAGAAGGAAGACCTCCTGAAGATACAGAGGACATGGCCATCTGCAAGGCAAGGAGAGATGTCAGAAGACACTAAACCAGATGATGCCGAGATCCTGGAATTGTGGCCTCCAGAATTTGAGAAAGTACATTTCAGTTGTTTGAGCCACCCAATCTGTGGTCCTTTGTCACAGCAGCCCTAGCAAACTAATACAGGTGCTTTTCCATCTTTCCTTGTGGCTGTGCTATAAGGTCTTTTGACTTTCTGGCAACTACTTTCCTGCTCACCTACAGGTAATGGTACAATGTTGACTGGATGATTTGGATGGGATTTAATTTTAAGATCACCAATTTGACTCATATTAGGAAAGATTTCATGAGGACACTTGTAGGTATTAGAAGAAAGAGAAGCATGGCACTTTGAAAAATGATGGGCACTAGATGAAATTAGAAATAAGACTTTCTCAATGTTCCAAATGCAACTGCAAAGTTGAATCCATTCTTCTCTGAAGATGTTCTGAGGAAATTAACCTATTATCACTTGTGCAGTGACAGATGTCATTGTCAATTTTAAAATATAACTCCGTTGCTCCTAGCTGTATACCTCATTATTCTCAAGTTTCCATAATTTTCTATATCTAAAAGGGAGGGTTAATATAGTGCCTGCTGTCTTAGAGTTATGGAGCTTAACTGACTTGGCCCATGTATCCGGCTAATGGAAAGTAATTATAAATGTTATCTGTTATTCCTATCACTAATATTAGGTAGTACTTATGCATGTGTTGTATGTTTAATATGATCTTTTCTAGCCTAACTTGCATTGTTTTCTCATACATTTTGTTTCAGATAACCTAATTGTGAAATTTGAAGACATATGATTACCCCAAACATAGAAATTTGGTTTGATATATAAAAAAAGAACTTTTCCTCTTAAACTATTATCATTATTGCTTTGGAAAGGGTTAAGAAGACTAATTAGAGATACTCTGAATAAGTCAGACTAGGAAGCTTATATGGCAAGTCAGAAAAATTATATTCTAATCAAATATGGTATAGTTATAAATTAACCATAAATTAAAATTTTGGACAGATAATATACTGTATATCATCTATGTTAGCAGTCACATATTCCATTAGATCTTACCCTTATTTTATATGGAATAATTAGAATTTACAAATGGCTTGTTGACTCAGCATTGCAGAAATATTTAACAATTTTGGGGGATTTTGACATTTAGTTTTAAAATGCACTTGCTATTATAAATGTGCACTGAAAATAATTTCATGAACATGCCATGATTTAAAGCACTGATGTGAAATTGAAGATGATTTTATTATTATTTCAGTGGCTCAAGTATTAAAATGCATTTTGGATTTATTTAGAATAGCAATTTTTCAACAACCATTTATTTGCATAGTTATTAATACATCCTAAACCACTAAAACTGTCTCATTTTAAAAATTTTTGTATGATTTTTGGCTCTGCATCATTGGAAATACCTGCTAATGGATAGATTTTTTTCAATATAATGGATTATACTTATGCAATTTTTTAATCTTATGTTAGAGTGAAATTATATTTTCATCTTAGAAGACATAAAAATGAAAATTATATCATCATTTATAAACATCTCAAGGAGTAAAAAAATTATAAAATCTTATAGAATATTGTGTGATATTGACAAGACATGAAAATATTTACACCACACACCATGACAAATTGCATTGTTTACATAAACAAACTTTTTAAAGACTACTTAAAATGCAGAAGTGCAGGTATAAACATCTTGCTGTAGTTACACAGGAAATAAAGAGAAAAGATAAAACAAGAAGAATAAAGCAGAAAAAATAAGCCATTGGGCTACAGGAAGAAACATTTATTAAATCCAACTCATATCAATAGCTATCTATTAAATAGTTAAGTGTGTTACTTATTAAGTGTGTTACTGTCTGCAAAACAGCTAGTTGCTTAAAAAAATAAAGGTGAAAAAAATAGGAGGAGGTAAGAAGAAAAAGGAAAGGAAGAGGAGGGGGAAAAAAGACCACAACCATAATCCCCTTCTTCATCACATGCGAGTCTTTCCAAATTTATGGAGTAAATGGAGTTTCCTCAAAAATTAAATACGGAAATGCCATTTGACCCAGTGATCCCATTTCTAGGACTATATCCTAAGAAACTGGAAACACCAATTAGAAAGAATGTATGCACCCTTATGTTCATAGCAACACAATTTATAATAGCTAAGATCTGGAAACAGCTCAAGTTCCCATCAGTATGTGAGTGGATAAAAAAAAGCTGTGGTACATTTATACCATGGAATACTATGCAGCAGTACAAAAGAAGGATCTCTTACCCTTTGAGATAGCATAGAGAGACCTGGAGAGTATTATGCTAAGTGAAATAAGCCAGTCAAAGAAAGACAAATATCACATGACTTCACTCATATATGGAATCTAATGAACAAAATAAACTGTTGAACAGAATAGATCCAGAGACATAGAAGCATAGAATGGACTGTGGAATCTCAGAGGGAAGGCGGGGGAGAATGGATTGGTGGGAAGAAATCAACCAAAGAACTTGTATGCATATATGCATAATCCATTGACACAGACAATAGGGTGGTAAAGGCTTGGGTTGGGGGTTGTGGGTGGGCTAGAAGAGGTCAATGGGGGAAAAAGGGGATATATGTAATACTTTCAACAATAAAGATTGATTTAAAAATGTGCATTACTTTCTAGATAGGGAAATAATGTAGTTAATATCCCAACTTAAATACATTTGGCAAATTTACCTGTCAATTAGAGAGGACTTCAAATTACTCGGAAGGACTCAGTCCACTTTGAAATTAGCACAGAGTTGGACATCTCCAGCAGTTGCCTTCAGCTGCTCAGATCTGCTCTTAGGGTGTCCTCTTCATTGTGTGGCTCTGATAGCCTGCTTAAGAGGGTGAATGTGTACCAGCACCCTCCATTCACCCCTTCCTATTGCCAGTCACTGGTTACATGAAAAGCCACTTCAAATGGCCATAAAAACCTTAAAGGAAAGCCTTCTGAAAGGCTCCCTGTAGCTTGAAATTTCTTGTGGCTGAGGAAAGCGCTTTGGTCACTGTGACTTTAAGGCAACATGTGAATAACAAGGTATTAAACAAATATCAGCCTTCATGAGCTGGAAGAAGACAGTGGGGGGAAATAATTCAACTTAACCAGGTCCAATGGCACATTCAATCAATGTACAGCCATTACCCACGGTTCTGTAATAATAACCCGGAGGTTTCACCTACATTCTCAAAAACAAGTGTGAAATAAGATGAAGAGTACCTTTTTCTGATTTCCCTAGAAAGTGCTGCTATCCTCATTGTAATTTGGGCCCAGAAAATTGGGAGGAGGGATGTAATGCAGGAACACTTTATATTCTGGCCACAAACATAAATGAGTACCTCAGACATTCCATCAAAGGTGTTAACATGGTGGATGTGGGCACAGGCCTGGACAATTTATAAGTGTGGAGAAGAAACCATGGATCATGCCATTGTGGGCCAGAGGAAGAGCCTTTAGAAGTTATTTGGTCAAATCTGTCTTTTTTGATGTGAGGAACTGAGACTCAAGAGACGCATTGACGTCCCCAAGATGACACAATGACCTCATGGGACAGAGATCTCGGGCCTAGATTTTCTATCATCACCCCAAATTCTTAAAAACTATGATACAAGTTCCCTTGGGTGACCTGTGCACAGAGACCACATTTGTTACCATCTTTAAGATGCAAAATGAAATAGAAATATAAGTGATGCCTCCATTTCTTCAATCCTCAATTCCAAAGGAAAGCAATTGCTTTACTTACCTACAGGGAAAAAGTCGCTCATTTTCTTTTTGTAGATTTTGAAGTCAACTTCTAAGAAGACACAGAAGATGATTCGATCCACCTAGAGGCAAACGATAAACACTCAAAGTGAAAGGAAATATGGCAACGGCCTTCCCAGAACGTGGTCTTAGAGCAAAAATCAAATGGGAAGTCCTCCTACAGATTTTTGGTGTTGTGCTACTAGCTACACGACAGCACTGAGTGAAGTTCAAGTGTATGAGTGTGTATGTGAGTGTGTGTATGTGTATGTGTGTTAGTATATGTGTGTGAATGTATGTGTGAGTGTGTGAGTATATATGCATGTGCGTGTATGAGCAAGTGTGTGTATGTGTATGTGACTGTATGTGTGTGTGAGTGTGTGTGAGTATGTGTGTGAGTATATGTGTGTGTGAGTGTGTGTTAGCATGTGTATGTATGAGTGTGTGTATGTTTATGTGTGTACTTTTTATGTAAACAAGCCCATGGGCTTTTTCTTGGAAAGATGTTATATAAATCAAATAAGAAATAATAAATGACAATAATCCAGTTTACAGTGAGCTATAAATAAGATCTAAGATTCTGACAGGATACCTAGACTTTATGTCTTATAAAACAGGCACATGAGAGGTGTACAGCAGAGTAACAATAAAGTATGTCAGTAAACAAAGCTCTTTGCCCTACCCTTGTTAAATAAATATACTTATCAATCCTGATAGTATTTGAGTATAACTAAAAAGCTTCTTCCAGTTTAATTTGCATGAAGTCACTTGCTCTTAGCTTAACATATTCAAAAATGCAACAGAAATAAAATACAATTAATTGACAGTTATACGAGGCCAATATAACTTTAATCTAGTAAGTATTATGGGATAAGTAAATGCCACTTCAAAAGTAAACTGTGCATGCAGTCCTCCTTTCTGCTTTGAGAGAGTTTCTGCATGTCAGGAGTTTCTTTGAGCATTCAGAAAGTACGGTAAGCAGAGGAGAGAAATGGAGTATAGGCAATAGTTCACATATATCTGATATTGAATCAGTGACTCAATTGCATGCCTTGAAAAAATACTCCTTTAGGTCCTTTATTGTAACAATCTACCACAAGTTAAAAATTACTTAATCTATCAAACTACAACTGGTAATTGAAAAGAACATCAAGGGAGGCATTTTTAAGGACAGTAAAGAATGGAAGTAGGATGTGCTCATGGCAGGACATGAAAGAACACAAATGGACATCCTCCTCTTAGCCCCTCAGCTCTCCAGCCTGTGGGGTTCAGACCTATGCTAGCCAAGTTCAATGTTCCCAGCAGGAGAGATCTACAGGGGGGGGGAGGAGAAGAGGGAGGGGTAGGACACAAGGAATCACCAGGATTCCCTGATGGAAGCTCAGAGTTGTGGCTCTTTGATCCCTACAGAAGTCTAGACCCACATCTAGATACACTGCCTCTGGGGCACTTACTGGACTTCTATGGTATTATCACCAAACAACATGCAGCCCCAGTAACTGCCTGCATATTATAGATTTTAAGAGAAAGCACCTGGACTCCCCAGATGGAGGGAGTGGTGTGCAAATATCCATATTTTCTTTTCCCTGTATTCACTTGAGTTTCTGGTATCCAGTTCTTTCTGCATAACAATAACATTTTCTTCAAATGCAAAAATCATCACAATCAACTTACTCTCCAGGTGAACTATAAAATCAGTTACATAAATGATTGACTATCTGTGCAATACTGAATGCTAGTCTATATTCTCCTTATGGCATGTCTATGCCCTGTGACTAAAGATAAATATTATAATGTTGAGCAATAGAAACAAGTTCCAATGGAACATATACTCTATGATACCATTTATATAAGTTTCTAAGGCACAAAGATACAACAGGGAAGGGAGTCATTCATAAGCATGAATATACAGAAACATACCCAAGAATGTCATACACAAACCTCAGGATGCTGATTATTTCTGGGGAGGGAGGGAAGCTAAAGAGATGAACAAGTAAGTCTTTAACTGAATAGCTAATATTGTATTTGTTTAGAAGGGGAAGAGATTAGAGAAAATATTGCAAATGGATAATAGCTATAACTATGGGGATAAGTACATTGTTATCATATAATTTCCTGTATTTTCTTATATATTTTAAATACTACATAATTAAGAGCTCTAACACTAAAAATAAGACTTGTCTTAGACATATTCTACTCTTCAATTGCACTGAGCTGCTTGTTGTTTCCAAACACCATAATTATTCTCACTCCTGTACCTATGATGGTTGACTTTTTCTCTAGGCTTCAAGTAGTCAGATTATTTCTAAAACCATTTAGTTGAGATAAAAATCAAAAAAAGAAAATTTGACTTATAACAGACCTAAGAAGACCAACCAGGAAAATCTCATCTCTACACATTTTCCTTTATTTTTATTGTCACTTAGTATAAATTATCAAATTTTTAAAAATACTCATGTACATGTGCATGTTTGTATGGAGAGGGGTTAGTGGTAATACTTCACAGACTACTAGGGCAGATTTCTTAAATATTGCAAAGAATTTAATCCACTTTCAATGTTTTAGGCTTTGTTACCATGGAAATGGTATGAGTCCCAAATTCAGCAACCTGATTTTATTTTTCCAGAGAGAAGGTAGATGATGAGGAAAAGGTACTTTATTTTAAACTAATTGAGTGGCCCAGTTCCCTGCCCTGGCCTTCCAGCATGACACTGAAAATATCTCAAAAGCAAGATGAATCCAATAATTAACTTCACATACCAAGTACTTGTTATGTATGCATATGTAAATACATTTATATATGTGTGAAAAAGCATAGTCTCTGTTAGTCAAGACCTCATTTGGGTTAAAAGCCTTGTGTTTATAAACTCGTGGTGGGTATTGATCAGTGCTTGTGATAGATTGTGTTTTCCAAGATGGTGTGCAGCATGGTGTCCGGTCCCTCAGGCTCCTCTTAAAATGTGATGCTAACACTCCTCTCATTGAGACACGGGATCTTTATTCCCTCCTCTTGAATCTGGGAGTGTCTATAGCTCTGGCAGAAATGACATGTAAATTCTGAGTCCAAATCATAGGAGATGATGTGGCTTCTGTCTGACCCTCTTTAGAGGCTCACTCTTGTACCCAATCACCACGCCAGGAGGAAGCAGAGATACTGTATAAAGAACCCACATGCAGAAGTTCTAGCCAATAGGCCTAGTTGAAAGTGAGTAGCCTCTGGATGATTTTAGCTCCTGACTTTTGAGTTACCCAAGGTGATGCCACCTGGAGCAGAGATATGCTGTTCCCGCTGGACTCTGCCCAAATTGCAGATTCGTGAGTAAAACATAGAAATACATTTCTAGAGATCTGATATTCTTCTAGCTTCTTCCTCTTGCCACTGTTGGGATTCTTTGTGTTTCAGCTATGTGACACTGGGCTCCTGCTGAAAAGCTCAGACTGAATGGATCCAGTAGAAGCCACAATGGGGTGACAAAAAATATAGAAAGTCTAATTGCTACAGGACCGATTGAGAGATTGGAAATCTGACCTGTGTCCATTCTTGCTCCAAATAAATTTCATGAGAATATGTAGGAATATGTAACAATGGCTTTAATTTTACTTTTATGGTAGGCACTTCCTTCCAAAATTTTATAAAATGGTTGTTCTTGAGAGACTATGTTTATTCATTTATTCATTAGCTATTAACTGAGCACCTTCAATGTGTTGGGCCTCGCCCAGGTGCCATTCGCTCACCAGAAAACTTGAATCCAGAACTGAGTATTTTTCCCAAGGTCAAACAATTAATATGTGGCAAAATTTCAGGCGTCTTAATTTCATGTCCACAGTTCTTTCTGTAATATCACCCAGTTCAACACACATGGGGACTGAGTTTATATACTGAGTTTATAATCTATTTTTATATACTGAGTTTATATTAGTTTATAATCTATCACTAGCACTGTGACATTGGACAAGCCACCAGCTCACTGGGCTGCAGTTTTCATGTCTTTATAAAGAAAGGATTGAATTATATGTTCCTTTTATTTATTCTTTAACCCCAGTTATAGTCTATCTCTGTGGTCATTTTGTACCCCATCAACCTAGATAAGCTGGAATTACATTTCTCTGGGTTCTGGGTTAGAGTTGGCCACAGAGAAATTTCCATGAGATTGGGAGGGCAGCCACTACACTAGGCAGGTGAGTACAGGGCATCAGGCTCTGGGCAGGTCGTGTGCATGTTGATCATCAGCTGGCCCTTGGCTTTTGCAACCCTTGCTGGTTCCCCTGCCTCAGGTTGTCTGAGTCCTGGGCTGGGCACATGTGCACCTCTGCTGCAAAGACACCAGCTCCTTCTGCAGGGCATTGCAGTTTGGGGTGCCATGCACTGAGAGACAGATGCATGTAGCAGTCTGTCCCTGTGGGTTCCAGTTTGCCCTCATAGCTTCTACTTTGTCCTTGTTCTTTTCAACTTTGCATTCAGCTTTCCTCTTGACCATCTCTTGACCTGCCCCTGGATTACCTACTCTGCTGACATACTCCAGATCTGGTCACATGCAAAAGCAATGGCCTTCCATAGACTTCTTCACCAGTTTTGCTCTGCTCAGCTAATCATACCTTCTGAACATTAACTTTCCCATTTCCACCTACAATTGTATAAAATCTAATCCCTATAACAACTCCCTTATTCTATTCCACCCACAAGATTCAGCTTCCCTTATTAAACCCTGCCTGATCTAATCTTTAATACCATATCATTGAAGATCATGTAGGAGAACACAGTGAAGGACAAAAAATAATAACAGTGTTCATTTTTGGAGGCAAGGTTACTCAAGTTCCATTTACTTCCTTCAAGATAAACTTTTGTTGGTCCTGTTCAGTTTCTTGGTGAACTTCCTAAAGTGTGCAGCCGTTCTTTGGTAGTTAAAGCAACTCTGTGTACTTAAAATGACTCACCCTTTTTTTTAAACAAATATTTATCTATCTGTTCATTTATTTTAAATATATTTTTATTGATTTCAGAGAGGAAGGGAGAGAGAGGTAGAAACATCAATGATGAGAGCAAATCATTGATTGGCTGCCTCCTGCATGCCCTCTACTGGGGATTGAGCCTGCAACCGGGGCATGTGCCCTTGACTGAAATTGAAACAGGGACCTTTCAGTCTGCAGGCCAAATGCTCTATCCACTAAGTCAAAGTGGCTAGGGCTCACGCTTTTTTTTAATGGACAAGTTGTTAGTCAACTCAGATGGGTCCTCAGGCTAAAACATAATAGCAAATAATAAAAAAGGCAACATTCATATTTCTAGGAATTGACTGTAGTCCTTATTATATCTTAAACTAGAACCTTATGAAGAATTGAGTGGTGCTCTTCTTTATTTCCAGTGTGTGGCGCAGGTCCTGATAGATAATATGAGCTCTGTAAATATTTACAGTGTACTATATGTTCCAGCAAACAGACTTGACTAAAATGTAAGTATATGGCAGATATTGTTCAAGGATGTTTAGTTCCAGAACCAGAAATTAACTTCTTCAGGAGGTAGAGTTTCATTTATGTTTTTCAGAAGACCTGAGAACTGAATTATGGAGGAGTCTGGGTGCTTTTACAAAGTGGAAAAGAGCTATATAAAGAACATGAGTCATTTATTGTTACTACCCGTCATCTTATCCAATGATACTATGCGGAGCACAATGGCTTCTGAGCCCAGTATTGATGTTTTCATATAGGTGCTTATTAGTTTCACAATAGAAACCATGATAACACCTATAAACTAAAATGTATTAAAAGTTTTAAAAGCTTTTGTAAAATGAAAAGACAATATCAAGTATTGGCAAAGATATGGATTAACAACATTTTCATATCCTACTTTTGGAAGTAAAAATTTATACAAAAACTTTGGGAAATTCTATGGCACTATCTACTAAATTAGCTGAATTTGCACATAGACTATGGGCAATTTTACTCCCAGGTTTACTCCCAACACAATGTGAATAATATGTTCCCCAAAAGATACACACCACAATGTTCATAGCAGCACTACTGTAGTATATCCAAATTGAAAGCCACTTAAATGCCTAAAATGGCAGAATAGATAAATAAATTGTGATTTATTCACACAAGAGTTCAGAAAAAAAAGAGTAGACAGTGGATGATTCCACTTCTATAAAGTTAAAAAATATTACAGAAATAGACAAAATCACCTACGTTCTTAGAAGTTAGACTAGCAATGACTCAGGGTGCTGGTAGGTGGAAAGGGACCAAGGGGAATGCCAAGAATCCTGGGGGTATTTTTGTTTGTTTTTATCTGGGTGCTATTTCTATGGATGTGTTCAGTTTGTAAAAATGTATCAAGCAGTGCACTTAGGAAGTGTGTTCCTTTCTGTATGTTACACTTCAATAACAATTTTTTAAAGGTTGAAAGTCTTCTCTTACAGTTGTCTTGGTCAACAACAAAAATCTATTTTCATTGACTTAGAGGTCAAAAAAGTCCTTTTAAAGCTGACCTTCTAAAGTCAACCTCTCCATATATTTCCACTGATGCCAACTGTAGCTCACCCATCAAGGTATAAAGGAGTAAAGATGTATTTCTTTCACCAGGATATCCATTAATCCACAGTTGGGTGTTTTATGCCCCATAAACATGATGACATAGTTCTATTAATCTTTTTTAGCATCACATCCACTGCCCCTGAAAAGTGTTACACAGTGAAGCAGGTTTCAAATATCTGTAGCCCACCTCCTTTCTTCACAGCTACCAGTACTAGGGCAGTTGACATAGCAAAGATTATCCTGTGTTCAGCGATACTGGGAGAATGAATGGATTCTGATGAGTGTAATTTGCTTCCCCAATGACAAATGAAAAAACATTCAAATATCTGGTGTGCATGCGAATAATGCTTTAACTAAGGCCTAATGGAGGGCTACCCTGTGTAAGTGCAGCCTGATGGGCAAGGGGTTGTCTTTTAGGAAGGCTGAGCATCTGTAGACTTCTGTCTCCTACAGCCAGTCATCTCCCAGGTAAACAGCTGCCTATATTCCAACCTGGACTCGACCATGTACCAGCTCTGTGACCTTGAGCAGGTCATCTAACCTTCCTAAGCCCAGTTTCCTCATCTCTAAAATGGAGGCTGGGCCCTGGCTGGTTAGGCTCAGTGGATAGAGCGTCGGCCTGAGGACTGAAAGGTCCGAGGTTCGATTCCAGTCAAGGGCATGTACCTTGGTTGCGGGCACATCCCCAGTAGGGAGTGTGCAGGAGGCAGCTGATCAATGTTTCTTTCCCATCAATGTTTCTGACTCTCTATCCCGCTCCCTTTCTCTCTGTAAAAAATCAATAAAAATATATTTTAAAAAAATAAAAATAAAATGGAGGCTGGTATATTAGTGGGGGTTGGTATATTAGTTTTCTATTGCTATTTGACAAATTACCACAAACTTGTGGCTTAAAACAACCCCTGCTTATTAGTTAGTGGTTGTGTAGCTCAAAGGTCCAGCATGGTGTAACTGGGTTCTCTGTGCATCATAAGGGTGAAATCAAGGTGTCATCTGGACTGAATTCTTGTCTGGAGGAGAAAATTCAAGTGGTACCCTCATTGTTCTTGTTGGCAGAATTTAGTTACTTGAGGTCCTAGACTGACGTCTCCATTTCCTTTCTGGCTGTCACTTCAGTCATTCTCAGTTTCTAGAGGCCATCTGCATTACTTGCCAACTCTATGTTCAAGCTGGCAAAGGCATTTCAAATCCTTCTTGATTTTGAATCCCTGAGTTCCTCCATATCAGACATCTACACACAGATTTTAAAAACTCATGTGATTGGGTCAGGCCACCTGGATAATTTATCTTAAGGTCAACTGATTTGGAACCTTAAGTACATCTGCCAAATCCCTTCACAGCATTACCTAGGTTATTTTTTTTAATAATTTTGGGAAGGCGAGTGTATACTGGACGATGGGAATCTTGGGAGAATTTTAGAACCCTACCTGCTACAGTTGGCTATAATGACCACCTGAGATACTCTATGTAAAATGTTTGGTAAAAGGTTTGACATATAGTAAATGCTCCATAAACATCATTTATTTATTTGTAAAGTTATCATTCATAAGGTACCTGAAATACCTAGTACAGTCCTGGTGTCTATATATATAAAAGGCTAATATGCAAAGTGTCCACTTGGGAGTTCGACCAGGAGACTGGGAGTTCGCTTGCTCGCTATGATGTGCGCTGACCACCAGGGGGCGGTGTGGACCATGGCGGGTAACCAGCAGCAGCGGCAGGGTACTGAGGGATGAGGGAGCGAGGGAAGGGGGAGGTAGGAAACCTGACCAGCTCTGATCCCTGGCCAGGCCTAGGAAACCTACCTGTGAACAGATTTTGTGCACTAGGCCTCTAGTAAAGATACAATCACTATTCACTTGCTCACTTGGTGAGTCCTTTATTTCTATTCTGATCTTTAAAACAGGTCAGGGAAAGTATGAGCCAGTTAGAGAACATTGGTAGCACTTTTTTTGAACCGGTATGCTGAAAGGCCATTTTATTCCAATTTTGACATTGCTAAGGAATTCTATCTTAAAAAGAACATTTACAAAAATGGCCATTGTTATATATAAAGCAGTTCCTTTTCTTTATTGTTTTTATTATTTTTTGGCCTGGCCATATCAGCCAACAAGAGAAAGGAAAAAAGAATAACTGAACAGTTGGGCTGCATCAGTGGACAAGATTTCACAAGACCCTACAGGAGACTCTGCCCTGATATTTTAGTTTCCTTATCAAATGTCACCAAATATCATTCTTCTTGTTCTTAATGGTCTTGAGTATGTTCAGATTTGTGCACTGCAGCACAGAAGCTATCATTTAAATCTCTACATTAGAGAACAGGAAATTTTTCCTCTCCATGTTCCCAATGACATTGGGATAAGTTGGAGGGCATTTTAAATCCATAAACACTCAAAGGGCATCTTTGCATTGTAAAATCATTTCTGCATTCTTAAAAAGGATACTGTGGTGTTTTTTTTCCCCCCAAACTCAGTTCATCTGTCATTGCTCTGTGGCAGCACAATTCAGAGTCTCCTTGTTTTGTTTTGATAAATTGCTCTTTTTGACTTTTCTTCAACTCTATAAGAAAAAATGGCCATGTAGCTAAAGAACCAAGAGTTATTTTGATTTGCGCTGCAGGCTCATTCATACAAGTTAATTTCCAAGCATGTGTCATATCCATCAAAATGGACAACCTCACAAATGGACACAACTGCCGTGGTCCTTGAAGCTGTTCCATATGCTTAGCACAGAAGAGATAGAGGCACACACAAGGGTATATGACCTGAAGTTCTAAATGCTGGCATGGCCCTGGTCATGAAAGAAATGATCCTGGGAGATCCTGGGGAAAATGCCAGTCAAAGATAAAGAACAGAGAAGCATTGATCAGACTATCAAACCTCAGAGGGAAGGCAGGAGGGGGGGAAGGGGAGAGGTCAACCAAAGGACTTGTATGCATGTATATAAGCATAACCAATGGACACAAACACTAGGGGAGTGAGGGCATGAATGGGGAGGTGTGTGTGGGGGCAATGGGGAGATAAGGACACATATGTAATACCTTAATCAATAAAGAAAAAAAAAAGATAAAGAACAGATTCCCTTTTCAGAATTGGAAAGGGTGCCGTGGTGTGCTACATATCTGCCCCTCCCTTCAGAATGAGAGTCATCATTCTTCCCATTGCTGGGGGTGCGAGTAACTCACAGTTCTGAAGAGACCCTCTCAGAGGACTGTCCTCTGCTGGAAAGAGCACCTTACCCACACCAACCATCTTCCTGAAGGAAGGCAGCACCCAGTGACTGGCTAAGGCAGCACTCTAGAGTCTGGGACCCCCTTCCTCAATTAGGGCCACTGATTATGGGCTAAATTCCCTGCCCCCAAATTTATATGCTAAAGGCCTAACCCTCAGTATCTCAGAATGGGACTGTACTTGGAATTAGGCTGTTTAAAGAGGCAATTAAGTTACAATGAGATCATGGAGGATGGGCCTTAGTCCAATATGACTGGTGTCCTAATAAGAAGGGGTTGTCAGGACACAGACACACATGGGGAACTGTGTGAGGACACAGGGAGAAGACAGCCATCTACAAGCCCAGGAGAGAGGCTTCAGAAGAAACCTACACTATTGACATCTTGATCTCAGACTTTTAGCCCCCAGAAGTATGAGGAAATAATTTCTGTTGTTGAAACGGTTGAGTCTGTGGCAGTCTGTATGGTTGCCCTAGCAAACTGATGCACCACCCTGGCTTCAGAGCTCCTAGTGTGTTCAACGTCCCCTCTTCCCAACCCTGCTCCCCTCATCCCACTCCCAGCATCATCCAATAAACCTCCTGCTCACAATCTCCTTCTCAGCCTGCTTCTCAGAAAACATCACCTATAGCAACAACACTCTATTTTTGGCAATTTGAATTATTTCCTTTTCACATCTACTTTCTATGTCATTTCCAATGATACAAATGACAACAGCCAATCACACATGAAGTCTGTCCAACAGCTAGAGAATGACCAAGCATCTGTATTTCTTTGCCTGAAGGATTTCTCTGTACTAGGAGATTCTGATTAAGTATCTAGTAAGCTGGGAATTTGGATACTTACTGTCTCTATCCTAGAAGCTCTCAACCAAAGAAGGGCAGGAGGTGATGTTGAAATACCCCCACCTCATCACCCTTGGGTGAACTCTCTGGGTGGGGGAAGGAATTCTGGTTGCTCAGGGTGGTAACTTGCTTGTGTGCTCTGTGTTGAACTTTTTTTACTCTACTTCACTCACACATAATCTAAAGGCATTCTAGTCCTTGTCTCAGGGTCTGCTCACAGAGAACTCAAATCAAAATGTGAGAAGAAAATTGGTCAAATCAACTTACTCTCTCAGTATCCAGCCAATCAAAGGTTAATTTAAAATGATTCCACTTCTAACTTGGTTAAGATACATTTTTCTATCACTCACTTAGTGCCCCTGGTACCCATAAACTGAGAAGACAGTGCCAGAAATAGGTCTTTGACTCAAAATTTTCAGTTTGGTCTGTGATGTGAAATTACCTTCCAGTGGTGAAGCTATTGTTTATCAAGCACTCATGCGGAGCTCATTTCAACCCAGCAAACCTAGCTGCAACCCCCGATTGTATATTTCATACTCCTCCTTCTGAGAACATTCTTCCCTTTTTCTTTGATTAAGAACATCTGCAGAGGTAGTTCAACTATAAAAGTTAATAATTACTCTTTTGTTTTTTGTCACAGTGATTAAAAATTTCAAGGAAGAATTGTCATTCACAGCTGCTTAGGAGCTTCCCATGGAAGACAGTGCTTTATACAGCCAACAAATAACAATCTTAAAAAAAATGCCATCATCAGGAGAAATAAAAAAATCTCTCTTCAAAATGGAAATGCTATGCCAAGTCACAGGATGGCTCTGAAGCCTGGTCATGATGCTGAACAGAATGGGGCCACAGCATAACTGTGCAAACCGTCTGTCCAGTGCATTCTCATTTTCTCAACATTTCCATTAGCATCTGAAACCCATGCAGACACCATGTATAGTTCAAAGGAAGCTTATTAACATAGCATCTGAAAGAGCATTTTGTGAGGACAAAAGCTGTTTTTCTCAAGCTGGTGTCCCTCCCACTCCTGCAAAGAAAGAATCTTTTTTTGTTCAAAACCCAAACCCCAAGAGAACAATCATTCTTGAGTAATTTTCCATAGGCTCATGCCTCACACAATAAGAAGTAGCAAACCGGAGTGGTTCTATCCAAAATGCCCCTCGGGGCTGGGTGGTGACAGCAGAGATGCCTGCATGTGTGGGGCACATGTGTGGGTGGGTGTTTTTGTGGAGTGTATAAAAGAGAGAGGAAAGGGAGTGTTTCATCTATGTCACTCCTCTCACCACCCCCACCATCTCTTTCTCTCCTCTAAAATGTACTATCTGCTCCAAACCATGGATAATTACTTGTGTTTTTATCTACTTGTAGCTATTTTATATTAATTCTCTCTAAATGTCAGATAAAGGAATATGTGCCCAACTAGACTATAGACCCTTGAGGTAGACACCACCTTTTACTTCAGTCCTGTTTCTACCTAGCAATTGATGTAGCCGACAGAAGGGCATAGAGAAAGGCCTCCCTTTTACTTCTCCACTGGACCAGTAAGTATGTTTTGAATGGTCTGATGACCACAATTCTCTGACACAGGGTCCCCCAAAAGAAAGAAAATATGAGAAAAAGGTAGAAGGGTTGGCCCCTGGCTCTCTCCCTGGAAGAAGTAGCCTTTATTCTCCTCCCTCCCTCTTTCTAAATACATTGCCATCCCCTGATAGGCAAATAGGCTGGTTCCCACTTCATATTTTGAAAATCAAACTCATTACTTTTAGTGGTTTTATCAATTAAGTTTTATTTTTAAAGAAAAAAATCAGAGAATACCTGTGAGGATTGTTATATCTTCCTTGGGGAGTTTCAATGATGCCCAAAGTATCCTCTGCAAACTTTTATTTGTCACATGGTTCTTTGTTTAATGGACTGCATTAAATGTTCATGCTTGCATATACAAAAACAACATTTCTCCTCCCAATTTTTATTGATCTAGAAAGATGGGCTCTGCTTTACAACTGGCTTCAAGTCCTCCCTGGCAAATGGCTCTCTACTCTCCTTGGGAATAGAACACCATTCCCCAGAGAATCATGACTTAGTGACATAGAGCAAGTGTGCTTGGTATATTGGTACATTTGCATGATTAGATTATAGATAAATAGATAGATGATAGTTATTGGTAATAATGCAGTCTTCTAAACTCTACATTTTAAGACCAAATCCATTATAAAAATTATATCTTCTCAGGGGAAGAGAAGGGAGAGGAAAAAGACTAATAGTTATTGAATACTTTGTGCTGGACTCGAGGGGTTTGGTTTTATGTGTGTGAGCTCAGAGCATCCAGAACACTAACTGCAAAATATTATTATCCTAAATTTGGTAAGACACTCCTTTTATTTGTCTTTTTAAGCAAAACAAAAATTAAAACAACAAAGGAATAACCGAAAAAACGAAACCAAAATAACAACAACCCTTCCCCACAGAAAAATAAAGGATAGGAAAACAAGACTAGAACATAGACCTACATGTTAACCTTTTAGTCACTGGGGGCATATGGGAAAAAAGGAACAACAACAACAAGTCAGGTACTCACCAAGAGCATTTTAAAAGAGGGTAACAGAATGACAGCTTTCTGAAAATAGCCAACAGATGTCCCACCCATTATACTGAGTCTAGTTATGTAACGTTTGCTGCTGTAATCCTTTAAAAATCTATTTGATTCTGCTGCAGCATCTGTGATACTAAAGGCTGCAGTGCCTGTGTCCTTATTTTCACTGACGTCTCTAATGCTGGTTACAGGTCAAAAGTTAAGATCAGTAAAAATACATTGTTTGCATTTTTTTAGAAAAACAATGCTTTATTCACATGTATGCCGTATCTAAAAAAGTTCCATGCAACCATCTTTCAGCAGGAGAGAACATGCTCAAATTACAAAGATATGAACATGTAATTGGCATATTTGCACAATTTAGAGTAACTAACTGCTCAATTGCTTAGAGAGACACATTCCTAAAATAACATTGCCAATATCCACAGGAAACTTTCCGTCTGAAGTATGAACTTGTTCCATAGAATTTAACTGCGTGATTTATTTGTTACAAACAAACTGATCCCCTATGTTATGCTTTGGGGAAGTTTGGGAAGGGGGGAGAAAATTTAATTTTGTGAACATATGTAAAAAGTATTTGGAAAGACCCACTGATGATGTGTTCATTGAACAACATTAACCAGGATTCTATTTTGCTATTGAATTTAATTTCTAAGTTGGGAAACATATACACCCATTATGGAAAACACATTATTTAAGGTGTGCTTAACTCCAAGGTTAAATATTTGGGAAACTGCATGTGCAGAAGCCATAAGTCTTGCAACTTGTTTGAGGTCCACTGGTTTTCAGGGAATTAATTATATTGCTGTTTTTTCTTTCCTTGACATTGAGGATCTTGCTGCTATCCTATGAGTTTACCATACAGTCTAGTCATGCAGCA
This sequence comes from Cnephaeus nilssonii, assembly GCF_951640355.1. Taxonomy (NCBI): domain Eukaryota; kingdom Metazoa; phylum Chordata; class Mammalia; order Chiroptera; family Vespertilionidae; genus Cnephaeus; species Cnephaeus nilssonii. The sequence goes on from NC_137082.1 coordinate 19,892,929, forward strand.
TCCTCTTTGTTTTCTGTGTCAATCAGCAGCTCTGACCTTTAGCCAGGTTCTTCTCCAACCAGCAGGTATGAAATGAATAACTCCTTTCTAGACAGCATGGGGCATGGGCTTACATTAGACTTGTCATGGAGCTCTTGATTCTGCTCAGTACTAGAAATATCATTTGTTCCCTTTGGTGCCTAATCTAGAAATTATGTTGTTCTGAAAAGAAAAAAAAAAAGGACTAAAACCACACTCTCATTGTTATGCATTAGGAAAATAGACTAGGAATAAAAATCAGGGGGCTCAGATGACAGAAAAATGTTTCTCCATTAAGTAAATATCTATAATAATAACAGTGTAATATGCTAATTAGACCGGATGTCCTTCTGGATGACCTTCCGGACAAAGCCAGGGCTACGAGGGCGAGGCAGCTGCTGCAGCTGCGAGGGCCAAGCCCCTTGCACAAATTTCGTGCATCGGGCCTCTAGTATCGGTATAAATGCCTCCATGTTGCAGAATATATTGGGAGAGGCAATCTAATGTAGGAACCAATTGAAAAGGACTAAGTAAAGCAAACTAATGAAATGTTTGTGACATCCCAAGCAGTCTAGTGTGGGACTAAACCAGTGAGGGAGTCCATGAGATTACTTCACAGTATTTACCATAGAGTAGCCTAGAATGCTGAGAGTTTTAAATGAGGATCCTTACATACCCCAGCTCACCAATGATGTTCTGAGAAATTCTGGTCAATTGCAAAGTTTCCTTAAACATTAATCTTTTACCTTAAAATCTCATTCACTTTTTTAAAAAAATTCTACTCAATTATATATTCATGCCTAATTTAGTATACAAATGTTTCTTTCCCTAACTGCATATAATTGGGGCTCCTGGAATAGATGGCATGCCTACCCATGACTTCAAGTTCAGCCAATCCAAATGACAGACTTAGTTTTAGACAAGCAACCTGGTTTTAACAAGGAAGGTGCTCTAGTCTATGGTAGAATGGGAAAGATTGAAGAGTATAGGCTTCAATTCAGACCATACAGATTTTGTATATGACTTTGGTCACTTACTTGTCAGTTCCAGCGAATTGCTTAACTCCTCTAATGTCAGTACTTTCATCAGTAAAATAGGCTGATGATAGACTGATACCACAGGGTTGTCTGGACTCTTCAATGGGGTGATGTGTGTGAAGTAATTGTCACAGAATAATATTGAATACATGGTAGTTGTCACTCTTAACAAAGTGTGGCTTATTCTGGTGCAAACCTGTTACTAACATCTCCAGGTTATTTAGTGTATACTGAAAATGGAGGCCAAAATAAAATTTTGTGAATCACTAACACACTTATCTAATGTACTACCCCTGTATTTACAATGGCCTCTATGTCTCTGTCTGTCTATAGCACATTTTCATCACAAGATTATCTTTCTTGGTTGAGTGTCAACCTATGAACAGAAGGTCATGGATTGATTCCAGGTCAGGGCACATGCCAGGTTTAGGGGCTTAATGCCCACTAGGGGGCATGCAGGAAGCAGCCAATCGATGATTCTCATCATTCATGTTTCTCTCTCTCCTTCTTCTTTCCTCTTTGAAATCAATAAAAACATATTTTTAAAAATTAAAAAAATATATCATCCCTTATCATGTTACCTTACACAACTCAGCTCTTTGACTGAGAATTACACCCAGCAGAGAGAGTTATATGCCTTATACATCTTCACATTCTCAAAAGTCATAGTTTTCAAACTTTAGTAAGCATAAAACCTCCAAATAAAAATGCCGATTCTTGACTCTCCTCACAGACACAATGATTTGAGGTTAGGAGTGGCACCCAGGAATCAGCATTTTTTAAAAAAGCTTTCTCCCATCACTGGGCATTTCTATGCAGGTGATCAGTAATTCTTAACATGGTCTTCACATGGCCTTCTTATATGAACACCAGTCACAAGATTTAGGGCCCATTCTAATTCAGTGTAAGCTTATCTTAATTTAAGCAATTACATATGCAAATGCCCTATTCCAAAAAAGTCACATTTTGAGATTCCAGTTAGACATGAACTTTTGAGGTACACTATTGAACCCAATATACTCCCAAAACTTGACTTTGAGAACTGTAGTTTTACTAGCTGATTAGGTGATAGCATAAATCAATACCATCAAGTGTGATCTATCTACTATTATTCTACGTTATTATCAGAATATTATTTGACCATATTTTTGTAAAATAGTCTTCTTGCCACAGACTTGTATGCTTCATATAAAAAATCCTATTCTTCATCATGATCTTTCTGATAAAAATATGCTGCTGGTATGTATGCTGGTACATTAATGAAGAATTTTTATATTGAATTGTCATTTTCCTTATCCTTTTACATATCACTGTGTATCAAAGATGGAGCTGGCACTCAGCAAATATTGAGTTGAATGCATATCTTAATTCTGCAAGCAACGACAGAGACTATGGAGTACTTAATACTTATAAAATATAAATTTTTCTGTTTTCAAGGATATTTTACTGTAAAGAGGTGAGAATCCCTTACATACACACATACACACACACAAACACACACACACACACACACACACACACACACACACGCCTGGTGGACACTGTAGTCTTGGAGCTTACAAATCCTGCTGATACGACTTACCAGCTGTGTTGTAACGTTGGGCAAGCTACTTAACCTCACTAAAGCTCAGTTTAGTTTTCATGTCCATAAAATGGGGATTATGCTATCACCTACCTCACAAGACTGCTGCAAGGAATAAAAAATGATCTGTTTTAAGTGCTAACTGCACAGCAAGTGTTCAATTAAACGTTAGCAATTACATGGACCCAGGAGAAAGAGAGATGTTGATACACTGATGATGATATTTTATTTGATTACTGAAGGCCCAGTGCACGAAATCCGTGCACTTGGGGGGGGGGGGTCCCCTCAGTCCGACCTGCGCCTTCTCGCAGTCCAGGAACCCTCAGGGGATGTCTGACTGCCATGGAGGCAGGAGAGGCTCCCACCACTGCAGCTGCCGCTCTCCAGCTATGAGCCCGGCTTCTGGCTGAGCCCTGTTCCCCTTGTGGGAGCGCACTGACCACCAGGGGGAAGCTCCTGTGTTGAGCGTCTGCCCCTGGTGGTCAGTGCGCATCATAGCTATCAGTGGTTTTGCCGTTTGGTCGATTTGCATATTAGCCTTTTATTATATAAGATCATGTTTCCCAACTGGATTATAAACTTCCTGACTGCAGCGACACTGTCCTAGTGTCTCTTATAACCCTTGGCAGGTCAGTTCCTCTTAGGGGATTTGAATAATGTCACCAAAGGCAGTCCTGGCTAATTGATTCACTGAGTCTGTCAGTCTCTTTGTTGGCAGCACTAGCAAAACTTGTAAATGTTCTAGGTTTTTGTTCCTATGTATAGTTTTTTTCTTAAGCAGTGTACATTTTTGTCATTCAAATATCTGCTTTCAGATGGCAGGGGGTAGTAAGTTGATGGCTGTTAAGAGAGAATGCCCAAGTGAAGTGGGTTGTGAGGGGTGAAGCTAAGATTATTCATATAAGGCAAGAGTAGAGATGGATGAATAATGAAAGAGAACCCTTCATATTCCAACTTTAATGCTATAAAACCGAAGTCATTGCAGATGCCTAATTTAAAATTTTTATAACATGATATGCCATAATACGCAGGGCGTCAGGGAGCAAAGAAAATTGCAGGCGCTAATTGCATAGCTTTCATTTTCCTGGAGTGGCTGGACTTTCAGTGGCAGCTTTCTGATCATGCACATAATGCTTTGTTATTTTCACTTTGATGTGATTATTATGATATTGATTTTTTAAATGGGCCCATGGTAGAAATTCTATGCATATGCTAAAGAAAATTCTACCATGACTTTTACATTTGTACTTCAGAAATTATCCTAAACATCCAGCTGGAGCCTTGAAGTTAATGGATTTTCAGCCAGTTAATTTGGTCTGCGACACCCAAACATTTCCGCATAAATCCACTTAAGTATCAGTTATTGTGAACAGCCTATTTATTTAGCAGAAGTCACTTTATTATGCTGTTTCCAAAGCAAAAGCACTGGAGGGAAAATATCACATAAAATTAACATAACTGTAGCAATACCCGAACATGAATTGGTATAAAGCGTATGAAAAATGTTACTCTGCTCAGACTGTACATGTAGGAAGAGCAGTAATCACACTCTACCTATGTAACAAACTAGAGTCAGCTACTGGAGATGAGTTCCTGCCTTCTTTATACTTGTTCTTACCCAATCAGTTACTAAGGATCAGGAAATGGTGATAATAAATGCTTGATGACAATGCCAATTGGCATCAGCATAAAGCTGTTTAATTGTCAAAGTGTTTTTCATGTCCATTACCTCATCTTACTTTGCTATTACACTGGTGGTGTCCAGAGGAGAGGTATGATAAATGGCCCCATTTCTTTTCTTTTAAATTAATTTATTAAGATCACATTGATTAATTACATTATATAAACTTCAGTATACAACATTATAAGTTGATATCTGTATACTTTCTAGTGTGCTTATTACCGAAGTATACTTTCCTTCCACTACCATGTATTTGACTCCGTTTACCCAATTCACCCTCTCCTTTCCCCCTTCCCCTTTGGTAACTACCTATATTATAGTATTTATTTTTTAAAAATTTCCCAGTTAGAGGGTGTATCTATGAGGTTTCTGTTATTGTCAGTTTTTTTGTTACTTCTTTTATTTTATGTACTACATTTGAATGAAATCATGTGTTTTTTGTCCTTTTATGTCTGACTTATTTCACTTAGCATATTACTCTCCATGTTGTTGCAAATGGCAATATTTCATCCTTTATGTGGCTAAGTATTCCATTGTATCTCTCTCTCTCTCTCATTATCAATAAAATCAATACATTTTCATTGATTTCAGAGATGAAGGAAAAGAGAGAGAGAAACATCAATGATGAGAGAGAATCATTGACCAGCTGCTTCCTGCACACTTCACACTGGAACCTGGGCATATGCTATGAATGGGAATCGAACCATGAACTCCTGGTTCATAGGTCAATGCTCAACCATTGAACCATGCTGGCTGGGCAATCTATCTATCATCTATCTATCTATCTATCTATCTATCTATCTATCTATCTATCTATCTATCTTTCTATCATCTATCTATTATCTATCTATCTATCATCTATCTATTATCTATCTATCTATCTATCTATCTATCTATCTATCTATCTATCTGCCACATTTTCTTTCTTCATTTTTCTATCAATGAACCATTAAGCTGTTTTCATATCTTAGCTATCCTATATAATAAAAGGCTAATATGCAAATTGACCAAACTGTGGAATTATTAGTTGCTATGACTCTCACTGACCACCAGGGGGCAAACGCTCAACACAGGAGCTGCCTCCTTGGTCAGTGTGCTCCCACAGGAGGAATGCCACTCATCCAGAAGCTGGGCTCACAGTTGGCAAGTGAAGCAGCAGTAGTGAGAGCCTCTCCGCCTTCTCACATGGAGTGGGCCTAAGCCATCAGTCGGACATCCCCAGAGGGCTCCTGGACTGCTAGAGGGCACAGGCTGGGCTGAGAGACCCCTCTGAGTGCACGAATTTCATGCACTGGGCCTCTAGTTGTAAATAATGATGCAATGAATATAGAGGTACATATATATATTTTTTCAAATTAGTGTTTTCATATTCTTCAGATAAATACTCAGAAGAATTGCTGGATCATATGGTAATTCTATTCTTAATGTTTTTAAGAAACCTCCATAATGTGTTCCATAGTAGTTTCACCAATTTACAGTCCCACCCATCTCATAAATAAGGTGAGTATGGCAGAAGAGCTGTTACACAGTCAGTTAAGTGCCACCAGGTGGTAAGGAAAAGAGTTGAGATTAAAAGCTAGTCTTTGGTCTCCTTTCCTGATGCATATCCTGCTAAATAATTCTGCCTCAGAACATAGTCGACCTCTAGTCAAATTCTTCTGGGCAATTAATCTTCATATTAAAAAATAAAGTATCTGACATATTAAGCAGAGTCGGATGTTGCAAACTGTCTTGGAAGCAAATGAAGCAAACTCCTGAGGCAAAGGAGGTAGAGAGTATCACATGTCCCAAATAAGCTTGAGGTGTGTAGTCTGTCCAACACCGCTGAAAGTTGTCTGTCTATCTATATCTCTATCTATCCATCCCTTTTATGTAAACATTAAAAATAAATAACATTAGAATTTAAAACAAGAATTAGTTATGATGTTCAAAATGGCCAATCAACCAATATGATGATTTTGGGGGTGTATTTTTGTTATTCCCATTAATGTGAAAATCAAGGGAAATTGAGAAGAATAAATTAATGAAAGGGTTCATAACAATTATCCCTAATAAGTGACACTTTGGCATGTGGGCTATTTTGAGTTGAAGGCAATCAAGACCCAGAATATTGAAGAAAAACTTTTACCTATCCTAAAAGTTTTACCCTTAACTACCTAAAAAATTTAGTTATATGGCCTGCCTTTGCAAGAGAACTACCACCAGAAATAACTACAAATTATGGACTAGTTGCACTAGGCTGGAGGGGGGACTAGGCAGGGCCTGGAGATCAAAGTCTTCTAAATGTCCTGTTGTTTCTGCATGGCATGAAATGTTGTTTACCAACATTTGCTCTTCCGAACTTCCTATGAATCATCCTCCTCCCCTTTAAATTCCCAGACCCCTACTCCTTCTCCTTAGCTCAGGATGGCATATAAGACTGCCTGTAGGTCTTATAATTTTATGGGGCCCCTGTACATATGTAATTAAATTTGTTTTTCTGTTGTTAATCTTATTTATGTCAATTTGATTATTAGAGCAGCCAAAGAAATTAGAAGGGTAGAAGTAACATTTTCCCATTCTTATATTAGCATTGGCCATTTTCTTTGGTGTTTTTCAGAGGCCAAAAATTTTTTTTAAAAATAATTTAAATTTATTTTGATTTTTAAATAAAGCTCTGGATTTTTGGCTCATTGATTCTGGGTCTTGATTGTTAATAAATCACAGACTGACTCAGAACCTCTGTTTTTTCATCTTTGACATAAAAGAATTCAAATTGGAAGTTTACAAGGTCTTTATCACTCTCAAGTTATTCTTGATGCTGTAACTTTCCCATTGCCTCTCCTATTGTATGTGCTAGGCACCACAAAGCAGTGTCAGGCACCTGCACATTCAGCTCTACTAAAATCAGTAAGTTACAAAGCCCACCCTGATATTGGACCTTAATACTTAGAGATGGTATCCAGAAAGAGTCCAATCTAGTTTTGCATCATTCTAGAGCTGAATTGTGCCACATATGACTCTGGAAATAGAGTCTTGTTGCAGACTCCTCACGTCATTGACTCTTCTTGTGGGTCCCTCGTGTCCAGTGCCTTTTCAATCTCCTCCCTCAACTGAACCCAACATATCTGCATAATTTCTGTTAATTCATCTGTCGCTGATCTTGGCTTCCTGTTTACTCTCCTTGAATTGAGCTCAAATCCCACTGCTATTTGGGAGGGAATGGGGTTAGAACAGAAACCATCTGTTTAATTTTTTCATTTTTGCCATCTCTATTTTCTAGGGCTGGACATCCAGCTGAACACAGAATATATTACATCTCCCTTATAAACAAACCATTACCAGAACCCAGTTAAGCACCACTGTCTAGGCCTAGGCTTCTGGCAATCATGCTAACTCTATGTCCTCACATAGGGATAGCCCACCGCTATCATGGGTAGATCCTGACACTGGAAAAGATGATAAAGTCTGCTCATGTTCCCCATGAAATCAGTTTTTGATCTTCCTCTACCTTCATATCCCTTCTGTTCTCATATATCACCTTTTGCTCAGCTCATTCTCTTTCCCATAGCATAGTGTGGGCCACCTCATGATGAAGGTGAGCATGTAAACGCAGATAAAGCCATTCAAACCCACCAGGGTGATGTGAAGATAAAATGAGATCACAAGAATGGAATGCTTTGACAAACTTAAAAGTGAAATACAATATAAGGTTTTATGTGCTATGAATTTTTTTAAAGATTAAAATTTATACAGGATTCAGAGTTTTTCTGTTGCAAACATACTTTTCTTTATGATGACAAAAGAAATTCTCAGACTTAAGTGTGTGTTTCTATTCTTATTTTAATTTAACCAATGTGAGCAATATTTGGCATGTTCTAAAGTCTTTCATGGTGTGCCTTGAGAGATTATCATGCTTTTTAAAATTCCTGCTCTACATGTTTCTCATATTCTTTGGATTAACAAATTATACAGGAAATATTCTCATAGTGGTGGCAAAACTGCAGGATCAGGGAGTAAAACCACACCAGGTCTCTCAAGGCCTAGACTCGGAACTAACACAGATTCACTCCCTGGTCCTTCCATCAGCCAAATGATGTCATAAGGTTGAGGCAAAGTTAGGGAATCAGCACATATACTTTTCCCACATTCAGAGAATGGCAAGGGTGTCGATGTAGGGAATGGTTGAGAAATGATTTATTCCACTAAGGTGATTAATGGAATCAATCATAAAGAGATGTGAACTTAATTTGGTTCCATAGTCCTTACTCTTAAGTTCAATGCTCCACTTCTTGGCAAGAGACACTTCTATTTCTGGTCTTCGTGGAGCAATATATTGTAAGGAGCCTCTTTTGAGGGATGAAGGACTAAATAAAATGAGCCCTGCTGTGATATTTGAGATTTAAGCTGAAATAAGCACGAGGTAAATAGAATGAGATGAATATTAGACATAAACGTATCAGGATATAATTTAGACAAAAGAGAGTGCATGTATTTATACCTATAACCATGTTAAAATATATTGTATGCATACATATTCACATGTATTAGTTGAGTATCCAAAGCAGTTCCCCCAACTGTCTGGGCTTTCCATTGTATTTCTTACAATAACAACTGACTTTCAAGGAAGCATTCTTAGTTTTACAAATGCTCTATCAAATAAAATCGGACTGCAAGTTCACAATTTTTCAGATGTATTTATTTTAAAGGTTCAATCTGCTTTATATCAGAGCAGTTTTTAATGCACAATGATACTTATCAGTTTTATTTTCATATTCTTCTTTTGTGTATATGAGATCCAAGACCTCACCAGAAGCTAGCTGGCCCACTGGATTTTATCTCACAGTTATTGTGATAACACTGGGCAATCTTTTTTCATCAAAACACTATTGCCACAGAAATTCCTAAGTGGATGAAATACAGTTGCTAAAGAATAGTAAAATGAAATGAAACTCAAAGCCATCTTGCCACTATAAATCATAAAATTAAACTGCAGAGATCTGAAAACAGAATATAAGGATGCGTGTAATCCAAAAAAAGCTCAACTGATGTTGAATTTTTGCATCGCATCTGCTAATGAGGTAATTAGAAACTCCACAAGATGAAAACATTAAACATTTTGTGTAGAAAAATAAGAAATGCGGAGATCAGTGTTCGGATTCCTTCTCTTTCTTTGTAATGTGAAATCATTTATCTAAAACTATTTGGTTGCTTCTTTGTTCATAGTTTGCTTTTTCCCTTGTTAGAGAGACTAAATGTTATTCAATTAAAAGGTAAGAATGGAATGTATCATAGCCTCTTCAAAACAATGGGTTTGATAGTCTATGTTGAAAATTGTCTAAGCTTGAGAACAAAATTAACCTAGACAGCTCCCTAGGATCTTTAATGAAACATTTACACTGAGTGGCCAGATTATTATGATCTCTGAACACATAATAATCTGGCCACTCAGTGTATATCCTATATAATAAAAGGCTAATATGCAAATTGTCCCCTCGACCAGGAGTTCGATCAGCAGGCAGGCCCGCCAACCGCCCATGTCACCTTCCCCTGGCCAGGCTGACACCGGGTCTCTAATACACACACACACACACACACACACACACTGAGTGGCCAGATTATTATGTGTTCCGAGATCATAATAATCTGGCCACTCAGTGTATACCCATTTTTTCTCAAACTTCTTAAGTCCAACCAATTTATGAAGTTACAAAACTACTTAGTGCTACAAAATTCAACAACCAACAGTGCCAAATGCTCAGTGGCTGATGATTCTAGGATATCTGATCATTTTCTATTTGAACTGCAGGCCCAGGGAGGTGGAGGTGAGAAACCAAGCAGTTGTGGATGGGCTAGGTGTTTCACAAAGTTATACAGACTGAAATTCTAAGAAAACTAAACAGGTTCTAGGACCAGCAACCAGGTTATAAGGGCCTGCTTGCTTTTTTTGTACACCATCAGAGGTAGATCAGAGTTTTTGTAGCCAGGGGAAATGTAGGAGTCTATTGTTAGAAGCAGCTCAGAAATAAACACAAAAGTTACGAAAATTGTTTTACAAATAGATTTTAGCAAACCAAGTTTCCAGAAATTCACAGAAGGTAAAAACAGAAAGACTAGCCTTTGGTGATCTGAGAAGGAATGGGTATAGAATGTAGCATGTCAGGGAAAACAGATCAATGGTGCTAAGCACAACACAGGGTCCACTCATGAGAGACCTCAGGGAGTTCTTGTGATGGCAAAAAGTGGCTCATGTTAGAGGAGGATGAGTCTGCAGGGCGAAGGAAAATGTTGAGGGACCAGCATACTTTCTAAAAACAAAGGGAAGGGATGCCATTCAGCAAGATTTTCTGCGGCTCACCCCCATAGACTTTCTCTCTCTGTTAAAAGAACAGACTCAAGCAATTCCACAGAATAAATAACGATGAATATCATATTTTAAAAAGAGGTTTCTGTGGTTAAAAAATGTGGGGAAACACTGGGCATTTAACCTTATTTAAAGGTTAAAAAGTGTTTCTCCAATGCCTTGGTTCTTCTTCATGGTAAAGCCCCGTCCTTCAAAACCAATCATCTTAGTAACCTAAAGAGAAACCTGCAGACTAAGTGCATATGTATGTGGGTGCCTACAGCCCATATATTTTCAAAGAAAACAGATATCCGTATTGAACTCAGGCCAAGTCCTCTTATTTTTCTGATTCCAGTATAGACATCCAGGGGCCCCATCCTTCTGGTTTCCATTTAGCAAGGCGATCCTCATAAGCACAATCTCTACATACAACTGGACCTTCTACAAAGAAATAGCTGTGGTCTACTTGCCAAGTTTCTACCCAATTAGATCCATATTGCTTCCTTGAAAACTGCTGAGGTTTACCATAACTTGGCGTTATTGTTCTTACTGCTCAGCTAAGGGGGGGGGGTCTTAGCCAGATCACATTAAAGTGGTCAAGTCCAACAGTCACTTTCATGTCAAAGCTACTATAGATGGCCAGTCCCTTTTAATGCATCATTTATTTCTTGAAAGCAATTTGTAAAATGGATAAAAGAAGCATTTCAAGTTATAATAACATTACAGAAACTATTTTAAAGCTAAAATACATATTCAGGTCATTGAATGTTTTTCTGGCCAACTATACATAACTAACCCAGACTCAGTAGATTGATGTGGTAAATTTTATCTCTCGCTCTGGAAAGATCATGCCTGGGTTGTGAATAAAGGAGAAAAACTAATACAGATATAATGATTTCTATAACTCAATTCACATAACTGACCTCAAATTGGTTGTAATGAGATTGCTTTTGCAGAAGATGCAGGTTTTAAGGGAGGAGCATATATGTCAATCATAAGGGATTCATTACCAGATACTTTCCAACTCTCATTCCATAGTGAATGAGATTCACATCTGTATCAATTCCGTTTACACTGTCATGCCCAGAGAAAGGAAACAGCTTTGTAATCTCCACAATACTATTAAAGTTAAAGCTTTTCTATCATTAGATATCTATTCTGAGTCTGAGAATGGCAAAGAATATTGAGTTGAAGCATGGTTTCTTCCACAGGAATTAGAAGACTCCCAAACTTTACAATCCCAGAGAACACTGGGAGTCTTATGTGAAAATGGTCTGTTTTCCCACCTTGGGTGGCTGCTGATAGCTCTGTCTAATGGCCTGGATCTGGGAATCTCTTAGACTCAATTGGGTAGAAATACTCTGTACTTTGTGAAGGGAAGGAAGAGAAAATGGCATGTGTTGCTTGTGCCTATGCATCATGCAGGGAACTTTACAGTTTTATCTTATTTAATTCTCACAACAATACACAGGTTAAGTACCACTGAAGCAATTGTGCAGATGAGTAAACTCAAAGCTGTAGTGTTAATTTACACTGCTTATGACAGATCTCACATTGAATCATAGCTCAGTATCTTAACAGTTGTATGAGTTTGAATGAATTAACTGCTCTAAGCCTTAATTTCCTCACCATTCAAACATGGATAAGAATATTGCTCTCACAAATAGATAAAATAATACTTAATATGAAAAACTAATATTTCCATCAAAACATTAGTATTTAATAATATAACAATATTAGTGGCATTTAATAATTTGAATGTTATTTTAAATTAATAGCAATGCTGTTAATATTTTATTACAGTAACTAGAGGCCCAGTGCACAAAATTTGTGCATGGGGGGATCCCCTCAGCCTAGCCTGCACCCTCTCCAATCCGGGACCCCTCGGTGGATGTCTGACTGCCGGTTTAGGCCCGATCCCGGGGATCGGGCCTAAACCAGCAGTTGGACATCCCTCTCGCAATCCTAATCGCTGGCTCCTAATCGCTCACCTGCCTGCCTGGTCGCCCCTAACTGCCCCCCCCCCCTTGCTGGCCTGATTGCCTCTCACTGCCTCTTCGTACTGGCCTGATCGCCCCTAACTGCCCCTGGCTGCCGGCCAGGTTGCCCCCAACTGTCCCCTCCCTGCCAACCTGGTTGCTCCTAACTGCCCCCCTGCCAGCCTGGTCACCCCTTACTGCCCACCCCCCTCCCCCGCCCCACTGGCCTGGTCGTCAACTTCCCCCCTCTGCTGGCCTGGTTGTCCCTAACTGCCCCCCTGCCGGCCTGGTCACCCCCAACTACCCCCCTGCTGGCCTGGTTGCCCCTCACGCACCCCCACCCCGCTGGCCTGGTCGCCCCATGCAGCCTGCTTGTTTAGTCCTTTGGTTGTTCCTCACTAACCCCCCTGCCAGCCTGGTCGCCCCACACAGCCTGCTTGTTCAGTCGTTTGGTTGTCCCTCTCTAACCCCCCTGCTGGCCTGGTCGTAGGCAGCCATCTTGTGATGGTGAGAGGGTTAATTTGCATATCACCTCTTTATTATATAGGACTAGAGGCCTAGTGTGCAGTTGAAATCTCGCAAGGAGGCATCCCACCTCCCACCGTTCGAGGAAGCATCCCGCGGGGAGAGGGAGCCGGGACCCGCGCCTGACTTGCAGTGTCCCCCAGCCCCCCTGCCTGTGTCTGCTCTGGGGCCACTCGAGCCACTGCGCTGGCTCGGGAAGGCCCCCCTGCCTCTGTCTCCGTCTCTGCTCCAGGCCTCACCTGCGCACGCAACCTCCTCCTGTCTGGTCATGACCCGTTACGGAGTCCCTGCCTAATTTGCATATTACCTGTTTATCTATCTATCTATCTATCTATCTATCTATCTATAGATAGATAGTATATTAATAACCCTAACATTTATTTATAGTACATTATTAATATTAAATTGAAGACAAGATTTTAATGGCAGACCCGTTTTTTCCCCCTACAGTGTCATATTGTCCCCCCAGAAAGAGGTAGAAGGAAGAAATTTTTGTTATCTATTGCTACATAACAAATAATCCCCAAAATTAGTAGTTTAAAACAATAATATTCATTTGTTATCTCTCATTTTCTATGGGAATTTGGGATTGGCTAGGCTAGGAGGTTTGTGGCCCCTCATGAGGTTAAAGTTAGATATGGGGGCTGCAGATGACTGAAGGACTGACAAGAATGGAGAATGTGTTTCCAAGACGGCACATACAGGTTTGACAATTTGGTATTGGCTATTGTCAGGAAGCTCCAGTTCCTCTCCATATGACCCTCCCCACAGGTTTACTTGAATGTCTTAATGGCATGGTGGCTGGCTTCCTCCAGAGTGAGAGATCCAAAGGACCAAGCAGATGCTGCAATGACTTATAACTTAGACCAGTGGTCAGCAAACTGCGGCTCGCGAGCCACATGTGGCTCTTTGGCCCCTTGAGTGTTCTAACGCCACTTCTTCAAAATAGACTCGCACAGGCCAAAAACCGACTTTTGCGCATGGGCCACGAAGTTTCAATCGCACTGTACGTGTGTGCCCGCACGTGGTATTTTGTGGAAGAGCCACACTCAAGGGGCCAAAGAGCCGCATGTGGCTCGTGAGCCGCAGTTTGCCAACCACTGACCTAGACTTAGAAGTCACACACCATGCTGTGGCCGGTGTGGCTCAGTTGATTGGGCATTGTTCCTGTGCACTGAAAGGTTGCCTGTTTGATTCTTGGTAGGGTACATGCGTGAATTGTGGGCTCCGTCCCCGGTAGGGGGCATGCAGGAGCCAGCTGATTCTTGCTCTCACCTTGATGTTTCTTTCCCTTTCCAATACCCTCTCCCTTGCTCTCTCTAAAAATCAATAAAGATAAAAATGTATATGGAACCCAAAAAGACACAGACAATAGTGTGGTGAATACCTGGGATAGGGCAAAAACTGAGTGGAGATGGGCAATGGGGAAAAATGGGGGTTATCTGTAATACTCTCAACAATAAAGATTAAAGAAAAACAATTTTTAAAAAAGCACACACCATCACTTCCACCATATACTGTCAGTCCATAGGTCAGCTTTGATTCAATATGTGAAGTGTTATACAAGAGCATGAATAATAGAAGGTGAATATCAGTGAGGCCATTTTTGAGGCTGGCTTTCACAAAATCTAATTAAAAAAATATATATATGTTTTTAATGATTTTTAGAGAGAGAGGAAGGAGAGGTATAGAAAGATAGAAACATCAAAAAGAGAGAAATATCATGGATCAGCTGCCTCCTACACACCCCCTACTGGGAATCAAGCATGCAACCCAGGCATGTGCCCTGATAGGGAATCAAACCTGTGACCTCTGGATTCCTGGGTTTACACTCAACCACTGAGCCACAATGGACAGGCCTAATTTTTAACTAAGCAAAGTAATCTATAAAGCCATTCAATTTATTTAATCAGATACTTATTGGTTCTCTATTATGTGACAGCCTTCAGGGATACAAAGAATTAGATAAAGTCATAATGATTAAAGAAATCCTAGTCAAGTAGAGGGTCAATAATAAAAAAAGAAATTACTTAAAGCAGGACAGAGACTTGTATGTGAGGAGAGTCAATAGAGGAAGAGCTTCGGGAGCACAAAGGGGAGAGAGGTGAATCTAACTGGGCCAATGGAAAAGGCAATGGAAGCTTTGGGATTTGATCATGGCTTTAAAAATGAAGAAGTATTTGACAGGTGGGGATGGGATTTGGATTTTAAAAGGGTACAAATGTTTGAACATATAGAGTAGGTTTAAATAACAGCAAATTGTCCTGCCTGGTTGCAGTAAGTGGTGAAGACAAAATTCCAATATACCTTTACAGGACACAGGTACATTTCTACATTACAGTCTCATTGAATTGAATATTCCAAGGGGCCTGATAGAATACTTTATTCTAATCCTGTTATTTTAGTTGAGGAATCCAAAGAACAGAGACTTTGTGAGAGTCACTCAAGATCACCTGGAGACTAGAGGCACAGGAAAAATAACAGTTTGCTACACATGCTGGTCTTGTCGTAGTTTGTATCAGACCATGAAACCAGTGATGAGAATGATTGGGTCTAAGATAACCATCAATCATTGGCCATGTTCTTAATAAGACAAATCTGTAGGATAGCAACACAGAAATCTAATTGTAATAATGTAAACTTCTTTTTTAAAATATTTTATTGATTTTTTACAGAGAGGAAGGGAGAGGAATAGAGAGCCAGAAACATCGATGAGAGAAAAACATCGACCAGCTGCCTCCTGCTTCCTACCAGGGATGTGCCTGCAACCAATGTACATTCCCTTGACCGGAATCGAACCTGGGACCTTTCAGTCCACAGACCGACGCTCTATCCACTGAGCAAAACCGGTTTCGGCTAAACTTCTTATATTAAAAAAGTAAATTACGTATTAAAGATGAACCAACTCTATTTAATGAATCAAGTATTCGAATCCTCCAAATCTTCATTCTCTATAAAGAGCAGCGGCCCTATTTTATGTATGTATTTTTCTCTGCCAAGCTCATTCCATATTCTTGTTTTCCCTTCCTACTTACATATAAACTAAAAAACACCCAAAGACACAGTTACTGATCCCTTTTATTAGAAACAACTGACGCCAGTACAGGGTTTCCCCTAAGGCATCTTGAGTTCATTTACCACAGAATTCCAAGAACTAAATCAGAATGTTTGTATCTGCTTCCCACACCCTTGCACACATAGAACATTTTCATAAATAAAGATTGATGTGTGTTAAACAGGGGAGGCAGTTTAATGCCTTAAGAAAGAGTTAATTACAGTACAGTGTAGAGCTGAATTGAAAAAATAAGAAAGTGTGTGGAGCACTTAGCTAACATGCTCATGGGCTGAGCAGTTCACAATGAATGTGAGTGTGATTTTGGACACTATTCTCATTTGAGGTTTCTATTTTCAGCCATCAGTTTTAGATATTAATAACGATGAATGCTGGAAATAGTTGTACTATATTGTGGAGCTAATTTTAAATAAATGCATCTCACTTTTTCTATACATTTTTGATTATTGTCTAATGTCATTTTTATGGTTCACTTTTCATGGTTCCTACAGGGCTGTGCAAAAGGAGAAAGAAACTTTTTATTACATGAAAAATTGTAATATATTCCATGTGCTTTATTTATCATGCTTGGTTTGGTAAAAAAAAAAAAAAAAAAAAAAAGAGGAGGAGAAGGCCAGAAAAACTCAACATCTTCCCACCACCAGAATTGATGACTATGGTTGTTTTCCTTCATGCGGCCTTATGCAAGAACCTGACAAGGTAAGGAATTTTCCACATTATGGAAAGGTTATACAATGCCGGTGCACACATGCATCATCCAGGCAACTTGCTGAAAATGCACATTCCAGGCTCTCCTTTCAGAGATTTGATTTAATAGGTGCTGTTTGCCTGTTTGCCCTCACCTTCACTCCGTGCTCTGCTCTGTGTGGCAGGGACCCACACATCCCCGGTTACCCAGCCCTGAGGCTCCCTGTGGCATTTGGTCAATGGGAATCCCTGAAGGAAGATTGGCAATTTCAGAAGGAGGCAGGGGGTGGGGGAGCCTTGTGGTATTTATTCCACTCTCTTCCTGTTTCAGGGACATCTCTGGCAGTGGCTGTGCTTCTTTTGAAATTCCAGTTATATCTAGGATAGCCCATCCCTTCCTGGTCCCAGCCTGTCTGATGGTTCTGGCTTCTGGACTTGGAATAAACACCACCACCTATGTTCCTTCACTCCCGGGGCTGGTAAAGCTTTCTGCTGCTGCAAACACTTGAGTTGTCTCACTGTCTCCCTCAGCCCTGAAGGCAGGTCTGAAGAGCACAACGCAGCATCCACTAATAAGGTGGGGCTCTGGATTCCCCACAGGAAGCCTCCCTCTCTCATCTCTGGCTTGTACTTCTTCAGAAGCTACACATACACACACACACACACACACACACACACACACACACACACTCACACACACATTTTCCCAGGTAAAAATTCACTGTTAAATGAGGACTGTTAAGAAAACTAAAATGTGGGCTTCTCATATCCTTTGGCTACTGACGTGAATATTGTCAGTATTGGAACTTTTTGTCCATTTTGAACCACTGGGTAAAATCAGATCATGTAGCTCCAACCAGAACATATGTAGGTAGAAATGATCTGAATTCTCAGCTCTAGGCTCGGTGCAAGGCTTAGATGTTAAGTCCAACAAATCCCAGAGATAGCGGAGTGACATTTAGATAACATTTTCTGGGACTTTGCTGAACAACACAAACATTTCAGCACATACAATCACCAGTGGAGGATAGGTCACCTAGAGTAAGGCTTTATTTTTTTTTAGCCAGATTGCTTCCAGGACAAAGGCCTGGGACTTGGGACTGGCTCAGCTATCTAGTACCTGATGCTATATGGACAGCATTGGAGAAGTGCCTGAGTCATAACTACCAGGGCTACTCATGGGACCTGAGGCCTGGAGGGAAAAGAAATCATGGGCATAGTCCAGGTAATGTCAAGGAATAAGAGAAGACCAAGTTGTGAGAGCAAAAGGCCAGAGGAGCAACATGCAAGCAAGGCCTCAAAGCTGGGCATGAGCTGAGACAGATAGGAGAATAAAGCATGAAATGGATGAAGCACAAAGCAAATGGAGATAGAGGGAGAGCTGATGCAGGCCACCCTGGAGCAGACAGATATCCTCTTTTATGGGTAGATCAAACCAGGGGAGGGGCATGAAGCTTTAGGCTCTTCCCTCCAGACACTATACTAACTCTTTATATATTCAGGTTTCTCCTCATAGTTCTTGTAAACACGCACATCTCTTTGACTAAGGCTGGGAAAATGCCCTAACTTGCAGCTGGCAGAGAGCAAATCTCAGAAACAGTCTAAGAGACTCAGGACCAACCCCACCTTTGATCAAGGCACATAACAGAGCTCAGCCTCAGAGTTTCTCTTTGCAAGTGGGGTTTTTATCACCTATGGTTATCGGGATCTGTGAGAGAACACCCATAGGGGAGCTATGGAGCCATAGTCATTTAAATTGAGGGCAGCATTATATTTTTTAAGGGCACTCATGATTGTAGACTTTTGTTTATAGTAGCATTTAATGTCTTCATATTACAAAAAGCCCCATTATAAATTCATGTTGGCCTTAAATAATATGAATACTTCAAATCCTTATATCTAAAGACTGTGAAGATCTGTGTCCATTGGTTAGGCTTATATGCATGCATACAAGTCCTTTGGTTGATCTGTCCCCCTTACCCCCACAAATAAAATGTTTAAAATAAATAAATAAAATCATTGCTTTAAAGATTGTAAAAAAAAATGATGTACTGATGCTTTTTGTGTTTTCAAACCTATTAATTTAGTTATATAAAAGAAATAAGCTAATCATATTTTTATTTTAATAAGAGAAATGAATGTGTTTCTACTATTTTAATTTAAAAATGTAAGTATTATTTTTATTTTTCATTTCAAATTGTGTACATTTAACAATCTAGTTTTCTAGAGCACAGTTTAAAACAACTGAGCTCTGTTTATTGAAATATTTTGTATTTTAATAAATTTATTTTATCACACACACAAAGAAATAAAGACTGTGAAGATCACATACTCCAACAAAGGTCCTTCTATGAAGAGAAAAGTGCTCCCTTAGACTATCACACTATAAATATTCTAAGAAAGAAATAAACTTTCAAAGTATATAACAGACCTATCCTATTTAATAAAGAGGGAATATGCTAATTGACCATCACACCCTCACAAAGACGGTGGCACCCATAGCCAATAAGGAGGGAATATGCTAATTGACTGTCACATCCTCAAAGATGGTGGTGCCCACAGCAGCAAGATGGCAGCGCCCAGCCCCCTCAGCCCCCCAGCTGCCCAGGGCTGGCCCGATGCACAGGCAAGCCTCAGATGTCGGCTGCCCAGCCAGCCTCCCAGGGCCAGCCTGAGGGACAACCAAGTGACTGAACAAGCAGGCTGCGTGGAGCGACCAGGTCGGCAGGGTGGTTAGTGAAGGATGACCAAACAACTGAACAGCAGGCTGTGTGGGGCGACCAGGCTGGCAGGGGTTCTGTGAGGGGTGACTAGGCTGGCAGGGGGGCAGTTGGGGGCAACCAGGCCAGCAGGGGGGGCAGTAAGAGGCAACCAGGCCGGCGGGGGGGCAGTTGGGGGCGACCAGGCCAGTGGGGGTGTGTGCAGTTGGGGGCAACCAGGCTGGTAGGGGGGCAGTTGGGGGTGATTAGGTTGGTAGGAGGTGCAGTGAGGGGTGACTAGGCTGGCGGGGGGGGGGGGCAATTAGGGGCAACCAGGCAGGCAGAGAGGGCAGTTAGGGGTGACCAGGCCAGCAGAGGTGGGTAGTTGGGGGCAACCAGGCTGGCGGAGGTGCAGTTAGGGGTGACCAGGCTGGTGGGGGGGGGCAGTTAGGAGTGACCAGGCCAGCAAGGAGGGGGCAGTTGGGGGTGACCTGGCCAGCAGTGGGGGGCAGTTAGGGGCGACCAGGCAGGCAGGCAGGTGAGCGATTAGGAGCTAGCAGTCCAGGATTGTGAGAGGGATGTCCTGGCAATCGGACATCCCTCATGGGGTCCCAGATTGGAGAGGGTGGAAGCTGGGCTGAGGGGACCGCCCCCCCCATGCACCAGGCCTCTAGTGTATTTATAACATTCAATGATGATAATTATTTCCATTTACATAGGGCTTTGTGGTTTGTAAATGGCTTGATATAAATTATCTCATTTGGTGAATATTATTTTATTTCCTTTTCATGATATCACTTTTAAGTTAAGACAACAGAGGCTCAGAGAGTTCCATATCTGATAACAAACAACACAGGCCCAAGTCTTCTGATCCTGCTTTCTTTTACTCTCCCAGCCCACCACAGCAAGGGGATCCTCTGTGCAATAATTCTCCCTTTTGGAGTCTTCATTCATATTTGTGGGTGCTTCCTCTCCTCAGTGCTTACCTACTCCCTTCTGTCAAACAACTTGATCCCTGGGTTTAATGTGTTACAACTCCTCAGAGATATATATTATATGAATGGGAATTATTGGGGCAAAGACAAAACCCTGTTCATGGGATTTCATTGATCAGCCCCAGCCTGGATATTTAGAAGGCTTTATGGCAGATTGGAATCTTCCTGGCACAGTTCCACCCACCGAGATTTAACAGCCTTTAACTTGCTTATCCCCTGTCAGCAGTCCCCTCCAGAGGCTTTGCATGTTGTGCATGCTTTCCTTGCTCAGTCTCTAAGTGATTCACATTGATTTAGAAAAGTTTCATTTGGCATATGGATGTGCTAGGGAGAAACACTTTAGACTGTGTTATGATCTCTCTCCATATCACCCACTGTGGCAGCAGGTCCCCTAAGCCTTTAATGTCTGCCCATCACCCTGACTCTCATGAGACCACATGGCCCTTAATTGTCCAGCACCTTTCATCAGTCCCCTCAAATGCATCTTACATTCTAGTCATACACACCCACCTGGCCTGCATATTCTGGCCAGCTTTGCTGTTGTGTCTATGCTGTTCCCTGAGTCTGTGAAGACTTTTTCTTTTTCATTCTTTCAAAATTTCTTCCTCCAATAATTTTTCTAGATTAACTCCTGCATATGCACCTCTAGGCTGAATTAGGTACCCCTCTACTGTATGCTCACATTGCCTTTATAGAGCTTAGTGTAACACTTACTATATTATTTTGGTATTTTTCATTCATTTATGTATGTCCACTGTCTACTACCCTCATCCAAAGGAACCTGGGTGTGTGACTGTGAGGAACTCAACTCTTTCTCTGTATTTAAATAAAATAAAATAATAAAAAAAAAAAAATATATATATATATATATATATATATATATATATATATATATATATATATATGTATATATATGTTTTCATTGATTTCAGAGAGAGGAAGAGAGAGGGACGGAGAGAGATAGAAACATCAATGATGAGAGAGAATGGTCAATTGGCTGCCTCCTGCATGCACCCTACTGGGGATCAGGCCCACAACACATGCATGTGCCCTGAATGGGAATCGAACTGTGGCCTCCTTGTTCATGGGTCAACACTCAAGCACTGATCCACACCGGCCGTTTTCTGTATTTCTGGCACACCACATATGCTCCTTCAGAATGAATGAATGGTAAATAAATGAGTGAATGAATAACTTTGTTGCATGTAGAATCTAATTTAAATAGGGTGAAAAATGAGCTCTCCACAATTTGAGTCTTTGAATGAAGCGTTTCCACTTTCCCCAGAGCAACCAATTGGAGTTCACTCCAATTCAAATAGTATCTTTAGGACAGGGGTGGGGCCAGGAGATTACAGTGCTCATTTAATGTAAATTATGATGTCTACAGCCTGTGTGAATAATGGTGTGTGTGTGTGTGTGTGTGTGTGTGTGTGTGTGTGTGTGTGTGTGTTTTTAATTTTGTTTTTTAATTCATGACTCCCTTAAATGATTCTACTTAGCTTGCAGCTGGGGACTAATTCAAATATGAATTGTTAAGACAACACAGAATATGCTATGTTTTACTGACAAGTTACTTCAGAAAACTTCTTGGAATAGGAGAAAAGGGGAATATCTTACAGTTAAAGGACATAGTAACATTTGAGTATGGGATGGGGGAGAAAACTGAGTAGCATAGGTTAAATTCTAGGGGTGCTTTCTGAGGAAAAGTAATATCCTTTATTTTTAAATATTTTTCTTCTCAGAACTCATATTCAACTTCAGGGTTGTTCTGTTATTTATAATAATCAGATGAATACTAAAACAACTTATGCTACTCAAATATTGCCTTGGGCACAGGTTTTTTTATTTTTTATTGAATAATCATTAAACATAATCCAAAAGAATTGCTTTCAAATATCACCCATGTAATCAACAGCGTGTTAAACAAATGCTCATTATTCTATAAAAATTATTATATTTATAAACAATGGAAAGATTGCAGCTCATAGGAACATTTCTGCACTTCATGTAAGACTGAGATTAAAGCATATCATCCAGCCATTTATCCTCATTCATTCATTCAACACATGTTTAAGCGCCTATAAGATGCTATCCAGCTTTTCAATGAAAGCATACACAGAGTACAGCTGAATACAGTTAAAATATGAACAGGAATGCTCAAAAACTTAACATATGTTATTTTATTATAAACCAGAAAACACATTTTGGATAGTCCTTTGGAATGTGCCCAATGTACCAATGGATACATTAAAATATTGGACAGTAAAAACTAATATGAAAACATCTCAGCATTTTCATGTGGAATTATAAACTCATCCACAAAAACTGATCTTAATTCTATAATTTTCTCATGGCTTTAAATTGGCAGAAACCAAATTTTCTTCCCCTAAAGAGATCAAGTCAGCATTTGTTACCTTGCATCTATAAACTGAAAGAGAACTGAGTTTGAGGGTTTCGAGGGGAGAAAGTGGAGTTTCTGGCACAGAGGAGAGGTAGACTTACATTAGTCAAGTTTCTTCCACTTCAACATACATTGTAAATACTTAAAACCAAAAAAGAAACTAAGGCAATGTGCAACGACTCCCACTTCTCCTGACCTAAGTGTCACCTATATTTATTCTGTGCTTTTCAGAAGAATGCACAAAGGCCACCAGACCCCTGGCCTAGTTGGGCATTGATATGATAAGTGAGAGGGTAGATGCAGATGGACCACCCAGCTGAAATCCCCCGGTGAAGTCCTGAGAGCCACATATCCAGCGCTCAGCAGCATTGTCAATCATTCAGACACAGAAGCTTGCTCTACCCCCTGCTATGGAGATGCACAATTCAGAGCTATGCATGTCACATTGCTTTAGGCAAAAGCTGTTTAGTACAGCCTTGACCAGCAGTTAGAATGAAAGGTAGACAACACACCCACAATTCTGTGTTGAGGATTTATTATGTGATGATCATTTTCCTAGAATGATTGAGCCTATTAATTCTGGACACCTCTCCCAAATCTCCCTCCCACCCCAACCCCATTGCCATAAGCAGAAGAAGGCAAGGCAATGAACAATAGAGAGTATTACTTATTCTTCTTTGAAAAGGAGATATGCCTGGCCATAGTTTCCTTTCTCTTCCACTGCAGTGATAAGACTACCACGTAGACTCCAAAAGACCATTGAGACACCTTAAGAGCATTTCTTAGTTAGCTTTTGAAGAAACTTCTTGCAGGTTCTGTCTTATTTTCTACTAGAGGCCCGGTGCACGAAATTCGTGCACGGAGGGGGGTTGTCCCTCAAGCCCAGCCTGTACCCTATCCAATCTGGGACCCCTGGAGGGATGTCCGACTGCCCTCTCACAATCCAGGACTGCTGGCTCCCAACTGCTTGCCTGCTTGCCTTCCTGATCACCCCCTAACCACTCTGCTGCCGGCCTGTTTGCCCCCAACTTCCCTTCTCTGCTGGCCTGGTCACCTCTAACTGCCCTCTCCTGCAGGGTTGATCACCTCCAACTGCCCTCCCTTGCAGGTCTGGACCCTCTCAACTGCCCTCCCTTGCAGGCAGGGTGCCTCCCAACTGCCCTCTCCTGCTGGCCATCTTGTGGTGGCCATCTTGTGTCCACATGGGGGCAGGATCTTTGACCACATGGGGGAGCTATATTGTGTATTGCAGTGATGATCAATCTGCATATTACTCTTTTATTAGATAGGATAGAGGCCTGGTACAGGGGTGGGGGCCAGCTGGTTTTCCCTGAAGGGTGTCCCTGATCAGGGTGGGGTTCCCTTGGGGCATGGGGCGGCCTGAGCGAGGGGCCTGTGGTGGTTTGAAGGCCAGCCACGGCCCCTGGCAACCCAAGCAGAGGTCCTGGTATCTGGAACTTATTTTCCTTCTACAATTGAAACTTTGTAGCCTGGAGCAGAGCCAAGCCTGGGGCTCCCTCTGAGGCTGGCAGCCATTTGTGTTGGGGTTATAATTGAAACATTGTAGCCTTAAGAGGAGGCCTGGGCCCAGCCAGGGTGTGCAGAAACCTTTGCTTCCCCTGTTGCTGGGGGCAACCCTGGCCTGCTCTCTCAAGCTCCATTCTGCCGCCATTTCTGTTTGAATTTGTTTACCTTCTATAATTGAAACTTTGTAGCTTGAGTGGAGGCTTAGGCCTGGCAAGGGCAGGCGGAAAGCTTGGCTTCCTCTGTTACCTAGGAAACCTTGCTCTCTGTGGCTGTAGCCATCTTGGTTGGGTTAATTTGCATACTCGCTCTGATTGGATGGTGGGTGTGGCTTGTGGGTGTGTCGGGGGTATGGTCAATTTGCATATTTGTCTATGATTAGGTAGGATAAAGGCTAGGTTTGTACAGAATATTATGTTTCTTTATAAGGTGTATCACAGGAATAATTTATCTTTGCTTTTTAATGATTCTCTTGTCTAAGGAATATCCTCTATACCATAATCGGCCTTAATATTTACTGAAAAGACCTCTAAAATCTCTTTGAGGAAGAAGAGTATAAATCATATGTATCCTTGAAAAATTAATCTGAGGACTACTGACATTCTCTGAAATACCACCATTGTTTTTCTTTTTATCTTTGAAAAGTTTTGCTATACCACCAGTAACTGCAGCAATAAAGATTTTATCCATCAGGAAGATGATAGTTTTTGAAAATAGTTTCTGAATAAACAATGGCTTTCAAGAAACAGCCATCAAAGGAAAAGTTTCACTATTTTTAATGCAATTAATTCACTATTTACCACAATTCAGAACTCCATATTCTCATTAATGATGACAAAAATAACTTATTGCACTTATATTCCTTTATCACTCATCACTCCTTAGTACTGGAATATGTTAATGCTGCAGTATCAGTCATATTTATTATTATTGAAATACTAGAATTTTAGAAGGGCCAAAATAAACACAGATGGTAGAACTAAAATCTATGTCATTTCACATTATTTTATCGCTTATATTCTTCCCAAGTCCATTGTACAGACTATTTTTTCTCTTCATGTTTTGCAGAAATATAATTTATAAGACACTATACTAAACATCATTGTGAAAAACAGTT
The DNA here is from genome assembly GCF_951640355.1 of Cnephaeus nilssonii. NCBI lineage: Eukaryota > Metazoa > Chordata > Mammalia > Chiroptera > Vespertilionidae > Cnephaeus > Cnephaeus nilssonii. The sequence continues at coordinate 19,918,569 of NC_137082.1, forward strand.
TAATAAAAGAGTACTAGTATGTGTTCAGTCATGCTTTTAATTATGCCTTTTGTAGAAAACAAATCCACTGATTTAGGAATAAGTAATCTCACAGCAATAATGCTTCAAGGTAGGTGAGATTTCTTCCCTGATCAAAAGCATAGAAAAGATTTTGAATAAGACAGTGTTTACTAATAAAATGTTTAATATATAGAGGAAAATATACATGTTTATAGAAATGTGTGCATTATAAAAGCTCTAAAATCTCCAAATTTTAGATAAATATAGATAGAAATAACCACATAGTAAGTTTTCAATAAATGTTTTCTCACCTTTCTCTCCCTCCTTCTAACCTTCTCAGACCACTCATCTCCCAGACTGGCTTATTCCCCTACAAGTGACAACACTAATATGAAATAGGGCAGTTTGAAATGAGTGATCTGAATAGAATGTTAATACATTTTCCTACAAAGGTATTGCCATGCATGAATTATAAATACCAGATTGTTTTTCTTTAATTGAAAATTACCAAAATCTGAACAAAACTTCTCATAAATACCAAGGTTTAATCCTATCTAATAAAAGAGTAATATGCAAATTGACCATACCTCCACTACACCCACAAGCCAAGCCCACAAGACACACCCACAAGCCAATCAGGAGCGAATATGCAAATAAACCCAACCAAGATGGCTGTGGCCACAGAGAGCAGGAGGGAAGATTGGGTTTCCCCAGCAATGGAGGAAGCCAAGCTTTCCGCCTGCCCTTGCTGGCCTAGGCCTCCACTCAATGCTACAATGTTTCAGTGATAGAATATAAATAAATCCCAACAAAAATGGCGGCAGCCATGGAGCTGGAGAGAGCAGGAAGCTAGGGTTGCTCCTGGCGATGGAGGAAGCCAAGCTTCTGCAGCCCTAGTCGGCCTAGGCCTCCACTCCAGGCTACAAAGTTTCAATTATAGAAGATAAATAAATCCCAACAGAAATGGCTGCCACCACAGAGCGAGCTGAAGGCTTGGCCCCACTCCAGGCTACAAAGTTTCAATTATAGAAGATAAATAAATCCCAGATACCAGGGCCTCCCCTTGGGTCGCCAGAGGGCGTGGCCAGCCTGCAAACCACCACAGGCCCATCGCCCAGGCCACCCCACGCCCCAAGGGAACCCCCACCCTGATCTGGGACACCCTTCAGGGCAAACCAGCTGGCCCCCACCCAAGCACCAGGCCTCTATCCTATATAATAAAAGAGTAATATGCAGGTTGACCATCACTCCAACACACACAAGATGGCTGCCCCCATGTGGTCAAAGATGGCTGCTCCCATGTGGACACAAGGTGGCCACCACAAGATGGCCAGCAGGGGAGGGCAATTGGGAGGGACCAGGCCTGTAAGGGAGGGCAGTTGTGGGCAATCAGGCCAGCAGGGGAGAGCAGTTGGGAGGTACCAGGCCTGCAAGGGAGGGCAGTTGGGGGCAATCAAGCCTGAAGGGGAGGGCAGTTAGGGGTGACCAGGCTTGCAGAGGAGGGAAGTTGGGGGTGACCGGGCCTGCAGGGAAGGGCAGTTGGGGTAGACCCAGGACTGCAGGGGAGAGCAGTTGGGGGAGACCAGGCCTGCAGGGGAGGGCAGTTGGGGGCAAACAGGCTAGCAGGGGAGCAGTCAGGCATCAATCAGGCTGGCAGGCAGAAGCGGTTAGGGGCAATCAGGAAGGCAGGCAGGCAAGCAGTTGGGAGCCAGCAGTCCTGGATTGTGAGAGGGATCCCAGATCGGAGAGGGTGCAGGCTGGGCTGAGGGACACCCTGCCCCCCCACCCCATGCACGAATTTCATGCACCGGGCCTCTAGTATTATTATATGTTCTAGTAAGCACATATGTTTAAAGAGAGACCGTGCTGCCTTTGTGTCAATTATTTTCACTAGAATTGTTTGAGCAGAAATTGCCTAACTGATATTTAGAGGAGGAATTTCTGCAGAGAGTGTGAAATTAGTTTGGGCAGAGGTCTTAAATTCCACAGGTAAATAAAGTTCATTGAAAACATTGGGTGCTACATAGGATTCCCAACTTTTTACTATTCCCAACTAAAGACATACGTCTATACACATTGCTGCTCTCTACTCTGACCATCATGCCAAAAAACTGTACAAGATCAATGGATAAAGAAATGATATATTTATGTACATATGTAAGTCAACACACACACACACACACACACACACACACACAACCCCACCCCCCACAACATGCAATGAAATACTATTTAGCCATAAAAAGAAGGAAATCCTGTCATTTGTAACCATATGACCATATGGTTTATTTTTTGAGGTTCAAGTGAATTTTCTTTTTATTGAAATATATAACGCTTAAGTCATGTAAAACTCATGCCACAGTTCAATTTCCCTCATATTTGTGTTAAGACCTTATTGTCCATTTTCTGTTTTTCCCTGGAGTTTCTATTTGTTTTTATTGTTTTCTTAAAAACAACAAAAATATATACATTTGTATATCCCCTAGTTTTAACAAGCTCCTTAAAAACACTACTTGTTTTATAGGATCTACCTTTTTTTTCTTTTTTATTGAATTTATTGGGGTGACATTGGTTAATAAAATTATATAGGTTTCAGGTGTACAAATCTATATTGAATGAATTTTGAGGGTATTATGCTAAATGAAAGAAATCAGACAGGGAAAAACAAATACTGTAGGATCTCATTTATATGTGGCATCTAAAGACGTCAAACTCACAGAAACAGAGTAAGATGGTTGACAGGGGCTTAGGGGGCAGGGGTCCATGAAATGAATAAATGCTGGTCAGAGGTCACAAACATTTGGTTATACAATGAGTAATTTCTGGAGCTATAAAATACAGCATGGTGACTATAGCTAACAATAGTATACTTGAAAACTGTTATGAGAACAGAACATTTTGCAATACGTCAATATATCAAGTTATCACATTATATACCTTAAGCATGCACAATGTTATATGTTAATTATATCTCAATGAAGCTAGAAAAAAGAAAATATATTTTAACATAAATAAAGTAGAAGTACTGAGTATTAGACTAGGCAATCTGCCTGGCTGGTATGGCTAAGTGGTTGAGCATTGACCTATGAACCAGGAGGTAACAGTTTAATTCCTGGTCAGGGCACATGCCCAGGTTGTGGGCTCTGTCCCAGTAGGTGGCATACAGGAGGCAGCCAGTCAACAATTTTCTCTTATCATTGATGTTTCCACCTCTCTCTCCCTCTCCCTTCTTCTCTGAAATCAATTAAAAAATACATTAAAAAAAGAAAATAAATAGAATAGGTAATCCTTCTGAGGGAACCAGAGCTGAGAATCTCACACAGGTGAATAAGTATCATTATTACAGTTATCTGTGGGTAAAAAACATGTACCCAGAACTTGGTGCCTTAAGACAATAACTATTATCTCTACAATTTTGTGGGTTGACTGAGATCAGAAAGTAAGTCAGCTGGCTGTTGGTTGGGAGCTCAGCTGTCTCTGTTGCCAGAGTACCTACATGTGGTCTTTCTGTGTTACTTGAGGTTTTGTTGTTGTTGTTGTTGTTGTTTTTTATTATGGTAACTGGGTTCTAGGAGAGAATATCCTAAAAGCAAGTTTTCAAACACAGGAGGCAAATGATTCCAGCCCTCCTAAAATCTAAGCTCACACTGGCACAGGCATCACAGGGTCCTCCTACATTTAAGAGAAAGGGAAGCAGATTCCACCTCCCAGTAGGAATTATGCAGAAGGATTTGTGGATATTTTTCATCTCTCCAAACTATCATTCTTTTTTTAAAAAAATATATTTTATTGATTTTTTACAGAGAGGAAGAGAGAGGGACAGAGAGTTAGAAACATCGATGAGAGAGAAACATCGATCAGCCGCCTCCTGCACCCCCCTCCCCCACTGTGGATGTGCCCACAACCAAGGCACATGCCCTTGACCGGAATCGAACCTGGGACCCTTGAGTCCGCAGGCCGATGCTCTATCCACTGAGCCAAACCTGCCTCGGCCAAACTATCATTCTTATGAGTTTGTTTTAGTTTTCTCATTTTGCTTTGGTCTGGTGAGAATGTTGGCAAAGATTGGTACATGTCTATGGACCATTGTTAGGAAATCACAGGTAGACTAACTCACCTCAAAGTCATTTCCAACTCAGAAATTTATTCTTCTCTTAAAATAAGTAAACATGTCTACCGCTACATACCTATTTGTCTCCAACTATTTGGAGAGACTTTTTTTTTTAACAACACTTACTCAACAAACATTTATTGAATATCTAGTTCAGGTACAGTTGGGTGGTGTATGTAGCAAATCAATTCCATATAACAGCCCTGGCAAGAAGAGCTTGTGTGAGGAGCTAATTCTTTTCTTGGAAGGACAGTTATCATTGGCAGGTTCTCTTAATGGGAGGAGGACAGCTGAAACATTCACTGGATCCATATTTTTTTCCATAAAAGTATTACAGCAATTATTTACTTTCTCGTGCCATGCCACACTGGCACCAAGCTCTTTTTATGGGCAACTCAGCAAAATGGAAAGATATCTGGCATAACTATGTCATAAATAGGTTGCAGTAACCGCACAGTGGGCTTTCTCAGATTGGGCATGGAAGGGGGAAGGAAGAATGTTTTTCTTTTCTTCCTTTAAAATACATAATTTCTATTCAAATGTGCATTTCTCTCCCATTATAGGAAGTAACACATTTCTCCACAGATCTCTATAACAGTCTATATAGCTTTGTCATGAAACTTACTCAGGCAAGGTAAAATAGCTATGTCTTCAAATAACATTATAAATCATTGATGTCTCACAAATTTATTTTAATTGAGAAATTTAACACACATACTTAAATATGTGGCACATCTATAGGATCAATGAAATCACCAAAATAAAATAAATTCTTCCCTATCCCCAGCGTGGTAATTACAAGTTGTACAATCGGCCAGGACACTGTACAGTCAGTTCAAGTCTATCACTGACAGCTGAGCTCATCAGTGAGACCACCAGGACCACCAATTGCTCAGCAATTAATTGGATCTCTCTGGTCCATTCAATTACACTATTAAGAAATAACCAGACCAACCATTTTTACAGTCTGGTTACTCCAGTTGTCTTAATGACTGAATTGGATTGGGTTGCCCAGTGACCCAGTCAATGGCTTCACAATTGGCCTGCAAATGATCAAGACAGCCAGTCATCCGTGGCCAGTGTAATTTCACTAATAAAATGGAGCTGTCTCCTCATATGCTGCAGAAGCACTAACAGGGTTGTTTTCATGATAAGCCATGGTCCCATCTGACCAGAGGACATTTTCTGACAATTACATAGCCATATGCACCTTTGACCAGCCACCCATAGCTTGGGATAACTCTAGCAGCTTAGTATGGAAGCTGCAGTGTTACTGAAGATGCAAATCTGATTAAGTAAATTGCAGTTTCAAACCAGGCATACTGATAAATAGTTGGGAACTTTTATGAACATCGTGATGACTGCTATTTAATGTAAACATCTTCTCCCCCCCCCCCCCCCCCGCCGGCTTTCAAAAGAAATAAATGACCATTTTCTTCCTCGGCTGACATATTTGATCAAATAATGAAATAAAAACATTGGAGAAGGACTGCTTTTAAAAGCAACCTAGTCATTTGTGGACTATAAAACCTAAATTACAACCCCTGATTTTCCCGGCAGATGCTTGAATGAAGCGCTTCTCTATTCAGCAGATATGGGTCTTATTTTATAAATATGATTTGCTACACACACACACACACACACACACATACACACACACACACACACACACACAAGGAAGAGCTCACTGGCTCTTATGGTACATTTTCCTCTCTCTTTAGTCAGCTCCATTTGCAGAGAGCAGATTTTAAAGCAGTCATTAGAGATATTTTATAGTTCACTTTTGCTTTGTCATTAGCAATAGTCTTTCAACTATTTATCCACGTTGTCACCCAACCAAACATTTATGAGGCATTTGCAAATATATTTAGAAGAAAAGCTATTATCTGTGGGCCATAAACTATTCTGCCTACAATAGATATTAACTCAGCAGTTTATTTGAAGGTATGTTAGTGGAAACTAACATGCTGTCTGGTTCACGACCTATAGGAGCATCGATGGAGTCCTGCTTAATGAGCATCACAGAACAGACAAATGAAATTGTCACTAGAGCAGATATTCGTCCTCTCCTGCCCCTACTTGCTGTATCATTTGTGCTCTTTCCTCCTTTACACTCCTCTCCTAATCTTTAAAATCTCCTTCTCTCCTCCCCTAGCAAAAGGTCAGACTGAACACTCCATGAAATATTGATGGGTAATTTCAAATATGTATATGAAAAACATGGCTGGTCTATCTAACCATATAAATACTAAATGGGGATCAATTTAACAAAACTAAATTTATCTCAATAATGCCATTAAGCTATATTTTCTTACATGCTAAAATTAAAAGTTACATTTTCTATTTTTCAACCAGTTTTGCCATTATTATGTAAATATGTTTAAAAAACAGTAATTTTCAGTTTCATTCCTACACATTATAAATTCTTATTAATAAATAAAATTTAAGTTATGAGCTCAAACATGTTATATTTAAACATAACTTTTCCATAAATTAACCATGAATGAAATAAAGGAAAATCCAATTATTCAAACAGAAGTTTAGAATGCATCGCATCATTTGGCTTAGAGAACATTTTATATTTTATATTAATACATTATTAGCAAAGCATACTCATCAAATTTTAAATCTCTTTTAAGGCATATGTATGCCAAAAAGATGCCGGGGCAGACTCAAGCTGGATTAATTTCCCTGGCTCCACCTTGATTAACTTTGTATCATTATCTTGGCCAATTGACTTATCTATCTCTAATTTGCTGATCTTTTAAGTGCATTCTGATGTTTTTGATGATTAATGGTTCCTGACTAAAAGTGACAAAGCAATCTTGAATTTCAATGTGCTTCATGTGTATCACTATGCTTTAGACAAAGTGTTCTATTTAAATGTTATACAGTTAAGTCCCGACATCACATTAAAAGGTGTAGTGCTATAAAATAATGCAATTTTCACACTCTTCATATGGATTCATATAATTATGTACATTTTAGTAAGATAACTTACAAATTAGCATTTTCAAAGAGGGAGTCTGGAATTTATTTAATGCAAAGGTATCATTGTGGTGTAAGGTTAAAAAAATCTATTTTTAGCATCTAGTACATTTTATTATCTTTAAAACAGAAATAATTCTTAAAGAAATATTAAATTTAAATACCAAAGAATTTGTAAGTTGTCATGGGGGCTTGTGGCACGCAGAATAAAGAAGGAGAATTGCTGAATATTTAGAGACTACATTTTATATAACAGAATATAAAAGAAGTATTTTTAAAAAATTAAAGATATGATATATACAGCTTAAAGACATGAAAATTAATAAATAATGCCATAAGGGCATATATACACAAAGTAAATATAAAGGTGAAAAATTGCATTGCATTAAAATTAAGAACTTTTGTTCATTACAAGTAATCATAAGAGAATAAAAAGGCAACCCCAGAGAAGATACTTGCAATCTGGCAAAATTTGTGTATATAAAAACTCTCTTAATAAGAAAAAAATCCAATAAAAAATTTCAAACTGGAATACATACTTCATAAAAGATATTCAAAGGACAATAAGCACATGAAGACATGCTCAGTGAAATGCAAATTGAAACCACAATGAAATATCTCTACTCTTGCACCAAAATGACTAAACATAATAATATTTTAAAAACTAAGAATACATATTCCCTAGGACCCAACAATTCCATTATTGATATGTATATCTAATAGAAATGATGAATATTATGTGCATCAATATTCTGAGAGGTATTATTTTAATAGTACAACTGGAAACAACTTAAATGTGCATCAAAAGGAAAATGAAAAATAAAAAACCTATTTCATGCTATATTCATGTAGTGGACTATTCCCCTCAACAATGAAAAGAAAGCAACTATTGATACATGCAGCAGCATAGAAAAATCTGGGGTGGAAAAGCAAAAAACTAAAGAAAACATTATGTTCAGCAAAATAAACCAAACACAAAACAATAAATACTATATGATGCCATGAACAGGAAAAACAACTCTATGGGGATAGAAACTAAAGAGGGGACAAGAGGGTGATCATAGTGGGAGGGAGCATGAGCAAGGTTGCTGGAGTGCTGCTAACACTTATTATATTGATGTGAGTGCTAGGTTAAGGGTACATTTATTTTGCAAAAATCTATAAAGCTACACATTAAAGATGTATACATTTCATAGAATGCTGTTATAATTTGTTTATAAAAATGAAAAAAAAATATATATACAGGGTGTCCCAAAAATGTATACACACTTTAACAGCTGATAGCTCAATTTTGAAGATGAAATGGATTTTAATAAACACTGCCTTTATAATTATTCAAAGTGTGTGTATACATTTTTGGGGACACCCTGTATAATATAAATAATTCTGTGTAAGAAGGTGGGAGGCTTGATGCAACATTTTAGTGTAAAATACATTTACTTCTATCATGTGACCAAAAATTAGTCTTTATGAAGGAAGCTATTTGTTCACATAATAGTTCCAATGTTCAGATCAGAGAGTAGATTGACAACCCAGCTGATAGACGGCTTCTAAATTGGAAAGTGTGCAATCATGAAGCCTTTCTTAACTACCTTGCTTCAGGCAAAGGAAAGTCAAAGCCAATATATGCTTTTAAGGTAATATTTTGCTAATTAATAATAAATACAAAATGTATTCTCTATGAATACCAAACCTTTTCCATGATCATTTTTCACCATTATTACTGAATTGTTAGTATAAATATATATAAAATACATTTACATATAAATACATATTTCTGTATTAACTAGAGGCCCGGTGCATGAAATTTGTGCACAGAAGGGGGGCCCCCTCAGTCCAGCTGGCACCCTCTCCAATCCAGGACCCCTTGAGGGGTGTCCAACTGCCAGTTTAGGCCCATCCCTGGGATCGGGCCTAAACCGGCAGTTGGTCATCCCTCTCACAATCCAGGACCATTGGCTCCTAACTGCTCACCTGCCTGTCTGCCTGATCACCCCTAAATGTCCCCCTGCTGGCCTGGTTGCCCCAAACTGCCCCCCCCCCCCGACCAGCCTGGGTGCCCCCAACTGCCCCCCCGCCAGCCTGGTCACCCCACACACCTGCTGTTCAGTCATTTGCTCATCCCTCACTAACCCCCCTGCCAGCCTGGTCACCCCACGCAGCATGCTGTTCAGTTGTTTGGTTGTCCCTCACTATCCCCCCTGCTGGTCTTGTTGTCCCATGCAGCCTGCTGTTCAGTTGTCCGTCTGGTTGTTTCAGTCATGACGGCACCATGGCTTTTTATATATTAGGATACATAACTTATATATTAATATGGATGTTAACATATATTTATGAATATATAACTGCATGTAAATTTTCATTGTTGGATTATTTTTAGCTGAATTATTAAGAACAAGTCAGTAATTGCAAGAATAAATGATATCTTAATGCAAGATGCATCGCAATTGTCTATATTATGGCAATATTCTCAGAGAGGTGTTCTACTGTGTAATGTAAATTTTGGGTCTTAGTTTCAATGCTGGGTATAATTCTTTAAGGCAATTTTGGGTTCTAAAGTCTAAACTAAAGTATTATTTTTTCCTGGGTTGATATAATTACTAAATATACATTAGAAAAGCTCAGATGACTTCGTAAACAGAGATAAAGACAACAGCAAGAAAAGTAGCATAATAAAAAACTCTTTTTTTAAGGAAGTCCATACTGGAATGTCTTATAAACAGAGTTTGGGGTAGGGGGGTGAAAGCAGTGAACACATTTAACAAAATAAGTATTAAAGCTGATTTTTTTCCATTCTAATAGAACTTTGGGAATGAGTAAAGAGTTAATATAAATTATTCATTGTATCTTAGTTTGAGTCATATCCCATCTTCTTCAAATATTTAAACCAATGTACTGAAAACTGAAAGTGAGGTGGAGGGGTGGTTTGTGGGGGTTGGCTTAGTGGTGAAGTATAAGGTCAACCTTCTCTGAAGACAGTGGAACATGGTACGAATACCACAGTACTATGCTGCCCAAATAACTGGTTTTTGAATCCCTGTTCTTCCAATTACTAGTTATGTAACTTTTAACTTCATTTGTCCAGCAGACATTTGCTGAGCAGATGCATAGTACCAGCTTCTCAGAATATATAAGTGAAAAGAATCACAGTTCCTGAATTCCAAGAGGGAGAAAAAAAAATACAAATTAATAGTTGCTTTCATTAGAGCATGGTCAGTGGTATGGTAGAGTCTATTAACTCAGGGCATTTTCTCTGGGAGCATGGGATAAAACATACAATCTGAGTTCTGAAGGATGAACAGGGCTTCACCAAGGAAAGAAAGGATGGGGGGCAATGCCCATAAGAGAAGGCTTCAGGAAAGAGAAAGCGTAACTCTTTTGTGAAGGGCAAGTAGTTTAATGATTAATTAGCATATGAGGCATAAAATGATAAGAAGTAATGCAAGAGAAGTAGGAAGGGCCAGGCCAAGCCACACTAAGTATCCCCCAAAGATTTATTCTTAGACCAATGAGGAACCTTAGGGAGGAATCAGCCCAATCAGAGTTGCAATTCTTAAAATCTCATTGGGATTCTATAGGGTGGGATGGAAGGGCTGATAGTGGAAGGGATAGACAGGGAGATTAATTAGAAGGGTGTAGCAGTGATCTAAGAAAGATACCGTGACTACCTAACCTAGGATATTGACTGAAGGGATGGAGAGAACATAGATTTGAAAGGCATTAGGGAGGAGGAATTAACAAAAGTTGATTAGATACAGGTTTTGATGACAAATCAGAGATCAGCTGGCCAGTGTGACTCAGTGGTTGAGTGTCAACCTATAAACCAGGAGGTCACAGTTCAATTCCCAGTCAGGATACATATGTGGGTTTTGGGCTTGGTCCTCAGTAGGGGGCATGCAGGAGGTGGCCAATCAATGATTCTCTCTTATCATTGATGTTTCTCTCTCTCTCTCCTCTCCTCTCTCTCTCTTTCTCTCTATCTTTCTCCCTTCCTCTCTGAAATCAACAACAACATATTTTTTAAAAACAACGAGGGATCAGAAAGAAGGTCTGGAATTTTAGCTTGGGCATCATGGTGTGTAGACACACTAATCACCATTTGAATCTGAATAATACAAGCTTCAGATGAGACTAGCACTTTTCATAACCTGCTACAACAAAATCTGCTCTGAAAAAAGTTACTCTTTGGTGGGTACATTCAAGGAGGCTGATCAGTTGTGAGGAAGACTGCAATAATTTTTCAATGAACACAACAAGAATGCTTTATCACGGGGGGAATAGGACAATCCAAATAAACAGGGCTTATCACTTTCATTCTTCCTGCTGAGTAATGAGCTTTACTAATTGGTTAGAACACACATTTTGTAAAGAAAAGTCTATCTTTTCTTTAATTAAAAGAAGACTGAATACTTGAAGTACTCCCTCTCTAGCTGACTTTGTGGCTTTAGTATGCAGTACCAAATCAAACACATACCAATAAATGTTCATAATAAAAAATGTTAATTGAGCCCACAATATGTGGGGAAAATCTTGGGAATTTACAAAGGCTTAGCCTCTGCTTTCAATGTGGTACAGAAGGTAAGGTAATGAGTATCATTTTCCTGTTAGTGGACAAGCAGGTATTGAAAACCCACTAGCAGGAAACATGGCACCTCATTTAAGCCATTAGACAAAGTCCTACCATCAGAATTTATCAATTCATCATTATCAAAGTTTTAAATGCTTCTATCTATTTTCATAAAATCCTATTGGGCTTTTATAGCTTAGAGTCCTCTCTTTCCATCTGGGTCATAAGCACAGTGTAGATAGGGATCCTGCCATACAGTTTCTTTGCTTCTGGACTTACTATGTAATAACTAGCACAAACTAGAGCTAATGGAACTCCTACTCTCTGAGATTGAACTATTCAGAGGGTAGAGTGTGCTCTCAGAGTATCAGACATAAGTTGCTTATCAAATATCAGAGGAACATGAGGAAGAAGGTGTTGAAATTATCAAGGTCTTCTTGATAGGATATAAGGCCTATGATTATTTAAGTCAATTTGTATCTAGTCATTTAGGTTAGTGGCTGCAATTGGCATATTTCTTTGGCTTGTAGATTAAGAAACTCCAAAACTTCTTGTAAAAATTAGAAATAAATGACAGTTTAAAGCCAATGCCATTTGTGGATAGATGGTGGTTTCACATGTGCCAGAAGAATTCAGTTGCCATAGTCTGGTTCACATGAATTAATGGAAAAGTCTGTTTCCAGCACAATCTAGTGGTTCAATGGATCTGACCTAGCATGCAAAAGACATTTCAGGTCACCTCTGGAGCACACACCACTTAAAAGAAATGTTATCTACTAAGTGGAACAGGAAGGTGAATTATCTACCAGATAATTTGTAATACATTAATTCATTGATCTTCCTACCATGAACTCTCCCCATATTACTTTAATTAGGCCTATGAGCAAAGTATATATATATATATATATATACTAGAGGCCCGGTGCATGAAAATTCATGCACTGGGGGGGGGGGGGGGGCGGTGAGAGGGTATCCCTCCCTCAGCCCAGCCTGTGCCCTCTTGCAGACCGGGAGCCCTCGGGGGATGTCCAGCTGCCAGCTTAGGCCCGCTCCTCTGGAGATCAGATATCCCTCTGGCAGCCCAGGAGCCCTCGAGGGATGTCCGACTAACGGCTTGGGCCTAGTCCCCTGCACGGACCAGCCATGAGCAGGCTTCTGGCTGAGCAGCACTCCTCCTGTGGAAGCACACTGACCACCAGGTGGCAGCTCCTGCGTTTGAGCGTCTGCCCCCTGGTGGTCAGTACACGTCATAGCAACCAGTCATTCCCAGTTGTTAGGGTCAATTTGCATATTACCCTTTTATTATATAGAATATATATATATATATATATATATATATATATATATATATATATATATATCCTTTCCCATAAATCACAATTAAATGTTAGCTTGGTATATTCAAAACTACTTAGGTATTTAGGTTCCAATTAACTAATTATTTACATAGTCTCCAGATTTAAAAGTTTGAAATGTAATAATCAGCATGGTGAAATAAACAAACCCTGTCAATGTCTACCAATCCCCATTCTACTTGAGTGACAATAGGCTAACTGAGGAAAGAAGAAAGTTGCACATTTTGACTAAAAGTTTAAAAGTCAGACATATAATTTCAACTTAAAAGAGATACATGAGGTAATTATTTTTCCAGGAAATCCCTGCCTCAAATTTCTAGATACCTTGAGTAACAAAATTTCAAGGCTTTGAATGATCTGTCATAATATTTTGCTTTATTATGATAATGAAGGCTTAACTCAAATAGAAGTATGTCCTTTTTTTTCCCTTTTTTTTTTCACTATTCTCTTTCATTTCTTCTCTACCCAGAAGAGGTTGATATTGAGATAAAAGGAGGCATTTTATAATATCATATGAATACCAGCTGTTGCATTTAGGCCTGAAGCTCCATTTCATTTTAGACTATATTGGGAAAGTATTGTTTTGCCATTGAAAAACTCTGTTGAAATATGCCACAAGTTTTCATCTCAGGGCAAATAACCACATTAAAACCCATCAAGTTCTTTATTTTTTAAGCTTGAAGACACTTTAGAGAAGTATCTGCAAAATAAATTATGTACATTTTATCCAATTCAGGCAGGCTTTCACTTTACTCTGAGTGATAAAATCTTCTCTCTCTCATATTCACATTTCTTAAGAAAAGAGCCACTGCATACTCAGCTTCCATGTCCAGCACTTGAAACCAAATTCTTCTCATTTGAAAGAGAGTGAGGCATCCAGAGTGACTGGTTTTATGAGTTGGACTTCTGTGATGAATTATTCCCAGATGCTGAGATGGATAAAACACCCGTCTCTGCTCTGAAATACTTGTGCAAGCAGGTGGATTTCAACCAGATGACTTCAAGCACTACATGTTCTGCTATTCTTCTGGACACAGTTTAAAGTTGGATAAAGACCTTTCTACTGCCAAGACATAATCATCACACTTCATCTAAAAAGAAACATTTATGGAGCATAGTCTTTGTGTAAGAACTATAATAAGGCACAAGCCTTCCATTCATGGAGTTGGTCTACATTCAGAAAATATTTATGAAACACTTACTTTTGATGGGTATTGAGCAAAACAGGGAGGATGCATGACTCTGGTAAATGCAACATCATAAAAAATTGTTAATAGCTCTTAAAAACAGAAGCCGCTATAATTCTGTTTATTGAACTGCAAAGGCAAACTTCTATGATCAGAAATAGCAGTTGTTTTAGTTTGGATTCCACCAGGAACAGAGCCAAGGACTAGGGTTTATTTGGGAGGTGATCCCAGGAATCATGGAGAGAGTAGTAAAGTGGTACAGGGGAGGGAAGGCAGTCAATAAAGGTTGTTATTAAGCCAGCTACCACAATGGGTCACTGGAGCCTAAAGCAGTGGGGAACCCTGAGAATTGGTGTAAAATAGATGTCTTAAATTTATGGCTCCCAAGAGGAGAGGAATTGGTGTATTTACACACTAGAGAACCACTGGATGAGGGCAACATTCCCAGAAGACCTCTACTGGTAGAGAAGACATCCACTTATGGGAATAAGCACTTAGGCACAGAATGGCATAGAGTGACAGCTGGGAATTGGTTGGACCACAGTGAAATGTTAAGGTCCATGGAATATGAACAGGGCACAGGCAGTGCATAGTTTTTATCTCCTCTTCTCTTTCTTTTTCCAGCTATGCCTTTCTCATCTAACTTGATTAGGGGTATCAGGGCTGAGAGATTAATTTTTCTCTTTCTTAGTTATTATTTTTCCTTTGAGAAAATTCTTTCTCACCTACTTGGTAGTATCATGTTGAGATATAGTTCCACAAATAACTTGAATATTAAAACACAAGATGTATAAGAAAAGCAATACTATGTAAACCAAGCTGTTGTATGTGATGTGAACTGCATGAGCTACTTAATTTCTTCCCTAAGTGCACACATATCACAATAGCTTTTCTACAACATATCTGAAGATCAGGATGTTTTAGTATTCAAGGTTTTGATGACATTCAAATCTACTCGTTTGGCATGGAAAAGGAAAAAAACTTTCTTTGGTTCATGCCTTTCTAGGTCGAGAGTTTCTCACAGAAAATCAATTGACTAGGAGACTTAATTTGACTCTATTGTTTTGCCTTTTATATGAGCATCACTCACCATTGAGATTAAGAAGTGGCAAATCTTGTAAGCAACAGATTGTCAGATGAGGTAGTGTTTGCACCAAAGTTTTAGACATATTTAAAGTGTTGAGTTATGATACAAGAAAGGGTTTCTGTAAATTAGTTTGTACTTATTTAGGTACATGTTTAATGATTAAATGAAAATGTTGACTCAGAAATGAAGACATAGAAAATTAATAAAATATAGAGAAAACATATAGCAATAAAGTGAAAAAAAAATCAGTCATCTATATATATAGAAGCCTAAGTGACCAGCCAACTGACCAGTGGCTATGACACACACTGACCACCAGGGGATTAGGCGCTCAACACAGGAACTGCTGAGCAACAGCAACTTTGCAGAGTGCCCTCTCGCATTCCAGGACCCCTCGGGGGATGTTGGACTGCTGTTTTCGGCCCTATACCTGCAGGCCAGGCTGAGGGATCCCACCTGCCAGAAGGGCCCTGCTTATTTCACATACACCGCCCCAGGTGTGGCCAGCCAGGGACGGACTGCAGGAGGTTGGCTCCAGGGCATGTCCGGCCCATCTTGCCCAGTCCCTCCCCACTGGCCACCTTCTAATTAATTTCCTTTCAATGTGCACGAATCTGTGCACCAGGCCTCTAGTGTGAAATATAAGAAAGCTTTGGGATACTTCTGATGAATCTGAACCTATTCACATTCCAACTGAGTACAGTAATCATTATTATTAGCATATAATTTCTTCATTTTATTCACACTTCTCTGTCATAATAATCACAATCAAATTCCAAGCTTTTGTTTCAGCCTGTTGTAAACAATGGAACTCTAAGAGATAATTTATGAAATGATGTGCAAGCAAAGGCACCATTTTTCCTTCTGACACTGAAGTGACAAAAGCAAAGCAAACACCATTGCTTAGCTCAATACCAGAATTCTGATCACCAAGACTTGGTTTCTATTTAGAGAGTCTTTCAGATGTCTTTAAATAACTTGCTGAAATTGCATCTAATGAAGATGATTCTCTGGAAAATGGGCAGCCATTTCAGAATTGATCATTCCCACATAATGCAGCCTTTTCAGGTGAGCTCCTTGATTTATTAAAGAAAAAATCCAGTAAATTTATTTAATTTCCCTGTTCTTTTCCAACTTGGGAAAAATATATATGCTCAATCCATATCTCTGGAAAGTCTCTCCTCCACCTTCTTTATTGTCAAGGTGGTGGTTTTCCACAGTGAGAGGCTTTGGAGCATGTTTGTTTATTGCATATGTCCATCCTCCACATTAATTCAATATAACTGTTATGGAGGATCAATGGAGCATGAGTTATTCTTGCACTTTGTGTGATGTCTCTGAATAACCACACAGCCCTAAATATCTGTTCAGACAATGGCCTATCGAATAATATGGGAAAAGACTGAGTTTAACTCAACAGGCTTTTGCTGGGAATCTACCTGGTACCAGGCACTGTGTTAGATCAAACAAACAAACAAACAAAAATCCAGGAGGTGGGAGAAAGCCTCTGACTTTAAGTTTAGATTCTCATGAGGAGCTTACACATTGAGGTGAAGTAGGCAGACTGACACAAAAAGCAGGCCTCACTTTGTAGAGCTTCCAGACACTTGGGTTTATAATAACTTCCAAATCAGGCTCCTTTCACAGTCACTTCTTAAGAATTGATGGCCACCTGCATATCCAGATGTGAGATGCCTGTTCTCACATCTCAACATTATCCCACTTCTTGCTGCAAGTTGACAGAACTTTGTGTACTTCTCTGACCATGGCAGCTTCTTTCTGGTCACAGATCCCTTGTTCATCTTCCCAGAAGTAAAGCCTTTTGCTGATTACCTGGAAAACTCCTGCTGACAACTTCCTGTGCCAGTGAAGGAGCTATATCCCCAAGGAAATTTTCCCTTATCTTCCTAAACTGGATTAGGTACCACCTCTATTCCCTATCCCAGCACCCTGAATTTTTCTGCCTTGATAATATCAAACTCTATCATATTCAATTCATCCATCCATCAGTCCATCCATCCAATCAGCAGAGTTTAATTATTGATGACTTTTTATGTGCCTGGGAAAATATAATCAAATACAAGGTATAAGGCTTTTGTGCTCAATTATAGTGAGAATAAATAGACAATAGACAACTAAATAAATTAAAAGATAATTTTAGATAGACATTAGCACTATAAAAAATTAAAATGGGAAATTGAGACACAAGGTTAGTGTCAGGAGTGTAGGAGAGCTACTTAACGTAAGTGATTAGGGATGGCAACTCAGAGGTATCCACAGGGCTGACCCTCCTCTATTTCCCATTATTCTTAAGCTTTAAGAAAGAGCTCCAGGCAGAGGATGGCAAAGGTGAAAATCTGAGGCAATAACCAGCGAGAGAGTTGAGCATGAAGGGCAAGAGAAGTACGTACAAAGTGAAGTTGGAGAAGGTGAGGTTATGCAGGTGTTGGGGGTATCAGGCAGGTTTTTTTTTTCCAAGTGCACTACTCTTGGATTATAAGTAGAGGTGGTAAGAGGAATTAAAAATAATAAAATTTAAAATAATTAGTGTCGGCTATATAGAAAATGGCTGCTCTATAGAAAAAAGGGTGAAATAATCCTATCTAATAAAGAGGGAATATGCAAATTGACCATCATGCCATAACAAAATTGCTGTACCCACAGTGGATGTGGGGATCCAGTAACACAAGATGGATGCACCCACAGCAGAGGCCAAGTTCCCATAATGAGCCTTAATGAGCAATCAGCAGGGACCTGAGGCTGTGTGGCGCTGGGCTGGGGCAGGGGACCTGAGACTGTGCCCTCACCTGGTGGGGCTTGACAGGGGACCTCAGGCTGTGTCTCCTGCCCGGAGGAGCTTGAAGGGGAACCTCAGGCTGCACCCTCTGCCCAGCAGGGCTTTACGGGGGACCTCAGGCCATACCGCCCCAACCCAGTGCAGGGCCAGGGGACCTAAGGCCGTGCCCCCCGTCCCAGCACTGGGCCAGGGGACCTGAGGCTGCACCATATTCCCCGGCACCAGGCCGTGGGACCTGAGGCTGCACCCCCCGCTGGCAGGGCTTGACAGGGGACCTCAGGCGGTGCCCCCCCACCCAGCAGGGCCTAACAGGGGACCTCAGAGTGTGCCCCACACCCCAATGCCAGGCTGGGGACCTGAGGCTTCACCCCCTGCCTAGCGGGGCTTGATGGGGGAACTCAGGCCACACCCCCTGGCCCAGGCCAGGGGACCTCAGGGTGCACCCCCTGGCCCAGGCTGGGGCTTGATGGGGGTGGGGCTGGCTGGGTCTAGATCTAGCCCAATGCGGGTGGGGCCAGCCAGGTCTGGGTCTCGCGCGATTTCAAGGTGCATGTGGGTGTGTGGGGACTTGACTCTGATTTCCATGGTGCACCCCAGACTCTGACAGGAGGAAGATTTTCATATACATTTTACTAATTTTCTTCCATCTCTGACACTTGTATTATAGAGAAAGGGCAAATAGCAATATTAACCTTTTGCACTCAGATGTCAAGTGTGACTCGACACAGTTAGCCTTAGAATAAAGGAATTGAGAAAAAAGCAAGCGAGTGCAAAGGGTTAAAATCTTTCCTCTAATTAATTCCCTTTTAATGTGCATGGATTTCATGAACTGGGTCACTAGTCTGGATAATAATAATGGTGTTTATTGGTTTAATGATCTATATCTCTGCACTACATTATATTTTCTTGGAAGCAGAGGACGTTTTCATCATGCCTTTATATCCCCATAGCTTAGGATAATGGCTATATACAGGGTATGGCAATAGTAGATTACAGTTATTTGTATGGAAAATAATACAATAATTAATAACTAGAGGCCTGGTGCACAAAATTTGTGCATGGGGGGGGGGTGTCCCTCAGCCCAGCCTGCACCCTCACCAATATGGGACTCCTCTAGGGATGTCCGACTGCCCGTTTAGGCCCGATCGGACATCCCTCTCACAATACAGGACTGCTGGCTCCCAACCACTCGCCTGCCTGCCTGCCTGATTGCCCCTAACCACTTCTGCCTGCCAGCCTGATCACCCCCTAACCACTCCCCTGCCAGCCTGATCGATGCCTAACTGCTCCCCTGCCGGCCCAATTGCCCCTAACTGTCCTCCCCTGCAGGCCTGGTCCCCCCAACTGTCCTCCCCTGCAGGCCTGGTCCCCCCCAACTGTCCTCCCCTGCAAGCCTGGTCCCCCCCAACTGTCCTCCCCTGCAGGCCTGGTCCCTCCCAACTGCCCTTCCCTGCCGGCCATATTGTGCCAGCCATCTTGTGTCCACATGGGGGCGGCCATCTTTGACCACATGGGGCGGCCATCTTGTGTGTTGGAGTGATGGTCAATTTGCATATAACTCTTTTATTAGATAGGATAACACAAGAATAAACTGTTTCCTGTACTCACAACTGTAAACCTATATTTGCCACACCCTGTATTTAAAAAGGTCCTAACTCATGGGAAATGGCTACTTCCAGATAGAGTTGGCAATAATGTTATCTCAACATGACTTATCCCTTCCTGTCTTCTCCCTAGGGCAAGGTCCTTGGGTAGACAATGAATCTGTTCTCACCAACTAAGTCCTTTACCCAACCCAATGCCTTAAACTAGGGATGTTGAAATATGAACCTAAAACACTTTTTTATTATATACTAGTAAGATGTTACAAAGATGCTCTTATAAACTAGTATTATTTATTTTAGGAGTAGATTCTATATTTATCAATATATATCCTTTAAATCAGACATTTAGAGAGTTGGTCAAATGATAATAGTGCTTTTTAAAGAATGAGGCTTTCTTAATGAAACAAAATTTAATGGAAAAGACTGATACAAATAATAAAAATAATACTCTTGTAACTTAAAACTAATTAAGTTGAAATATGCTGAATTCTCATATTTTTAATAGTTTTGTATATGTTTGTAGAATCCAAAATATTTTAGAATTATTTAATTTATGAAATAACATTTCTAAGTAGTTGGCCTCATTAATTAGATAGATTTATTGGTATCACTTTCCATCATATTCATGGGTATGATCCTGTTGGGTGAATTAAAGAGATGAAAATATGAATTCTAAGTAAAAAGATCACTTTATTTTATGAAGTAGTGGAGAGAAAAATCACCCTAAGCACTAAAGTTTCTTATTTTCAGAACCATTCAAGACAAATATTGTTAAGAATATATTTAATTTAAAAAAGTAAAATTTATTGTATATAATTTAAAAAAGAAAAATAAATGTAAATTTAATTTTATATTTTAACTCAATATAACTAAGTATTATCATTTGAAACATAATTAATATAAAATCTTACTAAAGAGCTAATTTACATTCTTGTCTTGGTATTGCATCTAAAATATACTGTGTTTTACAACACATCTCAATTTGTACTCACCACATTTCTAGTTGACCAACAGACACATGGGACTGACTAGTGGCTAATGTATTGGAGAGTGCAGCCTGATATTTTCATTTTACAGATTCTGCATTGGAAATGTGTGTGTGTGTGTGTGTGTGTGTGTGTGTGTGTGTGTGTGTGAAAGTAGAAAGCAGGTGACCCACAGTGAATTCAGAACATGGCTCTTTCTTTTAAACTCACAGGATGATCCATATAATGGTCCATAGCCTTATTCTTTTGTCACTCATCAAATCATGGCCTAATGAAAGCCCTGCTTTGGTGAAGGTATATAAATTCCAGATACCAGGGCCTCTGCTTGGGTCGCCAGGGGCTTGGCTGGCCTGCAAACCACCACAGGCCCCTGTGCTGAGGCCTCTCCACACCCCAAGGAAACCCCACCCTGATCCAGGACACCCTTCAAGGCAAACCAGCTGGCCCCCACCCGTGCACCAGGCCTCTATCCTTCTATCTAATAAAAGAGTAATATGCAGATTGACTATCAATCCAACACACAATATGGCTGCCCCCATGTGGTCAAAGATCCTGCCCCCATGTGGACATAAGATGGCCACCACAAGATGGCCAGCAGGGGAGGGCAGTTGGGAGGGACCAGGCCTGTAAGGGAGGGCAGTTGGAGGCAATCAACCCTGCAGGGAATGGCAGTTAGGGGTGACCAGGCCAGCAGAGGAGGGAAGTTGGGGGCAAACAGGCTGGCAGGGGAGCAGTTAGACATCAATCAGGCTGGCATGGGAGTGGTTAGGGGGTGATCAGGCTGGCAGGCAGAAGCGATTTAGCGGCAATCAGGAAGGCAGGCAGGCGAGCAGTTGGGAGCCAGCAGTTCTGGATTGTGAGAGGGGTCCCAGACGAGCAGTTGGGAGCCAGCAGTACTGGACCCTCGAGGGGTCCCAGATTGGAGAGGGTGCAGGCTGGGCTGAGGGACACCCACCCCCCCTCCATGCACGAATTTTGTGCACCGGGCCTCTAGTAATTTAATAATAATTTAACTGAATTGAACCAATTTGTAGACTCCACCTATGTCTGATATAATGCCTCATTTAACCTGATTTCCTTATGATTCCTGGGACACTAGCCTTGTCTGGAGACTGGTTACTGGTGAGATTCTGCAACCCCAAGTAAAACAGAAAATATGAATAAACCCATCAAAATGAACATAGTTTTCCTTTTCATCATGTATGTTCTACAAATATGTACTTAGGTCTCTGTGAATAGAACACTGGTGCATTCTCTCCTTTTAAAAAAAGACCAAGCAAATGTCATGGTCTCCTATAATTGGAGATCAGTTATTTACCTGGGGTCAATGGGTAAGTACATTTCTAGAGTGGAGAGAAACAGCTCAAACTTGTCATCCTAGGAAATTGTTGGGGTTTTTTTTTGATAAAATTTTCTAAGTATTTTTAATTTTTTTAAAATATATTTTATTGATTTCAGAGAGGAAGAGAGAAGAAGAGAGAGATAGAAACATCAATGATGAGAGGGAATCATTGATCGGCTGCCTCCTGCACTCCCCACACTGAAGATCAAGCCCGAAACCTGGGCATGTGCCCTGACCAAGAATCAAACTGTGACCTCCTGGTTCATAGGTCAAAGCTCAATCATTGAGCCACACCCGCCTGGCTCAAAGTATTTTTAAATCCCTATCCACATTGGAAGAATTAAGCTCATCAAGTTTTTTCATCACCTGGCTCATTCAATTAATAATGTAGTATCCTTAGAAGCTTTCAAATAGTGCAAAATTTACATCATTTTAAGACTGCATGCCCTTTCCTCCACACTAGATATTTAATTAATAAGCTGAAAAGTAAAATTAAGATAGTTAAAGACTCTAATAATTATCTGGTGAAAAGTTTCATTTAGAGCTCAGAGAGCTCTATTTCTTATAAAAGAATATAAAGTCAACTTGCAAAATGCTTATTCAACAATTTGTCAGCATTTGAGACCTCTATATTTTCTTCTTAGCAATAAATGTATAAATAAATAGTCAAACACGTGTAATAAACAAACAAAAATTCTCGGAAGCTGGGGTAGTCAGTGGAGCCCTGTGTAAAGACACTTGAAAGGTGTTAAGTAGCTTGGAAAGCTGTGGGAAGTGAAAGCTCCTGAAAGAGTAGCTCACCTCTGTTATCCAGCAGGGAGCATTCAGTGTCTCCAGTGAACACCTGTAAGTAAAACCACCACTGGCTACAACATTGAGAGAGGGCCACCAGTTGCTAAAACAGGTCTTGGCTTTGCCAAATTTGGAAACGTAAGATGAATTTCAGCAGATAGTGAGTTTGCATCTCAAATAAATATCTACCACCATTTGGATTTCCCCCTGTCTCCAGCATTGTAATCCTGGTCCCAGGAACCAGAATATGTCCAAAGAGCCCCCTCCTCTGAGACAGTGCATGGGTACATAAGAGATGCCTCTTACTCAAGACAATGTAAAATGTATTGTTATGAAGGCAAACCATGGTGGGGTGGGCAGGGGTATTGGAGTCTGCGATTGTGCTACCTTACTCTGTAAATGTGGCCACGTTGAAAATTGTACTTTGCTGAAAATTTGTCAGCCATCACCAACTGGATTTTGATTGTACCTTTCTCCCACCCTTTAATCTGGTCTTGACTTAGTCGGGTGAGGTGGGGCAGCTGACTCAGACTTTTGAAGTTTGTTCTTTTACTGGATGAACACTCGAGTGTCAGCCACAAACCACTTTATTCCACTGTTTCAGTTTCAAATACAAGAGAAGATATTGAAAAAAAAATGTAGCTCTGATCACTCATTAGAAGGTCTATTGTTAAGAAAAAATATAATTTCATTCACAAAGAGAAAAAAAATGTTTGAGGATTTCAGTGTAGGAAAGAGAGAGAGAAGGAATTTTATGTGTATTGGAAAGCTGAAAAAAATCCATAAAAATATACGAGACACCAACTACATCTCCAAAGGTTTCACAAGGCCTATTCTTTTGGAGAAATGGGTGATGAACTATCTAAGGTTGCTTTAGGGTAGTCTCAAGACCAATAACTATTGCTCTGTAAGCAGAGGCTACAAATTAGTCATAGAACAAAACCGCCAAGGGCATGGTCATACTTCCAGTTCTCCAATTGGGTTATTTTTGCTTCTTCTATCTTCTTCACTTCTTCATGACCAACTCAAATCCATATCAATCCCCACAGATTCTCCTTCACACATGTCTTAGATAAACTCATTTTTATTTTCTACTCACTAATCCAAACGCTCTTTGCTTGCCCTGCTCAGTTACCACAATAATAGTGGTAAAACTTGCTTCCCAGGGCTGGAGGCTGTCTCCCAGCTATCACTCTCCCCTCAGTGCAAAGCACATTATACTAGTACACAAAAACTCCCATCATTTTCCTTGCACAGCATACCTATCCCTTACTCAATAGCCTGTAGAGGTCCTATATTGTTGCCTATTCTATACAAGTATTAGGGTTCTCAGATCCCCATGGTTGTAACTAACCCATACTGTGCCTTTGTGGGGATCAGTCTCACTCTATCTTAAATTGGGTATCCCCAGAAACAAACCCCAGAGATACAGATAGAAGAAGTTTGAGTAGCTTATTTAGGAAGTGATTTTCAGAAGCACCATTAGGGAAGTTAGAAAGTGAAGAAGGGAAGGGACTCAATGGGAATGCGTTGTAGAGCAGATAACTATTGTGGGAAACTAGGATTCATTGTTGCTGAGGAGATTTAGGAGACAGTTTTAAAAAAAAATCCTTCGATTTAACCCACCAGTGGTTATTTCCCAACAATGGCCACAATAATATCCTGTTAGAAATGCAAACTCTTGACCTCTACTCCAGACCTACTGAGTAAGAAATTTTGGGAGTAGGACACAGAAATTTTTGTTTTAGTTAACTCTTCAGATAATTCTGATGCACACTGAATTTTGAGTTCCACTGCTCTATGATAACACAACCCTGATGTTTTTATGGCTACACTATCCCAAGCTTTAGCTTATAGATCGTGAATAGTCTATCCAAGAAAATCCTGTTACCTGCTTTTCTACATTCCATTATAGCTATGCATGGCTATGTGACAGTTCTGGCAATGAGGTGGAAAGAGAACACTGCTAGGGGTACTTCTTGATAAACTTCGGCTTTACTGATAAAATGACAGATAATGATGGCCCTTCACTCTTTCTTTTGGTCTGTGATGCTGGTAAGAGGTCTGAATGTCACAGCTGCTTTATGGTCATGGGGTATGTAACTAGCCTCAGGATAGAAGCCTAAAAGGTAAGAAAATAACAAAGAACCTGGATCCTCAGACTTTCTATCTTGATACCTAGGCAAATATTACCAATAATTACTTAAACCACTATTAGTTGCAGCCAAATACATTCCTAACATATATAATAGGCATAAAAATCTATATTTAAAAAATATATTTTATTAATTTTTTACAGAAAGAGAGGGATAGAGAGTTAGAAACATCAATGCGAGAGAAACATCGACCAGCTGCCTCCTGCACACCTCCTCTTGGGGATGTGCCTGCAACCAAGGTACATGCCCTTGACCGGAATCAAACCTGAGATAGGCCGACACTCTATCCACTGAGCCAAACCAGTTAGGGCAATCTATATTATTTTTTTAAAAAATCTCCAAATACAAACTTGGCCTTGAAGGAGCATTATAAACTATACAAAGGGTCAAGTATACTTATTTATGGCTGGAAATAGTATAACAGTTCACTTTGTTAACAATAATCCTTTTACGCTATTTGGAAGTCAAATTTGGCTGCATCAGACACCAGAGAAATTTTGGGGAAGTGAAAATTTTAAGCATTATGGACCATTTGCCAAATGCCTGGCACTTTGCTTACATAATCTCATACATTTATTTGCATCATGATCCCAATTTCTCCCCATTTCAAATTAAAAGTTGACTTTTCCAGGTGGTATACCATTCATATCAGTTCATAGAATGCCAGTTTAGAGCCTAATTTCCCAACCACTGCTAACATTAAATGACTTATTTATTTAATTGAAAACTCAACAGGCATTCATTATTACCTTATATCAACATTTTTGAAAGACACAATCTTGCAGAAAATGTATAGATCAAGAGGAAAAATGACAAAAAATAGTTTTGGGGGTGAAAACGTCCAACATTTCTGAAACTGGACAGCTCAATGGTTATTGGTCTACACCTCAAAGTGTGTCCATATGTCTTCCATCTGAGCAGGAATGAGAGTGACAGGGATGAAAGAGGAAAAATTCTCTGAGTGTTAACATGGGCTTCATATAGTCAAAGTCACTGTGGAAAATTGCTCAGATAAAGCAGGGTGTGTATACCATTCCTTTACATTCTTTATTGCAACTTCCTTTCATAGATACCTACACCCATTTCTGCTTTCCCAAATTGATCCCCTTTCTGTCTCAGGAGTTGTTGGGGTACAGCATGAAGTATTTTGACAGACACTCCCCCACTGTCAGATGCTCTTCAGAGGGTTCAGAAGCACCCCTTTTGTGTCTACAGGTTGAGAAATGTCTCTCCATAGATCTCCCAGACTCTTATGACCACAGAGCATGAGAATAGAAATGCTAATGTGGCATTATGAGTGAGAGGTAAGGACTGTCCAGCCTTTTGTGAATAGGAGGCCTTTGGGGGTGATTGAAATGTGTGCATACAGTAGAGCAAATGCCATCGGCGGATGTTCCCACAGTCAGCACTCAGAGATAGCCCAGGCACTGGTGGGTCTTTTATTTAGGTCCACTTTTGAAAGACAACTTGACATTCTTATAATGTCATGCAAATTTATTCCCCTATACAATGCCAGTGATTACTCAGACTCCCAAGACTTCATACATATCTTAATAAATTGAGACTACAGATTAAACAATTTAGTGAAGAATGGCCTTTCACTGAGAGAGAAACCATGGTTTATGTTCTTCAAATTGCAAGAGAAAGTATTTCAATTATCCTCAGTTAGCATTCACCCAAACAAATATGGACAACAGTGGCATTCTTGTTGTTCCCCACTACATCATGCTCCATCCTCCAACTCCCCTCCCGTCAAAGTGTGACTCATTCTGGAATGCCCAAATCAAATGTCATCTCTGTAGAGCCTTTCTTGATTCTCACACCGCATCCCAACCACAACTCATTAAGCCCTCTTTGCTGATTGTGGACTCCTTTATCTGGAGCTGTATAGCCATATAAGTACACCTTCAGTTATGAGTTACAGTAAGCTGTGGCTATGACTCTTCCCCACTAGTTCTCCCCCCAATTATGAGCTCTAAAAGGGAACAATGTCTTATAAGTCATCATAATACAACCCCCTCCAAAATGCTGGTTTAGACTAGTGCACACGCATGGCTGGGCAGGTTGCCCAACCTCCTGGGGTACTATTCACAACCAAATCTATAGAAATGGCAACTTCTAGAATTTTGCAGCATGCAGATGTTTCTTAGTAGCTTCCTAACACACAGGAGATGTTTATTAAATGTCTGTTAAATTAAATAATAGAAGACTAGTTGGGGCAGGGATAGGAAAAAAGAAGACAATCATGTATTTAACATTCATATGAACTAGCCAGGGTTCAGCTCTTTTCAATGGCATATCAGCCTATCTGATCATAGCTAATCAGGTGTAGTGGCATATGGTCTCAGAGAAATAGTGTTCTCAGTAATAGATGTCAGTTATAAAAAAAGAATTTTAAAGCTTTGGTTGATGAAACTGCCTGCTTAACTTGAGGCCATAAGGAGATGGTGACAGACAAGCTTTACGTCCTCTACTTGCAATCAATTTGCTCCTGACAGTGATTCCAAGTATTAACCTTGTTCTATCAAACCCCTGGAGTGTGGGGCTGGGAAGACAAGAGCATGCACAGCGGAAGCTGTGATCAGCCAGAATAGCTAATGAACCACCAGATTTAATCTTCAGGGGAAAGGAAAAAAATGGCCTTGGTATAGAAAACAAAACACAAGAATCTATTCCCTTGGTAACTCAACCACAGCTTGCTTTGCGGCTGACACGGTCCAGTGCAATGCCTGTTGGCTCAGGTTTTCTGCCCCAAAGGATGATCTGGGGGTTGGCAAAAACAGAGATTCAAATTTTAAGCTATTTTGTATTTGTTCCCATATGCTGTACAATGCTCCTAAGGGAGACTATACAATGGATACTGAATCAGTAGAAAAAAAACTACAGAAAACAAAAATAATACCAAGAAAAGATCATAGAAATATGGCCCGTTAAAAGAAAAAGGAGACAGGGATAGAATTGAACAATCTATTCTTTTTATTATTGTTACTGTTCTAAAGGTTTATAAAATTCTGAACCCGAACAGGCAATGCAGTAATAAAGATGTATTGATAGAAATACACATAATAATAGAAATACACGTTAGCAAATGCCAATGCCACCAGACTTCCTCAGGAGTTTGTCATCTCATGTCACCTTAAATAGTGCCTGTTTAGTGACCGCATGCTGTATATTTGTCATTTCTATTTTACAGAACATAACAATGGCTCCTTTGTCTCTTACTATTTTATATATAAATTTGGCATTAAATTAGGCATTATGAAATGATGTGCATATCAGTGTTCTTAATTTTTTTTTCTTGGCGAATTGAACTTCTGAGTTCAAATTTGGACACAAGGATGTATCTAGGAGTTGGTTAAAGGTGGGAAAGATTTAATACTCCACTAAGTCCATTTCTAATGAAATGAATTACCAAACAAAATATTAAGTTTAGGTAAAAAGCAGTGTATTTAATTTTATTTGGTCAATTAAAATTATTTTACTATTGCTTTTAAGCTGATAAGTTTAAAAAATAAAATTAAAATGCCTCAAAATCTTACTACTCAGAGCCATACACAATAAAAAAAAAAAAGAATCAAACAGAAAGATATAAAGTTGAGAAGCTTAATTCTTCCATATCCATGGTCCTCATAGTATGGTTTCTGGACCACTAGCATCAACATGGCCTAGGAAGTTGTTAGAAATGCACATTCTTAGGTTCCAGCCCAGATCTACTGAATCAGACTCTCTGGGGGTGGGGCCCAGTGATCTGGGTTTTAACAAACCCTTTAGGTGACTCCAGTGCAGGATAAAATTTGTAACCACTATTCTACACAAAGACAATCAAAGTTAAATTCTTTATATCTTCTAGTTGTATTTTAAATACATGTTCACACCCACACATACATACATAGTTTTTCTTTGCACAGAGGAACTATATTATACAAACTGTATGATTGTTGCTTTAATTTTTTAAATCACATCATTTATCTTTAGGTCTTTTCATGTCTGTGCTGAAAGATCTATTTCATGTTTCACAAGACTATACAGCCTTGCACTTAAATAAGCCAATTAATTGGCATACGCTGTATGCCTTAAATGGTTCAACCAGGTCCTTTGCATGATCATTTCTGGTATTTAAGGTTTGTTAGTTTTACCATTAACATTCTTGCTGTTGCGTCTTGGAATACATGTGTGATTATGTTCTTGAATACATTCTTAGCAGAGGAGATTCAAGATTATAAGGAAATGTCTATTTTACATTTTGGTACATATGACCTAATTGTCTAAAAATGAAGTTGTATCAATTTATACTCTATGCAACAGTTTACTAACATCATTTTTGTTTTTCTGGATTTTCACTGACACTGATAGTGTCAAACTATTTGAACTGTTATTAATCTAATTAATTAAATATGATACCCATTAATGTTTGGTTTGCCATTCTTTAATATAAAAATTATTGTCATTTTATGTTCTTTTTGCCATTTATGTTTCTTTTTCAGTGACTTCTCCATTGTCTTTTGGGGTAAGCCTATTTTGTCCTTGCTGATTTGTATGAACTTTTGTAAAATAAGAAAACTAATGTTAGTCTGTCATTTGTTTCTACTATAGTTTTTATTAGCTCAGATTTTTTTAGTTGGTTATAACTTTATAGATTTGTTAATGTTTTCCTGTTCATGTTGTGTGTTGTGATCTTCCTGACTTTCCACCAATTCCAAAATATCAAATAAATTCACCCATGATTTTCTCCTAAACATCATAGTTCAGTTTTTAATTTCCATAATTTAGTTTGGTAAAAGAAATGGGATGGGGATCCAGTTTTTGTTTTTTCATATGCTAGTCTCTTGATCCAGCATCACTTAGTGAGTACATTCTCTTTTGCCAATGGTTTTAATATCACTGCTGCTCAGATCTGGTAAATTTGGAGACATTGTCCTATAATTTATTGGTTCTCTATATTTGAGCTATTTTAGTTAGGACAGCTTTGTTAACAGTTTTTTTTATATCAGATAGGGCTACTTGCTTCTACCTCATTTACTTTTCTTTCTGGAAAATGTCATAACATTTTTCATTTGCGTATTTTGCATGGTGAATTTCATGTCATTTTGTCAAGTACAAAAATAATTTTAGATGAAATGTTGACATGCTGAATTTATAGTTTAATAAATGAAGCTTTTTCAATTCATAAAGAACTGGTTTCTTATAAAAGAATACAATTATCTCTAATTTTACTGAAGTCTTCTTTTATGTAACACTAGAGGCCCGGTGCACAAAATTCAGGCACGGGGAAGGGTGTGTCCCTCAGTCCCTCTCCAATCTGGGACCCCCCACTGGGATTGGGCCTAAACGGGCAGTTGGACAATGCAGGACTGCTGGCTCCCAACCACTCACAATCCAGGATTGCTGGCTCCCAACCGCTCGCCTGCCTGCCTTCCTGATTGCCCCTAACCGCTTCTGCCTGCCAGCCTGATCACCCCCTAACCATTCCCCTGCTAGCCTGATCGATGCCTAACTGCTCCTTTGCTGACCCGATTGCCTCTAACTGCCATCCCCTGCCAACCTGGTCACCCCTAACTGCCCTCCCCTGCAGGCCTGGTCACCCCCAACTGCCCTCCCCTGCTGGCCTGGTAACCCCTATCTGCCCTCCCTTCCCAGCCTGGTCACCCCTAACTTCCCTCCCCTGCCGACCTGGTCGCCCCCAACTGCCCTACCCTGCAGGCCTGGTAGCCCCTAACTGTCCTCCCCTGCAGGACTAGTCTCCCCCAACTGCCCTCCTCTGCTGGCCTGGTTGCCCACAACTGCCCTCCCTGGAGGCCATCTTGTGGTGGCCATCTTGTGTCCACATGGAGACAGCCATCTTTGACCACATGGGGGCGGCCATTTGTGTGTTGGAGTGATGGTCAATTTGGATATTACTCTTTTATTAGATAGGATTAGAACTTCAAGTTTTCTTCATATAGTTCCTTCACATTTCTGGTTAATGTGTATATTAGATATTTAACTTTTTGGTTGCAATTGTAAATGGTTTCTTCCTCCAATTGTATTTTCTAACTTTTTATTGATTGCATACAAAGTTACTAAATTTTATATCTTTCACCATACACCTGCAGTATACATAATATTTCTAATATATGCATTAAATTCTTAAAAACTTCACATGCAAATAAAAATACTTACACATCTAAATGAGTGTTAACTACTGAAAAGAAGACATGAACAGAATTTATTGAGAATGTATTTTGACCATATTATTTTTTTTAATTGCCCACAAGAGAAAATACTCCATTTACTTTATAGTAGCACATGATTTTTTGACACAGATTGACATGAATTTACTTGGTCAACCAGTATATGGCTAAGCTTTATTTAGACAAAAGGAACCACTTTCTTATATAATCCTATTAAAAATAAACAGAGGAAGATATATTGACATTTAGAATATCCAAAAATAGAATGTGAATTTTAAAGAAATTTCCAAAAATGAATTTTCAGAAATGCCTGGGCCAATGGAGTGAACATCGAGATCCCTGAGAAGAATTAAAAAGAACAACTGACTATATCTACTGACATCAAAAAAATGTAGAAAAAGACCTTTAACAATTGGAAATGCAAAAGTAGTAGAATTTATTAGTCAGCCTAAGAATTTTAAACTTAAAAAAAGCATAAAACAAAACAGAACATAAAAATGGCAAAAGAACACAAATACACAATATTAAAAGTAATAATGGGGCAATAACAGATATAAAAGAAATATAATTAACTAGTGACTTGGTGCATAAAATTTGTGCACATTAAGAGGGAACTAATTAGAGGAAATATTTTAATATTGCTATTTGCCCTTTCTCCATAATAGAAGTGTCAGAGATAAAAGAAAATTAGTAAAATGTATATGAAAATCTTCCTCCTGTCAGAGTCTGGGGCACGCCACCAGAACCAGAGTCAAGTCCTCGCCCACCCACATGCACCACGAAATCACGCGAGACTCATATCGGCCGGCCCCACCCTCATCAAGCGCCGCCGGGTGGAGGACACGGTCTCAGGACACCAGGCCCAGTACCAGGACAGGGGTGCAGCCTGAGGTCCCCCAGCCCAGTGCCAAGGTGGGGTGTGCAGCCTGAGGTCCCCCGGACTGGGCTGGGGCAGGGGGCATGCCTTGAGGTCCCTGTCAAGCCCCACCAGGTGGGGGTACGGCCTCAGGTACCCCTGCCAGGCACTGGGGCATGGGGCGCAGCCTCAGGTCCCCTGGCCCAGTGCCAGGACAGGGGTCATGGCCTGAGGTCCCCTAGACTGGCACCAGGGTGGGGGCATGGCCTGAGGTCCCCTGACCTTGCACCGGGGCGAGGGGTGCGGCTTGAGGTCCCCTGTCAAGCCCCACCAGGCAGGGGGTGCAGCCTCAGGTCCCTGCTGATTGCTTGTTAAGGCTCATTATGGGAACTGGCCTCCGCTGTGGGTGCAGCTATTTTGTGTTATGGAATCTTTGCCTCCGCTGTGGGCGAAGCCTTTTTGTTATGGCATAATGGTCAATTTGCATATTCCCTCTTTATTAGATAGGATGAGAAAATAACACTTTACAAAACTCATGCACAAATGTAAAATTACCTATTTTCTAGGTATAGTTAAAACTAACCAAAGAGAAAAGATGAGAAACCAAGGCTGATGATTTTATTCCAAGTAACTTTTTGGTATTAATTGTTTTATGAATTTTCAGTTGATTTTATTGGATTTACCAGGAATACAATTATGTAAGCAGCAACTAAAAATACTTTTTGACTTCTTACCTTCAAACTCTCTTTACAATCTGTATATTGGATATTTTTAAATATTTACTTATTAAATTTATTGGGGTGACAATGATCAACCTGAACATATAGGTTTCAGGTGTGGGTTTCTATGTTACAAGATCTGCATATTGCACTATGTTCCCACCACCCAAAGTCAAATGTTCTCCTGTCATCTTATATTAGCACCACTTTCTGCCCTCATCCCCCTTCCATCTAGTGATCACCACACTGCTGTTTGTGCTCACAATTCCAGTTTTATGTCCCACATATGAGTGAAGTCATATAGTTCTTAGCTTTTTCTGACGGGTTTATTTCACTAGCATAATGTTCTCAAGATCTATCTATACTGTTCCAAATGATGCTGTCATCCTTATTCATGGCTGAGTAGTATTCCATTGTGCATATGCACCACATATTCTTTATCTAGTCCTCTATCATGGGGAAACTTTGGTTGTTTCCATGTCTTGGCCACTGTGAATAATGTTGCAATGAACATAGGGATGCATATATTTTTGTGAATACATGGTTTTGAATTTTTCAGGTATATACTCAGGAGAGAAATTGCTGGGTCATATGGTAGCTCTATCAACTTTAATTTTCATTTCTCCGTTCACCTGTAATCCTTTTATTTCTTTTTAAAAAAATATGTTTTTATTGGTTTCAGAGAGAGGAAGGGAGAAGGAGAGGGAGAGAGAGAGAGAGATAGAAACATCAATGATGAGCTAGAATCCTGGATCAGCTGCCTCCTGCAAACCCCCTACTAGGGATCAAGGTGCAACCCAGGCATGTGCCCTGAATGTTTCCTGACTGGGAATGGAACCATGACCTCCCAGTTCATGGGTCTATGCTCAATCATTGAGCCACACCAGCTGGCCTGCAACTATTTGAACAATATTAATAGTGAGGAGAGTTTACATTACTATCTTTTTCTTGATATGAAAATAAAACTTTCAATGTTTTCCCTTTAAACTTGACATTGGATATTTATTTGAGAAATATATATTCTTGATTAATGATATATTATTCCTTTAATGTACCACTAATGAATTTTCTAACATTTAGTACTTTTGCTCAACTTTAAGAAGATTGTATTAAGAAAGAATATTGTATTTTGTCATTTGCTATTTAAATATTATGATGTCTTTGTATAAAGAATTTGGAAGTTTGTACTTTTTATGTTGAAAAGTTTAGAGTTTGTAAATCAACTATTTCTGAAGGTTTAAAATTCCTCTTTGAAAACTGTTTGAGTTTTAAAATTTCTTTTTCCTATTGCTTTTTAAATTTTTTCTAAATAATTTTCATAGTTACTTATCAACTTGAGATTCAACTCTTCTCTAGGGTAACTACTGCTAACCTTTAGGTTCTTAAAAATCTGGACAAATTTAAATGCATTTTATAAGGATTTTCAATATAACATTTCCTTTGTGCCATTTTAAATTTTGTGTATTTGTATTTTCTTCCTTCTTTATGCTCTGTTTCAAAAAAAAATTCCTTGGAGTTATTAATCAGCTTTCAAATGTATTTCCATTTTCTAATCCACTATTTTAATTTTTTATTTGCTGTCTCTTTTTTTTCACTCTGCATATTTTTAAAAAAATATTCTATATCCAACTTTGTTCTTAGATGCTAAATAGTCTTTTGGCCCAGGATATTCTGAAACCTTGTTTTGGAAACTCTTTAGAATCTGTATTACATTTTTTTGAATTATTTAAATTGTGACATATCTTTCTCCTTTGTGTTTATACTGTAATATAAGAAAAGTGTATGAGTATCATTTCAAACAAAGCTTGCCTGATATGATGGTTGACCAACTTGGGCATATGATTTTATGTAAAAAAATCACAGGATTCTGTGATTAAAGGGGCATTGTTTTTTTGTGGTTCTTATACACTGACTCTGAAAACAATCCAAAAAATAGTTCAAAACTTGCTTTCACCAAGGCCATTTTGTAGAGGCTAGCATGCCTCTGGATGTGTAAGCACTTCTTTTTGTCATTTAAAGGGCTCATTACCATGCAGTCAGATGTGCTTTCAGTGTGGCTAGAAATCAGAAAGGCAGATAAACCAGAAATTAAAAGCAAGAACTCAGCAAGGCTGGGAACTCTGTGGTCTTTGTCCTGAGCCAATCTTCCTTCAGTCTAAAATGCAGTTATTCATTTAAAGGGAAAGGGTACCAGCATTTATTTATAGCATTAGACAAATGAGCAAAGGGAAAATATGTTTTTCTGAACGAATAATAAAACAAGCCAGTATAAATACTTCAAAACAGTGTGCTTTTGATAAAGGGTAATGAAGAGAGAGACTATAAAAAAAGGCATGGGTAAACACCAAGTTCTTATGTATGCTTTAGCTGATGCTAGGGTTCTGTACAGACTCCTAATATCCTTACACATTGTAATTCTGTCATTCGTCATTTATGAAGAAAGTAGTCACACTTCTTTGATAATTACTGCATACCTACTACAATGAATTATGTCTCCAAAAATGTGCATTTATTCCATCCCATTTGGCTAATGCATATCTTTTCCTTCATTATATCTGCTAAAATGCCAACCCTGCTATGTTGGAAAAATCAATAATTAAATAGCTTTACAGTAATTACCTGCCAGTAATACATTTTTTTCCACCTTAACAACACAAACCAAATCCACTAACATGAACATTACACAGATATATTGGTGAGACAGTCATCATGTAAAAATATAACTCAGTTTACAAACATTTTAAATTGCACTTTCAAAGGAGGAAACACTGAGCAAGCCTCCTGAGCAGCAATCATGAACTTCAGTACTACACTTATGAAGAGCCACATTTCATATTCTTGTGGCTCTTGGAATTTGAAGTCAGCCTTAAAATGTACAATACACCCTCCCCAAAACAAAAACAAAAACAAAAACCTCTGTGAATCTCTGTAATGACAATAGAATATGGTATTTCTCATAAAATTTTCAGGTGTTTTCTAGGTTTTTCAGTAAGCCAGTCATTTTGTGTCTAACCTACCAGAAACTAAGTGGAATTGATCACTCCAGTGATTTTACCATCTTAACGGCTAACACAGATGACCATCCAGTCAAAGTAACAGGTCATGCACAACAGAGAGGTCCAGACAGATGGAAAGATCAGAGAATTATCCTCAAAGTTATTTCTGTGTTCACACAAGACAGAAGTGATTACATTTTAAATAGAAATATGACTGTCTTTTCAAAAATCTATAAGTATGTTAAAAATAAATACAGAAAAGTAAAATGTAAAAAGAGCCACTAAAATCCCCAAACCCAGAGCCATTGCCATCTTTAGTAAACAACATTTCATACACTTTGTAGGCTTATTCACAGGGCAGATTTTACATGAATTCAAGTGATGAAACAGTTAAGCTGTAGCACTCTGCAAACTTCGAGTAAGGTTTCCATGGCATAAAATGTCTCTTAAAAATCTTTAAATTAAACCAAACCAAACCAAAACAAAACAAAACAAAAACCCCAGAAACTAGATTAAAAAAAAAAGTAAAAAAAAAAAACACTTTTAAAAGTTGGAGTCAATACGTGCATTTTAAAACTTGGTTTGCAAAATGGTCTTCATACAAGGAGGGCTAGGAGAGACCGAAGAAAGAGGCAGACCACTCCAGATTGGTAGGTGGCAGGTTTAAGAAACAAGGGAACTTACAAAGCTGAACACACCTATTTGAGTGACCCCAGTCACAATCAACAGAACAGAAGAACATCCCAGCAGAGCCCAACACTGAGAATTAAGATAAATCATACATTTTTGTCATATTAAGCCAATAAGCTTACAATGGCATGTATGGCTGCTCCTAATTCAGTGGTGATCGTTGTACCTGGCATCCTGCAGGTGCAGTGACCCTGAACCCAAGTCCACTTAAAGTATACTCCACTTGAGTATATCACTTATCTAAAACATTGTCAACTTAAATGGCTGGTTAATTGTTTCAGATTTGTATTAGCTACTGAAACACTTCTATCTGCTACTTTATTTTCCTATGTTCAGACAATACCACATTGAATGAGTACTCCAAGGGGCAGCACAATAGCACAAGGTTGAAAATAGACTGGCCTAGATAAATTAGGAATGAAATCTGGCCATTTCAAGCAGGAGCTGAAACAATCATCCTTTATTTAGCAATTGTGAGAGATTGAATTATCTCTTTGTGAGAGATTGAATTATCAAATTGTCTTTGTCAAACAAGGTGATGGTATTGTGATGGTTTTACTGAGGTAACTAGATATCTGCCAAGGTGACTTTAGGGGAGGCCAATTAGGGAAGTTCCTATAAGACTATTTAAAGTTTGGTCAGACTTGTATGCATGCATATGAGCATAACCAATAGATATAGATCGTAGGGGAGTTAGGGCATGTGCTGGGGGGTGGGAGTGGCTGGGGAGAGGTCAATGGGGAAAAAGGGAGACTTGTGTAATACTTTAAACAATAAAAATTTAAATTAGCCGAAACCGGTTTGGCTCAGTGGATAGAGCGTCGGTCTGTGGACTGAAAGGTCCCAGGTTCGATTCCGGTTAAGGGCATGTACATTGGTTGCAGGTACATCCCCGGTAGGGGGTGTGCAAGAGGCAGCTGATCGATGTTTCTCTCTCATCGATGTTTCTAGCTTTCTATCCCTCTCCCTTCCTCTCTGTAAAATATCAATAAAATATATTTTTTTAAAAATTTAAATTAAAAAATAAAAAATAAATAAAGTTTGGGTCAGAAGAATAATGCCACCTAAATCCTTACCTTTGAATCTTCTGAATTCTATTTTGTTAAATTTGTTTTTAAGTTGGTCTTTCATGGTTATTCCTCAATTACTATTTTCTCATCTCTCCTGATTCTGGTTCACTCTCATTACCCTTCAATGATTGGTAGTATCATAAACACATCAAGATGTTTTTTACTGTCTTCTCAGATCAACAGGAGTCTTCATAAACACCTGCAGAATTCCCAGCTCCAACCTGACAGGTACTACATTTGGGGAGCTGATCATTTCAAGTTTGACAACCCTTCAATAACAGAGTCCAGAATAGTATAGAACAATTAATAAAAATGTCATGATTAAACATGTCTTCTTATTCTATGCACAAACATGACCTTTTCACCATCTTGGATAAAAATGGTTATGAGGACAATAAGAAAAAGTGGTTAAGAGAAGAATTAGTGGGTTTGGAATCTGATTAGGCTTGAATTCTGACTGTACTTTCTAACTATGCAGCCGTGGCCAACTTACTTATCCTCTCTGATAAATTGTATCCTCATCTTTAACATAGGTAATATTGACTTCATGGGGTTAGTGGAATTGTTAATTGAGTTAATTAAGTGTCTGCACATAGAAAATACTCAATAAATATTAGTCAAATAAAGTACAAAGAAGATTTGCCTAGAAATTTTGGGCCTTGTGTTCCAAACCTGGCTCTACCACTAACCAGTATTTGACTTTGAAAAAGTCTCATGTCTCTTAGTCTCTTTTCATCATTTAGAACATAGGACAGCTGAACTAAATCAGTGCTTTTCTAAAATTTTCTTGTCAATACCATCATTTTTAAAAAGTATAATCTTACATGGAACCTCATTATATAAAACTACATAAAAAAAGAGTACATGCCACTCTAGTTAGAAGTAGAAACTCAGAATAACACACACATACATATAAATATACTTATACATATCACTTAATTATTTATATACTAGAGGCCCAGTGCATGAAATTCGTGCATGGGGGAGGGTGTGTCCCTCAGCCCAGCCTGCACCCTTTCCAATTTGGGACCCCTCAAGGGATGTCCGACTGCCCGTTTAGGCCTGATCCCAGTAGGATCAGGCCTAAACGGGCAGTCGGACATACCTCTCACAATCCAGGACTGCTGGCTCCCAACTGCTTGCCTGCCTGCCTTCCTGATTGCCCCTAACCGCTTCTGCCTGCCAGACTGATCACCTCCTAATCACTCCCCTGCCAGCCTGATTGAGGCCTAACTGCTCCCCTGGCAGCCTGTTTGCCCCTAACTGCCCTCCCCTGCAGGCCTGGCCACCCATAACTGCCCTCCCCTGCAGGCATGATCGCCCCCAACTGCCCTCCCTTGCAGGCCTGGTCCTTCCCAACTGCCCTCCCCGGCTGGCCATCTTGTGGCAGCCATTTTGTATCCACATGGGGGCAGCAACTTTGACTACATGGGGAAGCCATCTTGTGTGTTGGAGTGATGGTCAATTTGCATATTACTCTTTTATTAGATGGGATGTGTGCATATACATATGTATATGCATGTAGATCACAACATATTTATGGTAATAGCAAGTAGAAACTGTTCCTAAATTCCTAAAACCTCCACAAGTAAGCACTCCAGTAAAAACACTCAGTAGATATTAGGCAGTTCCTCAAACAAGAGCTTTTGTTTTTATAGAATCTAGCATTGAATCACAATGAGCTGAATTTCAACTTTCATTCATAGTTAATGGACAATAGATAAACTAATCTATACTAAGGAGGTTTCTTTTCATCTTAACAGTTACATTCCTTTCAAGTAAGCAATGCAATGTGAAGTACTTATAGTGATTGCAATCTCTCCGAAGATAATCTTCTATGGCACTTAACTATAATCACTATCTAGCTCAGGACAACTTATGTCATCAATACACTTTCTTGTTGAGTAATCAAGACATGGAATTTAGTTTTGCTTTTTTTCACCCTTTATAAAATAGAAATTTATTTTTGGAGTGAATATGCTGATGCTGGGCTGATCTGCAAATATTAACTTTTAAGGAGGATGTTCTTGTCATTTACTTTAAAAAGAGAACATTCTTATAATTGTACATAGTAACAGTAAAAGGCGAAAGGTTTATGAGATCTGAAGAGAAACCACAGTATATGTACATATTAATGGCATTAACACATATCATCATTGCCTAGCAGTTTAAATATTTTATTATATAATTTGATTTAAATGACTGCTAAGCTGTCATTTAGGTGCAAGGAAAAGGTGGCAGCTTGGGACCCACAATTAGAAGGAGCCAGATCTGGTGTAGAGAGTTGCCAGTGTTCTTTAGGAGAGGCACAAAGGTAGATGGAACTAGTCCTTGGGGTAAGAGAAAGCTCATGGGTATACACAGCCCATCCTTTCACAGGATATCTTGAGATAGAGGCTGCCTGTTAAACACAACAGCTATAGTAGCCCAGCAGATCAAGAGAATAAATGAAGTGTGCCAATAGTCAGACAATTGAGAGCATGTGTATGTGTGAGGGAGATAACACAGTGTGGTAGGGGGATGAGATGTGACCATGAAGACCTGCAAAGTATAGACTATAACCACAAAAAAGGAGCTGCTATTTAATACTTGGGCATGTGTGTCTAAGTCTTCCAAGAGAAGCCATAAATTTGGATTATATATATATAACTCTCCATTGTTAAGGATTGTCAATAACTTCAATTGTTTTTTAAAATACTGTGAAAATGGAGGCAACCTTACGCTAGCTAAATGGAACACTTCTTCAAGACCTCCAAAGCCATAGGACTTCATTCAAGTCTGAGATATCAGACTTGCATAGAGGGAAAGTATTAGTGTCCCCATACAAAATACCTTTATTCCTTTTTCCATCCCCTGAAACTTGATTCTATTTGCAGTTCTTTCCAAGTGGATGCAATGAAAATGCTGAGGTGAGGCTGTCCTCTCCCGCTTTGGCCAGTGCCCCTTACATCCTCGCCTGGCTCTCCAGTTAGCAAGGCCTGTTCTGATGTGAAAGCCTTTCCTCTTCCTTCACCACTCAGTGTGGAAGAAGAAATCCGGCTCTTCACTGGATCCCATAGAAAGTATGAAAACTCAGAATCTCCAGAAAATGTTCAAAAGTAGACAGAGAACCCTCCAAGGAACAACCTTTAAAATGTCAAAGGATAAGGGTGCTGGGAAACTGTAAGTGGCAGTCTGAAGAGGAAAAGAAGACGGGGCGCCACTAGAGGGGTCTAAGCATTTCGAAATGGCAGTTAACACAAGTCTCTTGAATTGTTGCAGTATCTTTAAAGCTCCTTTCCTGTGACTTCACTGCTTTTACATAAAGATAACGTTTGCCTCTTTAGGCACCAGTTAATACCATCTATTAAAACTTTTCAAACAAAAAAACAAATTTAAAACCAGGCAGTTATAACTGTCTTCGAGCACAGGAATAAGAAACGACAGGTCCTTTGACCTCCAGGGATGCTATTTTATTATGCTAAAGAAACACAGGAAGAGAGTAAGAGAGAAAACATATTCCTTTTTTAACAGCCATAAAATCATACAGATTTTAGTATGTGCAAAATATATATCACTATTGCTTTTCCTTGGTGGGAGACCTTCAACTCATTGCTCCAAGGGAGATATTAAAAACAAAACAGCAGTAAAATACTGGAAAAGAAAATTAAATGGAAACTGCTTCTCGTCTTCATCTTCTTCCTTATTTTTATAAACTTTGCTTTGGGACTGCTGGTACTTCTCTCAAGGGCAATACTGTTCATGACATTATTCATTATTCTGTATTATCATTTGGGGATGGAGCAACACCTCCTAAAAGGCTGTCTTTTATCCACCATCTTCAGAAAAATAGATAGTATTTGAATGTAGTTTAAACATTATAATTTCTAGGTTACCAACTTGTGATTAAAATGGTGTATGGTTCTATTACATATGAAAATAAAACATTATAATATACTTGGCCAACTGAGCTTGGATTGTTAGAATGAGTTAACAGGAGGACGAATAACTCTAAAATTTGTATGGAGCCACACAAAGACCCTGAATAGCCAAAACAATCTTGAGAAAAAAGAACAAAGTTGGAGGAATCATGCTCTCTGACTTCAAACTACACTACAAAGCTATAGTGATCAAAACAGCATGGTATTAGCCAAATATATATATATATATATATATATATATATATATATATATATATATATATATAATCAATGGAACAGTAGAGATAGCCCAGAAGTAAACCCACTCATATATGGTCAATTAATTTATGGTAAATGAGGAAAGAATATACAATAGGAAAAGGACAGTCTTTTCAATAAATGGTATTGGGAAAACTGGACAGCTGCATGCAAAAGGGTAAAACTGGACCACTATCTTATCCATATACAAAAATTCATTCTAAGTGGATTAAAAATTTTGAAGGTATAAAACTCTAGTAAATAAAAACAGTAAACTCCTTAACTTTGGTCTGGTTTTAGTGATGTTTTTGTTTTGTTTTATTTTTTCCCCCAAAGGTAAGAGCAAAAAATAAATAAATACATGAAACTACATCAAACTAAAAAGTTTCTGCACAGAAAAGGAAACCATAAACAAAACAAACAGGCAGCCTACTGATTTAGAGAACTTATTCGAAAAGAATATGTTCAATTAAAGTTTAATATCTAAAATATATGCAATTCAATAACAACAAAAAACACACATGCAATTCAATAACAAAAAAATAATGATCCAATTGAAAAATTGGCAGAGGATCTCAATAGGCATTTTATCAAGGAAGGCATACATATGACCAATAGGCATTAGCAAATGTTCATCATCACTAATTATCAGGGAAATACAAATCAAAATCACAATGATATATTACCATATACCTGTCAGAATAACTACTATAGAAAAGACAAGAAATAACAAGTATTGGCAAAGATGTGGATAAAAAGGAAACTGTTGTGTGCTATTGGTGGGGATGTAACATGGTGCAATCACTATGTAAAACAGTATGGAGGATGATCAAAAATTAAAAATAGAGCTATCATATGATCCAGCAATGTCACTTCTGATGAAAACAAAAATGCCAATTCAAAAAATATGTTCATTGCAACATTATTTATAATAGGTAAGATAAAGAAACAATACAAATGTCCACCAATAAATAAAGAAAGAAAGAAAATATGGTGCATATATTTATAATGGAATACTATGCAGTCATAAAAATATTAAAATCTCACCATTTGTGACAACATAGATTGACCTTGAAGGTATTATGCTAAGTAAAATAAGTCAGACAGAAAAAGACAAATACCACACATTTTCATTTATACATAATCTAAAAAAACAAAACAAATAAATAAGCAAAACTCAACAAGTTCCAGGCTCATAAATACCAAGAAGTGACTAGTGGTTGCCAGAGGTAAAGAATCTTGGTGGAGGGCAAAATGAATGAAAGAGATCAAGATATTCAAATTTACATTATAAAATAAGTCACAGGGACATAATATATAGTGGAAAATACAGTCAATAATATTATATTATCTTTGTATGGTGACAGACAGTAGATAAATTTATTATTGTGATCATTTTGCAATGTATAAAAATATTGAATCACTATGTCAAACACATGAAATATAGTCATCATCTTTTTATTTGTGGAGTATCTTGCCTCAGTTGTTGACTGATCAGGGTGGTAGCTGTGGTAATTTCTTAAAACAAGACAACAATGAAGTTTTCTTCATTTGATTCTTCTCTCCATGAATTATTTTTCTGTAGCATGTGATGCTGTTTGATAGCATTTTAAACATACTAGTACTTCTTTCAAAATTGGAGTTATTCCTCTCAAACCCTGCTGATGCTTTATCAACTAAGTTTATGTAATATTCTAAATCCTTTATTGTCATTTTAACAATCTTCATAATATCTTCACCAAGAATAGATTTCATCTCAATAAGATACTTTCTTTTCTCATCCATTAAAGTTTTATCATGAGATTATAATAATCTTATCAAATCTTTAAGTACCACTTATAATTCTAGTTCTTTTGCTATTTTTGCCATATCTATCATTACTTCTTCTGCTGAAGTTTTAAACCACTCAAAGTCATCCATGAGGGTTGGAATCAACTTCTTGCAAATGCCTGTTGATATTTTTACCTCTGCCCAAGATTTGGTAATGTACTTCAGGACATCTTGAATGTTGAATCCTTTTCAAAAAGTTTTCTATTGCTTTGTGCAGATATATCAAAGGAATAACTTACTAGAACAGCAATAACTGTACAAAGTGTTTCTTAAATAATAAGGTTAGAAGTCAGAATAACTGCTTAGATGGATGTTATGTTAGCAAGCATAAAAACAACATTAATCTCATTGTATGTCTTTGTCAGAGTTCTTGCGTGGTCTGGTTCATTTTAAATAAGCAGTAATATTTTGAAAGTATATTTGTTTGTTTTTCTGAACAGTAGACTCAACAGTGGGCTTCAAATATTAGTAAACCATTAGATAAACAGGACTGATAAAACAGTAGCCAGACTCATCAAGAAACAAAGAGAGAGGACCCAAATAAATGAA
Organism: Cnephaeus nilssonii; assembly: GCF_951640355.1. Classification (NCBI taxonomy): domain Eukaryota; kingdom Metazoa; phylum Chordata; class Mammalia; order Chiroptera; family Vespertilionidae; genus Cnephaeus; species Cnephaeus nilssonii. Next base: position 19,962,578 of record NC_137082.1, read on the forward strand.
ATCAGAAATAAAAGAGATGAAGTAACAACTGGCACCACAGAAATACAAAGGATTGGAAGAAAACATTCAAACAACAAATGCCAACAAATTGAACAACCTGGGCAAAATAGACATTTTCCTAGAAAAATACAACCTTCCAAAACTGAATCAGGAATAATCAGAAACTATGAATATACCAATAACTACTAATGAAACTGAAGCAGACATTTAAAACAAAATAAAACTCCCCAAGCAAACAAAAGTCTTGGATTGGACAATATCACAGGGGAGTTTTACCAAACATTCAAAGAAGAATTTACACCTATCTTCCTCAAACTATTCCAAAAATTCAAGAGGAAGGAAAGTTTCTAACCTCCTTTAATGAGGCCAGCATTATCCTAATTGCAAAACCAGATAAAGACACTACAGAGAAATAAAATTACAGGCCAATATTCCTGATGAACATATATGCCAAAATCCTCAACAAAGTATTAGCAAATCAGATCCAGCAATATATTAAAAAGGTTATTGACCATGACCAAGTGGTGTTTTTTCCAAGGTATGCAAGGCTGGTACAATATTTGCAAATCAATAAATATGATATACCACATAAAGAAAATAAAATGTAAAAATCATGTGATTTTATCATTAGAAGTAGAAAAATCATTCAATAAAATAAGCACTCATTTTTTTGATAAAGAATCTCAGCAAAGTGGGAATAGTGGGATCACACCTCAATATAATAAAGGCCATATATGATGAACCTACAGCCAACATCATACTCAATGGGCAAAAGCTAAAAGCATTTACCTTAAGTACAGAAACAAGACAGGGATATCTGCTTTCACTGCTCTTATTCAACACTAAAGGCCTGGTGCATGAAATTCATGTATGGGTAGAGTACCTAGGCCTGGCCAGCGAACAGGGCCGATCTGTGGGGCTATCGGCGGGGTGATTGGGGGCCCCCCTCTGGCACCTGCCTTGGCTGGCCTGGGGCCTGCAGGCTGGGGGCAGCTCCTGCATTGAGCATCGGCCCCCTGGTGGTCAGTGTAAGTCATAGTGACCGGTTGTTCCACCATTTGTTCTGCTGTTTGGTTGATTTGCATATTAGGCTTTTATTATATAGGATAGTACTGGACGTCTTAGCCACAGTGATCAGACAAGAAGAAAAAATAAAAGGCATCCAAATTGGAAAGGAAGAAATTAAAATGTCATTATTCACAAATGATATGATATTGTACATAGAAATCCCCAAGACTCCCTAAAAAAAATTACTAGATTTCATAAATGAAGTTGGCACAGTAGTAGGATACAAAATTAACATCCAAAATGCCATTTTTATACACCAATAATAAACTCTCAGAAAGAGAAACTAAAAAACAATCCCATTTACCATTGCAAAATAATAATAATAATAATAATAATAAAGTACCTTGGAATAAACTTAACCAAGGAGGTTAAAGACCTGTATGTGGAAAACTACAGGATATTGAAAATGGAAAGAGAGGAAGACACAAACAAATGAAATAATATATCGTATTTATGGATAAGAAATATTAACATCATTAAAATGACCAAAGCAATCTATAGATTCAAAGCAATCCCAGTGAAAATACCAATGACATATTTCACAGATCTGGAACAAATTCTCCAAAAGTTTATATGGGACCAAAAAAGACCTGGAATAGTAGCAGCAATCTTGAACAAAGAAGTACGAAGTAGGAGGGATCACAAAACTAAATATCAAATTATACTACAAAGCCACTGTAATAAAAACAGCCTGGTACTATCACAAGAACAGGCATATAGATCAATGGAACAGATCAGAAAACCCAGAAATCAACCTAGGCCATTATGCTCAATTAATATTTGACAAATGAGGCAAGAGCATGCAATGGAGACAAAACAATCTCTTCAATAAATGGTGCTGGGAAAATTGGACAGGTACGTGCAAGAAAATGAAATTAGACCACCAACTTCTATCATATACAAGAATAAACTCAAAATGGATAAAAGACTTAAATGTAAGTTGTGAAACCATAAAAATCCCTGAAGAAATCATAGGCAGTAAAATCTCTGACATCTCTCATAGCAATATGTTTGCCAATACATCTCCTAGGGCAGTGGTTGGCAAACTCATTAGTCAACAGAGCCAAATATCAACAGTACAACGATTGAAATTTCCTTTGAGAGCTAAATTTTTAAACTTAAACTTCTTCTAATGCCACTTCTTCAAAATAGACTTGCCCAGGCCGTGGCATTTTGTGGAAGAGCCACACTCAAGGGGCCAAAGAGCCGCATGTGGCTCACGAGCTGCAGTTTGCCGACCACGGTCCTAGGGCAAGGGAGACAAAGGGAAAAATAAACAAATGGGACTATATTAAATAAAAAGTTTCTTCACAGCAAAGGGAACCAGCAACAAAATGAAAAGGGATCCCACTGTATGGGAGAAATATTTGCCAATGATACATCTGATAATGGGTTAATTTCCAAAATATATAAAGAATTCATACAACTTAATAAAAGGAATACAAACAACCTAATTAGAATATGGGCAAAGGACCTAAATAGACAGTTCTCCAAAGAGGACATACAAATGACCAAGTGACATATGAAAAAATACTGAACGTCACTAATCATCAGAGAGATAGATGTAAATTAAAACTTCAATGAGGTATCACCTCACACCTCTCAGAATGGCTACCATCAATAAATTAACAAGCAACAAGTGTTGGCAAGTATGTGGAGAAAAGGAAACCCTAGTACACTGCTGGTGGGAATGCAGACTGATGCAGCCACTATGGAAAACAGTGTGGCGTTTCCTCAAAAAAATAAAAATGGAACTGCCATTTGACCCAGTGATCCCACTTCTAGGAATATATCCTACAAATCCTGAAACACCAATCAGAAAAAATGTATGCACCCCTATGTTCATAGCAGTACAATTTAAAATAGCTAAGATCTGGAAACAGATCCAAGTGCCCATCAGCAGATGAATGGATAAAAAAGAGGTGGTACGTTTACACCATGGAATATAATGCAGCTATAAAAATAATAGGATCTCCTACCCTTTGAGATAGCATGGAGGGACCTGGAGAGTTTTATGCTAAGCAAAATAAGCCAGTCAGACAAAGACAAAGTGTCACATGATCTCACTTAAATGTGGAATCTAGTGAATAAAATAAACTGACAAACAAATAGATCCAGAAGCATGAGATAGACTGAGGAATCTCAGAGGGAAGGGAAATGGGGAGGACGGGAAGATATTAACCAAAGTACTCATATGCATACTAGAGGCCCAATCCATGAAATTCGGCTGCCTCAGCCCTCGCAGCCCAGGCTGCCTCTCGTCCCTGCTCCCTGCCCACTGATGGTTCTGGAAGGTCATTCCAGAAGGTCATTCTACTGTCTTGTCTTGTCTAATTAGCATATTAGCTCTTTAATATATAGGATATGCATAGCCCATGGACACAGACAATAGTGAGGTGAAGGCCTGGGGGTGATGGGTTAGAGGTAGAGGGGATCAATGGGTGGAAGAAAGGTACTTTCAATAATAAAGCTAAATTAAAAAAGAAAAGATGAGGCAATCTTCTCTCTCTCCTCGTTCTTGCCTCGCTTGAGGATAAAAGCCTTCATTTTGTGCAACTCTTTATAGTTCTTTTCTGTTTGCCCAATGGGCCACTTCCTAATTCATGATCATTGAATAAAGCCAATTTGATATTTAAATTTACTCAGTTGAATTTTTTTTTTTTTTTTTTTTTTAATAAGGGAAACCAGGGAAAGCCATAAGGTGCTTAGATGAACTATGGTGATACCAGGAGAAAATTTATTTGGAAGACAGAACTGGTGTGGCTCGCTCATGGATTAGAGGTGGGGTGTGAGGGAAGGAGACATATTAAGATACTTCCTAGGTTTGGAAAGGAGTGAATGGGTGAATGATGAGACCATTTATAATGGTGGAAAAGACTGGGGCAAAACAGGTTTGGTGGAAAGGGAGAAATCAGGTTTTCTTCAAACATTTAATTTTAAGGTGTCTATTACCCATCCATGTAGAGAACTACGATTCTCAGGATAGTCGATAATCCTATATAATAAAAGCTTAATATGCTAAGTGTCTGGTCATCCCATCATCCGTTCAACCAATCAAAGTCTAATATGCTAATGATATGCTAAGGCCACTCAATCACTCACAATGACCTGCACTGACCACCATGGGGCAGATAGTCAACGGGTTGACCAGTTGCTATGATATGCACTGACCACCAGGGGGCAGACACTTTGACCGGTAGGTTAGCTTGTGGCTGGGGACTGAGTGAGATGGGCTGGACATGCCCTGGAGCCCTCCCACAGTCCCTCCCCAGCTGGCCAAACTCCTGCATCCCTCCCCGGCCCTGATTGTGCACCAGTGGGGTCCCTTGGCCTGGCCTGCACCCTCTCGCAATCTGGGACCCCTCTGGAGATGTCAGAGAGCTGGTTTCAGCCAGATACCACTCATCGCAGGAGCTGCCCCTTGGTGGTCAGTGAGCTCCTACAGGGGGAGCACAGCTCAGCCAGAAGCCGGGCTCACAGCTGGCGAACGCAGTGGCAGTGGTGGGAGCCTCTCCCGTCTCTGTGGCAGTGCTAAGGATGTCCGACTGACGGCTAGGCCCAAAGGTCTAAGCCGTCAGTCAGACATCCCCCAAGGGCTCCTGGACTGTGAGAGGGCACAGGCTGGGCTGAGGGACACAGCCCCCCGAGTGCATGAATTTCGTGCACCGGGCCTCTAGTACTGTAATAATTCTATATGGTGCCTGGTAGGTACTGTAAATATGGGGGGGGGGGATGCTTTGTAAAGTATATGATTGTCTAATCATTATGCTGTACACCTGAAACTAACACAAAATAGTAGTGAATGAAAACTACAATTGAAAAATAAAATTTAAGTTCTTTTCAAAAAAAGGAGAAAAAGAAAATCAGTATAGAGGGTAGATATCGTGTTAAATGTTATTACTACAATTGAATAAAAATAAAATTGATGGCATTAAACAGATGAACACAGAACAAATAAATATTCTTTGCAACAGTGAAGTAAATCAGGACTTGTTAATGATCCAATGTGTTAGTAGTGTTCATCTTAACCAGATCAATATCACAGAAAAATTAACAAAAGAGAGAACACAGAACTTGAGAATGAACATTAGATCATATTTAACTGGGTTGCAAATTTAATGAGGAAAAAATGGGAAATGAATTCTCTTCATCACACATTTCTCTCTTGTGAAATGACAGTGGGGCTTTGTTTCCATTGGCTGACCACTTCCCATCTCTCTTCCAGAGGAAAGTACCCTGTACATCCCCCCTCAAACCACCAAGCCAGATGTGCATATTCTCTTCTAAATCCTGGAATCTTCCTATTTACAAATGGAACTCTTTAATACGTTATTGAAGTCATACAAATCTTACTAAAATCTAGCCCAAATCAAATAAAAATATGTATTTCCCACTTACTATTATAAAATTAGGGCATATTTTACACAGATTCCCAACTATCATAAGATGCACAGTTTTTTTTTACGCATTAATAAAGCAAACACTACTTCAAATGAATCAATTTATCATAAAACGATATAGCCTTTGAATACTTGTATTTGTTTATAATCATTGATCAAAATCTAGTTTTTTCAGTGGGATTAACACAAACCATATTAAGTAGAACACTGAGACCAAAATTGGCTTTCTTAGGTAGGATTATTTGGATCTGATCTTTGTCAAAATTAAGCTAGTCCTCCACTTCATCTTATATATTTAGTCAAAGTCTAAGAATGTAGCTACAACTGTATTAAATATTCATTTCAAGTGCCATATAGTTCAATATACCAAAAGCCAAAGTTACAAAGAATTTCTTTGAGAACAGCTTCAAACGCCTGTGGAATGTGTATGTGCATATGTGTGTGCCTGTATGCATATGGACTCTTTATTTCTTTCTTCAGTTAGCCTTTGTTTTGTATCTCATATCATAAAATTGTGATACCACTTGATAGTGAACTTTGATATTGCATAATTGCTTCCCAATTAACATTTACTCATCACTGCTGACCTTGTTCAAAGTAAAAACCACCTCGGTAGCCCTGCAGCTGAGAATAAGCAGAATAGGAGTTGGCAGGCTAGCACTGAACTGTCTCTGCTCTGTGGGGGTCCTGATGCCTCCTTCTTACTGAGATGTGTCAGGTATGCGAAGATGGTCCCTGTGAGCATCAGTTATCAAGTAAAAAGTCATCAAATACCAAAGCTAGATCTCAGCAGCTAAACTGTCTTAAAATGTCTCCTTGGCTTTTAATGGGGGAACCAAGAAGAATATGGAATTGTGATATCTAAAGGAAAATATAGCTGAAACTCCCTCTCCTTTGATTATAATACATTTATTTGCACCTAATTGCTATCTGGATGTAAGACATCAAGACTTATACTCAATTAGGTATGTGTATGTTTGTGTTTTTCATACATGTTCACCCATTCATTTAGCACATACTCTTCAAAATAAACCACATAGAGTGTGTCTGTTGCTATAGTAATTATAAAAAACACCCAAAAGAAGGGGTCAAAGGGGGGAAGGAAAGGGACATCAGTAATAAAGTTAAATAATAAAGTTAAAAAAAAAAAACTTGGATGGCAATGATTATTTAATACTGCTTATGCATCTCTGGATCATCTGAGATTTATTAGCAGGTCCCCCGGGGCAGCTCTGTCCCATCTGTCCCTTACAGTCCTCATAGCCATGACAAGGTACGTAAGGACACGCAGATGCACTGGGACCAATGACAGCCTGGCCCAAGAGCTGCTAACATGCTGTCTGCCACCTCTGCTTCATTGTATTGGTCAGAGCAAGTCAAGTCGCCAAACCCAAGATCAAAGAGGGTGAAGTGGGGGATAGACTCGGCTCCTTTAGTAGGAGGAGCTCCAAAATCACATGGAAAAGGGTGTAGGTACAAGGTGGTTGAAGAATTATGCTCAATACTGCCATCTGCACCAGACCATCTATTCATCTTTTATGGAGAAATAAAAGTTGCATAAGACCATAAAAAAATAATTTTTTTAGGGGGACTTCAGACCTGAGTTCAAATCCTTCCTAGCTCTAGCCTGGAACAATCAGCATAACCTCCACATGAATAAACAGGAAATAATAACAGTAGCTTCTCAAGAATTCTATAATTATTTAAAGACATAATTTATGAAGAGCAGTTAGTCCATCATAGTTTTCTAAGAAGTAATGACAAATTATTATTATTATCACCATTGTCACCATTATTATTGTTATTATTCGAACCTAAAAATAGTGGGGGCTTTTATTCTATAGAAGTTGGCATACTCAATTTATTCCTCAAATTATGCTTCCAGATGTGAATCATTCCATCTCTGTCCATAGAAGGAAACCAAACAGAACGAAATTAAAACTGGGGACCTCATGCGCTTCTGCATCATTTCTGGCCCACACGGCTCTTTAAAGGAGAATCTCTGTGGAATGAAATGCAGGGTCTCAGTAGGAAATTTGGAGGGAAGCTTGGAAACAATAAATTCATATAGGGAAATCAAAGATCTGTTTGCAGTCAGTTACTGGGGAAAATGAGTTCTTTTGCTTTTGGAGTCGTTAGTTTGTTTTGAACTCATTTGGAGAACAGGTTACTTAGAAGGGTCAGTGGTTGAATAGGTGGCCGGGGCTGGTACCTGTTCAGGTAGCTGCTGGCTTTCTCAGGGTTGGATCTGCTTGGAAGCCTGCGTTTACCACCCTGCAGCCTCAGCCCTGTCTCCTCACCGCTTTTTCCCATTCTGAGACCCTCCTGATATTCTCCTGTCATTTTAGCCAGAATATGTACATATATTTGTGACACATTCATAAGTCAGAGAAAATAGACATAAATAAACCTCTTTTTTTCTCAATTGAGCACAAACTTGAAGTTGTCTTTTGCATATTTCTTGCATAACTAAAGTAATTGTTTCGTTTTCTACTAAGCTAAATGTATTCCTTTTCCACTGAGGTTGTATTTGAATGATAACAATTTAATTAATTTTTAACAAAGGACAATTCAGAATAATTCAAAATTTTAATCTAGATGATTATACATAATAAATTAAATTAATGTTATTGGTTCTCTTGATTGTTTAAGTATATGTAGAGCCTCAAATTTCTTTCTTTAAACTGTTTTCTGAATCTAGCACCTTTAATTGTCTCTCCTTCTACAGTAAAAGTCCTTGTTTTTTCTCTTATTTGAACTTCCAATTTTTACATTTCTGTATTGAATTATAGTTGCAAAACAAAACACCTCCCTTCTAAACCATGGTGTCAAACAAACAACAGATAGACAAACCAAGCTGTCGGTGTACATTCAGGAAATGGTAACTGAAAGCATGCAGAGAACTTCCAGGGATGTTGCTAGAAGGCGTTGGTGGGTGCCTACCTGGAGTAAAAGCATACATTGCTACTTCTATTCGTCCCTCTCCTGAGGAGTCCTCCTGGCCTCTCGCTCTGAACTCTGCGCCCAGAGATGGACAACCTGTTCGACAGTGGGAAGAGTGCTCATGGGAACGAGGAGGTGCTTAAAGAGCAGGGCCTTTCTCAGCTGTTTGCCAAGCTGCACTTGCAAACACAGCAGAGCCCCTCCCTGTACGTCCAGCCCCAGCTGGTGAGCCCACCTGGCTCTTTGGAGGCATTCACTTTGAGGATGTGGATGAGAAGCAGCTGGGGGGCCCTCCATGCATTGGCAGCTGCTTCCAAGTCTTCGGTTTCTCTAGCTTCAGTGAGCAGCTCTGGGTCATTTCTGTGGAGCCCAGACACTCCTCGAGATGATTCAATCCAAAGCATCAGATATGACCCTGAGATTTTTTTTTTTTTTTATCTGAAGTTACAGTATAGGAAGTAGCTTTGTGGTCCACTTACAAGTTGATCTCTGTGGAGCTTCAGCTCAGGAATCTAAGGAAGAACAGCCCTGTTGGCTTGTACTGTGAGCACAATATTGTCACTATTATTTACACTTTTCTAAGCTTAACCTGGCAAAAATTCAGTCTGCCTCTTGGGGATGCAGCTTTTCTTTAAAGCAAGAATTGTAGCGTTTTCCTAATATAAACGCACATACAGGTTTTGTAACATAAAACTCCTGCAGGCATTTGCTGATGTTTCCCTTCTGGCCTAAACTGCTGGGTGTGACTAGTTTAAAAGCTGTCAAAATGACTTAAAACAGTTATTAAAACCACTGGCTGCCTCGCTGCCAGAGGGCAATAGTGTTCCATAAATAGTCTGCATTGCAACAGTGCTCAGAGCAACACTGAGCCGTCAAACCTAAGGGCAGCAGGCATTTTAAACACACAGCAAAGTGCAATCATATGTAGAGTCCCGCATGTAAGTAAATGGAAACATTTTTTGCAGCAGCAATTTGGGCAATAGGTACAAATGAAACATAGGTATTTTCAGTATCTATTTGAGCACCTAAGTGAACATGTAATTGCACAATGAGCCTTTCACAGCAACTCAATTAAACATGTAAATTATTGTCAAATGTTCCCAGCAGCCACAGAACATTTTCGGTGTCCAATGTCATTATCCTCTATTGGGCATTTGTGCATCGGAGTACACGTTTCTGTAATTAAATAGCAATTATTTTTACTTCCAGTCCCATTAGTAATATTTAAAATCGGAAGTGCTATATGGTCTTTCTTCTTTTTTTTATTGGCTGGGATTCATTAAAAGTTTAATGAAAATATACTTTATGGAATCAGGGGGTCTCCACAGAGGTACCTTTTAACATTCTCTTTCCTGGAAAGGTAGGGTGACTATGGGGTTCTCCTTTTTCTTTATGGGGTCTTCTTAAAGACAAAATCACATGAATGCATTCTTTTAAAATGTCTTTTAAAATATATATATATTTTTATTCGTTTCAGAGAGAGGAAGGAAGAGGGAGAGTGAGATGGGAACATCAATGGTGTGAAAGAATCATTGATTGGCTGCCTCCTGCATGCCCCATACTGGGGATCAAGCTCACAACTGGGGCATGTGCCCTGACCAGAAATCAAACCGTGACCTCCTGGTTCATAGGTGGACACTCACCACTGAGCAAACTGGCCAGCCTGAAATGTCTTTTTGAGGTGCTCCCCATAGAATTCACTTAGAGATGAGCTGCTGGTGGTTTACACAGAATATTATTAGGTTTAAGAAATTAATACCCAACAAGCACTAGCCCACAGTATTTTTTAAGCAACTGTCTATCCTATGAAACTGGTGATAGTTGTTTCTTTGGTTTAATTTATGGCATTGCTTGTAAAAGGTAAATGGACAAGCCCATGGCATTGTTCTGAGGTCCTCTGCATGTGTAGGTTGGAAAGAACTAAACGTAAGAAATCAGAACCTCCTTGTGGAGTAATGTCCTAGAGTGAATGGCTGAATTCACACCATGCGTCAGTTTCAATCCTTCCAAGAGAATTTAAGTAATAAGATATCATAAAATATTTATAATAAGCATAATCTATGATATGGGAGAACATTATTGTCAGCCTCCAATGTATATCTCCCACACAGTAACAAAACAATATCAGAATCAGAACAAACTAAACCCTACTAATAATTACTGAGTTAGCCAAATGAGATGGGGCCAAAACAGTCCATTCAACTGCTCTATTTTGATCTCTCCTTCTACTAAAAAAATAACTATTACTGTTTCTATTTTAAACACTTAGGAGCAGGTGACAGAAATCCTGAAAATATAAAATACACAGATTTCCACAGGGCATTCTTTTCGTTGTTTTGGTTTTACTTTCAAATAAATTATGTGAAGGGATGTGTTCTAAAGTTTCAAGCAGTTTAAAAAAAATCAAACTAATCCAATCAATTTCTCAGTAATTGACTTTGAAGAAACTGAGACAAGAGCAATGCAAACAAAGTGCTTTTAAATAAATCATAATTGCCCATGCAAATATCTCCAATAACTTGAGGGTTTAATCAGATGGCAATTTGAAAACCCTCTTGCATTTGGTAATGTGACAGGCAGCAGAGATGCAGAGGAGAAAGCAGTCTGGTAGGGATCATCTGAGACGGGAAAAGGAGGAGCTGGATTACCATCTAAAATTATCCAAAGCTGGAAAAGTCTCAGGTTGTTTGTGCATTCACCTTATTAGTGGAGACCTGCATATATATTCAACATTTCCAGCTTGTTTTCAAGCCTTTGAATTGATCTGGAATGGTTACAGATTGCCTTTTCCCCTTCAGACGATAAAAGCATTTTTGTACTCAACAAGGAGCAGGTGCTGTTGGTTATTCAAATTCGGAGCATGTTACGGCTTCTCCCCACAACTTCCTTCTCTATTTCATGCTGGTGTCCTCATGTCTTCTCTTGCCACCCAATCTTCTACTTTCTAATTACTGGAAACCTTTCAAAGGAGTGCACTTGTGTAGCTCTAGATGCTGCAACCTTTAACAATGTTGTTTCACTCCTGCTCGAGGGTTAAAAATCAATATGGTGTGTGACTTCCTTGTGATATTTTTTTCTGAAACCAAGAAGCAAAGTACTCCACTTAGTGCAGTTTTAATTAAACTGAATACATTATGAAACACTCTCCTAATTTGCTTTGCCTAGAAAATGTTTTTTAAAGTGTTACAAATCAATCAACTAATTGAGCTGTGTAGTAGGAAATGCAGATGGCATCTTGTTACTCTGTGTTTTTACTCTGCCAACCAAGTGCCTCTTCAGAGACAGGGTTTGTGATGGGGCTGGCAATTTGCATCCCATGGCAGCAGTGGGATGTAAGGTTGTGGCTTTGAGCAGCACCAGGTTAACAAGAAGCAACAACACAGAATGCACTGACCGAGGGCAGAGACGGTGTGTGTTGATGGTGGCAAGGGGAGCTCCTGGCAATCCCAGCTGCTATCTATTCTAATTGGACCAAGAGCAGATGCTTTTATCTGCCTTTTCAGAGTGGATCAACAGAGAATAGGGCATACCTGCTTTGGGGATTTATCCCGCCCCACCCCCCAAATATTAAGGTTAGTCTCCTGCTGTGACCTTTCAGTTTAATTTCATATCAATTCAGTATCCAGCACTCTATGGTGCTTGGATGGCATGCTGAGTGATGGAGGAGGGGAGATCATCACTTTTGAAGGGCTTTTCATTTAACAAACATTTATTGAGCATCATCATTATTATTATTATTATTATTATTGAACAAGTAGAAATCCTTAGGCACAAAGTTAGGTGCATGATATTCAAAGAAAAAAAATAAAGAATGTGGCTGCTCTCAAGGATCTTCCAGTTGAGTGGGAAACAGATATGTCAACAATCACTGTGATATATTGTTTTATGTTTTTCATGAAAGCACGTATGAGACAAACACAGGAAAAGAGCTATCTTTGCTTGGGAAATGTTTGAATCCTTTATAGAAGAATCAGAAGGTAGAGTGTATTCTACTAGGGCAAAGGCATATGGGCTTTGGGTAATGGGGAAAGTTAGCATCATCAGAAGTGTAATGTCTTTTCTTTTTTTGGTAGCTATCCAACAAGCATCTGTCTACAACTCACATTCTGACTATTCTCCTCAATCCTGAATTCTAAATTTATCCTTCCTCTCACATTAGAGATGATTGTTCCAGTTTAAAGCATTGCTTTGTGATACTTAGGACTGTTGTTATATCAGCCCACATCTGAAATGCACCATGGGAAATTCTGATGACTCAGCAGCCATATGCTCACATGCTTTAGAAACATTGACTAAGATTTTATCAGAACCTACTTAGTTTCCTAGTGATGCCATAATCAACCACTTCAAAGTTCCAAAGCCTGATACTCAAGAGTTAGGATATGCCAATAAAAGGTAAACAAGTAAAACTGGGAAGAATAACCTATACCATTGCTATTATTACCTTACTATCAATCAATACTTACTATCTTTACATTTTAAATGAACTTGCCATTTGAAAGAATGACTATTCAAATATTGAAAATCTGAAGGATAATTTATTTAAACATATAAAGGAGGCTAAAGCCAGGTTTCAGTCATTTGAGTGATGTTTGATAAACTGCTGCTTCTTTGTACTGACATTTAACAGTTTCCAAAGTGTGGTCCCCAATCTGCAGCATCAGTATTCCCTGGTAACTTGTTAGACATGCAAATTCCTAGGCCTACTGAATTAGAAACTCCGAGGGTGGGCCAAGGCTCTTGTGTTTGAAGATGTCAAGGTGATTCTAATGTAGGCTAACTTTGAAAACACGTCGCTAGTTTTAATATAATGCCCAATGCATCAACGTGTCTCTTGAAATTAGTTCTATTTAGATAGTGCTAAACAGCAATAACAAACACATTATTTCTAACCAAAGTATATTAACTTGCTTATGAAATGCTAATGAACCAATTTTTCTGATTTCTTTTTCTGAAGAGATCATGATTTTTGGCTACATGTAAAAATAAACAAAAAATGAACTTTAGTTGAGAGTCATTGGAAAAAACAACTTGACTTATTATTTTACTTTTCAGTAAATAATATTTTGCTTTTTCTATCTATTACAAATTATATCTATAACATTATGATAGGTGCAATGATTTAATATATACCATTCCCTCCATTCATTAAGTAACTATTGTATATCATTTATTATATTTTCTGTCTTCTTATATATTTTTCATCTTCTTGATCTGTCAGATTTTAGGAGAGAAATACTAAAATATCTCATGATCATTGTGAATTTGTCAACTTTCTCCTATAATTCTGTGAATTTTTACTTTATAAATTTTAAAGTCAAGTTGTTAGGTACATGTAGGTACATAACTTTGTTTATTCTATATTCTTTGTAAACTCTTGTCATTCAGGAGGAAATGGTTTAAGATCCACATGGTCAATTGCACTTGCTTTGCAAAAATGTACTAGCATATTACTATATTTCGCTCCCACTCTAATCCACAATCATTCTCTGTAGCCAAATCTTACTCCCAGAGCTCATCCTCCCACACTTAAGGTGACTCCGTACATTGCAATGATATAATGTGCACACTGTAGCTACATGAACAATTATGACAGAAAGTGCTTTGTGAGACACTGTGGATCAGATAAGCTTCCTTAGGACTAGGACAACAAATAAGCAAGAGAACTCAGCAAAATGGAATACCCCATTATGCAGGGGTAGCTGCAAAGATCAGTGCAATCAATGACATTTGAGTTTGTTTCAGCACAGGAACAAAGTTTGTTCATTCAAGAGTAACCATGCAACTAAAAAATAGCATCTTGCATCAGGGAGCACATCACGTAATTTCAAAGTCATGCTCTTTGATAGAGAAGTTGGTATGACTGATAAGGTATTAATGTCTAAAATGAACTTATACAACTCATAATCAAGAAAAAAAACAATCCAATTTAAAAATAAGAAAGGACCTGAATAGACACTTCTCCAAAGAGGACATACTGATGACCAATAGACACATGAAAAGATGCTCAACCTCACTAATCCTCAGAGAAATGTAAATTAAAACCACAAAGAGATATCACTTTACACCTGTCAGAATAGCTCTAATACATAAATCAACAAGCAAGTGTTGGAGAGGAAGTGGAGAAAAGAGAACCCTGGTATACTGTTGGTTGGAATGTAGATTGGTGCAGCCACTGTGGAAAGCAGTATGGAGTTACCTCAAAAATTAAATATGAAACTGCTTCATGATCCAGTGATTCCACTTCTGAAAATATAACCAAAGAAACCAGAAACACTGATTTGAAAGGATATATGCATCCCTATGTTCACTGTAGCATTATTTGCAATAGCCAAGATTTGGAAGCAGCTGAAGTACCCATCAGTGGATAAAAAAACTGTGGTATATTTATACAGTGGAATACTACTGAGCCTAAAAATGGAAAGCTTACCTTTTGCAACAACAGGAATGGACCTGGAGACGATTAGGCTAAGTGAAGTAAGCCAGTCAGTGAAAGACAAGTACCATATGATTTCACTAATATGTGGAATCTAATGAAAAAAATAAACTAATAAGCAAAATATAAAGAGACTAATAGTTACAGAGAACAGACTGACAGCAGTCAGAGGGGAGGGGTTTGGGGCTCTGGATAAAACAAGTGAAGGGATTCAGGAAGAAAAACTAATCTCACAGATACAGACAACAGGATAGTGATTACCAGAGGGAAAAGGGATGTTGGGGGAGGTAGAAGAGGATAGAGTGGTGACAAATTATGATGGAAGGAGACTTGACTTGGGGTGGTGAACACACAATATAATATTTAGGTGATGTATTATAGAATTGTACACCTGAAACCTGAATAACTTTTTTATTCAATGTCATTCCAATAAATTCAATAAAAATTTTAAAGATCAGGTAATTTTCAAATAAAATCTTGGATAAAAATCAAGAGCAAACTCTATGCTGCCTACAGGAGACTCACTTCAGCTTATGGACACACAGACAGAAAGTAAAGGGATGGAAAATATATTTCATGCCAATGAAAACTAAAATAAACTAGGGTAACTATACTTATAACAGACAAAATACATGTAAAGACAAATACTGTAATAAGAACTAAGTAAGGTTTTATATATGATAAATGCGTTAGCCTAACAAGAGGAATTAACACTTGTAAATGTTTATGCATTCAACATATGGACATCTAAATATATAAAGCAAATATTAACATTTTTGAAGGAAGAAAGAGTAATACAATAATAGTAGATGAATTCAATACCCCACTTTCAACAATGAACATATCATTCCCGCAGAAAACCAATGAGAAAACATTGGACTTAAACTACACACTACAGCAGATGGATGTAAAAGACATATAGAGGACGCTGTACTCAACAGCAGGAGTACACATGAAACACTCTCCAGGACAGATCACATGTTATGTCACAAAATAAGTCTTAGTAAATTTAACAAGATTGAAATTACATGAAGCATCTTTACTGAACACAATTATATGAAACTGAAGGCAATTATAATAAGAAAACTAGAATACTCATAAATATGTAGAAATTAAAACCATTCTCCTAAAAAACAAATGGATCAAAGAAAAAACCAAAAGGGAAATAATATATTGAGACCAATGAAAATATTAACATAAAATACCAAACTTATGGGATGCAGTAAAAGCAGTCTAAGAGGAAAGTTCACAGTGACAAACACCTACATTAAGAAATAAAATCCTATATAATAAAAGCCTAATATGCAAATAGACCAAACAGCGGAATGGCCAGTGGAACGACTGGTCACTGTGATGTGCACTGACCACCAGGGGCAGAAGCTCAACACAAGAGCTGCCCCCAACCTGCAGGCCACAGGCCAGCCAAGGCGGGTGCCAGTGGGGCCCCCAATTGCCCCACCAGTTGCCCTGCAGAGGGAGGCAACTGGCGATGGCGGCTGGGGATGGGGGGTGGGGCTGGCAAGCAGGCCACGCCTTGCAGGCCAAGGTGGGTGCCAGCAGAGATTCCCCCTGATTATCCCACTGGTCGCCCCACAGATTGGCCCTGACTGCCGGCCAGGCCTAGGGACCCTACCCATGCACAAATTTTGTGTACTGGGCCTCTAGTATCTAATTAATAACCTAACTTTATAACTCAAGGAACTGGAAAAAGAAGAATAAACAAAGCTCTACTTTAGTAGAAGAAAAAAAAAATAACGAAGATCAGAGCAGAAACAAATTGAATGAAGACTAAAAATAAAATATAAATCATCAGTGAAACTAAGGGCTGATTCTTTCTTTCTTTTTTTTTTAATTTTTATTGATTTTTTACAGAGAGGAAGAGAGAGGGATAGAGAGTTAGAAACATCGATGAGAGAGAAACATCGATCAGCTGCCTCTTGCACACCCCCTACTGGGGATGTGCCCACAACCCAGGTACATGCCCTTGACCGGAATCGAACCTGGGACCCTTGAGTCCGCAGGCCGACGCTCTATCCACTGAGCTAAACCGGTTTCGGCTAAGGGCTGATTTTTTTCAAAGATAAACAAAATAGGGATGGCATTTATTTATTTATTTATTTATTTATTTATTTATTTATTTATTATTTTTAATTAAGTATTATATTTGTACATATCTTACCACCCTGAACGCGCCCTATCTCGTCTGATCTCGGAAGCTAAGCAGGGTCGGGCCTGTTTAGTACTTGGATTGGAGGGATGGCATTTAATGCCAACATATATTTGAGGTTCATATGTACAACTGATAGCAATTGAGACCCTGTGGGATTCTGTCATTTGCCACAATGAAATGCTCATATGTTAGGGAAAAAATAGGTCTGGGTAGTGACAGAGAGTCCTGCTTCTCAGCAGGGGCAGTATTTCCACAACACTGCATGGGTCCTCCTTTGCTCACCATTGGGTGGTGGTGGAGGTGAGGTAATTTGAATATCAAATTTTAAAGTTAATAAATAGTCATATTGGTAAATGTATCTCTGCAGAAAGGTAGTGAAGATATTTAATAGATAAAATTGACCTGACAATGCACTTAAGGCACACAAAAGTAGTACACAAACATACCTGCAAATTTCTCATTATCACACACTTGAAATACTCTGGGGAGTTGGCTTTTATTATATATATATATATTTCAGAGAGGAAGGGAGAGGGGGAGAGAGAGATAAACATCAATGATGAGAGAGAATCATTGATTGGCTGCCTCCTGCACACCCCACACTGGGGATTGAGCCTGCAACTTGGGCATGTGCCCTGACTGGGCATTAAACCATGACCTCCTAGTTCACAGGTCCATGCTTAACCACTGAGCCACACCAACCAGGCAGGAAATTGCTTTTATGTAAACCTGTACCATCCCACACTCTGTCAATTGTATCTGCATTTGCATTAGAAGAAATGTATGATGATTAATATCCTATTTTATTTACTCAGTAGCTTTTTAAAAATGAATCTAAAGTTACAGCCTAAATAGTAGCTAAAAGAAATAAAAACTGAAGAGTTATTTTAGTTAATATCAAAAGGTAGGCAGATGTCAAACCGCACCATCAGTAAACTAGTTGTTAATTAAAAACAAATTCCTTAAGTCTTTATTTTATTTTTCCATTTCCTCTGGCAACAAAATTTAGTAAAAATAGAAGACAAAGCCAAACACAACCTGGGTAGTGAGTTTCTTCTCACACTGATTTTCTATATTATGGGTTCTTCCCTCTCTGCACTAAATTACTATTTATCTGTGCAAAATGAAATACAAACTGAAGAGGAGATTACTCAGATAATATAGGTCAAAAATAAGTTCCCCAGAAACATGCAGATTGAAGCAAACATGTTTTCTATGGTTCATATCATCCTGATAATTGCCTTAATTCTCCACTTCGTTTTGCTTCTGTGGACAGCTTAATGGCAATTAAGATTTTTTTGGATCTTCATCATGAGAATACATGCTCAATTAAGGCTTTTTCAGATGAGTCAGAGATAGAAAATCACTGTAGCTGTAAGTGATGTATGCTCTCCACTCCCAGCCACTTGCTGGCCTGTAAGTTTTCAGACACAACTTGAAACACAGAAAATATTTATAATGACAAACTGAAAAAAAAATCAGTAATTCATGAAAAACAAGTAATTTTGTCCTTACCAAAGTATCAAATTAAAATCCAGCTACTGTCTGTGGGTAGGGGCCCATACTATTATGAAAATCATTTGCAAGGAAACTGCTATTTTTCAGGCAATCATTTAATTATTAATTATTAAATAATCAATTAGTGTATTTATTAACTCATTTATTCATTCTTTTAATAAATATTTACTAAACCAGTACCAGATGCTATTCTAGGAGCTTAGGATACATCACTAAGCAAAAAAGCGAAGTCTGACCTCATGATGTTTAACACTCTAGTGAGGAGGTGGGAAGCCAACTAAATAGTAGACATACTAAATAGATAACTTCCATATCGTGTGTCAGCATGAAAAGTGCTATGGAAAATGAAGAAATAGAATAAGCTGAAAGGGTCAGGGACTTATTGGAGGGGCCATATTGCTTTCTTAAATATGATGACCAGAGCAAGACTCATTTCAAATGTGACATATGAACAAATATTTGAAGAAGGTGGGAGAGTTACCCAGGGGGCCACCTGGGGATAGAGGATTTCATGCTGTATAAACATTTAGAACCAGGGCCTGAAGCAGTGCTATATCTGATATGTGTGAGGAACAGCAAGGAGGCCAGGGTTTGGAAGCACAATGTAAACAAGAGGTAGCAGGATTTGAGAATCATGTTGGTCATGATAAGGACTTAGGCAGTGATTTTGAATGAGGTGGAAGCCACTGGAGAGGTCTGAGTAGAGGTGTGGTTTACTCATGCATTGATAGGAGACTTTGGGAAAAGACAGATGGCAAAGGCGAGAGATGATGGAAACTTAGGACAGGATAGTAGCTGTGGAAGCTGCACAAATTGAAGTTTGAGGCAACATGATTTTCTGATTTAGTAGTTATGGGATATGAGGGTAAGAAAGGAGTCAAGAATGACTTCCAACTTGTTATTTGAATACCTGGAAAAAGCATTACCATCAACTAGAATTTTAAAAGATTCCAGGTAAAATAAATTCTGGTGAAGATGAGGAGATCAGTATAGTTATGGCTGTGTTAAGCTTGAGAGACCTATAAATACCCACATAGAAAGGAAGAGTGGTAGCTGACTATATGTCAGAAATGTGGGGAGTTTGGACAAGTGTCCATTTAGGATTTTAATGTTCTCCCAACTCCTCCTAGTACTTACTGTTCTTCTCAGGAAGAAACTGATTTTTTTTTGGCTTCCAAGGATTTGCTTAGGGAATGTTCATGGACTTGTCTTTTAAAAAAGAAAACTTTTTTTTTAAAATCATCTCCACTCTACAGGGAATAAATTTGACTAAGAATGCTCTAGATAACAATTATCTTACCTTATAATAGACAAATATGCAAATTGACTGCACCTTCGCCACACCCAAGCCACGCCCACCAACCAAGCCACGCCCACCAACCACGCCCACCAGGAAACCGTTGCAGGGACATTGGGGTGTGGCGGAGCCCAAGGCAGGGAAAGCCTCGGGTAGAGGCTTTCCCGGCCTTGGGCACCAGCGGGGAGCCTGCACGGATCGCAGGAAACCACTGGGGGTCGGCTCCTGAGATCCTTAGCAGGGATGTTGGGTGCGGCCGAGCCCAAGGCCACTGCCCGGGGCCAAGCCCCGACCCTGAAAGAAGGCAGAAGGTGGTGGCCACAGCCAAGGCCTGGGTCCCTGGTGCCGGCAGAAAACTGGTGCAGGCAGCCAGGTGAATGAAGGTCTATTACACGAATCTTTGTGCAAACGGGCTACTAGTAATAATCATAATAGCAGACTGCTATTGTTGTCATCAAAGGTTGTTTCTATCCTCCAGAGCCGTAGTTAGACTACATTTCTCAGCCTCCCTTGCTGCTTAAAAGAATCATGTGACTGACTTCTGCCCAATGGAACACAGATGAAGACCACAGGTAGCATTTTCAATCCTTGAGATTCCTCTTCCACACGTTCCTTCACAGTCTTTCTTTCCTTGTCTGACAGATGGTCATAGAAGATCCACAGGATTGTTCAGTGGCCCTGGGGGATGGCAGCACACTAACTGAAAGACCATGAAACTCCCAATAATTGCATGGAGCAGTTCTCCCATGCCAACCCATATTGGATTATGACTCAAAGGGGAAATAAATCGTGTTATGATAAGCTACTAAAATTGTGAAGTTGTTTATAGCATTTTGCATAACTTGACTAATAGAGAAATTGAATGTTTACTATGTGTTAGGAGTATTATGAGCTCTTGAGATATAATGCCATTATCATGCCAACTTTACATCTGTCCTTGAAGGCAGGAAGTAAAAGAGAGGTATAATTTTATATTCTCAATATTGTCATTGACTTCCTCTAGTTTTTGCCTTTCCCCTAAGCCCGTGGTTGGCAAACTGCGGCTCGCAAGCCACATGCAGCTCTTTGGCCCCTTGAGTGTGGCTCTTCCACAAAATACCACGGCCTGGGTGACTCTATTTTGAAGAAGTGGCGTTAGAAGAAGTTTAAGTTTAAAAAATTTGGCTCTCAAAAGAAATTTCAATCATTGTACTGTTGATATTTGGCTCTGTTGACTAATGAGTTTGCCGACCACTGCTAAGCTATTTCTATCTTGTATCACCTCGATCATGGAATTTATTTTCTCCTCTTTTCATCCCATTTTGTTTTCTAAAAATAAGGTGGGCTCAGCCCACTATTGCTGTCCAGTGTTAACTGGAACCTTATATTTGCTTAATAGATTTCTTATGTTTTTTTCTTACAAAACAGTCTATGCTCAATGCTAATGTTTACTTCCACTTCTGCATTTCTTTTCAACCTAGTTTCCATACTCACTACTGAGCTGAAAAACAAACAAAAAAAAGTGCTCAAGTCTCTCCCATGTGACACCAGGGTTGATGAGTCTCCTCTCCAACAAGGCATTTCTTTTCCTGTTCAGTCCTAGGACCTGACATCCTTTCCTTAACCCCAAGATTCACTTCCTGTAACACATCCCTTAAATTCTAGTGAGTGTGCCTCAGGTTTTGGGATTCTGTATACCTTCCCAACCACACCCTATGCATCTTCCTGAAAACATTTATTTCATTTTTCCATAATTGAGTTATTTGTTTACAAATACATTCTGTGAGATAGAACTGTGGGTCATTTTGTGCATTCTTTTATCCTATGAATACTATTTTCTATAGCCTCATTTACATTACCTTGATTCCTCTCTACTTTGCTAAACTACTCTTCGAAGTTTATCAGTGAGCTTTCCTGTTTCTCATTCTCAGCTTTTATCATTATTACTAAATACTGTGAAATATGTCTATTTTGATTTTTTTCCTCCCTCAGCTTCAGGGGCACTGTCCCAATTGGCTCTCTTCCTAGTCCTTTAAATTCTCTAACCTCTACTCATCCACTCTTATTTATCTGTCTGTCTCTCTGTTCATCCATCCATTTCTTGATTTATTTCACATACTGATTTCTTTTCCCATTCATTACATATATCTGTTCCTGAAGGTTCAGTTTTGAGCCACATTGCTGTCTTCCTAACCTCTCCTTAAAGCAAAGGTTCTCATCCAAGATGTTTTGGTACAGTGATTATCACTGGTAAATTACTTACCATGAGTTATCAGTGTTTGTGAATTATTATTTTTTAATAAATTAGAGGATTTAGAATTATTTTAATAGCAATGCCACTGTTCTCTCACTTTCTTGCGAGACATGGCATTATAGCTCTCACATAGAACTGAACATCATCATGCATATTGTCAGTCACGTGCTGACTGCTCCATGACAATGGAAACATTGTTGGTGTTCAACAGCATACTGCTGGTACACAAAGGTGTGCCTGGTAGGCAGTACATACATCATTGTCTCAATAAGTTTGCTTAATAACACAAGATATACTGTATTTTCCATGTATAAGATGCTATTTTTTTCTAAAATCATTAGACTGAAAATTGAGGAGCATCTTATACACGGAAGTCAGCCGAGGAGGGAGCCATGTGGGTGCACAGCTGCCCACACCTTGTCAAACAGGCTTCCTCCAATCATGAGCCTTATTGTTATTGATGCCAGCTGATGCCATAATTGGAGCTGGAGGTGGAGAGTGTGCAGGTGCAACAGGGACCAGAGCGTTCTGAGCCCATAACGATGTCAAAAAGTAAAAAGATAAATACTGGCAAGTGATTGTCTTACTCTGCAAAATTCAAACTGAATGTAATCAGCTATGCAAAAGACTATGGAAATAGAGCTGCAGAGAGACAATTTGTACCTCCTCCCACTGAGTGTATGATCAGACAGTGGAGAAAACAGGAAGAACAACTCCTTAAGATGCCAAAAAAGAAGAAGGACTTAAGAGGAAAACCAGCAAAATGTTTAAAATATTCATTTCTTAATTTTGGGTTGGAAAAGTGGGGGCATCTTATACACAGAAAAATGCGGTAGTTGAGAAACACTGATTTTAAAAAACTCATCTGCGTTTAGATTTTAATTACTCCATGAGGATGAAGGACACATATATTGATTTCCTGACCTGTTTCTTAAGTTTGTCTCCCCATATGCCATCTATTGACTAGAGCTTTCTATTTGAATGCCCTGTAATCACTTTAAGTTGAAAATATCTAAAAGCAAGCCCATTATCTTCCAAAATTAATTCATATTCTCACGTTTTCTGAATTAGCAAGTATTGAATATTTGGATCAATCTTAGTTTCATCTTTCTTTTTCACCCCTATATATCAATCTTATATCAAAGCCAATCAATTATTCCTTCACTGAAGTTCTATACATTTTTCCCTTATTGCTCCTACCACAAGCCTAATTTAATTTAGGCCTTGATTGTTGAAATTTTGGTCACTCAATTTTTATTTTTTCTGCATTTTAAGCTAGTCTAGCTTTCTTAAAAATATCATTTTCAGCCTGGCTGGTGTCGCTCAGTGGTTGAGTGTCAACTTATGAACCAGGAGGTCACAATACCATTCCAGGTCATGGCACATGCCTAGTTTATGGGCTCCATCCCCAGTGAGAGGCATGCAGGAGACAGCTGATCAATGATTCTTTCTCATCATTGATGTTTCTATCGATCTCTTCCTCTCCCTTCCTCTTGAATATATATATATATATATATATATATATATATATATATATATATACACATACACACACTAGAGGCCTGGTGCATGAAATTCGTGCACGGGGGTGTGTGTCCCTCAGCCCAGCCTGCACCCTCTCTAATCTGGGACCCCTCGAGGGATGTGTGACTGCCCATTTAGGCCCGATCCTACCGGGATCAGGCCTAAACGGGCAGTCGGACATCCCTGTCACAATCCAGGACTGCTGCCTCCCACTGTTCGCCTGCCTGCCTACCTGATTGCCCTTAACCGCTTCTGCCTGCCAGCCTGATCACCCCCTAACTACTCCCCTGACAGCCTGATTGATGCCTAACTGCTCCCCTGCCAGCCTGATTGCCTCTAACTGCCCTCCCCTGCCAACCTGGTCACCCCTAACTGCCCTCCCCTGCAGGCCTGGGTCCCTCCCAACTGCCCTTCCCTGCAGGCCCGATTACCCTCAACTTCCCTCCTCTCCTGGCCTGGTCATCCCTAACTGCCCTCCCCTGCAGGCTTGATTGCTCCAACTGCCCTCCCTTGCAGGCCTGGTCCCTCCCAACTGCGCTCCCCTGCTGGCCATCTTGTGGCAGCCATCTTGTGTCCACATGGGGACAGCCATATTGTGTGTTGGAGAGTGATGGTCAATTTGCATATCATTCTTTTATTAGATAGGATATATAATTTTAACTCAAATTCATACGACTTCCATTTCCTCAAAAATACATTTTAACCTATACAAATATTCATTTAGCTTGAAAAATTTACCTTTCCCCATTTATTTACCTACATTATCTATTCTAGTCAAATTATTCTTCTGTTAGTTCTTATAAATGACATTTGTGATCCTTCCCCCAAGATGTTCTCACAATCTTTACTCAGCCAGAACTTTAATTTCTTTTCCACTATACACATCTGGATTAGTCACCTTTAAGTCCTAACTCCAATTTTGTCAATTTCATGAAGCCTTACCTGGTTATCTCTATTCCAAGAAATGGCAACTCTATTAATATTGGTGAGTCACAGGCCTTTACTTTCTAATACTCTTCACAATTAATTATGCCATACATATGGCACTTGTTTTAGAGTCCCTTTGAATTTGTCTCTCACTGTGAATGTGGGTCTTTACAATATGACTCAACAATCATGATTATAAAAAATGAGAAACCAATGGTACAGAGCAGCTATAATGTGCTTATGCTATTTGTATTATGTTAAGTAGTCTTCACAATAGTTATACATGGAAGTATTATTATTCTCATTTAATAGACAGGAAACTAAGGCTCAGATAAGTTAAGTTTCAGCTAGTAAATGGCTGTTGGGGATTGGTACTATAGTGCCCAGGTCCTTTTCTCTCTACTGTGGTATCAAATCTCTGATACAGATACATGCCCCCAAGAGTTTTGTATAGTTTAGAGCACATAGTAGGTGTTGAATAAAAATATATTAAATAAATGTTGGAATTTGGACACTCCTTTGAGGACACAGGAGGATATATGGACTATATTGGTTCATCCTCTAATTGTGATGTTGAGGTCAAAATAACTTCCTCATTTCATGGCAAAGTAGGAGAGATAAAGCCTGGATATCCAATTTGTTCCTTTATTAAGTAACAAAATAAAGATATAACCAAAGAAAGAAAAAGAAAATTTACACTGAAAATTTTCACCAACCCTTCCCAATAAAAAAGGAAAAGTAATGACAGCCAGTGGCATATCCTGGTACAGTATGTCATTGTTCCAGGTTAAAAGTAGTCAATTTCATTTGTTGAGCTGACTACCAAAAGTTAAAACTGTTCCAAATGAAATAGAACATGTTAGCAATGCTCTTCTGAATTCTCATGCAAAGTACTGAACTCTGGCATGGAACTTCTGAAAAAACTGACTCCTGCAATTTTTCCAGAAAAACTGTCAATGTGGCTTCTGTTAAGCTAAATTAAAGGGATTTTAGTTTTTATTAAAAGCAATTCATCTTTATTAAAACAATTCTCCCATATTCATTATGACTCAGACAAACAAATAAATTAGCCATTCGTTGGGACATCATGAGATTTTATGCACAAATATTTCAATTAAAAAACCCAAGTTGTTCAGCTAAAACTCCCTCATTTTTATCATTGATGCAATTTAAGATAATTACTGGTGTATTTTCTCAGAACTGAATCATTTTGCTATCATAATCGAGAGCAGTATGAAAAATTAATAGCATTGAATATTTTTATTTGAATCACAGAAGAGGGTAGGTGTATATTGAAGGAAATACTTGTAAATGTATGTCAGTGCAATTAATTAAAAGTAATTTTACATATAGACACATATCCCAGGAAAAATATAAAAGGAACAAGAGATAGGGGTAAGGCATCTCATTGAATGTGATTCTTATTTTCTGAAAGCATCCTAATTATTCACTCTATATCCAGGGAAAAAAATACTGTGGCAATATACTGTTTGCTTCAGAAAAATACCTCACACAGAATGTGCTAACTTTTCTAATGCCATCTATTTCCCAGTGAATTTATTTAAATCACATACAATCTTACTAACCGGGTGATCCAGGACAAGTCACTTAACCTCTCCTTTTGTCTGCCTTGTTGACCTTCATCAATTATGGTGACACATTTGGATAATGGAGAATTGTCTGAACCTTGGAAAATGACTTCAAGCCCATAGAACTCCAATTTGCTGACTCTACATGGACCCTGGACCATTCGTCTTGCTCTTTTGCCTTGGATCATTCCACTAATGCAACCCCTGCCAACCTCACCCAGAATTCCAACCTCACCCAGGGCTTGGTACCTTTGCAAAGGGCACTGACACCAACATCTAACTTTTTCACATGTCAAACTTCTACTCAGCCTTTAAGAGACCCTCTGTAAACTTGTCTGACATCACTGTTTCTCTCTCCCACCCATGTCAGGTAAGTACTCTTTCCATTGTGATCCTGTAGCACTCAGTATACATCTCTATTTGAACACAAATTGCCTAGCACATAATTCCTGGTTCTTGTGTCTCTTCTGACCATGGAGTGATTCTTGAGATCTACGTCCTATTCACCACCTAATGGCCTCAAATGGCTGGCAATTGTGAGTGTCCTTTTGATCTATAGTTATCTCCAATGTCTTAAGGTGACAGAACTTTCATCCAAGTAAGGAAATAAGGCAGAAATCCAGATAATGAAAACAAATGTACCTCTCTTTGGTCCCCAATTCAGTCCTTAGTTCATATAGTCATTGGTATATTTGTGCATATGTAATGCATAGGGTTGGTGGTGGACTGGACCTGGCTTGCTTAAATGCAGCATCTAATAGCCACTGTCAGGGCATTTACTCTGGGTTGTTCTTATTAGTTAGGTGATCTCTGACTGCCTCTGCCCTGCCATCTGTTAAATGGAGAGTATGAAGCTCCTCAGGATTGCTGTGAATTAAATAAGATGTTTCATGTAATGAGTTTAAGACCACACTGGCACACAGCAGTCACTATACAAGTGCTAGCAGCTGTTGCTATTATCATCATCTTTGATAATATTATTAAATTTCCCTTTTGAGAGGCAGGACACATGAGGATGCTGACTTCATTATCTTTCTTTGGCTTTAAGAAAGCCTTCCATAGCTTCAGAACAAAAGGGGGTGAAAAGCAATGAGTTAGATTCTAGTCTCTCCTTTTCTTTAAATTTAATTTTATTTTTCCATCACCTTTCTAGTCTTTTTTAAGATGCCCTTTACTTTTCTTATCAGGAAAGCCCTGGAGATAGGAAAAGAAAGGGACAGAATGCTACTGCCTTCTGAATTTGCTACATTACACTTTTGCAGAAGAGATTTTTTTTTTCTAACAGAAGACCGCTGTCTAGAAATATGAATAAGGACATGTTTTCTAAAACTAAGCCTCCATTGTGTTCCAGACACTGCTCTAGACATTGGGGATGAAGTAGTGAACTTTAGATGCCCTCAAGGGTCTTTCACTCTAGTGGCTGGTACTTCTCTATATCTCATAACCTGAATGATGCATTATAGGATGACAGCATTCAACTGTCTTCAGTTTTACCCTTTGTTTTCAGTTATATATTTGCAATTAGAGCCCTTAAAGTTGAGAGAGAAAAGCAAGAGACTAGAGAATTATTTTTGAACTAAGTAGCCACATGACCCAACAGTTCAAGTATACTTATTAGAAGAATGTACATGAAGACAAGTTACTCACGATCGTATGTGTGTCAGTGCCTTTGTCAGGCTGATTGCAAAGACATCCTCATGGACAGGCATCACATGAGAAATACAACTGCCAGAAGGCCAAGAACAGTGGAAGGCTGGGAAAGGGAACCTGCTTACTGAAACTCAGTCTACCCAAGGACCAATTTTCCCGATGATTAGTTGAACAATTTTAATGAGAAAAGATAAGCTTTTGCTTTACCATTGCCTGTGTTCTTGTCCTAGAGATGGCTAGGCAAGTGCGACAAACCAGTTCTAAGATAATATGCCACAAGTGATTTGGTAACAAGGGTAGGGCAGGGGCCAGAGTAAACTCAGGATATAAGTTCCCTAGAATATAAATAAAAAGACAGTAAACTGCATTCAAGAGAAAACCTGTGCATTTTTCACATGTAAAAATCAAAGGCAAAGAAACATTGACGTCAGAATTCAAATAAAAATCCTAGCATCAGATCTACACATATGTAGACATGAGTTACATAACAAGGTGTCAAGGCACAAGAACAGATTTAAATGAGGCAATTGGATGACAATCTAGAAAAGAAATGAAATTGTATCTCTAGTTCATACTTGACATTACTAGGCCTATTAAAGATATAAACACAAAAGGCAAAACCACAAAGCTTTTAGAAAAATGATATAGGATAATATCTTTATGATCTTGGATAGAAAGATTTTCATAAATAGAATATTAAAAGCACAAACCATAAAGGAATATATTGATTAATTTAAATTCATCAAAATTAATACATTTACTTCATTAAAGAACACCATGAAGACAGTAAAAACTAGTCACAGAACTGGAAAAGACATTTATAACCCATATATCTGGTAGCATACAGAATAAATAAAGAACTCCTACAAGTAAATATGAAAAATACAGTCTGCACGATATGGGAAAAATGGATAGAAAACATGAGGATGTACTTCACAAAAAGGAAATCCAAATGACTAATATAATGGGATAGAAAAATATGCTCAAACTCATTAGTAATTAGAGAACTGCAAATTAATAATATTTTGAAGTAAAATAACTAGCACATTAGCTTCTCAAAATATTTTTTAAAATCTGATCATGGCTAATGTTGGTGATGGTGTAGAACTGCTGGTGGGAAGTATCAGTTGGCATAGCCTCTTTGGAAAACAGTTTGACATTTCCTACCAAACTCGAAGCTGTCAATGCCCCACCAATGAGACTCATGGCATTCACACTAGGAAAAAAAATTGCAAATATTTCCCAAGAAACATATCCAAAATTAATTAAAACATCATTGCCATATGCCCATTAAGAGTAAGATGAATATATAATTTATGGCACACTCATTTAATAGAATACTATACAGTATTAAAGATAAAACAATTATGGGTGGCTTAAAAAACCCAAAATGGATCTCATAAATATAGCTTTGAGAAAAAGGAGAGGGGGAAAAAACACAGGAAAAGTAAGCCATAATTTTTGGTATGACTAGTTAAGAAAGTATTATCACAAAGATAAAAAGAGTGGTTACCCTTAGGGGTGAAAGACAAAGCACAATCGAGCTTCTGTGTTATTGGCTAGTCCTCACAGTGATGACGGTTACAATGAGTATTTATAATTATTCTTTAAACCATTCAGATGTATTCAATGCACTCTTTTGATATATCACACAAAACTTATACACATTGTGAGATGATAAGTCAGGTAACATAAAATTTCCCTAAAACTTATTATAAAATTGTTCTCATTTTATAATAAGAACAAATAAAAATGATCAATTATATTATTGTAGGAAAGAAAATTCTACAAAAATACATGGAGGTGTTAATGGTTGTTTTCTTTGGATTATGGAACTCTTAATGTTGTCTTTTACTTTTTTGTATTTTATGAATTGTCTGTAATGATATACATTAAGTTATATAAAAATACATTTATTTAAAAACAACAGAGGCCAAGGAAGGGTCAAGTATAAAACTATATCTTCAAAAATGCTCAGAAATTGATCTTTTAGTAACTGATCACTTTAACGGATCTTGGCAAACAAACCTACATTTGCCCGATGATTCATACTGTAACATTCTATGAGGTCTGTGAATGAAGAGCCAATTGGTTCTGAAGAAAAACATTTTCTGTCTATGTTCATGTGTTACCGGACTGTAGACATACAAATCACTGCAATGCTCTCCAGAAAGCATACCTCCCAGCCAAGACCAAGATGTGCATTTAAGGGTGGCGATGGGCTTGTGACAAGCTTGTTAAGGTCTCTACAGAGGAATCTGCCTACATGCATAAATTATAAGGCATAACATAGATTCTCCAAAAACTTCTATAGAGATGGGTTTTGAAGTTTTAATTGTTTGGAATTTTTGGAAATGCTTAATTACCCTTAACATCTAAGCAAAGCTCAGTGGAGAGACACAACACAGAAAAACATACAACCTCAACATGAGTGGCTTAGGGAAGAAAACAGCTAAGCAATGAAGTGGGCTGGTCTTAATGGCCTCACTCGCCCTGCTGAGGAGAGCCTCTTGTTTAATTACATTTATATTTTAGGGGAGTTAAAACAGAAGCCTTGGCTTTATGTAATGTGTTAATCACCATCCCTTTATAACAGGCATTAATTAGGACTTTCCAAGCTTTTTGTCCCTTTGAAGAACAAAGGGGCATAATAAATAGGATAAGGGACCTTCTGTGAAGACTCATGCAGACATACTTCTCAGTGCCCAGAATCCAGTGTCCCAAACCAAAGAGAGTCGATTAAGCCAGCCAGCAATAGGACAGCAAATCTATGACTGGAATGCTAATCAAAATATAAATTGCACCATTAATGATATTTTGATTTTTTTTTTAATCAGCCAATGTGTTGAATACAAAGATGCATTGGTTGGTTGGCTCTATCAATTAAAACCTTGGGTTAGGGCAAATTGTGATTAATGTAAAGGAAGGGTATGGCCAGTTAAGTAATTACAAAATGTTTAGGATCTTAAAAATAAAATTTGGTAAAATGCAGAGATGTGTTTGTGCAATTAAAAAAGAAATTACCATTTTATGAGTATCCAACCAAACAAAAATTCATTTTTATTGTTATGTTTAATTTATTAACTGATTTATTTCTTGAATCTTGGTTGAAATGGATTACTTTCACTTTTGATATTCAAACTTGGCTTTCAGAAGACTCTGGGGTAGAACTAATTAAGTGGATTTTCCTTAATTAGGAAAAA
Source organism: Cnephaeus nilssonii (assembly GCF_951640355.1). NCBI lineage: Eukaryota > Metazoa > Chordata > Mammalia > Chiroptera > Vespertilionidae > Cnephaeus > Cnephaeus nilssonii. Next base: position 19,993,536 of record NC_137082.1, read on the forward strand.
TATCTATTACAGCTAATCACAATATAGTTGACTCCAAAGATGCTTATTTTATAGACAGCAAAACTCCAGAGTTCAATCATGACTATCATGGCATGTTAAGAACGAGTAAATTTTAAATATTTCACTGCAGAACTTCTTTACAGTCAGCAAATTATATAAATTCTTCTCCAGGAGCCTCTGCCTCAGAGCTTGCTCAAAATTCCTTATAATAGAACTGCCAGTCATTTCAGAGCCTATGGTGCTTCTTTCTTTAAAAAGCCATTATCCATAAATTTCTGATATTTACAGCCTGAACACGAAATAAATATAGTTTTTGTTCCATAGCATTCATGAATAAACAGTGGTATTTCTCTTTGTGTGTGCAGAATTAAATGCTTTGGGAAAGATTCATCACTCCAGAAGGATAATTTGAAGGACTGTATTGAAAAAAAATTCAGGCAAGTTAGGATTATAAAACTATTTAATAATCAGCGCTGATACAGGCCTGAAGATAGATAATTAGAAACTTTAATATGCAGAATGCCCTTTGAAAATATATCTGGTAGCTAATACCACCATCTTCACATCCAAAGAAGGGCAACTGAGTCGACATATGATAACCAAGAACCTTGTCCAAGGTTATGTGGAAAATGGAAGGAGAGATTTCGGTTCTCCTCATACATCTTCGCATTAGATTTACTGCTATCCTGCCATATAGTTTTGGAATATAATTGCCCCATATATGTCATGGATATGAGATGGAGAATTCTTAATATATCCATTGACTCCTGGAATGACAGCTGAAAGACAACACTTCCTGTCTTTTCCTTTTGGGGATTGGAGACTGAGAGCCAGCTTTGAGGAGGAAGAATTGCTGGTTTACAGAGTCCTAAAGTGCCTCAGTGAGTATTAGATAAAGGTACCCATCATGAACACAAGGGTTGGCAAGCAGAGCTTGGGTTCTATCTCTTGGAACAGATACTATATTTTTGTGACATTTGAAAGATCCCTATGCCCTTGGCATTGCCTGTTGGTATAAATGCTGCATAAAGAAGAAAACTCATAGTTGTAATTGAACTATGGTCAGGAGCCAATGCTTTTGGTAGAAATTAAGCCATTTTGACATGAGGTAATAAGATTAAAGGATACTTGGCTCATGTGCTAAGAATATAGAATGAAAACATAGACATTATCATGCTATTAAGTGACTTCCAGTCTGCCATGTCAAAGCCTTCCTCTCCCCTATGCCCACTCTTGTTGACCCCATCTTCCCTGCCAGCTATTTCTCCATTTCTCGATACATCTTAGAACAGAATTCTTTGAAAGAGATGTCTGTGCCTGTTGCTTACATTTCTTCTCTAAATTAGGCTTCCCTTCCTTGACTTCCCCAAAAGGACTGTTCCCAATGTCTTCCATTGGCGATTCAGTAGCCAATGACAAGGCATGCCACCCATCTTGTTTCTCCTCCTAGCTTACAGATGGCTCCTTCTAAGCATTCCCTTACAGGTACATCCTCCTCTCTCGGCTGTCTCGATCATTGAGTGCACCTCTTTGGTTCTTATATCCACAGGGCAGTGCTAACACATATCTAAAGGACTTAGACATTTGGAGGCCAAACTTCTGGCACAGTCTATTCAATGTTTTATACTTTCCCAATTGCTTATCTCCATGAGTCATGGGAGTACATAAATATTTAGTTCTATCCAACAGGGAAGATACCAGCTTTGTCCCTCACCTCTTTCACATTCATTGTCACAAGTATCAGTTAATGCTTTTATTTTCTTCAACTACTTAGTTCTTAATTCGACAGGGCAAGCAGACTATGGCTTTTCACTTGTCTCAGCTTATTTTTTAATATAGAGGAAAAATAAATAAAAATGATTAATCTTATGGTAAAAAAGAAATGATGACTCTAATTATTAGCCCTAGCCTTCTTAGGAAAAACAAATAAGCTTTAAAACACACACACACACACACAAAAAGCCTCTTCCTTTCTAAAACTAAAGGGACAAATTAAAAACCACTGTAATTATTCCAAGTGATAAATTTGTTACTTAATAAGAAAGAAATACTTATAACCAAGATATGGTCTCTTTAGTAGGTGCTGGTTCACAGCTGATCACAGTAATAGTCCTGCCGACACAATGGAATATGAGGGAGCAAGAAATAAATGTCCACAAGAAAAAGACAGATAATAGGTCACAGAAAATGTTTTGACCAACAGAGAATTGCTTTGCTTCTTGTGTCATTATATTTTCATTTCTTATTACACCTTCAGTTTCTTCAATTTCTATCTTTTCCTAATCATGTAAAATTTCTTTTCCCCTTCTTTTCAGGTAGAGTCTGTTATAAAGTGTTAGAAAGGATAATGCCTGAGAAATTGGTGCTCCGCAAAGAAAACCTGTTGATGGTTTTCCTGTTAGATTGTATTCTTTTCCTTCTGTTTCTTTGTTGTTGCTTCTTAAAAGTAGAGTCATCTTGTGATGAGAGAGGGGAAAAAAAGTGACAACAAAAAACAAGTTTTTAAAACTTGTTTAGAATTGGTAGAATATAAAGCTCTAGGGTCTTTAAAATACTGTCTTGAGTACAAAAGGCAGCGCCCCCTGCTGACCTGTTTATTAACCCTTTATAATGGTCGCCAGCGGCTCTCCAGCTGGTTTTGTTGGAACCTTTCCAAGTAAGTCTGGGAAATATAGGGATGAGTCTGAAACATTTGATTGTAATCAAAATGTGAACACATATCTAGAATTAGCCAAGTTTTAAGCAGTTTAAACTGGCTGAAAAATCCGTGTATTTGGAGTATCAGATACTCCAAATCTGCTATAGAATAAAACCATTCACAGAAGAGATTCTTACTGCAGTCATTTATGAAAGAACCCTATTAACTGTAAAATAACATTAATAAAAGCAATTAATCAGATAACATTTTTGAGCAGCTATTCTGGGGAAGTTTTTACATATCTATTTAAATGGTAGTCACTCCTATGAGGTAGTTGAAGGAGAATTAGCTGATGACCTTCCAATATACATTATATGTAATGAATGAAGATAAATAATTTAATAGTTTTATTTATATTTTGGACTATTAAAATGTAAAATGCTATAATGTGCATAATTTGAAGTAAAATGGCAACATACTATGTAGAGTAGTATTTTAAAAATCTTTATAAAATCTTAATAAAATTGTTTATTACTATATGAATGGTGAAATTGATGAGGCTGAACAAAAGTCTTTAATCTTTTTATAAAGTGGGAGGTGATAAAATGATCTATCTCCTAAGATGTGACAACTAAGTCACTATAAAAACAACAAAAACATCAAGCACAAACTTAGAACCTGGCATTAGAATTAGGCTCTAAATAAATGGTTCTGATAATCAACATCATTTAATGAAGATACATACAACATAAAATTAGCAAGTTTCTCCAGGTAAAGTGCTAATAGAGTGTTAAGCTAACAAAATATTTAACATGTCTATTGTAATATTGTTTGGTTTACTAATAAACTTTATCCTGTAGATAGGAAAAACATCAAACACTGTCCAGTCTCTTTCTGAATGACTGTAAATTTGGTAGAGTTGGACTACTGATGCATTTTATCTTATGCCATAAAAATCAATAAAATTTGTATGCATTGTATATGCATATATGTATATATTATGTACATTTTAATATTATAAGATTTTATTAATTTTATTTTGCTTTAATGTGTTTACATTTTTAATTAGGCAAGAATAAAAGAAAAAACCCTCAAAAAAAGTTCAGAATTGTTTTGTTGACCAATGAAAATACTGTTTTCTTTGGCTGAGCTGAACCCTTGATTTATACATTTGCCACATGACTTAAAGATTGAACTCCATCATAATATTTATAAACAATGCTTAAGTGTAGTCCCAAATAAATGTTTTAAAATCATACTAAAAAATAAAGATAATCCAAATGGACTCGGTTTTCTCATTATTATAAAACTAGAGGCCGGTGCATGAAAATTCATGCACTGGAGAAGGGGGTCCCTCAGCCTGGCTTGCCCCCTCTCACAGTCCAGGAGCCCTCAGGGGTGGGAGGCGACCCAGCCCTCAGGGGTGGAAGGCAATACCCCATCACACCTCTGCTGCTGCCACTGCCATCAGTGCCTCAGCTGGCCCTGGTTACCTGAGACTTGGGAGGTCCTGGGTGGCTGGGCAGCCACCATCAGAGGCTTGCCTGCACCTCGGGCCAGCCCTGGGTGGCTGAGGGGCTGAGGGGACTGGGTGACTACGGAGGCAGGCGCGTGGACTCTGGCGGGGCTGAGGGGACTGGGCGCCGCCATCTTGTGGCTGTGGGCACTGCCATCTTTGAGGGCATGGCAGTCAATTAGTATATTCCCTACTTATTTGCTGTAGGCACTGCCATCTTTGTGAGGGCATGATGGTCAATTAGCATATTCCCTCTTTATTAGATAGGATAGGATAATTAAACACAATAGCATTTTATACGTAAAATTAGATCCAGCAAAAAAAGTCAAAGTAACATTAATTTCTAATATAAATCTGTAAACTCCCTTGCCATTGTGTCCTAAACAACATCTTAACTGGCTTTTTCCTATAACAATGTAACAATGTGCAAGTGATTACAATCACAATACATCCTTGAGGAAAGTGGAATTTCAATTCACCAGAAGGTTTCTTGATCTATTTAAAATTCATGGGCATTTAATTGAAAAAGATTGGGGGTTTTAAATTTAAAAATCTGGATTGAAACTAGACTGCTATCTTACACCATACAGAAAAAGTGACTCAAAATGGATTAAAGGCTTAACTGTAAGACCTGAAACCATGAAACTCCTAGAAGAAAATATAGGCAGTAAGCTTGACAACATCAGTCTTGGAGATGCTATTTAAAAGCTGACACTAAAAGCAAAGGTAACAAAAGCAAAAATAAATAAGTGGGACTATATCCAATAAAAAGCTTTTACATAGCAAAGAAAGTAATCAACAAAATGAAAAGGCCACCTACTGAATGGGAGAATTTTCATTTGCAAATCATACATCTGATGGGGGGGTTAATACTCACAATATGTAAAACACTCACAGAGCTCAATAGCAAAAAGACACAGATTCCTATTAAAAATTGACATAGGATTTGGATAAACATTTTTCCAAAGAAGATACAAAGGCTCATGATATGTTCAACATCACTAATTATCATTGGGGAAATGCAAAAGCAACAATGCAAAAACCGTAGACCTGTTAGAATGACTATTATGATAAAGACAATAAAGAACAAGTGTTGGTAAGGATGTAGAGAAAAGGGAACCCTTGTGCACTGTTGGTGGGAAAATAAATTATACAGCCACTATGCCAAACAGTATGGAGCTTCCTCAAAAAATTTAAAATATAATTTATATATGATCCAGCAGTTGTACTTCTATATGTTTTCCCGAAGAACATAAAAACATTTTAATTCATAAAGCTATATGCATCCCTATGTTTAGGGCAGAATTATTAACATCAGTAAAAGTATGGAAACAACCTAGTTGTTCAATGATCATTGGATACAAAAGATGTTTATATACATATATGTATATATATAAAACTATACATGTGTTTATAAAAATTCATATATATAAAATGACATGTAATATATATATATACTATATATATGCACTTACATATATATATATACATATTGTATTTCACTATATATATGTATATATGTGTGTGTGTGTGTGTGTGTGTGTGTGTGTGTGTATATATATATATATATATATATATATATATATATATATATAGTGAAATACAAGTCAGTTATAAAATGAATGAAATTTTCCCATTCGGGACGACATGGATGTATATTAAGGGCATTGTGCTAAGTGAAATAAGCCAGATAGAAAAAGACAAATACTGTATGATCTCACTTATATATGGACTATAAAAACAAACAAGTAAAATCAAACTCATAGATACAGAGACCAGATTGATGATTGCCAGAGGGGAGGAAGAGTATGGGATGGGCAAAATGGGTAAACAGGGTCAAAAAGTACAACCTTCCAGTTATAAAATAAATGAGTCATGGGGATGTCATGTACAGCATGGTGACTATAATAGTACTGTATTGCATATTTGAAAGTTGCTAAGAGAGTAAATTTAAAGTCCATATCACAAGTAAAAGAAAAAAAATTATAACTATTTTTTAATTAAATCTATTAGTTTTTTTATAGAGTCTTTAGGGTTTTCATGTTATCTGTGAATAATGACAGTTTTACTTCCTCCTTTTCTATTTGGATGTCTTTTATTTTTTCTTCTTATCTGATAGCTATGGCTAGGACTTCCAGTACTATGTTGAACAAGAGTGGTAAAAGTGAGCATCCCTATCTTGTTCTTGTTCTTGTTCTTGGGGGAAATGGTTTTAGTTTTTGCCCATTGAGCATGATGTTGACTGTAGGTTTTTCATATATGGCTTTTATTATGTTGAGATATGATCCCTCTATAGTTTTTATTTATAAAGAGTGTTGGATTTTGTTCAATGGTTTTTCTGCATCAATTGATATGAAAAAAAGTGTTAATGTTTATAAAGTAAATACTAATAATAATATAAAAATACATACTGAAATGTAAATGAGGAAAGTAGTATGATGTATGCAACCTACATTTAATTATCAAGGAAAAAGTGAAAGAATGCTAAAGCAAATGTTGCAAAATTATATAAAAATTGGTCAATTGAAGGAAAGGGTGTACAAGAGATGCATACTTACTGCAACTTTTCTATAAGTTTGAAATTATTTAAAAACAAGTTTAAAAAATGAACGTGAAAAAATTATAAGTAGACGTGATGATGGATGGTAAGTAGACTTATTGTGGTGATCATTTCTCACTGAGCACAAATATGGAATCATTATGTTGTACACCCAAAACTAATATATTATATGTCAATTATACCTCTATAAAAAGATCAATTAAAAGACAGATAGGCAGATTAGATTAAAAATAAAAAAAAACATGATCCAATTACATGCAGCAATAAAAAATGAACAATTGATATATGCAAAGACTTAGATGGATCTTAGTGAAAAAAGCCCAAATCAAAAGACCATAATATTTTCAAAATGACAACATTTAGAGATGAGAACAGATTAGCTGTTGCAGAGGTAAGGAATTACAAAGGAGAGGGAGGTGGATGTGATGGAACAGTTCTGTATCTTGATTGTGGTGGTGTTATACAAAGCTACACTTGTGATAAAGTGTTATAGAATTATACATACACACTGTACCAATGACCTTCCCTGCAGCTATATAAAATGGAATAATCAGAGTAAATTGGACAAAGTGTACATGACACCTCTCTGTACTATCTTTGCAACACTTTCTGTGAATCTATAATTATTTCAAAATTTAAAAAAAAGTTTATTTAAAAGAAAAATTTGGGAGTGTGTATGTATAAATACACTATTTAAACAAGATATATATGGAAATATGCATATACAGTATATACTTATACATATATATCCTATTAATAAAAGAGAAATATGCAAATTAATCACTTCTCGATAAAGATGACGGCACCCACAGCCAATAAGGAGGGAATATGCAAATTGATGCAACAAAGATGGCATCACCAGCCGGAGCCACAGAGCTGGCCGGAGCAGGTGGGAAGCTTGGCTTCCTTGGTTGCCACAGCTGGCTCCATGGCCACCGCCCAGACAAAGCCATAGTGGCAAGGCTGAGGCAGAGGTGGTTAGGGGCAATCAGGCCAGGAGGGGAGGGGAGTAGGGGGAGAGCAGGCTGGCGGGGGGGGGCAGTTGGGGGTGAGCAGGCCAGTGGGGGGACAGTTGGGGGGCAAGCAAGCTAGCTGGGGCGGCAGTTGGGGGCAAGCAGGCTGGTAGGGGGGACAGTTGGGGCAGAGCAGGCCGGTGCGGGGGGGCAGTAGGGAGCGAACAGGCTGGCAAGGGGGGCAGTAGGCGGCAAGCAGGCCGGGAGCGGGGGGCAGGCTGGACTAAGGGACCCACCTTGTCCCCACGCACAAATTTTGTGCACCGGGCCTCTAGTCTATATTATAAATATAGATATTTATATATGCATATTTATTAGTAAAAATTAAAGTATATGGCATATATTTATACAAAGATTCTGGGATTTCCCTCTAGGCATTTTATTTAGGTTTCATAGGAATACATTGTTTGATTCAGGGTAACTAATTTATTATGCGGGTTGTGTTAAGAACCTAATCAGTCCTAAAAGCTCCACACCTCATTTAGAAACTACCTGGCTTATATAATTTTTTTTTTAAAAAAATTTCCTTACACTTTTATTTTTAATAAGAAAGAGCCCACACTTGGTTTCTTAAGCATTTGACTTGCCTTCTCACACTGCTTGGGCAAGACCATCTCACTTTGGTTTCTACTCTCCTATGACCTACCTGATCAGACCAGACCATGCAGCCCAGCCCCAGGGTTCCTAAAGTGTGAAGATTCAGCTGTTTTACAAGAGCACTGAGAGCCAGAGCTGATGAGGACATTCCTGGATAGTGCTGACATTTCTTAACCATAAGGAAAGAGACAGACTCTTGATAATTCTTGATCAAAGACTTGTCTACCACTACCATTGGTCCTGGAGGGAAGCACCATAGATTTCAAGAAAATTCTCAGCCTGGTCTTTTGTAGCTTTTTTCTTCTATCCAGAAAATGGTGTTTGGCATCTCAGGGTATTGATAACCTATCTGAGATGAGATATGAAACAGGCATGGTGAAACCAGACCCTCAGTGAATGAGGCCTGATGAACAGTGCTGATGAGGACAGATCTTAGGACACTCAGAGGTGAAGCCTAACTCCATTCCACTACATATGTAATACAGAATCTTGGCCAAGTCACTCAACTTCCCCAGGTCAGTTTTCTTATCCTATCTAATAAAGAGGGAATATGCAAATTGACCGTAAATCCGTGGCAAAGATGGCGGTACTCACAGCCAATAAGGAGGGAATATGCAAATTGAGGGTCACTCTGTGACAAAGACGGCGGTGGCCAGGCCAGGATGCTTGCATTGTTGCCATGGCAACGATGCAGGCATCCCGCCCCACCCCGGCCACTCCAGGCCAGTGGGCAGCGCATGCAGGTCTGGAGCGGCTGGTGGGCAGCACACTCTGGCTAGTGGGCAGTGCGCGCAGGCGTCCCACCCCACCCAGGCCACTCGGGGACTGTGGGCAGTGTGTGCGAAGAGCCTCTGGGCGGGGGAGGCAGGCCAAGGGAGGGCGGCCTGTACTCCCCACATGGCGGCAGTGGCAGCCATGAGTGCACCAAGCGGAGTCTGCAGGCCGAGCTGAAGTAGCACCTGCAGGCCATCAGTGCTGAGGAGTGGCTGCTCAAGTCCTGCCTCCTGGCCCAGAAGGTGCACGATCGCAGGGACAGCCACTGTGGTGGGCCAGATTGACGTCCTCCTGGCTGCACCATGGGGGTTTGTGGATCTGTGCAGCGTGCATCCTCTCCTCCCCCCCTGGCATGCGAACGTCCCCCGGCACGCTGTCACCCATGCATGCCTGCAACAGTCCCGGACCATGGCACGTGCAAGTTCCCCCGCCCCTTCACCGCACTTCCATCAACCCCAGCATGCCTACATCCCCCACAGGATGTGTGCACGTCCCCTCCAGCATGCTCATGTCCTTTGGAGAGTGTCTGGGTGTTCTGGGTGCTGAGGGTGGGTGCCGGTGAGGTGACAGTGAGAGGGTGGAGTGGTGATGCCTTGTTCCCTGGAGGCCAGTGCAGGGACGAGATCACCTCTATGGGGCTAATGCAGGTGCTGAGGCAGGAGCAGGTGCGGACAGACACACCTGGTGGGTACGGGCGGCCCTTGCTGAGGTGCCTTCGGTCAGCATTCGAGATCAGGAACCCAGAGGAGGAGAGGAGTTTCGTCCTCTCAGTGAAACGGTGGGATATTTGGGGCAACTGCAGAGGAGGAATGTGCACTTTGGGTGCTGGCACCCATGAGTGAAGGCTGCCCTGACTGAGCCTCGCTCGCTTGGAGCCTAGCGCACTCCTGCCGGGCAGTGGGTGACTGGACGTGCTTTACCAAGTTAATGAGAGAAAACATTGATTCTCCCGCTGCCCGCGAAGGTGGAAAGCGGAGTGGGGAGACATGTGGGGAGTGAGCGAGGTTCCCTGTCTGGGGGTTCCTAATCTGCCATTGGTTCCTTTCACCGCTGACTAGAGATATACAGGGTGTCTCCCAAAAATGTATACAGACTTTGAATAACTACTAATTCCAATGGGTTTAAGCATGAAAAGAAAGAAACAACGAATGGAGCTGTCATATGTTAAAAGTGCGGGCACAAACTGGCAGTTGGACATTCTCCAAGGGGTCCCGGATTGGAGAGGGTGCCGGCCAGACTGAGGGCCCCCCACATGCATGAATTTCATGTACCGGGCCTCTAGTCTATAATAATAAAAGCATAATATGCAAATTAGACCGGACATCCTTCCGAATGTCCATGCAGGGCTGCTGCTGCGAGGGTCATGGTGGCAGCCAGGGCTGCTGCCTTGGCCCTCAGAGCCCCTTGCACAAATTTTGTGCATCAGGCCTCTAATATACTAATTAGACCAGACATACTTCTGGACGAAGTCAGGGCTGCAAGGGCTGAGGTATCCGCTGCGGTTGCCTGTGGCCGAGGCAAGCCGCCATGGCTGAGAGGGCTGAGCTCCTTGCACGAATTTTTTGCAATCAGGCCTCTAGTTAGCAATAATGGTAAATAAGATACGACTACTACTAACAATCACTTTGAATGATTGGGCCAGGATCACATCAGGTAAGGCACATGGAAAGCTTTCCACAATGTCAGAGGGCTAGTGAAGCTGCTCAGGTGAGGTTAGGAGATGTAGCATCTCAGCCTGCCAGGGAAGCTGGCAATGAAAACAGGGACTGGGAGCCAAATTGAGATCTGCCCTTACAAGCATGGATGACAAAATAAAGCCACAGTATACAGAGTTTGCGATTCTGGAGCACTAGGAGCCAGAGCTGATGAGGACATGATTTAAAAACAAAAAACAACAAAAACACTTTCAAGGCCCTTGCCTACTCTGTTGATGATGGATTTAGAGCAAATAGAATGAAAAACAAGATGTGTAATTAGATAAGCAGAAATTATTGGGTGGGGGGATTGCTTCTATGACCCTTGACAATATCTTAATCAACTAAGAGCAGACAGAAACCAGCTATGCCAAAAGTTCCCCAAGGATCATCTTCTATACCAAGGGTCAGCAAACAATTGCCTGTGGGTCAACTCCAGTCTACCATCTGTCTTTGTAAATAAAGTTTTATTGGAATACAGCCATGCTTATTTACACACCATCCACGGATGTTATTACAGCACATCTCAGAGTTGAGCAGGTGCAACATTACCTGTACAACCTGCAGAGCTTAAAATATATACTCTAGCCTTTTTGATAAAAAGTTTGAAGAGGCATATTCTATACCCTTAATTGTTTACATGTGTTAAAAGCGACATTTGGACTGCCAGATCAATTTAAGGTAGAAGGTGAAATCCTCAAAGGATGGGGTCCGGGTATTCTCTGAAGATAATAGAATTGTTTTGCCTCTGTTTTCAAAGTGAATAACCAAGAATCCTCGAAGAAAGTGACAGTCATGCATTTCAAAAGAGGGAGTAGAAAAAAATCCAAATTAAATCCGTGAAACTCAGGGGGTTGCAGGGGAAAATCATACTAGCAGTCTTTAGGAAATGGTGTCAGATGCCCATGCCATCACAATTATTCTCTCTTAATCAGTAACACATGGGGAATCCAGCAACGTGGGGACCGTCATGGTTTTTGCCTGAGAAACCTCAAGCAAGAATGCTATTACTCTAGAGCAGAGATGAGTCAAGCCAGTTGTCAGAAATGGATTGCAAGAATATGGCAGTAGAAATTAGTATGTACCAGCATGCAAGAGTAACTATTCTGATATATACTTTTTCCCCTCTCTGAAATAAAAGCACAAAAGCACAATGCAGTGGTAAGAGTTGCACCCTCAATTTTCCTGAGCCGGGGTGCCCGTGCTGTCACAGCGGCCTGTGCAGGCAATCGCTACACCCAGCAAGGAGCTCGCAGTACGGTAAATGGAAGGCCAGCAGCTGCTCCATGCAATCAGGGCAGAAATGACAATGGCTAACATGATGCTCAAGGCTGGCTGGGGCTGTGGAGGGGGGAAAAATGGTCCTTAACATCCTGAAAAGTGCGTCATTGTCCAACGTCCAGCATTTTCCATCCACACAAAGCACCTATTTTCGTTTCCCATTTATTTTAGCAAGTAGCATGTAACTCCTGGGTATTACCTCCCCTCCGTATAACTGATTAGAAGCATACAGTGTCCCCTGTTTAGAAAGTGAAGGGAAAGATCAATGAGAAAATAAGCCTTCATTCACCTGGCCCCACACTTCTAACACGTACATTCTCCCCCGAAAGCCTATAGGTTTCTCTTATGCGACACCCTTGAGAGACATCGAGAATACAAAAGGAAGGAGAACGGGATTAGGACACGTAAATCACTGGTAAAACTAATGCAAGATATTAAAACAATAAAATATGAATGAGTTACTTTTCCTCCTTGTTATGCCCAATATAATTTAATTCTGTTTCTATAAAGGACAGCAGAAGGAAATGGAAAAGATTAATAAAATAATTCCAGGAAAAGAAAACTTTGCTTGTGTGTTAGCAAAAAGCTAGTGCCCCAACAGTGGTCTCCATGCACCCATGCATCCCTGTCCTGGAAGCCCCTGGGAAGTCAGGACTGGCGACTGTTTGGAAACCACTAACCCAAAGATCACTCGGGACACATTCTGCCAAAAACAGCAGTGACGGACAGACGTGTGTTATAAAAATACCACATCGCTTCTTTAATGTTTATGCGGCCTCCGCGATTTCAAAAGAAATGTTTTGTGCATAAAACAACGTAATAAAAGAAAATCCTGCTACTTGACAGGGTTTGCTTTCATGGAAAGGCTTTTTCACACCCATAAACATTTGATCCCCACATCTGTTAGAGATAAAAGGAGAGTATAACTTCCCTTTTAGATGCAGATATTCAGTTCCCAGAGACCATATAACATGCTTAATGAGGACAGCAAAAATGTTGTAATTTCCCTGAGTAAATTAGTACTCCACTGCAATTTAAAGCTTTATGGACTGCTTCAGGTATTTTTTTCTTTAACTATGGCTTTGGCTGTGTGTTTATATTTTTATTCTAGGGAATAGCTTGTTATTGTGATTTTGGGAAGTCAAACTGGTTCCTAGGTTAAAGAATAATAAAAATATTTTCCCCAGGAAGCAATGCTGTTCATTTCTTAAATAATGAGCACCTACAAGAGCCAGCCTGCTCATCCTCCCCATCACTGTCCACAAGGCCACCGTGGCCTGATGTGGTTGTGGGACTCCATCCCATGGTCGCTCCACTTCATGGGAAGCTCACCCTTCCTATCATTGCTTTTCCTATCATTTGGGATGCAAGTCTGGTTTCTGTGCCTACACTGATCTTAGAATGACTGCAGAGACCCTACACTGCCCACCCATTTCTCTCAGAGGAAAAGCCCAAATCCTGGCATCATTGTGTACAACCAGGCTCCCATCACCTATCAGATCATGCCTCCTGCTTAATTTTCTCCTCGCTCACTCTGATGTAGCCTTACTGGCTTCCTTACTCTTTCTCCAACATGACTATGCACAGGTCTCACTTATCAGAAGGCTCTTTCCCATGTAGCTGCATGGCTACTTCCCCCATGGGCTTCAGATTATGGTTCATGCCTCACCTTCTCAATGAGATCCTCTCTGACTACCCCACTCCCATGCTCTTGGTCCTCACCAGACTTCTTTTTTCCATAGGTCTTAACATCTATCATATCATCCAATTTGCTTATTATAATATATTACTTACTGTCTATGTCCCCACAAGAACATAAGCATCACAGGGCCAGGTCATTGTCTGGAATACTGCATGATGCATAGTCAGCCCCCAATGCATGTTTTAATGAATCAATAATAAATGAATGAATAAATGTCTGAGTGAGATAGATTTCAAAAGTCCTCTATTAAAACTTCTCGTTTTGCAGAAGTGCTAAGCTTCTCATCTCTTTGTAAGATGATTGCATTTGAGGTGCCCTATGTTTAAAACACTTTACCCCCAGATCTTTCTGGCACGGCTTCCCTTTCATCATTAAAATCTCAGTTCAAACATCCTACATGGAAGAGAATAGGTCCATGACCACCCACAAGCAGCAGCCCTCAGTTGTAATTTTTTATTCCTTATTACATTTCCCTTCTCTATCTGCCTCATCACACTCGTCACTACCTAATGTGGTCCTACATTTTTTTTAAGTTTTGTAAACATTTTTTGGTTTCTTTACCTTTCCTCTAGAATATAAACTCCTCAGGGGCATGGGCAGTTTTGTTCAGCACCATATTCCCAGTGTCTAACAAGTGCCTGGCATAAAGTATAGGAATAGTAATTAATTGGTTAATTTTGTTGACTAACTAGATGAGTACCACAGTCATTAGTAAGAGTTGTCAGGACTTGATGTACATATCTCACCTGGGCATAGCCTCACTACCTCTGGTGCAATGATGTCCAATCAATTACTCCCTAGACCAGTCTTTAAGAATGACTACTTAGGTCTTCACACTCAATTCCTTTGCACAGGGTCAGGTGACTGCACAGATCCAGTGATGTTTCTGTGTAATTTACAATGCGTGACTATATGTACTTATTTGTGTGAATGTACGGCACTGATATATTAGGTGTAATTCACTGTCTTTAACTTTTAGGTCAGTGGAAGCAGCAGGTAGGGCTTTTCACCTGGAGGGATAACAACCTTTATGAATTCAACCACGAAAATATTTGTCCATAAAGCTATCCAAGTTAGATGGTACCAATGATAGCAACCCTTGGCATGCCAATCTGGATTTGTAACATCAGGACCCATGGATCACATGATAAGTCCCTTCTGAAAATCCTGCTGAGATGCTTGCTTTAGAGATTTTGAATTAACATGAATATATAGCTCTGAGCCAACTACTCCTCTGTGCAGAATAACATTTGGAATTATAATAATGATAAAGCTCTGGGTTGAATTAGATTGTACTATTAAACTGAACAAATTGCCCTCCCCTAGTAGCAGAGGACTTTATGTGTCAGTAGTAGTAAGTCACTTGAGCTTTCTGGGCTTCAGTTTCCTCATCTATAAAACAAAATGGTTGGAATTAATTATGTTTAAAATTCCCTTTCTATGTGAGAAACAGAATCAAATTAATTCATGTCTTTTTAGTCTATGTTACTTGATTTTTCGTGAGCTTAATTTAGCAACCTAGTGACTTTTGCGTTTGCTCACTTGAAATTCTCCTATAGAATCATTTTGAGAGTTCCATGAGAATTATTTTACATCACTTCACACAGTGCCTGACTTAGAAGCATTCAAAGCACATTGCTCTTTCACCTTACACTTTTCCAGCTATAAGAATTTTATATGCCTTCACTTCAACTCTTTCATTTTACAAGTGAAATATTGGAGACCAGCAGAAGTTAACCGACTTGTCAAGGGTCGCACAGCTCTTGAGAGGCAGAGCTTCAAAGAGTTGCCGGGTATTCTGACTGTTCAGGCCTCTGTGAACTGTACTGCACGCTGCTTTATTTGACCTTTAGTAGTTTCTGACATTGAGTAAACAAAATAAGTGACATGATTTTCTTCTGACACTCCTAAATGACACAGAGATCTTTCTATGATGTTAACATTTGTAAGGCAGGTATTTAACAACGTCCTATTTAGAAGTGGGACTAATTTTGACTATCAGATACAAAATATTTACAAAATGTTTTCATGCTTTAAAATGGCCAGGATGATTTGGCAAAAATAATTTGATGTGTGTGCTTAAAAATAAAATGGTACAATCTACATCAATAAGTTGCTGATTAAGAAATTGTGCATATTTAAGGAAAAGTTAGATTGTTCTAAGATTACAAAAATTACTATAACGTATCTATACTATACATTAATTTATACAATGACATCCTATAAGAAAAAAGAACAAAAAATTTCTCTGAATTTATCTTCATTAATATTTTACGTATTGTAAAAATATGCTTTGGGGCACAGTAATAAAAATATAATCAATCTATTATAAAATCTAGTAAGATATGAATTAAACTAGTGGTCCTCAAATTTGTTTTATGTTGGAGTTATCTGGGAAGCTTTAAAATTACCTTTACCTTGGCTCAGACTTAAAGATTCTGACTTAATTGGCTTGGGGTATAGCTGTGCATCATAATTTTTCCATTAATCTGATTACATTATTTTCTATTAATTTGATCATTTTATTTTAATTTAGTAGGTTATCTGAGAAATTAATTATAATTTTTATTGTGAGGAATTGTATTATGTATTATAAGGAATTATAAACAAGTAAATTCATATTTATAGTGGAAAGGCATTTTGAGATACCCATAGTGAAAACTGAAATATTTTGGGAAGAGAAAATCTTGCAAAGTATGATGGGCATTAATACAGGGCAGGCTGAGAATTAGAGGCAGAGCAATCAAATGGTAGACATTTATTGAGTACCTGCTCAGGAAAAGGAATTATGATTCAGTTCTGGGGTGACATGAATGTATTCAACCCAGAGCAACCTATAATCAAGACTGGAAGATGTAAGACATATATGTATGTGTAAAAATAATGGACAGCACCATAGAACAATAAATAAATATTTGGGTGATTCATTATTTTAAATATTTATGCCTTGCCAATTGTAGTAATTGAACACAGCCATGAATCTTTTAACTGCTTCTCTCTTTCAAGCTATGTACAATTCATAGCCTATTGTATGTTCCAGTACCTGGCTACTTCGTGTGTTTCATAGACCAAGAGCATCAGCGTCATCTGGGAGTTGGTTAGAGAAGCAGAATCTCGATCTGGTCCTCTACCTATTAAATCTCCATCTGCATTTGACTAGATCCCTACATGATTCCTATAGCTATTTAGATTTGAGTAGCACTGCTGTGGTAGATACTGATCTCTTCTTAAGTATATCAAATGCACCATATCATTATTACTCATAATACATGTATAACACAGTTCAATCTCGAATTAAGGGTATTTTTTTTCAATGATTCACACAGGTTTTTGTAGTAGTATTAAAGGATTTCCTGATTCAGAAAGAGCTGAGCTCTTTAGACTATTTCATTTGTGAATATGAATCACTTTCTATGTGTGAGTAACTGCTAAAATGTGTGATAAGAATAATGAGGCCAGAGGAGAACAAAGGAAGATGCAATTTCTTCAGGCAAAAGAAGTCAGAGAAGATGTTTCAGGGAAGATGGGACCAAGATAAGCATTAAGAGATGGTTTGAGACAAGGAAAAAAAAAAAGATTGAGAGAGAGAGAGAACATTCCAGATAGGGAGAAAATGTTGAAGGCTAATTCCATGCCTAGAGTAGGGGAGAGTTGAAACTATGTGGCATCCTGGCTTAAAAATGTCCTCCAATGGTTCTCACCTCCAGATACTCATACTTCTATGTCACTCTTTTCCACTTTGATTAGGACTGACCTGTGTAACAAATAAGATGATGCAGAAATGATGGAGAGTGACCTCTGAGGCTACATCTGAAAAACACTGTGGCCTCTGCCTTGCTTTCTTGGCTCACTTGCTCTGGGAGCAGCTAGTCTCCATGGCATGAAAAGGAGAGACCCATGTGGTGAGGTACTGAGGCCTACAGCCAACAATGAGCATCAATTTGCCAGCTGCACCGTGAGCCATCTGCTACAGGCTGATGGTATAGTCTGGGTTGAACCTTGAGATGACTGCAATCCAGATCAACATCTTAACCTTAATCTCATGAAAGACACTGAGCAAAAGTCACCTTGATAAGCCACTTCCCAAATCTTGCCTCACAGAAAACGTGAGATAAAAATGTGAGGTAAAAGCAATCTTTTGTTTGCTTTAAGATGGCAATGTTTGAGAAAATTGGTAATAAGTAATTAATAGCTAATATTAGAAAAAATAACTAAGAAAAATAATACACATGATAAGCTACTAATAACAAAAACAGATTAAGTAATTTAGAAGATGTTAAATAAGCAGGAATGGACTTATTTATAGACCTGGAGTTGCAAGCTCAGATGCCTCCATGGGCCCACAGGACAATTAAATGAGTGAAGTGGGTCAGGGAGAAAAACAGCAGGGGGGCAGAAACTGTGATACTCCTGCTGGTGAAACTCAGTACTATCCCCATTTCTGAGCAGGTCAATGCAGCACCTGCAACTTTGGGAACTCTCAGGTGGTAGATAAAGAAATGGTACTGGTTTGGTGTTGCAATGTGGAAAAATGGGAATAACTATTTTTTTCTGGAAACAATCATCATTTAATAGCTACACTTAGGGTATTTATTCTGAAAATGCTATCTAGAAAACACTACAGGGAGAAAACAGTGGGAGGAAATGTCCATTTTCAAGGGTACTTTAATCAGAAAGACTTGAAGAGATTGGGCCATGAGTTAGAGTTATGGAAATATGAATGCAAAAGAGAATCTTTAAAGGAATGTAAGCTCCATAAGGATAAAACTGTATTATGCTTTTGTACAAGTTTATCCTGCTAACCCAGTCTACAACCTCTTCCTACAAAGAGGTAGTAAATATTTTAAGCTTTGCAGGCCTCACAGTCCTATAGTCTCTGTCCCAACTACTCAAGTCTGCCCTTAGAGCACAAAGGCAGCTGCAGACAACCCATAAATTAATGGTTGTGGTTGTGTTCCAATTAACAATAATTACAAAAAGAAGTATGGACTAGATTTGGCCCATGGGTTGTGGTTTGTCAATTCCTGACCTAAAATAGAGTAGGTCAGTGGTTGGTTCTAGACCAGCAGCACCCATATCAGCATCATCTGAGAATTTGTTAAAATGCTGGACGAGGCCCAGCATGCTATGTTTTAATAGGCCCCATAGGTGACTCTGATAAAGGCTACTTTGAGAAACATTTCTGCAGATACTCAAGAACACTTATTTGATAGATGAATAAGTGAATGAATTACATCTCCATATGTGCTAACTTTTGCCTCTATTAGAATCACATATAAAAAAGTACTTGAGATGTCACAAATTATAGTTTGGCTATTTTAAGTCTAGCTTTGGGTGTTAAAATTTCATGGTATCCCATAAAGCATCCCATGGTTTGCAGGCATTCCACCACCTAAAAGACTTTGAAAACCACTAATCTAATACAGCTGCAATTTTCTTTTTTTAGAGAAAAAGAACTTGAGGCCAACACACACACACACACACACACACACACACACACACACACACACACACCACACACAAAAAATACAACCAAAAACCCCAAATGTGTAATAACTGAGAGTTAAAAACATCTATTTTTTTTTATAATTAACATGTCTCACATGTAATCTTATATATTTGGCCTTGCTAGAGCTGCCACATAGTCAAGAAAAAAGTGGTCACATGACCTGATAGAAAACAATGATGGTTTCTTACTTTTAACAATGGAGTCTCATTTATATGTACTCAGTTTTCTCAAATTATTTATTAATGACCGGGTAGAGTTGATGTTTCCAGGTTCTGCTCAGCTTCAAAGACTGAAGGGCCAGTAGTGAGTGTGGGAAGGGGGTGAGGCAGGACAGTGGAGGAATATACATCTCCGTCAGGGTTTTCCTCAAGAAGGGTTATATAAACTGAGCCAAAGGAGGAATGAATCATCCAGTAGCAAAAGCAAGATACTCCCACAGACCTAGTAGGATGCAAGATGATGTCTCTTGGGGTGAAACTCAGAGAGATAAGAAAATATTTTTGGGCTGAAATTCACAGAGAAACCAATAGATTCATGCATGATGTTTGTTCAGCCAAAAAGCCAGAAACCTTTATTAAACAAAATTCCAAAAAAAAAAAGTGAGTTTGAATCAAAGGGAAGAGAGGTTTTCAGCTGATTTACACAATGGCCTGCAGGGTGGGTAAAGTAAGTGAAATGTTATATATCAAGTATGAAAGGCAGTGCCTGTTGAAACATAAAAGAATCCTATTGCTATTACCGTTATGACTAGAGGCCCTGTATTGCCTCTCATCAACAGTAGCCAAGTGGGTTCCACCACAGGGCCCCTGCTTTCAGCCCTGTGACCTCTGCCCTCCCAAGCCTCTGGGTGTGAGGCAAAACATCGCTCCCAGGACTGTAACTGTATTTGGGACCAGTAGTCTTACATTTGCCCGGCAGCAGGACTTACCTGGAGTGGAGGAGCAGAGTTCATTCCTTGTGGTCACTCCACTGGACTTTCAATTCCTCCTCTCAATCCCGAATAGGTTTGAAGCAGGAGTTCAAAGCCATGGTTGATATACAAAATCAGCCCACGTTCTCAGTCCATGCAGTCACAGTGCGTGCATGCCTGGGAGAGAGGCTGGCTCCTGGGAGACCCTGCAGAGTAGCATTCATCATCCTCCCTCCCACACGGTGAATTTACCCTTGAAAGTCTGATTTTGCCATGAGCCTGAGAGAAGTCACAATCCATTAATCAATCAATGTTCATTGAGTTCCCACTATGTGCCAGGTACTAACATTACCTAAGTTCAGAAGGTGAATGTATTCAATCAGAATGTCAGTTGCCTAACTTATAATGAGCAAAAGTTGTCACAGTAACTGGGATAATCAAATGTGATCAATATATTCACTCTATGTGACCAAGCTACACAGGGAACCGAATCATAATTAGAGTGCCTCTGTATCAATGTATAATGAGAAGCAGCTAAGAAGCTGAGTACTTGACATCTATGTGATTGGACTATTCCCTCCAGGTGGGAAGGTTTACCTGGGAAGGTAAGTCATGATTAGAAGTTGTTTGGTAAGCACAGATTCATAGAAATAGCAGTTGGATTACCTATGTGCTCTTATCCATCCTGTGGCTTTAAATACCATCCATATGGTTAAGTCCTCCAGAGACTCTCATAATGCAGCCAGTGGGAGGAAAGAACTCTAACTCTAAAAGCTGAAGTTTTCTCTAGGCTGCACAGTGAGCAAGTGATCCTGAGCATCACCCATGTCTGCGTTCGACTCTCCTTTTTCCAGGATTGCATGGCTCACTAATGGTGTCAAGCACCGTGCTAAGCGCATGTTGGGTGTTACCTCATTTAATCCTTGAGCAGGTCCCTGCTCAGAGAAGCCTTCCCTGACATCTCATGATCCTCAGCATGGCTGTGCTTTCTTCATACCTCTTGTCACTAACTTTCTAGTTCGTATTGATTTGTTAATGGGTCAGTGACTGCTTCCCCCAAAGGATGCAGTCCCCAGAGGACAGCAGTTTTATGCTGAAAATGGTTCCTGGCACATAGTAAGAGCTTACTATGTGTTCGGTGGATGGATGAATAAATTGGTTAGTGGAAATTTGAATAAAGGGATGGATGTATGAATTTACAAGTAATCTAAGAGGTAGGTGTTAGCATCACCATTATACAGAATAAGAAATGGAGGCTACTTCTAAGGTCACTCAGTTATCAAGTGGACAGCAGGGATTTGATCCAATTCTGCCAGACTATCTATCTAGAGCTTTGCTATTGATTGCTACTCAGTTTTGTTTTGTTTTTGAAGATTGATACATCCAGGAAGGCTCCATTCAAAACTAGACCTCCCTGGGCCCCTGCAATTACAGAAATCTTCCTTTGGCCAAGCCCTACTCACTACTTTGTGATTTGGGCTGTGAAATTGCTTAGTTAAGTTTTTGGGGCCACATTTTCTTTTCCTGAAAATTGAAATAACATTATCTGCTTAAAGAGTTGCTCAGTCCATCAAACAATAGATCTTACACAATCTTCCCACTTACTGCAAGGACTAAAAATAGAAATGAGATAATAAACATAGAAGTCCATGCAGACTGTAATGAGTTATTAACACAAAGACTCAGGGACAAGAGTAAAAATGGAATCTCCCCCATGGTCATGTCATTAGAGCCTATTTAAGACTATGAGTTCCTGGAAGGCAAAGACCACAGTTGTTTAATTTACTGTGCACAGAACATTCTCCCAATGTATGGAGGCATTATACAGAAATAAAGCTTGGTTCACAGTGTTAAAAAAAATCTCATAAAATATTTTTGCTAAAAGCAAAGGATCACCTATGTGATCTTATCCTTCCTTTAAATACCATCCATATGGTTAAGTCCTCCAAGTGCATTTTTCCAGCCTTTCACTGACACTAAAACCCTTTTGGCATTGCCTACCTCCTAGATTCACATCCCAACTTGGGCTCTACCTTAGCCATCTTGGAGCTATCCCATGCCGAAATGGAACTTTATTTTGTTTTTTTTCCTCTTCTTTATCTCAATAAATGCTACCACCACTGTAAATTATATTTCTAAAGTCAAACTCCTAAGAATCATTCCTGATTCCTCCCTCTCTTTTGCCCTTCTACACCTCAAATTAACTAAAGAAGTTGTCTATGCTACCTACAAATTATATTTTAAATGACCTACTACTATTATATCCATTGTCAATATTTTAGTGCTACCAACCATCTTCCCTCATCTGTGCTATTGTGAGAAACCAGAGCTTTTCCAAACGTAGGGGCATTTTACTAGATGCCCCCGGTGCCTGGAATGCTTTCCCCTGATCTTTCATAGGGTCAACTCCTTCTTCTTTAGTTTGCACTTTAAATATCATCTCCACCTAGAGATGTCCTCTGGTACCCCGATTAAGGGAAGTTCTCCTGTTGTTCTTGATCAAAATGCTATTATTATTCTTTATTATACAGATCTCATAAAAAAAATCTGTTATCTAACTTACTATTTGTCTAAGTTTGTTGTATGACTCTACTCTACAAGCTCAGGTTTGAGAGGCAGGGCCTAATCTGTCCTGTTGAGCAATGTCCCCCTAGTGTCCAGTATAGTGACTGGCCTGTGTTCAGTGCTCAGTGACACTTGCTATCCATAACAACACGCCATGTGGTAATTGTCAGAGGTTGACATTACCTGTTTAGTAAAAGGCATTATTAAACACTGACATTTCTCTTTATATTTTTCATATTTTAATAATAGTAAAAGGTTCCTTTTATCTCTTTTTTTTTGGCTGTAATCTATGTCTTTCTCTTCTTACATTCATATGCCATAGAACTCACTGAGAAAAACAACAACACACAACTATTTGAACAAATGTGGGTCAAATTCACTTTCAGAAAATTTTTGCATCTTATATGCCTCAATAAAAACGTAGGCATTTTCATTTTCTCCCATATTTTAGACCATTTTTAAAATTTATATTTGGGGGGATATAGGCCATAATCTATGGCATCCAAGATTCTTCCCATTTCAAAGGATGCTCACCTATCCTTCTTTTTGCTTGTTTCCTCCCTGATATTCCCCTCTTCCAAGATCAGATGGCTCCTTCAAAATCCACCTCAAATTTTGATGTTTCTAAGAAGCCTTCTGCCCTGTTTTTAGTTTCCTACTTCTTAGATTCTGTATGCCAATATATGGTAGTGATCTGTTCACACTGCCATGTAGGAAAATATTATGCTATTAACATAAGTAATTTTTCTTTTCAATAACTTCTTTTTTTCTGTTAAAACTAAACTTGTAGTAGAGACAATAACCTTTGGGAATGGTAATAGTAGTTGTAGTAAAACAGAAAGCAAATATTAGGAAATTCTTACTTGAATTTATAAATTGGCTTTTGAAATTCCCATAGAGATGTTAATTGCAGAGAAAGGAGTTTTGAATCTCAGAAGTCTAAGTGTATAAACACATGAGCAAAATCAAGGATAAATGAACATGTTTAGAGTTGTTTACTCAAAAGTGAATCATCTGGTATGTTCAAAGCATGGTGTTCTCAGGGCTGGCAGATCAGCTCTAACATGTTTTCCCTGTTGTATTGGAGTTCATAGATGGAAAAGAATGTATCTTTACCACATTTCCAGTGCCTAGCATAGAACTTAGCATATATTATAGACTTGGTAAATATGTTAAATTTAACTGAATTATTACAATACCCAATTATAAAAAATTCTAAAGCATCAAGTAAAAATTCAAGTATTATTCTGGAAAAATACTAGAAGGTGGCACAAATGCATTGTCATATAAGCAATCTTTCTCCATGTTAGCTGTTTAAGACCCACTTTGCAACTGAGTTTATAGGGATGTCTATGCTTTGTATTTTATTTTCATGGTAAACATTATCATTTACAAGTGGGTCCCATCAGCCAATCTATACTAATAAAAGGGTAATATGCTAATTAGACCAGACATCTTCTAGAAATCCTTCCGGACAAAGCCACAGCAGCTATGAGGGCCAAGGGCAGGCAGCCGTGGTGGCTGCGAGGTCTGAGGGCCAGCGGTGTGGGAGAGGCGGTGGCACAGGCCGGTCCAGCACCAGGGCCCCTTTCGCAGAGGCCACAGGAGAGGCCCCAGTGCAGGCTGGTCCAGTGCTGCTGCCCCTTCCGTAGAGGCAGCCACAGAGGCAGTGGTGCGGGCCTGGTCCTGGCGCTGTCTCCACAGAGGCTGGACGGGGTGCAACCTGTTGTGTCTCAACCTCCCCCAGAACCTCCCCAAGCCGGCCTGGCCCCAGATCACCCCCCAACCCACCAGTGGGCGGGGCCAGTGTTAAGAAGTAAGGGCCTGCTGCTAGCTGCAGCCTTCCCCTGATTGGCCTGGTCACCTCTCACAGAGGAAGGCCAGACTGTGGCTGAGGCCAACAGTAGGACATCCCCTGGGGGCTCCTGAACTGTGAGAGGGGCCAGGCTGGGCTGAGGGACCCACTTCAATGCATTAATTTTTGTGCACCAGGCCTCTAGTTATACATATTTATATATACGTATATATACAACTAATTGCAAGCATTTTAACTGACTAATATTTATAGATTTTGGTTGAAAGCCTCTTCCTACTACCTATTCTCTTTTTAGGTGGTCCATATATTGCTTTATATATGTGGTGACTGTGTAGACAGATATATTAAGTCTATTTAAAAGAACTTTACTTGTTGCAATAATGTCATTTTACTGGAATTCCCCTCCCTCAAGTGGAACTTGCTCTTCTACAGTGATTTTTAATCTCTCATACAACTCTAAAACTTGTATTGTGTTGAAACATGATAAATCCATTTGTACCCTCAAACACTTAAGTTTCCTCTTATACAGGCATCTAACAAATTATCACTGGCAAATATATTAGATTTATTCTACTTTTTTATCTCTCTTCAAAAGGGAAATGTTCCAATCTGCAATCCACTGAAAAGATTAATGTCATCTTGCACATTAAGAAAACAATGACATCAGCATTAAAGTTTAGTCACATCAGTCTTCTCATTGTCTCTAAGCCAACTAATCAGTCTCACCTCTGTGACTTCCTTCATATAAATCATCTATACTTCCTCCCTTCCTTCTTCTCTTCCTTCTTTCCTTCATTTGTCCCTTATTAAACAGATGTGTGTTTTTTTTAAATAACTAATATATGCCCGGCACTATGCAGAGTAATGAATAAAGTAGTAAGACACATACTCTGGAACATGGAGGAACCACAGTCTATTGGAAGAAATAGAGATCTACACAATCAATTTCAATACTGAGTGGAAAATACTTTAATGGGAACAGTGCATGCAGACTTCTTGGAAGCTTGAAAAAGAGCAATGAACCCAAATTGTCAGAAATCTGAAAAAAAATCCCAGTAATTTTTCTGAAGAAAGTCTCAAACTGACTGAGAACTATGATTGCAAAGTCATAGTTTATGCAAAAAGAGAGAGAGAGAGAGAGAGAGAGAGAGAGAGAGAGAGAGAGAGAGAGAGGGCAAAGAGGGTTCGAGTGAAAGCCTGGAGGTTAGAGGGTCCCAATTCAATAGGAAAGTAAATTATTCAGCAGTTGCAGGAGCTGGTGAGTGGAGTGTGATGAGAGATGGATCTTCCCCCTGCTCTAGATGAAATCCAGATTCTTAGGAGAAATTCAAGCGATAGCTTCTTTAGGAAGCCCTTCTCTTCTCAGATCTCTATGACCTCTCAATTCTCTGATCCCTTCAGGCTTTATGTACATTCCTAATATACTTCCTTCAGATATCTGTGTTTATCTCCTGGTCGAGCAGAGAAGGTTCCAATCATCTCTTTATATCATTGGAAGCTTTGGTGGCACACAAATAAAATACTTTAAAAATCAGATAAAACTATTCCTCCCCAAGCTATCATCTCCTTTAAGTGCCAGAAAATGCAAATGTTCACTGAGTAAACTTAATTAGAGTATCTTTGCTCCCAAGGTAAAAGGTGGCTACTCATCACATGAAATATACTTCATAAATATGGTACTTCACTCTTTACAGAACACTTATAATATTTTTATGGTTATATATTAGAACTCACATATCACAGAGACTGTTTTATTAATTACCCTTACACTATGGCCAGTGAGAATAATAATAGTATTACTCATTATGATTTATTTTTTAAATTATCTATTTTCTTGAGGGTATTGCATAAACTCTGGAGGTCATTTTGTTAACAATTTCATACAGCTTATAACTAGTGTCCCCCATGATTTGTGCAATTTCCTCCTCTTTCACCAAAAGTGCATAATATTTATTCTTTTGCACCAAAATAACAATGCTATGAATGGCCTGACATTTATGCATAAACACATGTGTTCAATTTTTTTCTTTTATGTCAAGAAATAAAATAATGGCCACATCTTAATTTTCAAAAGTTGTATTTTATTTTCAACTGCACACTGGTGTCTCCTGGTAGAGTATATATTTTTCCACTTGGAATATGCAAAGGAAATTTTACAGCCAATGGATACTACCTAGAGCACACAGGGAAATTTCCTATCAACAATTCTTTATTTTGAAAAATCCCTAATTGGACTGTTAAACCTTCTGGGTTAAACTGAATGTGGATCAAAACTCAGAATAAATGTCCATTTCAAAAGAACACACCCTTGTGACTCATGAGGAGGCAGCCCTTGTACTAAAGAGTTTGCACAGGTGAGTGTGAGCTATCTTAGCAAACTCACTTCAAGTTGGAAGAGCAATTTTCCTCTAATCAGAAAGTATCTCCTTCACCATTTGAAAGACCTCTGGGGAATTTTCTTCAGAAATAGCATTTTACACTATTTGATTTGGCCTATGTCTTACCTATCCATTGACTATCATTAGGTCTAAGCTATTTTTCAGGACATAGCTGGTCCCTGTCATTCAATCTTGCTAATAGAATGAGAGATGACATATGACTGTAGTGAGGATGAGAGACAGTTTCCTTATACAGGAAGAAATCACAAGGTGATTTTGGATGGACCATAATTCTTTGGAGCCTAAAATAAGAGGTTAGAATACAATAGTAAGCAATAGGTGGGTGACTGTATACATATAGGGAGAAAGAGGGGTAAAATGGAAGTTAACTGGAGGTCACTGAATGAATATAATGTTGAGGGAAGGTAAATGACTTGCTCAGGAGCACACAGATGGTGGGTGATGCTGAGATCAGAATCTTTGGGTTACCAACATAGAGTTCCTTTCATTTTCCAATTATCCTATATAATAAAGAGGTAATATGCAAATTGAGCCTCACACCCTCACGTAACAAGATGGCCACCCCCAGGTTGTCACAAGATGGCCGGCAGGGGAGGGCAGTTGGGGGTGACCAGGCCTGCAGGGGAGGGTAGTTGAGGGTGATCTGGCTGGCAGGGGAGGGCAGTTGGGGGCAATCGGGCCAGCAGAAAAGCAGTTAGGCATCAATCAGGCTGGCAGGGGAGCAGTTAGGGGAAATCAAGCAGGCAGGCAGGCGAGTTGTTAGAAGCCAGCAGTCCCAGATTGTGAGGGGGATGTCCCATATTGGAGAGGGTACAGTCTGATCTGAGGGGCACCACTCCAGTGTACGACTTTCATGCACCAGGCCTCTAGTTGTATCATATTTCCCAAAGAACTATAAAAAGATATTAAATAGAAATTACCATCTTGGTTATTTATGAATAATTTTCAGCATGTTATAAAAAGAAAGATTGAACAATTCATTCTCACATTGCTTTGTGGAGGAAAGAAGCTTAAAAGCTATATTTTAATGCAAAAGTTTGCCCAAGGAGATGTTGCATTATACAGTAAGTGCCACAAAAAGATTAACTACCTTGCAGGCTGCACCTGGAGCAGGGAAACTCAATGATTTCTATGTAAAACTCATAAATGAAAGTGTTCATTTATTCATGATATTCTAACATATTTCATACTGTTTTTCTAAGACAAGCAATGCATGGCCTTTCAGTTTTATGCTGTTACTTAAAATATTTGGAAAAATTTGTTCATCAATCTCTGATTATATTATTACACTCAAGAGGAGGTTAATTACTATTTCCTGGGGTCACTTATAGCAGAAAATATTTAATACATTGTTACCAGGGAATTATATCATAGCAAGGAAGACGTGATGTACAGTTTCTACAAGATGACTAATGTAAATTATTTTCAGAATACAGAATGGCAAAAAAGACAGTTTGTCAAGTTAAACTCACTTTTACCAACAAGGTACTTATTTTCAGAGAATGATCTCTTTTTATACCTCATCATGATAGGAAAGACAGAAAGTGATTAAACATAGGATGCTTTAACACAAAGCATTAAAGGAATGCTATAAGAAATCACACTAACTGATATCAAACTATACTAAAAAGTAATCAAAACAGTATGGTACTAGTATAAAAACAAACAAACATATAGATTAGTGGAACAGAATAGAGATCCCAGAAATCAACCAACACATTTATGGTTAATTAATATTTGACAAAGGAGGAAAAAACATGCAATAGGGTAAAGACAGTCTATTCAATAAATGATGTTGGGAAAACTGGATCAATACTTTTAAAAAATGAAACTAAACCCCTTCTTACACCAAACACAAGAATAAATTCAAAATGGATTTAAGACTTAAATGTTAGACTCAAAACCATAAAAATCCTAGAAGAAAATATAGGCAGTAAAATTCAGGCATTTCTTATAGCAATAGTTTTTCTGAAATATCTCCTTGGGTAAGGAAATAAAAATAAATGAATAGGACTGCATCAAACTAAAAACTTTTTGTCCAGCAAAGGAAACAATCAACAAAATGGAAAGGAAACCCACTGAATGGCAAAACATATTAGCCAATGTATTTAATAAGGGGTTATTACCCAAAATTTAGAAAGAACTTATACAACTCAACACCAAGAAAACAAAAAATCCAATTAAAAATGGGCAAATGACCTGATTAGACATTTCTCCAAAGAGGACATACAGATGGCTAACAGATATATTAACCTTTTGCACTCGGATGTCGAGTGTAACTCGACACGGTTAGCATTAGAATAAAGGAATTGAGAAAAAAGCAAGCGAGTGCAAAGGGTTAAAAGATGCTCAATGTTACTAATCATCAAAGAAATGCAAATTAAAACCATGATAGATATCACCTTACACATGTCAGAATGGTTATCATCAATAAATCAACAAACAAGTGTTGGTGAGGATGTGGAAAAAAGGAAACCCTCCTGTCCTGTTGGTGGGAAGGCAAATTGGTGTATCTACTGTGGAAAGTAGTATAAAGTTTCCTGAAAAAATTAAAATGGAACTGCCTTATGACTCAGCAATTCCATTTCTGGGGATATATCCAAAGAAACCTGAAACACTAATTCAAAAGGGTATATGTACGCCTATGTTCCTTGCAGCGTTACTAACAATAGCCAAGATTTTGAAGCAGCCCAAGTGCCCATCAGCAGATGAATGGATAAAATAGCTGTGGTGCATTTACACAGTGGAGTATTGCTCAGCCATGAAAAAGAAAGTAATCTTACCTGACATCACAGAGGGACCTGGAGGTTATTATGCTAGGTGAAATAAGCCCGTCAGAGAAAGACAAGTACCACGTGATTTCACTTATATGTGAAATCTAATGAACAAAATAAATTAATAAAATAGAAACAGACTCATAGATACAGAGAACAGACTGACAGCTATCAAAGGGAAGGAGGTTTGGGGGCCTGGGCAAAAAAGACGAAGAGATTAAAAAAAGAAAGAAAAAAAAGAAGAAGAAGAAAAACTCATAGACATAGACACAGCATAGTGATTACCAGAGGAAAGTGGGGTGAGGGGACATAGAAGAGGGTAAGGACAGGATAAATGGTGATGAAAGGAGACTTGACTTGAGGTGGTGAGCATACAATAGAATATACAGATGATGTATTATAGAATTGCACATATGAGATCTATAATTTTATTAACCAATGTCACTCCAATACATTCAATCCTATATAATAAAAGCCTAATATGAAAATTGTCCCCTCAACCAGGAGTTTGACCAGGGGGTGGGGCTGGTTGGCCAACTGCCCGTGGCTCCTCCCCCTGGCTGGCCCTGCCCCAGCTGGCAGCAGCAGCAGGTGGCCGGGGGTAGGGAGGCCCAGCCAGCAGCTGGCAGCCACTAGGGACCCTACCCATGTACGAATTTCATGCACTGGGCCTCTAGTAAAAAATAAAATAAAGAGTTACAGGAAAGGGTTATATATTTGATAGCCAAGTATGATAAGAAAATAAAATTTTAAATCTGTTTGTTGGATAAAACTCTACCTTTGTGGCCAATAAAGCAACATGTGGAATTAAAAACAATTCTCTCACTGGTTTCAAATAGAATAATCTATAATAATAAAAGCATAATATGCTAATTGGACCAGATGTCCTTCCAAAGCCAGGGCTGTGAGGGAAGTCCGGGTCTTGGGTGCCAGAGGGGTGCCGGCAGCCAGGGGAAGGAAGGCCTACTCTTGCACAAATTTCGTGCATCAAGCCTCTAGTAGTAATAATAAGTGGAACTTGAGTAAACTTGCAGATTTCCTCTTGAAAAAATAAAGAAAATTATTTGCATTTTTATAATGACTATAATTTTTGTACCACTCCACTAATCCTGACTATTATTGAGCAGAGGGTTATAGCAAAACTAATTATGCTTACAATCTCTGTGGAAGTTTTACAGATCTATCTTGACCAATTAGTATTTCCCTATGAGATTACTTCCATTCCAGAAAACCAAACTGAGCACTATAGTGTGATTTTACTTTGTCTTCCTACTTTGTTCAACTAAAGTCTAAAGAAATTTCCAGTTAAATTCTCAAATACAAGAAGAAATTGTTAAAATGTGGATTCCATTCTGTCATTTGTGCTTCTCTTTGTTGTTCCTCAGAACTTAGCTTTTCCTTATCCCTGGATCACCTGACCCACTGTGAGGTACCCAACTTGGAAATGTCTCAAGTACCTCAGTACTTACTTAGTCCCATAATTGGCTATACTTTATGAAATACATATTCCCACAGGATCTACAGCCTCTGTGCTATTATTGAAGTTAAAATTCATAACACAATTAGGCAAAGATTATGAGCCAAAATTACCAAGACTTTTGAAATTGCTATGTAGAAGGATGGCTACCACATCGATCACCTGGTGAATGATATAAGTGGCCAAGCAAATGACCGAAGAGCAGATGCATAATGATATCTAAAGTCTTTAGTCCCCAAATCCACAATATCATCTCTAATAACAGAAAAGAAGCATGTGGCAATTGAATATTGGAGTCATTATAACTCCATTTTTATTCCATTACACACTTCATGTAACATACAAATTTACTAAAAAGCTTTAGCATAAAACTGATTATTTTAGCCCTAACCAGTTTGGTTCAGTGGATAGACCATCAGCCTGTGAAATAAAGGGTCCCTGGTTCGATTCTGGTCAAGGGCACATGCTCGGGTTGTGGGCTCGGTTCCCAGTGTGGGGCATGCAGGAGACAGCTGATCAATGATTTCTCTCTCATCATTGATGTTTTTATTTATTTATTTATTTTTATTTTATTGATTTTTTACAGAGAGGAAGGGAGAAGGATAGAGAGTTAGAAACATCAATGAGAGAGAAACATCGATCAGCTGCCTCCTGCACACCCCCTACTGGGGATGTGCCTGCAACCAAGGTACATGCCCTTGACCGGAATCGAACCTGGGACCCTTCAGTCCACAGGCTGACGCTCTATCCACTGAGCCAAACCGGTTAGGGCCATCATTGATGTTTTTATCTCTCTCTCTCCCTCTCTGAAATCAATAAAAAATACTTATTAAAAACATGATTATTTTAAATGAAAACAAAATAATGTAATCAAAGTGGCCATAAGACAGGCAATGTCCTTAATATCAATGGGAAAATATATAGTATGGGCAATCTGTTAGGCATCCCATTCACCTATTTCTAACCTTCTGTTGAAAGGGATACTATGTCTGATATAAAAGTGAACACTGACTCACATACTTGGAGCCCCAAACAAATCAGATCTTACCTAACACAGAAGATGCAATTGCTTTTAAATGGGTTGAAAATATGCATCTCCTCCTTCATTCCCATCTCATTTGGATTTCATGGAAGGCTGAATTGGTAGAGCTATTTCTAGAAAGCACAAACTAAGGCCAAAATTGTCAGGGTTGCCTATTGAAAGAGGTCCAGGATAGTTTCTGGGTAGCACTGGTTTTCACCTGTCATTGGGCCACCTTGCTTTTGATTAGCACTTTGTACTTCATCAATAATTTTTGTAACTGTTTGAGCATTAAACAATGCTATAGGTAGATATATAAAAGACAAAGTCTACAAATTACATATGAAGAAGACTAGGCTGGAAGATTTCATGTGACCCATCTTGCTGTCAAGTGGCAAACCTAGACTAGGAGACCAAGTGCTGTAACTAGGTAAGAAGACCACAGTGGTCATTATTTCACTCTTTTCCCAAACACTTGGGAGCATCTTAAAATGTGACACTGAACCATTACTTAACTGAGATAGCAACCTGAATTTGTTACTTGTCTTTCTTACAAAATTGAATAGCACAATGTATATGCCCTTGGGTGGCACCTTGGAGAGTATAATGTGATGTTTTATTTAAAAAAAAATTGCCAAAAGCTCCTAAATTGTTTTGTTCTTAATATAATTAATATCTCTGCCTCATTTTCAGCATTTTTTTACTGCCCTAAAATTGTCAATATGTTCTGTTCTTATGATGTCATCAATCACTTTATCTCCATAGTCTTTTTAATCCCCATATCTGTTTGCATTAATCTTATGACAAACATATCAAAATCTTGTTGACATTTAAAAAAATATCTGATGAAAACATTAAAACAAGATGTTAATTTTTTTTTTTTTTTGCATTAAAGACATATAGTAAGCTTTCCATCTTTGGATGTTTGCTTATTTCCATATTCACAGTGGGTCTCAGCTCATAGGTAGTGGCTAGTTAAGGTTATACCACAGTTTAATTCAGTGTTTACACAATAGGCAACTTTGTTTTTCTTTCAATTTTATGCTTTCACAATATTCTCTCAAGTCATGGAAGGCTGAGTTCCTGGCCAACCACAAAATGTCCAATATCCTCACCTCTCTTCACAGTTATTGTGGTAGCAGCAGCCACTGCTAATGGTCTTGGATGTGGACAGGCAGGCACATTACTCAGGCTTACCTGCCATGCTACTTAAACCTGCCTTCGTGGGGAAGTGCACACAGAAGTCAACAGGCTACTCCCTTAACACAACACTCCCTAAGCCTGAGGTTCCATCATTAATGATTACTTTCTGTGGGTCATACAACGTCAATAGGGTTGCTCTCTACATTTCCTAGAGGTTTTTTTAAAACTCAGAATAGTAAGAAAAGAAAGAGAGCCTGCAAGGTGTTGCTTATGTAGCGTAAAATTAAACATTTATAAAGAGATTACTACAATAGTTCAAAAAGAACAATTATTCTCCAAAGCAAAACATTAGTCTTTAATATCTATGTGCTCTCACATCACACAAAAATGTCTTTGTAAGACCAATTTAACTATAAATATGGCTGATAATTATCTTTTCAAATTAATAATTTTAACCCTGAAGCACCGGAATGATACAAATGCTTCAAAGTCACCATTTTTATATTCTGCACTAGAGGCCCAGTGCATGATTGAATCATGCATGTGTAGGGTCCCCTACACGCTTTCGCTTTTCGAGGTGGAGCTGGGTGCCTGTCTGCTGGTGCACCAGGCACCCAGCTCCCCCGCTTTTGATGGTCCCCGGCCGCTGAGGGGGGATACCCTGCTGTTGAGAGGCGCAGTGGGCGGGAATCCCGCCCCCTGCGCCTCTCAACAGCTGCTGAGGGGGGCTGCCGTGGACACCTGCCTACTCTGCCGTTGAGAGGCGCAGCTGGGTGTCCGCGGCAGGCCCCCTCAGCGGCCGCGGATCTGGCTGTTGAGAGGCACAGGGGGCGGGAGTCCTGCCTCCTGCGCCTCTCAACAGCAGGGTAGCCCCCCTCAGTGGCAGCGGATCCTTGCCTCTCAATGGCCGGATAGGCCACCCCGAGTCCCGCCCCCCAGCCTCCTGCCGCCCAATCGTGGGCGTAGCGGAGTGATGGTAATTTACATGTTACTCTATTATTAGATAGGATTGTGCAAATATTCAATAGTAATTCAAAAGATTGACCCAAATTGCACCCACATCAAGCAAATAAATCCAATGCAGTTCACTTATTTTCTTTACTATTTTTTGTTTGTTATTGTTGCCAAACTAGAAACTAGACTCTTTATTTTTTAGTATTAGAACTTGCTGTTCAGTAAAATAGTAGATAGAAACATCTAATAATGATGAATAACTAAGGTCTGTGGAATCTCAAATTATAAAGTTATGGCTCTGATGCATAGGTTGTAAAATGCTGCACATAAGCCAAAAATGTCAGTTGAAATGACTTGTTTTTGAGGAAGCTGCTCGCATTTAACAAG
The DNA here is from genome assembly GCF_951640355.1 of Cnephaeus nilssonii. NCBI lineage: Eukaryota > Metazoa > Chordata > Mammalia > Chiroptera > Vespertilionidae > Cnephaeus > Cnephaeus nilssonii. The sequence goes on from NC_137082.1 coordinate 20,028,266, forward strand.
ATACATGGAAAACTCAGAGCAAATGCAGTACAAAAACTTAAAATACAATAAAACAAACTGAAATATACAGCTTCAGCTGCTCTGTAAATGTAAAAACAGTTGTGGTTTTGATTATTTTGACTAGAGGTAGGGTAGGAAGTAAGATATATTGAGTATCTAAATTAACTTTTATTCCTTTGGGCATTTCCAAAATATATGACCAACCTGCAAATGGATTTGATTTTTGGTTATATTCTTTAACAAAGTAGGAAATAAAAATAGATTTTTAAACTTGAACATATAATAGCAATCTAACTTGCTAGAAACACTGGGTTTATAATCACTATTTAATTGGGCCATGCCTGTCTAAAGCAATGTTTAAGTAGAATGCTCAAATGCATGACCAAATCAGTCTTATTCGTTGTTAAAATTAAGGCCAGGGACATGGTGTCATATTTTCACAGCCTTTTTGGAGGCACACAAGATGCAGATTCCTTCAAGAAAGGAGGAGTTATAAAGGAGCACAGGAAAGAGAATAAAAAGAAGCAAATTGCTTCCTTAATTGCAGATCGCATGTAGTAGATTACTACCAGTTTCTGAAGACTCAAGTTTTGAGGCTCCTTTGGGATAACAAACACAATACCAGGCCTGACCACTTAAAATGTCATTGCTGCTGCAAGAGCTTACACTTGTCCTCAGCAAGTTCTTATGGGTTACGTAACAAAGATAACTCCTGTTCTAATGATCATCACGTGCTTTTTTTTAATTAAAAAAAAAAACTAAAGATATTTAAAATTGATTTTTAGAGAGAGTGGAAGGAAGAGGGAGACACAGAGAGAGAAACATCTATATGCAAGCAATACATCTACTAGGCTGCCTCCCGTATGCCTCCTACTAGGATGGAACCCGCAATGCAGGCCAGTGCCCTGACTGGGAATCAACCTGCAACCCTTTGGTGTAGTAGATGATGCCCAAACAACTAAGCCACACTGGCCAGGGCCATCTACATGCTTTTAAAACAATAGGCCTTCCCAGGCTGCTGCTAATTAACGTACTACAAACTTTCGAACCTTTAGTGAGCCTCAATTTTTTGTTTTCAATAAAGTGCTTTAGTCAGGAAACAAAGGTATGAATCATTATAAATAATACACTTTCATATTAGCTGACACAGTAATTCCTCCAACATTCACAATTTTTTAAATTGCCTTGAAAAGACTTGCCATTGTAAAATTATTGAAGACAGGGTTTAAAAAAATTCTGGTGAGTAAATGCATTTAAGAACTTTGAACACTCGATACTGCCTACTTTCTAGTGTCAAAGATAAAAGTAGATTAATAGTTTAATTAAACATGTTAGAGTTTCTGGGCATTGTAGCTATTACACCTTTGACCTCATGCAGGACTGCTAGAGATGTAGGGAGGGTGAGTACTGAGATTCCATATTTATGATGAACAGCGGACTTGAAAGCATACCAAGCTAGACTGAACTTGTAATTAACCAAAAGATGCAGTAAATTATGAAATCAATAAAATTTCCTGGGTGCCATAGTTTTCAGAACTAGTTAGTGCATTTCTAATTTATTGGCACAAACTTCACAGACTCACAAGGAAGATAAATAAAAATGCCCAGATGTAAAAATAAATATGTATGCTTGACAAATCTGAAATACACTGTTTACAGCTAATGAGGAGGCAACTGTGCATTTTGCTGCATGCTTTATATCTACAGCGGTGCAGAACATTAAAACCAATATAACGGATAACCTTGGTGCCAACAGCATAAGTCTACATTTCCCATTATTCCCCAGAGATGAAATTAATTAATGCTTGTCAAAATCAAATCGATCCCCTGCTGTAAAACTAAAAGTAATGGAGAGGCCATGAATGGCTTGGCTCTCCTCCAAAAATATCTCTAATCTATTTGGGAGAAAAATGCTGCATACATCTCTATATGCAGTATATATACATCCTTAATCCCACACTCCTCACAAACAAATACATTATTTTTGTTGGCTTTACCTTTGTTACACAAACATTTCTAAAATGCTATGTCAGGATCCAGAAAATTAAAATACATATATTAAGAGTTCATAGCTTAGTGAGGATCAGATAGAGGGGACATTTCAACTCAAAGTGTCAATGATGATGATGGGAAAATATACAATGAATTATGGGGACACAAAGAGGTATACCTATCTGAACGTGGCAGGGAGGTCAAGAGGTGGAATAGATAAGAGACAGCTGAAGGTAATGATACCTATATTACTGCTGACCAGCCTATTTCTCTGAGAAACGCTTTCCAGAGTGATTCAGAGACCTTTTCACCCAATGCTGCCCCTCTCAGATTGCTTCCCCTTGCTCCTCCCTCCTGGTGAGCTCACAGGCATCTTGCAGGTTTCACCTCCAGGAACACTTCCATTGAGGCCTTTTATGACTCATTTCTAATTTAAATTTAGTTCTAAATCCTGTCCCTTTGATTCTCTTTTATAGCAACCTGTTCTCCTTATTGGTTTGAACATATTATGTACTTATGAACATTATTATTTAGTTTGATGATTATTTATCAAAGTGTAGTCTATGGACCAGCCACCTCACCATCACCTGAGAACTTGTTAGAAATGCAGACCCTCCACCCCACATCAGACTTTACTGAGTCAGAATCTGTAGTTTAATAAGATCTATGGGTGATTCATAGGCATATCTATACTAATAAAAGGGTAATATGCTAATTAGACCAGATGTCTTCTGGATGTCCTTCTGGATAAAGCCATGGTGGTGGGGGCTGAGGCAGAGGTGGTTAGGGGCTATCAGGCCAGCAGGGGAGGGCAGTTAGGGGTGATCAGGCTGGCAGGGGAGGGCAGTTAGGGGCTATCAGGCCAGCAGGGGAGGGCAGTTAGGGGCAATCAGGCTGTCAGGGGAGCAGTGGGGTGATCAGGCTGGCAGTGGAGCAGTAAGGGGGCGATCAGGCTGGTAGGAAGAGGCGGTTAGGGGGTGATCAGGCCAGCAGGGGAACAGTTAGGGGCATTAGGCTGGCAGGCAGAGGTGGTTAGGGGCAATCAGGCAGGCAGGCAGGTAAGCAGTTAGGAGCCAGTGGTCCCAGATTGCGCGAGGGATGTCCAACTGTCAGTTTAGCAGGAATTGTGCCTAAATCGGCAGTTGGACATCTCCCGATTGGAGAGGGTGCAGGCTGGGCTGAGGGACAACACCCCTCCCCAGCACAAATTTCATGCACCAGGCCTCTAGTTGAAGTTTAAGAAGAAAAAAAAAGATTTTAAATACTTTGCATTTCAATATAGAAGTAGCCACAAGTCACATGTGCCAACTCAAATTAAAATTATTTTTTAATTAAAAATAAAATCTCACTAGCCATATTTCACACACATAATAGCTACATATAGCTAGTGGTTAATACATTGGAAAATGCAGCTAGAGACATTTACATCATAGCAGAGAATTCTATTGGATGTGGTGGACTAGAAGCTCCTTGAGGGACATTTTTTCCTTATTACTGAGCACCCAGCATCTACAGTGTCTATAACTTTAAGATATTTTCATCCATTATATTTAAGAAGAACTTAAATATAATGAATGAATGGTTTGATTCCCCAGAAGAAAGTTAGAGTGATGCTGTTAGTATAAAAATTAATTCCAGGTTACAAAACAAAAGAAAAAAAACTTTTTTTTTCTTAAATATAATGAATGAAAATGTTATAGTACTTTAAACAATATCTAGCTCACAGAAGGTGCAAAATAAATTCTATTTCCATTCCCTGTTACCTGTGGTCTTCAAACTCTCTCTGAGAGATGAACCATAAACAACTAATAAGCAGGCTATATTATAAACAAGTAAGTTTTAAAAAAATATCCTTGGGTTTGCTCTTCCAAAGATTGGGACTTGGTGGAACTGAGTTGTTATACTTTTAACACTTGAACTAATTTTAGACTTGATTGTCTGGACAGTGAAATTCCATTCATTCCCCAGGAGCTGGCTGCATTTTTCTTTCCTGATGGATATCTAACAAAATTAATTTGGACTTTTTTAAAGTAAAGTATTAGAACTTTCACAAGCAAGTGCCAGAAAATGCAACTCAGGCTGCCTTAACAAAATAAAATATATTGGCTTCTATATCTGAGAAGGCTGGTGCGTGTGTTAGAATCAGATGTCAGCAGGACTGATCTTTCCCCACTTTTCAGTAATAAATTTTATACAATAGGTTTATTTTGGAGTTCCAACTGGTAGAAAGATGGCAGCCAAGATCTCCAGACTGCTCTTGCTCCAAGTCACACCCAGCAGGAGAGGACGGATAGCTTCTGAGTCAACAGCCTCAGTTAACGTGAGAATGCACTGCATTGGCTTTGCCTGGGAACTTACCATCTCTGACCTATTACAATGGCCAGGAGAATAGATTGTGCAGATTTCCAGACCTGAGTCACATGTCCATCCCCCACCCTCACCTCTTCTGAAGAACATGGAAAAAGTGTGAGACGGTATGATTCCCCCGAGGAACGTCAGGATGGTGCTATCAGTATAAAAATGGATTCTGGGTAAAACAACAGATGTCTACTACATGCCACCTCTTTTAAAATGAATGAATGGATAAATGAGAGAATAAACAAATGTATGTGTGTGTTTAAAACAGAACATATTTTGAAATTGAATTCTAATGTTTACTGATTACTATTTAGAGCCATGCAAGTGCTTGACATGGAAAATTAAGAATTTCTAACCTGGGCCCAAAGCCAATTATAATTATAAATATTAACAGGCTTTAAATATCTCTTCCTTCATCAGTACACAGACCATTCATAAGTCTAAATCTAATCCAGACTCAAAGGAGACTGTGTTTTATGTTGCCAACCCAAGTTTTACTATTTCCTTTTGATTTAAGCAGCTTAGTGAGCCCCACTGCTTCTCAGTATCTTATTTGTGTTTGCTATAGTGGGTCAGATGCTCAGGTTACTAACAGGTCTTTCCAACCCTGAACAAATAATTTCTTTATCAAATATTGTTGTGTTGCCTCTCTGGCAATATTTTCATTTGACAAGGCACAATGGGACAAAATGAAATAATTCAGTCCAATAATTCAATGTAAAACTACAAGCCAAGACTTTGGCAATGGCTGTAAATTTTCAATCTAATTTTGAAACAAAGAGTTCACAGGCTCAACCTCATTTGTTAATAGTGCTCACAGATTGTAGATCTAGACATTTTACATGATGGAGGGGCCCTGACCCATTGTGTGTTTTGCTCAAATAAACGTCCCCTGATATTGTTGATAAAGACTTACTAGATGCAATTTGGTAGGCCAGTAATATTTGTTCACAGTCACAAGATCCAAGACTTGGAAGAACTCTAGATATGACCTGGTTGGAATTTTCAAATTTGTACCACTGAGTCCCAAAAGGCTCCATAGAAACCGTTAGAGACCTCCGCTCAGTAAGAGAGAGCCACACAGGCAGTGATTTGCTCCCTCACCCTCCCATCTACTGTAGCATTTGGTGTTCCATGTATTTTAATTCTGGAGTTTGATCTAATGTTTTTATTTATTGAATAGGGATTTCGTCTGTTTTAAATGTATAGAAAGAAATACAGCCATTTGAAGAAATTAATTAAAAATAATGGGTCAGATCTCCCATAAAATGCAATGACCTCCAAAATCTGTAACCAACTGAAAAACAAATGAGGTGCAGAAAGGTTTGAATATATATGTACTTATATAAAAACAAATAAACAAAACAAAAAACTATGCAATGAACAATTCTAGAAAAATATGCAATAAAGTGGTACCAGTTGTCTGTGGGATGGGGACCTAAAGGGACAGATCAGAGAATAATGTAATGTTTATTTATTTATTTATTTAGACTGCTTTTTAAAATATGTGTTATTGTGGGGTTTTTTGTTTGCTTGTTTTTTAGAGAGAGCTATAGAGAGAAACATCAATGGGAGAGAGAAATGCTAATCAGTTGCTTCTCACACTCACTGCTACCAGGGATCAAGCCTGCAATCTGTAAAAGTGTCCTGACAAGTAATCAAACCTGCAAACTTTGGTGCACAAGACAATGTTCAACCAACTGCCACGTAGTGGCCAGGCTATGTTTTTGACTGTTGTTTTTTTAAAGTTTTTATAGAGATATTGACAGCAATAATTTGGAGATTTAATTTTATAATATCTTTGGAATTTATACAAATCAAAGCTAAAACATAGGAATTTAACTAACAAGTATTATGTTCATGGGTGTTTAAGAGTCATTAGAATGAAAATAAGCAAATAGCACTTTGAGTCTCTTTAAAAGAAAACAAAAGAATTTTATAAACATGAGTCTAGCCTAACTTCCAGCCCCATGCAAAAACTTTCTCTGTGACACCTATGTCAACCTATGCTTCAGCAACGCTGCCTCCCCTGTTAGGAAGCTCATCATTGCTTAAGGCACACTTATTGCATTTGGAGACAGTCAGTTTTTTTCAGAATTTCTTCATCATTATCTTTTTTCCTTTGAGTAATTTAATATTTATTTTGATTTAGATACTTCGCTAGTATTTATATACTTTGTTTATAATTACATTTCTGTTTTTCTTAAAACATTTCTCCAAAATGTTTTAAAACCACTGATTTAGTTTAGTCATCCTATTTAGTCTACGAGGGCATAGCCTCGAAGGCAGAGGGAGGTTCCATGAGGCCTGGGGGAGTTTCATGGCAGAGTTTCTGACTCATGGAAACACAGGCACTGCCATGGTTTCCTCTTGGCGATGTGGAGAGAGTAAAAACCGTGGGTCTCTTTTTTAGGAGTCTTTCAAGAAAAACTATACCTACCCAAGAAAGGCTACTGACCGCATCTGGGCATGATTCCAGGACAAACAGAAAGCAGACACTCAAAAGCTATGCTCAGTCAGAAGTATCCTTGGTTTAGCTGTTCTCCTGTCTTTCTTAATGCTCCATGACACTTCTGAGCAGAACTGTTCAGAACCATTGAATTTGCTTTTTGTGTTTCTAATTAGTAGGGTAGAATTGTGCTATTTCTTTATTGGTACCAGGACACATGGCAGTCTGACATTTCAGGGAACAGTGCCATGCTGGTCAGAATTATTTTTGCATTAGTGCCTGAAAGTCCATAGGAATTCCAAATTCTATGACAGATGAGTGACTATCTCACACTATTTATAATCTCTCATTTTTGGATTCTTCTATTTTAATTTTTGCAACCTAGACCCTTGTCCCTGCTTTCTTTGCAAGGAAACACTTACCAGTCAGAGAAAGAAACATTTCTCTACTGAGTAAAAGCCCAGAGGTCAGGGACACCCCAATGCTCATTAACTGGGTGACTTCAAGTAATTTGCCTCAGTTTCTTATTCTCAAATGAGGATAATAAATGTACTGGCTTACAGGTTGTTGATGGGTTAAATTAGATAATGCACACAAAGCATATAGAACAATGCCTATTACATAGAGACTACTCAATACATGGCTAAAAAGGAACAAATAAAGTCAGTTGTTGGCAACATTTTTTGTCTCCAGTCTTCATCCAGCCCACCCTCCCACTTGTTGTCTATGCTCCTCTTTCTAAATTCTACCCCCTAATTATTTTCTTAAGAAGGTGAATTAGAGAATCACCATATTGCTAATCCCAACTTGGATTTAGGGTATAGCCTTGACTTTGGCACATAACATTTAATTGTCCTCACAGTCTTGGCTTTACTCTAGCTGGGCAAGTTCTCTAATGACACTCCCCTTCTCCATCCCCTAATGGCCAGCTTAAGGTGCTCTTCCAGGAATAAAAATAGTATTAGTCACCTGGGTTTTCATTATTCTCTTACTCACTTTCCCATCAATATTTTATCCATTCTTTCTTCATTCAATTCATTCTTGGTATTTGCCATTAATATTTCATTACACATTCATAGATGTAAACTCAAACTATTGGAATTAAATCAACTCATAAAAGATTTTCAAATTTTCCCTTGGATTAATAAACTGCCCTTTCTCAGAATATCAGGGAGTGGAGTGGTGATGTTGATGTTGTACTTCTGGCTATGTGAAATTGTGACATTACTGACCATTCCAAGACTAGAAAAGTCCCTGGGTATATAAATCAGCTTAGTTTAAGCCCAGTGAAAATTTCTTAGTGTCAGAAATTAAACCTTATCAATCCCATAATGTAGGGATATACAAAAATTCACAGCCTACTCTTTGCATGTGCAAAATAATATCTACTAAAGGTGAAATAAGCAACCTTCTATTATCCTACAAAATTTTAATTAAACAGGCAATATTGAGCAGTAATTGTACATGAGTACTTTGACCTCATTTCCACCCATGTACAATGTGTTTTCCTTTATCCAAAGGTCCCAGTTATAGCAAACTCATTAGATATGGGATAACAATGAGCAACACAGTTGGACCTTACTTTTCTCATCTGTTAAAAGAAAGAGTTGATGTATATACCATTTTAGGTCCCTTCTACTTCTAAATTGCTATGGTTTCTCAAAAGTTGTTTTATGTTCTTAAGCTTTTAGTTTTATAAGGCTAGATATTTGTCATTTCTAGGTCATGCTCTACTCAAATATACCTTCTTTAAAAAAAGATAAAAATGAAAGTTATTTACAAAAAATGCTAGCTAATCTATGCAGAAGGAAAGATTGAATTAGAGAATCACCATATTTGCTGACCCCATGTAGTGATTCAGACAAGGCTCATCAATGATTAATACAAGGTTTAGATTTGGGTAAACAAGGGGTGCAATGATTCCAAAGTATCACTCTACAGATTACTCACTAATTGAAAAGAGAAAAAAAATTATGTTTATGATAGACACAATATGACAGCCAAGTGATCAGACATAGCTCCACTAATAATATTATGAACCTCCTAATGTGGATGGAAAACACATAATTACCTATAAAGTTCTCTAGCCAAAAATGCTTAATCTGAACCTAATCAAGACCCAAGATATTTACTTACAAGAAATAGAGGATATGGAGGAGCATAATACACAGTTCCTTAAAAAATCAATCAGAAAACTCCAGGATATTACTGGACTTTACAAAAGCAAGAGCGTACTGTTCTACAGTAAAAGAAACTAAAGACACAAAAATAAGTGTAGTGCTTATACCTTTATTGGATGATGGTTCCAAGAACAACAATATAAAGCCACAAAAGTTTTGAGGCTTCATTGAAGAAATTCAAATATAACGGAATATTAGATGATATAGTATTTTTGTCCATTTCCAGGACGTATAATTTTATTATGGCTGTGTAGCACAATATTATTATTCTTTGGAGATGTATGTTGACATTTTTTGGGTGAATTGTAATGATTTCTCCAACTTGCTTTAATCTAATAGATAAATGATAGATGATATAATATGTTGGGGTGCCCCCAAAAATGTATACACAGTTTAACTGCTGATAGCTGCAGATTATATTATATTTTGAAAATGAAATATATTTTCATAAACACTGCCTTCAAAGAGTGTGTGCAATTTTGGGGGTCACCTTGTGTGTGTGTATATGGGTGCATAGATGGATGGATAGATGGAGAGAGAAAGAAAGCAAATAAAGAACACTTAATTGTTGAATCCAGATGGAAGGCATGCATGTTCATCACACTATTCTTTCAACTTTTCTGAAGGCTTGAAAATTTTCATACTAAATAAATTGGGGGCAAAGTACCTTTTTCCATGAGAAAGGATACAAATGTTAGGGTGAGTGGGTCACCCTCTTTAACAATGTAAAAGGTCTTCCCCCGCCATGCCTTTGTCACTCTGCATTGCAGGGGTGCTTGTCCTCCACTTGATTGTGACCTCCTTGAGGCCCAGGGCCAGGTCTGGTGTAATCATATTTCTAGGGTTTTGCCCCAGTGCTTTGCACATAGCTAACACATAGCAAATATTTGTTGAATTTCATTGAAGTTTATGTACTGACTGAGTAATCACATATACTGATTTAAAAAAAACACACCAAAACTTATTTTTTACACATAGTAATGAAACCTAAGAATACAAAACTCAATGTTCAGAGTAAACCTGGAAACCAGTAATAAATAGTTAGAAAAATATTATATAAACTAGTGGCCCGGTGCATGAAATTTGTGCACATTAAAAGGGGATTAATTAGAGGAAATATTTTAATATTGCTATTTGCCCTTTCTCTATAATCGAAGTGTCAGAGATGAAAGAAAATTAGAAAAATGTATATGAAAATCTTCCTCCTGTCAGAGTCTGGGGCACACCACGGGACCCAAAGTCAAGTCCCCGCTCACCCACGTGCACCTCAAAATTGTGCGAGACCCAGACCCGGCCGGCCCCCACTCCCCCATTGGGCTTGATCCAGACCCGGCCGGTCCCACCCTTATCAAGCCCCGCTGGGATGGGGGCATGCCTTGAGGTCCCCCCTCAAGTCCCACTGGGTGGGGGACATGGCCTGAGATCCCCCATCAAGCCCTACTGGGCGTGGGGGCGTGGCCTGAGGTCCCCTGGTCCGGGGGTGAGGGGAGCAGCCTGAGGTCCCCTGTCTAGCCCCGCTGGGCAGGGGGCACAGCCTGAGGTGCCCTGTCCAGCCCTGCCAGGTGTGGGGGGTTCAGCCTCAGTCCCCCAGACCGGCGCTGGGAGTGGGGTGCTGCCTCAGGTCCCCTGGCCTGGTGCCGGGGTGGGGAGGGCATGGCCTGAGGTCCCCTGTCAAGCCCAGCTGGGTAGGAGGTATGGCCTGAGGTCCCCCAGCCTGGCGCCAAGGCGGGGGGCATGGCCTGAGGTCCCCCAGCCTGGCACCAGGGTGGGGGGTGCGGCCTGAGGTCCCCTGTCAAGCCCCATGGGGGTGGAGGGGGGCGCAGCCTCAGGTCCCTACTGATTGCTCGTTAAGGCTCATTACGGGAACTCAGCCTCCTGCTGTGGGTACAGCCATCTTGTGTTACAGAAACCCCACCTCTGTTGTGGGTGCAGCCATTTTTTGTTACTTAAACCCCTGCCTCCACTGTTGGTGCCACCATCTTTGTGGCAGGGTGATGGTCAATTTGCATATTCCCTCTTTATTATATAGGATCTTTACTAGAGTCAAATCATTTTTTTTTTTAAATATCTGGCATCAGAGTTCTTCCATGGGGAGGAAATGAGACTTTGTTAGAGAGGTGTTCTGATGAACAATTACGTGTCAAAAGAAAAGACACTACAACAGGCTGTGGAAGACTAAAGCAGAGATAAAGAAGGGTTGAATCCCACTGAATTAGAGGTAGAAGGGATTAATTGATTATTTATTTAGTCCTTTCCTCCTCCTCTCTGTAGTTGCCAGAAGAACAGGAGATTCTTTTATTCTTTAATAAGAGGTGTCTAACCCTCCATTTCAAATTGTTCCTCCTTTGGGATATAACCTGCTCTCTGTGTTGTCAAATGTTCAATCCAATAATGCAATGGGATATGAACCAATTTAATGAGGTCTTACAAAATCAGATGACAGCAGATAAAAACCTCGGCTTAAATGTAATTTAAATACCTTGTTAATTACAAGGCTCTTCATTTACTTTTCCATTTATCTTTACACTCTTTAGTTTTAACTACCACTCTTTTACTATTTTCTTTATAGCATGAAATGTCAAGCATATTTCAAAAAGAAACAAAATAAGAATAAAGACCTGGGTGGCCAGTTAACTGAGGAGGGAGAGCTTCACTGATGGCATGGCTTACAAAAGGGTCACCCCAGGCGGATCTCATTGTAGACCTTGTTTCATCAGAATGCCCAGCAGTGAGGATGCTTAGGGAATGGATCTCCTATGCATAAACAAGAACGGCACATGTTTTATTCGTAATCATAGAAATCTCTTATCACAATAATCATAGCTGCCATCTTCTTCCTAGAATTTGAACTCTGGGGGATGGGGAAGCCAACCAGAAATCAGAGGGTTGCTTAGTATGCAGGAAAGCAGGACAAGGGAATAGTATGCTTTAAGCTAGAAGTATGCTTTGAAAGGGCATCTCTAACCCATGGCTCTTTTCTCTCTCTAGAGACTGAAGAATACTTTTTGCTAGATGAAGGTAAGGTGGGAGAAACATTGCCAAATTCTTTCCCACTGTTGACCCCTGCAGATTAGAGTGCAACCCAACAGATTTTGCTTTTCATTGTGGCAATCATATTGCAGCCCTACATCTCCAGGTTTCCTTGCAAATTACCAAGGTTACTCACTCAAATTTGCACAGACAGTTCTGTGGCTTATCCGACAGTGTATAACAATTTTACATGGGAGTAGTTTAATTACAAGAGGTAAATTATGTCTCATTAGAAAGTTTTTTGTCCATCAGGGCACCGACTATAACATACTATTACCCATACTTTTAATTTTGAGGCTCTCAAAGCCAATTAAAGTAGGTGGAGAAATAATCCTTTTAGAAGAAGCCTCACAACTGGCAGACAAAGTCTTATAAACTCTTGATGAAGCTTGAGTGGATTGAACATTAGCTCAAATGCTCACCAATCTTTTAGAAGTAAAACAGACAGCACTGGGACAGCAAATACAATTATCTCCCATTGTAATTCCCTTAAAGCTTTTGAATGATGTTAAGGAGAAAGTTTCTGTTTGTGTAAACCTTTAACATCTGTCTAGCACTGGCTAATACCTGTTTTCATTATTCAATTTGACTCTATAATGTCATATTCACATAAATCATACAATCATCTTTGAACACATCACACTTGGAAACATAGCCTATGGTAGATTGAATTATTGTCTCTAATCCTGCATCCCTCCTGTGTATTCAGTCCTTCCCACTAAAGACAGAGTATACTGCCCACATCCTGACTTTAGGTATGGCCATTGTGATTTGCTATGACCGTTGGGATTATAGCAGAAGAGATGCAAGCAGAGGCAGGAAATGTGTACTTGAACATATGACTGGTACTTCTGCCATCGCCATGGAAGAGCTTCTCTTTGTTAGCTATTGTTCCTAGCCTGAGCTGCCAGAATAGGCACATGAGGAACAGTCCTGAGCACAATCACAGAGAGGCGTCAAGCCTTACATCATTGTCTCCTTACTTAAACGAGAGATTAACATGGATGAAGTTCATAGCCTTCAGGCTTTATTCACCGCTGGACACACTGGTGAAGGCAGAGCCATTGAGGAAAGACTGGCCTGGATCAGCCAACCTCAGGCAATCCCTAGACACATGCAGGAGAATAAGTGACTGTGGTGTTAAGTCTGATGTTTATGGGGATGTTATACAACAATAGCTGTCATACAGTGACTAAACTCAAAGTAATTACCCCAATTTTGAGATTCCAGCTATGTATTACAAGAGAAATACTTTTATTCTGTGTAAACCAGGTCCTATTAAGAAGAGAGTACCCACTCTGCTCACCCTGCAGCCTGCACTTGCTCTTGTTGTCTAACCCTCTCCGTTGTTCAAGTCTTACCTGAAGGTTTGATTCCTCTTCTGCTCTCCCCCTTTATTCCCCTCAACAAAGTGAGGCTTGTCTGAATATTCCCAGAACTCTGGGCCATATTTCTTGGAAAGGCACACTGTTTAATCTAGGTGCACACGCAAACTGAGGGTGATTTCTTTAATTTAGTCCCAGGGTTTACTGCTGATCTAAATTACCAAACTGCCACACTCATGATTTATGATGCAGAAAGATTGACCAACTGATTTATATCCTGTTCCTCACCTCAGACTGTGAGTTATATCTTATGGGGACACAGCCGAGCTTTCCAGAGACAAGGGCACCTGTGGAGCCATCATCACACACACCACTGTGATTAAACTTCAGCTCACATGGAAGCCACATGCACCGACTGCTATTGCTCTCTTTCTGTTCTAGCAGTTGGCATGTTGACAAGTGATAGATAGCCTCGCTGGGAAGAAAAAGGCTCATTGGTATTAGCACTTAGAGTGGAGAAAATGCTACTTGTTCTGTTCTTTTATATTAAGTGTGTTTTGGACCAGATAACCTTTGTTTAGCAGAGTCTGAAAGTGGGAGCCATTAGACTGAATAAAGACCATTTTTGTGTATTGGTTGGCTTATAACACTGCAAAGGGTATTTGTGAGTCTGTTTGTTTAACTTTTGTATTAGCGGCCGACATTTAACATTAGTGATTCCATGTAAAAACCATATTCTGGCTGTTCTTGAAGAATAGAAAGGTCTGGCAATGCTCAGTCCCCATTCATCCATTCCCCCATTCTCATCCAGCTCACACTGTCTCCCAGAGAAGCAGCACCCTTTGAAGGAAGAGGGGACATGAGCTGAGTTTGGCTTTCTTTTTGGAAGTTAGATGAGTGATTTGTCTTATACGCAGTTTACTTCTTCCTTTACTTATTTTGTCTAACTTCTTTAAGTATCTATGCTTATTAGCTTTATATTAAAGGGAAACAATAGTAAATATACCTTTTTTTGATTAGGTAAATATTTGAAGACCTCAACAATAATGAGATGTACAGTAGGTAAAAGACAAAAGAGAAGAAAGCAACAAGAGACTAGAGCAGGATTGAAGTTTTTACTATTCTTGTATTCTTTCAAATAGTACCATAGTTACTAAGTACCATAGTTCCTACATGTGCTAGACACCATGCTGAGCACCAATAATAAAAAGGGAAATGAGACTGAATCACAGCTCTTCTGAAACTCAGCACCTATATGGTGGTTCTCATGCTTTACTAAGGCTGGCTTCAAATGAATTCAGGAGCTAAATATCCATATTTTTAGCTCCATTCCAAGAAATACTGATGTATCTGGGTGGATATAGATTTCTGGGTGGAATTCATGAATACAAATTTTAATAATGGTACTATTAACACATGTGCAGAGATCACACTCTGAAAAATAACACCCAATTCAGTGCAGTGTGAACTGTGCTCTGAAATGGGGTAAACCAGGAAATCAGATGAATCCTTGGGTATTCAAGACCAGTCTAGTGGCTAGAAGTGTAGAGACATTTAAACTCAGTGTGGGTTCAGAGCAGGAAGTTTGTTGGATGGAAAGGAATAGTGAGCAGGAAACAGTAAGGTGTTATTGAAAATATAAAAGAAGTTTGAAAAGATAAGAGTATAAAGTTAAACAAGGGTCAAATCACTAAGGATCAGATAACTCAACTATATTCATAACAATAGATAAAATCCTCATGAGCTCTATATAGACCACACTAAGAATGTGGCATGCATTCTTTCATTTCTACCGCATGGCTATGATGCAGGTGATATCACTCTCCTACTTTCACAGAGGGGAAAACTGCAGTTTAAATGTTTTAAATGCCATCCAGTTAACTCGATGATGTGGAAGGCAGTCTTGTGCATTGCTGGATGTTTCCCAGTAACCCTGACCTCTACTCACTAGATGCCAGTAGTGGCCCTATTCTCCCCCTGCCAAACCTGACAGATTTTATGCCCTCTGGGGCATAAAAATAACTTGTAGTGAGAACCACTGGTTTAAATCATGACAAGTAAATTCTCAGAAGTAGTAAGTGGCTAGGCAGAATTGTTATTCTATAAATTGCCTACCTCAGACTCTGAAAGATTTGCCAAGAAGATTAGCACAAGACAAAGATGATCAGATTAAAATTAGGTTTTGAAAAAGATATAATTACTTTGCAAAAGTTTCAGTATAAACTAAAGATAAAACCATCTTAAAGTTGTTTTTTTAATAAAAAGAATAGAATCAACTAAACATAGTATTCATGAGCCTGAATGGTTTGAGCTGCTAATGGAAGTCTAGAGTTAGGGTAAAAAGTCACAGTCCATGCCCATGATTCCTGCAATTTTACCCCATGATGCCTTGAAGTAAATGCGACATTGCACACATTTTAGCATCTATTTTCCCAGCAGGAAGTGAAAATAAAGAGGCTCAATCAGTAGGTTAAAATAAGATCTGATGCAGGGAAGGGAGAAAAGCTTTCAGATCATAAGAAATATCATCTCGAGGAAATTAAAAGCCTGAGATACGGCATGTAATTACTGACACCAAATTCCTGCTATTGCACTTTTGAAGGACTTTTAGAGACCTTTTCTATTTGCTACATAAATCTGCAAAACTACATTGCCTTCTCAGGTGTCATTGTGCTTCAGTGGGACAATTTGTGTGCATGGATATCATCAAATTTTCTCAACTGAGGATCTGTTGGAGAAAAATTAGTTGCTTAAATTAACGACCTGTCAAATGAAAACAGTTTGATGCTTACTTTTTCAAGCTTTTATTTTTCATCTATTCCTTCCAAGTAAATTAAAGAACAGATTTGTACCACATAAATGCTATGGTTTGAAATCAACCAATCAATAAGCATATCACACTGATACCTTTCTTTCTTGCTTTCTCTTCTTCTCTTTCTCCCTGTCTTAATTGCCTGCCTTTTCCCCATTCTTCATTCCTTCTTTTCTTCCCTTTCCTCTCATATTCTCTTTTCTTCAAACCTATATACCTTCAATGATCCATTCATTCAGTCATTTACTTCATATTTATTCAATGCTCACTATATGTCAGGCACTGTATGAAGCTCTGGGGATATATAATGGTGAGCCAAAATAGATGTAGCCCCTGCCCTGCACTGTGAAACTTTAAATGTAGAAGGAAAGGTAGACATCAATCAAACTATCACTGAAGCAGGCAAACCTGCAATTCTAATAAGAACTATGGGAAATGGACAACTGTTTCTAAAGAAAAACTCTCTTCTCATCTGGAAGCAGAGAAGACCTCCCTGACATAATATCTGAAGGATAAGTAGGCGGTATCCATATAAGAAACAGGAATGCATTCTATGCAATTGAGACAACTTAAGAAATAAACAAAAATTCTCTGATTTTGTGGGGACATTTGAAGGACTAAAAGAAGGTGGGTTTGGGTAGAAGGCACAGGACCAAGAAAAGGATGGTGAAGTAGGTGGACAACCTGGTCTAGGCTATGTTCTAATCCTAAGAACAAGAGGCAACAGAAAACCTTTGCTATCTTGCAAGTTTTTAAATCTAATTTCTGTAGAAGACAGGCATGCACAAACAGTAAATTATATGACGTTTAGATCTGATCATAAAAACAGCTAGATATAACCAAGGTATCATACACTTACAAACCAAGACCTGAACAATCTACTTTGTGCTCTCATTTTTTAAATTGGTTTCTAAGATCATGCACAGTGGGAAACAAGTCTAGGTGGCCACTGAACATTGCATTTCACTATATTTAGCTCTTCAGAAAATTATCAGACTCGATAATACATTTGTATCTGTGATCAATTGGGATTTAAATCTTGATAGTTAAAAATTGGAGGCAAATATTTTACTATGTGTCTTGAGAATCTATGTAAGCATACTTGATTCTTGTATCACTTTTTCTAGTCCCTTCTGGCCAGGTGAATCAATATGACGCTAACACCATTGTTGTGGGTCCTCTGGTGACATTCTAACACGAGGAATCCTGAATTGAACTGTCTTATCACTGGGGTATCTTTGTAAAACTCTTCCACTTGAGTAGGTAGACTGGCTAGTTTGGCAGATGTAGGGGAGGTTGTCCTCACTAAACACTTAACCAGTCAAGATAAAAAACAATACAACTATTTCCAGTGCTCACGAGTAGGAATCCTGAGTGTAATTTCCAGACAGTTACACATTTGTGTTTACCTAAGCCAGTGATGGTGAACCTATGACACGCGTGTCAGTCAGCACTAAATATTTAGTTTTTGGTTTATTAAATACAATTATATATAACAATTATATATTTATGTTATTTAAACTATAAATATCGCAAAATAATGTTTTTTCCTTAAAGTGACACACTACCCAAGTTATGCTCAGTTTTTTGGCGAACTTTGACACACCAAGCTCAAAAGGTTGCCCATCACTGACCTAAGCTGTAGTGGGGACTTTGGGAAAGGTACGTTACAATTTGTCAAGCAGAACCCCCACAGAGCTGAATCTTGCAAAACACATACCATTTGGAAAAGAAAGTTTCTTTGGAAAGCAGATAATGTAAATAAGGCAATGGGCAGGTGGGAAAGGGTGTATGGGTGTGTGTACAGTGGATTGGGTAGCCAGTCATTGGGTCAGATGATAACAGGTAGATGTTGATACAATGATGGCTGGTCCATGGCTCATCAGAGCTCTTCTGAATTGTTGTAAATCTCCCAACCCACCTCACCACCACCTCCACCCCTGGTCAGAGAACTGAAGAGAAGGTTTTAGACTGGACCACACATAGAGAGGCCCCCAAACACTAAGATCCACTAATAAATGCTTTTCTTTACCAGTGGGTGATTCCAGCCCACAACCAGCAATGTCTAGTGTCAGTAACACAAAGCGGGACATATAAGAAGCAACTGTATACAAGCAAAGCAATAACAAGTTTATGAAATCATGTGAAAATATCTAACTGATTTCCCCCATTACTCCCTGAGCATACTCAAATAGCAAGCTCTGAGATCCCATGAGAGAAATTGAGCTGGCCAAGCACTGAGCAGTCTATATAGGATTTAATGAATTTCACAGAATAAAACAGAAACACTCAAGTAAAAGAAATACTTTTGTTTTGCCTACATTTTTATTTTTAAGAAGCAATTTCAAATAATATTTTAAATTTTCTTTTCTTATTAACTAGAGGCCCGGTGCACGAAATACGTGTAGGGGGGCAGGGGGGTGTTCCTCAGCCCAGCTTGCACCCTCTCCAATCTGGAGCCCCTCGAGGGATGTCCGACTGCCTGTTAGAAAAGGGATAGGGCCTAAACAGGCAGTCGGACATTCCTCTCACAATCCAGGACTGCTGGCTCCCAATTGCTCGCCTGCCTGCCTGTTTGCCCCCAACTTCCCACCTCTGCCAGCCTGGTTACCCCTAACTGCCCTCCTCTGCAGGTTTGATCGCCTCCAACTGCCCTCCCTCTCAACTGCCTTCCCTTGCAGGCCTGGTCCCTCCCAACTGCCCTCCCCTGCTGGCCATCTTGTGTTCACATGGGGGCAGGATCTTTGACCACATAGGGGCAGCTATCTTGATCTTGTGTGTTGGAGTGATGGTCAATCTGCATATTACTCTTTTATTACATAGGATAGAGGCCTGGTGCACGGGTGGGGACCAGCTGGTTTGCCCTGAAGGGTGTCCTGGATCAGGGTTGGGTTCCCTTGGGATGTGGAGAGGCCTGGGTGAGGGGCCTGTGGTGGTTTGCAGGCCAGCCATGCCTCTGGCGACCCAAGCAGAGGCCTGGTATCTGGAATTTATTTACCTTCTACAATTGAAACTTTGTAGCCTGGAGTGGAGCCAAGCCTCCTGCTTGCTCCATGGCCAGCAGCCATTTCTCTTGGGATGGATGTATCTTCTATAATTGAAACTTTGTATCCTTGAGTGGAGGCCTGAGCCCGTCAGAGTATGTGGAAAGCTTGGCTTCCTCTGTTGCCGGGGAAACCCAAGCCTCCCTCTGGTAGCCATCTTGGTTGGGTTAATTTGCATACTTGCCCTGATTGGCTGGTGGGTGTGGCTTTGGCTAGTGGGCATGGCTTATGTAGCAGAGTGATGGTTAATTTGCATATTACTCTTTTATTAGAGAGGATTATTATTATTATTATTTAATCAGTAACACTGTGGTAGCCAGAATTGCTATTAGCTCCTTTTAAAAATGAGGAAATAAAGGTTATGAAAAAAAAAATCTAGTGATCATCTTTGATCTACCTAGGAGCACAAAACTAGTTATTAGAATTATTAAACAGAGTCTGAGTTCTAGCATCTGATATGCTGCCCATTTTTCTGTAATCTATTTAAAATCTGAGCACAATATAGATGGTGATATGTTTTAATTATATCTATCTATCTATCTATCTATATAGATAGATATATTATTGATTTCAGAAAGGAAGGGAGATAGAGAGAGAGCTAGAAACATCAATGATGAGAGAGAATAATGGATTGCTACTCCTGCATGTCACCCCACTGGGGATCGAGCCTGCATCCTGAGAATGTGCCCTGACTGGGAATTGAACTGTGACCTCCTAGTTCTTATGTCGATGTTCAACCACTGAACCACTCTGGCTAGGCTGTTTTACTTTTTTTTATCTTTAGAGTTTAAGCATGTTTTAAAGAATTTTTTTAAAAAAGTACCTTTTATTTTTGGTAAAGAATGTCTGAAAACTGACTAATCTAAACTGGTATTGATTTCAGGAAATACAATTTCAGGAAAACCAACCACAGGTGCTTGGAACTGCTTTCATTCTTCCCCAGCAACACAGCTGAATTAGATTTCTCTGTGCCATGTCTTTAGTAAGGCCTATGCGCTAATGCTTGTGAAAAAAAGAAAAAAGAAAGCAAGAGAAACAAAAGAATCAAAAGAAAAGAAGAAATAATGGGTTTTGCTGTGATTTTCTAAAATCCCATTTGCCAGGTAATTGAGGCATAATCTAATACAGGAGAAATGGGTTTATTTACTGGCTGTAATTGCTTTTACTCAGCATTAGATGATTTCAAAATCTCTCCTATCGTCATTCATTCACATTTATTCAAATATTCCTCCTGCCTTCTTCCTTTCTTCTTCCTAATCTTTCTTTTCTATTCTTACCTGCCTGCAATTATTTGTTCTTTTCTTCTTTCCATGTCAAGCAAATAAATCAGAAAATTAAAGAGGCAAAGTTTCAGAAATCAAATCGGAAAACCTTGATTTTTACAATATATTGCTTTTCTTAAAAATAGCCATATTTTAATAAATGATTACTTACTTTTCTCTAATATTAATTTATAGTCTCTTCTTACCTTTTTTTAAAGTAAACTTGCAAACATTATTTGAGGGAAAGAATTATGAAACATCTACTAAGCACAATGGAAAAACAATTTATGTTAAGGTGGGTTTATCACACATCTGAATGGGGAACTATATACAGCTACTACATTTTCTATTTTGTTACCAAGTAATAGATTCATTTTTTCTTTTTGAAATTCCTTTTCTTTGGCCTTACCTCATTGTCTCCTTAATCAAATGAGAGGTTAACATGCATGAAGATCATACCTGGACTGATGCACAGGAGTCACTTAGAACACCACTCCAGGCTTTGTTCTAAGTGTGATGCACAGTCCTCGTGTGGGCAACAATGGAATTTGGTGCCCTAATGTGAAAGAAGGCAGAGGCACCCAGGAATGTAATGTAGGTCGTTGTTAAAAGTTGGTGCTTGGATTATCCTGTGCAGAACTAGGAAAAAATATTTTTTTTTCTAAATATATTTTTATTGATTTCAGAGAGGAAGGGAGAGGGAGAGAGAGATAGAAACATCAATGATGAGAGAAAAATCATTGATCGGCTGCCTCCTGCATGCCCCCCACTGGGGATCAAGCCCGCAACCCAGGCATGTGCCCTTGACCGGAATCAAACCTGGGACCCCTCAGTGTGCAGGCCAACGCTCTATCCACTGAGCCAAACCAGCTAGGGCAGAAAAAATATTTTTTTCAGGACTGCTCTATTGTTTCCTTTAAAAGAAAAGAAAAAAACAAACAAACAAAAAAAAAAACACCTCCAGTATTTTTGTTTGTTTTAGCAGTCATTATTTACAATTTGCAGTGGTTAACTTGGCAAGGCTTCCTTCCTGGTTTGTTCCCGTGGCCACCATTTATCAGTTAGCAACAGTTAAAAGAGAAAAAAATATTTATTTTTATTTTTTTGGTTTCTTTTCAAAAAATTGGAAAGATAAAAATCCATTAAGACCTTAAGTTAAATATAAATGTTAGAACTCAGCAATGTTGGCTTTTAGGTTTTATACAGTATTTGTTTTGTTTTGGTTCTGAGTGTGTATAATAAGGCATTAGCAATATGGTTCCAATAGAGAGAGGTTAAATATATATAATTAAAGGAGACCTGTAGCAGTCAAAGATTTTATTGATTTAATGGCAAATAAAGGAAATTAATTAAAATGTGTTTGTTTTTCTGCTGTAATTCTGCATTAAGCTCACATGAGAAATCATGATTCCAGAGTTTGGAATGCAAAATTGTTTCACCCTCTAACTGGGAATATTTTTAAAAATAAATACTATAATATAGGTATCAAATTATTACCTCCCACTTTGTGTTGAAAATTTTTTTAATTGATAAAACTTTGTTTCCATTGTATTCATAATGTTCTGTTATACATAACATTAAAATGTTCATTAAAATAAAATAAAAAAGTTGGTGCTTGGTAGTACGGTTTACATTACTTTCAGTCACTGGTGATTCCTAAAAGTTCTGTATTTATTAACATAATAGTTAGGAATAAATAATGAGCATCAAGAGCCCAAGAAAAGATATTTAATATCCCCAAAGCCTACTCAATGAGCAACAAGCTTTTTAAAGTACTTGTTTCTATCTGCTCAGCTCTATCTGTAGTGGGCTCCAGTAGTCAAATCCTCTGGAAAAGTTCAGAAGGAAGCAAAGTAAATCTTCGGAAATAAAGCTCATAGCCACATTTTAATAAATGATTCCTTAATTTTCTCTAATATTCCTTAATAGTCTCTTCTTACTTTTGCCAAAATTTGGTAGCAAGATCCATTCTCAGGGGCAGGGCCAGAGCCATTAGGTTTAATTAATTTATTCATCTGTACTTTATAAGTCCTTTATAAGTGAAGATCAGTTAGCCATGTGAGAGCAAGTGTGTGGCATTTATTCTATAGCCAGGCCCAGAAAACTCCCTCATGCACCCCATCCCTGTGGCAGAGCCTTGGGTGGGGACCTCTAGCAGCTGATCTCCATTTACACTGAACCTTTCCCTTTTGGGACACATATGAAAGGGGCTGCAGCACTGGTTCCAGGATTGCCACAGATGATTCTGATTGTTCCCTTACCCAGTATTCGAAGATAGGGCTCGGCAAGATACAAACACTGGCTTCACGGACAAGGTGAGTAATATGATACAGCTCTTCTCTGGATGTCATACTTGAGGGAGGCAAACATGCTAGTCATCCCTGTTCTTGTTCTCACACATTTCATAGCTGGTACAAGTTTGCATTTCCTGCTTAAAGAGTGCAGGGTACAACTTCAGCAGTTCAAGGCTATGGAGTTGACACAAGCTTACTCTGTTACTTCACGAACTAATTAGCCCTGTTATCAGAGGATCACCAGGGTTTGCCTCAGTACTGCAACCCCAGAACCATTATGCATCATGACTTTCTACCATCACTGCAACCCCCGGAAACCCTACACCTTGTGTTACAAAGGCATGTGTCTGAAATAAAAACAATAGGAGAGTTAGCTCAATCAGAGTTACTACTAATACAAGATGGTTGGAGAAGTTTCTAAAATGCAGGTGGTACCTGTAAAGCTATCTTGCTTACATGCCCTTTGAGTATTAAGTGATGGTAAAGATTTCATTTTTAACAAGGAGGAGATTAAAAAGAGCAGAGATCAAAGATGGAGAAATAAATTACCTTTTCTTCTTTTGAGCTGCTCATTTTGTTTGATTTATGCCATATTCAGGAGTAAGCATTCCAGACCCCAGTGTGTGTGAGTCTTTGTGTGTGTGTGTGTGTGTGTGTGTGTGTGTGTGTGTGTGTGTGAGAGAGAGAGAGAGAGAGAGAGAGAGAGAGAGAGAGAGAGAGTTGGGGGGGTGTTCCAAAAGTTTCCAGCATATGTTTTCTTTGACAGATGAAATTATAATAGAATGTTGTGACATTAAAAATACATCATCCTAAGAAATGTTGATATGACTTTTCCTATATAACTTTTTTTTTTCTCTTGTGGTAGGTGGTGTAATTTTACACAACGTTTAAAAAGTCCAAGGAAGACTATGAATAACTTCTTTCAAACCTTCATGTTAGGGGAGCAACTTTTCAAGTTATTTTAAAGCCCAGGACTTTCTGCTCCCCACACCTAAACCCCAAACCACTTGTGAAAATTCCGCTTTTCAAACAAAGCCCAGCCCTATTACTCTCTTGTCAAGTGTCCTGACATATACATATTCAATCGTTAAATCAAAAGAGGAAGGGGAAGAGGATGTAAAAGAAGTGGGACACCTAAAGTGAATGTAAAATTCCTAAATATCTACCTATTAAATAACATGTATGTGTGCATGTCAGTTAATTTTCTATATTTTTTAGGATTGTCTTGTTTCACATGTAAGTATTAAACTATCACCCATTCTCTGGACATACAAACCCACACGACCAACAATATACATACACAATATATACGCATATGAATACACAACACACATTAGTATGTACAATGTACATATGTATAACACACACACACACACACACACAAACACACACACTCTCTATGTTTGAAGACATATCCTTCAAGTGACTGAAATAACTTCTGTTCATCTGACCTCTTAGCATTTCTATTAACTGCTGCCTAGCGCAAGGCTTAGTTCAGGGCACATGACTCCTTTCGACAGCCTCCACCTTCTCTTTCCAGCTGGGAATATGTATTCATTATCTACAGTAAGCTTTCACATTTTAATACTGTACATGCAGTGAAGGATGGGTCCCATCTCACAGGGACAAACTGAGAGTTGGTCAGCATTTTCTCCCTGTGGCAAATTAGGCTACAAGTGGTACTAATTGGCACCCTCACAAGTTATGGCATTTCTGATCTGCTGCCAAAGGGCAAGAGACAGATGTGTAAACTGCCTTTTCTTCCTTGTGTAACATTAAACAGATGTCCAAGGAGTCATCTCCATCCCAGCCCCACCAACACGGGCCAGTTTAGATGACAGATTTAACCATCTCCCCACCCCACCCCCTCATTTTGAAGGTGGTACTTTGAATTGGTTCAAACATTGTGTAGAAAATAAAAGCACTAAAGTAATGGGGTGCTTGGGAAGAAGGGGGAGACATATATTGTGGCATGTAATCTTTTGCAAAGAATTCTGAAATCCCAGATTCTCTGAGCCTTGGCCTCGCTAGTCAAGCAATTTCCTCCCCAACGGCTAAGAGAAATTGGTAGTGGCACATTTTAAACTCTAGGGGGTGTTCATGACATTCACCTACTTTCTCCATTTTTGAGCAGGAGGTCTTTGTGAAAAAGGTGAAACTTCTATCAGGAGAAGGAGGAACTTGCCTGCTAATCTCTCTGCTCCTGACGTTTATGGTTCTTTCTTGTTGCTTTCACTGAACTTCTGCATTATGTGTGATTTTGTACCTGCTACTGGATTTTGTCTTCCTTTTGCAACTGGCAGCCTAAGATGGAGACATAGTAATGTGCTGTTCGAGGGAGTTCCCACTCTATCAACCTTGAAAAGCACAACATAACCAGAAAATGAGACCTGGAGTGGGATGTTTATCGCAGCTCTTCCCTCATCTGAGGGAGATAGGTGATCTTTTTTTTCTATATTTTCTTACTTGCTTCTTGCTCTCACATTTAGAATGGAAATCTCCAGTAGAGTTTAGGAAAGAGTTGACTTCAACTCCATCCCTTTATTCTCAGCTACCAAAGAAATGCTGAGGATCACAAGGGTTTCACCAGTTCTCCAGAATGGACACAGAATAGGGATTTGGAGCCAATGCCATAAAGAGGGATTCTCTTTCTGTAGATTCCCGTGTTTATACCTTAATCTAGTGCACTGTTGGGTGGTGGGAAATGATTCAAGAATGTGAATCTCTTATAGTCCTTGCAAATATATGACTATTAGCAACCATAGGCTCCCTAAAGGCGATAATGCTGACTTCCTATCTGAAGCTCCACATGGCAGCCTACAGTAAGTTTATACTGATTTATGGAGATAATGAACACTTTTATGGGACAACTAGATGATGAAGTGATGGAATTTAGTAAGGATGATTATCCCAACTGAATCAAATTGCTTCACATTCAAACTGAGTGATTGATGCTCTATTGACCCTGCAATATAACCCAAATATTCATCTACAGTACAATGAATTCTGCCCATATTTGCAAATAGCGCATATTGACTTTAGTTACATGTCTATATATTTTCCCTTCTTTCTCCCAGATAACAGAAACCATGTGTTTCTCACCTCTTTATCAGCTACTGTATCATGAATAGAGTAATTGACCAAAATTATTTATTCAATAAAGACATGCAATTTATGTGCACATATAAAGAGGGTGCTAACTTTTTGGCCATATCTACCTAGTAGTTTAGGAATTGAACAGTGTCTAGGGTCTGTAGTTGGAACTAGAATTTAAGACTTCTTATACTTTTGTCTTTTTCAATGTCATCTCTTTTAGATCTTTCCAACCTCAATGATTTTCCGTACTAGCATTGTACCAGAGGAGATGATGCAATTATCAGGCCAATTAACAATAACACAATCATTATAATAGTAGTATTAGTATTAATTATAGTGTTAGTGTTACAACAGTAATAACATATTTATCACTTACTATGTGTAAGGTGTTCTTCTATGAAGATTACTTATATTAATGTGCTTAAACATCATGACAACCCTAAGGAAGATAGTATTTTAGTCATTAGTGTACAAATTTTATGAGTAAGGAAACTGGGGAAGAAAGATTAGATGAAGCACTGGGGTCACAGAGCTAAGTAAGAAGAGCTAGGACATCACAAAATTAAAAATCAATAAAATAAACACCTGGAATTCACACATTTAACATATATGGGTTCCCATATTTATCATTGAACTCAAAGTCCTTGATGAAGTCCTTGATGAAGTACAGATGCCCAAGTGTGGGGAGTGCTCACTGTGAGGCTGACATAAAGTCACACAGCTAGTGTGTGAACCTACTCACTTACCCAGCAATCACTCCTCAGCACACATTCTTATTTTCTTTTTATATTTCCTACTAGAGGCCCGATGCATGAAATTCATGCAAAGGGCTCGGTCCTCACAGCCCCAGCTGCCTTGGCCCTCTCAGCCCCGGCTTCATCTGAAAGGTCCTCTGGACGGTTGTTCTACCGTTCGGTCTAATTAGCATATTAGCTCTTTATTATATAGTATATCTCTGCTGTAGTAAACATTCTTGTTCTCTTATGAAAAAAATGACCATGAAGAAGAGAGAATCTTGGTGAGAGATGAAAGAATAGTTAACTGTATTATAAATAAATGCACACAAAGTACACATCTCTCATTAAAAACATGAACCAAGAAAAGTCAGAACACTAACATTTACAAACTCTTGAATTTGTGAGAATTACCTTTTGTGCCTATAAGGGGTCTACTAAACAACACCCTCAGTAAGAAAAAACACTTTTTGTAAATAATCATGGAGCATCTAAGACTAGCAGATAAGTGCTTGCTTCTGACATGACTTTATAGGATCTAAAAATTAGATATAATTTGTCACAATGCTTATCAAATGTTGTGAGTAACTTTCTGAGCCAAGCACAAGAAATAGGGATGCAGGGTCAGACCTCCCATGGCCATGTAATTAGTCTATTTCCAACTTTCTTTGCTATTAGCCTCTATGGAGCTGCCATTTCCACCATCATAGCCACTGGCCAAAAGGTTTTTCTGGAAGGTTCCTACTACAATACAAAGCAATTATAGAAAGATAACTAAGCATTCAAACACCAAGCAACTCATTTGCATAACCATTTATCAAATTATTTAATCAGTGCAAGGAAATAGTGCAAGTAAAAATTATGAAAAGTGGGATAAAACCAATCATTACAAAGCATGGGAAATAGGGGGTGGACAAATGCTCTGGAAGAATGTAGAGTGGGGGTCCTTGGGATAAGCCTTGGAAGAAGAGGAGACACAATGGAAGGGATGAGTGAATTGAAAGTGGGACCATTGATGAAACACTTGCTGGGTGCCATCCCCTTGTATCCTATTGACGCTGTGTGTGATGCAGATAGGATGGGCAGGTACACCTGAGAGCCTAAATTAATAGCATAAAACTACAAAGCTGAATTTAATGAGGCAGACTTTTGCCAAAGACCCCAGTGTTTGCTACAAACCTGATATCTCTCTTAGAGCAAGTTCTGGGTCAGAGAGTACATGTTGGCTAGCATCAGACCCCTTCTGCTCTCATTCCCAATTAATTATAGATGTTGGGTCTATAAGATCCTTTGTCAGAAATAATTAAATAATAAATGTCTATAAAGCAGTTTGCATGCTGAGTCTAATAAGAACAAACTCCATGGAAATCCAATTTAAACACTTATTGCTTTTCTGTGCCAGAATTAAATTGGATTTGTGTTTCTGAACTCGTTGGCATAAAGATCTACTGTGGCATGGTTGGATTTGGCATGATAACTGCATTGGGGCCAGCTGTGCAGAAATATTGTTTGCCTCAAAAGTTAGTATTCCGCAAACATGGTCTCAGAGCCAAACCATGGGCCTGACTATTTTCAGATTCCTAAATGGTGTCATGAAATTCTCAAAAATATGCTCCCAGCTAAAATAACTTTCATTCATTTCAATTTCAAAAAGTAATAAACAAAACCCTGTAAGAGAAGAGAGAGTGTATGTGCCAAACGCAAATAGAAAGGCTCAATGCTCTAGTTCTAAGAGGATGGGAGGATCATTGGTAGGGTATACTGATAATACTCATATGGTAAAAAATATGGAGCTTTGAGAAGACAGAGATGTAGATTTTATAGGTTTTTCTTTGTTTCCCATAATTTGACACTTTTTTTTCATGCTAGATTACATTTAAATCCACTGACTAACAAACAACACCCCCCCACCTTTTTGTGCTATTACATCAGTATCATTGACTTTAACTGCTAAATGGTGTTTAGAAAACAAGCATGTAATTTAATTTTGACATTATTTTATATTAACTGAGTGGAAAACAAAAAAAACTTTAAAGTATGTATTCATTAGTTCTACAACTGGGACAAAGATGGTCATTCTAAGACCAGCCTAAAGCAAAGAATTTGTTCAAATCAGAAGCACATTGGATTGACTAGTTGGCTATGAGTGTTTGCCAAGTGAAAGGATACAATTGAAGAGGACATCAAAAGTTTGAGAGAAATATCAAAGAAAGAAAAGGTAGTTATGGGAGAGATCAAACAAAGGACTTGTATGCATGCATATAAGCCTAACCAATGGACACAGACACCAGGGGGTGAGGGCATGAGTGTGTGTGGGGGGCAATGGGGGAATAAGGACACATATGTAATACCTTAATCAATAAAAAGAAAAAGAAAAAGAAAAAGAAAAGAAAGAACTCAGCCAAACCATTCCAAAAGAAAAGGGTAGTTAAAAAAAAAAAAGAAATCAGATATTGAAAAATAGCATAAGAATTTCTTTTACAGAAACCCAAAAGCAGAGAAAAATGTCCTACTACATAGAACTTGTTATGCTTTGTCTTTTATCAAAAGGGAAGAAAAGTTGGTGTTTAGCTTTCCCGTGATCCTTTTATTTTCCCCCTCAGGAAAACTGATTAGATATTAGACTCCAATAAAGTCAGTATCACTGAGCCCAGACAGATCATCTATACATTCCCTGCTAGATTACTCTGCACAAACCCAAAGCAAGTCTTCCTTCAGGTATTCTCTAAACCTCAGCTCTCAGCTGCCTTATCTGTAAAAAAGGGGTCATATAATAACACCCAGTTCAAAAACACTGTTTTCAGAATTAAAGGAGCCAATATATGAAGACTTCCCAGCACAAACTACCATCTTAACTACCAAATTTTTACCTAGTCTTTGTCATGAATCTGAAATTCTTCTCTTGCTTTATGGTAGAGAGAAAGTCACATTTGGGGCTCATCAGGGGGTTTAGTTCCTGTTGTGATAAGGTGGTGTCATTATAAGACCAGTATGGGTCCTGACATCAGATTTTTAGATGATACACTAGCATTTTTGCCATGAGTTTAATAATAATTCTGAACTCATCTTTGACTTCCTTCAGGGCCGTGCTGGGAAGAGTATGTGAATAATAAATAACGTGATCCTAAGAGTTCAGAAATCTGGGGCAGTCCAGTGTGATTCATACAAAAAGTGCTGAGGAGGAGGAGCAGGAGGAGTTAAAGTGGTATAGATCTAGTGCCATTAAAAATGTTAATAGAAGGGAATATTAGGCATTCTTTTGTAATTTGCATAATATGGGTTTGTAAACAGTAAATAATGCTCTGAAAGCCATGCCTACCATTATATAGCATGTGTATGTGATTTCAAAATGAGCTTGCCTGCTAAGTTGCCTTTTAATCCAACCGAGTGTAACAAAGCCAAAAGAGTGAGTTCAATGCATTAAATATATGCTTCTTAAAAATAAAGGCCTAACCATTCATTTAGCCTGTCTTCCATACCACATATTACATATTTACATGGCTTTCCTTATTAATTCCACCTTACTTATTCCAATTTAACAGAGCAGGATGTCTTAAATTTTCAGAGACATTTCCCTAGAGAATTCAGATTTCTTCCCACCTACTTTATCCATGATGAAAACATTTTTAAAAGAGAGAGTGTCCATAATATTTGCCTTTTCTCTGCCAGTTATTTTTATTGTTGTTGTTTTTCTGTTTTAAAAAAAAAAACTCAGAGATTTCCCATGCAAGATGAGGAAGTCAGCTTTTCTAAATTTTCAGAGCAAATGATTAGTTATACAGAAAAAAAAACAAAACTCTTTATGTTTTAGACTATCTTCAACCTATACTTCACCATCTTAGAATCCCTGGAATTGTGCAGATAATTGGAGAAAAATGACATGGCAGAATTCATTATCATGGCATGATGTCTACAAAGTGACTGAACACAGAAGCAAAAGGAAATTCCACCTTTATCTCTGCAGTGAATGAAGGATTTGGGGATCTGAAATGACACGCTGATTTTCTGCGTCTGAGTCACCGGCTCCAGTTTTGCACAGGTAGGAGGTAATTATCCACTATTCTAGTGTGTCAATTGCTTGGTGGTTCAGGTAAAATGCACGCACGATCAAAATCAAATCCTTGGTAAGCAAGTTCCATCACAAGAAACCTAAAAACCCACCTTTAGCCAGGAAGGGCATCTGGTATGACATTCCTAGAAGAAATTCAGCATCTTCCCTGACTTTGCATATTGACTTTCCTTTGCCCTCCTGACCCGGACAGGACTAAAACATCCCAGGATAGAGAAACTCGGTCTGTGGCCAGACCAGCAAGACCTTTTGGCTTCCAGACAAATAGAGGTTGTCAAGCCTCAGGCACAAGAAACATAATAGCAAGAGCAGAGTTTACTTTAAAAAACAACAAAATAAGGCACAAACTTCCCTTCAGCTCAGAGATAATCACTTATTCTGAGTCACCAAGGTGTACTTTTAAGCATGATTATTTTGGAGAAAATGGAGATGAAAGCACCAAAGGTAACATGGTTCCATTGGAGAAAGCTTGTTATAAGGATGAACTTTGAAGTCAAATTCTGGGTGTCTTTGAAAAAAATTACTTAATCTCTCTAAGCCTGATTACCCTGACTGCAATGGGTTCAGTTATGGGAATTGAATGAACTGATTCTTATAAATATAAAACATTCAGTAGAGTAGTGAATAAAAGCAAATTAGGAATAGAAAATATTGCCCGGCTGATGTGGCTCAGAGGTTGAGCATCGACCCATGAACCAGGAGATTACAGTTCGATTCTAGGCCAGGACATATGCCTGAGTTACAGGCTCAATCCCCTAACTGAGGGTATGCAGGAGGCAGCCAAACAATTCTCCCATCATTGATGTTTCATGATCTCTCTCTCCCGCTCTGTCTTTCTCTGCAATCAATACAAATATATTAAAAAAAGAATAGGAAGTATTATTATCATTACTAGTATTAAGAATAGGGGATATTTATATAAGAAAAGAGAAAGGGAGGGGCTATTGAATGAAATGAGAAGGGGTTGGGTGAATGCAGGCACCATACAATGTCTGTCTGACAATTAATAGGATCCTCCCTGAATTCTGGGATTATAAAATTGAGATTAGAATTGAATCCTAGCTTTATAGTCTACCATGGATCTCTCTAAAGTGACTTGGAGAGCAATTATACTACCTGGTGTATCTGGGACACTTAGATGCTTTGGGGAGAATGCAATGATGCTAGACCTGGGTTTCCATTTCAGCTCCGTAATCTATTAGTTGTGTGAATTTGGGAGAGTTTCTTTCTCTCTGCTAGATTCAATAGAGATGTAGCACAAAGGGCTAGTCCCTTTCCTCCTCAGGAACAGAACCTCTTATTTGTTTTAGGTAAGTATATCGTTGCCCTAAATTACTTTCTTATAATTAATTTTTGGAGAGAAGAAGAGAGAGAAAAACATTGATGTGAGAGGGAAACATCTATCGACTGCCTCCTGCATGTACCCCAACCGCAGAAATCACAACTTGGGTATGTGCCCTGACCGGGAATTGAACCTGCCAACTCTTGGTGTATGGGATGATGCTCCAACCATCTGAGCCACATCTGGCAGGACACCCTAGATGCACCATAGATTGATTTTGTCAGCTTATCTTATATAGAGATGTAAAATGTATCTATATTCTGACCAATGAAACATAATCCAAAATATTGTGAAGACTATTATTGAGCTTCTTAAAGGGACCAAGACGTTCCCTATTTTTTTTTTTTTTTTGGATTTTAAAGTAACATTTACTTTTTTTAAAGTTAACATGTGCATATATAGGAAACTGAAAAACACAAGCAAAGAACAGAGCCATCCATAATCACAAGCAGTTTACAGTCTAATGTGTCCTTCTAAATCCTGTGTACCTACACAACTAAGCTTTCATTTTTATATAATTAAGATGGTACAGTTATGTATCATGCTTTCTCACACATCATGAATATTTACCATTTCAAAGTCCCAAAGCTATGAGTATTTTGATAACCAAGAATACCCTACATCAACTCAATCTGGAAGAAAATGTAATCCTGCCTTATAAAAATTTCATGAAGGACAAAAATAGCAACAGACCCCTAGATAAAAGATATTCACAAAGTTACAATTAAAATACTGTGTTCCCTTAATTTTTCATTAAAAATGAGACCCAGAGCAAGAGTACACAAAGTATAATGCTTCTAAGAGAATTATGATTTATACTTTAAAATATTAGCAAGATGGCAAGTTTTGACTGAAGTACTTAACAACATATTCCTATAGCACAGCCTAAAGAGATGCACGCACATCAGTGGTTATCACCACAATGTGAATATGAACACATCCACACACACCCCTCGCATGACCATCTTCCCTTGTGTCTGTGCATTGTGCTTTACTTAGTTGTGTACTAGTATATATTGTATGTGAAGGACAAACTGTTCTAATTTACAATATATAGTCTTTCTAGATGTTATAGAGGTTGCCAGTATATAACAATAATAGTTTGTAAACAAATAACATGGTGAACAGTTTGTGTTAGATTCCTAAGATGGACTGTTCTGAAACATTAGAAGTAAAATTGTTAAAATTCTCTCTAAGCATTACAGATGCTTATTATACTGTCCACTGTGTTGACAGAGATGAGAAGGGGAAGGGTTCTAAGCCAGAAAGTTCCTTCCTATTCAGAAGACACTTTCAGGTTATAGCCTCTATTCACAGTTTAATCAAACAAATCCTTATTTGAGATGGCTAGTCTTTCTAGATGTTTGAAAGTGCACAACATATGTTAAAAGAATTAAAGTGACACCCTTTAAGTATTTTTTCTGTTAATTTATAGGAATGGTGGTATTTGAGGAATGGAATTGTTAAATTTGATGTCTTGGAGAGTATGCTGACTCTTCACAAGGGAAGGGGGAGGGAAGGAAGTACAGAAAAAATGATTCTGTGCCCATGAGTCTTTAGAGAAATTAAAATTATCTAACCATTGTTACAGATGTGCATGTTAGTTAATATTCCTGTGTATTCAAGGATAATGTCCGAAGTATATTAATCATAGAAGTAGTAAAATAATCCTATCTAATAATGAGGGGATATGCTAATTGACCTTCACACCATCACAAATATGGCAGTGCCCACAGCCAATAAGGAGGGAATATGCTAATTGACTTCCACACCCTCAAAAATGGCGGCACCCACAGCCACAAGATGGTGGTGCCCAGTCCCCTCAGCCCCACCAGGGCAGCAGGCACATGGCATGGCTGGGCCTGCCCCCAGGCAGGTCCAGGTGCTCTGCTCGCCTGCCTCCATAGTCCCCCAGTCCACTCAAACCTCCCAGCCTCCCAGGGCTGGCCTGAAGCACAGGCAAGCCTCAGATGGTGGCTTCCCAGCAGCCTAGGGCCAGCCCGAAGTGCAGGCAAGCCTCGGATGGTGGCTGCCCAGCCACCCAGGGAGGAGCCCAAGGTGCACGCAAGCCTCGGATGGAGGCTGCCCAGCTGCCCAGGGCTGCCCAAAGGCTCAGGTAACCAGAGCTGGCCATGGCTTGTGCTGCCAGCAATGGCAGCAGCAGAGGTGTGATGGGAGCATTGCCTTCCCCTGATCAGCAGGTTGCCTCCCACCCCTGAGGGCTCCCAGACTGTGAGAGGGGGCAGGCTGGGCTGAGGGACCCCACTGGAACTTTCATGCACTGGGCCTCTAGTCCCTTTATAAAAGCCCTCTTATTAGTTTTTAGAAAGGACTGTTGTCTGGGAGTGTCTTTGTTAAGCTACCTCTTGGAGCCAGGTGTTCCTTATTTAGCCACTGACATGGTAGAGAAGGGAGAAGAGGAAGGGTGAAGGGAAGGACACTTTGCTAATATCTCCATAGTTAGAAGATATAACTATAGGTCTATATGCATTTTTGTAACGTTCCTGTGTTTATTGTGGACAAGGTTCTTTATTTTGCAACATTGGAGCTTTTTAGATATCCTGGGGTTGACAATGTCTGATAAAAAGTAGAACTAGTGAATTAACCAATTTGTAAATATCTTTTTTTTTATAATTGTTAGAAAAGAGGCGTCTTGCACATAGAGTTGTTAAACCATCTCAGAAATGGACATCAGACATTCCCTCTTTTATTTCTTCCTTCAGCCTAGAAATAGAAGTGATGGCTAGGCCCCTAGCATTTAAGTTGGGCATGGTAGAGCAGATGACAATTAGAACCACCATTCTGAAAATCTTTTATATAAGAGAATCAGAAATTTGTATCTTTTTTAAACCACTGAAACCATACCTAAGTTGCAATTAAGGCAAATATAATGATGTATATCCAATGAGGTTTACGCAGTGATTTAACATGATAAAGAGCTAACACACAGTCTGCTTTAATATATTCGTAAATTCATTCATCTACATCAGTGGTCGGCAAACCGTGGCTCGCAAGCCACATGTGGCTCTTTGGCCCCTTGAGTGTGGCTCTTCCACAAAATACCACATGCGGGCGCACATGTACAGTGTGATTGATACTTCGTGGCCCATCCACAGAAGTCAGTTTTCAGCCTGGGCGAGTCTATTTTGAAGAAGTGGCGTTAGAACACTCAAAGGGCCAAAGAGCCGCATGTGGCTCGTGAGCCACATTTTGCCGACCACTGATCTACACTAATAAAAGAGAAAGATTCAAATCGACCGTACTACCGCTATGCCCACCAGCCAATCAGGAGTACGTATGCAAATTAAACCAACAAAGATGGCGGCGGCCACGGAGCTGGAGCAAGCAGGAGGCTTGGGTTGCCCCCAGCGATGGAGGAAACCAAGCTTCCCACCCGCCCTGGCCTGCCCTGGCCTCTGCTCAAGGCTACAAAGTTTCAATTATAACAGATAAATAAATCCCAGATACCTGCTTCCAGTTGGCCCTGGCCTCCACTCAAGGAGGCACTGAAAAAAAAGAAAAAAAGGAGGGGCTGGCAGCCTGGGTTGCTGGGGGGCGTGCCCAGGCTGAAAATGGCCCTCAGCCCCTTACCCAGGCTGGCCACACAACCATGGGGTGAGGGTCCCCACTGGGGGGCTTAACCAGCCTGCAAACAGCCATCAGCCCCTCACCCAGGCTGACCAGGCACTCCGGCAGGACCCCCCACTCTGAAGGGGGTGTGGCCAGTCTGAAAACAGCCCTCAGCCCCTCACCCAGGCTGGCAACCCCACCATGGAGTAAGAGTCCCCACTAGGGGGGTGTGGCCAGATTGAAAACAGCCCTCAGCCCCTCACCCAGGCTGGCCATGCCCCCCAATGGGGACCCTCACCCCACTGGGGTGTGGCTGGCCTGCAAACCACTACAGACCCCTAGCCCAGGGCATCCCACACCCCAAGGGAACCCCCACCCTGATCCAGAACACCCTTCAGGGCAAACCAGCCGGCACCCACCAGTGCACCAGGCCTCTATCTAAACTAATAAAAGGGTAATATGCTAATTAGACTGGGAGACTTTACAGATGTTCTTCTGGACAAAGCCATGGTGGTGGGGCCAAGGTAGAGGCAGTTAGAATCCAAGAGGGGAGAGCAGTTGTGGGTGATCAGGCCAGGATGGGATGGCAGTGGTGGGTGATCAGGCTGGTGGGGGGCAGGGCCATTGGGGGTAAGCAGACCAGCAGGGGGGCCAGTGAGGGAGGAGCAGGCCATCAGTGGGGGTCAGTTGGAGGTGATCAGGACAGCAGGGGGGGCAGTATGGAGTGAGCAGGCCAGCAGGTGGGCAGTTGGGGGTGAGCAGGCCAGTGGGGAGGGAAGATGGGGGTGAGCAGGTTATCAGGGGGGGCAGTTGGGGGTGAGCAGGCCAGCAAGGGGGCAGTTGGGGGTGAGCACACTGGCATGGGGGGTAATTGGGGTGATCAGACTGGCGGGGGGGTATTTGGGGGTGAGCAGACCAGTGGCAGGGGCAGTTGGGGGTGAGCAGGCCAGCATGCAGAGTGTTTAGGGGCAATCAGGCAGGCAGGCAGATGAGCAGTTAGGAGTCCCAGATTGTGAGAGGGATGTCTGACTGCTGGTTTAGGCCCGATCCCTGTAAACCGGCAGTAGGACATCCTTTGAGGGGTCCCATATTGGAGAGGGTGCAGGTTGGGCTGAGGGACACCCCCTCCCATGTACAAATTTTGTGCACTGGGCCACTAGTTTATTAAATATTTGTCATACATACTTTGCTCCAAACCTCTCCTTGCCATTGAATAAACAATGGTGAATAAGATTGCAGGTCTGGTCCATTAAAAGATCACATGTCAGGCAAGAGACAGATGCTAAATATGCAATGAAGAAAATCACTTTGACAGAGAGTGATATACCATAGAAACAATTAAAAGGGTATGGAATAGAAAGTAGTGGAATGAGGGAGGGTAAGTTACAGTGATCAAAGATGGTCTCTTTGAGGAAATGACATTTCAAATATCATTGCAATAATAAGAAGAGAATCAGGCATATATTTTGGAGGAAGCACAATTCAGGTGGAGGAAAGTGTAAGTTGGAGGACATTGAAGCAGGAAGACAATTACTATGGGATCAAAATAAGTTTCTCTAGCCATAGTATGGAGAACAAGGTTGAAGGTCAGAAATGAGACTGAGGTAGGCACAGAAAAAATCATATTGGATCTTGAACAACTGGCAGAGGAGGTACCCATAAATACACATTGTGAGAGTAAAATCCAGGTCACCCCCAAATCTATGATTAGTTCAATTAAGCACTGCCACATGTTACTATACTAATTTTTGCAATATTGGGAACCTTCTTCTCCAGTGAAAGCTAAGTGGACAAATATCACAACAAGATGTCTAGTTGGTAGCCAGGTGTTGTGAGTCTGTACTGGTACAGGTCCATGTGTGGTTAGATCCAGTGAGGTAGTCCCTTATCCCTCAAGCTCTAGCTGCTGATGAATGTAAAAGGCAATAAGCTAAAACACAAGTAATGCCTTGTTATCTGTGCCCAACCAAATGTCATACATGTGTATATGTGTACGGAAAGAGTACAGTATGCTTCAGAGAGGGAAGTGAAGATTCAATGGAGTACACACACCCTACACCCACGCACACACACACACACACACACACACACACAAATACAGAGAGGACTGTTTGTATTTTTTTTTGTTTGGTTTGGTGTGTGTGTGTGTGTGTGTGTGTGTGTGTGTGTGAGTTACACAGGCACATAATTCCCTCCTCTACTCTCTATTTTAGTATAACCACAAATCAGAGAGAAAAACAACTTAATGACATGATATTTTGCTTTATTGAAGAGGAAACGGGTACAGACATTCCTTACCTGGGGAAATTGATACCATGCCGTTAAGAACACTCACAGAAGGTTGAATCTGCAAACCATCTAATAGGTAAAGCTAAAGAAGAGTGAGAGTGGGAAATGGTTGCCGGGATCGATTCTAGACCCGCTTGCTTTATGATGCTTGTAATTGTTTGTGCAAAAGGGCCTGTATGGATTGTTTTTCTGTGATGTTATCTCTCTTCTCTGAAATAAATGAGGACAGGATGTTGAACTATCACCACAGTCCAGAAATGAGCTGCAATGGTTTGAAAACTTCTATTATTTTTGTGGTTTGCTTGATCACCAGATATAGAATCTTTTGTAAGCTTGGGGCAGTTTGCTTTGCTTTATGCTCTTCTTTCTTGTTTCCCACAAATACTAAGCAGCCAGGGAAGAAAACAGGTTTTCCAAAATTATCTCTAGATTCTTAGGGCTTCTTATGCCAAAAGGCACTGTTGCAGCAAAGCCATCTTCAGATCACTTAGAAAATGGGAGACTGAAATATATATATATATATATATATATATATATATATATATATAACAATATAACAAAAAATATATATAGATCACTTAGAAAATGGGAGACTGAAATATATATATATATATATATATATATATATATATATATAACAGAAAATATGTATGTGTAATAGACATATATATGTCTATTACACATACATATTTTCTGTTTTATATATATATATACATATATATATATATGTCTATTACACATACATATTTTCTGTTAAAGTGAATCCTTCTGTTTCATGATTCACAATGATTTTTTTAAAATAACTTTAGTAAACAAAGAATACTTGGAAGAAAATTTTATTTGACAATGGCTAGAGCTATTTTTGGTTAGAAGACAAAAGACACCTCTTTGACAATATAATAAAACTTAAATATCATGTATTTTTACTCCTCCCAGGCTAGTCATTTATTCACTGGAATTAACTCTCAAACATATCGGTGTCTTTGAAAAAGGCAAAGAGCTGCAGAGTGGTTTGTCTCTCAGAAGGACAAAGACCCTACACACCCAAACGCACACTCCAGTCTATATTTTGTCTGTACATCTTCGCCATTAATAATGGAGCCCTTGTTGCATTTTCTATCAGATCCATGGAAGGAAAAATAGCTTATGCTTCTGGGTGATGATGAATGGACACAAGTCTAGTGAAGACCATTGAACTTCAGAAATTTGGCAAAGGCATGAATTTCCACAGAGACAAGGCTCTCCCTCCAGTTAGTGATATTCCTTCCATTAATCTGTACAATTAATTCTCAGCTGACTTGGCTGCATTTGTTTTAATGCCAACACATTCTGCTCTAGTCTGATTTGAAACAACACTACGTCCCAAAGTACTTAGATGCAAGGGTGAAGGTCTGGGAGAAGCAGTTAAATAGAAGAGAAAGAAAGAATAAGACTAAGAATGAGGAGAGAGTAGGCATGGCGATCAAGGGAGCATGGTTTGTACGTGGAGGGATACAACTTTCAAGAAAACAGGGAAGGGCCCTCTGTGAGCCCCCACAATCAGTCTGTTCAATACATTCTTTTATTGTCAATACTAGAAGCCCGGTGCACGAAATTTGTGCACGGCGGGGGGTTGTCCCTCAGCCCAGCCTGTACCCTCTCCAATCTGGGACTCCTGGAGGGATGTCCGACTGCCCGTTTAGGCCCGATCCCACCAGGATCGGGCCTAAACGGGCAGTCGGACATCCCTCTCACAATCCAGGACTGCTGGCTCCCAACTGCTTGCCTGCATGCCTTCCTGATTGCCCCTAACCACTTCTGCCTGCCAGCCTGATCACCCCCTAACCACTCCGCTGCCAGCCTGGTTGATGCTTAACTGCTCCCCTGCCAGCCTGTTTGCCCCCAACTTCCCTCCTCTGCCAGCCTGGTCACCCCTAACTGCCCTCTCCTGCAGGGTTGATCACCTCCAATTGCCCTCCCTTGCAAGCCTGGTCCCTCTCAACTGCCCTCCCATGTAGGCCGGGTGCCTCCCAACTGCCCTCTCCTGCTGGCCATCTTATAGTGGCCATCTTGTAGTGGCCATCTTGTGTCCACATGGGGGCAGGATCTTTGACCACATGGGGGCAGCTATATTGTGTGTTGCAGTGATGATCAATCTGTATAGTACTCTTTTATTAGATAGGATAGAGGCCTGGTGCACGGGTGGGGGCCAGCTGGTTTGCCCTGAAGGGTGTCACAGATAAGGGTGGGGGTTCCCTTGGGGTGTGGGGCGGCCTGAGCGAGGGGCCTGTGGTGTTTGCAGGCCGGCCACGCCCCCTGGCAACCCAAGGGGAGGCCCTGGTATCTGGAATTTATTTTCCTTCTACAATTGAAACTTTGTAGCCTGGGGCGGCAGCCATTTCTGGGGCGGCAGCCATCTCTGTGGCAGTTAATTCACCTTCTACAATTGAAACTTTGTAGCCTTAAGTGGGTGAGCCCGGCCAGGGTGTGCGGAAAGCTTTGCTTCCCCTGTTGCCGCTGGCAACCCTAGACTGCTCTCTCAAGCTCCATTCTGCCGCCATTTGTTTGAATTTGTTTACCTTCTATAATTGAAACTTTGTAGCTTGAGTGGAGGCTTAGGCCTGCAACTGCTATGGAAAGCTTGGCTTGCTCTGTTACCTGGGAAACCTTGCTCTCTGTGGCTGTAGCCATCTTGGATTGGGGTTAATTTGCATACTCACCCTGATTGGCTGGTGGGCGTGGCTTGGCTGGTGGGCGTGGCTTATGTAGCGGAGTGATGGTTAATTTGCATATTACCATTTTATTAGAGAGGATACCTGCTCTGGCAGGATTGCTTCTTTGTAAAAAACATTGATGTGCACAGCTACCAGGTCATCCTGCCCATTGACCTGGAGGAAATGAAGCAAGTCTGGAATGTGAAATTTAAAGAAAAACTTCCCACAAGTCTGCCTGGGGTAGGCCGTGAGGTATATCCTGGGGATCAGGGTCCCTGCTCATCCATCTCCAGGTGGCTGTACACCCAGCAGGATGGCCCACCAGGGTCTGTTTACATGTGGGACTCAGAAGCCTCCCTGGAAAGAACCTTCTTAGGGGAAGAGAACGGAGGCTCCTGAGCTTCATGGAGAGTCTGATGGGGAGGGAAGACCTTGGTACAATGTGTCTGTCCTTTAAGGGTTCCTCCAATGCATGCTTAGAATGGAGGAAGGCTATATGCAAGAATGAGGAGGCAACAACACTAGGAGAGCCACTTGGCTGTGTTCTCTGCATGGGCAGTGCTGCCTATAGCATGTGTAATGGCTGGCAGAGCAAAGGTGCTAGTGGCTTCTGGGTTTGTAGTGGAAGAAGGGCATGACCCAAGGCTGCAGACCCGGCCAAGCATACTCCCAGAGCAGATAAATCATCTAAGCAACCTACTTGGTCACCCTTCAACCTCTTCTCAACTCTGTCACACTGCTTGTGTGTGTGTCTCACTGTCTCTGTCTAGCTCTCCATCTCTCGCTCTCTGTCTGATTCTCTCTTTCTCTCTCTCTCACCATCTTCCCTTCTCTGTATCACCCCCTCACTATCTCACTCACTCATTATTGCTGTCTCCTGCATCTATCTCACTCTAGCTCCCTCTGTCTCTCTCTCTCTTATCATCTCCTCCCCTTCCCCTTCACCATATCTCTCCCCCTAACTCCCCTCCTCTTTCTTTCTCTCCCCCTCTCCTCCATCTTCCCTATCACTGTCTGTATCCTCAACACACTGGTGGCTGAAGAGAAGAGCCTGAGGTTCCACTGAACAAATATGGCTAGAAGGCACTACCCCCTGAGGGTTACTATCAGAGAAGGGAGCATGGGCTGGAGAGAGACCCCTGAGTGTGGCTGTGGCAGGGCTACTTTGAGTGAGGAGTATGTGCCTGTGAAGGCTCAGACCCGTGTCTGCCTCCAAGCGAGTGGAGCCTCTTTGCAGCATCTTTGCAGATGTCTCCGTAAGGTCAGGGCTTTCCTACCTTGGTGTGGAGGATGGGGGGACTAGAAAGTGGGAATATGAGACAGTCTCAGGACACAGGTGACTTCAAATTTCAGAGAAAAGATGCTGAAGTTTGCTTTCATCTAACTGCCTTCTCACAGAGCCTTCAGATCTTCTAGGATTAAGTAATACAAGTTATGAGCTGCTCTGGTTATGAATTCTTCAATCTGGCCCAACTCTCTCCATCATCTCCTTTTCCTCTGAAATACTTTCTTTGCATACACTTTAATCCCTATCAGATTTGGTCTTTATTGTATTTTTTATTATTCATTCAGCACTGTATCAGCCCCTCTGCTGTGAGCTATTTCCATTGAAGGCTCATTTGTATGTGTTCCTGACTCTGTGCCCAGGATTCATCTATAGGGCAGCCAGAGATAAGCCCTGAGCCTCTCCACTGATGTCTTTCTTACATTCCAAAGTCTTTCACAGGTGCCATCCAGAAGCATTTAGCTTCGGAATTTTATTTTATTATTTTATTTATACTTTTACTAGTGTCCAGGTGCATGGATTCTTGCACATTGAAAGGAAATTAATTAGAAGTTGGCTGGCAGGGCGGGACTGGGAAAGATGAGTGGACGTGCCCTGGAGCCAACTTTCCTTGGTCCCTCCCCAGCCAGCTGCACCTGGGGCAGCACCGCGGCTAGAAGAGTGTCTGGGGAGTGAGTGGGTTCCCTCCAGCAGGTGGGGTCCCTTGGCCTGGCCTGCGGGGATTGGGCCGAAATTGGCTCTCTGACATCCCCCAAGGGGTCCAGGATGGTGAGAGGGTGGTTCTCAGGTGATGCACCCCAGAATCAGGTATCCTCCTCTCTGGTTCCCAGGTGCATCACTGGAGAACTGCTGTCGCCAAGTCACCACAGCTCAGCAGCTCCTGCATTGAGCATCTGCCCCCTGATTGTCATTGCATGTCATAGCTACTGGTCGGACAGTCACTTAGCCTTTTATATACTATATAGATTGGTTTCAGAGAGGAAAGGCAAGGGAGAGAGATAGAAACATCAGCAATGAGAGAGAATCACAGATCATCTGCCTCCTGTATGCCCCACACTGGGGATCAAGTCCAAAACCTGGGCATGTGCCCTGATCTGGAATTGAACTGTGACCTCCCAGTTCATACTAGTATGTTGATGCTCAACCATAGAGCCATGCCAGCCAGGCAGCTTCAGCCTTTTAGGAAACAATATTGACACACCAAAACCACTGAGATTGTCAACCAGATGTCTGCTCACACCCACTGACTTTAAAGTATTTGAACCTGGTATTTGCTAGAATTGAGAAAATGTCCAAATAATCATCAAAATGTCCTCCTCACTGGCCCACAACTCATACACCCTTTACCATCTCTTGAACCATGAAAAGTTAACCACCTGGCCCCTTTGCCCCAATCAGCATGCTATTCTCTTCCACATAATTATCAGCTCTTCAGTAGAGTTCTGATTTTGTAGTGCTCTACTATCATATGATTTAATAGCACTGGGCCATAGTGGTTATTGTTAGTAACCTGGATTTGTCAAAAGAGGAATCCAGGAACTTGTTAAGTCAATACTGAAGACAAAGGCAGGCTGTTACCCACAGCCCTGGATCACACTGCCCCTCCAAGATGATTGCCCGCCTTGTCCAATGGCCTGGGATTCTTTTCTGATGCACATACAAATGATGCCCCATGACTTTCACATTCCATGAATATTTTTAGCTTGCACAAGTAGTTATTTCTTTTACCATGCCAAGCAATCTTATATTTGGTATGGCTGACTGAGTGGTGCACCCTGTTAGAAAAAAATAAAATAACTGGTTTCTATTTCTGTTACGATATTTTTATTTCTCCCTCTCCTGGAAAGAAAGGAGACACACAGAGAGTTGGCAGGAGGGAAGGAAGTAACGGAGCCTGACGTTGCCATGTTTTCCTGCAGAATGTAGCTCCATGCCCTAAAACTGAGGATTTTTTCATGCCAGAGCCAAATTCTCCCTGTTTGTTTGACAGCCAGGTGGCACGAAGAATGCAGGACTCATTCCCAGGGTCCTCAGTTATGTGCTTTAACTCAGTGGACACAAACCTAATAAAAATATCTGGGCCTTCCCATGATTTCCCTTTTACTAAAGGAGGTCAAAGCCATAGCATAATCTTTAATTACACTTGGACGTAATAAACCCAACAGGACAACTGCCAAAGTAAGCCAAGACTTTTTATAAACTTCGATTAGTTACTAGGCAAAGACAGAAATATAGGAAATAATTGTTTTCTTGTTTAGAACTTTAAAAAGAATGAACAGGATTTCTGGCTGAGGCTGAGGTTAAAAACCACCAAAATTTCAACTCCCCAATCCTTTCCTCATTGTGGAGGGATGGAGGGGGCACAGGAAGGCACTGAACCCTGATCTGACCTGGGTTCATGATCTCTATTCCTTTCTTGAATGTTCACCAATGTAATGAGCCTACCTTAAGTCCCCATTCTCAGGTGCTTAGCTGTTTTGAGATGAGTGCCTGAAGAAATCTGGACTCTCTCCCAAGCAACAGGAAAGCCACTGTGAGACAACCCACTGGCCAGGCCAATCTGTGCTGAATGTTTGCCACCAGACTCCTGGGTTCTGGTTCTTAAGATTTAGAGTGAGAGTGTAAGGCCACTTCCTCCCACTCAATTGTTTAGGAGCTGCAATATTAGCAAAGAGCCAATAAGAATAAGTTGATAATTTCACTTACCTGACTTTAATTATTCGATTTCACACTTTCCTATATGAGATAGAACTATTCTTTCTTTCATTTTACAGATGGAAAAACTGAAGAACAGAAGTAAAATAATCCAGCAAGTGTATAATGGGGACAGGATTTAAATCTAAGCCGACTGCCTCCAGAGCCAGGGGTCCGGAAGGAAACAAGCAGCCCTTCCCAGGGAATGCTCTATACACTCAGGGAAGGAAGGCATCTGCTCACTCC
Organism: Cnephaeus nilssonii; assembly: GCF_951640355.1. Lineage (NCBI taxonomy): Eukaryota > Metazoa > Chordata > Mammalia > Chiroptera > Vespertilionidae > Cnephaeus > Cnephaeus nilssonii. The sequence continues at coordinate 20,073,030 of NC_137082.1, forward strand.
GAGGGACTGAATCACCTGCAGCATCTGTCCTTCACAGCCAGTGCACCGTGCTCAGGGCCCCACCAGTGGGGCAACCCCATTCATTCCAGGCAGTTCTTCCTAGAAACCTCCTTACCTCTCCATAACTTCCACTTTAGTTTCTCCCTTCGCTTGACCCCCACAGTCAGACCTCCTCAGACATCCCGTCTCCAGTCCTTTCACCTCTGCATCTGTGACCCCAGGTTGAGTCCTCCCATGGGCTGATCACAGGCCCACTTACTTCTGAAAGGGGCTGTGTGCTCAGCCCTGGCCACTGTCCTCCCTGTCTCTCTTGACAATGGGAAGTGTATCACCCTCCCACTGTCTTGCCTTTTGTTTTAAATTGGGCCACAGTGGCTGAAAAACCCAGACAAAGGAGGCACTTTGTCTTTTCAGAGTCCACTTCAGCCTCGGAAAATTTAGAAATATGAAAATCTTTCTGAAAAGCATCAAGGGGAACTGAAGCATGAAACCTAACCCATTAAGGCCGTGGTCGGCAAACTGCGGCTCACAAGCCACATGCAGCTCTTTGGCCCCTTGAGTGTGGCTCTTCCACAAAATACCATGGCCTGGGCGAGTCTATTTTAAAGAAGTGGCGTTAGAAGAAGTTTAAGTTTAAAAAATGTGGCTCTCAAAAGAAATTTCAATCGTTGTACTGTTGATATTTGGCTCTGTTGACTAATGAGTTTGCCGACCACTGCATTAAGGCAATCGTTTCCCCCTCGATGTTGTGATAAGAAATACAAAACAGAATGGATGAATGCGATAGGCTAAATAATTGCTCTTAACCTATATCTGTGTATCCCAGGTACCAGGCTGATGTGGGATTGCTTCAGTGATGTAGCTATTCCAACAAGTAGTCAAGGGTGCACATATTTTTTTCTGATTCACCAATTATGTGTTCTTACAGTGTTTTTTTTTTTAGTCAGTGACATCATAGATCCTATATTTAGGTTTATAAATTGCTCCAGCCATTAGAGATTTCCTTAATTTTTAATAACAAGAAATATATCAAAGTTTTTCCCCTTTGTATAGTAGATTTGCAGACAGAGGGACACAAATGCAAATGCTGGCTCTGCCATCCCCTGGCTCTGAAGCTACCCAGTCTTACTGAGGCTGAATTTGGCCGGCATTTAGTAGATACCCAATAAACTCTAACATGGTTTCTGTGGCTATTATTCTGTTTTTGTATCTGTTACGGTTAATTGCAGGCAACAGAATCCTAGTATTTCAAGCACAATGGTATTCAGTGCAGGAGATTAGTTCCTTGCAAAATTTCTAAAGGGGGTGATGAATCAGAAGACAGAGACACAAAAATGCAGCTGTTAAAGCCATCACTGTGGTTGCAATAACTGCTTCTAACACCCATGAGGCTGAGTCTGATAGCCGCAACCACCATAAAACACTCATTTCTGCACCACAGCAGGAACAGCAGCAAGAAGTTGGCCTCTGTGTCCATTGTTTTCAAATCTCATGCAAGTGTGTCTAACAGAACACATTTTTCATCTAGAACACTAGCTTCAAAGGAATATGAAAAGCTGGCTTTTCACTCTCAAGTCCTATGGCACAGTAAATCCCATAGAAAAAGGTAGACATAGATGCTGAATGCTAATTGAGAATAAACCTCACATTGCTCCTAGCTCATGTCTCTATCATCAATAGAGCATGTTCTTGGTACCATTATCACAGCCATAGGAACAGTTTGGTACACAGTTTGTAGCAATTTTAACCCCCTAAGGTAAGTAATTTGGGTTTCTGGTACTGCAATCTGTAACCACTTACAGAATTTTTTTTACACTAATTGGACCATATGGGATCAGACACACAACCTTTCCTGGTTAACATCCTAATAGCAGAGTTTATCAGCCCTGAATAGAGAGTCACTTTCAGAATTAAAGCAAATACATAGATTCAGACTAGAGAAGGTTTATGAATAATAAATAAATACTCTCTGATTAAATACATGGCTTGGTGCTCAAGTCACAATTCAAACAGGAAATCAGCTCTTACATCTGTTCTTTATGATAAGCATATGGAATCACACCCTATGAACCTCCAATTATCCATGCCAATAATACACTATGTCAAATGGGTAGATCACAGATAAAGCAGAACTATCAGTGATTCAGACTGCTCTTTCATCTTCTCCTCGAAGTGTATGAGGATGTACGAATGCCATTTTACCTGTCTGCTGATCCTTCTTGTTCTCTCTGCTCTGTGATTGGCCTGAAAACAATCCATCGGTAATAGGCAAACAGAGAAGAAGAAAATGTAGTAGACATTAAGCTGGAGAAAGAGAAAGAATATGGATCCATGGTACCGAGAAAATAAAGAGGCATGAGCAGAGGAAATGAATACTTTGAGTTTAATAAATAAAAGTAACATCATTGAATCCTGACTCATCAAACATGCTAAAGAAGCTGAATTCTTTCTTATGACAGAGTCATGTAAAATCATTTACAGAATAAATACTTCTAAACCATTTGTATTTATACAAACATCTAATTATGTTTTGCCTTACAGAGTAATAAAAAATAAGCATTCATTTAAAATACTAACTTAATTATGATAATAGATTCAGTATAATCCAGAAAAGTATGGGCTGTTGATATTAGCTTGTTCAATTTTAAAATAATGTGTTTACTATTAATAGTGATGTAGTCCTGGTAATAACTAGATCATGACAGAGGAATAGTAAATACACATGAAATAATACAAAAAACTTCAAAGAATGCTGCGACAATGACTAATGAGACTTGCCATGGATAAAAGAGCTCCTACCTCACTAAAAATGAATAAATCAAAATACTTGTTGTCTGTTAATATTTCCCTTTAAGATAAAAGCCAAATCAAAGATAAAGATTACACTTTAGTATTATGAATGGCATTTTCTAGTTCAGGGAATAAATGTGCTATTCCCTGCTTGTCACACTAATGAAGTCCCACAGTAAGATTCACACTCATCCGTCATCATCATTTACACTTCCATTGGAAAGTAACTGTTTTCTTACTTAAGGTATTTACCTTAGGTCCAATTTTGAGAATACAGTAAATTGTGCTAAATAGTGACTCTTGTAGTTGTTCCAGTCATCTCATTATTTTTTCCCTTTCAGTATAACTTTGAAATTAAATGCACTAGTCACCGTTATAATAATACCTCCATATTTCTCCAATTGGGAGAAGAAAAATAAATATGAATGCAATGTCCACAAAACCATAAGTGATGCATGAGTTAAAAACCACAGAGTAAACTGAAAGTAAGGTCAGTGGAAAAGCCACTTTTGATTTTGAAACCTGTTCTTCAATCCTATCTAATAAAGAGGGAATATGCTAATTGACCATCACTCCATCACAAAGATGGCTGCACCCACAGCTGAGGCCAAGTTCCCATAAGGAGCCTTAACGAGCGAGCAATCAGCAGGGACCTGAGGCTATGCCCTCCCCCACCCCCGTGGGGCTTGACAGGGGACCTCAGGCCATGTCCCCGACCCGGCAGGGCTTGACAGGGGATCTCAGGCCGTGCCCCCGACCTGGCAGGGCTTGACAGAGGACCTCAAGGTGTGCTTCCCGTCCTGGTGCTGGGCTAGGGGTCCTCAGGCTGCTCCCCCCGCCCAAGTGCCAGGCCGGGGAACCTCAGGCTGTGCCCCCCACCAGGTGGGGCTTGACAGGAGACCTCAAGGTGCGCTTCCCGTCCTGGTGCTGGGCTAGGGGACCTCAGGCTGCTCCCCCTGCCCCAGCACCAGGCCAGGGGACCTGAGGCTACATCCCCTGCCCAGTGGGGCTTGGAAAGGGTGGGACTGGCCGGGTCTTGATCTTGTCCAATGTGGAGGAGGCTGGCCAGGTCTGGGTCTCACACAATTTTGAGGCGCATGTGGTTGAGTGGGGACTTGACTCTGGGTCCCGTGGTGTGTCCAAGACTCTGACAGGAGGAAGATTTTCATATACATTTTACTAATTTCACTTCATCTCTGACACTTCTATTATAGAGAAAGGGCAAATAGCAATATTAAATTATTTCCTCTAATTAATCCCCTTTTCATGTGTACGAATTTCGTGCACCGGACCACTAGTTTAACAATAAAAAGCAAAGTTTTATGGGCCTCACTAGGTAAGTATGTAGGTATGAATATGGAAAATGGGTGGAAGTAAGGAAAGAAGGAAGGGTAGAAGGAATAAAAGAAGGAAGGAAGAGAAGAAGGAAAGATAATTGTGTTGATTTTCACTGGACCATTACTAAGACCACATTTACAGATGCTGGTTTTACCCATGAGACCCAAGTTATTCAGCAATGTATAAAGCCCATACTGAGTTCCTTCCTACAACCTATGCCCTGCCCTTCTCTTCTCTTTGCCCTTAAAATTTCAAAAATACCAATCATTTGTTATTTTATACTTGAAAAATTCCTCTGTGAAATATTCACTAGTCTCCTTCTCTTTTTCTGTATGTTTCCCTGCTTTGAACCAATATCTAATTTTGTATTATATTACACTATTTTGTATTTTGTTGGGTTGTAATTGGATTACATTTGTTTGTCCCTCTAACTGGCCTCCCTCACCACTAAACTGTGAGCTCCTTAGGGGCAGGGATATATTTTCTTATTTCTGTTTGTATTCCCAGAACATAGCCTATGGCTTCACACAATGCATGCATGGAGTAAGCATTTCTTTAAAATTTAATTTTTATTTGATGTTTTAAACAGATTTTCCTATTAGAGTCCACAAAATAGGCCAGACTTTTTAAAATCCCCATGTGCAGCTCCTCCTCCAGATCAAGGAAGTAAAAATGCCTGGGGGTGAAAACTGGACATCAGTATTTAACAGAGATCTCCAGGTGGTCCCAATATGCAGCCAAGTTTGGGAATCAGTGCCTTGGAGCCATTGTTTAGCCCCTTTTGATGCTTTGTGTCAAGTAAAAGGAACATTTCTGTAACTAAGTCTTGCCTCTCCAAATGTATTTCAAGTGAGGAAGACACAGAGTGACTGTGCAAGGTAGAGGAATTTAAGAGTTTCCCCATCCTCCAATCCTACTAAAAGTTCCAACCCCAGGTTCTGGACAATATCCTTCTCTATTCTCTCATGATGATTCTCTGGGGGATAAAACAGAGTTGGAAGAATGTGTTTAGATTAAAAATCATTTCTCCTAGATGAAAAAAAAAATTGAAAATCATTGACAACAAATTTGCTTTTACTCATTAAAGAAATAATCAATGACACTAAAATCCGGTCCTTAAACTTAATCCTGGTCCTAGTATCACTAGTTGAACACACACTTCATATTAGTCCAGTGGAACATGCAGATGGACTTTTTTTCACTGAATGTTTCATAAGAATATACTTAGGAGCTGAAATGGACTGACATATTTCTGTGGAAGTACTTGGTAGTATCTCTTTTCCCTCCTATATGTGGAGGGATATGTCTTCACACAGTATGTCCCTACCATTTAGTTATTTTGAGAATCTTAAAACAGTGAATCACAGTTTGGCCTTGAATATAGTCTTGTTCAATAAACTGATTTTTAGATATGTATACAGAAAGGCAGATCATCCTATAAATATTCTTTTATGTGGATTTGTAGTCATATCCACAATGATCTGTTGAGCAGATGCCTCTGTGTTCCACAGATGAAGCTCAACCCAGATAAACTTGGAGTTCTGTTGGAACTATTTCGTGTCCCTTCTTTGAACTCCCTGTCCCAGTTTGGATCTTCCAGCTCAGTAGGTGGTTCCAAACCAAGGCTGCAAAAGAATCTATATGAGAACAACCACATAGCAATCTGCCCCTGAGGTGAGAACTTAGTTGAGGGTAATTCACAAAGAGTTGGAAAAAGACCCCTCTCTCCCTTACATCTCATGCATGGCCAAAGGGCATCTACATTTGCTGTTGATGCGTTTTGTGAACATTAAACTCACTTGTAGAATTTATTCTCCATTCCCCATTAGCAGAGTTATGCAACCTGAATCCTTAATGGATTTAATCAGCAGGATAACATGACATTTCTCCACTCTGTGCTAAGTACAAGGCAAAGTACAAAGATGTATTTGAGACATCTCTGCCCCTGAGAATTTTATAATCTAGTTGTAGGGATGAGAGAGTCATAAAATTACTTTAAGGTATGACATGTCTTCTAAAGGGACTGTTCAAGTCTGGGCTTATTTATTTTCAAGGGGGAAAAGCAACTCAAAGTTGCTCAAGTTTGGATGCAGAACTATTTTTTTTTTTTTGCAGAAAGCCCAAGCAAAGTTAACCACTGGTTTCCAAGAAAGGCATATGAAGACAGCAGGGAATTCTTGTCTTATCTCTTGCTATGTCATCTTGCCTGCTTCATTTATCCTCTTTTTGTCTAGCTTCCTCTAAATCTTTGCTCTGAGGATCACTATTCATCAAAACTTTCTAGAAGGTACTGTAGAAATATTAATCCAGTTAATTTTTAATATGTTTTTATTGAATTTTAGAAAGAGGAATGTAGAGGGGGAGAGAGATAAAACAAAACAAAACAAAACAAAACAAAACAAAACAAAACAAAAAAAAACAAAAAAAAACAAACATCAGTTAGAGAGAAACATCAATCAGCTGCCTCCTGCAGGTGCCTCCCAGGCCCCTACCGGGGATCCAGCCTACAACACCTACATGTGCCTGACTGGGAATCTAACTGGCAACCTCTTGGTGCATGGGTGGTGGTTCAACCACTGGGTCAACTGGCCAGGCCTAACCCAGTTAATTTCATACTCAAAAATATCTTAAAGGAGTAGATATCTCCTCTATATCATCATCATCATCATCCTCATTATGAGCTAGCTACTGCATCAAGAGATTTCCCTATCCTGGAAAGAAAGTAAAAAAAATAAGGAAAATAAAAGGGCAGGAGCAAGAGGTTTTTCAGAAGAAAAGTGCATACTTTGACCATTCCCACATTACAAAGCGACTTCAGAACATTCATTCTAGCAGAGGAATGTGTAGCTATGGCTCCTTTGCATTTGCAATTTGAGGAGGTATCTTCTACTACATCTGTATTCCCAGGCAGAAATAATTTATTTTCTCTTTGATTTCTTGAAAGTGGACCCCTAATTCATTCTTAAGTCTCTTACTTTGAAACACACACACACACACACACACACACACACACATTGGATGAAGTTGAACTGGATTTAAAGATCTTAAAAATATCCAAAATTCAAATTTATCACCTGAAAATATTTTTTCACATATTTAATTGTACTGTGATGGACATTGAGATTATAGGAACAGACCAGCAAGAGAGAGTGAATGTCATTTGGCTCTAAGATGTGTATAAACCACCAATAAGATGTCAGAAGAGGTCATTTCAGTTTAAGATCCATTTGAATTATTGCTCTCAAAGCTTCAGTAGAGATTTGAGAGCGAGATTCCATATATCTCTGTGGAATAAGAAAATTGAGACTTAAATGGAATAATCAGACAACAATCTCCCTTAATCTGTCAGGAAAGCATAAAGAATTAGCTAAGCAGAGAATGATTGAATGGCAGAAAATTAGATAAGGTCAATCTATATTAAAGCAACGCCTTCAAAAGAGCTAAAATTAAGAAGACCTGATACTACCAGTTGACACAGAGCAATTGAAATTCTCATACACTGCTGGCAAGAGTGTAAACTTGTACAGACTATGAAAAAATGTTAATGCTGACATAGCATGCACTGTGACCCAGCGATTCTACTACTATTGCAACAGAAATGTGAATATATTTCACACAAAGACATAATCAAAGAATATTTGTACTAGCTCTATGCATTATAGCTCAAACTGGAAAGTACCCAAATGCCCATTATTAGTGAAATAGATAATTAAATTGTGGCATGGCATATAAAGTGATACAATACTGCAATGAGGAAGAATGAACTCAAGTACATGCAATAAAATGTAATAAACTCACAAACAGAATGCTGAACCAAAGAAGCCAGACCCAACATTATACACCACATGATTCCTTTTATATAAAGTTCCACAACAGGCAAAAGTAATCTATTGACTATTTGAGACCTCCTTGTTGGAGAGACCATGTGCAGGGCTCTGTTGGACAGTTCGGCTTAACCCAGACTTTCAGTCATCTTTGTCAAGGTACAATGCATGTGAATAAAGATGTCTTGCTCCTTCTAGACCAGTCCATCTCCCAGCTGAATACCACTGAGTGTCCTCTGTCACTATCCTATCTAATAATAGAGTAATATGCAAATAAGCATCACTCCACTACGCCCACGATTGGGCCGGCGGGAGGCTGGGGAGCGGGACTCGGGGTGGCCTCTCAATGGCCGGATCCGCCCAGACCTGCCCTATCAGCCTTCGCGCTACGGCAGCGGAGGCGGTGTCGCCCAGACCCGCCCCATCAGCGTTTGCGCGGCTGCGGTGTTGCCCCAACCCGCCCCATCAGCATTCGCGGGTCGGGGCGACGCCCGCTCCCGGACCCGCCTCCATGCACTTGCACTGGGGGAGGGCCTGGTCAGCAGCCCCCGAGGCTGCTTCAAGGGCCAAAGAGGGAGGCAGGGCCAGACCCCAGCAGCCGCAGCTGCTGCAGGGCCCGGGGAGCCAGGCAGGGCTGGACAGGCAACCTCAGGGTGGGCCTGGGGGTGGGTCCAGCTGCACAGCTTGACAGCAGACAGCAGGGCCTGCTTGGCAGTAGCTGCTGGCGACCCACAACAGGCAAGTAGGCCTGCAGGCAGCACCCAGCAGGGCCTGCTTGGCTGTTGCCGCGGTGACCCGGGAGCAGACCAGTGCAGCTGCAGGCAGCACCCAGCAGGGCTTGCTTGCCCATCGCTATGGTGTAGAGCAGGCAAGCCCCGCAGAGAGCAGAGAACCACCGGGAGCGGGCATAAGCCGTCCGCAGGACATGCCCTGAGGGCTCTCGGATTGGAGAGGGTACAGGTCGGGCTGAGAGACGCGCCCCCCCTCCCCCGCCCCGTGCATGAATTTCATGCACCGGGCCTCTAGTCTTATATAATAGAAGACATTCTGGGACAAGCCTATCCAAACTCCTCATCAACAAAATGATGAGCCACAATACAATGGCTGCTGTTTTAAACTACTAAATCTTGAGCAGTTCATTAGGCAGTAAAGTATGACTGGAACACCTCCCAGTCCACCCGGATTGAACCTTCCTTGTTTTCTCATCCTTATCCTTTCCGCTCCACACTTCAATAGAGACAACATAGGTGTTGGATCCAGACATTCCAGGTTCAAAGTTCTACTCTGGGGAGTACCAGCAGCTTGGCTTCAGTGACTCAAGTACTCTAACTCTCAGTTTGCTCATATAAAAACTGGGGATAAAAGATAGTCTATCATTATAAGGCTTAAATACACCAATAATAATAAAAGTGTAATATGCTAATTAGACCAACATCCTTCTGGACGACCTTCTGGACGAAGCCGGGGCTGTGAGGGAAGCCCGAGTCCCGGGTGCCTGCTGATGGCCGGAGGGAAGCCTGGGTCCTGGATGCCAGAGGGAAGCTGGTCTGGTAGCCGGGGGAAGGAAGGCCTACACTTGCACGAATTTCATGCATCGGGCCTTTAAAATGTAAATAAAGGTCTAACATCTTAAGGAACTAGGAAACTAATGAATGCCATTTTCTGATAAGTATTTGGTATATTGAAAGTATAAAATATACAAACCCCATTAATCAGTGAGCCTTGTAGAATACATCCTTACCATCTCTCTCCCACCAATATTCTTCTTTCCATCTCTGCTACCACCACCCAGTTAACTTACTCAGGATTTCTCATATAGACCTTTGCAATGACCTTCAAATTTATCTTCCACCTTTTGCCCCTCTTTGGTGGCATCATATATCTCATGGAGTTACCATACTAATCTTCTTAAAACAAAATTTTAAACTCTGCATTTAGGGCCTTCCGTAGATGATCCTAGCTTTTTCCCCCTAATATTTTCTATTTTCTCTGCTCTTCCTTCCTTCCAGGTCTTCCCCTCCTAGCAATGAAAACCATAGCAATGAATCTGGACTTCCTCTGTGACAATTACCTTAAACAACTACATATTATAGTCATTTGTAATTTTTTGAAACCCTAACACAATGCAAAGCCTTTAGGTCTAGCCAAATGACTTGCACCTAGTGGTAATTTAATAAATATTTGTTGAATTGGACCAAAAAGCTAGAAGTGCACAAAATTTACTGACAAAAAAGGCAGTAACTTGTCAAGAGTCTGCACATCAAACAAAATTTTTGTGTGTCTAATCCATTTTTAAAAATTACTTACATCTCAAGTGATGAGAAATCACATCTATTTTTATAAACCTCTAAGAAAAGATATTTTACTGCTTCTGTCAGTAACATATCCCAGTGTATAATAAGCTCTAATGTCAGAATAATCCTATTTCTCTCTAACCTCAATGCTTCATGTTACAGACTGAGCTCTTTTTCACAGTTATTTTTTTCAAGTGAAGATAAAGAAATAATGCAGTGGTCACTTAGAATTGTCTGCCAATTTCCTCTTTGCAATTAAATGTTCCTTCCTCCATCTATATGGTTAATACAGGGGCACAATATTATCACCATTACTCACTAGTCCAAGATGACTGCCCCTAGAGTAGATGTTTGACCCACAATGGGACAATAAATCTTTTCTCCAAGATTTTCTCTTCCCTGAGATTATAACAAGAGCTTTAGATCAGTCTTTTTGTAGGGGCCAAGGATGTCTGATATAAATTTCAGAAGCTATCAGGTGCCATGTTTAATGCTATGGGGAGAAAAGCAAGTCTAGAAGGAGAGAGAAGAAAGGTCATATAGAAGAGCTGGAGAAAGAATCCAGAGGGAATTCAGGAGCCTTGTTCTAGTCATTCCTGACACCCATCTGAGCCACTCATTTCTAAGGCTTGGTTACTCAAATCCTCCTTGGTTGCTTCAGCTCTAAAGGTACAAATTAGCCTTCACTATTTCTTCCTGTGTTTCTGTCATTTGCAACCAAAACATTTCTTACCAAGTCATTCCCTTATATATGCTTTAATCAATTATCAAGTGCTGACTTTTTATATCATAATGAATTTAGATGGTAGAAAAAAATATATCAAGCCATCTCATTGTTTTATTTTCCAAGGTAAATTAAGTCAATCTCCTTTACCCTTACAGAAATAGTTCTTTTCTATCTCCTTACTCATTTCCACTGAAAGTTACATAGCCATCTTTAACTTGTTTATAATATTCTAGAGCTGGACATCTGCATGCAGGTGCCTGAACAACATGTTGTGTGCCTACCTGCACATCCCTTGGCTATGGGTCTTTTTAATCTCCTCATTTCCTAAGCATTTTGTGGTCCTTTCTACATGTGAGTGCTTCTCTATAGAAAAGAGCATTGATCATTTTCCTCTTTCTTTTCCCTGTTTTGGCTTTGGACAAAATAGTACTAGCCAATGTATAAAAGTTCTGTTTCTTAGACTCACCTACTGCTGATATGACATCCCATATGTTCTAATGGAGAGAGAAAAGAAATGAAACAAAATATAAATGACAAACTGTCAGATGTAGAAAGAAGCATACCAAAGGGGTTTTTAGAAAGGAGGATAAAATATTAGAAATTACTTAGAGCAGTAGTGTGTAAGAAATAACTGATTTATGACCTATAGGGGGCTGGGCTCTGCAGGATTAAAATTTATATATATGTTATGTTTAGGAAAAAGAACTTAACTGGTGGTATCCAATACTTAAAATAAAAATTTACTATATAATAATGTTCAATGACAAGGATTGGCAAACTTTTTCTTTAAAGGGCTAGACAGAAGATATTTCAAGTTTTGGGACATTTGGTCTCCACTACAACAACTCAACTCAGCCACTGTTTGTCATTATTTGTGGGAAAGCAGCTATAGAGACACATAAAAGAATGGGCATGTAAATTTCACTTATAAGCACAGGTATTGAACCTGATTTGGCCTGTGGGCATTGGCTTGTCGACCCCAGTCCACATATATAGTCAATACACATAGCAGAGCTTTCTTTACCATATAGTATAATGACTAAAATGATTGATGACAATAGGTTTTCATTAAAGCCAGGGATTTGCATCATTTTATATAAGTTACACATAGTATTATTGAATATCATACAACCATGTATGTTTATCTCTACCTATATATTCACGTAGATTAAATAAATAATTAGATTGATAGATTATAGGCATATGACTTACTAAACTGAGTTAAGCAATATTTCTGAGAGTGTGACCTTACAAGGCAAGAAGCTTGCTAATAGCAAATTCTCTATCTTCTCTCCATCTGTGCACCTAGCCTCCAGCATATGGCCTGGTTCAGATAAAGGAATCTACACTTCTTAAAATAAATTAATTCTTAGCTCCTTATCCTCTCCCTACTTTACAAATTTCTCCTCAGTCATTCTCTCTCTTCTCACTAACAATGGCCTGAACCTCAGAAAAGGCATTGTCAGAAAGCAAATTTCAATCTTTCATGTATTCATTCAGCAAGTATTTATCAACACTGCACATATAGGATACAAGCATTAATGCAGTCGTAAGAGATAAACATTCTTGGTGAATATGTTTTATCACAGTTATATATGCCTATCTATAGGAAACTTAGTGACAACAAACTGGATTTTTGAAAACATTTTATATTTGTTTGCATTCTAGTTATTTAACAATGATTAAGTACTATTTTCCTTTCACACAGGTGAAATTTATATTAAAACACAAGTGCATGCATACACCCACATAGTTCTCTTCTTACTGCCATATGACCAGTTTCACTCATTGGTCCTTGGATTATGCATAGCCCTAAAATTTTCTCTCTGATGGAATTTGACACCAAAATTAAAATAAAATATTGCTCAAGAATTAACAAAATGCAATCACGATTTATGAAAAATCAAACAAACAAAAATTCCCTATTTAAGAGATTGCTCTCCCTGCAGAATATCTCCTTATAATTATTTGGAGAAAGCTTGTTTCTCAATGATGACAACATACAAGTTTGAATTGTTTCATCAAAAAGAATGATGTTATGCACCATTAGCCAAACTCAAAGCACCAAAGAGCATGTTTTTATGAATTTTCAGATTGAAACAACTGTTCCATTCAAAGCAGACACTATTGATGCCAAGTCTATATCTCCTTGACCTTCCCACTTCAGTGCACACCCACCTGAGTCACAACTGCCAGCACCCGCTGCATGGCTGAGGGCTCTCTCCTGCTACTTGAGGCCACCGTGGCATGGATGCCACTTCTGCCCTCCCTTTCTTTTGCTGCCCAAGGCAAGTACTTACACATGAATCTTTGACAAAGCCAAAGAGGTAAACTCAGCCGTTCTTACTGTAGAAACCAAAGCACAATCACTGTAAAAAAAAAAAAAAAAGTCTATTTTTTTCTCCCAAACATAGTGTTGGTCTGGTTTTGGACAAATCTTTCTTAAATGTCATAAATTCTTGGGGGAGCACCTATAAAACACAACTAAAGCCCACATTGTCCATACAGATTTGAAGAGCCTAAACTACCATCCACCCATTAAAATTATAATCTGAGTGGCTTGGTGTGGCATGTGAATCTCCTTGGTAATATTTTCCCATTCTCTCCTTTCCTTTAAGTAACCAGAGGTTCTCCATCTCCTTAGATGGCAGAAGTAATCTGAGATGTGGGTATGTAGTATTAAATAAAAAACAGTACTTTAGAGCCAAATACTAAAGACATTAGAAACATGAAAGGACCAGAACTTGCATTTATAACCTCCTCTCCAGATGCAAATAATTCTTTTCCAATTTTCAGTAAGTTGCTAGCTCCAATGTTATTTCTAGAAAGGAATAAATTGTGTGAATTCATTTTATAGATTTTCTGCAATGGGCCATTCTCAAACTATTTAAAATAAGTTTCTATATTTTCAAATAGTTTTCAATACATGTAGAGGTTAAAAAGCTAATTCCTGCACTCTGCATAGCCTGGGCAAAATGTTCTGGAAGAATGAGTTTACCCTGAGGCTCCTTTCAGCCTGTCAGAATAAAAGAAAATGCCACCCATATCCAGTAGTCATGTCAAGTTTGAACTTAGTAATCTTTTCATTTTATTTTTTTCATCACCATTTTTCTCCTCTATGCCATCTTCCACCTCCCCCATTCCCCTCCCCCCCATGCAGTTGCCACACTGTTGTTCATGTCCATGAGCTCTTATGAATCTTACTTTATTTGAAGTCAAGATGCAATGCCTGGATTATTCCAAACATGTGGGGAAAATACTTTGAAACAGACTTCTAGTGAACAGGTGACCATGAATCAATGAGAGCAAAGAGCAATGAGTTAAAATATTCTACCCCAAACAGAATAATGTGAAAGCAGTCTAAAAGTTCACCCAAACATCCTTCTTGATTTCTAGAATAGCAATAACATGTTGATATCCCCAGGTATCCCATGACCTGCTTATAACCCAGAATGTCCCCATCTGAGCTAGATAACTTCCATGCCAGTCAGTTATCCCTTAAGAGTGGCAGTATTTTTGTGTGACCTCTAAAGTCAAACTGATGGCAACCATTCCAAGCCTGAAGGACATGTTCCCAGAGCTTTGAAAAACTCATTTGCTTCTTTTCTGTTCATTTTCAGGTATTATTTCTACTACTTATAATAGTATCTTAACTTTTCTTAGTTTGTCCTCACTTTAAAAATATCAACAAACTAAAAATGATGTTATCAAAAGAAGTTTGATGCTCATAATAGGTTTTGTCCTCCTTTGGTGGGTGATGTCAGGAACACCTCATAAAAGGTGTGGAACCTCCAGAGAGAGTCTCTGGTGATATATCTAGATACCACATCTAAATTCAGAAATAAATATTATGAATAGATTAAATCATTTCTCCATCCTCAACAAATTCATATTAATATTAATAAAAACTAACAGCCATTGCACAGGTGTCTTCTTTGAACCTAACACAGTATTATGCAAATTTATCCTACTACTCTCAGAGGTAGACACCATTTAAGTCAAGTAACAAGATGTTGTCTTTGACCCTTATTTCTTTTCACTCAACTGATCTAAATATCCAACCTGGGTGGTTCTCTGTTGAGCTCCAGATACAAAATGGTCAACCCTTCTTTGATGTCACCAGGCTCTGAGCCTGAAGGCAAACTCAATGAGCAAAAACCAATCAAACAACAACAACAACAAAACCACCTCATTCTCTTCCATCCCAAGTTCTTTGATTTTTTTCCTAACTCAGTGGAGAGTATTCAACCCACCTAGCGTACCAATCCAGGAAAGGGTCCTTCTTCTAAGCCTTCTGCTCATCCTTATACCACGCCTCCTTGCAGTCATTATATCTCTAAGTATCCCTTCCATCCCAGAACTACTGCTTTAATTCAGCCCATCATCACCTCCATCCTTAATAGCCACATCAGCCTCCTGGTAGACTCCCTATATCTACCTCAAAGCCAGGAATGAAAATTTGTTTGACCTTCTCCCAGCTTAAGATTATTGATGGCCCTCTAGAGATATCAGAAAAACCATCTTAATTTCTAAGACATTAAAAAAAAAAAAGCTACTTGATCTGGTCCCTACCTACCTTTCCTGTCTCACTTTTCATTCACTCTCTCTTTCATGCCTATGTAGACAATACATGTTGCTTATTTTTCAAGCCTGCATCATTTTTGTCTTTTGTTTCTGAAACTCCTGTCTCCATCCTTCAATGTTCACTTCTAGAAAGCCTTCCCTGAATGACCTCACCCCAACACAACCAGCACAGATGTCCTCCATTGCACTAAACATCTTCAATGAATGAGCTATTCTTTCTCCTAATGTGGGAACAAACACCATGACTCCTACCTCTGTAACCTGAGTGCTTATTACAATGCCTGGCACAGAGTCCACACATTGGCTATGTGTGGAATGAATGAATGATGAATAAGATGGGATTATCCTGCCACAAATATATGGCATTTGTACTCCTTATAGTCTTAAAAACTGTTCAGTTATACTCATAAGTATGTTCATATTTATCATTTCATATGAATTGTTACATTTTTTGGTAATAATTTGTAAAAACGAGGTATCCTTTGCAGCTATCAGCCATTGGTTATAACCACTCCTTGGTTATCCTGAGAAAATTTTAGTTCCAAACCAAACTAGTTTTCATTCTTCTGTCTTGTCTATTCATGCCTGTCCTGTCCCTCATCTTCTCTTACAATCTCATCAGCCCAACTGAGCCTGAGCCTATCCTAGTAGAAAGCAATACATAAAACAAACACTAGTAGAAAAATGACCACAAAAGAACCACAAAGTCTGATCACCTCAAATGAAAAACAGCCCAGCAGGAATTACCCTGCAAAATATCCCTGAGAAGTCACCATTTTAGCACTGCTAGGGACACAGATACTCACAATGTGCCCTGGATATCAGGAATGCCCAGGCTGAATAGAAGGAACAGCATTAGCAGCCAGGAAGAATGGATTTATAAAATTGAAGCCCACATAGATACCCAACTCCAGTAGCCATGTGTAACGTTAGAGGCTCCATCAAAATGGGCCACTGCAAATGACAGGAGGCAAAGAATTGCAGGATCTTTGGTGAAAGAGCCCAGAATACCTGTGGACCTACTGCTTCCCATTAGAGCCTGAAAAGAAATTTTATTAGCTTCAGGGATAGCAGAGAAGTTTGTGTAGATGCAAGAGAGGAAATTGAGTCAGGGATAGAATTCACAGGGAAGGAACAAATCAAATCAGCTTCTGGGGCGGGGGGGGGGTTGGCAGGCAGCCAGTACAGTCACATTTGGGGAGGATATCAGAGCAAAGGGTTTGCTGAAGGCGAAGAACGAGGTCACAGGTTAATAGTAATGAGCTTCCAGGCACATGTCCAAGAGTAGGTTTCAGCCTGAATGTAAAGGGACTTCTTTGATTCCTACTTTGTCATAAAGAAGGCGGAGCTTACTTAGTGGGAACTTACTACAGCTACCAGAGGGGTCCAAATGAGGCCGCCTTTGTTTAACTCACAGCTGATACCAGCTTTGCTCTTGGGCCCATGGTCTGTGTAGAGCTGGCACTTCTATTCCATTTTAGTAGGTAATTTCTTTCTGTCAGTTCTGATTTAAAAACAGTCTCTCTTTGGAAAGTTTCACTTAAATTAAATTATATTTCTATACCGCAGTTCAAAATTTCCATCGTAGGCCTCCCTTATGCTTCTCACAGGCATTTCCTTGCCTTCCTCTCTGAGTGCCATTTCTAATTTCCCCAAGAGCTTATGTATGGGTCACCTGGCCGATGGGGAGGGATGGAGGGTTGGTTTAAGCACATGAGGACCTCAAAGTGGAGATGTGAAAGAGTAGCCCATTTCCTGAGCCTGATGCAAGCCCTGCAAGGCAGTGGATGTGGTGGCTGGGCTGGGGCCCCTTCTTTGCTGACCTCTTCTGCTGATATTCCACTGCTCTGGTCTCTTGGGCTAGCTGCATCCAGTGCTGGCTCTCTCATGGATGACTTGGAAATCTCCATTGGTGCCTTCCTGCCTGAGTCCATCTCTCCACCCATCTGACAGTATCAAGAGGGCCCTGGTGTGCTGGCTGCATCCCTTTAGCCTTGTGGCTACTCTGGATTTTTCCTGAACAACTAAATGTTCCCATCTCATTATTTGGCTCCTTAGAAACCTGAAAATGATTTTTGCCTTCACTTATCTCTATCTCTCTCTCAATTTTATTTTTTCCCCATGTTTTAGGTCAACAGTGTGCCAGAAGTTTCTGTCTTTCTTTAGAGGAAGAGATGGGCGATTTCCTCAGGTTAGAGGATGAGTTCTTAGACTCTTTCATAAAAAACTGTTCTAGCCCAGCCGGTGTTGCTCAGTGGTTGAGCATCGACCTATGAGCCAGAAGGTCACAGTTTGATTCCCAGTCAGGGCACATGCCCGGGTTGTGGCCTTGATCCCCAATGTGTGGGGTGCAGGAGGCAGCCAATCAATGATTCTCTTTCATCATTGATGTTTCTATCATTCCCTCTCCCCACCTCTCTGAAATCAATAAAATATTTAAGAATAAAAAGAATGTTCATCCTGGACTCCAATTTAATATACTGATGGGACAGGCATTCCTGCTTCTGAGTAGACTTTGATGTAGACTGTGGAAAGTTATCTCCTTAGAATCATGGGGCCTTCCTGTTGGCTGCCCTTTGGAGATGATGGAAAGGTAAGTAGCAGAGGCATGTTTTGGTGATACTCCCCATAACCGGCCCACCGCACAAAGGGATTAGAATAATTTCAGCAAAGGAAAGAAACAAAACAACCTGGAGAATGTGCTTAAAAAAAAAACAAAACAGAGAGATGTACAAGTTTATTTTTAAATCTAGAAGTAAGAATTATCTGGCAAGAAATTTTAAATTTTACACGTTTTTTTCTCTAGCATGAAGACACGGGTATATCAGTTTGGCAAAGATCTTGGAAACTTAATAAAATGTTAACACTCATCATGCTGCATCTTATCAGAATCAGCAGGCCCCGAGCGCTGGTTTGTTCTTTAAGATACATCAATCTCTTCCAGCTTTGCCATTCTTTGATATATTCCAATAACCTGGCCTTTTCTGTCTTAAATTGCATTGCCAGGTACCTGCAAACCACTTTGTATACGTACAATACTTTTTGTTTCAATGTTGCATAATGTATACTTAGTGATAGTTATCCCAATTTAACTTAAAATTCAACCATATATGGTGTTGCCAATGCAAATAGCTCACCTGTGCTGACAATTGGAGGAACAGATACCTTGAACACATGGCCCAATGTGCTCATTCACAGGTGATACCATCTGGGCAGCTGGCATGTTTTCCCTTATTCCAATTATAAAATGAATTGCAATTACAGAAATTTTCAGATGTGGGAAAAAATTGGAAATTCAGTGAGCTACAGGAGTAGCTGGGGGAACTGGGTATGGGATAAAATTATCAGAGAAAGAGTAACACTTATTTTCACCCTTAGGAATGAAAGAATAAACAAGTAATAGGAAACAAAATCAGAGTCTTTGAAATCTACCATTCATTGAATGATTTTTTTTTTGTTTGTCACTTTACGTTAGGTAACAAACAAAATTTATTTTGTTTAGTTTTCATCTATCAGAACCTGGAAATAATGAAAGCGGCTTCCTCAAGGTCACACAGCAGGAGTGAGCTGGACTTAAACTCGGGCTTTCCTGTGGACAACTAAAGAGCAACAATGTGTACCTAATGGCCTGGCTTTTCTCTGCAGTCCTAGAGGCTTTTATAATGAGGGCAACTCCTTCCCAGCCCTCGTGCACCACTGCTGTCTAAGGGATAGTCACTAATAGTAACTAGCTCTACAAATAATGACAGCAGCAGGCCAGAAATCCATACACAGAGCAACATCATTTGGACCTTCAGTCTGTCTGTTTTCAGCTAGCCTTATTCATTTTAAAGAAAAATGGTCAGACTCCATTATTTTATATCTTTATCAACTGGGTTGCTAAGAGGCAGTCTCCACTGTGTGAAAGCAACCTATAGTGGGTGGAATCAAAGACTTTAAAGTAGGATTTGGATCCCAGCTATCCGACCTTATGCCAGACTAACTTCCAGAAACGTCCATGTTCTCATCAATAGAGTGGGTCATTGTGAGTACCTTTCAGGGTTATTGTGAAGCTTAAATGAAATAATACCTTAAAGCTTTAAACATGGTGGTTGATACAAAGAGAAAAACACCATACAGTAATAAACAAAAAGCCCTTGTTACTTAAATTCAAGTGTATATAGGGAGGTAAAAAAGGAGGTTTCGTTTTTAATCATTCTGTTACATCTCCCAATCTATCTACATTTTATTTTATTTTATTTTATTTTATTTTATTTTATTTTATTTTATTTTATTTTATCTATTTTATTTTGTTGTTAATCCTCACCCAAAAATATTTTTCCATTGATTTTTTTTTTAGGGGGGGAGAGTGGAAGGGAAAGGCAGAGAGAAATGTCGATATGAGAGAAACACATTGATTGGTTGCCTCCTGCAAGAGCCACAATGAGGGCCAGGGACAGGGAGGAGTCTGCAACTAAGGCACATGCTCTTGACTGACCGGAACATAACCCAGGACCCTTTGGTCCGTAGGCCAGTGCTATATCCACTGAACCAAACCGGCTAGGGCCTATCTACCTTTTTAAAGGCAGGAGAGACAGGTACAAATAAAGTGTAAAGGAAGAGTGTTTCTTTACTATTAGATAGACAAACCAAAATATAATGCTGCAATGCTGGTATGCCAATATAAGACCCAAATGAGGAGAGAGCTGTCATAATACGCAGACAAAGCCGTTCATAATTTTTAACAAATCTGAAAAGATCCGAGAGGATGCAAAACTTTAAAGCCATTAATTGCTGCCTGCCTATGAACACAGAAAGTTCAACAGGGTTAGTGTGTCTGTCATCTTAATATAGTCAACTGGCCAGGGCACTGTCAAACTAATGAAGTAGGTGCAGCTTAATTCCCAGAAAATATTCATTTTCATTTGATAGCTTTCTGAAGATAATGCTGGATATTTTTCCTTTTTTTGCCACAGGGAAAATGATTTCTCCCATCCACTTATTAAATGACAACCATTGGGCTATTGTACTCCGGCTAGAATTGGAAATCACGCTCCACCTGGTTGTGAGTAACAGGACATACTGGAGTTCCATTTGGCTGCCCGTGTGAGTCTGCTTGTTAGGCAGCCTGTTTGTTTGTCTGTCTTTCTCATTTTATTGGTAATTTTCTAGAGCCAGAAACCTGCCATGTTTAAAATAAATTTCTACATTGTTCTTCTCTCTCTCTCTCTCTCTCTCTCTCTCTCTCTCTCTCTCTCTCTCTCTCTCTCTCTTGCATTCACTCCTTTTTGTCTAGAGGCACATTCTATAGAACATTTTAAAACTGACTACGAGAAAACAACAGAGCCATCATTCCTATTCATCTTCTCTGACATTAGAACTTCTGTGGCTCTAATTCCACTGCCCCTGATGAATAGCTGAAGCTCCGGCAGCAGAGCATCCTTCTGTAGAACGTGCAAGTCTGCAGTCTCATTTATTTTGCTACATGTCCTAAGAATACATGATTTTTCCTTTAAATGTTACTTCTGAAAGAGCTTCATTGCAAAAGATATTTCTAGTAGAGTCTGGGGCTTAATCAATCACCCATGCTTTTGCAGGCCTTCATAGGAAAAGACAGAGATACTGTAATGTGCATTATGCAAAGTTAGTCGAAAGTGAGGCAGGGGAACAGCATCAGGGACCATTATCTCCCAGAAGAGACAACACAACAGAGGCAGACAATTTAGATTAGAGCATTTTCTGAACCAGGCCAGAAGTAAAATCTTGGGGACAAGATAATATTCAGATTTGGGCAACAGCCAAGAGACAAGAATCCTAAGCCAGCACGGAAGAATCTTGCGATAGCTGTTTGCTATACTCTAGTATTTGGAACAAGACTGACTCTTCTTGGAATTAAAGCAATGGGTTTTACTTACTAAAGTAGCAATGGGATTCATATGTGCTGTGGCCTAATTTTCACAAACATCTGCTTCTTTTTCAAAAACTTTAGGGGAATCTACTCAGCCAGTTAGTCACTGTGAAGTTAGTTCATTGTGGGAAGTATGACCACTTGTGTGTTGTGGGGAGGGAAAGTACTAGTTGATGAATTCCAAAGAGGCAAGAGAAGACAGGTAGAGTAGACAGGTAGGGAATAAATAAAATAAAAAAAGCCACAGGCTGTGTCTGACAGTGCTCACTACAAAGAAACACACACAAAATAATGCATGTTCAGGTACAATGCATAATCCCTACAGTGTGTCTGACTCTAGGAATTGCTCAGGGCCTTATAAATAGTGTCGAGCAACTGCTTAAACTGCCAGATTTAACACTCTGCCTACAATAGATGCAGAAATGAAATGAAATTGTCTAGAGGCAGTTACAAAGCAATATTTCAACAAGAGCAAATGAATACAGCACAACCTTAGCATGTAAGTGCCTAGGGAGGGGGTGTCACAGCATGAAGGAGTAATCAGAGTCAGATGGAATTAATCACAGTAAAGTGTGGAGGGATGCTGGCTGGAATGTTAATCCCTCGGGCTGGGACCAGTGATTGCCCTACCGAGATAACTGTGTGGTCTTTCATGCGCATCAACTTGGAGTAACAGAACAGACAGGGCACCCAGTAGGTGCTTGGCAAGTGCTCAGGACACCTATTAAAAATCTTGCTGAGAAAATCATAGGTATAAAAAAATGATTAGAGCATATATGCCAAGCTAGCAAGTGACTACATAATATTGCATTGAAGAGTCAAGAAAAATGTCCTGACTCTATCATGAAGTAGCTATGTTACCTTTGGACAGCTTTATATTGTGTAACTTCTTTGAGATTCAGCCAACTCATCCATAGAACAAACATACCTTAAAGGTTTGTTATGAGGATTAAATAAAATGCAATTTGTAAGCGCAGTGTCTGGCACAGAGCAGGCTATCAACAATGGCCAGTGTGTTCTTATGTGTACAGACTGAGAGGAGTCTATTAGAACTGCAACGTAGGAAGCACTATCCAGGGGTATTAGGCGATCCAAGGGCCAGCATGGCCATGACTTGCTGAGGATGGAAAACCTTTTTTTTTTTTTTTTTTTTGCTAAAAGAGAAAACGAAAGAGAGTCAGGTGGAGTCAGTGAACTTAACTCTGCATTGCTCTGAAATTGCAGTGTCCTTTTTCTCTTCTGTCTCCAACATGTGGCTAAGGCCAAGTTATAAAGGCAACCATTTTTGTTGGTTCAGTGGCATTTCATTGCCAAAATAGTTCAAAGGATAGAGACTGCACTGAAGTATAGCTGAGGAGGTATCTCTGGTTACCTCCAAGCCCAAAGCATGTGGTAAATTCAGAAAAATGTTGATGGCTAAAGACAAAGAGGTCTACCCACAAGGTATCTAAAGTGGGTTGAATTAGGTGGCCCACTTAAAATATATGCCCAGCCAAGCCAATGTGGCTCAGTGGTTGAGTGTTGACCCATGAACCAGGAGGTCACAGTTCAATTCCTGGTCAGGGCACAGGGGAGACAGCCAATCAATGATTCTATCTCATCATTGATGTTTCTATCTCTCTCTCCCTCTCCCTTCCCCTCTCTCCAAAATCAATAAAAACATATTTAAAAAATAAGATATGCCCATATGGAATCTTTAAATGTGACCATATTGGGGAAAAAAACATTCTTTTCAAATGTCATTAAATTAAGGATCTCCAGATGAGATCATCTTGGAATACATGGGTTGCCCTTTTATTCTATGACAAATGTCCTTGTCAGACAAAAGAGGAGAAGAAACAGACAGAGAAGGCCATGTCAAGTCAAATGCAGAAGTTGAAGTTATTCAGTCACAAGCCCAGAAATGCCAAGGATTGCCAGCAGCCAACAGAAGCTAGGATAGTTGTGAAAGAAAGTAACCCTGAGGACAGCTTGATCTTAGACTTTTGGCCTCTTGAATTGTGATAAAAAACATTTCTGTTGTTTTAAGCCTCCTGATTTATGGTAATTTGTTAGGGCAGCCCTGAGAAACTAAGATGGTGCTCCCACTGAGGGGAAGGAATAAACTGGTAATGATTGAAGGAAAGTGGATGGACATCTCAAACTGAGGTTTCCCAGGAAATTTATGTTCAATCTGCCCACTTAATATTTGGGCTAGGAGCTAGCAAGTAGATTATGTTAAGAAAAACTCTTAACATAATTTTATAACAAGAGTACTTGTTCTGTGTTGCGGGCAGTCTCAGGAGTGCTAGAAAAAAAAGGAGACAGAAGAAGAAATATTCCACCTGGCAATATTCCATGAAACTCATTAACTGGGGATTTGTAAAAGATTACATGGATTAAATGCTATAGAGGAAAGTAATAGTGTTGCTGGTGAAAATGGGGTTCTTGCAGTACCAGGAGAAAAGCATTTCAGGGTCCCAGGTTCGGGAGGTTGAGGTGTAGTGGTAAGGTTTTTTGAAGCTGGAGCAAACACAAAGGACTGTCCCCAGGAGCCCAGAGTCTGTGTCTCACCCCCAGCCAGGTGGTTCAGCTCTGTCCACTGTGGAAAAAGTCCAGCCTTGTTTTGATCAAGCCCAGAAGAAGGGCCAGGGTCCAGAAATTCTGTGCCATCCGTTTAGTCCATGCCAAAACTTAGTCCAGGTCAGTTTCTGTCCCCTTCCAGCTAACTTGGTCTCTATTCTTGCCATGTTCCAGCTGGCACTGAACTGCCACACCCAGGCCCACACTTGGAGTCAACCCTGGAGCCCATGCTTGGGACTGCCTGGCTGCTAGGCCCACATGGCTCCTACGGAGAGGGAGCCTGTGACAAGCACATGGACAAAAGTGTGTTAGAGAGAGGCCTTTGTTAAGCTTTGATTATATTATATCTGGCTTTCAAACCACCAATCTCTTTCCCAGTCCTTCCTGGACTTGTGCTGAGCCCCCCCCCTAACCAATCTGATCCTTTTCCCAGACCAGACTCCTCCCTGTTTTGGTCCTCATCTTGACTCTTACTGCACATGCCTCAAAGTAGAAGCACCTCCTGCTGCAACATCTTGGCTTCTACTGGACATGTGCCTACAGTGGAATTTCCCATTAGTTTTATCTCTTTCAGTATTCCTGGTTGATGGCCAGTCATACCCTGAGAAGATTGGAAAGCTGGTCATACACCAGTGAGGGGGGGGTGATGAAGAAGGGGTATTAATCCTCTAGGCAGAGCAATACAGCTATCTCCTGGAGCAAGCATGTCAAACTCGCGGCCCACAGGCCACATGCACCTCACAATTAATATCTTTGAGGCCCAGCCAATATAACAGTATGTAAGAAACTTTTTAATAAAAATTTCATAACTTAATTTTTACAATACCCTGTTATACATAATTATTAATAATGAACTACAATGTTCGCTAATGACTGATTACTATAATCGTGTTGCATTCATTTCCCTTATGCACCTTATGCACAGGTGCACCATTTCTCTCCACTAATACTAGCAGCGAATATTTTAGCAGCCCATAGCCATATCATTAGTCTTGTACTGACTTGTTTGGTGTGCGCAACAGGAAATATTTCGCTTTTGGAGAATGAGAAAAATAGGTTTATTTGCATTACGCTTATTAATTTGTACAGTTATTCAGTGTCTGTTAAGTTAATGTTCAAGAAAAAAAATAATTTTTATTAAAATGTTATATTATTTTACTCATTTATTTCAGCCCTTTGTATTCAGCATGTCTCTATCCAAATAAACTTACGTTTCTATGACAACTAAAGCTTTTGTTTTTTGGAGATCCACATAAACTTAAGCCTTGTTTATTTGGCCCACGTTAGCCTTTGAGTTTGATATGCTTGTCCTGGAGTGTGTGAAGCTGTAGCTTTCAACCTAATTAAGTTTAGCCAATTTTGTTCCTTTCTCTTTTGTTAATATTTAACTGCCTATGCTAACAATAGCACCTTTTGGACCTTTCTGACTGTGGACTGAATATCTAGTGGTCAATCTGAATCTCCTGAAAGGGTTGGTAGGGAACTCAGTGCCCACTGTATGCATTTGTTTGAGTGCAATTTTGTAATCTATACTGAAAAATTTAGCCTCTGCTGATCTTTTAAGGAAGGGTTTAGAAACCAAGGATTCCATAAAGTAGTGCAATTAAGCCATCACACATTCTTAGGGCATCCCTGATAGCTTGCAAGTGGTGGCATGGATCAGCCATCCCCCTTTTCACTCAACAGCAGGATTCTAGAGGATTCCTAGGGACAATTTGGATACTAAATTATCTGTATTAGCATATGGATGGCTGTGTTGAGTAGCCTCTGGGCATCTTAGGCTGATATTTTGTTCCAGTTTAGTCAAATACATCTTCAATATTGCTGTGAGCTAATGGAGAGAAAGCATACACCTTTTCAGAATTTTGCAAGACAAATAAGAAGCTTTTTTCTCAGTCTGATACAATAGATGTACCTTATACTGTGTTTTCTCCAAATCTTGTTTCAGAAAACAAAGATAACATTAACAAGCTCTCATGGTCTTCCTTCCCTCATTTGGCACATCCCACCTCCTTTTCTTCTTTTTCCCACTGTTCAAAGACAAAGCATCCTGGAGGGAATGAAATTAATGAGCTCCATCTCAGCAGCTGGGGGTGGGTGGACCATTAGAGCCAAAAAGCAAAGAGGAATTATCAAGGAAGGATTTCAGACTATTTGTTAATATTCCTTTCTCCTTCTGGAGGAACAGAGTTGGTGAAAGAAGAGCAGAATGGAGTTGGCCCATCATCCCACAAGGACTGGGCATAAGAAGAAACAAAAAGGGAGAGCATAGATGGGCAGGAGTATACCCAAAAGGAATAGAAGCAAGAAGGTAAAGAACTCCGTGAGCAGTAGAAGGAAAAGGCAAAAATGAAATAAAACGTAAAAATATTTCAGTAAAGGGGAAAGAAGAAGAATAAGAATTGAAGAAAGTTAATGTAAATGAATACAAACAAAAGGTATTTAGAATCAAATGGGATTTCTAAAAGCCAACCACAATAGAGAAAGGGAAGGAGGTCAGGACTAGGAAGAGAAAAGGCTTAAGAATTTTAAATTTGCTAATCAAGGGGGTGGAGTTGTATCAGTCATCTATTTCTGTAAAACAAACCACCCCAAAGTCAGTGGCTTAAAAAATAATGACCATTTATTCATGCCTGGCGGCTGGTTCATCGAGGTTGAGCTTCTCTGGGAAACTGCTTTAAGTTCAGGGTCCAGGTAAACTTGGCTCCTTAATGCACATTGGCCCCAGGGATTTTTCCACAAGTGCTTTTTCTGGGACCAAGGGCAAGAATAATAACATCTATCCAGAGAAACATCATTCCAGAACAATGGCAGGACTCAACTGTCAAGCCGTTTCAAGCTTCTGTTTGCATTATATCTCCTAACACTCCATTGACCAGATTATGTCTCAAGGCCAAGCACAAGATTTATGTGCAAAGAAATGCACTCTTCTCATTGAGATGTCAGGGAGAAAGTACACAGTTGAAGAGCATTCTAATCAATCACAGGAGTAAATGAGGAAGAAGAAATAGGAAGTAATCATAAAGGGACAAGAGGATTATAACAGGCTTGAATGAGGGACAATAATGCACATATAATAGAACCAAAATACAACTTTATACACTGCATATATACAAGTTCAAAACACATTATACCTGGTAAGAAGTATGTGAAGCGGAGGATTTCTAGCTTTCTTCCTCTCTTAACTTGTGATGGAAAAGCACGTGGCTGTCTTAAGATGGGTCAAGCCATTGCCACGTAAAGCCAAAATATCATTGTTTACATATTTTTCCACTCATGTGATATTTCTTTGAGTCAGTCTCTAAGTATTGGTTTTAATAAGTAAACACATTTATAATACAGTGCAAATAAATGTATCATATCTATAATAATAAAAGCATAATATGCTAATTAGACTGGACGTCCTTCTGGACAACCTTACAGACGAAGCCTGGGCTGCAAGGGAAGCCCGGGTCCTGGGTGCTGGAGGGAAGCTAGGGTCCCGAGTGCCAGAAGGGAGCCAGTGCCTGCAGCCGGGGGAAGGAAGGCCTACTCTTGCACAAATTTCGGGCCTCTAGTAGGATTATAGTTATGTTGGCTTACAGAAATATTTAGTAGGCAGAATGTCTGAGATTTACAACATTGTGAAGCAATGGTAGAGTCCAATCAAGAGCAGAGTAGATATGGAAGGAAATGGCCAATGGTTTCAAAGTGTCAAGCTCTTCAGTCAGTGTGAACAGAAAAAAAAAAAACCACACATACACACACACAAAATAAAAATAAAAAATAACAGAGAGAGAGAGAATATTACTGGAATATTCCCAAATGTAGGTAATTAGGGAAAATCAATATACTCAACTTATAGCAATGTTTCTCATAGATAGGCCAAATTATACAACTCAAAATGTGTCAGAAGCCAACAGGGATATATGGGCCCTAGTTTCCCCTCAGTTACAAAATTAACCTTTACCCTCTGGCATGTTCCTTCAGTTTCCTGTGCCCCAGTTTCCAATTTTTTTTCTGGCATGTTCCTTCAGTTTCCTGTGCCCCAGTTTCCAATTTTTTTTTCTGGCATGTTCCTTCAGTTTCCTGTGCCTCAGTTTTTAATTTTTGAAATGAAGTCATTTTACTAGTTAATCTGTAAGGCTCCTTTGGCTCATGCATTCAAGAACTTTTAATTGACTCATACTTGTGACTCGATGCTGAGGGTGCTAGGAGGAAGTGGTGATGGCTCTGCTGTCAAGGAGTCCAAAACCTAGTGGGATGAGTCCCAAGACATGTATGAATTTAAGTGGCAAGCACCACATATAGAAATATTTAGGAGGACTTGGGAGGTCAGTGCAGAAGGAAACTCAGGGCCTTGGGAAGGCTGAAAGTTGTATTGAGTTCTGAAAGATGGATAAAAACTAATCATTCAAAGGGATAAAAATAGCATCTCACAAATAAAATAGGAATGGAGGCAGGAAAAGGCCTGATGTGTGTGAGAAATCAAAAGTATAGAGTCTGACCAGAGATTAGCCTAGAGAAGTCAAGGATGTAGTCATCCTGACCCTTATGTGCCCTACTAAGTGTCAACAGTGAGACAGTGAAGAATATCCAGTGAAAAAGTATCATGGTATGTTTGCCTTTTTAAGATGGCTTACACCCGTGGTTGGCAAACTGTGGCTTGAGTGTGGCTCTTCCACACAATACCACGACCTGGGCGAGTCTATTTTGAAGAAGTGGTATTAGAAGAAGTTTAAATTTAAAAAATTTGACTCTCAAAAAAGAAATTTCAATCGTTGTACTGTTGATATTTGGCTCTGTTGATTAATGAGTTTGCCGACCACTGGCTTACACCATTGGAGAATAGATCTTGGTATAAAGCTAGAGACACAGAAACCAAGTAGGAAGCATTTGCGATATAACAAATAAAAGATTATAAGAATCCAAACAAAGACTTTTAAATTAGAGATGGGGAGACAGAAAAGGTTGATACGTATTTACAATGAAAAATTAAGAAATCAGTTCACTTTGGGACATTCTGAACTGACATGTCAGTGGAGACTCCAAGAAGAGATACCAGCAAGCATTGTAATTTACTTGCAATTAAGAAACAGGCTGTGGGCATAAGACACAATATGCAGATCATGTATCATAGAAATGTACACTTGAAACCAATGGGATCTTATTAACCAATATCATCCCAATAAGTTTAATTAAAAAAATGACGACAGTAAAACAAGAACCCTTAAATGATAAAAAAAAAAAAAAAAAAAAAAGTATGACATGTTCCAAGAACTGGGAAATGTTTTTAGTGGACATGATGGGAGGTGAGTTTCAGGAAGCTCTAGACAACAGTATCTATGTTATTAGATAGGGACTAAGACACATCTATGTCTAAAATATAAAAGTCAGTATAAGAATTGCTTTTAAATTAAAACAAAATTATCATACTTTTTTAAAATGGTATATACAAAAGTATAAATCTTATGTGAGCTTTTATAATGCTACTAGAGGCCCAATGCACGAAGATTCATGTAAGAATGGCCCTTCCTTCCCCTGACTGCCAGCACTGCCTTCGCTCTAGCCGGAATCACCTTTCCACCTTCCCATGCTGCCCAGAGGCCTGGAGCGGCTGGGTGCTGCGGAATGCCTGCATCGTCGCTATGGCGACGAAGCACGTGTCCTGCCCCATCCCCAGCAGCTTGGCGCCTGTGTATGCAAGTTAACCCACCATCTTTGTTGGGTTAATTTGCATACTCACTCCTGGCTGGTGGGCATTGCGAAGGTACAGTCAATTAGCATGTTACTCTTCTATTAGGTGGGTATTCTTGTTATCAGCTAGCAAAAAATTGGTATTTCATTTTATTTATTCTATTTGATTTTGCTTTCTGGGAATATATAATGTTTATTTACTCCTAAGGAAACATCAGGATTGAGAAACACACACACACACACACACACACACACACACACACACACACTGTTTTTCTAACTGAAGTCATCTTAAATTGTCTATGCCCTACAGAAGAAAGAGAATCAATACTCTCTGTGCATCTTTCTTTGGCCATTGTGGAAAAACATGAAAAATATCTATAAGACAGAGTGATGCCCCAAGACAGCAGAGTCAAGAATGCTCAAAGATGGAAGGACTCACGCCTTTCACCCAGGCACCTTTTCTCCTAACAGGAAAGCAATGAAAGAGTGCAGGTCATGCACTACATGTATGCTGCCTTGCAAGTAGATGAGAAAAGAAGGAAATAAAAATACTTCAGGGAACTGGTAAGGGTCGGAAAGGACATACTAGTGTGGGAAAAAATCACTCAATGTTTGCTTTTTAGTTTTAAAGGACAAAAAAAAAAATCACATAAAGGGACATCTGAGAATAAAATAAAGACCTTTTGCTAGTACAACTCCATCTACAGTGTATCTGCTTATAGTTCTATTTCCGAAAGTGTCACTATTTAAAAATTAACACAAACTGCTAAACGGCAAGAGTGGATACCTGTAAAATGTATTGTGAAATTATTTCATCATCATTTTTGAGATTTATAACAGAAATATGTAAATCTAAGCTAACTAGTTTTAATTAGTTATCAGTGTCACTACAATAAATACTTTGCCCTGTTCTAACTGTAAAGACCTCTGTTACTCTGGAAAAAACCCAGAGGAGCGAAGAATTTTTTAAAAAAATGTGTTTGAGCAAGAATATTTTCACATCTCAGGCCTATATCTGCCTCCCTCAGAACACTGAGACACTTTAGGGAGATTGATAATGACTCAGAGGTGGCACAGGCATTCTGTGGTATAACAGTAGAGATGGGTGAGAATTGGTGGTTAAGCCTACAACTCGGCATGCCCCGTTCTGTACTCATGTCCATTGGTACTTTCCTTCTGGATGGGGAAATCTGTGCTTAAAATATGGACATGCTACAGAATCCCTGTGGTGCTTTTACACACAAAGCTATTCAGGGTCTATTCCCAGAAACTGTCTCAGTACTTGAGCACATGCATTAAAAATAAGGCAAATAAAAACTCAATTGGTAATTTTGTTACATGGCAAGGGTTAAAAACTAGACAGAGAAAAGATGGAAGAAAAGAAGGGAGAAAGAAAAAAGAGAAACAAAGGAAAGGAACCAAGTAAGCCCATTTTGATCAATTCTTACCCCTGTGCATTGAGATTGTGGACTCCAATATTCTGAGAAATACTCTGTTTTGGGCCATTTCCTGTCCATTCTCATACCTAAATACTAGGTGTAACGGTTAAGAGTGAGGATTTTGTAATCAAAGAAAACCTGATAATTTTAAGAGAAACTTCAAAAGTGCTTTATTCAAAGTAATGTCCATCACTAGCTACACATTTCCCCCCTCTTTCAGGTAATTTGTGGATACCGTCCCAATAGAACTTGTCTTGTTTTGAGGCAAACCATTCAGAGACCCAATTTTCCACTTCTTCTTACATTTTGAAGTGCTTCTCAAAAAGTGTGTGTGCCATCGATTGGAACAAGTGGTAATCTGAAGGAGCAAGGTCTGGTGAATATAGCGGGTGGGTTAATACTTCCCAGGCAAGATCTTTTAACATGTCTTTAACTGGTTTTGAAGTGAGTGATAGTGCGTCATCATGAAGCAAAATCACTTTGCCGTGTCTTCTGGCCCATTCTGGTCATTTTACAATCAAAGCATGGTTCAAATTGATTATTTGTTGTTGGTAGCGATCAGTATTAATGGTTTCATTTGGTTTTAGAAGCTCATTTAAATACACCACACCTTCCTGATCCCACCAAACGTAGAACATTGTCTTCTTTCGAAGTGATTTGGCCTTTCAGTCGATGTTGATGGTTGACCTGTATCAACCAATGATTTTGTGTGTTTGGGATTCTCAAAAAAAATCCACCTTCCATTGACAGTCACAATTCAATGCAAAAAAGACTTTCTTTTGTGCCATTGAAGCAACATTTTACTGATGACTTTTTGGTCTTTTGTTCAGTGGATGTGGCACCCATTTTCCTTCCTTTAAAATCTTTCCCATTGCTTGTAAATGATCAGAAATTGTTTGCTGAGCAACGTTTAATCTTTCTGCAAGTTTGACATGCATCTTCATTCAATAATGTTTGTAATTGTTGGTCTTCAAACTTTTTCAATTGACCTGGATGTTCTTTGTCTTTCACATCAAAATCATCACTTTTAAAGCATTTAAACCAACATTCACACGTATCTTGAGATGGAGCATGTTCACCATAAGCTTCCTAAAGTATTCAGCAGCACTTTTCTTCAAAATAAAGTAATGAATTAAAATTTCCATCAAATGCTCTTTTTTTTGGGCATGAAATTCAACATTTTTAAGCATAAAAATATTTATGATGTTAACACCTTAAGCAAATTTGACATATGAAGTGTTGAAGCTTGTTGTCAATACAACAAAATAGCATACATATCAAATCGCATATATATCAACATATGTGTAACTCCATCTATTGAAAAAAAATCTGCATTATTAACCGGTACACCTAGTAGAAGCCTGTGTGGTAAGTGTACTTCTACAGTGGACCTGGTGTGCCACTTCTTGCCAATTTAGTAGAAGTGGTAGGATGTGAAGAAGCTGGCCTATAAACAGGACATCACAAAAGGCTATTGTCTACTTCTGAACTCTACTGGTGTTAAGAGTTATACCCTGACTTTAGGTAGTGGGGAAGTATTGCAAAATACAGTTCCAAGAACACATGTCATTGAATAAACTTTAAAAAATGTAAAGACTGTCTGTGTTTCAAGGAAAACATTCATAAACAAACTTTCTTGAATGTCCTCTAAAGGATGGGCAGGTTGAATGAACACCTATTAGTGAGTCACGTTTACTGCTACAATGATGCTGTCAGTTGATAGGGGAACTTGGTGAAATTTTCTTCTATTTTCCT
Organism: Cnephaeus nilssonii; assembly: GCF_951640355.1. Taxonomy (NCBI): domain Eukaryota; kingdom Metazoa; phylum Chordata; class Mammalia; order Chiroptera; family Vespertilionidae; genus Cnephaeus; species Cnephaeus nilssonii. The sequence goes on from NC_137082.1 coordinate 20,105,909, forward strand.
TTTGTGCCAACTAGTTTATTGATTTATCTTACAATACTGGATATTTAAGATAAATCAACAAACTAGTTGGCATAACCAGTAAAATCTGGAAAACCTCAGGACTTCTGCATCTCTTATGAAGTATTTAACCACCTTTGCTGGTCAAGTCTTATTCCATCCACTCAGACTGCACTTGATAGAGGATGGCTTTGTCGATTTTTCCCCCTAGATCTTAATTTTTTATTTTAGATATGAATCAAAGAAAAATCAATGAGTGTTTCAGTTTAAGCAAGACATCTCTACATATAATATTCACAGTTATTTGATTTAGTCATATTTGTATTGAGTTTCAGTTAGAAGTGGCTATTGGCTATGAAAGAAGTATCATAAATAAAGCCTCTTTCCTCACACATGCACACTAGTGTAATTTTTAGACTGAAACACATTCAAGAAACAGAATGGTGTGTTTTTTTCCAGAATAGATTAAAAAAAATGGCATTGGCAAAATTTTCTAGGACATATTTTATATAAGTTAATCTATAACAACTTCCAAAGGTTGGCCATTAATAGAGACCTCATTCTATTGTAGGAAGTAAAGTGGCAGAATTCCCAATAATAATTGGGGATTGGAAGCAAATAGTTTAGTGTACATCTACTTTCCTACTCTTCTCACCTCTACTCTCATTACACAGGCATTTTTATCTTAGACTCCTCTTTTCTTATCAAACTCATTTTCTACTAATCTCACCTCAAGAAACTTGGGCTTTCTAGATTAAACTATAAAATTGTATGATAATTTGCCGGAGAAGGGTATCATTTAGTACATTCTTTGTAGTTTCTGGGCTAATAAGGAATTCTCACTAGGTCTCTTATGTGTTAACCCAATAGTTTAAAACAAAATAAAGTAACTCACAATTTTGGTTCCCCATGAAACTGACCCTTAATTAAAATGCATGCATGAAGATAGACAGGCTCTTGGGAATCAATTTCCATAGGTGGGAAGGGAGGGAAGTAAAATTGGACAGAGGCCACAGACAATTGGGGGTGGTGAGGTATCTTAAACTAGCATGAGTGTTCAGAATGTGTGAGTTTTATTCCCCCAGTTTGTCAATCTCTGGATATGGCCCAACTAGAATGAGGGCATGAACTTGGGTTCTTATCAGCTGAGGCAGTGCCCAGAGGAGCTATGAGAGGCAGCTATCTGCCCTCCAGCAGTCCCAGCACTGAGAAAAAGTGGGCTCTACATTCTTAAATCAGAATGGAGCAGTGCATCCCTGTTTTTTTATTGGATTATCTTTAGTGATTCAGGGATGACTGAAGAACCCAAACTGCACAACTTCAACTGTGAGTAAATTTACCTAGTCCACTGTGCTTTAATGTAATGAAAAGAATGAATGAGCTGTGTTTGAGGGTCAGAAAATTTGTTGCTTTGTTATTGCTCCAGGAGGGCATACTGGTAAAGCGAATCAACTGATAGTAAAGTGATACTTATCACTGGATACCAGGCCTTGAAGAATTGTCCCCCAGGAATAGGGTGGTGTTAAAATCCAGGAGACAACTATTTAATTGTACCTTTAATTGTCATATCCATAAGAACAGAGTATGTTTATATATCTTTACATACTTATTTTGCTCATTTCAACTAAAGTTTATTAACAGAGCATTCGGAATGGGTGAATGGATGCACAAAATTAAGTGGAGATGCTTTATACTGCTTGGGGTTTCTGCAGAAGGAAAGGACAGAAACACTGGCTTTTTAAGAAATACCCAAAGAAGAGCTCTGGAGAAGTGTGGACAGATGGGTGCTGCACGACCTGGACAGTGCAGTGGCCAGCTCCTTTCCCAATGATGGAGGGCTGGCAACTGCAAACTCAGAGAGGCTCAGGGTGCTATTATGAGAGTGTTCTACCCAATGTAACGAATAGACATCATAAATTGAGTTACTTTCATCATTTAATCCCTGATTCAATTTTTTTAAAGTTATCAATGTATGCTTCTTCTAGCTTCTGTCATTGTGTGGTTTAAATATTCAGATTAGTGGGAGCTGCCCGGCTGGCTGGCTGTGTGGTGAAGCTGAACTACAGGAGTCCTGAAACAACACTTCAAATGAATGAATGGATTACAGGGAGAATAGTCAGACACAAAAACTGGGCCCTGAATTTCCCTTCTGCGTGTTCCATAAAAGATGGTCAGAATGTCAAGGTTTTTCCAGCAATAGTATTTTTGAGCTCCCGTGTTTATCAGTCGGCTCTCCTTTGTCACTGCATTTTTTCTGCAGATATCAGCATATTTTCCACAAACCTGCTGATTGCTCGCATTAGCCTGTGGCATTCATCTCAAGAGCTCATCAAGCTCCATTTGTCTCCTCTGAGCTTCTGATTTTTTTAAAAATGCCTTTACCTTCCTCCCCAGGCTCTTAGCTAAAGGTTTTTCTGTAAGACATTTTTCAGTGTATTGGACATCACAACTATTTTGTCGTTAGTTTAGACTTCCTAAAGCACTCTGGGAAGTCACTTGCCTCTTTGTCATTAAAAGAGCTAGAAAAAGAAGAAGGGGAAAAATGCATGAAGGGATTTTGTTTTCCTGCATTTTGCCAAGTAACTTTTTTATGAAGATCAGAGAAAATGACTAAAAAAAGAACTGATAATGAGCAATGCAAAATTAATGTCAAATGTGCTTTCCTTGTGACTTGCTAGCTGGAACAACAAAAGGCACAACAAAAATTAATGAATCAAAAGGGGAGTAAAAACAGACTACAGGAAACTTGGAAGGAACAAATGTGGAATGAGTGCTGAAGCCAGTGAAAATGAACTCGGGAGTCTGGCAGCACAAGAGGAAGGTCACCTAGAGAGACAAACTGCCTTTGCTCCAGTGGCCCAGCCTGCCCTGGCCTTCGGAGCATGAAGTCCAAGTCCTTAGGGTTAATCATCATTAGACACCAGCACAGCTTCCATGCCATGGGAAGGAGACACCCTCAAAGGTCGCATATGGAGGTCTGACTTGCAGCTTTTCCTCATCTGCCAATTCTCAATTTGTGAGCATCACCCAGAGTTGGCAACTCAAGCAGAGCCATTGAAAGGTCTGACTGCTGAGAGAGGGTTCTGGAAAAGCCCTCCGTGGGAAAGGCGTCTGCACTGGCTAACTAGAATTCTTGGATCTGTTGTGGTTCCAATAGCCCTGGCTCAGCCTGAGTTCATGAGGGAATCATTCCTCTGGAATTGCATGTTCCTTTTAAAAAAGTAATTTTCATGTACTTTTTTTTCTGTGTAAAAAGAATGCCAACAGAGAAAAATTTAAATTTAGACATACTGTTTCCTACACTGCTGCCAAGCGTAGTAGCATTTGTAAGCACTTTCATGAGGCTGCATGTCAATTTGCTTTCATTGGCCTATTTGGTTTTCATTACAATTCTCTGATATTCCCAATTGGTGGGTGGCAAGATAGAGAACTCGGAGAGGTTAAGTGACTTGCCTGAGACCACGCTGCTAAAGAAGGTTCCCGGCTTGGCAGAAAATTGATGCATCAATAGTTCTTTCAGTTTGAACACTGCTCCACATCAGGGGCAGAGGTAAAAAGTGAGCACAGGCCAGGATATTTGAGGATAATTTCACTTTAAACAATTTAAACTCTTCTTTATATTGGACAGACCAGTTTGCAAACCATGTGTGCTAAGCTTTGATTTGAAGACTAGGATCACCACAGATATACTGGTATGTGGCTCTTGATACCATTGTAATTGACCCAGTTATTAATTAATTTATAGGACAGGAACAATGGGAAGGCCAGATAAGGTAGGCAAGCTATTTGTGCCAAAAAGCTGCAGCTTAACACTCTGCAGGTCGGTTCCCTGCAGATCCTAGGGGAAGGGACTGAACAAAGAAAGAATAAACACATGTCCAGTAAAATCTAAATGACATAGAGAGGATGCTTGCCTGTGAGTCATACATGGGAGCAGGAGGACATTGGTCAGAATAGGTGTGGCCACTGCAAGGGCTCAAAATCTGAGATACCTAAGCTCCTAAACAAAGGGATTCCCCCCTCTATGCCCTCTTGCTTTCTTGGGACTCTGGTTGCACGGGGTGTGCTCGCACATTCTGCACTCACCTATGGGCCATGTGGACCCCACAGAAGATGGACTAATGGACTGGGACTAGCCTGGTGCTACACAAGACCCAGCTTCAGCATGGAACAGAAACTCTGGGCACTGGCTTTGCTTGTAGCTCTGCTGAATCCCCAGCTGCACATTTTCCAGGACTGGTTTAAGGGAAATGGGACTTTAGAAACCAAAGAATATGATTTTACACAAATAAAAACCACTCATTCTCCCATGGGAGTCTTAGAAAATTCTTTCTCTCAAGATATCCTAAGAAACCCACTTCCACAAGCAACAGAGAAATTCCACCTGCACAATTCTCCAGTAACAGCTCCATCTCTGGGCATTTTTAAAAACATTAATACCTATGCCTGGGTTGCAGGCTTGATCCCTAGTACGCGTTGTGCAGGAGGCAGCTGATTGATGTTTCTTTATCACCAATATTTCTCTTCCCTTCTCCCTTCCTCTCTCTCTAAAAATAAAATCAATAAAAACATATTTATTTTAAAAAAGGTTATGACCTAAATGTAATGTGACTGTGCAGGAACAGAGGAAAGGGTCCACTGGAAGTTGCCACTTAAAATAGAGGACACCCAGTTAAATATGAATTTCAGATAAATAGTAAATAATTATTTAGTATGGATCCATCTCATGTAATACTTAGGACATACTTATGTAAAAATATAGCGTATCCTTACATTTATTTGATAAGAGAGTTGATCTGGCAATCTTAGTTAAAAAAATGTTAACTTCATTTTGATTAGCCTGGAAAATATTTTATCTAGTTCTATAGTGTTAGGAAGGGGACCCACTTTGAGTTGATTCTTCATGCTGATGCTATGACCTGACCCATACATACTCTTCTGCTCTGTCCACTTTGCAAAATGTATGCCCCAGGTAACTGCTCTTTAAAAGGTGGGATCTCACTTTCCAGATATTACTATCACCACACTTCAGAGCAGCTGCCACACCAGGAAGGAGCTCTGAATTGCCAGCGGGAGGATGGGGCAGGATGGTATCAGCCAGGCCTCAACATTGAACAAATACAACTTATGGGGTGAAACACGGAGCAACTTAACTTTTTGTTTCCCATATCCCATGAAAAAAAAAATTGTCTAGAGAAGGCTGTTCTTCCTCATCCTTAAAGAAGTTCTGTGCATTCTATGTCTTTACTGGTCATGCTTAGGAAATAAAATGCCTTAAAGGTACTTTAAGTCATCAGATGCAGTATGGTTTCCTGAACTCTAGAATGCTGATTCCTATATAATTATCAAAACTTCAAATGTGACTTGAAGTTGAACCTCTCCCTTTTGCCAGCTGGTGTTTGTCATAGGAGGGAGCTGGGACATGGTGTATGGTCAGCCTTCTCCTCTGACCCTTCCTCTCTTCTCTTGCTAACTTTAGTTTCTGATGCCTTCTAGGTCAAAGAGATGGAGGTCAGAGAGTCAAGGAAAATGACATTTTTTGCTCTTGGGCCCAGCTAATATTTAAAGTTAACTTTTTATGGATCATTTTTGTGGGTTCTTCAAAAACTCCATGATCCTACATTGTCATCAGACACCTCCTACTTGTGGTACTTTTTACAGTGTTTCCTCTGGTGCATCACTTACTCCCCCAATTGACTAAGAAATCTTGTATCTTCAGATCCTCTTTGCTGAGAGGTCTTTTTATGCCTCTGAGCAGTGCCACTGGACATAATCTAAAAAAAAAAAAAATCCACCCTAACTGGTTTGGCTCAGTGGATAGAGTGTCAGCTTGCAGACTCAGGGTCCCAGGTTTGATTCTGGTCAAGGGCATGTGGCTTGGTTGCAGGCACATTCCCAGTAGGAGGTGTGTAGGAGGCAGCTGATGGATGTTTCTCTCTCATCGATGTTTCTAACTCTCTCTTACTCTCTGTAAAAAATCAATAAAATATATTTTTAAAAAATCCTATATTGGTTCTTTTCCAATTTCTGGTCCATGTGTGTCACTCATATTCGTTGACCCCCAATATACCTAATCCTAATAGAGCAATGACCTTTCCTTTGCTCCACTAACAAGCTATGCTAAAACATTTCTAACCTTCTACACAATTAAGGAAGAGGTCACAAATCAGGCCAACATATTCCCTAACTGCAAATACATGCTTTTGAAGTTTTTGGAATACTCCTTTCAGAGTTTTTCTCACCAGACTTCATGTGAGAGGCAAACACTTCCCCCACCTCTCCTCCTTGAAGTCGAGGGATGTCACATCTACAAAATGTCCCATGACTTTAGCCAGCTAGCACACTGAATGATCTTCCTCATTACCTCACTGTTCACTGTCCCTAGTGGGGGATGAAAAACAAAAACTTTAGAACACCCTTCTGTTGAGGTATTTGCTCAGCCCTCCTATCCCTGAGGAAGCTGGTTCTAGGGCCTCACCTGCTTGCTCTTTGAAGAACTGGCTGGCCCTGCCCCAACCAAATAGGACGACAAAAATATCTAAGCCATCATAACCAGCGTTTCTTGTTCTCCTTTATTCAGAATGTTTCAGCTGGTTAAATAGTAAGGGTTAATGCCAGGGAGTCCTGGGTCCGTGCATTATGGCTCCTCAGCTTTCTAGCTGTAAGACTGCTCTTGGTTTATTTTCCACATTGAGAAATTAGACTAGTAACAGTACCTACCTCACAAGATGGTTGGAAGGACCTACTATGGTAATACATGTAGATAGTTCAAAAAATGCTTACTGCATGCTAACTATGTATTTTACTATTAAAATGGGTGAATATGTTGGCAAAGTTTTCCCTTCTGAGTGACTTATAAGCACTGTCTGGATTAGGCATCAAGTTATAATTCAGAAGACACTTTCACACACATCTCAGATAACCCACCCACATACAGATGATACAAATGATCACTTCATGTTTTAGTGTATTTCTTCCCAGTTTTATTTTATTTATATACTAGAGGAGGCCTGGTGCACGAAATTTGTGCACAGCGGGGCATGGAGGGGAGGGTGTGTGTGTTCCTCAACTCAGCCTGCACCCTCTCCAATCTGGGACATCCCTCTCACAATCCAGGACTGCTGGCTCCCAACCACTCGCCTGCCTAATTGCCCCTAACTGCTTCTGCCTGACAGCCTGACCACCCCCTAACCACTCCTCTGCCAGCCTGATTGACGCTTAACTGCTACCCTGCTGGCTCTATCACCTCTAACTGCCCTCCCCTGCAGGCCTGATTGCCCACAACTGCCGTCCCCTGCCAGCCATCTTGTGGTGGCCATCTTGTGTCCACATGGAGGTGGCCATCTTTGACCACATGAGGACGACCATCTTGTGTGTTGGAGCGATGGTCAATTTGCATATTACCTCTTTATTATATAGGATATGCATATTTTTTAAGAATTGGAATCATGTTAAGTTTACAGTTATGTATCCTACTTTTTCATATAACATAATTTCAACATTCCTCACATTGTTAAATATATTTCAAAACTAGCTTTTAATGGCTACATTTTCCTTCCTATGATCAGACCAACATTAATTTAAATAGTCCTCTTGTTGAATTTTTAGATTAAACTTGGCATTTTTACATATCATCAATAATGCTTCAGTGAACACACAAGCAATTCCCTCACCTTATTTCTGATTATTTCCTTGGTACACACCTGAAAAGGGAATGGACATTCTTAAGGCTCTTAATACATTGCTAAATTACTTTCTAGAAGATTTATTCCAGTGCTGTAATTTTTATAAGGTTTCTTACATTTATTTCCTCAACTAATTGCAAAATCCATTTTTTAAAAAAAATTGTGATAAAATACACACAACCATAGTTAGTGTATAGTTCAGTGTTAAGTATGTTCACATTGCTGTGCATGGGATCTTCTGAACTTCATAATCTTGTGAAACTAAAACTCTGTGCCCATTAAACAACTCCCCATTTTCCTCTCTCCTCAACCCCTGGCAACCACCATGCTACTTTCTGCCTCTTTGAATTTGACTACTCTGGGTACAGTGCATCTTATGTAAGTGGAACCAGTCAGTAATTGTCCTTTTGTGACTGGATTTACCTAACAGTTTTAACTTTTCAAATGGTCTGATTCTCTCCCAGGAAGAATGCTGTCTTACAACATTTTGACAAAACGAGAGAAATCTGTTTATGTTGTGGGTTGCACATTGTGGCAGTTGTTTAGATCAGAGATGTGTTTATTTTTCTTTTCAATTGTTCAAGGCTCCTGGGTGTGTTATCATAGTCTCTCTCTCTCTCTCTCTCTCTCTCTCTCTCTGTGTGTGTGTGTGTGTGTGTGTACTTTCCAAAAGGGAATCAACCACCAGGGGGAAAGGAGGAGGCTGTGGGGATGGGAAAAGACAAAGACATTAAAGTGTTTCCAGATCCTGACAAGATGACAAATGGACATGGGCTTTTGGATACTTCTCTCAAATTCAACTCTGAAAGAGTGGGAGACATGAAAGGAAAGCATAGATCTAAGACACTAATATTTAAACAGTGTGATCATCTGGGGAAGACTAAAGGCTGTTGGGAATTGATATGTGCGTTTTGTTGGATGCATGTGGTGAGGAGGAAACTACTGAGTCATGAGGAAGAAGGAGCCAGTGCAGCCCCCACATTATGCTAATGTTTCTCCATTGTATTGCCAAGAAATCATCTTTGCTTTCCCAATAGGATCTTGTGGACCAAAGTGATTAGATAATAAAAGTGCACTACCACCAGAAAAGAAGTCAAATTAGCCCCAAGTTTAAAGTAAAAATAATAAGTAAATGCAAGGAAATATGGAGGAGATAAGCAAGAACAATAAGTCAAACCAGCTGGACATACCTATTAGCTACAGATAATAGAATAATTAAATTAAGAACACAGTGGATAGGAAAAGTAAATGAATATCACAGAAAAATAAATCAGTAATCTGGGAAACTGATTTTGAAAATGCCTCATATTATATGAGAAGAGAATAAAGAGAGAAACGAGTTTTGTACCACTTACTGCGACAGCCTACTTTAACAGACTCTGTGCTAAAAGCTTTATATCCAACGTCTCACTTACTTCTTATATCAGTTGCAGAAGAAAATTACGGTTCTCTTCATTCCCAAATGATGAAAGAATGGCTCAAGAGGGGAAGTAAGATAGTGGGGTCATATCACAGGTATGGATCAGGGCAGACCATCTTCAAATACCCAAGCTCTCGACACGTTACAAACTGCCCTGCTGAAATTTCTTCATAAAGATGGCAATGCTGACCACATTGCTGAGCACACCCATGGATAGATGTTTTTATTGTCTCACCACAAGGTCACAGCTGTAGCGTGGCTTGGCCATTGCTCCTTCTGTGAGCTGTATCACCCCATACCTCACCGCACACCTCGTAGATGGGGGCAAAGGAGGACCAGCCATACACAGCATCTGGAAGTGGCCTCCTCCAGCCTTTTTGAAAGATGCCAGATGCCTCCTATTGTGTGTGTGGTACAAACAAGTGGATATGATGTAAAATATTTAAAATGTGAGCATGCTGATCCATGCTCCAAATTAAAAAAAAAAAATCTGCTCTCAGAAAAGGGAAAGAAATCTACCAATAAAAGAGCTGAGAAATAGCCATTCAGATGAAAGCAAAATACTGACAGAATGCCAATTCCCACTTAAGAAAATAGACCACCTCTTGGAGGGTGAAATTTCCATGCCCACAGGCACTACTCCCACAGAGTGAACCTGAGCATGGGGTCTTAAATCCTATTTCATATTCCTTAGATTACTATTAAATGGGCTTACTAGAAGTGCCTCTTATGAACACAGGGACTATTGCAAGTAATTACAGGGAAAAACAATAATGTCTGCCTTTGTTATGAGTGTAGTTTACAATTAGCAGTAAATGTCATTGTGCCAATATACAGCAGGGACCGGGCACTAGAGAATTTGAGATACAAATCAAATTTTGCAAGCGGAGAAAGAAAATGGCAGTGCCTCATGTTATCAGTTCTTCTCTTTAATAACACCAGTAAACACCAGAGTCTCATCCTAAGAAAGGGAAGATTAAGGCAGAGCACCTTATCAATCTGCCATGAGAGCCTTGAGGTGTCAGAATTAAGTCCTGCAGGGTCACAGTGTGAGATGAGGATAATGTGCAGAGACAGCCCAAGCATCAATATTCCAAAAAGCAACTGGATAATTGCTTCATATCATATCTAACACACAATGATAAAGAATGTCAGAGTAATTACTCCTAGGATACCAGGGACCACCACACTGCAATTATCTTCGTGGCCTGGGTTGGTTTGTATGTGCCTGTGTGTCTCTCTTGCTGCCACTGTATTGCCTCTTTGCAGATATGCCACCCAGGTTTGTAGATTTAGCTCTGGGAGGCACAAAGCTTCCTTCTGAAATACAGAGACTGAAGTGCACCAATTTAATATTCGCTTGTTACTGGTAAAAGCTTGAATCCTTTTGACAAAGGCTGATGAGAAAGAGAAGCTTTGAAAAATGAACCTAGACCCATAAGTATATGAAGGATTTTTCATCAACATTCCACTGCTATCCCAGTATATTTTATTCCCGAGATTTTAAATAATGAAGACAATCGAGTCAATGGCTCTAAATAAAGAATGTTTTCAGCTTTGCTGCAGAAAAAGAAATAAGGGAATTAGAGAGCTTTCACTTACTTCATTGTCTCCCATTAGTAATTTTTTTGGGAGGGGATCACATTAGCTATAGAACTCATTACTAAGAGCTTCAGCAAGAGTTGGACAGTGGAAGCTAAGGCCAGGGAAGAGAATGGAAACTTTTATGACTATGAGCTTTAATATTAGCATTTCTGGGCCAGTCTGGGGAGTCAGGGGTAAAGCTGATCAGAGCTTCTGGCTGATGACAGCTCATGTGTTGCAGGTTTTCTATTTTCAGACTAAAGGCCAACTCTCCCTCTACTTTTCTTCAATGTCAGCACAAATATGCACCTCCTTAAAATGCTCCTCTCTTCTATGAAATAGACCAGAGCTGGATGTAAGTAAAAATATTTATGCATGTCTGCAAATCTCAGCTCTGTCATCATAATAATAGTGATAATTTATTGAGCAGTTACTGCGCACTAGGCATTGAGGTACTTCACATGTATTGACACCTATTAAGTCATTTAATTCTCAGCTACTCTCTAAGGTCTTATTACTATTCCCATTTTATAGATAAGAACACTAAAGTGTTGGAAGACTTAGTTACTAGGCAGTTTTACAGTTACTGAGTAGCAATACCAGGATTTAAAACTCAAAAGTCAGACTTGAGAGACCTTAAATTTGACCATGATGGTAGATGCTCACTATGACAGCTATGATGAGTCAACTGACCTTTGACAATCTAACAACAACACAAAATGACTGTTCTTTCTAATGTTCATCAAATGTTTTCTATTTCACAGCCAGTCTGAAAGTGCTGCATCAAATCCACTTTGGTCTAGATTTGTGATTCATGTTATCATTTAAAAAAAAATGGTGGGGGGTGGGGTGGTCAGTGAGGTTGCACAGTGCCTATAGACAGATAGAAGCTTAGTTTAATTTCCTGTCATACAGATAATCAGGCACCAAATAGGTCCCTGAGGTAATTAAAAACACAATAAACCTACTGAAACAAGGACTACATCCTGGCTAAAGAGGAAAAACCAGAAGTCATAAATCACCAGCACATCATGAATTTCTTTAACAGGTGGCTCATACTTGTTTTATCAAAAGCATTGGCATTCCTCAGAATGAGGAGTTGAGCTGCCAGTCAGCCATGCATGGCCTAGCATCATTTTGAGCAACAAGGATTGTTACCTCCTCCATGAAGACAAAAGCATTGAACTGCTATGTCAAGTTTCTGGCATCGTTGTGATGCACTTGTTACCAGAGGGAGGCTTCTGGTGTACCTGAAAAGTTAGAGAGTCAGTCTTCGTGGAAGAGAAGAGCCTCTTTGCCCTTCCACATTTCTTGGGCGAGAGAGAGGCCCAGGAATAGGAGAACCCTGGGCTCACCCAACCACTGTGCCTGGACTTGCTCAGACCTTGTCCCTAGCTGGTGACAGCCTTTCTCCCTGCCTGGGGCCCTGGGATAACACACCATCCAGGTAGAGCTTCTCCTAACTTAGACCACTCAGACCATCGGTCCTCCTCTAGCTTGGTAATCTGAGCTGAAAAATAAGACAATTTCCTATTAAAAATAATTACAAATATACTTAAAAATAATTTTAATGATTTAAGTTTATAATTAAAAACTCGTGTTGACTATCCTAAAACATGAGGACTCAAATGAAATAAAGACAATGAATAGAAAATATACATATGATAAAGGAATTGATAAAAAAAATATTGCTTCATAAGATTTAAAGTTTAGTGCAGAGAAGAGCCCCATATAGGGAGGCAGAAGGCTAGAGTTTGAATTCTGGCTGTGCCATTCTGCTATGCAACTATAGACAAGATATCTCATCTCTCTGGGGCTCTTTTCTTCTGCTTTACCATGGAGATAAAAAGTCTTGCCTGAGGGATTGTTGTGAAGATTAAATAAGATAAAACATTTGGAAATGCCTAGCATGTTGTCAGAAACATAGTAAGTTTTCAATACACACTAGTTGTAGGTGAATCTGAAACAGTGCCCAAAGAAACACTATTAATGACACACATGAGCACAGGTTTCATATTGCAGAAATCAATTCCATCCCTTCACCAACAACTAAATGTCAACTTTGTAATGTACTAAATACTGTGTATATTGGAGGTTACTTCTGGGTTTTTAACATTAACTAATATCATAATGTTTAAATTATTATGATTTTGTAGTATGTTTGAATATTTGATCATGGTTTATTTCCATATCAATTCCAGAAATCTAACATTTTAGTTAGAAAGTGCATATCAGTATTTTATTCAATATGAACAAATTTATATGGAACTTATTTCTTATTTAAAGAAAATGAGCATTTATATAAATTTGAGCCTTGCTATTCAGGAGCATTGTATCCTCTTTCTTTAGTTCAAGTCTTTCTTTGTACCCTAAGGATATTTTAAAGTTTTTATTTTTTTATTTTTCATTTAGATCTTGCAAACTTTAAAACTATGGTTTACTTTTTAATATATTGTATTGATATGAACTAATATATTAGACCACACTTACTTTTTTCTCCTTCCCCTCTCACTTCAAGAAATGACAATTTTGCCTTTACCACCCATCAACTCAGCCACTGTGGCTTCTACAGTGAATTTTCTAAGATTGCAGGGGAAGAGAGGCTAAAGGTGAGGCCATTTCCAGCAGTCAGAAATCCAGGAGATGTTTTCTAGTAGGTAACTCTCAACCTTGAAAGAATCTTATTATAACAGTTTAGTACTAAACACAGTGTCAGAACAGTCTTTCTCCTGAGAATGTAAAGAGATGAAGAGACATGAACTGCAGTTTGCAAACCTTGGTGCTGCCCCCAACCCCTCAACACTGCAGCAAGGTGCAATGGTTGCTATCTAAATAAAGAGGAAGTGCGTGGATTCTTCAGCTTATAGCATGCCATTTTGCTCAGAAAGATATGGAGAAATAGGACTCTAACAGGGAAACTGAGTAGTGCAGAAGGACTTTGGAAATCACCTAATTCCACCCTGTGAAAAAATGCATAGCCTTTCCCAAGAATACACATACTTGTACATGTTTCTATAATCTGTATTTTATTTTTTTATGTATTTATCTTTAAATATGTTTTTATTGCTTTCAGAGAGAGGAAGGGAGAGGGAAAGAGATAGAAACATCAATGAACTGAGAGAATTATTGATTGGCTGCCTCCTGAATGCTCCCTATTGGGGATCAAGTTCACAACCTGGGCATGTGACCTGACCAGGAATGGAACTGTGACCTCCTGGTTCATTGTTTGACACTCAACCACTGGGAAGGCTTTAATCTATATTTTAAAAGTAAGCACTCTCAGTCATGTATATACATCCAAATCTTTTTTTTCTATCTTTTAGGTCAAGATTCTGGAAGGTCAAGTATACACGTATGTATACCAGACACTCATGACATACCTCTCAGGGTCTAGCTGAATATAGTCACAGACCAAGCACTTGGTGAATTTTTAATTGACAACCTGACTGGTTGATTAACTGAACAAATCAAGGTAAACAAAGCAAGGTAGAAAATCAGTGACAAACCATGATGGCAAAGGATTTATTTTGTATTGACAAGAAAGGAAAAACAAAAATAATAAAACCCTGAGTTTTAGTTAATTCGTCCAATAAATGCATAGTTGACGAGATTTCAAACACCCTGACTCTTTTGCTAGTTTGGGGGATAAGTAATAGATACCAACAAATGAAAAATTTCTTATAGTGACAATTGCCCTGAAATAAACTAAGCTGAGTGACAGTTAAGAGAAAGCAGTAGTTTTCCAATAGTGGTCAAGGAGGTGGCATTTGAGTGAACACTTGAGCAATGAGTAGACACCAGTAGGAAGGTATGGAATTCCAGACAGAAGGAAAACTATATATAAAATACTTGAGGTTACAAATAATGCCCATTAGTCTGAGGTAGGGTAAGAGTTATGTATGGAGTGACATAATCAGTGAGACAGGGCAGAAGTTGGCAAACTATGACCTGCAGCCCAATTCTGGTCCATTGCCTGTTTTTATAAATAAAGTGTTATTGGAACAGCGTTTTCCCTATTCATTTATGTATTGTTTATGGCTGTTTTCATGCCACAATAGTAGAGTTGAGTACTTGTGATAAAGACTGGCTGGTCCACAAAGTCTAAAATATTTGCCATCTATCCTTTACAGAAAGTTTACTGACCCCTAATGAAGGGCTTGGTTATGATGGCACAGAGTTTGGTTTTATTTTGTATCCAAGGAATATCTACTAGAAGATTTTTAACAGGCTAGCAATGGGATCTGCCTGACTCTAAAGTCCCTTGAAACTATTTGGCACATGGATTGCAGGGTCAAAAGTGAGGAAGCAGAGAGACAAATTCAAAGTCTTTTACACTGTTCTAGAAAAAGGTGGTGACTTGTGTCATAATTGCAATATTAGAAATAATAAATAGTGGTTGGGTTACAAATATATTTTGGAGATTGCATTTGTAAGAATAATTTATTAAAAATCTATATAATAAAACGGTAATATGCAAATCAACCAAACAGTGGAACGACCGGTCACTATGACACATGCTGACCTCCAGGGGGCAAATGCTCGATGCAGGAGCTGTCCCCTGGTGGTCGGTGGGAATGTCACTCAGCCACACAGCTCAAGGCTGGCGAGCACAGCGGCAGTGGTGGCAGGAGCCTCTCCCGCCTCCATGGCAGCACTAAGGATGTCTGGCTTAAGCCATTAGTCAGACGTCTTCTGCGGGAGCCCGGACTGCAAGAGGGTGCAGGCTGGGCTAAGGGACCCCCTCCAGTGCATGAATCTCATGCACTGGGCTTCTAGTGAGTTTATAAGAATACTCAGAAGATTGAGTTTATAAAATGAATTTGAAAATGTTGTCTAACGAAATTACATAGGATGTGTAAGTTATTGAGAAGATGGTAGGAGGGGCAAGTTGGAGATGGCTGGGAAATCTAAAGCACTATTTTCAACAGGACAAGTTTAAGATGTTTATGAAATAAATATCTATGTGAAATGTAATAAGCAGTTGTTCCTTCACTCTGGACCAATAAGAGAGGTGAGAGCTGGAGTTATAAATTTGGAAATCATCAAGGTATAGATGCATTGAAAGCCATGGGACTATAGAAGAGGATCTGAGAGAAGGTCCAGCATGAAGCCCCAGGGCATTTCAACACTGAAATATCAGGCAGATGATGCAGAGCCAGAAAAAGAGAAAAAAAGAAAAAAAAAAGAGCTACAAGTGAGAAAGAGACTGTACCAGCTATCAAGCTATTGATATGTTCAAATTCAACCTTGCATATGTACCCTGCTTGTGATGTAGGGTTAAAACCTAGCATTCCTTGCCAGCAGTTCCCTGAGAAGCTGTAGCCCTAGGGGGCGCTAGAGAGACTCTCTGAAACACATGGACTTAAAGAAAGGACTTGGATTTTCTTTTCTGTTCAGCACCATCTGGGTTTCCTTTCTTTTCCCTGGCTGTAGCAGTATTTTTTCTTAGCAGTAGTTTATGTCATTTTACTGACACCCCACCCCCTCACCCTTCAGCGGCTCCAGCACCAACCAGCAAGCCCTTCTCAAAGGCCTGGGTCTCCACCACCCCTCCTATGAGCTTGAAAATAGGAGTTACATCCAAGCGACAGTCCCTCCTCAAAGGTCAGGGTTTCAGCTCCTCAGAGCCCCTGCTCTAAGCTTCTAACTTTTAATCATTCCAACATCTTCCTTCAAGAAGGTGAATGCTTCCTGTGGTAACTACCTCCATAACACATTAGAGATCTCTTTTCACATGTTACAGTGATGTGAGCTAATGTTCTTTGTATATATCATGCTATACATCCCTTTCTGTTACCTACTTTGCATTCTTTTTTGTTGTTAAGTTCTCCTTATTAAAATAAGTGGAGGATGTACTGTCACAAAAGTCTAGAGAACAAAGTTTCAATAAGAGAGGTCAAATAAGAAAGGGACAAACGATTGACCAGCATTAGCTTTAGCAAGAGGTCTTGGTGACAATGATGTCTGTGTACTAATGGCCTTGAGAGCCCAATAGAAATGATGGAATGGACTGCAGTGAATGAGATGGATTACAAATGCATTCTGGAGATTGAGTTTATAAGAAAACTTCTAAGATTGAGTTTATAAAATGAATGCAGTGTTTTTGGCCTGAGGAAATGGTAGACGGAGGTCCCATTTATTATAAAGACTGATGCATTTGGAAGCCCAATGGAGTTGGCTTAGGAGAGAAAAGAGGTGAAGAAGGAGAGACAACAAATATAGCTAATTCTCTGAGGATTTTTGCAGTGAATGGAGCCACTGATGGTTTTATTTTTTTTAAGATCAGAACTGTTAAGGCTTGTGTGTAAATTAATGGTGGCAGATACAGAGGATACCAGGGAGACGGAGCGTGGTAGTGAGAGTGAGGTCCTAGAGTAAGAATAGGTGGGATCCAGAGCACAAGACAAGGATTTGTTTGGCTTTTAATGGAACCAGGGGCACTACTCTCAAAGGAAGGAGGCAGAATGTGAATTCAGATACAGGGAGGTGGAGGGATTTGGTTATGGGAAAATAAGGTGATTTATTTCTTTCTTTCTTCCTTCCTTCCTTCCTTCCTTCCTTCCTTCCTTCCTTCCTTCCTTCCTTCCTTCCTTCCTTCCTTCCTTTCTTTCTTTCTTTCTTTCTTTCTTTCTTTCTTTCTTTCTTTCTTTCTTTCTTTCTTTCTTTCTTTCTTTCTTTCTTCCTTTCTAGAGAAAAACAACCCATGACCAGCAGCCTCCAAACACTTCACATTGCAAAATGACATTGTCACACATACATTACCGGGAAAGCAGTTTTGATTCCCAGTGATCACAGAAATCAATATTCAGGGTGTAAAAGTGACAAAAATTATCTTCTCCACTTGGAAAATAAAGATATAAGACTCTCGCATTTTGGAAGTGATGCGAGTACCCATAATTACCACTATAAATTTGCTGAGCATTAAAAATAATTCTGTATTTTCCTGTAGGATTTGCAGGCTAATAATAAGCAATTTCCAGCTGTGTGCTGTGACAGCAAAAAAAAGGTATAACATCCTCATAATTATATTTTCCATATCTATATTCATATTAGAAAATACTGATTAAGACTCATCTGCTTAAACTATTTTTTCATTGTTAAAATCTCTATACTAGGTGACCTTTACAAAATCGGACTATATTGTATACTAGTACATTGGACTGCAAAAAAGAGGATTACCAGATATTTTACCCCTCAGGCTTTTTAAATACACATGTATGCTTATGAAACAAAGGACTGACAACTGTGAGAATTGAAATTTGTTTTTTCAGAGCAGATTCCACAAACACATCCTGAGGGATCCCCTCAATTTGGCAGCTAAAGCTGCACTGAACAGCAGGCTTCCCCATATGAAATGTTGGGCCTAGCTCACTTCACTCTGCTTGACAAAATGAGTGCGATTGTTTGAGAACAACTAAATCAAATATCTATTTCTTGGGTCTGTTTTCTCAAACTTCAAATGTTCTTCTGAGCTATTGAAATGTCACTACTCAAAGAAAGGAGATAACTCTTTGTCATGAATTCACCGTCACTTCTTAGAGGTATTGTGGAGAAAGAATTACTGTCAGGACAACTTGTTAAGTTTAGCTTGCTGCTGGATGGGGCCTCTCCTCCTGGGGGTTTCTTAGGCTTCCCATAACTCACTGCAAAGCCCCCAGCGAGTGACCTTGATGTAGGCAGACAAGATGATGCTGTTAATGCTGCATTAGCACCTCTCAAAATAATCCATAGAAATCTAGGCACATATTTGCCCCCACGTTGAATATGGAAAGTTCTCTCAAAAATATGAAGAGTTTAACAAAACCTTTTCAAAATATGCATAATATTGGACTTGAATCAATATTTTCAACTAAAGTTTCCTAAAATTTAACAAAAAAAACCCACAAAAATTTAAATGGGAAATAATGACTAGCACTATCTATCTATCTATCATCTATCTATCTATCTATCTATCTATCTATCTATCTATCATCTATCTATCATCTATATCCCAGGAGTCATATTGCTAGGAATAAGATTGACATTATCTTTTTTTCAATTTCAACTTTTCACTGAAGTATAAAATATATACAGAAAGGTGCATATTAATAAGTGTACAGCTCAATGATTTTTTTGAAACTTAACACACCTGTGTTGCCAAGACAGATAAAGAAAACAAAAATGATCAACACTCCAGAAACCTCTTATGCCTCTTCTAGTCACTCCCCCTCCAGAGATAACCCCAATCTTGACTTCTACTGACAAAAATTTGTTTTCTTGTTGTTATGATGCATGTAATTAGAATCTCCCTTTGTGTAGTCTTCAGTGTATAGCATTTAGTTTGTTTTTTTTTAAACTATAATAATTTGTTAAGCTTTGGTTTACTGCATGCCAGGCACTATGCAAAAGCCTTTACTGCATCATTATCACAGTCAATCCTCACAATCACCTCATAATTGGGCATTATTATCTCGTTTAAGCAGGTGAAGACATTTAAAGCTTAAGAATATTAATATATACTCAATCACCCAGCAGTAAATATCCATGCTTTGTTTATTTGGCTCCAAAGTATAAACCTTTCTCATACAGCCTATCATGAATGTATACCAGGTCAAATTCCACTAAATCATCAAAACCTACTAGGATCTGAAAGCTCAGGAAACATGGTCACTTAAGTGTGGCATCCATCTATCATGCTAACTTGGTCTCACATATAAATTGAAAAGTGTGCCCTGGCTGGGTGACTCAGTTGGTTGGAGCTTCATCCCGTACACTAAAATGTTGTGGTTTGTTTCTGGTTGGGGTGTGTGCAGATGACAACCAATTAATGTTTTTCTCCCACATAGATGTTTCTCTCTCTCTCTCAGTCTCTCCTTCTCTCCTCCTCCTCCTCTTCTAACTCTTCCCTCTCCTCTTCTCTCTAAAAATCAATAAAAATACAAACATAGCCTCAGGTGAAGATTAAAAAAAATAATAATTTGAACAGTGGCACTTTTATACACCAACAATGAACTATCAGAAGGGAAACTAAGAAAACAATCCCATTCATAAATTGTTTAATAAAGAATAAAATACCTAGGAATAAATTTAACTGAAAATGTAAAATGCCTGTACTCAAAAAATTATTAGGCACTAAAGAAAGAAATGTGAAATTTATAAGATACAAATAAGTGGAAGCATATACCATGTACATGGATAGGAAGAAGTAACATAATTAAAATGTCCATATTACCCAAAGCAATCTATACATTTAATGCAATTTCTAACAAGATACCAATGGCATATATCACAGATCTAGAACAAATATTCTAAAATTTTATATGAAACCACAGAAGACATAGAATAGCAATAGCAATCTTGAGAAAGAAGAACAAAGTTGGAGAAATCACACTATCTGATATCAAACTATATTACAAGCCACAGTAATCAAAACAGTAGGGTATTTATTTTTGCATTTCAGGGCACATCTGCCAGTTGTTCCCAAGTCAGCTCTACATATTTCTTTTCCACTCCATCTTGGGATTCATTATAGCCCAGAGGAAGATTTAGAGTGATCTTCATCCAAACGCCAGTATTGCTATGTTCTGTGGCTCAAGTGACCCTATCTCTCAGAAGGAGAAAACACACACATATTCTGCAGAAGACAAGGTTAGTCAGTCTGGTGGAACGCTAGGAGTATTTGATGATCATTAACATGTCTTGCTCAATATGGACAGACAGACACTGGCCTTTTGCAATAAAAAAATGAAATGGCTTTAATATAATGGAGAGGTAAAGATAGAAGAAGGGGGCATAAACAATTTGCAACTGGAAAATTTTTGAAGAATGAGAAAAGTTTCATCATTACTGTCTGGACACTCAAATTGTAAAGCTCCTTCAGGAGTTGCCAGAACTTAAGGCTGGGGAAGAGTGTGACTACAAATGGGTAGCAGAAGGGAGTGTTTTTTTGGGTGAATGGATTTTTTGGAATGCAGCTTGAGGTGGTGGTTTCATTTATCTTGCCCATGTCAAAATGCATGTATCCATGCACAAGAGAGAGAGAGAGAGAAAGAGAGAGAGAGAGAGAGAGAGAGAGAGAGAGAGAGAGAGAGAGAGAAAGAAAGAAAGAAAGAAAGAAAGAAAGAAAGAAAGAAAAAGAAAGAAAAAAAAGAAAGGAAAGAGTGGAAGGAAAGAAGGAGAAAGAAAGAGAAATATATATTTAGTGCATGCAAATTAGAAATAATAATAAAAATCAATTTAAAGCCCCAAAACATTCTAAACATCATGGTTGTTAGTTGTATGGCAGGTGTTGAAAATGTTTTGAATGGGTCAATAAGCTAATAAATAGATGGATGAAACCGTGAATGAACAAAATTATAATTTAAAAGTGAGGACAGAGTAAGTTATTGACACATGCATTTTAAAATGCACTAAAATTTTTAAAAGGTAAGAAATTACATAGTGGATATACTAGTAGAGGGAAGAGTCATGACTGGAAAAGGACCCACAGCTCTTTGGGATGCTAAGACATTCTATTTTTGTTCTGGATGCTGGTTACATAGATATACTCAGTTTGTGAAAATTCATCTAGCCATACATTTATGACCTGTGCCTTTTTCTCCATATTCCTTCATAAGGCATTAAAAACACACAAATAATTTCAAATCTGTGTTATCTGTAAAAAAGCTATAATACAAATGCCTTTCACAACTCAGTTGTAGGGCAAATTGCCTCTGCTAATGAATCGGTATGTTTCCTTTCCACCTTCCCTGCCATGTGCACACACAGGCCAGCTAATGAGAATTAAGTAATCCATCATTTTTACTTTCTGTCTTGGTTGCCGCAGGGATCTGGGTAAGATCTGCTTAGTTTTAGGAGCTCACTTATTCTGCTGGTGTATTTTTACCTTCCCTCCCATGACTTTTAACTTTCTAGTTCTGTTTTAATGATGTTATAAGCCAGCACCAAATACTTGTTGGATGTAGATAGAATATAAATCATAAGCTCAAATTTAAAAAAAAGTGTATCTTATTTAAGAGCTTTATGAACAAACCTTGAAAGAAATAATAAAACCCTCCTGTGTTCAAGTAAAATACTACTGATCCCTTATTCCTCAATACAACACACTTTCAATTGCTAACTGAGGGAGAGCAGCAACCTACCTATTTTGGATAAATACTGGGAGTGGTCTAATTAACTTTGAGTTTACATCCAAGGAAATTGGAAAACATGTCATAGGTGCTTAAGTATCAAGAGAGAGAAAGTTAAAAGGAAACCCCTAGTTAGGAGAGGAGAAATTCATATCTTAGGTTTTGGAGCTCAGTGATAAAATAAATAACAGCTGAGTCTAATTTCATCCATAAGTTTGTTAAATGAGAAGAAAATGGAATAACTAGCAAACGAATCTAAAACAAATGCAGCCATTTGCTCATGCCCGATAACTGGATTTTCCGGTTATGAAATTCATTTCATTTTCAGATTTCAAGCATACTGAGAATGGTCCCTCGTAGGCTGGCTCCATGCCGCAATGCAATAGGAAAACAAAAAGCATTTGGGCTGATGCAATAAGGTTTAAGCCCTATATGGTTTGGGCTGCCCTGAAGCTGAAATGATAGAAATTTAAACCAGGAGATGCTGGAGGGATTGCCAGAGTCATAAACCCTCTATGACATTCCTACCCTTTCATGGCACATACTTCTCTTCTCCCAGCCTGATCAACTCCCCCTAGAGTTTGTCTGTGTTCTTCATGTAAAGTTTAGGAGACTTAATCTTCAATTCATCTAAAATACGATTTCATGAAAAAGCCAAATAAATATAATTCTATCTTGCAAGATAAGAGTGGTAAAAGAGAGAAGGTCTTTGAAACATATTCCAAAATCTGGATGATTCCAGAGTCCTTTCTAAAGTAATGAAAATGGTTAAGATCTGGTATTTCTCTTACTTTCTTGTTTCACCAGAATCCAGTATGGCTTGTTCAGGACAAAGACATCATTATGAAATGTCAAGTGTGCAGCATTAGACCAAAGGGGATGCCACCAGGTGTCTACAAATGCTTTGAAATTTACACAACTGAATATGGCTTCTTGTTGGTCAATTGTGTCCCCAAAGTCATGGTTAGAGTAGCATTGCCAAAACATCAGCAGAAATAGTATACTTATTTATGATCCCCTCATATGGGACCAACGTCTATGGTTTGTCAATGTCAGAAATAAGTCATGCATAAAATCACATCTAGCTGCATCTTTTTGATAAGTTGAGATTCAAGAGAAACAAGTGGACTTTCCAGGGACTTATGTTTTAAAAGTTAACCTGAGAATCAAGTGGGAGAGTGAAATTGTCACAGTGGCATGTCCATATAAATGCTGTCAAGGCACGATGACAATTAGAACAGTTTGCACCATTCCATGTACAGGGCAGGAGAGGGACTGGGGCGAGGAGAGTGCAGGGAAAACAGAGAAGGGAGTTCAGAGGGGCTACTTCATAAAGGCCAAGGAACAAAAGTGTGGGAGGCAGGCGTGTGGCACAGGGCAAATCATCTAGCACATTTCAGGTTTATTTAGCAGATAAGGTTTCTTTATTAGAACCTTAGCTTGCTGGATTGTACTGTTTCGCATGGAATGCTACCATTCAGCAGAATAACTACTTATAAGAGAATTCCCGGGCTCTTTTATCCTAGACCGTTTTCTTTCTATGCTTTTATTAGAGAATTAGGGGATGAAAGAAAAACCTTTGATGACTTTTTAAAGAAAATATTCCTACTAGCCCATTTGTCATCTTGAAGTGTGCAACGTGTATTCAAACAAAGGGTTGTCATGAATCCTTCCTACAACGAGCCTACTTTTATTCTCAGGGGGAAAATACAAAACAACAATTAAAGTTTGTTTTAATTAAGGAAGTACTATTCTGGGTTGGCCATGTGGGAGCATATTATGATGCTATTAAAAATGATGTTCATTTTGTTTTAAAATGACATGAAAAAACACATTTAGTCTAGAGCTTGGTGAAAAAAATGAGAGATGGAAGGGAAATATGCCAAAACATTGCAATTATTCTGTGATCAGAATGGGGTGGGGGGTACTCCTTTCTGGGCTGACAGTGTTTTGCTATGCTCATTTTCTTATTGAATAAGATGACTTTGAAAAGTAACCTCGTGGCTTTGATTTAGGTACTTTGCAATTGATTGGTGTAAGAATATTATTATCTATATTTTATAATAATGTAATATAGATATGTTGTCATTATTTATCATTTGAATTTTCTATACTTTAAAGTTGCTTCTCTTGCATTTACAAGGTCCTCGGATGAAGGTTTCTTCCTGGGGCTACATCTTCCTTCTACCGATCTGGCATGCTGCTTCGATGGTTTGCTGACTGCAAACTTGTACTCCATCAATTTCAGCAAGTTGGCATGAGTTTCTTTAGCAGAATCATTTTTCAGATTCAAATATAAAATTAGTGTGGGGTACCCATGCATTGATGAGAAAGGCAATTACTTTGAAACTAAGAATACGTATATTGTAGCAAAGATAATATACTACTTTACAGTTACATAAAAAAATAAGTGTCTATTAATATGTACTAACTAAATAAACTTTATAAGGTAAAATTTCACATTCAGCTCTTCTTAGAAATTAGCTAAATTAACCAGTAGTTCCTACCACACTGACTAAACCCTACATAGATGACAATGAACACAAAATGAAGTTTGTTTTTCTTTTCATATTCTGTTTGTCAGGAATAAATGATGAAAATTACATGTTCAAAAAGGTTAATTTTATAGACTGTTTTACTTTGCACCAGACTATTACTAAAGACATTATGTAAGTATGGTTTTCATTATAAATTTGGGAATAAAACAAAAGAAATTCTCCTGCTAATGGATTTATGATTTATAATCATGAGCACTGAACTGATTTATGCAAGGACTTGGCAAGGATTATGTTGTCGTTTCCAGGAAACATATCCTTTCCTCTTACCTGGGAAATTGGAGTGAATATATACTTGCAATCAATATTGGTACGTGAAAAGTTTCCTTTCCATTGACTAAAGTGGAAAGAGCTTAAATTCTATGGAAAGGATTTTTATCAGGATAAAGCATGTGTTTTTTAAAACTCTGAGCAGATTTTAACACATTTCACAAATTTGTCCTGTGATTTTTATAGGATGTTAATAGCTGTTATTGCAAACAATGCTATGATCAAAATTGGTTTGCTAAATCCCATACTAAAGTTGAACAGGATTTATTATTATTATTTTTAACTATAGAATTTTTCAGAAAATTTGATATGACAATGTCTGTTTTAATCTATCTTTATGGTTGAAATATTATAGTTGTCCCCTCTTTTCCCTCCCATTGACCTCCTCCACCCCTCTCCTGTCCACTCCCCAGGCCTTCCCAGCACTGTTGTATGTCCATGGGCTACGCATATAAGTTTACAATGTCTATTTTTAATTTCCAAAGAGGAGAATGTAGAATGCAGCATTTTCCCCAACATATCTGTACAAGTAACCCTTGCAGTTTAGTGTTCTAAGAACATACTTTGGAAACACTAAGTCAATATATGTTTGCAAGTTTAAATCAAGTCTCATTTCCCATCCTCATTTTATTATGCCTTAGTGTCATTTGGCCCCTGTTGGTCTGTGTATTTCCTATTACCATTTTCCCATCTCCCAAATAAATGCCTTCTGTAATCTGTTAAAGATAAAGATGCATAATAAGCAATGTTTAATTTTCCCCCAGTATGGAATTTTATGGAATCTAAATAGCTCACTAAGTTCATTTTTAAAAAAAACTTAAATACATTTAATCATAAAGTTTAAACCTAAGATAAAGCTGGGTGTTTGCCAAACAATTAGAAGGGTAGATTTCTCTAACATAGTAAATGTTAAATTTCCAATAAAGGAGGAAATTTTTTTCAAAAGAAACACATTTGTACACAGATATATACCTGTAAAAAAAAAAAAAGAACAAAGTTAGGGTGAAGAGATATGAAAAATAATTATTTATGTCTCAACATTCTTGACTTGGGTAAATCCAAAGAGAAATCCAGAGATTATAACCATGTGATTATTTTCCATTTCAAGGACATCCAAACCATTTCCAGCTATCTGCAGGCTTCCAGATGTACAAACAGTACCATATTAAAAATAAAATAGTGGCTTCAGTAAAAAGTACTTCTGTTTTGATTACTTAGACCTAGAATTATAGATCAAAATAGACCTTATGGGTTAAAGTGCTTCAGCAGAATTTTAACTTCCAGGGATCTGAATATAGTTTGCCAAGTCAGCGGTTACAAGAAAAGATCATGTTAATTTGTAGAAATAAAAATACAACAAGGTATAACAGAATAGAAAGCTCATAAATAGACCCACATAAATATAGTGATCTTTGTAAAAGGAGCAAAGGCAATACAATGGTGGGGGGAAAAAGTTGTGGTGGAGCAACTGGACATCCACATGCAAAATTGAATAAATGAACAAAATCAATACTTAGACCTTCTATTCTTCATAAAAATCAACTCAAAATGGGTCATAGACCTACATATAAAATAAGAAACTATAGATCTCCATTTCAAAGTGCAAATGTGTATATTGCCCTCATACAACAT
The DNA here is from genome assembly GCF_951640355.1 of Cnephaeus nilssonii. Classification (NCBI taxonomy): domain Eukaryota; kingdom Metazoa; phylum Chordata; class Mammalia; order Chiroptera; family Vespertilionidae; genus Cnephaeus; species Cnephaeus nilssonii. The sequence continues at coordinate 20,132,160 of NC_137082.1, forward strand.
GGTTAATGTCAATAGAAGGTTTATAATTCTACTCCATCATTTGAGGAATAAGGAATAAAAACATTTAAGGAAAAAGTTAACGGGAAGTTACTTCCTCATTCTTCCCCACATTTTGGGGGGCTGAGGCTGTGTTTGAAGATTTTTTTTTGTGGAAAGTCATGTTCTCATCACAGTTTTTAATAACATTTTTTTTCTCCTTTCTCCTATGCTATCATCATGATATGGCAACAGAAGAACAGCAGCCCTGGATGTTCTTTAAATTTTAGAATTCTTTAAACTTTAGAATTCTAAACACTTGGAGAGTGTTTCCATGATCCAAACTTTATCCATGAGACTTAAGCTAGAAAGTGCTTTTGATAACTTTCTTATCATGCCTGCAGAAACTGACCTGGGCATCTATGAAGGATCTGAGGGTACAAGCACCTGTAGTTGCTTATTCATGGGAGCCCTAGTGTTGACCTTGACAGTGAGGTAAACATTATGATAGAAACAGTCATGCTCAGCCAGGATCTCATGAACTACCCCATATTCCCTGGCCTCACTTGCAATTCAGCTGGAACCATATGATTAGTTGCTGCCAAAGGGCCATAAGCAGAAGAAATATGTATCATATTTGGAGAAAACTGAAGTGTCCTAAGCTATCAAGGCCTCTAGAAGATATATCTGCTCTCTTCCTAAGCTATTGAGTCCCTGGAAGACATCTTGAGATGACATCATCACAAGGAAGTAGATCATTTGTCATTTTTAGGTCACTGAGTAACCATGTTGAGTATTTCCACTAGCTTACCAGGGTTAGACATATAGTGAGAGCAACAGATAACAGTTTGTTATATTGAGCCACTGAACATTTAATGCTACTTTGTTATGTGGCATAATTTAGCCTTCACTGACTAATACAACAACAAAAAGAAGAATGATGTTTGTATAAAAGTGTCTCATTCATTCTGAAGGCCTAAACCCTAGAAATCTCCATTTTACTTGGAAAGAAACACAAAGAATTAAAGGTATGCAATTTTCCTGAAAATCTAAATGGAACTTTTAAAATACTTGCAAATGCTTGACCTGATGTGGGAGCGATAGGGAAGGGCAGGGAATGGTAAATCCACAAGGCTTTTTTTAAGACAGCAATTTAAAGCCTTGTGGTCCATATCCAGATAGAGCCAATGGGAACTTTAACCACCCAAGTCCACTAATGTCTTTTTTAATTCTTCAGAATTCAAGTACCAGTGATCCAAAGACATAGCTTCACCAGGAAGGTGTTTTTCAAATTGAATTAAATTTGTCAATATTTAAGATTCAGATTTCACACGAAAATCTGAATTTCCAGCTTCTCCTGACAGGTGAGGAGAGGTGATAACTCTGAGACCACACTTGACCTGGAGCAGAGGAACAGGTTGCTCTTTAAGGGGCAACATGATTCCCCCCTTTACTCTGCGCCCTACTACAGGCTTCACTCATGGCTACCCCTGGCTCTTATCGGTATTTGTGTACATTGCTTTTAAACAGACTCGTTAGGATATAATTCTCCACTACTTAAAAATTACCAGGCAAATTTGGCAGCCACATTGGGGCCTTTATGTTGTCACTAGAGTATCCCTTAATGCACTCCAGAAGTAAATTATGAAAAGGTTTCCAGGAAGTCTTGAAAGGGTTAAGACTCGTGGAGAATGTTCCTGATTTTCTCCCGTAGAGTGGTTTATATGCTGCGATAATCTGTCTCAAACTTGAATGTGTTCCTGGGAGCTATTTGCATTCTCTATTATTCCCAGGTGCCGGAAGCTGTTGTCCATGTCCCATATGCTAGGCATCACGGAGACCCTGTCTGGGGCTTTAGCCCAGCCTCCAGGAGTAAACTCTCCTGATGTGAATACTCAGATCTCTACACCAGCTGGGCTTTTTTCTCACCTTTCAATTAGATGACCTAATTCTCCTTTTCATGAATGAAAGAGAACGGTGTTTTATATAATTCAAAAAATGATAAAACCTTAAACAAATTATACTTGCCATTCATAAAATGATCCAAATATTTTCTTTAAACTGTGAATTGACACCAAGTATATTTAATAGATTTTCTGAAGAAAGACATACCAGCTATTTAAAGCAGAAGCGGATAAAATGTTGAAAATGTGTTTCTTGCTGTCATTAATCTGCTTAGTAAAGTAACAAAAGCACTTTTTAAAAAAGGTATAGCTAGCTTCAGAATTTGTATTTATTTTCTTCATGATGAGAGTAATTTGAGATATAGGGCATACTTCTGTTTGCTGAACAGATAAGTGTAAGCAGATAGTATTTTTAGATAATGCTGATATTTGATAACTGTGAAAGGAAACAGTATAACTATGGTAAATTACTTGACAATTGCAAGAAAACTGCTTTGAGTGTTAGAGGATACATACAGATAAACAGCTGAAAGTTTTGAGATAAGCTGCAGAGTGATGCTTATTCACACAAATGATGAACTATAGAGTATTTTATTGGGCTAAGCCATAAGACAGAAATTATGAAAGGGTAAACTGGGCAGGTCAAAAGTCAAGAGGTTTCTTCTCTCTCTCCCTATTTATTAATCCTCACCAAGGATATTTTTGTATTGATTTTTAGAGACAAAGGAAGGGAGAGAGAGAGAAATATTGATGTGACTGAGAAACACAGATGGATTGCGTCCCTTACACGCCCTGAACAGGGATTGAGCATGCAACCTAAATATGGGACGATGCTCCAATCAACTGAGCCACCTGGCCAGGGCCTTCTGTTTTTTTTTATGGCAAGCATCTGCTCTTATAGTGGTAGAGCAATTGAATAGCAAATCGATAGCAATTGAAAACATTATTTTAAAGAACAAACTGGGGTGTGGTAATAATTTATTAAATCAATTATTTCTTTCTTACCTACACCTGGCCTTAAGGAGATGTCCCACATGCTGCTAGCACTCAGATCACCTGGCTGAGTTGCTTTATTTTATAGACTAGAGGCCCGATGCACAAAATTCGTGCAAGAGTAGGCCTTTCTTCCCCCGGCTGCCAGCACCGGCTTCCCTCCGGCACCCAGTACCTGGGCTTCCCTCCAGCCACTGGCAGACACCTGGGACCCGGGCTTCCCTTGCAGCCCCAACTTTGTCTGGAAGGATGTCTGGTCTATCTAGCATATTACACTTTTATTATTATAGATGAGACAAAGGAGACCATAGCACCAATAAATGGCAGGAAAATGGTTAGTATTCTGATTTATAAGTCCAAACACAGTATGGCTTATATTACAGCTTTTTGTCCTAAGACATCACTTCAAGAATACCGAGCAATCCCATGACTGACTTTTCTACATCATTTCAAGAATACCAAGCAATCCTATGGCTGACAGTTCTACATTTTACATCTTAAGAAACTACACAAAAAAGTATCTTAGAGTTTGAAAGTGTCTCACATTGTTTGGTATAGTATTTAATTGCTAAAATAATGATCTCAGGTCAATGCACACACTCATCACTTTAGAGACTCTAAACTATTACCTGTATAAGAAAATTTCACTGTGAAGTACCAGATACCTATGAAGTCCATAGGCCCTCATTTATGATTAGAGCCATGCTTATAATTAAATCTGTGAGGCAGGGTGGATGGGTGAGTGGGAAGAGATCAGCCAAAAAACTTGTATGCATATATGCATAAGCCATGGACACAGACAATAGTGAGGTGAAGGCCTGGGATGGGGGGCAGGATGGGCTAGAAGTGGTCAATGGGGGGAAAAAGGGACATATGTAATACTTTCAACAATAAAGATGAAAAACAAATAAAGGTTACTATAGATTGCTTGGGTGTTCATCTCTTTAGACTCAGAGATTTCAAGATGAACGTTGCATTTGAAATGCTTCCTGTTGGAGATTGTAACATGCAGGTTGGTTACCAGAAAACCAGAAGCATTTAGCAACAGCATCTGAGAAGCAGTGAGGTAGGGCCCATGCCCTAGGTCCTATGGGTGTTTGCTCCATGTTGTCTTTAAAATAGTGTATTTTTAAAAGCAGCTTCATGATATTACAGGTTAAAGACTAATTGGGCATGGCAATTAAATGTAGTGAATCCTGTATATTAGTGGGAAAATTGGCAAAATTCGAAGACGAATTGTGGATTAGACTATGGTATTGTATCAATTCTTATTTCCTAACATGATTGGTTTCCTAGGGTTATGTAAGAAAATATATTTTGGCAATATTAAATTATTTAACAGTACAGGGGCATGATGTGTATAACTTACTGTGAACTTGTTCAGGGGAAAATATAAATTTAAATAAATGTTTGTATAACATATATTTGTATATGTATATTCACTTTTATAGTGTGTATATCTATACTTGTGTATATATATGTACATATACCTACTAATAAATGTTGATAGATATAGATATAGATAGATATATACATAGATAGATAAATTATATATATATATAAATAATCTAGTAAACATATACCAGTTCTTGCTACAATTCCTGGAACTTTTCTGGAAGATTGCAATTATATTAAAATTAAAAATTAGTGGGAAATCAGCTTTATGAAACAATTTTATTCTCACCTCAAATGATGATTTTGCAGGCATTTCTTATTTGTTAGTCCCGCTCTGTATCCACATTTGTTGACATGGTACCTACAATTCCCTGATAATATGCTTTTAAGCCCAGCTGCAGAATTTGCTATAAATAATGTCAGTTGTACAATGAAAAAATTAAAATTAGGTAGTAGCATGAAAATACGTGGTTCAACTTGCAAATGAAAAGTGATAAAGCAGAGAATAAAGGCTTTTTAAAGAGACATGAACATACGATCTTTTTCATCATGTGAAAATTCCTTATCTTTTTCCCAGCATATAACCAAAAAGTTACCAGCAGGCATTTGCTGTCAAAAAGATATCAGTGTTCCACTGTGTATAGCAACATAGACAGAAAGCAGCAAGAATGTGTGAAGGTGCTTAAATGCGCTATCTAAAAGTGTGGCCGGTTTGGGGCTGGAGTTTAATACTCTTACCCCAGTTATCTTCACTTTCACAGTAATGGTGATGGCAACTGACAGCGTAATTATCTTTCAAGGACTGAACTGGTCTAAGAAATACCCTTCTAGCGTGTCACACGCTGTTGATATTAAACTGGTGACATGAGAAACCATCTGGAAAAAATCTGAGCATAAGAAAGTTTTAGGGGATCTAATCCAAGCTAGGTTTTGGTTGATTTACTTCAGTTCACTCAAATCTCATTTAATAACATAAAATAACACAGAAAAGGAAAAAGAAAAATGCTATCCTTTGTTTGAGGGCTGATTAAATGAAATTATATGCAAGGAAAACAGTTTAAGGATCCCTTCATCTGCACCCCTGCTTTCATTGATCATTTCATTGTCCCTGCTAGAAAGACAAACAATGTGCTATATCCTTGTCTTTCAAACTACGTTTTTAAAGGGTTTTATAGGCACAGATTTCCTGCAAAGCACTAACAGAAGTGTGCAATAAAGTATATTATTTTATTTCTTTGATCCATTTCTACCACACTCTGTTACATCATTTATCCTGCTAAGTAAATGCATTTTTCTTTTAAAGTTAAAAAAGGGTTTTTCATAGCTATCTACTTAAGTGAAATATACTCTTTAATAGTTTGAATCCAAGATAATTTATAGCCTTCCTTTTAAGATAGTTTGCTACATATTCTTTCTTATTATGCCTAACGTTTGCAAACCTCACATGAAATCTGAACGGAAGCATGAAGCATGGGTAGACTTTTAGAGAAAGGCTTTCCTGGACCATGATGAGCAAAGTTCAAATGCAACACGACCCCACTGGACCCAGAATTAGCAGCCTGCACAAGGTGTAAGTAGGTGCAGAGCTAAGGGGCATCCTCTAGCTTCTGAGGGTGGTAAGTATTTGATAAGGAGAGGGCGACTGGATCTTAAGCTGGACAAGCCCTCTCAATCGTCTCTGATTGACATTCGTACCAAAACCTGAAAAGCACATTTTCCTAATTCTCATTGTTATTACCCAGGCAACAAGTGTTATTACTTTTAAGAGTACCAGCACTCCATCTTCACCTAGGAATCAGTACTTGTTGTGCAGAGTCCCACACATGCATATATTTGACAGGTTCTATTTGCCTGCAAGTCAGAGCATTGGCCATAAAGGAAGCTTCTGATTCTCTTCTCTGATTCCCTATACACACCATCACTACATGTTCTGCTCAAACTGTGTATGTTTTTACCCAAATATAACATGCATTGTGGTACATTCTCTGCTGCTGCCTGTCCCTGGCTTTCACTAGTTCTATCCTAACACATCCATTTCATTTTATGTCCCTTTCCCCAAATTAAAATGACTCATCTTATTGTATTCAGCATAATTCAGAGAGCTTTTTTTATGTTTGCCATGGAGATAATTTCCATCAGAGACCATACAAATAAAATGCTGATTTGACATCAGCCTTACTTTGGAGCTATTTTTTTTTAAAGCAGTGCTTCATCAAGGCCTACCTTAAATAACATTAAAGATTTCGGAAGAGTTGATACTGGTTAAACATTTAGAAGGAAATAAATCACCTTCATGTCCACAAAGGATGGCAATGAACTCTAACAAGCATATAACACACACACACACACACACACACACACACACACACACACACACTACATTCCAATACTAATTCCCTTTTGCCATGCACCCATAATATTGCAGAAGGGAATATTTTAGAATTTGCATGCTTGGATCTAGTTAAAAATATTAGGAGACCTGGATCTAGTTAAAAATATTAGGAGACCTGGAAAGTTTAAGTGCTCATAATCATAGCTGCTGGCAAGAAACGTGGTAGAAAATGGGACTTTCCATACTAATTAACTATATTCGCACATGGGTTTAGTTTTCCACATGGCATACTTATCTGAAGGCTCCACATCATAAAGGGTCAGGATCCCATCAGAGACAAAGACAGCTATTAAAGCCTTATACAGTTGTTTCAATATGGAAAGAGCTAGAAATACACCAAAAACTGGGGATGGTGGGGGTGGGACAGTGATATAGCCTATAATGACAGTGTATAGAGGGCAGTGATCAGGTAGATAGTAACAATGGAAACTATAATGAAAATTAAATTTTAAATTCTTTATAAGAATAAGTTGTCTGCCTATAATCAAAATGAACATTTTCTATATTCAAAGCTTTATTATGACTCTCTCAGTTCCAATAATAAGAGAGGGGCTGGTCCCTTCCAGGAGAAAGTCAGGCTTAATTTTTATACCGATTCAGCATAATCTTGACACACAGAGCAGCAAAGCCTTTTCTACCAGGAAAAGTACATGTGTAATTGTTTGGAGCTACTAAGGAGTCTCTTGTTCAATGTGGGATGTCAAGCAGAGATGCTGCGGTAGCTCAGATAACACAGCAGTGTGCTCTGTTCTAATTTTAATTCCCTTGGTACCCCCCAGAGTTCACATGGCTGTGGAAGAAAGAGCAGCCACTTTTCACTGCAGCACAGCTTGTCTAATGATAATTGCTGATAAACAACGTAGCATCAAATAACAAAAGCCAAAGGCACTCTCTAAAAATTCCTCCCAAACATGTTGCTCCTTTTCACTTCATCTCTCATTGATTCATTCAGTCATTTATTTAAAAAATGTGTTTGATTTTCACAAAAGATAAGGGGCAATACCCTACTGGGGGCAATGAGGCCCAAAAGGTAGTGGTGTTAGGGAGCATGGACAAGACTGTATTTAATTTAAGCTAGTGGTGCAGAGCAGCAAAGAGAATCTCTCCCAAGTCTAAATGAGTAACCACTCCACTTAGCCAGACTCAGCCCAAAAGGTGAAACTCAGCTACAAGTAGGCCCCATGATAACCTCACTACAACATGCCAGCAAGTTTCCAAAAGTTGAACAAATCTACCCAGCCTGGAGAAAAGATCTCTTACCTTTCTGGTTCCCTTTCCACATGTTGTGGGAAAGTGACAAAGCTAATTGCATAATTCATGCTTATTCCAATGAAATTATAATGAGAGTAACCTGGATTTACCCACACTTTGAAGAATGAGGATATTAAGACACAGGAGGTGAAGGTGCTGGGAATGGATCCTGAGGGAAGTCTTTCTCTTAGAACAGCCCCTATGTCAGAACCTCTGGTGTCCCCTAATTACACCCAAAGCATCACAGCATTTATTGTGCCAAATCCTCTTAGCATCAATAATTTTTCCTCTTTTTTTAGCCAATATATTAATAAGAGCTACTTTTTGATCTCTTAGATTTAACCATCTTGAAAAATGTAGACTTTGATCATCTAATTTATTCTGTCTGTCCAACCTATTTCCCTTCTGTTTTAAACACAAACAAGAGTTATTTAAAGCAGAATTACTTGTGCAAGAATGAAAAAATAAAACACCAAAAAACATCAATATCTCCAGAAATACCATGATTAGTCTTGATTGATCAGGTCATTTCTTTAAAATTAATTTTATTTTTATTATTTTAGAGAGAGAGGAAGGGAGAGAGAGAGAATGACATTGATTGGAGAGCAAAATATAATGAACCTCCTTTTCCCCTATTGATCTCTTCTAGCTGGCCCCTACTCCCTACCCGAGGCCTTCATCACCCTACTGTCTGTGTCCACGGGTTATGTATTTTTGCTGCCTTACCTCTGAGATTCTACAGTCTGTTCCATGCTTCTATGTCTTTGGATATATTTTGTTCAACAGTTTATTTTGTTCATTAGATTCCACATATGAATGAGATCATGTTATACATGTTTTTCTCTGACTGGCTTATTTCACTTAGCATAATATTTTCTTGTGGGGAAAACTAAACTTAAAAATGCAGCTTAGACATAAAGTCTTTCTAAACTTTGTATTTATATCTTGAGAGACAGAAGTGTTGAGTACTGGTTTGCAGGAAAGGCAATTAAGCAGAGGATTTCATAGAAAATTTGATTTGCCTCATCCCTTATCAAGCACTTAGAGCTCAAAAGAAGTGAACACATATAAGAAGTGATCCTTAGCACATTGATTTCATTCAACAAAGGAACATGGATCTATGGGTGTCTACCTCCTCTCATTAAACTAATCATTTCTCCTCCTGGGCTAGAAGTCAGAGAATGCTTGAGATAATTCAGCTCTTATCCCTAATTCTTCTAAGAGTTGGTGGAAGTTCTCGTTTTAAGTGGTGGTAAGGATGTGGGAAGTGGACCAGATAGCTTCTCCACAAATAAATATCTACTTTTATCTTAAGTACAATGGCCCCTTTCAACATTTAACTAAAACATAACAGCAAATCTAGGTTAGTTTACTCAATTAAAATATGCAAAATACATTTAGTGATCTTATTTCAGAAAAAAGATTTATAGTTTTATTCACTATTGCTACCAAATACTTCTAAGCTCTTACCCCCATCCACATGTAATAGAGTCAGGTTGGGAATATTTAGTGCATTACACCAAAAGAAAAATGTATTCCTACTATTATAACATACTGAATGGTTTACCTAGAGCATCTGAAATTATTTGCAATAATTCAACAAAATCTTGATTTTTGATAGTCACTTAAACCAACCTTTTCTTCATAATAAATAAATAAATAAATAAATAAATAAATAAAATAATGCTATACAGTCTTCAGTAACCTTATTTGTGTAGAAAAGAATTTCAGATCCAGACTTAGAATTCACTGGACCACCTAAAGCTTGCCTTCCTCACCAAAACATCGGGAGCTCAGCCAACAGTAAAAAGAGATATGTTGCCAGAGGAACATACTTCTTATACCCTTTCCAGATTTTGGTGAGACCCTAAAAGATGAGAGAATATATATATATATATATATATATATATATATATATATATATATATATATATGAATTTTCTCTCATCTTTTATATATATATATATATATATATATATATACACACTAGAGGCCCGGTGCACAAAATTCGTGCACGGAGAGGGGTTGTCCCTCAGCCCAGCCTGTACCCTCTCCAATCTGGGACCCCTCGAGGGATGTCCGACTGCCCATTTAGGCCCGATCCCGGTGGAGTCGGACATCCCTCTCACAATCCAGGACTGCTGGCTCCCAACTGCTCGCCTGCCTGCCTTCCTGATTGCCCCTAACCGCTTCTGCCTGCCAGCCTGATCACCCCCTAACCACTCTGCTGCCAGCCTGTTTGCCCCCAACTTCCCTCCTCTGCCGGCCTGGTCACCCCTAACTGCCCTCTCCTGCAGGGTTGATCACCTCCAACTGCCCTCCCTTGCAGGCTTGGTCCCTCTCAACTGCCCTCCCTTGCAGGCTGGGTGCCTCCCAACTGCCCTCCCCTGCTGGCCATCTTGTGGTGGCCATCTTGTGTCCACATGGGGGCAGGATCTTTGACCACATGGGGGCAGATATATTGTGTGTTGCAGTGATGATCAATCTGCATATTACTCTTTTATTAGATAGGATAGAGGCCTGGTACAGGGGTGGGGGCCAGCTAGTTTGCCCTGAAGAGTGTCCCTGATCAGGGTAGGGTTCCCTTGGGTCGTGGGGCGGCCTGAGCGAGGGGCCTGTGGTGGTTTTCAGGCCGGCTAGGCCCCCTGGCAACCCAAGCGGAGGGCCTGGTAACTGGAATTTATTTTCCTTCTACAATTGAACCTTTGTAGCCTGGAGCGGAGCCAAGCCTGGGGCTCCCTCTGTGGCTGGCAGCCATTTCTGTTGGGGTTAATATTGAAACTTTGTTGCCTTAAGCGGGTGGGCCCGGCCAGGGTGTGCGGAAAGCTTTGCTTCCCCTGTTGCCGGTGGCAACCCTGGCCTGCTCTCTCAAGCTCCGTTCTGCCGCCATTTGTTTGAATTTGTTTACCTTCTATAATTGAAACTTTGTAGCTTGAGTGGAGGCTTAGGCCTGCAATGGCTGGTGGAAAGCTTGTTTCCCTCTGTTGCCTGGGAAACCTTGCTCTCTGTGGCTGTAGCCATCTTGGATGGGTTAATTTGCATACTTGCTCTGATTGGATGGTGGGCGTGGCTTGTGGGTGTGTCGGAGGTATGGTCAATTTGCATATTTGTCTATTATTAGGTAGGATATATATGTATATAAAATGATTTCTTAGAGGAAGTTAGAGGGAGAGGGAGAGAGATAGAAACATCAATGATGAAAGAGAATTATTCATCAGCTGCCTCCTGCACGACCCCCAGAATGGTCGAGCCTGCAACTCTGGCATGTGCCCTCACCAGGAATTGAAACATGACCTCCTGGTTCATAGGTTGATTCTCAACCCCTGAACCATGCAGACTGGATGAGAGAAAATTCTTTAGATATAGCACACTGTAGGGAAATTACCACATTTCAATGGTACCAAAAGAACTCCCCTCGCCGAGATGTGAGTAAGGGGTAATTTTTTAAAGTGTTTTAGTGACTTTTCTGTTACCCTGGGTGGAAAAAAGTAGAAAGGTCTTATGAATTTAGTGCAGAAGGGAAGGGGCTGGGGGGTGGGCACACTTTGGTAGTTAGGCAGTTAAGGCAGGGTGGCATGGAGAATACAGTGCATACCGGATCAGCAGCATGACCAGAATAGGATGACCCACTGGCATCTTTGGTGGTGGTGAAATGATCATAAGGTCTCCAGAGCCAAACTACATGGGCAGCAATAAGAGTCTTGCTTGCTTTGTGTCAATATCTAGTGAATTTAGGCTGATACAATAGTAGAATAACCTGGAGCATCTGACATGATCTGAGATTCTTCTCATCTTTTTATATCTTAATCAAGCTCATCACATAGAATGGCATAAGATGCTTGCATATAGCTCAACATAGCATCTAGCATCTAGTAGGCACACATTACATGAGGACTGTAAGAGATCATCCCTATTAAAAGTGCTTTCTGAGTAGCTACTTGTGTGACGGAGGAGGTGATGGTTCCTACACAACATGGCTGGTGATGGGACAAAGAGGAAAATGTCCCAGGCTGTCCAGGAATGGCAATCTGCTGGAGCTCAGTAAGAAAAACCCTAAATAAAATGGCTCAGAGACCAGGGGGTGCTCTAATAACAGCTGTGCCAAATTAAGCCCAATCCCCTTCCATGCTCTCTGCCTTTCATCATGAGCTTGAAAAGATAAAATCTGAGACTGCTTCAGAGTGCTCTCTGTAGTAAACATCTGATGACTGGAGATAGATTTCCAATGGGCCCTTTGCTTAGTTCATAGACTATCTGACTTGGCTGCTAGGGTCTCAGGCAACCATAGGTTCTTAAAGCTCTGGTTTGAAGATGACCCAAGGGCCAATGGCAAGTTTCCTATGTCTGTGTGGCAGGGAAAATCCAAAGAGCAAGATTATATCACATTCCTTTTCTTTTGGTTTTTGTGTTTGCTGTTTCTTCTTTTTTAAAAAAACCCTAATGTGGCCCTGACCGGGTTGCTCAGTTGGTAGAAGGACAAATTCATTCTTTCTCTCTCTCTCTCTCTCTCTCTCTCTCTCTCTCTCTCTCTCTCTCCTTTCCTCTCTCAATAATAAAAACCAAAAAAAGGAATATTCTTTTTATTCCCCCCCCCCGTTACTGAAGCATAGCTATTTTTCCCTAAGCCATATCTCAATAATACAATCAAAAGCTCTAACACTACTACTTACTTAATCAAAGATTTAAGAGAAAGAAGTAGGTGCCCTACCTTGTACATTAGTGTTCTAACTGTACTTTAAAATATTGGGCTGAATTTTACTAAACAGATTTATACCTAAGGAAAACTGAATTAATTTATTTAAAAAGTTTCAATATTTACTTACTTAAAATGGAGTGTTCTGTTGAATGTGTTTTATGAATGAAAAAAATGTAGAGAAGTAAATGATTTGCAATTTTTATTCTAAAAGTGAAATAATAATAAATGATTCAGCACCTATTATTTGCATGTGAATTTTATGTTGCTGCCAGTTTCTCTTTACTTGTAATTCTCTGACTGGTTAATCCATGCCTGTATGATTGATCAGAGCTTGCCCTGCTTGCAATGGTCAAGCTTGAATGCCACACTGATACGAGCCTTAGGTAGTGAAATTGAAATTCGTGGAATAAATCCCAAACAGTAAATAACATTGGACACTCTAAGGGTAAGAGTCTTTCCCTTTTTCCTGACAAGCATCAGTCTCACAGAGTGATCTGGATCCAACTTCACCCTTTGTAGCAAATCACTACCAACCAAGAGATAAGTCATAACAGAAGAGGGTCCATTGACAAGACATAAGCCCCACACTGTATTCAGTTTATGCCAACATTTGTTCTTAATAAGAAAACTATAATCCCATGAAAAACAGAAACAGGGATGGTGATTCTTTTCAGTAATATCTCCTGAATGCTTTTCTTATGTTCTAATGATTAATAGTAAACACAGATTTAGCCATGTGAACTATATTGCAGTGTGGAAGAACTGTAGTTCAAGTAGGTCTCTTCCAATACTCTTAACATTGAAGAACCCCAGTGCTATAAATAAGGCATGCCATCTAACCAAAAATATTTCAGAAAGTGGTAGACTGATTGCTGATTACCAATAACTGGGCATCATGAATACCCAGAGGATATTTTATCTCTGGGTAAATAGCTTCAGTTTAAGCAAAGATTTCAGGAAAATAACAAGCCAGATGTCCTAGTATAAATCAAGAGACCCATGATTCTTTAAGTAAACACAGTGCCCCAAATCCATCATTTAGATTGGAGTAACCAGCATTCCGGAAACAGGTATTACAAGTGAGCAAGCCTCTAGCACAGCCCTGTACTCTGAGAAGCCAGAAGGTTTAATCCCCAAATAGATTAAACTAGACAGATGGGTAAAACTGTTTACGATGTTCCCAGAATGGCTGTTTTTGTGATATGCCTCAAAGAGGACACAGATGCATATGACCCATTTTAATTTTCCTCCTCTAAGCCTCTCTGCTTCACTGAGCCAAGCAGAGTGCAGAAGCAAGTTTGAGTAAGTCAGGAATGCATGAGTTTCAAAGAAACCCACTTATGACCTGAGAGCCATAAAGATCAGGGTGATGAATCCGGAGTAAACTACCTTCAAACCAAATAAACATGTTCTTCATTTGAAGATTATGCCAAGCTATAAATGTCACACAGTTCAATTGCAGTTAATTTACAGTTATTTCTAATGTCAAATTTTCTTGATAAGTGGGAGAAGCTCAGAGTATAAATTTGAAAATTCATTGTCCCAACTGTCAACCTCTTACCTGCTCCTCCAGACTTCCAGTGATCTGTTTTGGACTAGCAAAGGGCAGAACCTATCTATCACTTCCTATGATCAACAGTTACAGTATGTGCCTTTCTTATTTTCCTGGAAAATGCTAGATCACTGTGAAGTATGGCTTTAAAAGCATATTAAACTATATTGATAAAACCATAAACTAGCTGCAAGAAGAAGAAACTGAAATAAAAACACTTGTTTCAAATAACAATCTATAAACTGGACAATTTTCAGATCTCATTCATTACCCCTTCATTTCCCTATTCTAAAAGAGGACAGGAGTGGATGGAGTTAGTTAGGGCTCTGATGTGGGAACAGACAGGGAGGCTAGGAGAGTGTCTCTATACAGAACTATGGCTGGCATGGGGGGATTTGAGAGGCTCTGGGTTTATGAGCTTCCACACTCTGCCATCTCTCATGTCTTCCTCTCCTGACCACCAGAGCCCCCTTCACACACGCCCTCCCTCCCCCATTGATACACACACTCAGACCCTTTACACTCCCTGCCTTTAAAGATTCGCTGTAGCCTAACCATATAATATCAAGAATAAACCAAATTCCAGTGGCATACACATAGCTTCTGCATTCTCCTGGCAGTTCTACAAGAAGCAAGGGTTGCTCTCCCTTGATGACTTGCATAGTTTGAAATAAATAAAAGCTAAGGAACTGTGAGCATGGACACACTGTTCACAGGATTAGTATGCATGTGGCTGTTTATTCCCTTCAAGGCTAAACAGCTAAAGTCATTTCCTTCCAAACAAAGGTCTTTTAGGACATTTTATTCAGTGTTCAGAATTTAAACTCATGCCTTCTTTATGGGCCAGCTTGCTATCTCTGCTCTATTTAAGCTTCTTACCCTTACTCACATTTCCAAAAGAAGCAATTTCAAAACAAGAAACTGCATGTAAAGAGCTAGAATCAATTTCATTAAACCATTCCAACAGATAACTATTCCAAACATAAAAGTTGTACAATCATGTCTTTTAATAAAATGAATATTATATCATTTGGGATTCTTTTGTCAGCTGGGACTACCTTGATTCATAGGTTCTAATGTTAAAAACAAAATACTTATCTGATAGAAAAATTAACATATTATATTGAATTTTCATCTTAGTTGAAATACATTTAGATTTACAAGGCTATAAATTATCTAGCTATACTTCAGTAACATATTTTGGATTTATCTCTCTTCATAAACAATCCTTTTAGAACTATGTAGGCAAAGGGAAATGTAATATAGAACAACCTTGGAGAAACTTCCTTTCTTCTTTTAAGCACCATCCTAGAGTGAATTCCGTTCTCTTAACCTTATCCCTTCAACTCACTGTTCTTCCAGTGGACCCTGCCTGAGAGAGCTGTGCTGGTCAGAGCCCAGGGCATTGTCTCCCTCTACCCCACTGCTAATACCCAGCCAGTACCAAGTCACATCTATTTTACCTCCCAAATATCTTTCCTGCCCAGCCATAGCTCCATACCCTCATCTCCACTAGCAGATTTAAGACCAACATCCTCTCTCGTGTGGATTATATTACAACTCTCTAATTCTCTAATTAATTCTCCTGATCTCTGACTTGCTGGCTCTGATCCAATCTTCATAATGCCTGCAGAATGGGCATGTGAAATGAACTGAATCCATCACTCTACTGATTAAAACATCTTATTGGCTCCGGCTACTTCTAGAAAAAAAGCCCCTACTCCTCAACACACTGTTCAAAACCCATGTACAGATTTTTGTCTCTCCTTTATCTTGTTACTAGAGGCCCGGTGCACAAATTTGTGCACAGGTGGGGTCCCTTTGCCTGGCTGGCGATCGAGGCTTATCAGGGGGCTGGCTGACAGGAGGGTAGGATCACTGAAGGTTGTCTGGCTCGGGCGAGGGACTGCAGGAGGTTGACCAGCCAGTGGGGGTGGGTGGGTGGGAAGGGACCTCGGGAGGTTGGCTGGCCACCCCCCCCACCCCCAATCAGGGCTAATAGGAGGGCTGGGGGGAGGGACCATAGGAGGTTGGCTGTGGGAGCACATTGACCACCAGGGGGCAGCTCCTGCATTGAATGTCTGCCCCCTGGTAATCAGTGTGCATCATAGTGACTGGTCGACCAGTCATTCCAGTTATTCCAGTCGTTTGGTCTTAACCTTTTGCACTCGGATGTCAAGTGTGACTCGACACGGTTAGCATCGGTAGCAGCTTTTTTTATACTTTTTGACTGTATCAATAATTTGAAATATTAAAAAAAAACAAATAAGTTTGTATGAAAAGAAACTCCAGTTTTTTATTCTACTGCCGCGCTTTGTAAAATCTGGGGTATTTAAAAAATTAAATCCCGAGTAGAATAAAGGAATCGAGAAAACAGCAAGCGAGTGCAAAGGGTTAATGGTCACTTAGGCTTTTATCTACATAGATTCTGATTACATTGATCATTTTTGCAGTTCCTTGAATATAACTCATTTTTGAAAATACCTCTTTTACTCAAAATAGTAGTTCTGACATGCCCATTGTTCCAGATTTTGTGCTAGAAGTTGAGAAACAGTGGTGAACAAAGACAGTCTTTCTGACCCACCATGCATTCCTACAGTCCTGGGACTTCTCTCATTGCAGACCCCAACCTGCATTATAATTGACTGGTTGTTTGTCCATATCAGCACTGGAGTCTAAGCTCTATATTGGACGAGAGTGGGCTATGCTTATCTTGTTCACTCTTATGTTCTCTACTCCCAAGCAGGAAGCCTGGCAATAGCAGCGGTAACAGAGATTTTAAAAAATAATAAATTAACTGTTATTTACACCATAAATTAACCAGTTGCCTGTTAAAAGAAGGGTACTATAGTTTCATCAAAAACAAATAACTTGACTTCACTAAAGCAGAACCAATTTCCAAACAAAGTGTAATAGTATGTTTTTAGGAACTTGTTGAATCTTTGCAACAGTTCCTTCAAGAATAGACCCTAAGAGAAAGACTTGGGTACAGTTAGTTTATTTGAGGAGTAATCCAAGAAATTATAAGAGGGGAAGTAGGAAACAAACAAAAGAAGAGAGAGAGAATCCAATAAAGGGGTATTAATGAGTGGCTACTAGGGTGGGTAACTGGGGCTCAGATTACATCTGAGGAAGCACATAGGACATTCCTCAAACTGTGCCAGTGAGGAACAAAGATGCCAGGATTTCTGTCCTCTGGGGATGCCCTTGGAGCACTGCATTTTTTTCACTTCCAGGCTACCCTTCACTGGGACTGAGGGAAAATTCCAGGGCACTGAAGAAGTCCCTGGAAAGGAGATAGGGAGTTGGTAGTATTTGAGATGGGAAGCTTCTGCATATATGGAAACTGTACTCTGGGACTGCAGTAGTATCAGAGGGGTCAAGGGCAAACCGAAAGGCACCATCAGCATCTGCTACAGAACACCTTGGCACATCGCATTTAATAAAAATCTAGAAATCTGGGGTGCCTCCCACTTTTACTAATATTTGTTAGATCCACAGTTAGGCTTGGTCTAGAAAGCTAAGGAAAGATTATGAGCATCTACACAAGCTTACAAATTGTCAACAAAACAACCCAAGGATTGTGACAAAGGTCCCGATAATGCTTCCGGCAAGAGAATGATATTTCTTTAACTGTGTTCCAAGAAAAAGAAGAATTTCTAGTAAACTATGGTGAGAGAAAAACGCACTCCCACTCCATATAACTACCAAATCTTCCCTAAGCCCATAAATTAATAAATATGTATTTCCCCCCCAAAATATCATAGATATGCTTGAAGAAAAATTACATATTCAAATAAACAACCAGAATTAATTTCCTCATTTTTGAAAGTAATCAAAATGCTTTTTCATTTCTGATTATTATTATAGTAATCATCATAAATAAATATAATAGTGTGCTCACACAGAAGGAAATATTCTTGTATGTAAACCAATGCAATGCAAATAGAGATTTAAGACATTTGTGTGTAGAAATTAAACTTAAAAATACCAAAATACACAAAACATGAAGTTTTCCTATCCATTCCCTTCTCAAAGTTCACTAAAGTGATGGTAAAATAATGATGATAAATAAAAGCTCACAGGAGCAGAGACTGGGACCTGAGATTACAAAAAGTAAGAAAAAGGCAATCAATGTTTTCCTTAAACATATGGGAAGAGAGGTAAAAGAGTAAGGAACCCTGGCCAGTATTTCTGTGTTTAGAGTGTTGTCCTGTACCCTGAATGGTTGTGGCTTTGATTCCCTGTCAAGGGCACGTACCTGGGTTGTGGGTTTTATCCCAGCTGGGTCAGGGCATGTGTCGAAGGCAACCAATAGATATTTCTCTTACATCGATGTTTTTTATTTCTCTCTCTCCCTTCCTTCTTCCCTCCCTCTCTCCTTCCATCTTTCTCTTCCACTCTTTCTAAAATTAATGGGAAAATATCCTCCAGTGAGAATACCCCCCCCCCCCAAAAAAAAAAGTAAGGGAGAAAAAAGAAAATATAAGCAGAAAAGGTAACTACATAATAAGCTAGTGACTACTTTCAGAGAGCACTGGAGAAGATCCAGATGTGAGAAACCCGGCACCAGTGAACAAAGGGGCAAAGTTTGGGTCTAAAAACAGAGGGCTAGCCTGGCCAGAGTGGCTCAGGTGGTTGAGCATTGTCCTGTGCACTTAAAGTTGGTAGGTTGGATCCCCAGTCTGGGTGCATATAGGAGGCAACAGTTCTAGGTTTCTCTCTGACACTGATGTGTGTGTGTGTGTGTGTGTGTGTGTGTGTGTGTGTGTGTGTGTGCTTTTCTTTTTTTTCTCTCTCTCCTCCCTCTCTCTAAGCATGTGCATGGGTGAGGATTACAAACAAACAAACAAACAAACAAACAAATAAATAAAACCAGAGGGTTGGTTGAGAGTCTATATACAGAGCAGCTAAACTTCTTTATACTCTTGACTGCCTTACATTACCTGACCTCCTCCCCCCCTTAAATCTACAATGGCAGGAAATAGGGAATATTTATCTCTGGTAGGATTTGAAAGTCACCAGTTTGTAAGCATCAATATAATAACTGATTTAGGTGAGACTCATCAGCAGATGCTGAGGCTATAGGTTATAAAAAAAACTTCAAAGAATAAAAAAACAGAATATTTACACAATCTGAAAGTGTTATTTCTTGGATTCCTTAAAAATTATTGAAAGGAAAATAAGCCTAAAAAATAAAAAAAAAATATAAAGGATACCACCTTTATATCACAAACAATGAGACTAATAGATGACAAGTACCTCTTGATATAATGTATTGGGAAAATAAAATCATTTATAAATATTCTTATAAAATTTATAACCTGAATTTAATTTTGAGAAAATAAGATAAATCAAAATTGTAGACATTCCAAAAATAATGGGTTTTGACACTTTAAAATGTTGATTTCATTGAACACACAAAAAAAGATGAGGAAATTTATCTAGCTTACAGGAGAATAAAGAGACCTGACATCTAATGGTGAGGCATTGGATGGCGTATTAACAAAAACAAAAACAGAAAACATCTTTTGGACAGCTAGAGAAATAGAATTATGGACTATATGTTGGATGTTTTGTTGTATGAGTATCAAGTTTCTTAATTATGATAATGCTCTTGTTATATTAAAAATTCATTTTTAGAAGACATATTTTGTAGTATTTATGATGTATTAATATCTCCAGCTTCATGCTTAATTTCAGAAAGGTCTTAGCATATTAGCCTAATATGCTAAGTGTCCGACTGTTGGTTCGACCGTTAGACCAGTCACTATGATGCGCACTGACCACCAGGAGGCAGATGCTCCAACAGGTAGGTTAGCTTGTTGCTGGGGTCCAGACAATTGGGACTGGACAAGTCGGGATGGACATGCCCTGGATGAATCAGTGCACTGGGCCGGTTTTGGCCCGATACCTGAAGGCCAGGTCAAGGGACCCCACCAGTGCACAAATCCGTGCACCAGGGCCTTCAGTATATATATATATATATATATATATATATATATATATATATATAGACATGTAGTGTATATATATATGATATGCACATGCATGACAAGTGAACAGACAATACATGCTAAACTGGCAATTTATTGAGATTCAATGGGAAACTGCTCGGATTATATGTCATGATCACTGGGACTGAGAGACACAGGAAGGTCGAGTTCCTTCTAGAGAACCAGGGGAATTGTCACAGCAATATCAATGCTCCCCATTAGCCACTGGAGATGAGACTTTGGAGGCCAAAATAAAATATCAGTCTATATTTAATTCAATTACCAAAATGATTAGAGAATACTTAGTGAGGTACCCAGTCTTTAACCATTTGCACTCGCTTGCTTTTTTCTCGATTCCTTTATTCTACTCGGGATTTAATTTTTTAAATACCCCAGATTTTACAAAGCACGGCAGTAGAATAAAAGACTGGAGTTTCTTTTCATACAAACTTATTTATTTGGATTTTTTTATATTTCAAATTATTGATACATTCAATAACCGTCACTCTCGACATCCGAGTGCAAAAGGTTAAGAGATGATGAGTATGTGTTACACAACCTAATATGTAAGTGAGAACCTAACCTAGGAGTGAAAGATTGAAGTGAATTGGCTTCTAATTTTATGTACTTAAGAACTTCTCTCCATACTTGTGTAAATCATATGATCCTTTGAGGAAAAAACATTGTTAGACAGCCATGCTTTCTAGTTGTATTTCTGTCTCAATCTCCATCTAGTAGCAAAGCTTAGAAAACAAATATAGTTTAAAACAGAAAGATGAAAATTGGAAAAAAAAATTAGTTGATTTCTAACAAAATAAAATTGTTTCATTTTTTATTTTTGATAGCCTTTAATAGTCTCAGCAATTTACTAGTCAAATATTGGTTCTATTTCAGTTATCATTGTTGCAGAGCAAATTAATCCAAAACAGCAGGTAAAACTACCATTTTATTATGCTCATAATTTTTTTGGTCATGGATTCAGGAAAGGATTGGCTGGAAAGTTTTTGCCTGTGATTTCTCAAGAGGGTGAAATTAGATGTAAGTTGGGGTTGAAATTATCTTAAGGCTTGACTCGTCTGGCCATCCAAGATGGCTCAGTCCTAAGACTGACAGTTGATGCTGGTTGTTGGCTGGGAGCTCAATTGTACTGTTGGCCAGAGTGTTTATATATGTCCTCTCCTGCATGGCGGTCTCAGGGTAGTACTTTTTACATAGTGGCGTGCTCTTCCCGGAGACAAAAACCCATGAGAATCAGTAGAAGATACATGGCATTTACTGACCTTAACTTGAAAATTTCACATTACTTCTGCTAAATTCTATTAGTAAAAAGCACATCACTAAGGTTAACCCAGATTCAAGGAAAGGGAACATAGACTCTTCCTTTCCAATGGAGGAGTATTAAAGAATTAGCAATATGTTTCAAAACCACTATGTTTCAATTGTGGAGTTTTAAACACTTTTTATTAGAACTCATAGGCTTTTACTGGATGAACCAGAGCAGTTAAAAGTTGGATTACCTTTACATAATCAGATAACAACGTAAAGCTAAGTTCTGAGACTATCTCCATATATTAATAAATATTGAACAACCAAATAAATGGACAGATAGATAAATAAAAGGATGGATATAGATAAGAATGAGAGAAGAACTATTGGTCTGAATTCAAGAATAGTGTGTGGCTACTTCCAACTTTGACCATTATAGTGGGGTTGCAAATATCTTTTAGAGGGTGCTTATACTAACGGCACAGTTCATTCAGAAACAATTGCTAAATAGGATGAAACCAGAGTAGAGGGCAGGTTCTGACACAAAAACAATGCTTAATAGGTATAATAAGGAAATGAAGATTTACACAGGAGAAACTTCACTGGATCAACGCAGAAATCCATCTGTCTTGGCCAGCTGCTCAATTCTGCTACAGAATCAGTAACATGATGGCAGCTCCTGGCAGGAGACAGATTATCCTCTGAAAATGGGAATAAAAAAATTTGGCAGAGGAGAACAATTAGATGATTTATTCCATCCTACAAATTTGCAATCACACTACATGTGTTCTTTAGTTTTCTCAGCCAGGGAAATTACTGGGATACAGAACCAGACTGAGATAAGTACTAAGATAACGGGAGGTAATATGAGAAGTACTGCTCCACTTACTTAAAAATCTAAAGGCTACAACTGGGCTAGTCTTCCAGTTACAACATATGGCTTAGAGACATGATCCCTCATCATGAAAATGGAATAGAACTTGTCATCATGGACAGATTGTTAGGGGGGGAAAAATGATGGCAATGGGCATATTATGAGATAAGAACAGCTAGTACTGTTATGTTTGGAGTGCTCTAAAAGCTGCAGTAGCATTTGTTTTGCTCCCTGGATTGATTCCATCTGTCTAGTACTGCTGAGAATATTTTGACAGTGGGAATTCGTGAGATGAGGCAACCTCCACCATGTAGTGACATTTATTAGTCAGAATATCCATGACGGAAGGATGAAGGGTCTGAGATATTGGTTTAAGAGAACTGAACCCAAAGCATCATGAAGGTCACACTAATGGGATTTAAGTAGACCTTTGAGAGTGGAGACTTTGGTATCAATTGCTGGGGTTTGAGATTGAGGGGAGAATCTTTCTTTGGTTTTGACTCAACAGCAAGCTGTCGAGATAGCTGACAGGTGAGATAATTGTTAGCTCTCTGGTTCACTAATTAAAGGAGAGGGGGAGTAATAGGGACATTAATTTTGTTCACTCACCTGAATCTCCTTTGGAAAAGGGAATTCCTTTTGAATCTTAAAAGAGATCAATTCACTGCTTGACATGCACCCAGGTGAGTATAAAAAATATGCCTCCAGGCTGAGTGATATATGAATCAGATGTCAAGCTTCACATTGTAAAAGAGTGATATTACCCTTTAATTGCTCTGGGAGATAGAAAGTCCTCTAAAGCTGAGGCAGAAACCACTGAAGAAATGGCATCAAAAGGAATCATATTTTAAAACACGGGGGAGCAAAAGGGAAGACCAAAAGCTTCTCTACCCCATTCACCTTTGCATTGATGTGCTTTGTGTGTCCATTTCAACATTTCTAACACTTTCTTTTAAGTGAACCTGAATTCTTTTCTTTATTCTTAGGAGGCTTCCTGCAGATGTTCAGGATAAAACAACTTCATTGTTATCTCATCCCCAATTTGAGCTTAAATGTGGAGATTCCTTAAAGCAAAACTGCCCAGGTGTTCATCCAGACTCCAAAACTTATTAGCTACAGAACTCTGAGACTGTTTTCTCATGTACACAATGCAAATATTATGAAAGACTTTGTGGGGCTGTTGAGAGGATTAAAGGAGAAAGTCCTTGTACCCCAGTTAGCACACAGTGCCTGGCACATGGTTCAAGTTCAAGAAGTGTGAGCTACTATTATGTTTGTGCATAGGAAACGAGAGACCCTATTTCCATTAGGAATACTGTTCAAATACAGGTACAAGATGGGTTTGGTCAAAGACTGGATGGGAACAGGGTAAATTTGAATATGTCCTTTTCTGCCCACTCTCCTTCATGGTGCTCCCTTTTCCACACTAGGCTCGTATCCACCTCATAGACTTCAAGTGGAAAGAATTATTCCGGTATAGTTTCAATTTCTGCTCTGCACTGCCAGTTAGATTTTTTTTCTTGAAAACATAGCAAATACAGGGATTTATTAAATTGAGGGCTAAAAAATGGCAAAATGCATCTCCAAGCCAAGCTGTAAACTCTCTGTCCCTTGAGTGCAAAGCTTTTTCGTCTGTTCACAAGCATTTCAGAAAATACAATGAAACAAGATTTGTTTCCAATACTATATATGGTGAAAACGGAAAAAAAAGAAAATTAGGAACTTTAAAGGTGACCCCATAATTCTAAAAAGACCCATTTTTATTCTCACAGAGTAACAGCCTCACTCCCAGGTTACTGAGTGCGCAGTATTTGTTTTCTGTGGGCTGATGCCAACAGATGGCTTATTTTGAGTGGGAAGAAATATCATTAAGGAACAAAGAGAAATTAGGACTGAATAGGAAGTTAAATATGTTCTTGGGATTGCAACTGATGATCAAGGAGTTGCAAACCAGTGATTTGGAGCTTAATATTTTGCCTGCAGCCAATACCCCCTGTTTTAAGGAAACCTTAATATTATGAAGGCTTTTCTCAAATCATACAATTTATTTGTCTTTCTGTCTTGCCAGCGCCATTCCAAAACATCATAATTTGCCTAGAATCCTGAAATGCAAGATGAACAAATAATATTCATTTACTCCATGGGGAAAGCATCCTTTGATTGAATCATCTCCTTCCATCCCAGTCACTGTAACATGTGCTACATGTCAGAAAAGTGAAATTAAGTTGAGTCTACTTGAAAGCAAAGTATAAATTAGCTTCTAAATGAAAACGGTTAGAAGAAGCGCATTTTCATATGACAGCCAAACTCTATCAGCTCTTAAAGTACTCAAGGCCTCTCTGATGAATTCAGCATGAAAATGAGGGCAATATAAGCCCAGAATGTGACCCCACCACTGCTCAGTGGGCTAAGGAATTTCCCTGGAGGACTGAGGGTCTGTGGGTAGGCTGGAAGTCAAAGGGTAATGATATGCTTCCTCTAAAAACTGGTCTTTGCCATTGACTCTTTAAAGCATATACCTAACATTTTACCTAACAATACTAAAATATAATAAAAATAAAAATAATCAAGAGCAACCTAATGAAATATAGCTGCATCCCACATAAATGCTCACATGCCTGAAGAAGCTGATGAAGTAGAAGAGGATTTTGGAGCATCAGAGTTTGTCAAACCATGCAGCACTGTATTAATGTACTTATGACGAAATTCACACTAGGTTCTAGGACACAAGACTGACTCTATTCACAGATGAGGACAATGCCAGGAAATCTAATCTCAGATGATTTCTCTGCTGCTTAAAACAAATTAGTATTGCGCATACCTCCCTGGTATAATTCAGAGAATACATTGAAGATTGTAATCAACCCTCTTCAAAGTAGTTGTTAAATCAGTGAGAACCTATTCAAAACAGTTGGGGATAATTCTTGCTACTGGCTAAAGAGTTTATATTCTTTTTTTAAAATATTTTTGAGATAAGAGTTCTGGTTATTTCTTTTAGCTCAGTCTGTGGCTGAATGAGAATCACTGAGCATGTCTGTTATGCTGCTATTGTTGGCGGCGCAGTCAGTTACTAAAGCAAACCATGTGATTTCAGGGACAGAATTAATATTAGGGCAAAAAGTCTATTCCCCAGGATCTCGATGCTGTGAGGTGACCGGCCTCTAGAGCTGTGGTAGGCACAATGAAGTTCCCACTTCTTTGCTCACTCTGTATCTGTGACCTTTCCCACAGGCCTTTGCAGTACTCTCACACTGGGGGGAGGATGACTCCCCTGCCCTTGACTTTGTGCTCAAACATGTGACTTGCTTTGGACAATAAGATGTTCACAAATGATATGCAAGCAGAGTCTTTGGATCATTGGACTTTCTCAGCCGTATAATTCTGCCACAACCATGAGAGGAACATGCCCAGGCAGGCTGTACCCCAGAAGGAGAATGGAAGACAGGTGGAGCAGATCTAGTTGATGCAGCCAAGCCTAGCCTAGATCTACCAACAGCCATCTGACTCCCACAGGCACACAAGCAAACACATCTGAGACTTCGGAGCTACTCAGCTGGAACTGCTATCCTATAGATTCATAGGTCAAACAAGTGCTTACTGTTCTTAGCCACTTATTTTCAGAGGAGAGTGCTTATTGTTTTAAGCCACTGCTTAATATTATGGTGATAAAATACTAAGCTTTTTTTTAAAGTTTTAGATGTTTACCTGATGGAAACAATCTTTTTAGTTTTCATTCTCGGTAGTAGGATGCCCCATTATTCCACTGTCATGACTTGAAAGTCAAGGTATAAGCTTTCAATGGCTGTGGCACTGAGAACTTGAATGTCTGCCTGAAACACTATAATAGTAGCTAGATTTTATTGAGGGCCTATTACATGCCAAATACTCTTTGCAGTATACACTGTACCCTCAATATTAGCTACAACCTTATCAGTAGGTCATTATTAACTATTCTCTTTGAAAATATGAAAAAACTGATACTCAGAAAAGCAAAGTAACTTACACAGGGAACTAGAATGAATATATTTGAACCTGGGTTTAAGTGAATCAAACTAAAATTTAAACTCCTATGCCACACTTCCTCTAATCATTTTAAAACCCCAAATAAAGGATTTAGTATCAAGCAATATTGCATAATCAGTTTTACAAAGCTACAGAAAGGAGTGTAAGTTTCAGTCAGTTTTCAAGAGATCACAGATCCTAAGTCTATGCCTGTGCATTACAATGCAGAACAGAAACATCAACCCAGAGTCCATTCTGGAAGGAGCTGATCTTTGGCATTCGCCAGATCCTGCCCCTCTGCCAGCAGACAGTACATAGAAGAAAGAATCATTTGCTCTGATTTGAAGAGTTGTGCCACAAAGAAAATGGGCAAGACCCTCACATAAACCCCAGTCACAAGCCCTGAACACACAGAGTCGGTATTGTTCACTGAAGAATGATGGAGTTCCTAGTCAAGGGAAAGGCAAAGGTCAAGATCCCCATTTTTTAAGAAACCACTTGGCTATTTGATGAAGCTTACAATAGTAAATATTGTGAGAACCAGTGCTTCAGCGGAAAATGTGTTGAGGAGCAGATTTCAGAGAAGTCAAAATCAGTCAAGGGCCTAAAATGCTTTCAATCATTTTTAAAGCAACCCATCTTTGAAGGGCCATTGACGTCTCACCTCCTTCTAGAATCCTTCCTCGATTACATGGTCACCCCCA
The DNA here is from genome assembly GCF_951640355.1 of Cnephaeus nilssonii. Lineage (NCBI taxonomy): Eukaryota > Metazoa > Chordata > Mammalia > Chiroptera > Vespertilionidae > Cnephaeus > Cnephaeus nilssonii. The sequence continues at coordinate 20,159,161 of NC_137082.1, forward strand.
TTAGCCCCTCTTCACTCTAAATACCCATGGCAAGTGTGGCATCATCTCCTCCTCAGTCTTACTTTCTCAAATGGTTTCTTAGTTAGTCCATGCGAAGGCATAGTGCTCTCAGATGTCTAGTATTTGGTGATGATAAGTTTAACAATAATATTTACTATTCAATGAATTTGTCTATATGCCTACTCTCTTTACAATCATTAAGCTCACATTAACCTTAGTAAGCAGGTACTGTTATAATTCCCATGTTATAGAGAAGAAATGTAAGCTTACAAAGGTCACATAATTTGCTCAAAGCTACACAGCTAGAGTGTATTTGAGTGAGATTTGAATATAGCCAGCCTGACTCCAACAACCTTGGCTTTCAACTGGCTCACAGAAGACACTCTCTTATATGCTTTGTGCTTGTGTGTATAAATCCAAGGTGCAGGCACATTGGGAGGCACAGAACCAGACCTCATCTGCATAAAATGTCAGAGGTTTCCAACTATTACCTGATACTCTTGTTTAACAATAGAACTCATACCGGAAGAAAGGACCCAAGTTAAGCTCATTTGCTAGCAACACTTGGGCTTCTTAGCAAATATAATATCATGGAAGAAAGAGGAGAACATTACATAAAGGTCTATATACTACATGAAAATATGGGCTATAGATATTATTTTCAAAGCCTATGTCCAGAATATTTAATCAACAGCCATTCAGCAACTGTATATATTTAGCATCTACCATGTATGGGGTATTATGTTGGGCAATAACAAATTATATATGAAAAATAAGTATTTTCTCAGAATTGTTTGCCTTACAACCTATTAAACAGTAATATATTAAGGAATTTGGCTAAATATTCAGAGCTTTCTGAAGACAACTGTTAGGCAAAACCTCAATATCAGACAAGATGCTGCTTTGGGACATATGTCTATGTGTCAGTCATATGACAGAATAAAAATATTACAAACAAAATCAAAGACTCAGTTCTTTCCACCAAGTTTGGGCTGCTTATCCATTAATCAAAACTCATCACACAGATGCCAGGTTGTTGAAATTTATCTGGAAAGCTCTCCTATATTTGTATACTTGGCTCTTTCCTTTTGATTTTTCAAATTTCCACTTAATATCCAAATTTTTGCTCTTATGTTAGTATAATTTAAATAATTTTATATTAAATAAAGATAAATAATGAATTATACTAGGTAGTATACCCAAAGCCTGTCTTTTTAAGAAACAATGGTTTCTATGTTCCAGACTCACAATCCAGTTCTAGAAAAAAATCACCACCAGACACCTGTCAGAATGGCCATCATCAATAAATCAACAAACAAGTGTTGGTGAGGATGTGGATAAAAAGAAACCTTTGTGCACTGTGGGTGGGATTTTAAATTGGTGCAGCCACTGTGGAAAACAGAATGAAGATTCTTTAAACAATTAAAAATAAACTAAGCAATTCCATTTCTGCATATTTATCTGAAGAAATCCAAAAACTAATTTGAAAAGATATATGCACCCCTATGTTCATTGCAGCATTATTTCCAATAGCCAACATATTGAAGCAACCTCAGTGTACATCAATAAAGAAATGAATAAAGATGTGGTACATATATACAATGAGATTATTACTCAGCTATAAAAAAAGAATAAAATATTATTTGTGACAACATTGATGGACCTAAAGGGTATTACACTAAGTGAAATAAGTCAAAAGAGAAATACCAATATAATATGTGGACTCTAAGAAAACAACAATTTAATAAACAAACAAAACAGAAACAAACTCATAGTTACAGAGAAAAAATGGTGGTCACCAGATGTGAGAGGGTTTGGAGAGATGGGTGAATAAGGTAAAAGGAATTAAGAAATACAAATTACCAGTTATTAAAATAGTCACGGGAATGTAAAGCACAGCATAGGGAATATAGGCAATAACACTGTAATAACTGCGCATGATGTCAGATGAGTACCAGATTTATTGGAGTAATTATGTCATAGGGTATATAAATGTTTTACCACCATGTCATATACCTGACACTAATGTAATATTGTTTGTCAATTGTAATTGAAACATAAATTTAAAAAAGAAAAATATCATTACTTGAATATCCGCTTGGTATCTCAAGCTCAGTGTTAACTAATATAAATTAATAATTTATTTCCATAAAAATTGGACTATCTTCATGCATTCCCAATATCTATGGTAGCACCCTTTTACGGATTGCATTGTGTCCCCTAGAAAGTCATGCTAAAGTCCTAACTCTCAATACCTCAGAATGTGCCTTTATTTGGGGAAAATAAAGGCCATTGCAAATGTAATTAGTTAAGATAAAGTCATACCAAAATGGAGTATGTCTCTACTCCAATATGTCTATTGTCTTCATAAAAAGGGGAAATTGGACACAGAAATGCACACAAGGAGAATGTCATGTAAAGATTAAGATTAGGGTAATGCTTCTGCAAACCAAGGAACACCAAAGATTGCCAGCAAACTGCCAGAAGTTAGGAGAAAGACCTGAACCCTGCTGACACCTTGATTTTGAAACTTCTATCCTATGAGACCATACATTTCTGTTGGTTAAGCCTCCCAGTTTGTGGTACTTTGTTACGGCAAATTTAGCTAATATATGTCCCCATCAAACCAGTTAACCTGGAATTCTTCCTTATCCTATTCAGCATCCAAGTTTTAGATTTATGCTTTGCCTTTGGTTCAAGTGCTCATCATTCTATTTTAATGAGTCTCTTAATTGGGCATCCCCAGCATCAGAAGGATTCCTTGACTCATCACCCAATCAACCTCCCCACTATAGTCAGGGTCATCTTTCTAAACTGCAAACCTGGTCACATCACTCTTTTATTGAAAATCCTTGCATACTACAGGATGCAGATCTCATGACTTTTGGAAATCTTAACTCTTCAGCTTGGAATGCAAGCTGATCATGATTTGCTCTTGACCATGATTTGTTTAGACCATCATACAATTTCCCTGTATTCAAGTCATATTTCAGCTCATGTATCCAACCATTCCCAGGTATTTGACACAATCTAAGCACTCATGCTCTCTCCCATTCCAATATGTTTACATATTCTTCCCTATGTCCCCATGTGGAATTTCCTTTCAGCTATAACTCTCTTGTTATCACTTCATCTCTCCTACCTAAAGTATAGCATAGTGCTCACCTGGGAGTAATTTCTAAATAGGTGTTTATTGAGTGGATGTGTAAAATCAGAATTTCATCTTGTTAAAATACAAGCCATCTAATATGCTGGGAAACTCCTTGTTTAAACCAAGTCAGAGAAAATATCTCCATTCAAACCTTAGTTTATTCCAATTTACTCACATATTTAAATAATTTACTGAACAAAAATCATATGCAATTATTAGAATAGACACTGGAAAAGCAATACCAGAGTTGGTCTGTTTTAAAATTGCTGCACACTTGGCCCAAGTTTCATGTAATATTATAGAACTGGCAAGGCAAGCTTTTCTTAGATAATTCTGTATGCATTTGTGATATTAATGTACACCTGTGTCTTCCTACAGTCAGCTTAAGCCCCACATGCTCCTCCTTGTCACTGACTTGAATTTTCCTCATTTTAGAAAAAGCATTTGGCTCATACAATATACCATGGGTTTATCTGATTAGAGTTTCATGTTTCTAGATCTCTTGAGATTTTTGAAGTTAGCTGCAAAAAATATTTATCACTGTATTTGATGGTTACATGCATTCCTAAGCATTGTCTTAAAGGGAAAAATGCAAGTTATACATTTAGAAAAAAGAAGATAAAAAATGGAATAAACTATTCTAGTATGTATTTAAAAAACAAAACTGTAATATATATATGTGTGTGTGTGTGTGTATATATATATATATATATATATATATATATATATATATATATATATATTAGAGGCCTGGTGCACAGATTTGTGCAGGGAAGGGAGGTCCCTCAGCCTGGCCTACACCCTCTCACAATCCAGGACCCTGAGGTGAGGCCTGCCGTCTCCTCTCCCAGCCTGCGCTCGACCGTGGAGGCTGCGGGCAGGCCCCCTTGTCCCCCAGAGGACCCGGCCGTTCTGCGCCTGCTGCCCAGAGGCCCTCCATGGGGCCGGGGCAGAATGCTTGCCACAGTGACGAAGCAAGCATTCTGCCAGGTCGCTCACGCTCCCTGCCCTCAGCGGCCGCCTCTCCCCAGGACTGGGGGACTGGGTGCCGCCATCTTGTAGTTATGGGCACCACCATCTTTGTGATGGAGTGATGGTTAATTTGCATATTACCCTTTTATTAGATAGGATATTCTAGGGCATACAATTAGTACAAATAAGGCAATAGAATAGCAAATTTAAATTTAATCTATTGCCACTCAATAACAATACTCTATTATTCTTGTTCTTAAAACTATTTTGTTTACTTTATATTCAAATTACATTATCTATGAAATATATTTCTTCGCCAAAAAAATCAATAGCTTTTATTTATTAATTCAATATATGAACACTCTAAAGATCAAAGAAGATAGCAGCAGTTTCAAAAAGCTATACTCATATTTTTAAATAGGCCTCACTATCTTCTAATTGTTATAGACCAACATTTACAATCAAACAGAAACTCTGCACTGAACAGTAAAATTTCATTCCAAAGATTGTGACTGTGTCAGCTGATTCACCTGCACATCTAACAAGCATCTCAAATTCAATGTGTTCAAAATTGGGTTATCTACCTTTTTTTCTTGACTTGCTATTTTTTCCGGAGTCCTAAAATGGGGTTAATATAATCACCCCTTTTATAGTCACTGAACTAGAAATCTTATATTCCTTTCAAATTCCTTCTTTCTTTTACATCAATAATTTCTCAGTGGGTTCTGTTGATTCTACCACTTAAGTGCCTTTGGAATTCATTCCTACCTTTCCATTTTCCAAATACAGTCTTTTATTGCTTCAGCACCCTACATGTATATTGTAGGCACACAATAAATCTTTGGCAAGCGAGTAAGTGGACAATAAAATCAATAGTTTAGATATTTTTCTTCTTCATTTCCAGACAACTATAATAGTCTCCTGTATGAAATTGTGCTTATTAATCATCTACTCTTTAATTTGATCTCTAAACTTACTACTACAAGGGTTATTCTTCTAGAACACAGCCAACAATATCATTTCTTGCTCAAATAATTTGATGGCTGTTTTTTTTGTTTGTTTTTTCATGAAAAGCTAGGATGGCACTCTGGTAAGTGCTAGGGATATCTTGAACAAATAACGGTGTCTATGGTGGAAGATACTCATTAATCAAATAATTATTCTAAGAGAAAACTAAAAGATGCTTTGAAAGCATATGACAGTGTCATAATCCATCTAGGAGACTGGGCTGGGTTTCTAGGCATAAGAGTTGTAAGAGCTGCTATATGAAATATGAATGGAGCTTACCAGGCAAAGTAAAAGGACTTGCTCCTGGCCAGTGAGAAACACATGCAAAGATTGTGTGTAGAACAGAGCTTGGCCTTTGGGTATCTCAGAGGGTAGTGAGTTCAGAACTCAGAGACTAAGTGGTCAATAGTGCCTGTTGAGCTCAAGAGGATAAGCAGTAGTAAATTGTTTATTGTTTGTCAACCACCCTAAGAAAAATACATGAAGGATTATAAACAAGGGGTTATAGGATCACTTCCACTGGTTTCTTTTCACCAAATTCTATAAAAAACATTAAAAGAGAAAGTATACCTTAAAGTGGGTAGGATTGTATTAAATGTGCCCAGGAGCATTAAGAGTTCTTAGAGCATGAATAAAGGACAAGTTTCATTCCAAAAAAAATTTTTGATGGGCATAACTTATGGCTTAGTGGCTTCACTTTTGTTTCTGAATCTATGTTTATAACGGGCATTTTCAACATGCCAAAATGGTTACTGCATTCTTTATAACACCCTATTCTGCAAACCAAAGATAGCGGCACAATTAATACATGTGATGAATTCAAAAGCACCTTAGCTTTGTTTCTGACCTCACTTTTTAATCAACATGAAGTCCTTTTAGCATTTAGCTTTCTTCTTTCATGAATATTTCTAAAAACACCCAATCCCCGGGGCTCTTGGAATAATGGAATCCACCTTCCTTTGTTTTCATAGTTGAGAAATGATTGCCCCCACCTCAGTCTCTTCATTTGTGCCAAGAAGACAACCCATGTGGAAGTGATGACACAGATTTCACCATTTCTGCTTGCAGGCCTTTCAGCAAATAATGGAACCAGGGGTGACACATCTTTATCAACAACTGTCAGCTCAAAAACTGTTCTGTCTTTGGCAAATATAGTATTAACCTGTGTGTTTGCTGAGGCTGCTTGCTAGACTCAAGCCTCTGGAAGTCAGAAGTGCTGATGAGGGGGAACAGTGTCACATAGAGGGTGGCAAACTGCACGAACCCTGCTATTGTTGCAGTTTTATTGTTCTTGTAATTATAATAATAAATAAAATGCCAGGACCTTTGGTGTTCAGTATGATGCCTCAGATTACTTCCTCAATTTCAGCCCAGGCATTCCTACTCTTCTGGAGCTGTTTCTCACGCTTTACTTTTTGAGATGGCACACCTGTGTTATCCCACAAATGGCCAGATAATTACAAATCAGTGTTTTAAAGGGATGCTTTTCTTGTTTCCTGGTCGTTAATTTATGTCTCATTCATAATTACTCATTACAAACGTATTTGAAATACATAGATGAGCATTCAATCTGAAAAATTATCTAGGGAGATTGAAACCCCAGGGGCAGAAGACGTAAGATTTAAAAATAAAGCATGGCCTGCCTTGTCTGTTCACTTGCATAATCATCTATTTCTCCTGCTTACAGGTTCTTCATGGATGCAGTAAAGGTAGGGATTAAGTTGTGAGGGTCTCACTCCAATAATCTGGGAATCATCCTTTTTTTTTTTTTTAAATAGCTCTTTATTGATTTTCTGAGGATGTGCTTTTTATTGATTTTTTTTTTTTTTGAGAGAGAGGAAGGAAGAGAGAAAGAGAAACTGATGTGAGAGAGAAGCATAGATTTGTTGCCTCTTAAACATGCCCCAACTGAGGACAGAATTCAGGTATGTTCCCTGACAGGCAATTGTACTCTCAACCCTTTCTCAACCCTTTGGTGTACCTGAAGACACTCCAACCAACTGAGTCACACCAGCCAGGGAAACTCTCTAATTTTATAGTGTAAAACAGTGGTTCTCCATCACTTGGAGGGCTCATTAGAACACAATTTTCTGGCCCTGCCTCCTATTTTTTGATTTAGCAAGTCTGAGATAAACACTGAAGGTTTGCCCTAACCGGTTTGGCTCAGTGAATAGAGCGTCAGCCTGTGGACTAAAAGGTCCCAGGTTCGATTCTGGTCAAGGGCATGTACCTTGGTTGTGGGCACATCCCCAGTAGGAGGTGTGCAGGAGGCAGTTGATCGATATTGCTCTCTCATCGATGTTTCTAACTCTCTATCCCTCTCCCTTCCTCTCCGTAAAAAATCAATAAAATATATATTTTTTAAAAAGACTGAAGGTTTATATCTATACTAATAAAAGCCTAGGTGGTCCTTGCACTCTCGCACATGACATCATCACAAGATGGCCGCCACAAAGATGTTCACACACACAGTGGAGGCAGGGCCCGGTGGCCGCTTCGCATGGTGAGGCCTGTGCGGTCCCACGGCTCTGCACGTTGTGAAGGAGGCCAGCCCTGGCGTCTCTGCCACCTCAAGTGGAGGAGGCGGGTCCCAGCAGAGGAGGCAGGTCACAGCAGAGGAGGGCAGTTGGAAGTGATCGGGCCAGCAGGGGAGGGCAGTTAGGGGCAATTGGGCCAGCAGGGGAGCAGTTAGGGGGCGATCAGGCTGGCAGGCAGAAGCGGTTAGGGGCAATCAGGCAGGCAGGCAGGCGAATGGTTAGGAGCCAGCAGTCCTGGATTGTGAGAGGGATGTCCTGATCAGGCCTACACCAGCAGTTGGACATCCCCTGAGGGGTCCCAGATTGGAGAGGGTGCATGCCGGGTTGAGGGACACCCCCTCCCCCATGCACAAATTTTGTGCATCGGGCCTCTAGTTTCTAATAAGTTCCCAAAACTATATTTTGAGAACTGCTAGTGTAAGAATAAATAGACTTTACATTGTTCCCAGGAGCTACCAGAAACATAAATTATTCAAAATAATGGCATGGAAATATCTGGTTTTATAAAAAGTCAAAGAATGGTAAAATTTAGAGTTGGCAAGATACTTAAATCACAGAGATAATATACCGTGGAGAATGCTAATGATATAGCCATGGTCATAAACCAGTTGGTGATGGAGATGAGAATATAACATTCTGAATTCCCATGTCTTTGCTCTACCACTATCTGGGTAGCCTGGTCTGACATCAAATCTATTTAGTCACTAAAAATTATACCTTTGGTTAGGGCATTTATAGATTGAAAGTTGAACTGATTATGTAGTTGAATCTGGCAAACTTATATCAGCCTTCACACCTACTGTTCTGTTACAATTTATGAGAGTACCTTTTATTATAAAACGTCCAAGTTAAAAACAATAGGAATATATTACTTTTGTACAGGCAAGAAAGAAGCCTGTAAGGGAGGAAGAACATGATATATTTACATGAAAGAGCTGTTCTTTAGAAGAAAAAATGCAAATCCTATCAAGGATTAGGCTCCTTTTAAAATCAACCAATAGAATTGGGTCAATTCGGATATTTTTTAATGAATAACTCTTGAGTTTATTAAATGCAATAGGCTTTAATGTGTTTGTTTTCTTCTACCAATTAATTTGCACATAGAGAGAGAGTTTTGGCCATATTTTTTTTTCAGAGTGATTTAAAAAAAAATAATTTGAATTACTACATTTTGAAGGATTTGGGTCTACAGGCAGCAAGCACATGGCCCTAAAGCTCAGGGTCCCATCTCAGGGAGCATTTCAAGGTTGATGAGGTCATGTTTATGCAGTCAGAATGGAATCATGCAAAATCCATCTAAATTTTTTGGTTCTATTGACCTGAGTTTGAATGCTGTCAATTACTCTATAACCTTTGGAAAATCGATGAACTGCTTCTTACCCTCAAGGTTATCCTGTGTGCAACCGGAAAAATATAACTCCCATATAACAGGCAGTGCCAGAGCTCAAAAGTAGCTTGGGAAAGATTTCATCCCTCCATAATTTCCATCAGATCCTGTCCTCCCACAGTGCCTCTCACATCAAGGTACCACAATCAAACAATCTGAATAGAAATTGTGAACTTGAAGTGCAAAAGTAGCTTCCAGATATGTCTTCTACTCAATTCCTCTCCCAATCAGTTTTGCAGGCAAGTTCCTTTCCTACCCCTCAACCACAATGTCACTTCCAACCCCCTTCTATAGCAGTAATTCCAGGGCTTCCATAGTTCACAGTGTGACTGTGATAAAACATGCTCTAATCTGCAAAGTATCTGTCACGTACTCCCTTTTCTCCCTTTACCAATTAATTTCCTCTGTGCTAGACACATAGCTGTACTAGGACTGAGTTTCTTCTCTAGGGGAAAAAGAGTAGCATGAATTATATATAAGGTTATTTTTGTTTTTATTTTTTATTAAAAATAACTTTAAAGTATCAAAACTGCACTTAGAGTATACAAAAGCAATACAAACGGGGAAAATTGAAGGTGGCTGCAATTCTATATAATAAAAGGCTAATATGCAAATAGACCAAACAACAGAATGACCAGTCGCTATGATGCACACTGACCACCAGGGGGCAGGCGCTCAATGCAGGAGCTGCCCCATGGTGGTCAGTTCACTCCCACAGCGAGAGCGCTACTCAGCCGGAAGCCAGGCTCATGGCTGGCGAGTACATCAGGGATGGCGGAAACCTCTCCTGCCTTCGCTTCAGCGCTAAGCCATCAGATATCCCCTGAGGGCTCCCGTACTGCAAGAGGGTGCATGGTTGGGCTGAGGGACCCCCCACCTCTCCCAAGTGCATGAATTTCATGCACCGGGCCTCTAGTATGTTTATATATTGCAGTAGAAAGCATCTATCTCATGTATCATTGTCTTTATGCCTAACATTATTATGATCTATGTACTACATTTCTTTTTACCTTCTACAGTTTCCTTAAAAATTGAATCTACAATTTAGCCACCAAAATTGTCCTTCCCAAGAAAAGTACCATTTTAGCCTACCCTTAATCTTTTAGAATTAGCTTCAAAATCCTTAGGAAGAAATGCTGACTTCATTTAAAGGGCACACCCAGCATCATAATGTGAATATTGGTGAGAGGTTTCCTTTGGATTTAATTCTAAATTATTGCTTTGCATGAATGATATCATTATATTCAAAGGTGAAACTTTCATCATTTGAATAAAGAAGAGTGAAGACATCAAAGTGGCAGAGTTTTAAAAAACAAGTAAACAAAAATTTGTTGGCCAAGAACAGGCTTCCTGAGTGCCATGGATACAAAATTATTGTCCAGGAACTTAAAGCTGAAATCATGGGCTACTATAACTTCAAGTCTGGAAATGACCTCAGATATCAATCTTTCAACCCCCTTTCATTAACATATGAGAACAGAGAACCTTAGGAGGGGTCAGGTGCCTGCCCAGCCCAGAGAGTTCATAAGAAGGAAGCCAGGACTAGAATTAAGATTTCCCAAGATGCAGGCCTATGTACTTGTGTTTTTTGTTTGTTTGTTTTTCCCTTAAGAGGCTGATTTTAGAAGGTGATAAGTTTAATATAATGTAGTGTGTTTAATATAAGGTAGTGTGTTTGTGGCTTTCTGCTTTTATTTTTCATTGAGCATGTGTCACACTTAGGAGAAAAATGTAATCAATGAGTTAAAATAAAATTAAGTTATTTTATATGGTTGAATACTTTTTTTAAAAAAATCTCACTTTGCTATCTCCCTCAGAGATGGTGGCAAGTTTGTTTTTTCAACATATTAAACAGATAGCAAAAACTTGCAAAATATTTTGTCTTACTCATAAGACTTGGAAAGTTAAAAGGACATAGAAATAAAATTAACAAAAATACTGAACAAATCAACACTTTACATGTTATGGTTTCTTAGGGTTACCAAATTTAGCAAAAAAAAATATAGGATGTCCCATTAAATTCAAATTTAAGGTGAACAATTATTTTAATATGTCTCATGTAATATTTGAGGTATACTTATACAAAATAATTATTTGTTGTTTATCTGACATTTAAATTTAACTGCAAATCCTGTGTTATTTTCTGGTGTATCTATATATGCTGACTTTAAAATATTTAATTAAAATGTCACATGGTGGTAAACTAATACTAATTTAATACATATACCAAGTTCTTACTATACCAAATTAATTCTCTCAAGTATGTTATGAGAAAAAAACAAAAGCATTTAATATTTAATGAATATCTGTTGTGGTGATTTATTTCTAAGGAATACAATGAAATAGTAATTTGTAAAAGACACATTGATTTTATTTATGCATTCATATAATACACTCCATATAATACAAGGCAAACCAACCACAAAAATAATAGACTCCTCCCTATTATAGAATATAATTAATTGATCTTTTGCATGTAACCAATATTTATTTAAATTGATAACTCTTTGGTAAATAATTGTTTTGCTAAATTTTATTACTGTGGTAGACAGAGAGATATAGGAGACTTAAAAAGAAAGAATAAAAAGAAAAGAGAAAGAATATTAATAAAGAAGAATTGTGTTGGACACTCACTAAAGTCAGGTCTATGAGTCAATATTTTCTCCAATCTAGATTTTGTTGTGATTCTTCAAAGATATTACAATGTGTCAACTCAATATCAATAATATGCAGAACTAAAAGGATGCATGATATTGCTTTTTAGCTGTTTTTCTTTTATATTTTAACCATTCACATGTTTATACACCAAATTTTTTTTTCCTCTTAAGATTTAACAGCTGTTGAATCTTAGAGGTTACACAGGTGTTCATTGTTCTATTCTTTCAGTTTTTCTCTATGTTTGAAGATTTTAATAAGTTTTGGGAGAAGAAAAATGGAAAAAAAGAAAAATAATTAACAGCTATACAATCATTTAAATTGTTCTAAGTATAGAAAAATATGATGGGATCTAAAATATGTCATTTCTAGTTTCTTATTTAAAACACTAAAATTATTTTAATATTTCTACCTGGATATAGTCAACAGATACATTTATTGGTTTTCCTTTGGATATATCTTTGCCACTTTTGTCAATAAATGGTAATGCACTTGTTATATTTTAATTCTCAATATTCAAAATATGTTTTAATTAATATTTGAACAACTAGTATTAACAAGTTGCATGAAACCAGGTTTTTTTACCTTTAGATAAATCCCCTGGAACAGTGGTCGGCAAACTCATTAGTCAACAGAGCCAATTATCAACAGTACAACGATTGAAATTTCTTTTGAGAGCCAAATTTTTTAAACTTAAACTTCTTCTAATGCCACTTCTTCAAAATAGACTCACCCAGGCCATGGTATTTTGTGGAAGAGCCACACTCAAGGGGCCAAAGAGCCGCATGTGGCTCGCGAGCCGCAGTTTGCCAACCACGGCCCTAGAACAACCAAAACATTAAAAAAAATCTGCTTTATTAAAATGTATCTAAGGATAAGAATAAATAAGAAAAAAAAGAAAAGAGAAAGAATATTAATAAAGAAGGATTGTGTTGGACACTCACTAAAGTCAGGTCTATGAGTCAATATTTAAATAATCTAATAAATAGTATTGTCTTATTCTGTTTGGGCTGCTCTAACAAATACACTGTAGACTGGTGGTCTACCACAAACTGGACTTAAAACATAAGAAACCTATTTTTCACAGGTGGTGAGGATGGAAGTCTAAGATCATAGTGCCAGCATGGTTGGCTTCTGGCAAGAGTCCTCTTCTAGATAGAAGACTGCTGACTTCCTGTCGTATCCTCAAATGTCAGAGAAATGGCAAGAGGGCTCATTGGAGTTTCTTTTATAAGGGCACGAATCCTATTCAAGACTGACACACCATGAATCACTCCCAAAGGCCCTGTTTCTAATATCTTCACATTGGGGATTAAAATTTCAACACATGGATTTGGGGAGCAGGGGTGTGGAGCGCAAACATTCAGTCTATCACTTTCATGCCAAATAAAATTTTTCTTCAACAAATATATATCCTGAGAGCCAACCTGGCTAATCTTGCTTCTGACATGAGCTTCCATTTCCCCACCCTGAGCATTAGTACCATTTTCACATCTGCCAAGAAAGTAGAGAATAGCTAATTCCACATATGACCAAGGAAGGGCTAAACTATGGCGACTAACAGGTAAAGAATTAAGCTTTTCAGGTCCAGGAATCAAAGGTTTATTACCAGTTACTTCAGCTTTTTTTTTTTCTCTTCAAATACAAGCTTTACTTACCATCCCCTTTCCATTTCTATGCTAATAAATTTTCCATATCCTCCCTTGAATTTTTTCTACTGCTGATCATTATTATTGATCTTCATTCCTCTCAAAATACACATTCTTGCCCTATTTCTTTGCCATCTCTTCAACAGTGTTTTGTCCACTCTCCACTGTATTTTCCCCTTTCTTCTCCCATCTTCTAAACTTAAATGTCATTTCCTAAATTTCAAAATAATTAGTCAAAGGGGGAAATTAGTCATGATGGGAGCTTTTAACTTTATAGTGTCAACCACCTGATTTGCTTGATTTATATTATGAAAAGGTAGTAACATAGATATAAGTATTAAAGTTAAAAATATAGTTTAAGAAATAATTATTTTTTTCCAATTCATTTAAAATCCCCAAAATTTGCTTTATTATATATTTTTTTCCTTTCCTCTTTTTTTGGGGGGAGAGAGTGGAGGGGTCAGGAAATTGTATTTACAGTTGTTGAGTTCTGTCTTATTTAAAAGAAACACTGTCTAACATCCATCCTTAGAAGAGTAAAATAATTAAAATTAAAAATTACTTATAATCCTACTTCCCAGAAATAGCTACTATTAACACTTTACACACACACACACACACACACACACACACACACACCTATGCATACAAGTACACCATATATTACAATTTAAAAGAGAATGCTACAAGAATTGCCTCTCTCTCCTATTCTCTCAAGTTGGAAAATGGACATGTCTACTTCCACTACTTCCAGATCTTCTCCCATTGGGTTGAGAATAATAATCTGAAAATTGCAGATTTATAAGATGGGGGGGAGCCTGAATCTCTAAATCATCACATAGAGCAGAGCCATCCTACTGACCTTGACCTGAATGATTCATTGGAGATAATTAAACTCCCATCATAATTAAATTATAGTGTTTGGGACTTTTTGTTAGAGCAACCCTACCCAACACATTCCCTAAATGGCCAAAACGTATGATTTTGAAACATTCTGGGAATTCAGAGAAGAGAAAATGACATATTGGCTGGAGTCTTCAGGAAAAAAAAAAGACATTTAAACAAGATAAAAATGATAAAGTTTCAAGTTCAAGATGGCAGCTGAGCGTGGGCATTTGCCACCCCTCCTTCAGGAAACCACAATAAAAAGGCCACACAGGAATACAAAGGGCACAATTTCTGGATGACAAAAAGCAAATAGAAAAGTGTGGTCAGAAGTTGAGGGCAAAAAGACATATATAGTCCAGGAGAGGTGCCAGAGGGAGCCACAGGAGACATGGCAGCCAACCTTCCTGGCAGAACTCTGGAGGATTTTGTGCATCAGGGTTTTCTCAACTTCAACACTATTGACATTTGGAGCCAGATAATTATTTTTTGTGAGGGGCAGTCCTATATATTGTAGTATGCTGCTAACACTAACCATGTCTCCAGCCCCAACGTTAAAAAATGTCTCCTGCCTTGGATAAATGCTCCCTGGTTGAGTGTATTTGTCATACATTATTCATGCTAAAAATATTTACTGAACACTTAATGTTTGCCAGGAACTGTTCTAGGTACTGCAATATGAAAGTGCACTAAATAATCAAAAATCTTTGTCTTATAATACTTGCTAGTGGGACTAGGTAGGCAACTAACAAACTGAGTAAAGAATATAATTTTTCAAATGTTGACAGTGCATTGGAGAGAATAGAGGAAATAGGGAGAGGGAAAGCATAACTTTCCAGAACAGCTGTGCCAGTTGCCTTTCAAATCCTTTCCCTAAATTTATATGTGGGAAATATCAAGTGCCCATTTTTTGTCTCTTAAAATACCACTGGAGAGATATTTGCTATACAATTGGAATGGACTTCAGGAAAGAATTGCAGAAGATGTAATAATGGACTTTAGACCATTCTGAAGCCATATTTGGTGAAACTCAAAGATGGGGATGGGCAATGGACAGCCACTGAAGGTTAACAAGAAGAAGAGTGAGGGTGGTGCTGAAAAATGTTTCAGGGAGAAAAATGACTGCAAAAACTCAGGAATCAGGGAAGGAGTCTGGCTTCAGATGGTTGAATGGATTTACTGAATCCATTGGCTGAAGCAGTAAATGTATAAACCTTATCTCATTTTCTCCATCAAACTTTCAGCAATGAGGCTTTACAAGGCTCCGTGAAATGAAATTTCCTTTTAGAGAGTTTCTTATTTCATGCAATTGCATTACAATGCTGAGTCGACAGATAGTTGAATACTATTAACTAAGCTTTACCATTATTATTTCAGAAATATGAATGAGGAGCCTTTTACTGGAAAAAAATCTTGAGTTAAAAATTCACTCTTAAGATTCATGGAGACCAAAACACTTAGAAAAATTTACTTATATCTAGTGAGCTCTTTTTATTTTCTCTGATGAACACATGTTGTCACTTGTACAGTCCTAACAGCTTGCAGCTACAAGTTCAGTCAATGGAGTTCAGAGGAGAAGAAGGGGTGGAAATCTGAGATAGTAGGTTTTTTTCTCCTTACTTAAAAGTTTTATTTTTGCATAGCATTTGGCATTCTCTCAACACAACCATTACCAAAATAACAATCATATATTTTTTTTATTTTGAACATGTGGTAAAATATGCAAAATTATAAAACAGAGAATGAATGACTGCCTATGCATGTTGATTATTTGAGGTTACCTAAGTTTCCTTACTACATAGAGACTCTCTTTTGTTTGTTATCTGAGGAGGTCACTTTGATGGAGGTTTGGTCTGGATGTATATACTTGTAAGGGAGGAAATGAGCATTCTCCTTTGAAAGCCAGAACAAACAAGCCAGTCTTGCCAAGTAAAAAAAAAAAAAAAAAAAAAAAAAAAAGTCAATTACCATAGGCAGAGCCACATACTTTCAGTATGGTTTAGCAATTTCTGACTATGTGGCTTTCTTTCTAACTAAGTCAAGTTGATAGATACAACTTCTGCATCTTAAGATAAAACTAGAGGCCTAGTGAATGAATTCATGCACTGGTGGGGTCCCTCGGCCTGGCCTGAACCCTCTTGCAATCTGGGACCCCTTTGGGAATTTTGGAGAGCCGATTTTATCCCAATCCCAGCAGGCCAAGCCAAGGGACCCCATGGGTGCACGAATCCATGTACTGGGCCTCTAGTCCTAATATATAAAAACCCTGGGTCATAACGTCCAGTAACCACAAGGCTCGACCAACCAGAAGTCAGTCCTGCAACCCAGCACTGACTGCTTCTGCTGCAGGAACGGTGCCCCCAGCACTGACTGCTGAGGGGGCTGTGAATCAGGGCCAGAGAGAGGCCTGAAAAGAGAAGCAGGGACTGATCCGTTGCCTCTGTGGCAGCTTTTGATCAGCACTTGCCTCTCTCTTTCTCTCCCAGTCTGGCCAGCAACTGTGCCTCCATTTCTCTCCAGGCCTCCACTGGGGCTGCTGATCAGCCCCGCCTTTCTAATCAGGCCCCAATAATAGGCCCCGAGATGCTGACTGGCATAGAAACCGACCAATCAGAACCAAACCTGGGTCAACTGTGAGGAGCCAATGGCTGCCTAGGAGGCGGAGCTTTTGACGCTGACTGGCATAGAAACTGACCAATCAGAACCAAAGCTGGGTCAACTGTGAGGAGACAATGGCTGCCTAGGAGGCGGAGCTTTTGACGCTGACTGGCATAGAAACCGACCAATCAGAACAAAATTGGCCAGCAAAGGAGGGCAGTTGGGGGTGAGATCAGGCTGGCAGGGGAGGGAAGTTGGGGGCAAGATCAGGCCAGTAGGGGAGGGCAGTTAGGGGCAAGATAAGACTGGCAGGGGAGGGCAGTTAGGGGCGATCAGGCAGGCAAGCAGAGGCAGTTAGCGCCAATCAGGCAGGCAGGCAGAGGGGTTAGGGGCAATCAGGCAGGCAGACAGGTGAGCGGTTAGAAGCCAGTGGTCCCAGATTGCGAGAGGGATGTGTGACTTCTGGTTTAGGCCCGATCCCACAGGGATCGAGCCTAACTGGCAATCAGACATCCCCCAAGGGGTCCCAGATTGGAGAGGGTGCAGGCTGGGCTGAGGGAATCCCCCGCCCTCTGTGCACAAATTTCATACACCAGGCCACTAATATGCATATAAGATCTTTGCTTAATCTCTTCCCACCATCCCCCCTCCCCGCTTCCCTTTGAGATTCATCAGTCTGTTCCATGTTGCCATGCCTGTGCATTGTCTTCCCCTTGTTGGTCAGTTTGTTTCATAGCTACCAGCCGAACAGTTGAATGGGAAATGGTTGGTTAGGCTTTTATATATATAGATTAGTTAAAAGTTATTGACCCACTGTTTCTCAGGTTTGCCAGCCAAGTCAGAACACTATAATTCTATAAACATATATGATCATTCTTGCTTCTTTGCTCATACTGCACTCCAGCCCTCTTCTCTCCCTACCCCAATTTTAATGGCCTCCCTTCTACTCCCACTTATTCAAACCTTTCATTATATCAGTTTTCCTCACCTCCATAAAGCCGTTCTTGAAAAATTTAGCCCAAAATAGTCTCTTCATTTACCAAATATCTAGAGGACTTATGTTATGTCTCCACTACTTGGGACAGTGCCAAATTATATGCCATCTCGTCATTGTCATATAATTGTTTCATGAGATTAGATATGATTAGGTCCAACTCGCTTTGTCTAGCATATGGTCAGGGAATAAGAGATATGATTTTTAGTATCTACCTCAGCATCTGATATGCATGTTAAAGAAATATCTCTAGAGTGCCCTAGGACTGACACTCAAATAAGGACAGACCCAAAATCACAGTCCTAGCCTTTGTGGAGTTCATACTAAGGCATACATCCTTCTTATTTTAAAATGTATTTTTCATTTTTGAACATTAAAAACTCTATTCAATCAGTCCCTTGTTTCACTTTTCATCATTACTCATTAACTTGGCACAAATATTTTTCTCCTTAGGTTGAGTGTGAAGTTCGCTCAGGGCAACCAGATGTTGAATAGAGATTGCTGAGTGGTCCTAACCCAACTATAAGTAGTTTTCTGGTTCTAGATCCCCATGTGAGCAAGGGAGATTTAAGTTTATGTAAAATGAGACTAAATGGTCATGGCACAAATAAGGACAATAAAAGAATGATTAGCCTAGCCAAGCTGCCTTTTAATATGATCTGCATATCACTGACTCCTTACAAGAGTGTTGTCATGTGAAGTTTTACTGGCTAGTTACTATTGATAGTAGCAGGAACACTTTAATGCTAAATGCACAACATACAAGTTGGGTTGACCTCATTCATGCTGACAGTTCTTCATTCGATTGCTTTGGGTGCATTACTGTAAATAAAATGGAAACCAGGTTGGTCGATAATCACACCATAACCCCTCATAAGCCTGTAAAGAATGGGGATTATGTATTTTAAATATGTCATCTTTCTTAATGTGAATGATATTTTGCCCATCCTGGACACTGTTGTAAAGGAAAATTATACTACCTAAAGCAGAGATTTATCTAATAGTTGTTGGCTACCCACTCTGTGCCAGGAACTCTGCTAGGTGAAAGAGATAAAATGATAATCATGAACATGATCTTATACCACTTAGTAGGATTCTAGTGGAGAGTAAGCATCCACTTCCCAATCAAATATCCAATTGTAACTATGATGAACGGTCTGAAGGAAAAGTGCAGGAGGTAACAGGAGTTCCTTCTCCCTAGTGACCAAACACTTCATCTTCAAGAGCTGACTGTATGGCACCTGGAAATGACTCAACACTGAGATATTTGTGGACTAATGGAAAAACTTAAACAACGCGAAAAAGCTCAAGCCACTGAGGCAATCATAACAGCTACATGGCCAGGATCAGAACATATTATGACAGACACTTAAGGGCAAGAAGTAAATCTTAGTCTAGCTATCTGGTCCAATAGAGCTGATCAGAACTGTTTACAGGGTATGTTGCTAGAAAGATAACCATACTGGAATATATTTGAGACCAAAACACATCTCCTAGAGTTGTGAGCAAGTCCTGCTCACAACTGAATGAAGTGGTGCAAAGTTGGGGCATAGTTCAAGGAACTTTGGTGTGTACAATCAAGGGAAAAGCCAGAGGACGAGGAAATAAGCCAGAATACAAGAGGGGAATCTGGGAAGGAGTCTGGCTTCAGATGGTTAAATGGATTTACTGTATCCATTGGCTGAAGCAGTAAATATATAAACCTTATCTCATTTTATTTTTAACTCATTTTCTCCATTAAACTTTCAGCAATGATACTTTATAAGGCTCCGTGAAATGAACTTTCCATTCAGAGAGTTTCTTATTTCATACAACTGCATTACAATGCTGAATTGGCAGATATTTGAATACTATTAATTTTTACTATTATTATTGCAGAGAAATGAATAAGGAGGCTTTTACTTAAATAAAATCTTGAGTTAAAAATTCACACTTAAGACCCATGGAGACCAAAAGACTTAGTAATATTTATTTATATCTAGTGAGATCTTTTTATTTTCTCTGATGAACACATGACCTAGGCTGCAAGAATCCAAGAATCTAGGGCTATATTGTTTTCAATAGAACTTTCTGCAATGTTGTTATATTCTGCTCTGTCTAATATGGTCACCATTAGCCACATGTGTTTATTGAGTGTTTGAAATATGTTTGGTTAAGTGTGAAGCCTGAAACACCATTCACAAAGAATGTATGCGTCCCTATGTTCATAGCAGTGTTATTTACAATAGCTAATTTATGGGAACAGCCCAAGTGCCCATCAGTAGATGTATGTATAAAAGAGCTGTGGTACATTTACACAATGGAATACTATGCAGCCATAAAAAAGAAAGATCTCTTACCCTTTGCAACAGCATGCAGGAATCTGGAGAGTATAATGCTTAGTGAAATAAGCCAGTCAAAGAAAGGCAAATATCACATGATCTCACTTGTAAGTGATGAACAAATAGGTCCAAAGGCATGAAAACATGGAACAGACTGATATATCTCAGAGTGTGTGTGTGAGAATTAACCAAAGAACTTATATGCAAATATGCACAACCAATGGACACAGACAATAGTGTGGTAAAGGCCTGGGGTGGGGCAAGAGCTGGGAGGAGGTGGGTAAAGTTAGGGGGTGGGTGTGGGGGACAGCTTTAATATTATCAACAATAAAATAAAAATAAAGAAATGTTAATTTTATTTAATTAATTTTAATAGTCAAATGTAGCTAATGCCTACCATATTGTACAGTGCAAAGATATAACCCATCTTGAATAGACAGCATTTAGAGCTATAACTGGGAATTACATAATAAATGTCTTTCTTTAGACAATTCCTCTGCCCTGAGGTTTCCCATAGGTACTAACTCCCCTTATGCCTTAAAGAAAGAACAAGAAACAAAACCCCTTGTAGGTGACTCAACATTCACCTAGAATAGAGATTATCATGAAATGACATTCCAGGAACCATATCTGGCCCATAGGTGTGTTTGTGTTGGTTTACACTATATTTTTTAAAGTTTTGAAATTAGCTTTTAAGATTTGTAAATTGATCCCCCCCCAAAAAAAAAAAATCTCAATGTCTGTCTTCTTCAGAAAAAAAATAGACATTGAGGCCAAGTTGGCTAATACTTCCTGGTAGTCAGTATCTGGAGCTGAGCCAAAGAGATGCTTGAGGTTTAGTAAAAACACTGTGCAGCCTACTTCACTCACTCTCCTGGCTTTTCTTGGCCCTTGGAATGGCTGGAGTTTGAGAATCCTGATCTACAAACCTTCCCCAGGCAGAAGCATCAAATCTGAGATCCTGATAAGCCTGGTGATTTTACCTCTGTTACTCTCATGTTTAATACTTAGCAAAGAAAGGAAAAAGCTCAATACAAACTCCTTCTATTCAAGTTAGTATCTATTCACTCTTCTTCAAAATTAAATAGGTATGTGCACATATACAGAAGATGTCAACGTTATTGTATCATTCTGAATGTGAGCCAAGGCCAAGGCTACTGGTTTTAGAACATACAGAAGTGACATTTACCAGCTTGAACATGCTACTTAGCCATGCCTCAGTTTCTAGGTTTGTAAAATGTTGAGACATAAATAACTTGGAATAGGGCCTGGCACATTGCAAAGGCTCAGTACCTGCTAGCTACTGTTATTCTACAGTTAGATTGAATGTTAGTTATGAGTATGACCTCCACGAAGAAAGAATAAAGATAATCTTATCCACAGTATAACAGGTTTTCACTTGCCAATTGATTCTAAACCACAGCAGAGACCTGAGTTGTTTTGTATATGTTAAGTGAACAATCCTGAGAACAGTTATTAATGACTCACCAAAAACTCCCCGATTCTCCACTGTGCTAAAGACTGCAGCACAGCCTGGGAGAGCTTCTGAATAGTACATTCCCAAATGCCATGCATGCACAACTTCTCTTCCTGCTGGTGCCCAATACCCTGAGAAAACAGCTCTCCCTGAACAAAGAAAGACAGCAGTCAACTGTGCCCCAAATTAGTCCTTTGTCTGCCCCAGACATGTCTCTTCCAACTGCATTCTTGAGCCACTGAACCTGACTGCAAATTCAGAATGAGACATAAAATGTCTAAAACTCAGATGGTTCAAAATTCAGCTTTTCTTTGCAGATTTACTTTTGAAAAGTACATTTTGAACTTGACCCAAATTATCTGTCATCACTCATGTGATGAACCATATCCTTCCCATGGCAAAATCTTGCTTTTCTCTGAATAAATTTAGCTTTTAATACATATGAAGTGAGGCTGTTCTTTAAGAATCCTTCAAAGGATGCTTAAGGCCAACCCAGAGGTCACTATAGATGGTCCGTTTTTATTATGGCTCTCACCCAAATAAATTGCCGTCTGGGTGGGAAGAATATCAGTCCTGTTTATTGCCTGCTCACCCATTTGTCCCAAGTTAAACTGTAACTGTTCAAGTTTCTCCCCTCCATCCAACAGTCAGTTAGTACCAGTTACCAGCAGGCAGACTACACTCTCCAAGACTAGAAAATGTTCAGTCCTGATTTTTCCCCCAACTCTGGCTATTTTTTTGGTACCAAGTCACTGTATGCTCACGTTTCTGGGCTGATAGTCAAATGAAACATCAAGAGGAAACTATTTCTACTGTCACAAGGCAAGAGAACACAGTCACAGCAAGTGCATTCCTAATTTGTATTGAGAAATAAGAAATAATCTCAATCCTACCTTAATGAGTTACCTTCAACTTATTAATTAATATATATTATCTCATTTCACCAACCCTAATTTATATATATATATATATATATATATATATATATATATATCCACATTCACATCTTTGCTAATGATAATAGAACTATAACTAATAACCACAATTAGTTGTTAATAGTTTAGCACAGCTAACATTTGTAGAGCACTTCACAAGCACATTCACATACTTTCTCTTATGTACTTTTCAAAAGACACCTATGAGACAGGTGGGGTAAACATTTTTTGATTCTCAATATATTCTTGGCACTGTGATAGGGTTTTCTGTGTGCTACCTCTTTAAGTGTGCCAGTACCAGAGTGAACACGTAGGGTGTGGAACTCGAGGAGTCGCTCACCTTTAGTCATACACATTATAGAGGTAGCATCTTAAATAGTGTATCTTCCTCTCTTCAAAGATGGACAAACTGATACTCAGAAATCTTCAGCAACTTGCCAAAGGCCTCCATTTAGTAAATCTCTGACCCCGTTCTGGTGTTCTTTTTGTTACTGAGAGGGCCAGTGGCCCCAAGACATTTCCAAATAAAGCCACACTAAAGAATTGTATAAGAATTGATTTGGCTACTTGAACGTTCATTTAAAATTCAGTGTTGATAGCACTCCAAAGAGAATCTTCATTTAATCGTTATCACTGTTTATAACATGAGAATGCTGCTTATTTTGAGCTTTGTTAGTTTCTTTAAAGTTCTGCAATTAGCATATCCTAATTATGTGTACTATTGGGTTTATCATCAATAATTTTGGTTTGTTTGTACATGAAATGAGGTGAATCGACTACCCAAGAGATAGCAGAAAGTGAATGTGAGTCATACTCTCATTTTTATTTTTATACAATTTCAAAATATAGTCTGTCTCCTCGCTCCAATAGAAGTTTATGGAAATTCACCAGAAACTCGTATCCTGTCCACTACTTTAGCATTCTCCAAATTAAAACCCTCAAGTTAATACTTATCTTGTTCCAAAGACACTAAAACACAAAAACCTCAAGCTTAAAACAACTTCATTGTAAATGGCTGTACATTTTATGTCTTCCTAGCAGCTTTAAATCTACTCACAGCAGTCCCAGATAGAATTTATGGAAATACAATAATATGCCAATTAACTACAGTCAACCAGTTTCTAATTCTACATCTACAGAATGTCTTTATTATTAATGAAAACCCCTGCCATGCTCACTGAGAAACAAGAAGGCAAGCTGAAAGAAAAACCAACCCACTCTTAATTATACTTATAATTGTTCTTGGAGATGCATAATTCCTCACCTTGAACTTCAAGTTCATGGATCAAATTTAGCCCACTTTTCTGCTGTGGGAAGCTGCTGACACAATTAGGGCGAGTCATGCAAGAGGAAATCCACAGGCCTATCCACAAAGCACACAGCCAGGAAACATCTAATTATATATTTGTTCTTGCTGTCCTTTCCCTGTGGTTTAAACACCCATTTGCCATTAAATGTATCTGATGAGGAACCGAATATAAATCTGTAATTTGGGGTTTTGGCTCCAGAATTAAAAACTCTAGTGAGATCTATGTTTGGCTCATGGCAGGTCTTCCAAATCCATCATCAAGAACTAATAGGGGCTGGCTGTTGTGCCTCAGTGTTTGAGCATTGACACATGACCCAGGAGGTCACTGTTCCATTCCCCATCAGGGCACATGCCTGTTTTGCAGGCTCAATCCCCAGTAGGGGTTGTGCCAGAGGCAGCTGATCAATGATTCTATCTCATCATTGATATTTATATCTCTTTCTCCCTCTCACTTCCCATCTCTGAAATGAATAAAAACATATTTAAAAAACTAAATAAAATAAATAAAAACAGCATTTAAATCAAACAAAAAACTAGTGGGAAGATGGGCATATGGATATTGCTAAACTCTAGGCCAGGGTATTAGTTTAAGAAACAAGAAGAAGGGATCTCTCAGAGGCTATCTAAGCCCTAACTTGCTTTTTTTCAAACAGGTGCTTAGACATTTTAGGGTATATAGTGTAGAATATATCCACCTGATTTTCAACAGTGCCATAGAGCAACATGGGATGCCCCAGGCCAACTGGATCTTTCAGTTCCTCTGTTGAATCTGTCCTCATCTTTGCACTCTCAACTGTCAGGGAAGCTGCAGATCTTTGTTATTAGAGGAAAATCTAGAAGCTCCAGGGTCCAATAAACCTTAAAAAGAGGGAAGTCACCTGTGTACCTTGGCCATGACATGCAATGTCACACTAGGCGTTGTCACTATTATCAGTGTTGGTGTCAAATGAGACAAAAGGGGATGAGTGCCCTGTTCATGCAATAACCGTTATATTAACTTTGGTTCATTGGCTCCAGGAAGTCTCATTTCAACATGTTGGAAAAGGTCTCCATGCCATTCCTACTCCCTGCGGCTATTTCGCCCAATTTAAATACCTCACAAAATTACTAGGTAGGTTCTTCTCCTGAGATTCATACAAAAATGTATTGACTCCCTACCCGATTTGGGTTTTACCCATAAAACATCTTTATATCACCAAAGGTAACCCATGTAACTGACAAAATTGACCATTTCCATCCAACAAGCTGTTTAAAGAAACATTCGCTTGCTTATGTCAGTGATCATTCTACTATTGTAGGATTTGTCCAGTTCTCATTGCATTTGATGGAATTGATTGAAATGTTTCTTCCTGACTCATCACTTCCCTTGACTCCAATAGAATAGCTTCCTTGGCATTGTGCACAGTTCCAGGCTTCTCCTCGCCTTTGCCTCAAAGCCTTTGCAGGCTAGCCCTTGGCAATCAATTATAGGTGATTCAGATACTGAAACTATCTATTGTGCAGACTGACCTCATTTATACTCTGCAGCTCCAGTCTTTAGTCCCTGCCTCTAAGAATGCTGCTAACCTACCTAGACAAGCCAGAAAGAGGACTGAGGGAGATTAAGTCCCTCCAAGTACAGGAGACCTGTTTCTTCCAGCACATTTCAACTGCTTTCCAAA
Organism: Cnephaeus nilssonii; assembly: GCF_951640355.1. Taxonomy (NCBI): domain Eukaryota; kingdom Metazoa; phylum Chordata; class Mammalia; order Chiroptera; family Vespertilionidae; genus Cnephaeus; species Cnephaeus nilssonii. The sequence continues at coordinate 20,184,700 of NC_137082.1, forward strand.
CTGAGGTCACTTGGCACTTCACTCATTTTAGGAGCAAAACTCTTTCTCTTTCATAAGAGTTCATTTGAATACACATTTAAATGCTATTTACTTAATAGTTTTCCTTAAATTATGTTAATTGTATTTCTTAGCAAAGTATAATTCTTAAAAACTGCTTTTACATGAAAGGCCTTTCAAAAATTGTTCTGTGGATATTCTCAGACTCGTTTAAATAAGATAGCATATTTCAAGTACAAGTTTAACTTTCTATCTGCTGAAGTTTCCATATATAGATGGTCTCCATAGCCTGATAGGGTGAGGGCAAGAATTTAACACTTAGCAAAATGCCGGGTCCCAAGTACATAATAAACACTCTTATTCTATATAAAGCACTGAACAAAATGGAAGCCTGGATAAGATCTTAATAAATGGTAGTTATTATATTATCCTCATTAAGCACTGACTAGAAAGGAATGGAAGTGTTTCTCATGTAACATTATCAGAACACACGGGGTTTCTTTCCTCCCTCCCTTTCTTCCTGTCAACTTTCCATCTTTCTTCACCTCCAATCTCTTCTCTACTTTCTTCTTTCCTCATCTTCGTTGTGGTTTCAAGTCAAACATGCAGGATATTGAGGAAAAAGAGAAAAGGAATGGGAGCACTTAAGTTTTAAGTCTAAAAGGAACAATTATTGGAAAATAATTTGGCCTCTGCTTAAAAGTACCAAACACAGAGCCAAAAGATATTCCTTGTATTTTCCCAGTGGTTGGTATTTAATTAGCACTCTGCTATTGTCAATTGGCCCTGCTGCCACTGGGATAAATCATTTGCAAGCTATTTTGGAGGCTCGAACTATTTCCACTACCATTTCATCAATCTCCTCATCAGCTTTGTCATTACAGATCTCAGCGATTTCTCACCTTTTCAAGAACTCCGCATGCATGGATTTGACCTCTAGAAGTATTTGGCCACTATCATCTCAGCTATTAAATGTCAGATTCAGACATCTCAAACTGTGTGTCAAGACACTGCATTCTGGCAGTAATGAACCCATTACCTTTCTCCCCCATCATAAAGCATGCTCTTCAAGTACCCAAAATTGTGTGATACAAGTTCTCTCGGGGGCTCATTTTATCATGTGGGCCTTTGAAAATAATGTCTGTTGCCAGCTCTATTAATATCCAGACTTTTGATAGTTTGTGCCTGCACATTATGCAAATAATGTCTGCTCATCTTTCCTCGGTGAACCAGTCAGCAGGGTCAGGCAATACGATATAACTAAGCAACCTGTTCCATTAGCATTTTCCAGGTCTGTTAAGATCAATGGCTTCTTCAAATTGTATTTTCTTCTCTTCAAAAATGTCACACTGAGCTTGCTTTGTGCCTGCTAATGAGTCATGAGAGGGCAGGAAGGCCAGTGGACACTGGCTGCATCACCGTCAGGCTGTTTCCTATAAACACTCCTCCATCCAGGCTGTTTGTCACCTCTGAACCTATGTGGTGGTGGCCTACAGCGAGAGCATGCTGGGTGGATTCAAAGAGGAAGCCAATGAGGCTGGAGAGTAGCAAGCCAGGGATAAACAGAATGGGTGGGACCAGAGAGACTTTTCCTCTGTGTCATGGACTGATTTAGCAGTTGAGTGGAGCCTACATATTCTTCTCAGAATATATATCAAGATGTTAAACAAATAAAAATACAGAAGATTACAAAGGAAACCATTTTATTGATATTATTACCTGAAATCTGTGTGTGCTATGGTAATATTGCATGCTTCTTTACTGACACATTAAAGTAAGATCTAGGGGTTATTTGAAGTCACATGTAGTGATTTGATATTTCTATAGCAACTGTAATGTGATGGGAAATATCTGTGATTTCTAGTGATAACAAAGTCACAAGAATTGCTGATACCACTGTGGTTTGGGGCTACAGTCGTGTCAAAAGGAAGTGCTAACTTGTAGTTAGGAGTTAATGACAATAATTATTTTTATTTTCATGAACTCCTGGAGACCTTCTAAGAGTGTGGGGACTATGGGGTGAGGGCCCGTGTTGTAGGTGAGTCATTTGGATTTTATTCCCAGGACAATTAAAGTCCTGGGGGAGAGTGTGCAGGCCCTGGGTACTTGTCCACTTAAGTCAGGAAGCACCAAGAGACTTCCTTGTCTATTCCCTCTACCTGGTTCCCCATAGTACTCTGAGCATCATTTGTTCTGGCATTTACTACATTATTGTGTGATAACTGTGTTGTCTCCTCCAATAGTATAAGAACTATGTCTCAACCATCTTTATATAAGCAGTACATAAGCTCTGGACATGTCAGCTACTGAGTAAGTGTGTGTTAAATACATTAATGAAGACTGGGATGCTTTTGAAAGAATTACACGTGAATCTACACTGCCAAGATGTTTCTGAAGAACTTATTTTTCTTTTTGAAAGGGCTGTATATGAAAATAAACATTTTTTTTTTAAATTTCATCAGCCCCAGCCAGTGTATTTGAGCATCGTCCCATGTACCAAAAGGTCATTGGTTCAATTACTGGTCAGGGCACATGCCCAAATTTCAGACTTGATCCCAAGGAGGGTGCATGCAGGAAGTAGCCAATCGATGTTTCTCACATCAATGTTTCTCTCTCTCTCTCTCTCTCTCTCTCTCTCTCTCTCTCTCTCTCTTTCTTCCTTGCCCTTCCTCTCTCTAAAAAATAACAAAACCACATACACACAAATCAATAAAAATTAATATCATCATACTTTAGAACTGAAAATAGAAATATTGACATCATCAGCCAGATTAAAATAAAATAATTTAAAAATAGATTTATCTAAATAGATAGTGTATCTACCTAAAAACCTTGATTTAAAATCACAGGAGTCTGTGAAGGTAAAATAGAAGGCCAGATTGGCAAAGGGATGAAGAAGCACTGAACACACCAGCTAGGAGTCAACAAGTCAAAAGCTCATGCAAGGGGATGAGCTTCTAGGAATCTTCATTTTTTTCTGGTTTGTTCCTAGAATAAGCTCTCTAATTTAGGCAATCACTGCAAGCAGCTTAACCTCAGTCCTGGGCCATACCTGGAACCTGGGTGGAGCTCTGCACACAGGGCTGGTTTCCAGTCCCCATGTTTATTACTAGGTGGGGGTGAAGATCAAGGCTTGAACTTTATTTTAGAATCCAATGAAATTCAGGTAAAAGCCTATTTACATGATCAAAAAAGAATCTGCATGAGACAGATGTGCGGGCTTCATGCATGTTCAGTTCCATCACTGAACGAAACAATGTAAAACATGCTTTCGGTCAATGGATTTTTATCAAGGCTTTCCCTTGGATTATACACACACTCACATACAAATAACCTCTACTATGCACAATGAAGATGCTTCGCATTTCACTTAGTTTGAGGCTCTACACTGTTGGGTAAACCAATGCATTAAGGAGTTTCACAGGTAAGATAATGGTGGAGGGAACAATTTAAATCCCATTCCTGCTGCAACTACCTCATGGAATTCCTTTTATTACACATTTAATAAATCTACTAATACATTCCAGAGTATACAGTTATCCCCACCCTCTAAGGGGCGAATATATTTCAAAAATGAGGAATGCAATTTCTTTTTTCTTTGTTTCCTGAACAGAACGTGACTATTTGGGGGCTTTCTCCCTGCTGGCAAATGGCCATTTCCTGCCTCTAGACAGAAAGGCTTACAAGAACTTATAAAAAACACTCAAAATCCTCTGTAGACATTCAATAAGTTATAAAGAAAAGAACGTTTTGATGAGTTGGTGCAAATGAATCAGGAACATATGGATACTATTTCCCTTGAGTTTAAATTTGTAAAGAGAAGAAACTTCTTAGAAAAGTGAACTTTGTAGATGTCACTGAACCCAGCAGAAAAACACATGAGATGATTACTCAACTTAATACATTCCTACCTTGCCCTGTGCTTAGCTGAAGCACACTCAGGTCATTTGTAGCTCAATTTGGACTGTCAAACACACAGCCCATCATGCTCTAATTGTTTTCAGAGTAAAATTCTGGACAGCAGTAGATATGAAGGCGGTTAGTATCTTCAGCAATTAATTTTATTATAGTGATTCATTTTCTACTTCCTCAAAAAGTACCGTAATTTTGTCAGTGGCACAGGGGATTATGGTGACATCGTGGGTAACACATACCTGTATATCCAATGCCCTGGTGGGTGATGGAAACTGGCTCCCATGAAGGACAACAGGGTACCAATAAGAAAACCCTCTCCTGCAGCCAGGCTAAATGGTGCCCTCTTGCCCAGGGAGAACTAATTTGCTTCCTGCGACTGAGCACTTCATTCTCAAAAGGTTTTTCAGAAACTAATATAATTATACCCGATCCAAGAGGTAAATCTGTAGGCTTTCTTTTACAATCTGACTACAATAATTACTAAGATAATGACTCAATTGTATATGTTGATGACTTTTAGTTATTTATTAAATACACCTCATGCATGGAGATATATAAGCACATATCTCGAGATAATGATTACTATAATAAGGATATTGAAAACATATTAAAATGCTTTCTTAAGGAGAGCAAAAGGCCCCTACTGTATGCACGTGCCACAGAAAGCTGACTAGTAACTCCCCTGGATATTTCATGTGAGTTGAAGTTACATGCTTTATTTAGACATGATAAAACTCCTTAGGTCAAAGGGAATTATGCGACTGAAGAGACAAGTGCTTATCAGTAGGAAGGCTGTGGTGGCTACCTTCTAGACAATACACCCCACACCACAGGAGGCTCCTAATCCCTTGTTAGGAGGCCAATTATATGTTTGTTGAGAAGGGCTCACTTAGAAGAGCATTTTCCACATTAGAGAGAATAAATATGAGCTTGTACTTTGGCATATTCTAGCAGGAAAAGATCATTGAGAATAATTGGTCTAATTATTCTCAACCACTAGCTGAAAAACATCCTATATAATAAAAGCTCAGCGACCAAACAGAGGAATGACCAGAATAACTGGTCGACCAGTTGCTATGACGTGCACTGATCACCAGGGTGGGCAGATGCTCAATGCAGGATTGCTCCCTGGTGGTCAGTGTGCTAACATAGTGGGAGCACTGCTTGGCTGACTGGGATGAGAGTTGCTCCTGCTGCGAACCCCAGGCCATAGGCAGGAACCCAGGCTGCGATCATTGCCTCCTTGCTCTGGGCTCCTCTTCCTCGCTTCCTGTCACCTCCTCCAGATGCCTGCAGGCTATGCAGCACCACCGCTGCTGGGCTCGCAGAACTGAGCCTGGAGAGTGGGAGGTGGATTCATCGCCGCCACGGGACTGAGGCCTACTCTGCCGCCTCTCAGTGCTATTGTCCCTGGGCCCGGCCCTGACCGAGTCCTCTGAAGAGGCAAATATGCTGGCTGCATGGATGATGCTGGACCAGGGAGCAGCTGCTCAGAGGGGGGATGCACAGCCGCTTGGTTGACCTGGATGAGCTGCACTCCCACAGCTGCGGATCCCCGCAGGACACACACCCCACCAGTGTACCAATCCCTCTGGTTTTAAAATAAAAGCTGCTGTTCCTCTCAAATATTTCAATCTGGTAGATTTAGGGGGTAGCCCGGTTGTTTGATTTAATTATTTCCCAGGTGATTTTCACCGTATTTTAGTGACAAGATGGTAACATTTCCCAGAACCTCCTTATTCCCAGGACAGTGCTGTTCCAACAAGCTTATCAACTCCTGGGCCATTAGGGGAACTCTTTGGTGCATATTAGGGCAGGAAAAACAGCCCAGATCAAGGGAAGATCTGCTGGTTAGACACAGCCAATGTTTATGTTGCAAAATAAATGCAGCTGAGTTATTCTTAGGCAACTAAAGTCACCACAGAAAGTAAAAATTACACACTGGCAAAATTATTCTTTAAATTTCTTTAAAAAGGCCCGGTGTTGGAAACTGACACATCTCTCAATAAATTCAACAAAGCTCAGTTTCCCTCCAGCTTTAGAGAAGATTGCTGGAGTTTAAGTTGCCATTGAACAAAGAAGTTCTGGCTAATATTTTAGGAGCAATGTCAGAGAACCAACTAAAAAACAAAATGTCTGTGAGCTAGCATCACACCAATGCAGAAAGAAGCTAAGAAGCATATGAGAATTTGGACAGTTGGGAGAAAACAAATTTATATGTCTTATGAAAAGGTTTATTGTGAAACAGAGAATATACTATATCATTTAAACATATCTCTCTTCCTATCTCTGTCTTTTTGTAAAGAGTGCCCATAGCAGAAGCTATGTGTACAGGTAGCACTTCCACTGAACATCACTTTCTTGATCCTCAGCAGGTCACATGCCAGGTGGTTACAATTCTTGCTGCTGAGCCAAGTCTAAGATCAGTAGTTCAGAATATACCTGAACCCCTCGCTTCCTTGCCCCAGGCCTTCAAACTTAGGATCACAAATGTGAACACTTCATTATGACCAGGTTTTAGAAACGTGAAAGCAACATGGGTTTAGGAAACTGTAAATCTTCCAATATCCTTCTATTCTAGCTTCATTCAAATGAATAGTTTATCCACTAGATGTTGAGACTCCCTGGTATGAAATGAAGACACTAAAGCTTACTTCTATACCCTCAAGTTCCCATGTGATGGGGCTTCTAAGGAGTGCATGAATAGGACTGAGAAGAACTGTCTGATTGAGAGGGGAATGCTAGAAAGTCCTCCTGTCACTGAGCTCATAATCCAGCTTCTCCAAATCAGCTTTTACCCATAAATTCATTAGCCAAGTCTGATGTTGTGTGAGGTTTTCTCCAGTATGATTTCTGTTGATAAGACAAGAGATTGGAGAAATGATGGTTTTGCAAGACCTACTCATGTTTCTTACCATAGTGGATGGCGGTGTCATCATTAAAGGAGGTCTGATTTTTATAGAGGCCACCTCTATGTTTAAACATGTAAGGAGAAACAGTGAGATGGTTATAGCTGTGGACACAGTTTCCTTCTAAAACAGAGTCGTAGTTGAGAACATTTCCTCTCATAAGCAAACCATTTAATTCCATAGAATAAGAACCATTTTTGTACTTCTCTGGTTTGAGCTAGGTGACAGTGGCAGGACTGCTGATTTTCCATTCAATCATAGCAGCAAATAAGTCCTGGTCAATTAAAGGGGAGGGCAAAGCAAAGGGCTGTTTTTCTTCCCTACCAAAGAAGAAGGACAGCACATGCTTCTGTAAAGGAGAATGGTATAGAATGTCCTTCAGTAGAACCTTTCAGTGTCCCTTTAACCCCTGTGGCAGATGTAGATCCAACCGCATGCTCAGAGGTTTAATTTCTATTTATAAAAATATCACATCATTCAGATAATAAGCAGCTTTAATAACATAAAGACTTTTAAGGTTTGGCTATTTTAAAAGTACCATATAATTCAGATCATTTACAAAAAAGCAACATGGTGGCCTTTCCACATAAGGATTGTTAGTATTGAGTCTAAATATACATATAAAAAACGAGGCCCTGGGTAGTGTAGCTCAGTTGGTTGGAGCATCATCCTGTACACCCAAAGGTTTGATTCCCAGGTCAGGGCATAAACCCTGGTTGTGGTTCAATTCCCAGTTGGGTGCTTGCAGGAGGCAATCAATGTTTCCTCTCTCTCCTTTATCTTCCCCTTCCTCTCTATAAAATCAATAATATTTTTTGCCCTGGCTGGTTTGGCTCAGTGGATAGAGTGTCAGCCTGCGGACTGAAGGGTCCCGGGTTCAATTCCAGCCAAGGGCATATGCCCAGGTTGCAGGCTCAATCCCCAGTGTGGTGTGTGCAGGAGGCAGTCAATCAATGATTCTCTCTCATCATTGATGTTTCTATCTCTCTCTTCCTCTCATTTCCTCACTGAAATAAATTTTAAAAAAATAATAATAAAATCAATAATATTTTTTAATTGGGGATCTTCTTAAAGGCATCTAGACAGCATATGCAAATGCTTTATTATGTCAGCTGAAGAGCCTGGAGACTCAGAGAAAACAAAGATGCATGTTGGTGTGACTGTGCTATGATGACTGGGCAAAAACAAGATGTTGGCTGCATCAGTGGTTTTGTTCCAGAAAACAACATCAATGGCAATGAATCGTAGAACTGGAAGAGACATGGTCTACCCTCCCATTTCACAGATGAGGAGCCCAGAGAGAGGAAGTTAATTGTCTAAGTTTATGTAAGTATGTCAAAGAATCTGACTAGAGCCCAAATTTTCTGACTCTTGTTCCAATGTTCTAATCTTTACACTAAACTTCCTTTTGGAGATAAGAATTGCCAGTGGTGAAGGGCAACATATATTTTCCCACAAAGCTTCCAGAAGCAATAATTCCCATTCTCATTGCATGGAGGAGGATTCAAGCTACTGTTATATTGTGGCCTAATGGACACAATCCTGGAGTCTTGAAAGCTGTTCCACAGTCTTTACTATGGACTTAAAAGCCATACTTTGCTAAGTGATCCATCCTCTTTCAAACACACATGTCTTATGCTTCTATTTAGTACTGGCTTCTGTTAAAACTGGCCTTTTTCTTAACTCCAGGTTAGTGAAGAAGGAGAAAGATGCAGCCATCGCTAAATAAACAAAAAGTCTTTTGACTTGCCCCCTAAATGAAAGTAAGCTTTGAAAGGCCAAATTTTTTAAAGAGCTCTTACTACTTTACGATTGAGAACAGTGACTCTAAATATCTTTTTCAACCCAGCCTAGTTGAAGGTCCTGAAATACTCCCATTAAAAGCAACAGTTCCATAGAGCAGGTTCTCTGAAAGGGGTGAAATGAATTATTCAAAACATATAGCTTTTCGAGGAGGAGCCCTCCAAATGACTCAGCCCTTCCCTTTCTTTAGTTGAGAATTATTAGCTTGAGTTGTTAAAACTAAAAATGGGTGTAATTCTATTTTGCTAAAATATACCATATTTTGCCTCAGTTTTGATTCTTCACTCAAGCCAGCAGAATGGGCTCTATGACTGCCGACTACCCAACAATGAGTAACATTTCCTACAAAATATTTCCCTAAAGCACAACCTCCCCCCCCACCCCAGATGGCAAGAAACATGGCTGCTGGCAGCTTCTGATCCCAACATTTCTCAGTTTCTTAGCCAAAGTGAACCCTAATTTTCCTTTCCTAACTCCAGTTTGCAAAAATGTCCCAGGGAAAGGTTCTTATGAGCCTATTTTGGAATCCATGCCTACAAATGTACTCTGAGTGACTACATTTGGGTAAGATATTCAATTTTTCACTAATTGCCACTGGCCACAGAAATAGGGTTATAGAAGAACATGCAATGCCCAACTAATTAACCCTAAAAATTTTATTTTCCCTGAACTTGAACTACCACATCTGTAAAATTAGGGATAAAATATCTACCTTGAAGAAAGTTTTGTTAAAAAGTGACAGCATGTGTTATAAAAGCATGTAATGCATGTGTCCCAAACACAAGCCATGGGACCCAATAAGTAACAGAATAATATTGGTTTCCTCTCTGCCTTTAGCGATTTCACATAGTACTCTGCATCTCCTAAAACTCTCTCTACAATCCCCAGACTTAGTGATATACATATAGATTACCAATACATATTTAAACATAATTCTTCCCCCCACCAAGTTCTCTCCAGTTCTCTCTATTCTTCATTCTCTTTTTCTAAAAGCAAGGGGGGCATAATGGGCACTGTACTAGGTTAAGAACAGCTGGGAGAGGAGGACATGTGTTGATTACAGCTCAGCACAGAAATAAACAAGCCACCCTATACTACGTGGGATTGTAGGTTGGTGTCAACAGAGCATACTGGGACCTTCATTATCCAGACATGCCCTACTGGAAGAAAAAAATAATGATTAAACTTTAAGAAGCTCTCCACCCAGAGTAAGACTAGGGGAAAGGATGCTTGGGCAGCCTTACTTAAAGGCTAAAAAGTAACTTATTACAGCCCTCTCCACCCTAGGCACACGGGCTAACTGGCAAAATTTATATTATTCTATACATTGTGCTTCTAATGGACAGGAACAGGGTTATGAAGCATGGAGGCAATAGCAAGGGGATCTAATTTCTGGCTCTAAGAACTTGGGTGTGCATGTTGTGACCAGATGCCAAAGCAGTGTGGTGATAGAAAGGCAGTGGATTTGCCCATGGGGCAGGCTCTAATGTGTGGCAGTCTATGGTGGCATGAGCACTTGAACATTCCCACCAAGTTAAGGCAGAAGCTTCCTTGGAGTGTGGCTTTCACTCTAACAATGGCAATGTAAAACCATAAGATAAAGAGTTAAAACTCACTTCTGGCCCACAATGTCAGTCTCACAAATCTCAACAAAGACAGCATGAAAATGGGAAGGTATTGTGTGTGAGAGTGTGTGTGTATCAAAGAGAAGGAAGGAAAAGGAGGGGAGGGAGGAATGTATGAAGAAAGGAGGAGGGAAGGGTGGAAGGGAAGGGTGGAAGGGAAGAAGGAAGGAAGGAAGGAAGGAAGGAAGGAAGGAAGGAAGGAAGGAAGGAAGGAAGGAAGGAAGGAAGGAAGGAAGGAAGGTCGATGGAGGAAGAGAGAAAACATAAACTGTTTGCAAGTCATCAGGGTTCTGAAAGAGCCCTAGAAACATGGTATATGTGCAAAATCTGGCAATAATTTTCCTCAATTATGTCATAGCCAATGAGCATCATGGTTTCCACCTGAAGACCATGCTTGCACTAGTCAAAGGATACATTTTTATAGCAGCATATTAGAATGATGATGATTATTACCATAACCACAGTTCTGCGCAGAATGTGAGTATTTTAAGATGGAACTTATTTTATCAAACACACATATTTTATCCTTATATTTCACCAAAAACTAAGGCTAGCATAGATTCTCAAATGACATTTGAGGACATAAAAAGACATTCCCCAGAGAGAACACTGGGCACTTCATTTTCTCCTGCCAGTTCTCTGAATGTTAACCACACCCCTATGTTGTGTGGAACTGAGGGACCATGCATTATGTGTTTTGCATTTCTGTAAAAAATCATTCACAGGAATTGAAACTTGGTGTGAAGGATATAATTTCCCCATCAGAAATATATCATTTTATGTTTCATTTAAGCCCCCCTTTTAAGAACCACAAAGATCCTAAGGCATTTCATGTCAGAGACATAAGGCAGGCCCCACACTGGGTTGTTTTTTTGTTTGTTTGTTTGTTTGTTTTTTGTGGGTTTTTTTTTGGTGATCCATAATGTGATTCTGAAAAAAACCTGACAAACAATTTTTAACACTGCATATGCTCAATGACCTCTGCCAAGGAGGAGAAGAAATACTCTTGGCACCAAAACCTAGAGTGCGATGTTTCCTTTGTGATCCTTAATGAAGAAACAAGTGACTCTCTCCCTCCCTGATCTTGTCAAATTATCATGAGAACAGCATATGAACCTTTCGGAAAGCTGAACTTGCATCTCTTCAATAGATTCCCAATTCTATTTTCTGGAGTAAAAGGATTCTGTTTACCTTTTTCAATACTTTGGGGATTGTGTATATGAAGGTTGGAAGGCAAGGGAGGGTGACAGTGTTACTGCTTCCACACTGCACAAATCAATATCTTTACTTCTAAAAAACACCAATGAGAAGCTCAAAACTAATTTTGTTCTCTGGCAACCATCAGTTGACCTTGAGGCCTAGAGCATACTGGGTAAGGTCTGAGAATTTTGCTTGTTACAAATTGCAGAGATAGATGGATATATGTCTCAATACAACACAACATACACACATCTCTTTATGCACTGCCACATCTGTAGGCACACTATTGAAAGCGCCAAATAGTAATATCACTGGTGTCCTGTGTCCCTCAGAAGGCACGTAGTAAACAATTTAAATGACAAGAAGATGGCATTCAACATTTTTCAACAATAATCTATTTGTGCTAAAAGCACAGTTAAAAATACTATATGTTAGACAAAAGCCTCAATTTTGCATGCAGTCAGAGAAAACTTCCATCTTTTTCCCACTTAGAAGACAACTGATTTTGGTTTTAAAAATGCAGAGCTGGTTTCCTCACAGTCAATGATATCCACGTTAAGGCAGGTACCTCTAAGGGGCTTCAAAGATGAACGAAGGGCTCTCCCATTAAATTGCCCCCCCCCTCCATCCCCCTGGGAACAAGGATGTCTGCTTGTGGCAGTGGGTCTGTTGGCATGAGGGAAGAGATTAGGAAATATCCATGGAGTGACTAAATGGGACAAATTTCTGGGAAATGCCATCCTCAAAGATCTGCAGCTGGGGCCTGGTCTCTGGTGAACCACAGCCTCGACTCTGTTTTTTTAATATATTTTATTGATTTTTTACAGAGAGGAAGAGAGAGGGATAGAGAGTTAGAAACATCGATGAGAGAGAAACATCAATCAGCTGCCTCTTGCATACCCCCTACTGAGGATGTGCCCGCAACCAAGGTACATGCCCTTGACCGGAATCGAACCTGGGACCCTTGAGTCCGCAGGCCGACGCTCTATCCACTGAGCCAAATCGGTTTTGGCCACAGCCTCGACTCTGGATGGCTATACACAGCCACAGCTTAAATTAGAGCTTTCCAGAATGCTGTGCATCTGCCCATCTATCCATTGCTTTCTACTTGGAGTGGGAGGGAGAGGGAGGTTGAGTTTTTGTTACACTACATCTGAGGCCCGATTAGCACTTTAGGGTTTTCACATTTGAAAGTACCCTGGAAACCATCAATCTTCCTTCCAGCGCGGAATCTTCATCTGAGATACCTTGCCTTAAGATGAGTTCCCAGAAGACTTAACATAAGTGCTAGGTGCCTTAGAAGCTTGCTTCTTCATAGTATTTGAGATCCCTGAACATGACCTCTGTCATGGGAAAACATCTCACAATATCAGGCTATTGCTTTTAGGGGTGAAAGGCATCCCTTTCTTCTTCCACTTTCTACAGAGAAAATTACAGATACTATGAGCTATCTGAGGCATTGTACATAGCTACATGCCACAAGTCCCTTGGTGTGGGGTTGACTCAGAGCTGTGGAGGGGGGGACATAACTATTTCACAAGAAATGATATTTTTAGACTGCATGAATACTGAGGAATGCACAAAACTGCAGTCGACAACACAGAGCAGCCACCTCAATTTAGGAGACTGGGCCACATTTCTGCTGCTCATTTCCATAAAAAACCCTTATTTTGTTCACTTGTCTCTGTAATGAAGTTTCTACTTGAGAAAAATGGGAACTTAGGGAAAGGTTATCATGCCACATGCTGTCATTTTTTTATAGCAAACTGATATTCTTTTCTTCTGATTTTCTAAACTCAGATGTTCTTCATTCTTAATTTAGCCAAAAATGCCAGTGGGTAACCTTCATTACTTACGTACCTCATATTGGGTCCCTGGGTCTCTCTGCCACATATCTTGACTCTTCAGTCACATTTCCATTTCTTTGTATTTCTGTTCTATGTTGTAAGATAAGTCTTCTCTCTGGTCTTCTCAGAGCAATAATTCAATTCTCACTAGTGAATATTCTCTTTTGTTTTGCAACTTTTCAATCCCAAGTCATTATAGCTTTTAGTTCTGAAAAGTCATTTTTGTGCCCCAAATATACCCTCTTAAGGATTCTCCTTCCTTTTTTATTAAAGGGCTGTTCCATCTCTTCTGCTGCAGCCATTGCAATTAGGCCCAACTGTACTGTTTGTTCAGCTGGGCTCCCTCAAGTCCCTTATCGCTTTAAATATGTAGTGACAACAGCCTCCTCACAGTTCAGACTCTGGGCAAAGGAAACACGTGGATAGTGGATGACAGAAACATGATTTTTCTGGCTCAAGTGTTCCAGTCAGACCTCTGGATGTGGAAATATCTAGCCCCGCAGATGGGGGTCATTGGTGTACTTACATAGAATTAAATCAACTATTGTTTGGGAAAGAAAAAGAAGTACCCTTTCCCGAGGGTTTAAAAAATCAGATAATAAGTTAATGGCAAAATGTGAAGGCTCACTACTCACATAACATTACTATTATTTATGGTAAAAAATTACAAAGAATCATTGAATCATACACTGACTGAGGAAAACGTGGTGGCTGATAGGAGAGTCACATTACATGCATCCCCCATATTTTGAAAAGAACATTTCAGAGGACCTGACCAGCTGAAAATCCCAGAAGATGCAACTTTGTTCACCAAGCTAAACCCCAACCTTGCTTCAAGCAGAACTGATTGGCCCATGAATGGGTAGGCACATGTTAAGCAAGTGAATAAGTAGGGAAGATAATGTGCAAAAAATAATAATGATTAAACAGAGACATGAGAGATAATTCAAGAGAAGAATGAAAATGAACTATCATGCTCCTTCTTGGATTTATTCTTGGCAATTCCAGTCACTCATAAGATCCTGCTCTAGTTCCAGCTCTTGACCTTCAAGACTTTTCATATAGTTTATTTATGCACAATAGCTTCCTTTATATAAATTAGCTTGAGTATATTTCTAGTTCTTGCAACCATTCTCAAACTAAGACCCAAACCCAAGTTAAAGTTATGACAATCTGACAAATTTTATTAAGTCTTTGGTTCTGACTTACTTCTTGATCTTCAGGCTCAAATAGCCAACCTTCTATTTGAAATCTTCATCATATATCTAATATTATCTTAGACTTAACTGTCTGTAACATAAGTCTTATTTTCTTAAAAAAATGTAAACATGATCCCCTACCAAGTTTCTCAATATGCACCAAAATTTACCCAGGTGCTCAGGCCAAAATCCTGGTGGTCATTTTTTTTTTTAATCCTCACCTGAGGATATGTTTCTATTGATTTTAGAGAGAGAGGAAGGGAGAGAGATAGAACCATCTATGTGAGTGAGAAACATCATTCGGTTGTCTCCCATGCACTCCCCGACCGGGTATGGAACCTGCAACCTGGGTATGAGTCCTGACTTGGAATCAAACCCGAAACCATTTGGAGCATGGGGTGACGCTCCAACCAACTGAGCCACCTGGCCATGGTGCTAATGGTCATTTTTGGCTCTTTTGTTTTCTTCATGTATCTCATTTAACTTACCACTATGATAGACATTACTGCTAATTATCAATATCCAGTTGCCTCTGTTCTGAACATATGAGAGAATTGCATTTCCCTGCCCCATTGGTGCCTTGCTCTGCATAATGAAATGTGAGGGAACATTATATGCATCATCCCTTTGTAGAAGCATTTAAGGGCTGTTACCCAATTGTCTATCACATGAGAGAAACATCTATCATGTGATAGATAATGTTTCAGATGGTAGAATATCTGTCGGCCCGGGTTCCTGACTAAGCTAGAGCCTTTTGCTGACTCAAAATATACAATTAGTGTGAGCAAAAATTAAACCTTTGGTATTCTATAGCACTGAGGTTTGGAGGGTTTTTTGTTACTGTAGTATAAGCTAGCCTACCTTAAAACCACCCCCAACTCTTGTTGGCTGTATTGTCAAAATATATTACAAACCTAATATTGTCACCTCCTCTTCTACCATCACTGTATTCCAAAGACCCTCATCTCTTGCCTAGATTCTCTGCAGGAGCCTCTTCGTCTTCCCTTTTCTACTCTGACATCTCTTAAATCCACTCATTCTCTGAGAAGCAGCCATACTTTTTGTCTTTTTAAAGATAAATCCAATTATGTTATTCCTCGCCCAAGCCCTCAACAAATTCCAATTGAACTTAGAATCAAAATCAAAATCTCTCCCAAAACAACAACACTCTATGGTCTGACCCCACCTATTTGTCCCACGTTTGTCTCCTGTCATGCTTTTATCTCTCTGCTTCAATGACATCATCTCTTACCATTGCTTGCAAACAGTATTAAACTCATTCTCCTCTCAAGGTTTTTCTCTATCTGCTCCCTCTATGTGAAATGTTCTACTACAAGATCTCTGTGGGGCTTGGCTTCCTCCTTCGAATCATATAAATCTTTGTTCCAAGAGTACATCCTCAGAGTAGTCTCTATATTATCTAAAACCACACACCCTTATAACTAACTATCCAATTACCTGTTTCACTTATAGTATTTGAATTCTCTTATTTCATCATTTGTTTAATTTATGTTTCACTTTTTCTAGACTATGAACATCAAAAAGCAATTATATTTTTCCATGTTATGTACTTTATATCTAGAAAAGTTTATTGTGCTTAGTGGGATTTAATAAATATTTATCAAATGAGTAACTAAGTAAATGAATAAATGAATAAATAAATAAATAAATAAATAGCTTAAACAATCAGAATGTCAAAACAATACTTTAATGAAGAGACAACTAAGAAGTAATATTTTCCTTAACCAGTGTTTGTTTGTTTGTTTGTTTTAATAGAGAAAATATAAATCAAAGTAGTGCTCATCAATTGGTATAGCTTTCTCCATGTCTTACCACTTACAAACAATTTATTAAATAAAACCTGATTATTCAAGTTAATTTTTTGAAATTAGCCAATGCATATTTAAAACATATTTTTATTTATTTCAGAGAAGAAGGGAGAAGGAGAGAGAGAGAGAAAGCAACATTAATGATGAGAGAGAAACATTGATTGGCTTCCTCCTGCATGCCCCACAATGGGGATTGAGCCCACAACCCAGGCATGTGCCCTGACCAGGAATCAAACCATGACCTCCTGGTTCATAGGTCGATGCTCAACCACTGAGCCATGTGAGCTGGACTAGCCAATGCATATTGAAACAGTAAGCCTTCTAAAAGAGAATTAGCATGGCATGTGTTTAAAGTTGCAATGGCAATAACAGTATTTCTCAACTCAAATTATCTACATTTTCTATAATAGACTCAAGAAATAAGCAAAATACATAGTAGGCTAGTAAACAAATTAGAGCAAAAACCATGAAGTAGGAAATACTGAGATAACAAATGTCTATGGAAAATAACTTTCTGAATAGTTAACTAAAAAGAATCTATCAGTAGAACTCATTAATAAGGTATAAACATGACCAACATGTTTGTTCCTTATTATCACCTCCTTTATGTTATGTGTGGTTATGTGTACATCCATCACATGCCAATATGACACATATGAATTTTCATCAGTGGGAGCATCCCATTAGTTTATTGGAAATAATGTATTTGCACCATATACCAGCTCATTTATCAACTTTTACTCATGAAACCCTCTACATTTTTGCAAAACAGATGTTCCAGGTGAGGAGTCTTTATTATGATCAAGAGATATATTGAAATTACTAGCTTTCAAAGTGTTTAACTTCTTTCCCTTGCCTCAGGAGCATTCCAAGGAGGAATGCCTGTGAGAGTCAGGAGGGCTGAGTCAGGCTTTTGTCTCTGTGACTCTGAAGGCTTGAGTGTGTCATTTAACTTTGTGATTCTACATGAGGATAAGAAAAACAATACCTATCCTAGATTTTTCATAAGATTGTCATGAAAATGATACTTGTCAAAGATATGTTTTGCAAACTGGCTATTTTAGAATTCTTTATTCTGCTTCTTTGAAGTTATTAAAATTATCCTCTAAGTTGAAGTTGTCAGATGTATACCTTTCAAAGTAGGAGGAAACTAAAGAGCAAGCAGTAAAATGCAGATGCTTTGCCATTTGGTCTTCACTTCTATTTGAGACAGCAATGTCTATAATTGTTTAATAAATATTGAAATTACTGTCATTAGCAGAATATGACACTGGTATTTCTTTAAACACACAAAGGCACCAAGAGTTATCTCTCACTAGGAAACTCTTAACAGTTTATTTCCAAACCCAAACATTTCCAAATAATCCATCCCTGACCCAAGGAAAAAGCTAAATTCATGGTCCATCATAAATGGAACATTTTTTATGGTGTTCATCTGAATATCTGAGAAGAAAAACAAAATCAGAAGAAAATGCACAAGATTGTTCATTGTATGAAACTTATTGGCTATTGATTTCCAAACTTCTGAACCTCTGACATCTGAGCCTCCACAGTGCACTACTTATTGTGTTGCTTTGTTTACTTGAGTAATTTTCCTGTTCATCAAAAAAAATCCCAAAGATATTAATAAATAAGCAGAATAGGGTGTGTGATGAATACTCTGATGGAAGCATTTTGTTTCATAAAAAATCCCAATCAAGACTATTTAGCTATCAATAATCCAAGTCCACTCCAATCTCACACTCAGAAGTTACGTTATGGAAGAGATTAGTTATATATAAAGAAAACTCAGGATGCAAAATTTTACTCTATACCAGGAATCTCCTGTCAACCAAGATAACAAAACTTTCTAAGGAAAATAGCACAGGACAATCCCTCATTCTTCCTCTTAATGAAATCCATCCTGTTCTCTCTCTTACATACAAGACCTATACTATTGAAAGATATTAAAATGAGATCATTGATAAGTGAATCCAATCACTTTGCCTCTTCACAACCAAAACCAATCAATGTAATCCCTGCAGTAAAATAATTACAAGAAAATACTCAATCACTCATGGTACCTGAATGAAGCATTATCATCTAGCTTTACCTCAATGACCAGGCCTACTTGATATTTATAAAATACATATATGTGCTTTTGTGAAATTACACCACCTTGAATGTTCAGTGATTGTGTAGTTCTCCCTACCTCGTGGTGATTCTTGGCCAGCCATTCCTTAATGGTGCTGAGGGCAATCACTGCAGCAGGCTCGTTCGGGAAACCTAAGAGGAGAGCAGAATAAAAAAAAATAAAGAAAAAAGATGAAGATAATACAGAAGTCAATCATAGCATGATACTGGATTTTTCTCGTTTAAACAGTATTTAAGTCAACCAATTAGCACTGAAGAAGGTGGGCCTTAGTAAGGCACACGCAGATTCAAAGCCTGTGATCCTACAAACTAGGCATTAAGGGAACTAGTCCTATACCAAAATAAAGCCAAAAGCACTAAAGAATTTAATTGCCTCTCTAATTTGACAACATAAATTAAATATGCCCTAGCTGGTTTTGCTCAGTGGATAGAGTGTTGGCCTGTGGACTGAAGGGTCCTGAGTTTGATTCTGGTCAAGGGCACATGTCAGGGTTATGAGCTAGATCCCCAGTGGGGAGCATGCAGGAGGCAGCCAATCAATGATTCCCTCTCATCATTGATGTTTTTATCTCTCTCTCCCTCTCCCTTCCTCTCTGAAATCAATTATATATATATATATATATATATATATATATATATATATATATATATATATATATTTAAATACCAATTAAACATTATTTACATTTGCTTGATAGTTTTCAAAGCCATGTTATATAATTTTCTAATAAGGGGTGCTCAAATCAAGGTTTATTACTCTCTAGTTACTCTAAGTTTATAAATTGAGCAAATATGGCTCAGAAAATACACATGATTGACCCAGGGTCACAAGGCTAACAGTACTCCATCAATAAACTGACAGAAGACAGGGCAACTTGCCAAATAGCCATACAATTGAAAGCTATCATCAGAACTTAAATGAGGCAATGCCTGCTTCATTTAGGGCCACTGGAAATTATATTTGAGATTAAGACATCAGGAGCTGACCTGTTTTTGTTGTATGGCTTTGGTTTTAAAAGGGCAGGAAGACTGACACACTTCTACTATGTCCCAGTGAGCATGAGCACATATCAAAATTTCACAAACTCACCCTCAATGGCCATTTAGCTTATATAAACTTAACACATTCCTGAACTTGCAGAACTATCAGACATTTTGCCAACAGATAAAAGTATGTGAAGGAATAACCATCTGAGTTATAATTTATGTAGCAGAAAGGAGAAGAAATGGGAGTGACCATTCTGTTGAAACTACTCCCTTTAAGTTCCCCACTGACTTCCTAATCACCAAATCCCATCGGCTTTCAACCAGACTTCATCTGCTTCACTATTAGATGTTCTTTACTACTTCTCCATATTCCAATCTCTTCATCCCTGGATTTTCCTTAAGTTTATTTTTTAGTGTTTTAAACATATAACTCAGTGATTTTTAAAAATATGTCCACAAAGTTGTATAAGCATCACCACTAATTCCAGAATATTTTCATCATCCCCAAAGTTCACATTAACAGTCACTTCACAATCTCCCCTTTCCTCAGGCCCTGACAACTATTAATCTTTCTTTCTCTTAAGATTTGCATATTATCCTCCTGGATTTTCAACCCTGCCTTCTTCTATGTTTCCTCCCACCTGTTTGACCTCCCCTGGCTCCCCCTTTTTTTTTTTTTTGGAGCATTTATTAAATATATGTCACTCCAGCTTTCTGCTTTCTCTCCTCTCTGCTTTAGCCACTTGTAGCAACAAATCCTTGAGGAGGTCTAGTCAGGGAGGCTCCTGTGACATTGTCAGTGCAGAAGCAGAGAGAGGTGTTACCGAAATGGAGAGAACTGAAATTTAAAAGACCATTTTTGTCCTGGCCAGGTGGCTTAGCTGGTTGGGGCATTGTCCCATACACTAAAAGGTTGTGGGTTCGATTCCTAGTCAGGACACATACCTAGGCTGCAGGTTTAATCCCAAGTCTGGGCATGCAAGGGAGGCAACCAATCAATGTTCCTCTCTCATATTGATGTTTTTCTCCTGCTCTCTCTCCTCCTCTCTCTAAAATCAATAAACATCTTTGGGTGAAGATTAAAAAATAAAAATTAATTAATTAAAAACAGTTTTATTGGAAGGCAAATATGTATTGCAATAGTTTATACTAACGATTTAAATCTCAGTAGACTTTTAGAGAAGATGTGTGGGAAAGAAGCTGTTTTTCCTTATTTCTGAGAAAAAAATGTTCCTCTTCTAACTATGTTTCTGCCTGCTTTGTTAGAGAGTGCATTAGGAAAGGGGACAAAATAAACAAGGGCCAACCTCAACTCAAGTACTGTGATATGACAGTCAGAACCACTGTAATACAAAAAAAATGCATAAGTTCTTAAAACTTTGTAAATTTATCTATAATATTTAGGATTGTGAATTTGTTTTGAATTCTTTTATCCCATTCATTTTCCTTAAATGGAGGCTTCAGAATGTAAAACTCTTCAAATTACAAAAATCTATTAATTAATCAATTACATAATCTTTTAAACAAATTATTGAACCAGAAGAGTCTAGATCACAGACCCTTTTAAAGAGTCCCTGTCCTCTAAAGCCCAAAGTCTGGAGGACAGAACTGACAAGAGGTAGCAGTAATAAAGCATGCCAAGGCCATTAGGGATGTGGGGACACAGGTAAAGAGAACTAAGAAAGAAAGGGGGAGAGGTTCTATGAAAGAATAAACTGTTTGGGGAAGGGGGCTATAAAGTGGAGAGAGGAGGAGTAAGCTTATAAAGCTCTGACCAGGTAGCTCAGTTGGTTGGAGCATCATCCCAATATACCAAGGTTGCAGGTTCGATCTCTGGTCAGGGCATATACAAGAATCAACCAATGAATGCATAAGTGGAACAACAAATCAATATTTCTCTCTCTCACTCAAATCAATAAATAAAAAAAAATAAAAAATAGATATAAGCTTAGAACAGCAAGGAGTGAATGAAAAGGATGAGAGGAAATGGAGAGGGAAGAAAGAAGGAGTACCTGTGGGCTGCAAAGAAAAACAAGGAGGCCAAGATGGGCATTTATGATTAGAGGTTCAGCACAGGAGGCTTTCCCCTGAGTTTACCACCTGCATCTGTAATCAGCTGGATACCTCCCCTAGATGTGCTCCAGGACCAGAAATGTTACGCCCATTCTTCTGCAAAATGAACCACTTCCTGACTTTGCAGTTTCTGCCTATGGCTTTGCTTCTCTACCAGTCACTACAGTATATGACCGTCCTTCCTGTTGGTAACTGAGTCCTCAAAGCATTGCCCTTTGAGATATCTTACACCACCCTTTCTTTACCTTCTTTTCTGATGGATCTGATCTGCCTCATCCTGACAACCGCAGCCAAATCATAATTGTGCTCCTTCCGGTCTTCTCCCCTTCTCCAATCTATCTAGCACGCCTGTTGCAAGTGATTCTTCCTATAGTTACTATAAGCTTCCACCAAACAATGGCAGCCTTTGCTGACTATCCAGCTCCTACAGAGTAAACTTTCTCTTGGCCTTGCATTCTATATCCTGAGGAACCTTTCTAGACTTACACCTTAGTTTTCTTTCTTTATTCTCTTCCCCTGAAAATTCTTTTCTAACTTTTTGATATGTTCAAGAAGCACTTAAATCATAAAATTATAGGGCTGTATAAAGCTAATAAATACTGTAATCACGCTCACTTGCAATGGCCATTAGCATTAACCTTTAGAAGATGTAATGCCCAACAGAGAAATTATACAAATTATTGCAGAGCCATGGCAACAATGTTCGGTTCTCAATTATTTGTGACCCTGGTCATTTCCCCAAATTCATCAAAGCCTCTGGCACTGAGTTATGGTTTTCTCCACCTCGAGGTTTGCCATAATCCCTGGGTGATTTCAGCATCCAAGAAATGAGCCACCCAACACCTGGCCTGCCAGGTCTTTGACTTAGTTATTGTCAACAAGAACTTCCACTCCACCTCCTCCCCAGGTCACAAGCTGGACCTGGATATTACATTTCCATTCCAAAATTACTAATTTAAGCAGTCCTTTCTCACCATCTGTTCTTTCTTGTATTTTTGTTCAGCTACTTTCCAAGGAATGCTCTTTACAAGCATTTGAAGGCTGCTCTGTCCACAAAACATTCCCCAAATTAATGCTAATGTTTCTCCCCTGAATGGTCTCAATCTTTTCTGTCTCTCCAGGCTCATCCCATTTGCTATTGCTCTTCGCTCTCTCAGCCTCATCACACTGGCTTTTTTTTCTGTCCTTTGAATGCGGCATGTTTCCTTTTGCCTTCTTGCCAAAAGGGCTTGCTCATGTTGTCTCTTCTTCCTGAAATGACATTCCTGTCCTCTTCTCTTAGCTTGTTTTAACTTTTACTGGTCCTCTGCTTAGTCTTTCTTCAGGGAAGGCTTCTCTGACACTGATAACTCCCTATTTTGTGCTTTTATAGCACCGTGTACCTTTATCTCACAGAGCTCATTAAACTTGCAATTTTACATTTACTCATGTAAATAATAATATTAATAGAGTGAAAGCCCTAAGGAGGTAGATATCACACCTGATTTTGCTTATCACTATATCCGTAAAGCACTGCTGGCACACAAAAGATGATAAATACATGTTGAATTAGTGAATGGATTGTGGACTCATAAATCTTTGCATTGATAACAGAAAAGGCTAAGTGCTAGGAGAACAGGTTTGTTTAGCCCTAGAGTATGGGGAGAGTGAAGGGATTCTGAGAAGCTGCCCAAGCATAATGATATATCACAATTATCCTATTTTATCCCTAAGGAAAATTATTGAAAAGATGCATAAGATAAAACATAATTCCGGCTCAGAAAATATGCTTATTAATTAAACAAAAAAGCATAAAATAGTAATTAAAACGGAGAGAGAATTACCAAGGCAATTATCTCTGAAAATATGTCTGCTTTCAGTGGGTATATACAAGATAAAGTATGATGTTCAGAGAAAACAGCAACATCACAGTCCTTTGTCGGCTTAACTGCAAGACACTAAGGGTTACAAGGAAACCAATGAATAGAAGAGGACAGATTTTTGCCAGGGGATGGGCTCCTGATGACAGTTAGGCCTGCCTTAGGAGGTCACAGCTATATTCTGCTCACCAAGGGACTTTTGTTCACAAAAGCAGAATGGCCACCCAGAGGGAAGGCGGCAGACAAACTTGAGATGTGTTATTGAATTAGATGACATAGAAAATCTCTTCCAAGTATGAGGGCCGATGAGTATGAATAAACCATTAATAATTTAGGGCCAGGAGAACAGGGAGTTTTTGTGTGTGTGTGTGTGTCCAGATGTGAGTCAAATCTGTGATGCTGCTGGCATTCTAAAGTTTAGTTCCTTATCCATTATGATGGATTATTCAAATTAATTTTTGTTGTAAATATTGAATGTACAATATACAAATACAAATGAATGTATAATATACAAATTTTTTCTTCTTATTTACATTTATATTGAAGTTTCTTATTAAATGTGTATATATATGTGTGTGTGTGTATATATATATATATTAGTAGCCTATTAATTAGCATATTATGCTTTTATTTTAGATATAGCTATATATATATGCTAATTAATAGGCTACTTAGACTGGATGTCCTTCCGGATGTCCTTCCAGACAACCTTCTAAATGAAGCAGAAGTTTCTAGGGAAGCCAGGTCCAGGATGCCTGCTGGCGGCTGGAGGGAAGCCCAGGTCCTGGGTGCCTGCCTGTGGCCGGAGGGAAGCTTGGGTCCTGAGTGCCAGAAGGAAGTTGGTGCTGGCAGCTGGGGGAAGGAAGGCCTATTTTTGCATGAATTCTGTGCATTGGGCCTCTAGTATCCTATCTAATAGAGAGGGAATATGCTAACTGACCGTCAAGCCCTCACAAAGATGGCGGCACCCATAGCCAATAAAGAGGGGATATGCTAATTGACTGCCATGCCCTCAAAGATGGCAGTGCCCACAGCCACAAGATGGTAACAACCAGTTCCTTCAGCCTGGCTGGAGCAGCAGGCATGTAGCTCGGCCGGGCCCACCCCCCCAGGTGGGCTGCTCCCTGCGCCTGCCTCCAGAGTCACCCAGGGCTGGCCCGAGGTGGAAGCAAGCCTTGGATGGCGGCTGCCCAGGCACCCAGGGTCGGGATGAGGGATGACCAAACAACTGAACAAGCAGGCTGCATGGGACAACCAGGTTGTCAGGGGGGGTTAGTGAGGGGCAACCAGGATGGCAGAGGAGGCAGTTGGGGGTGACCAGGCCAGCAGGGGAGGCTTTGGGGGTGACCAGGTTGGCAGGGGGGTCAGTTAGGGGTGACCAGGTCAGCAGGAAGGGGGCAATTGGGGGTAACTTGGTCGGTAGCAGGGGGCCAGTTAGGGCAACCAGGCTGGTGCGCGGGAAGTTAGGGGTTTCCAGGCAGGCAGGCAGGTGAGCGATTAGGAGCCAGCAGTCCAGGATTGTGAGAGGGATGTCCGACTGACAGTCTAGATCATTGATGGCGAACCTATGACACGCGTGTCAGCACTAACACGCATAGCCATTTCTGATGACACGCAGCTGCTGAGGCGGCCGCATTCCAAGGATGAAACATTTGCTGCTCCTGAGGATGAAACATTTGAAAAATAATGTTTTTTTCTCAAAGTGACACACTACCCGAGTTATGCTCAGTTTTTTGGTGAAGTTTGACACACCAAGCTCAAAAGGTTGCTCATCACTGGCTCTAGAATGACAGTCAACATCCCCCTAGGTGTCCTGGATTGGAGAGGGTGCAGGCTGGGCTGAGGGAACCCGCCCACTCGTGCACAAATTTTATGCACTGGGCCTCTAGTGTGTGTGTGTGTGTGTGTGTGTGTGTGTGTGTGTGTGTGTGTGTGTGTATAACCATTACCAAATCAAGATATAAAACATTTTCAACATCCCAGAAAGCTGCCTGTCCCAAGTCAACATCTACCCCCTGAAGAAAATACTATTCTCTACTCTATTATCACAAGTTGATTTTGTCTGTTTTTAGATTTCTTATACAGGGAGATACAATGTGCACATCTTTTGACTATGTTTTGTTCAACATCATGCCTGCCTGATTTATCCATGTTGCTTCATATAACAGAAGCTCATTTATTTACATTGTAGTGATGAATTCCATCCTATGAATATTCCACAGTTGACTTATCCATTCTAGTGTTGATGGACAATTGGATTGGTTCCAGTTTGAAGCTGTTATGAATAAAGCTGCCATGAACATTCTCATACTTGTCATTTGATAGACATAAGCACTTGTTTCTGTTTAGATTATAACCAGGAGTTGGAGCTACTGGTGCATTGGTTATGCAGATGTTAAATCCCGGTAGATTCCGCCAAAGTTTTCCAAAGCAGCTGTACAACTTATACTCCTACCAGAAGTATATGAAAGTTTAAATTAACGTATTTATCTACTTAGATAGTTAAGGTGTCAAGAGGACTTATTCTATTTTCTTGCCCACATTTAAAGCCATTACAGATAGGTTTAGGCTAATCAATATTTTTTTATAGCTAGAAGCTCAGAGGCATTTTATGACTTACCTGTTTTCTCCCTACACATCAGTGAGTACTTAACCCAGAGAAACAAGTTTTGTCAACAGAACATAAAAACAATTTAAACAAAAGAGGGAAAACGGAAACAGCAAGTTGAGTTTGCAATGGTTTTCATCCCTTGTACATCAAATAACTCACTAGACATTTTCCTTGCACTTAGTGATTACGCAGATATTTCTTTTTCAGTCAAATTTCAGAAAGATACAGAATTCCACTCACTGGCGGTTCTACCCAGCCACTGGAGTATTTGTTGAAATTGTTGAAAACTGGAATGCTCGTAATACAATGAAGAGTGAATTTGGTTTTGACCTTGCCACAATATTCCTCTCTAGCATTCATTATTTTTTTGTTTGTTTGTTGTTTGTTTTGATGATGTTGATAATTCCCCAATAGCTTCAACTTAGTTCCTAGGCTGCCATGTAGAAACTAATTTTGTTCTCCTGATATAGAACTTCAACATGTTCTACTGAAAATCTCGCCTATTCTACTGAAATAAAAATAGATATAACAAACTCTGCCAGTAAAACTGCCTGTTTTGGAAATAGAAGCCATGGATCAGTTCTAACTTTAGACTTAAAATGAAGGTCTGCTTGTAGCTATAGATTTCCATATTCTATAGAGGCACATGGTAATGACTTAAATCAATTTTTTCAAAGAAATTCTTACTACAAAAAAAAGCCATATTGAACATAATACCAGGTATAATTAATGCTTTAAAATGTGAATCACATCTACCATTTACAGTCTACCTAGGGCTCTCTCTTTTGCTTTTTTCCCCAACATCTCCTTCTGGCCCAGTTACTAGGAGTCACCTCCGCTGTAACTATAGATGCCTTTCTAGCAGTTGTAAGAAAAAAGCAATCTAGAGATCAATGTCCAGATGAAGCTCACAGATGTAGAAACTATTATTTATGCACTTAATCATTTTATGTTTAGCTGCACAATTTCTTTGTTGTGGTTTTCACTCCTACCCCACCCCTCACAGCACTTGGTCCAAAGCTGTGATAAAATACTAACCATTTTATGGAACCCTAAATCCCCATGTGTACTGCAAGTTGCTGCCATACTCACCAGCCTTTAGAGTGACTATAGGCACCAAATTGGTACTGAATGGCTATAAATATCCAGGAGTTAGAAGCAATTGTTGTTTTTTGTGTGTGTGTGTGTGTGTGTGTGTGTGTTTGTTGTTTTTTTTAAATCAAAGTCCCTTGAACTCCTCACATGAAATCAACATTGGAGCCCTCCCTTCCCAGCGATTTTTTAATGTAGAAAGCATGCTGCTCAGTTTTTTCTATTTATACACAAAATCAAGTAAAATAAGGATAAACATGGGATCTTCAGCATTGATGAACATTTCTGACTGACGAAAATGAGAGGGATGTATCACTGGGTTTATTGAAATGTTAACAACAGCAGAACTGACTAGCAATGCAAAAGTACACTTTGCTTAATTTTTTAGGATATAACTATAATACTTTTCATTGTAGCACAAAAGTTCTGGTGTGGGGACCAAAGGGATGTGGAACAGTATAGTGAGATGAGTTGTGTTTTTCTCAAAACATTCCTCAACAATCCAACCTGAACACAACACAAAACACACACACACACACACACACACACACACACACACACACACACCTGTTAGGATGGGGGAAAGGGGAAGGATAAAGTTGGAAGCTCTCATGTACATGTGGAAGTATAGGGATGAATGTATTTATTTTTTATATATTTCAAAATAGCTTTTGTGAACCCCCTCCCCCGGGGCCTCCTTCCATCTCATAAAAGCAATTCTGATAGCACGATGAAATCAAATTACTTGAGGGAAATGATCTGAAGGAGCCTCGCCGTTAAGCAATTGCTAGAGCAGCCACTCAGACAATTCTGGCTAAAGGCTGAGTTTCACGAAAGATAAAACAGGTGAAGTAATAAGAGTGCCACTGGCCCCTGTTACTGTAGTGACCATGGCAGCAGAATGCTAAGAAGGGTGTCACTGGCTTCCCTCGGGAGAGCAAGAGGCACCACAGTTAGGCAAGAGTGAGGAATCCACAACCTGTTATTAAGATGGCAGAGTCTTAGCCATTCTTTAAAAGGACAAGGCAGGTTTCATTATATGCTTATATGCACACAATATGGCATACAAATGAGTGAATAACCATAGCAGATACTGGCAATATCCCGTATATACCCCCTTGGCATGTGCCTTCCTTGCATTCTGGCTTTACTTATGACCTCCAGCATCTAAGGCCTTTTTAACTGAGGGCTCTCTCTGGTGTCCAGAGCTGACTCAGCCCACATGTGGGGCAGGTCCAAAGTGTCAGGGGGTTGAGGCCACCATGAGCATCTTTCAACCAATGATTAATGAGAAGTGGGGGACACATGTCCCAGTTAACTCACCCCTTGGGCAGAACAATGCTGAGGTTCATGCTTCACTAAGTTGCCCAGAGTTGCCCAGTGGGATTACTCTCCAGTTGTCTACAGTGGCAAATTGCTCAATAATGCACTATTTCTTGGCTTTCTTTATCAGTCTCTTCCTTGCTCCCTTTCCTAAAATCATCTCCCAAATGAACTATTTGCACCCAAATCCTTGCCTCTGAATCTGCTTTTGAGAGGAGCCAAACTATGACAGCAATCAACATACAGTCATGAACTTGGAAAATAATGTGTCATGTCTTATCTTGACAGCACCCTTTCTTAAAACTTTTCTAGTTGTAATCTCTAGATTATAGCAATAGTAGAGAAATGTTTTATAAAATAATTAATGAAGTAGGAGAATGAGTTGAGGAGCTCACAGATTATCAGCATAAACACACGATAGTATTTTATTTTGGGAGAGGACAGGTACATGTGATATAGGTTAGGCTCACACTGGCATGCAAATCTGGCCCCATGAGACAGAAATTTCTCCCCCCAGAAATCTTGACACCAAAGGAAATTGTTGTTATTGTTGTTGTTAACTTTTAATGAGTTATTACTATGTACAAGTCACTCTACTTAGTATGTACATGAGTTATCTTATTTAAACTTCACAACAAGCCAATGAAAACAAGAAGGGGGACGAGTAATGTATATGAGTTGGTTGGTTTGTAAATGAACAATTACTTTAATGTATTGAGGGAGGAGTCATTCAAAGATGATTAATTTGGATTTATATGAAATATTGCAAACAGGTGTATACTGCACGTGGTCATGGGTGGGCATGGAATGGGAGCCTTAGCTGTCCTTAGTAGACCTGCCTGCCACCTTTGGCTTCCACATAAAATAAGCCAAATGTTCAAAACTCTCTTCAAGATGTATATGAAAGCTTTCCAGTTTTATAGAAGAAAAGAGACTCTGAAAGAACGCCAGCAAGGAGTAGAGCAGTACCCAAGCCCGGGCCTGCCTGACTTACCCCATCCACATCCTCTCCTAGTGCCTGGACAGAACATACCATAACCCAGTCCTGGTGCAACAATGTCTCAAACTCCTAAGAAAGGAAATCCAATTGGCGGTCCCTATGTTTCAGAAAGCTTGTTTCAGAGTGCCCAGCTCAGTGCCTCCTGCATGGGTCACACACAATAGATCTGGCAAGACTAATGTTCTGCCCTCTATCTCAGGTGGAAGTACCAGTGTTCCAAGATCCCCAAAGGATGCCTGAAACTTTAGACAGTACCAAACACTCTATACACTTTTCTTTCTATACATACATACTTATGATAAAGTTGAATGTATAAATTAGACACAGTAAGAGATTAGCAACAACAATAATAAACTAGGACAATTGTTAACAATATACTCTAATAAAAATTGGCTGAATGTGGTCTCCCTTCTCTCTCAAAATATCTGGAATTTTCCATTTAATATTTTCAGAGAACAGTTGGCTGTAAGTGACCATGGAAAGTGAAACTACGGATAAGGGGGGACTACCGCACTCTTAAACATTTAGGTGTCATCATTGTGGACATAACTGGAACCTGTAAATTGGAAGCTGACTGGCTCACAACAGAACTTCTGGGCCATCGCACCATTCCCCACAGTCCCACCTTAGCCCTTACTGCCAGGAGCCAATTCCAGCATGTCATAATTATAAGAGTTTCATCAAAAGGTTGATGAAATTTGGGGGCTCAACAAGGGCTGAGTCACATATGTAATCACCTGTTGGAATGGTTGGAAAGGCACTTCCCCCAAAACTGAATAGGATGATTGTTTGCTGCCAGACAGCTCAGGGCATCTCAATCTACATGTTATTGCCTCCTGTTGGCCAAACACCTGAACAGCTGTAGGCTATTCCCCAATCTGACAATGCTTCTGTACACTACCCTTTGAAGTGTATTATCTCCACCTTGCCTTAGGACAAACTGTGTTAATAAAAAGCAAGGGTCCTGAGACAAGGAAGAACTTTAGCTCCTTTAGCTGAAGCTCCTCTGCCTTTCAAAATTATCTTTCATCTCTGGACTCTTACTTAATCTACACACAGCCTTTCTCCAGATTGCTGAACCCTTTGTAATGCTGGAACAAGAACACTGGCACCTTACTTCAATGTAGCACTCGTTTTACTGGCAGGACATCTAGAACTACTCACAATACTAAAAAGGAGAAGGGGAGTTCTTTACTTCTTATCATTGTAATCTCTTCACACCCATTCTTTCATTTCCCTTGACATGATGTGTGCCATAGCAAACGCTATCCCATAAATTCTACCATATTCCATTGCTGTTGCTTCCACCTCTTTAAACAATTGGGAAACACGAAGTTTCCCTTTCAAGTCGCCCCTCCTCTGCTCTGCAGAGCAGGTATGAATTTGCTGTGTTGTGAGGGGACACGGGGTCACAATCTGTGCAAGCTTCATCAGCTTCTCAAACTATGAGCTCTGGTGTGTTTTTAGGAGCCTGTTTTAAAATCATCTTTTGTCTAAGAAATTATAATAATGACCTGAGAAATGGCTCCTGACACAAATTCTGCCTTATGCAAGCTGTTTCTACTACCCTCCAATAAGACTCTTGAGAAGAGGTGAAAAATCTCATGGAATCACTTAGAATAGAATTTTTCTAAAATTCTTTTTTAAAAGAACATTTTTTTCCTACATGGATAACCAAGGGAGTTCATTTGGAACATCACATTTGAGTAGAAAAGATTTATATTGGGATCTACATAGAGATGAAAATTCAGTTGCTGGTTTTTGAAGTGGTGGCATTCTATTGTACGTGGACTTGGTAGCACATCATGCTACATCCATGCTGGGAGACCCCAGTGGCTTCCTCTTCACTTTGGACTTTTGAACAAAGTCCAAACTCCTCACGATGGCTTGCAGAGTGCTCTTGCTGTCCTTCACCAATCTGAAATAATAGGGGTTCCATATTCCCACTGGAAAATAAGCTCCGTGAGGCAGAGCCCTGTCCATCTTATTCACCTTTCCCCCTTCAGGGCTCAAAGCAAAGCGGTGTTCAATAAATTATCATGTCGTATTTGGGGACAGAGGAAGAATCCTGTTGCTCCAGTGTCCTGTGAGGCTCTCTGTCATCCTGCAGTGACTTTATGCCACCCGAGGCCTAGGAAAGGCAGCCCTCACAGTGGAGGGCTGGACAGGAACTTACTCTCTGCTGCTCTGGTGCCTGTCAGCCAAGACCCCTTAGGCCTGAGACTGACCTTGGCAGGAACTAAAGGCAAGGCCTAGACAATGAGAGCTCATTCCCTCGGCGTAAGTATGATAAATACCTCTTCGGTTTCTGTTACCCTTACACTGAGACAGAGCACAGGGCCTCTTTCAGGGACACATCAGCATAGTGGGTGGGTCCCTTAACTTCAACTGTCACTGACTTGCAAGCATGGAACCCCTTATTTCCCAAGAAGTGTCTATGCTCCCACCTGCACAGTCAGTTGCAAGATTCTCCTAAAGGAGCCACTCTGACCTTTGTCTTAGCTGCGTGCACCCTGACAACCATCATAAGGAAGAAAAGGAGTTATTTTACTCTGCAATAACTTGTCAAATCCCCGAAGGCCTGAGTTTGTGAACTGCCCCCATATCTCCAGGAGCTCCTCTGAGAAGCTTCTCAATGACCAACGGTTTCTTCCTCCATGTACCTCAGAGGAGAATCTCTCCTCTTGATGTTTACAATGTTAAGACAGATTTAGGCTGCAACTCTCTGCATTCTCCTGTCTGTCTGTACAAGTCCCTCAGTTTTAGCATGTGGGGTTATACTAAAAAGACTGGTCCAGTTGGTGAGAACTGTGCTTTGTGGTTTGAGAACCTTTACAATGGCAGCCACTCCTTTGCTGGTTGAGAAAGAGATTAATGCAATCTCAGGGGCTAAAACTATGGTTAAAAATAACACATTATCTATAATAATAAAAGCATAATATGCTAATTAGACTGGGGCTGGGAGGGAAGCCTGGGTCCCTGGTGCCTGAGGGAAGCCAGTGCTGTCAGCCAGGGGAAGGAAGGCCTACTCTTGCACGAATTTCGTGCATTGGGCCTCTAGTTTGATATAATTTTTTTTGTGATAAAATACATTATTTGATATAATTAAAGCCCACCGGAGGACACCATCCTGAAAATCATTTTCAAATACATTTCAAAAGATAAGTGAACGTTTCTGAAAAGTTCTGTAGTTTTAAATTTAATGTGAGGAGCAATGCCACCATTAGACTGCTGTGTCTCATTTTGACAGTTTAATCTCTGAGTGTGCTGGATCTGATATGTGTCCTTGATTCTTCACTCCTCTTTGTCATACCCTTTGCCATCTGACTTTGAAGAGGCTGTCCCTGTGGGTGAAATGTATTTTCTGGCCCCACTACTGAGTTTGGCCATGTGACTTGCTTTGACAAGGGGGTGTGAGCAGATCTTCAGCTTTAAAAGCATTTACTGGCACTGCCTTTTCCAACAGGTACCTGACATGAGACAGGTAGAACCGACTGAGCCCCAACAGAAGCTTGGAATCAAGGTTGGCCAGGGATAACCTCAGCCTCAATCAGTTAAACAACCTGGGTCTGTTGAGCCAACCTGAAGAACCGTAAACAAGAGAATAATACGATTTGTGGTCAGCCACAGGGTTTCTGACATAGTGTGTAATATAGAAAAATCTGGCTGACCCACTGAGCCAGAACTGACGTGCTGGTGATTATAGGCTTTCCTCTACCCACTGAGGATGCACAAGAGCGGGACTGTTTTAACCTTTTTCTAGGCCTTCCAAGCCTGTCAAACTCGCTGCTGGTGGGCTGCAAGCTTTATTTGTTATGCGGCCCGCCGGCCATGAGTTTGACATGCATGCATGCTTGCCCTATTTGGAATATGGTTTCACCTGTTCGTTTTCTGTCAGGGGTAAAAAATAGTACTTGCATAATAAATTCAAGGAATTCTAAGGGGCATGGAATTACTTTAAGTGAAACTCTGGAAGAAGAAAAAGAGAAGAGGTTTTGGAGTCAAACCCATCAGACACAGCGTCCTCCCCTCACAACTACAATCTGTGTGAGCACAGCAGGCTTCTATTCCTGTGGCCACAACTTAGCATGGGGCAAAGGCTACTTTCTTTCTGGGAAGTCTAAATTGTGTAAGTCGCATACGTGCGCTCCTCACAGTTCTTCTTGTTTAAGCTCCTTCCCCTAGAGAGTTGATTCTTGAATGACATGGGTTTCAACTATGCAGATTCACTTGTTTTTCAGTAAATACAGTTGGCTCTCCCATCAGTGGTTTTCACATCCACAGAGTCAACCAATGAATGAATCAACATCGAAAGCAGTATTTTCACGTTTGCCACCCACAGTTTCACAACTGCAGATCAAAGCTATTGTTTTCCAACAGCAGTTTGTTGACCAGGGATGCAAAGGCCAACTGCAATTAAGTTTCTGGTGAATAATGAGTTGTAAATGGAAATTTTTACTGCATGGGGGTCAGTGCCCTGAATTCCTGTGTTGCAAGAGGGTCAAATGTATTTACCTTATTTACTTTAAGATGTGAGAAAGCTGAAAGATATAAGAAAAGCCTAAAGGTACCAGAATTCTATTCAGCACATGAGGCCTGGAAACTCAGTGGGGAACTCCAAGCACTTGGATATGCCCAGAGTAGCAACTTCAAGTAGAGTGTGTACAGTTACCTAGATCAAATACGGTCTCACAGCTTTCCCCAAGAACCTGGAAGTTGATTTATGTTGCCTTTTTTCTCCCACTGAATCCCATTCTGATATGAGAAAAAATAATTTTTGGTAAGAGAAATAGGTAATAGGTGAGTAAGTTTTTATAAAGCAAACTCATGTATGCCTAAACCTCTGAATGAATAGTTCCATACCTGCCGTAGTCTAAAGTATCCACCTCCAAACGAGGAGTTCTGGTTAGAACCTCCCAAAATGCTACAGTCTGGATTTCACACCATCCTAATACTATGAATATACTTCTTTAAATAATCTACAATGAATTTTGAGTGGCCTGAACAACTGCCTTTGTTTTGTTGCATATATAAGCTTTTACTATTCTACCTAGAAAATCCTTTTCACTTTGGTTTTCAGATTTCTAAGTTTTACCTACACATAAGATACTGCTCCTGAAAACGCCTGGAGAAGTGTAATTGGGAATGATGCATGTACTGTTTCCCTCAAACAGACAGAACCTGGCTCGTTCCTCTTAACCACAGTGAGGCACTTGGGAGACAGTCAGTGTTTGAGAAATGATAGAATGAAGAGACCAAATAAGCCACGGAATTGTAAAGCAGGAAAGCTGCATTTTAAAATGCAAATTTCCCATGATGCTAATCATTGTCAGTCTTAATAATGAGTGACAGTATTTCACAAACCATGAGCTCTAGACTAAGTTTGTGGTAGAATAATGAAATCTTAGAAGGGCATATTTCTCGTCAAAAATCAATCTGTCCTCCTGCTTGAACTGCAGGAAGCAGACACAAGAAAGCATGAAGTTGTAATGTACCACGAAAACCTGCTGGGACCAAAAAAGAAGTTCCGGATGTGCTTTTAGTGGGAATAAATATCCATTTAAACAAACATAGATGTTAAATATTTATTGTGATGAATCTCTTTAGGAAGTTGGAACTTTTGTGTACACTCAAAGGTATTCCGGAGAGAAAAATGAAGTCAATATTTGAACAATATTTCACTTATGTAACACCTGACATTTTTCTTCTTAAAAAGGAGAATGACATCCTGGCATATAAGGAGCTCAGAAGTCATCACTATCTCCTAAAAATAAAAGGCTGACCATATCGAACAAATTGACAACTCTTTTTAGGTTCCTCAGAGAACTGAAGTCACCAAGCATCCCGCTGTCCCTCTAAATTGGAGAGACAGACTGGTAAATATAGAGAATCACAACTTATTGGAGAAAACAACCCCGAGCAGAAACCTCCATAGAAACCATTACCAGGGTACAAAAACCTAAACTACAATTGAGAAACTCTTGGAGCTTGGACAAGTCTGAGAGTTAAAACTCTAGGTTGGCCTAGTCTTAGGGGGACTCCCTGACACTGATAACTGTTATCTCCAGGAGCTCAATCAGGTTCTTACAAGGGAAGGGGGGAGCCTATTTTGAAGGTGCCACTCTGTTCTCAATAAGGCCTGCCCTCAGGAGAAAGTATTTCACTAGAATCTAACCTGCAGGAGGTTTATCAGAGTCTAACATACCTGTGGAAAGGGTAATTAATATTCTACTCCTGCCACCTATAGCCATCCACATCAGTGAAGGGAAATGATAAACCCCAGCCCACTGTCATCATCCCATCCCACCTAGGAGGGGGAGAGGGAACTAAAAAGCACTTGTGGTATTTGTAGTTCAGAGGTACATGCTCCCTAAAAGGCTGAAACCTAGTACTAGGACTATAGAACACTTTGCTCCCACAACATCCATACCTCACTGCCATATTACTAAAGGTCTATGTACTGCAGTTACATTTATGTAGTACATTATGTCCAGTTGTCAGGAAAAAAATATATATAAGGCATACTAAAAAGCAAAAACTATAGATTGAAAAAAGAGAACAAGCATCAGAATCAGACTCAGCTATGCTAGACATTTTGGAAAGATTAATATGTTAAGCATTCTAATGAACAAACTCCAGAGCATACAAGAACAGATAGGCAATATAAACAGAGAAATATAAATCTCAAGAAAGAATGGTAAGAAAAATGCAACACATAAAAATACTGTAACAGAAATGAGAAATGCCTTTGATAGACTTATTAGTAGACTAGACACAGCTGAAGACAAAAATCTCTGAGCTTGACAATAAAGAAACTCTGGAAGTCAATAGAAACTTTCAAAATGGAAAAAATAAAGAGAAAAAGACTGAGAAAAATAACAATATCCAAGAATTGTAGGACAATTACAAAAGGTGTAACATGAATAATGGGAATATCAGAAGGAAAAGAAAAAGAAAGAAACAGAAGAAATATTTGAAGCAATAATTACTGAGAATTTCCCCTTTTAATGTCAGACACCAAATCACAGATCCAGGAAGCTCAGAGAACACCAATCAGGATAAATACCAAAACAAACAAACAAACAACAAAAACACAACAAAACTACACCTTGGCATATCATATTCAAACTAT
Organism: Cnephaeus nilssonii; assembly: GCF_951640355.1. NCBI lineage: Eukaryota > Metazoa > Chordata > Mammalia > Chiroptera > Vespertilionidae > Cnephaeus > Cnephaeus nilssonii. The sequence continues at coordinate 20,221,234 of NC_137082.1, forward strand.
AAAAAATAAAGATAAAATCTTGAGAGAAATGAGGGGAAAAAAGCACAAATAAGAATTATATCTGACTTCTCTTCAGATAGCATGCAAGCAAGAAGAGAGGCAAATTAAATGAGGGAACTAAACAACCAGCCTAGAATTTTGTACCCAGCAGAACTATCCTTCAAAAGTGAAGGAGAAATAGACTTTTTAAAAACAAAAATTGGGGGGATTTGTTGCCAATAAACCTGCCTTACAAGAAACATTAAAATAAGTTTTTTAGGATAAGGAAAACAATATGTCAGACATAATTCTATAAAAGCAAAGAAGGACAGTAGAGAGTAAAAAGTACAAAAAATGTTTTATTGTTTTTCTTCTTAATTTAGCATACAGATGATAATTTTCAAAATAATAAGAACAATAATGTATTCAATTAATTATGTATGTTTATTTTATACTAGAGGCCTGATGCATGAAATTTGTGCAAGAGTAGGCCTTCCTTCCCCCGGCTGCCGGCACCAGCTTCCCTCCACACTCAGGACCCAGGCTTCTCTCGCAGCCCCGGTTTCATCCAGAAGGTTGTCCAGAAGGACATCCGGTCTAATTAGCATATTATGCTTTTATTATTATAGATGTCCTTGAAGATGACATAGGAGAAAATCTAGGTGACCATAGGAATGCTGATTATTTTTTAGATACATTACCAAAGGCTTTATCTATTAAAAAAAAAAAAAAAAGCTTTCCATTATTCAAATTAAAAACCTTTGGTTTGGGTCAAGATGATGGAATAGGTAAACACAGTATTTGGAAACTCCCACTACCACATCCAAATTATGACTAAATTATTTTCAAATATTTTAGCCACAGAAAGGTGTATTTTTTTTTAAAATCTCTCTCCACGTTTATGTGTATATGTGTTTATATAGATGGAGAACTTGTCCAATATCTTGGGGCCATTTTGAAAGTCAGTGGGTGTCAGTGAATTTAGTCAAACGCCATTCAAGCGTATCAAATATTTGTCTGGCATGTTGAAAATGGGAGCAGCAGCTGGTGTGGAAAATAAAGACATTTTCCAGGTTTTTCTTTAAAAAGAGTCACTCAGCTTTCATCTTAAATATGTTCTGAAGGTTAATGTACCTGGCAGAACTAGAAATACAGTAAGAATACACAACACATCTGCAAACAGCAGGGCAGCACTTGCTAAAGTTCATTGCCAAATAATAATAATGATGATGACAACAACAATAATAAATAAGGCTGGAGTAGAAAGAGAATCTGGTACTTAACAAGCACCCTCCTAAGTTATGTCAAGTTAGATGCATAGCAAAGCGAAAGCCATGCCTGTGGTCCTCACATTGTCCTCTCTAAGCCCTTGTCAAGAGAAAACTGTCTCTCGGTGTCAAGAAGGATTAGTGAGCATTAATCTGATTTTTCTTTCAGAACCAGGGATTCCAGCACTCTCATGAAGGAAGTCTTTAGTACTTCACCAATATGCTCAATTTTCTGCCAGGCACGTGAGCTGTTTGACATCAGCTCCACCTGCGATGTTGTCTCTTTTTGTATTGATTTATCTGCTGACCTTGACTAGGGAAGTTTAGACTGCAGAGCCGTCTTGCAACAGAAGAAGGCCATTCTGCCTAGTGACAGCTTACATTTGTGATTGACAGCCACCTTGCACCCATACTCCCTGGGCTCTACAAAATCTCTTGAATCTGTTTCTAAGGAATAGCGAGTTTCCCTTCTCTGCTGTCTACATTTAAAAAATTTGGAAACCATTGCTGTAAAACAGCCAACCTTATTTACTATGACATTCAGAAACTGTCACACTCTGCCACCGAACCCATCAGGAAGTGGTTTTCCTAGATGCCAGGCATGGTGCTGGGGCCACTGGTGAAGGGGAGAGAATTTCTAGCCTCAAAACAGTTGATAAATGGGGAACAAAATACACACCCACACAAAGTTATGCACTGTGGCAGGTAATAATCTGCCTACATTTGTTTGCTTCACCCTGCATGTCACTTGCATCATCAGTGGACAGTCATGGCCAAGTCTACGACTTCCTATTTCATATACTCTGTCTCTATCCCGGAAAGCTTCTCAGGCCCCTGGACAGTGTAGGAGGTACTCAGAAGTAATGGAAAGCTACTGCCTCTAGGAACAATCCTACCAAATGAGTGATAGAAGTCAGTGGGCTAAAACCTTCGTTTCCTTGGTGCTCAGTGGCACAATGATCCAGATAGTTTTTCAGAAGGTTCCTGTATTGGTTTCCTTCTGCTACTGTAACAATTACCACATACCTGGTGTGTTAAAACAAGACGAATTTATTATCTTACAGTTCTTGAGGTCAAAAGTCCAAAGTGAATTTCATTAAGCTACAATCAGGGGTTGGCAGGAATTGCATTGCTTGCGGAGGATCTAGGATGATTCCATTTTCTTGCTTTCTCCAGCCTTCATAGGCAGCTCACATTCCTTGGCTCCTGGCCCTTTCCTCATGTCACTGTGACATCCCATTCCATTGCTACAGCCCCCTCCCTCCATCTACTTATGTTGTCACATTGCCTCTTCTAACTCCGACCATCCTGCCTTCTTTAATAAGGACCCTTGTGATGATATTGGCCCCAACTGGAAAAACCCAGAGTATCTTCCATTTCAATATCATTAACACAGCAATTTTCAACCTTTTGCATCTCATGGCACACATAAAGTAATGATAAAATTCTGTGGCACACCAAAAAATATATTTTTGCTGATCTGACCAAAAAATAGGTATAATTTTGGTTGATCTACCAAAGAAGTAATAATAGTAATTAAGTACTCCTTGTGCTCCAAAGTGACTTTAAAAAAAAACACACGGGTGAGGCCGCGCGCCCCTGGGTCCGGGTGAGGCCACGCACCCCTGGGTCCAGGTGATGCTGGGTCCCGGGTCCGGGTGAGACCAAACCAGAGGGAGTCGGACCTGCATTACCACCATTTGTCCACCATCCAGAACTGAAAAGTCAGTGCTGACATGTTCACATAAGGAACTGGTGGACATTGAAATTGGGTCTCAAAAGAACTGTTGGTCCAGAAAGAAACTCACTACAGACTGATTCATTTGCCTGTCAGCATAACTATTATTGCTCGTCTCACATTCGGTTCTTATAAGTATATTTCTAGTAACACATGATCTCACTCATCTAGGGGAAATGATGAACAACATAGACTGATGAACAAGAACAGACCCAGAAACAAGGAGGCATTGATCGGACTGTCGGGCCTCAGAGGGAGGGTAGGGGAAGGTGGGGGTGGTGGGGAGAGATCAACCAAAGGACTTGTGTGCATGCATACGAGCCTAACCAATGGTGAAGGACAACAGGGGGGTGGGGGCATCCGTGGGGAGGGGTGTGGGATGGGAATGGGGGGATGAGGACAAATATGTGACACCTTAATCAATAAAGAAATTTAAATAAATAAATAAATAAAATTCTTTTCATCCTTTGGAAAATAAACAAAAAAAAAAAAAAAAAAAAAAAAACACCAGGTACCTATAGTATATAAGGTACCAAGAATTAACCAATCATATACAACCTTATTATGTGATATGACCAACAATTTGCAACTCTATCATTTGATTTATCTATTTATGGCTCAAGACAGGGCCTTCATACTGGAGGACTATTGTTGGGTTGACTTTTGTCATCTTTTATTTTAAAATCTAAGGGAAAAGAAATCAGTGTCCCTGGCCCCTGGACAGGTATTTCATGTTTTAAACATTTTTGCGGCACACCTGCTGGAAATCGCTGACTTAACACAATCAACATCTGGAAAATTATTTTCCTGTTGTTTTCAGAGTTTCTGAGGAATATGATGAGGGTCTCTTTGTGAGACCATAACTCAGCCTGCCACAGTCTCCAATAAAAATGGAACTCCCTTGCCCATAGCAGTAAGCCATTCATTAAACTGCCTTTTATTGGCCACCTTTTCCTCTTGTTTCTATTGCCTATTCCCCAACCAGTGTTTATGGGATTACTCCTCAAGTTTTTTTTTTTTTTTTTAATTCAAATCTTTACCACAAATTAAAAACTTGCCCATACCCATCACATTATTCTATAATATAAGAGGTGTCCAAAGGCAAAATCTAATAAATAAACAAAGGGAACTAACATGCCACAGACATTCAAACACAATCACTCCAAACAGAATTCCGAAAAGTACCAAAGAGAAGTAAGGATTTAAGTTAGACTTCAAAACACTGGCATATTATTCATAGTCAAATGAGTAAGTTGGGATGTTCCTCCCTTTCTTCTTAAAATATATGTATCAGCCCTAGATTTTTTGGCTCAATGGATAAAGTGTTGGCCCTCGGCACTCCGCGGTGTGGGAGGCAACCAATTGATGTATCTCTCTCACAAAGTTGTTACTTTCTCTCTGTCTCCCCCATTCCTTCTGATCTCTCTAAAAATCAATGAAAAAAATATCATTGGGTGAGGAATTATATATATATATATTTCATTGCTCTTTTCAGTTTGTGAGCAACAAAAAGAAGTACAGCCATCTTGAAATCAAGCACTTATCAAAACGCTTTCAAGTTCCCGAAGTGTATGACCCAGATTTTTTTAATACCTGAAGATATAAAATTTTAAGTGCAGGACTACAAAACTGAAGAAATACTTTAGAGGGACATCTTGCTAATTTCCCTTCTTTGCTACTGAAGTAGTATGCAGCAATCCAATTGAATGAATATGCATGAGGAATTGAGCACAGCAAAACCCAACACTGCTAGCTTATGGAGATACCAAAACAAGGGTGTGGCAACTAGAGTATGCTCAAGGAATTTATAGACTTACTGGGGAAAAAAAACAACACAGTTTTCAAAGTGGAAAAAAAATTGTGGGTGTTTGTTTGTTTGTTTTTAAAGAAAGAAAGGCCAATTGCCAACTTTTTGACATCACAGAGGATGATGCTGGGTGAAATGAAAATATGAATATTGGTAACTCAAAACAGCACAGGGATTCCTGAGATTCTGACTTTGTGGAGTGTCTGAGGAGTACCTTACTTCATTTATTTCACTTTTATTTTCCTTTTGTGTGTGAAACAAAAAGAGTGATGTATGATAAAAGTCACTGCCTAAAGTAAATCTACAAGTACTGCCTTGCTGAGTATAAAATACTAAAGGCCTGGTGCACAAAATGTGTGCAAGAGGGGGGAGTTCCTCAGCCTGGACTGCACCCTCTCACTGTCCGGGACCCCTTGGGGGATGTCCACCTGCCAGCTTAGGCCTGATCCCTCTCGCAGTCTGAGACCCCTCGCTCCTTACCATCTGCTCACAGCTCCTTACCATGTGACTCACTGCTTCTTAGCACAGCCGCGGAGGTGGGAAAGGCTCCCGCCACTGCCGCTGCGCTCACCAGCTGTGAGCCCAGCTTCTGGCTGAGCAGTGCTCTCCCTGAAGGAGCGCACTGACCACTCCTGCGTTGAGCATCTGCCCACTGGTGGACAGTGTGCATCACAGCGACTGGTCGTTCTGGTCATTCCACCATAATGGTTGCTTAGGTTTTTATTATATAGACTAGAGGCCCGTTGCACAAAATTCGTGCACGGGGGGCGGGAAGGGTGTCCCTCAGCCCAGCCTGCACCCTCTCCAATCTGGGACCTCTTGAGGGATGTCTGACTGCCCGTTTAGGCCCGATCCTACTGGGATCGGGCCTAAACGGGCAGTCAGACATCCCTCTCACAATCCAGGACTGCTGGCTCCCAACTGCTCGCCTGCCTGCCTTCCTGATTGCCCCTAACCGCTTCTGCCTGCCAGCCTAATTACCCCCTAACCACTCCCCTGCCAGCCTGATTGATGCCTAACTGCTCCCCTGCCACCCTGTTTGCCCCTAACTGCTCTCCCCTGCAGGCCTGGGTCCCCCCAAACCGTCCTTCCCTGCAGGCCTGGTTGTCCCCAACTTCCCTCCTCTGCCAGCTTGGTCACCCCTAACTGCCCTCCCCTGCAGGCTTGATCGCCCCCAACTGCCCTCCCTTGCAGGCCTGGTCCCTCCCAACTGCCTTCCCCTGCTGGCCTGATTGCCCACAACTGCCCTCCCCTGCAGACCTAGTCTCTCCCAACTACCCTCCCCTGCTGGCCATCTTGTGGTGGCCATCTTGTGTCCACATGGGGGCAGCCATTTTTACCATATGGGGGCAGCCATTTTATGTGTTGGAGTGACAGTCAATTTGCATATTACTCTTTTATTAGGTAGGATAAATTGTAAATAGTAGTGAGACATAAAATAGTTGAATGTTTCTAAAATTACAGGGGCTTCCTATAACTGATAGAATTTCTTGATAGAGTAAATATGCCATTGTGAAGTGCCAAATCATTCTAAAATCTAGGTATATCATCCCTTAATTGCAATTCTATGACAGAGGTACTTGACTACAAACATAGTTACATAAATTTAATGAGATAATAGAAGTGGCAACTCTTCTCCTTTCCTCATTTTTGTTCTCCTGTGGCTCCTCTTTTGCAACATATTTCCCTTATAGAAGGGAGTATAGAGCATTTTACTCTCTCTTACATGATTGTTGATGGTTGCAGAGTCTGAAAGCCAGAGGTGGGAAGTTAGGATTGAAGGTTTTCTGCCATAAGAGTCGACCGCACGTTCATTGGCAGCCCTCCCGCAGCAACCCTGCACTAAGCTCTCAGGGTTACACAGCCATCTGAATAAGGGCTCCTCCTTGAACCTATTACAAGTCACAGCACATGCTGCTACAAACATGACAGGGGCTTCCCCTAGGCATCCAGTGGCAGGTGGCAAAGGCGTCTTCCACCAGCATGATGTATGACTGCTGGGTGCCGCTAATGCAGAGTAAGAGGTTTGCTGAGGGACCCCATTTATGGCAGAAAATGCTGAGAGATGCAGGGTTGTTTTTTTGTTTTGTTTTGTTTTTCAAATGTGTAGGCTGATTAAAATTTCTCCATCAAGAGGAAGAAGAAGAAAAAGGTAAAGATAAAAAATTATGAACAACAAAGTGACAACAAATACATATCTATCAACAAGTGAACCTAAAAGTCAAATGAATAAAAAACCTGATGAACAGAACAGACTGGTGAATGTAATAGAATCAGGGGCATGGAAAGCAGACTGACAATTCTCGGGGGAAAGGGGTTGTGGGAGGTGCGGGAAGAGATTGGACAATGAGCTTACACCTATGGACAAGGTCAGTGGAATAGTGGGGAGGCCTGTAGTGGGGTGGGAACCAGGTGGAGGAGAGCTATGGGGGGTGTGGAGAAGAGGAACATCTGTAATAATCTGAACAATAATGATTAAAAAAATAAAATAAAAGCCAAAAAAAAATTCTCCATCAGAATGCAGATTTCCTGAACTTTCTCATGCAGTTCTCTTGGAAAAGAAAATGTACCCACACTTTGTTGCTCACCCAAAGAAAGCCTTCCTTATCATTAATGCCAGCAGTAAAAATTTACCTGAACAGCTTTCAAAAGTTTTTGGAGATCCGTCTCCCATTAAAAGTGAGAGAGAGGTGACTGTGTACCTGAGAGTGAGGGGCACATGTTACCGTGGTAACAAGAGAAAAGATAGGCTGCCTCCTCATACAACAGTGATTGCCACAGTGTGTAGGGTGGATCTGTGCCACCCTGGCAGGCCTCCATGCAAGGTTGTGCTGAGCCAAGATGTGCTCAGAACTGAAATTCAGACTGGGTTAACTGCCAAAGCCTGTGCTCAGGTTCAAGGGTAACAACCTTTCCACCCTCCCCAGAAGGAAGAGACTACTTTTTCTTATACAAACGCACCCAAATTGCCAAGGCCTACACCAAAAGGATTGCCTCTTTTCAGAAAGGATCATTTTTCTAAATCGTGCCAAGTCACTGTGTCGAATGGTAGTTCTCCTAGTACTAGGGGATGTTTTGTCTGTCTGTTTGTTTTTAATTTGTACTACCGTGAGAAGTAGCCAGTTACTATTGTTGGGAGTGTGTTAAGCAAACTGAAGTAAGAAAAAGAAAAAAAAAAAAAAGGAAAAAAAGCTGGAAGCCAGTGATTTAGATGTTAGGGAAGACCTCATTATAAAATAGAGTAAGGGATGTTTTCCATGCCAGTCTGTCTTGCCCACAGGACCCCAACTTAAAAATTAAGGGTGAACCTGGAATGTAGCTGGTCAGCATCAAGCCTGACATTTTAAATAACATTTTCATCCTAAGGAGTAACAAAAGCAAACCAACACTAAATAAAAATAAATAAATAAACAAACAAACAAAATGGATAAATAGAAAAACAGAAAAGCTAAGGCATAAAATAAACTATGAAATTGCTTGTTATAAAAGATTTATGATACAATCTTAATATTAAAAACTAATATATTGAGCTCTTATGTACTATGTGCTATTCACTGTGTTAATTGCCTAATTCATTTAAGTCCTTCCAATGACACTATTTCATATGAAATACTAGTAGGTTTAATTTGTATACCCATTTTATAGAGAAGCAAACTGATATTCACTAGGACTTAAATTTTCCTGAACTCACAAAGCAAATAAGCGCTTGAGCTAGGATTCATATCTAGGCAATCTAAACTCCAAAGTCACACCCTGTCACATGCAGATACATTTCCATTGTAGAAAACAAAAGATCACAAGGTAACTTTCTTTCTTTTAACTGGTAGAAAAGAAAACTGACTATTTAACGTTTGGGGAGCATGCTACTCAAAAAAAATCATGTAAATATAATCATTAAACTCAAGTGAGTATTACTTATAAAGTGAAAGCACACTGTAAGTAGAGAAAGGAAGTAAGTTAGGGAACTTTTAAAAGCTAAATGTGTTCATATCAGCAGAGTTTGAAAGCTGAGGGAATTGACAAAGTCACTGTAGCACAACCAATAGCTATTATTTTGAAAATGCATGCAAGGGCAGAATTCACTCAAGCTTGGGAAACAGTATATGTAATGCTCAAGTCAGAAAATGAGACCAAGAATGACTGTGGTCACTACAAATAGTTGAAATGCAATTTTAGAATGCTGGTTTCTGTTGTCTTGTGGGGATGACTTCAGGCAAAAGTCACTCCTAGGAGATGATAGACAAGTCAAACTTCCACCCAGTCTAATTTTAGTCTCCTGTGGCTCCTGGGGAACAAATTATAAAACTGGGAGAGGCTGATAGCAGGTATGTGCGTGCCTCCTATATTTCCAGCTCTCGCACGGTGCAAATGTTCCTGCTCTGTGCCCTAGTTTGGATTTTCTAGCATCTCATACCCTACATAGAGAGCCTTTTGCATGCAACAGTTACCTACTTACTAGAAACTCTGGGCCAAACACAGTGTTAGAGGCTGTGTCATAATGTTTTTTTCCTCCAAATACACTTTAAAGCCAGATCTTATTACTCTAATTATTTAGTTGGATAAAATGGAGTCAGAGACATTAAATAACTAGTGTAAGGCCACACATCTAGTAAGTGATGGAGCTGTGTCCATCTAGGCAGACTGGACTCAAAAGTGCACGTTCTTGCTATTCTTTTCTCTCATGACTAAGACAATAAACTAGAGGTATGGGAAGATGTTTCAGAAGTTTAGGAACAAGAAAAATCCTTTCTGGATTGAGGATGAAAGGTAGAGAATGGAGGATGGAGGAAATTTCCCAGAAGAAATGTATTAATAGTAAACATCAGGGAATAATATAATTTAAACAATAAATAGGGAGCAAGGTTCTGCAGAGGTGATGTGAGCAAAGGCACAGGGGACTCAAAAGTCTAAGGCATAAATTGCACTATAGAAAATCTAGTTATGCAGACTGACAACTGTCAGAGGAGAGGGGGTTAGGGGACTGGGTGAAAGAAGGTGAAGGGATTAAGCAAAACAAACAAACAAACAAACACATAGACTCAGACAGCAGCGTGGTGGAGGTGGGCAAAGGTAGAAAATCGAGATGGAAACCCACTTTGCTTGGGGCAATGGGGGCACGATTCAGTGTGCAAATGATGTTTTATTGAGTGGTGCACTTGAAACCTGTATGGTTTTGTGAACCATTGTCACCCCAACAAATTTTTAAAATATAATCTAGTTATGGGAAAGATTATTGAAACATAAGCAGAACATTTTGTAAAGCAGATATTCAAATAAAATAAACTTGGATGATAGCAGGAGGGGAAAAACTTAAATGTTCAATAGATATTGAGAGAAAAAAACTTGAATACAGCTGGCATTTAATTACATGTGGGAACAAGAGGAAAAAATGGTTATCAGTAACTGGGATTTTACCTTCTATAATGGTATTGCCATTAATGAAAGAAAAAAGAAGAAGATAAAAGGAAAACAAGATGATGGATTTAATCTTAGACAAAATAAATTTGAGACCAGTGGAACAACCAGAAGGAAATGTTCAAAGTGAACATATTTGAAAAGTCAGAACAAGGTATATTCAGTCCATTAAGTTGCAATTAAATAAGACTTTAGGAAGAGAGTAAAGAGAGACAAAAACAAAAATGGAGGAAGAGAGGCTGATAAAGAAGTAGGCAGAGAGGTGAAACAAAATCCAAGAATACATAATATAAGAAAAACCAAGGGGAAACCTCTTTGAAGAGGAAAGGGATGATCAAAACACCAAAAGCTTCAGAAATATCAAGAAAAATAAGGATCAAGAATTAATGACATGTCTCAACTACTTGGAGATTACTGGTATATATTTTGAGAGAATAATTTCAGTAATGGGGCATTAAGGAGAGAGAAGTCAGGATAAAAATGGTTTGGTGTCATTGATGGGGAGATGGTTAACAACAATAAATTAAGTCTCCTTTTCCAAACACTTTGGTAAAAAGGGCAAAAGATAAGCTTATTTAGGATATAAAGTCAAGTGAATCTTTTTTTTTGTCTTTTCTTTAATGGGAAGACTGGTATTTGTTTGATATAAAGGAAAAAGATTTAGTTTGAAAGAGGAACTAAGGAGGATCTGCAGGAGGGTGATAACTGAAGGATCAAAAATCCAGAGAAAGAAGTAGAATATTGGAATGACTAATGCAGAGGCATTGACTGTAAGGAAGAGTTGGGATAATTCTTTTAGGCAAGAAAGGAGGAGGAAAAAATGGGAAAAGATATGGAAGAAAATTAAGTAAATGAGAGAAAGAAGTCATAATATGACCTCATTTATCTCATTTCAGAAAGAAACAAAGTAATCACCACAGTAGAGCTGGCAGGAGATAAGGTCAGAAGGTAAGGTCAATTGAGGAACTCAGGGAAGGAGGAAGTGAAAACCCATAGGAATGGGAGTCAAACAAGTATGAAATATAAGCTTTTCTAAATACTATGTAAATTAACCACCTTAGCCTCAGAGTTATCATATGACAAAATAGGAATGATACTACCTATCAAATTGAGGCCTAATGGATACAATCATATAAGACACTTAGCACAATGGTTGACATCATATGTACTTTTCCCTCATCGGCCATTTCTTCAAGTGAAACAGGGAATATTGGGATTGAATGCAGTAAAGAACAAAATATGTCAATGGTTAGAGAAGAGCCACAGGACTACTGCTAAGTCCTAAACATTGAACTGAAAACTAACAAAGTGGATGTTTGAAAAATAAACATAGCCAGTCTGTCATCTTCACTCAGTCAATCTTGGGGGAGAATTGAAAAAAAAAAAGTGAATAGCAATTTTTCTCCAAGGTTGAGGACTAAGAGATCGACAAAGAAAGAAGACAAAGGAGCAAAGAAGTAAAACGGAGAAATTTGTACATATAAGACCTTTATTGAATGACAATCATGGGGTTCAGAATTGATACGGAACTTAAAAATGTGATAGACTCAGAGAATAGGGATGACTGGGTTCCAGGCAGCATGTCAGGGAACAGAGCACCACCAAAAGCCAAGGACCAAGAGGAGACAAAGGGTATGATCAGTAGAAGTGAGAGAGCACAGGAGATCAGTGACTGTGAGGTTACAGTCAGAGAGGACGATTTTAATGTTCAACACAGAAATTTTAGGTGACGGCAAGGACCAGGGTGGCAGCTGAAACAGGAGTAGAGGAAGACAAGAACTCTTACATCAGGGTGTGGCCTCCTCAGATATGATGGCAGAAATGACAGTAGAGGAGAAGATGGTCAGTATTCTGATTCTGAATGACACATTGAGGACACTGGGCGAGAGCCCTGATTGTTATAGATGGAAACAGAAAGGGTGAGAAGGGAGGGAGCCATAGTGCCATGGAGAGATGGTGTCACTACAGGACAAGGAAGGGGCCCTAAAGCATAGGGATGCCCCAACTCCTGGTCGACACCCCACCAGCTGCAGAGAAATGAAGCATAAAGGAATAGGAGCCACAGCCCCAGTGAGAGTTAAAAGATGGTATCTCCAGGGAAAGGTAGGTTTCAGTTTTACAGTGAGTGAGAAGGTGAAAGGAACATCAAATAAAAGGCTGAGAAGAAGAGGTGTTTATTCAAAACGGCACAAGAAGACAGACTTCTTAGAAATGTGAAAGAACTAGAGAGCGTTAAGCTGACACATAAATAGTTTTTTGACTAATTTCTCCATGAGGCACAGAACACATTGCTTAACTTATCCAAACCTCTGGAAAGTGAAGATAACAAATTGACCTAATCTATTTGTTTTGAGGATTTAAGAAGTAGAAAAATAGAGCCTTGAGACTAGGACTTGGCATAGAGTCAGGAGTCAGTGTTTGATACATGATTGTTAGGAGTAATATTGTGATGAGGTGCCCAAGGCCATTTGTATAAATCATCTTTTTCTCTTCTCTGCACTGCATTCTCCATCACAAATGTGTCATTTTGTCCTCTGAAAGCACTCTTTATACTGCTTTTTACATTCCTGTTGGTATCACCCGACCCACCTCTCTGTGGAGCAGATTCCTGCAGCAGTTTCCCAGCTTGTCTCCCAATCTCCCGGCCTCACCACCTTCCCCGATTCCAACCCATTCTGTACCCAGCTGCCAGGCACAATCCCCATGCCCACCTAAGGACTCATACTGGGGTCCTGCTTCCCACTCACAACTTCAACTCCATCTGTTTCATTTTCTACTTGTATTTCACAACTGCTCAGCATGTTTTCTCATATCAGCCACCTCTCAGGCCACTAGTCGTACCCCTTTTGTTCCAACTTCCATGTCTTGCCCTGTGCTGTTCCACCACCTTCCTCCCTTTCAATGAATGGATTCTCCCTCTCATTTTAGATCATCCCATTCCCACCTCTTCTTCTCAGCACATCCCAGACTATGCAAACTAACAAATTTAACATCAATTCCTTTCTCATGCATATTAAACATGTCTTCCAGTCAGCAGTAATCTCTGTTAGCATCAGGACTATGCCTTACTTTTTGTTCTTTTTTTTAATCTCCCATAGAATGTATGCCAGTGTTGTCAATCAATAGTTGGAAGCAGTTGGCTTCAGTAGTTTTTTTTTTTTTTTAATTCCTGAATACCCATCTATATTTCAGAGATCTCTGTGAAAAATGAAATGTCTTTACTAGGAATGGCATTCAAAAACAACTCCCCTACCTTAGGAGGCCTTTCAAAGTACCTGAAATCCCACTATTGTAGGTTCATTCTTTGGGTCTTAAAATTCTTATATGTTTTAGTATTTCTAAGAAAGTAAAAATGTTCCCAGAGGGAGAAAGCTGAGATCATAGACCATGGCATGCATCTATATCTATATCTATATCTATATCTATATCTATATCTATATCTATATCTATATCTACATCTATATCTATACAGATAGATTGATAGATATAGATATATATGGAGAAAGAAATATCTGATGATAAACAACACAAAAAAAGCAGAAGACAAGTAAAGGAGAAAAAGATAAGAAAGCACAAAAAATTAAGGAGGCAAAGTTTATGGAATTCACCATTTTGAACAAATATGTCACTTCCATTAACAGGTAACCTTTTGATGTCTTCCTATTCTGTGACTGTACAGCCACTGAGCTTCTTTCTCATGCTATAGGCTATTTTTTTGTTTTTTTGGTTGTTTTGTTTTTGTTTTTCAGAGCCAAACTGTTTTTCATAGATATCGCTTGAGTAATACGCCTAAGTCATCTGAAGCAACGTTCAACTGTGAGGTCATGAGTACGCTCAGAATGGGACAACACTGGGATACTGATTTAGTTAAGATGCCAATAAAGCCAAAGACCAGTTTCTTCCCATTTATTTAAATCAATAGCTTATCTATCTCTTTTCAATGGAATGAAGTTATGGATAAAATATTATATTAACATGTTCACCATTTCGTTCAGCACAGGTACTTTATAAAGGGGGACAGTATCCAACTTCATAAGTTGCTGTGGATCCTGCTGCTATTTTCAGATTTTGGTCATTACTCCTACTCAAATTCAATGCAGTGGCAGAAATATTTATTATCTACAAAAGGCATTTAATCTCTAGTGGACATAAAACATAAAATAAAAGTCTATCCAAAGAGTAAAAAGGAGAAAAATTGGTATTTGCTTTCTGACACATAATTGGCATGTGAGTAGATGCTTATAAATCAGTTTCCCAGTTCTGAATATTTCTAGAATAGTAGCCTAAGATCTCAATATCACAGAAACCACTAATACCATAGTAAGAACTTTTCACAAATTAGTGTGCATACAGCTATTTTCAGAGGAGACCTCTAATTTCCCACTACACACTCAGGAAGGAGCAGAGTGGCTGGCATTTTAGAGGAGAAAAATATTTTTAGAATAAGTAAACAAAGTTCCACCTCCTGCAATTTTGACTATGGCTACACCAATTAAAATCAATAAATATTTGATTTATTACTCAGCTGCACAATTCATTAACTACATGCATGTACATTCCTAAAAGACCATATCCTTGGCCAGTCCCTTCTCAATAAAATTGAAAGAAAAGAGGATATGGAATAAGAGAACAAGCTAAATAGCCTTCCAGAACCCCCAGTTTTCTCATCTGTTAAATGGGGATAATAACATTTCCCTTGGAGAGGTGGTAAAGAAGAATGGAGAGCCCTAACCGGTTTGGCTCAGTGGACAGAGTGTCGGCCTGCGGACTGAAAGGTCCCAGGTTGGATTCTGGTCAAGGGCATGTACCTTGGTTGTGGGCACATCCCCAGTAGGAGGCAGCTGATCAATGTTTCTCTCTCATCGATGTTTCTAACTCTCTATCACTCTCCCTTCCTCTCTGTAACAAATCAATAAAATATGTTAAAAAATTAAAAATAAATAAAAAATAAAAAAGAAGAACAGAGATAATGCACTTGTATCAGTTTGGCTCCCCTAGAAAGAGAACTGAGACAGGGATTTGAGTGCAAGAACTGTATTTGGAGAACAATCCCAGAAATAAAGGTAAGGACATGGGAACTGATAAAGGATAATAATTAAGCCAGTTACCACTGTGGACAGTTGGGGAACTTTGGGAAGTGTTGTAGAGCATATAGTTCAGAATTATCTTGTCTGAAGAACAAAGGAAGTGGGTTTATGTCCACCAAATCCCATCACTAATGGATTGCAGGTGGAGGGTATGAGTAGAGGTATGGATTCCTTGGCATTCTGGCCTGCCCTGGTCTTCAGCAAAGTAGGTTCCAAAAGTCAGATGCCTGCAGAAAGAGGTGCAGTTTTGGTGAGTGTATGTCGGGCTGGTTGCGTGGACATGGGGAATGGGCAGGGGGGCAGCAGCATCTGCTTCAGTGCCTAACTTTGCACTTGGCATCCAGTACATGCTCTCTAAATAGCTGCAAATTATTATCACATCTGTACAGACTTGCTTGGCCTCTAAGAAATCTTCTTCAGAAGTAAAAAAAAATAATAATTTTAATTTGTATAGGCTACACGGAGTCCTTGGAGTCTTCAAGAACTTGTCTAGTCTAGTCATGGAATATACTCATTATTAGGACCAGAAAATTTGGAAGGGCTGCTTACAGATTATCAAATGCCAGACAATGATCTTAAATAAATAAAATTTTATTTTCTACTTATAATATAATCTTGTTTTTCTTCTTAGTATTTCTCCAAGCTCTTGCTTTTAAAGTTCTCAAGGTAAGCATGTAATAGAAAAAAAATTACCTTGGAATTTTTAAGCCCTAGAAGTAACATCCAGGGAAAGTGATGGCAAAAAAGATGAGCATATTGATGCCAATGATACGTCCATGGGTCAGATCACATTTTGAGAAGTTTAACAAGTTCGGACATCTTGTTAGATACCGATCCAGCTCATAAATATGCCAGAGTTAACTTGTAAGATACTGGGTGAATCTCACCATCCTGTTTTGTTTTGTTTTTACCAAATTTTGCCTATACCAATGGCTGTTTCCAGGTCAATGGAGTACTTAATAAATGAATAAATTGACTTAAATGAATGCAAATAATCCCAAGGTTAAATTAATTTGAGAGGCTGCCTAGTTAGTATATCATAATAATGCCAGCCAATGAGCATAAATAGATGAAAATAGTCATGGTAAATTAATGAGTAATTGAATGAATGAATTAATTAATGAATAAGAGAATAAACACATCAAAGCAAAGACCTGTGAAGAATGCGTGAACACTCACTCTTTCTGAACAATGCAGTTGTTATCAAATTTAAAGTAGCATCTCTCCACCATACTTGTGTCTGTCCTCACTAGAGTGAAAACTATGAGAGCTGGAGCCATGGGTTTCTTACTTATCCCTGTGCTCATGGTGCCTAGAATAACATCTGATATATAGTATGGGCTCAGTTAACATTTCTGGATGAAATGAACAAAAGGGTGAACATCAAAGTCACCTTCACAGTGTACAAAAGAATATAAACCATCAAAAGTAGTAATATGGACACATGGAAATACCTGTGGGTGTGGTTGAATGTGGAGTAAGTACTTTCTGTGAGGTCTTTAGATGTTGGTGAAATGACCATCTACACTTGCTCAGAACCAGCCCAGTGTCTACCCTTTCTTCCCAACTTGCAGGTCCTGTTTTCTCATGCCTCACCAGCCAAGAGAAGAATCTGAGGCATCACCTTGCCTGTTGGTGGACTATGGACAGCTCCAAGCAGGACCTAGAGAAATGTGCATTCATCTGTTCTTAACATTATCAGTGAAAATTATGCTTCTTTTGGGAAATTAATCTCAAGATTTCCAGGCACTTGTCAGGCAGCTAGCCAGAACTTCAGTGAAGTTGGGGCACCTGAAAGCTCTTAGCACAGACAGAAATATGGCCAAAATATCGCTTCCACCATCTCTGGCTCCACTTCAGGAGTATGTTTAATATGGTTCATTTTCATGTTAAAAAGTCAAAAAGAATTCTAAGATATGATATATCCTAGCATTTACACTTTAAATATCTAATAAAAGAAAGTGCCATTCTTCTTATAAAGGGACTTCATTCTAAGGTGTTTCAAAACATAGATATAAAAAATATGGCAAATCTTATTCACTTCAGCTGTCTTTATTTATGATTCTCACTAGATAAAGTACAAAAAAGTGAGAGAAAAAGAGAGTATGAGAAAAGGAAAAACAATACAAACTAGCTTTCAGCGGGGAATATGCTGAGGGTAGAAAGGGAGTCAAAGGATCAAATCTGGTCTCTTTCAAAGAGGAGATGAATGGCCATAGCAGTATTGGTCCTATCCAGTGCTTATAGAGCATTTCCCATGAGACATTCAAGGTATAATGATGACTAAGACACATACCCTGCCCTCAAGCAGCCCAAGTTAAAAAATATACTGTTTAAGAAAAGTAATAATAAAGATAGAAACAAAGCTGTTCTGGAGGCAGAGCGATTTTCAGGAATGGAAAAGGTGATGACATCTTGAGATGGATTTTAATTAGTGGCTGAACAGCTACATAAAGAACAGAGAGAGGGAGAGAGAACATCTTTTTCAGAAAAGCAGGGAAATTATGATGAGTTTAGAATTAGGGGGAAAATCACTATAAAACAAAACCCAAAGTGGTTATTTTTTCCCCCCAGCATGCTCAGAGTGCAATAAAGCTAAGGCAGAAGAGTTTAGAAGGGACTGGGAGATTCTGAGAATAATTAACTTATAAATTAAACACATCATTGAGATTTACTTTTTCTTTAAATATATTTCCAAGATCAGTAATTCATATAGTAAGTAACAAATTATTAGGAAAATTTATTTCTTTAAATAGGAATATTGGGCCAATGGAGCAAAGCCATATAGCACATACTTTCAGCATATACATGTACACTCACATTTCTGAGTAAATGCCATTAGCAAATTATTTGTATTTCAAGAAACTGCTGATGGGAATATGCTAAGTACAAACAAGATATGTGGGGTGGCTCTTCCACCAATGAGATCAGTGGATGGATAGTACAGGTCCCTCATGCAATGACTGAAATAACAGAAGGGACTAGGACATTTCAATATTCCATTTTCTTGAGAGAAAAGCAAAGGATGTCCTCAAGTGAAGGGTGCAAAAAAAGTGCTTAATAGCAGGATAAGTTTGAAATGAAATATCCAGTAAACTTAAGTTGCTTTTAAGTGTATTTTCTTAACTGTTGGACATTGAAATTGGGACTCAAACATTTTTTGTTATTATATGTTTATTTCTAGTCTGCAGAGGCAAGATTTTTTAAAGGAAAGAAATGGGGAAAATAGATACAGAGGCAAAGAAGCATTGAACAGAATGTCAAACTACAGCAGGAAGGCAGGGGAGATTGAGGGGGCGGGCTGTAAGAGATCAACCGAAGGACTTGTACGCGTGCATATAAGCATAACCAATGGATACAAGACACTGGGTGGGGGGGCAGGTGAGGGCATGTACTGGGGGTTAAGGGAGGCTGGGGGGAGGTCAATGGGGGAAAAAAAAGGAGACATATGTATTACTATTTTTATTGATTTCAGAGAGAGAGAGAGAGAGAGAGAGAGAGAGAGAGAGAGAGAGAGAGAGAGAAATCAATGATGAGAATCATTGATTGCCTGCTTCCTGCATGCCCCCCACTGGAGATGAGCCCACAACCAAGGCAAGTGCCCTGACCAGGAATGGATCCGTGACTTCCTGGTTCATAGATGGATGCTCAACCATTGAGCAACACTAGTTGGGCTTAAGTCTATTTTTAAAAAGACTTTATTTTTAGAGCAGTTTCAAATGAATTTTAAGCTATTTTTATTTTTTTCAGCTTGTGCCTGTGTTATATTTATAAATTAGGGACTATCCCTTCCTGGAGAAAGATGAATTAAATGGTCCACCCAGTCAAACTGGTATGGCACATTTTTGGCTTTTTCATACCTCATCTCTCTTGTTAACAATACTCTTTTCGTTCAGAAACCATCCTTGGACATAGTCCTTCAGGCAGCCATTCCTCTCTAATGGCTCTGACACATGAGATGGTGCATATAGCCCAACCCTGGTTGTGCCACAGCTTCTTAAGCCAATAGCCATAGATTTCTAGGGCACTTGTGGATTATTTCAATAGTTTTGTGAATCATATGTGCATTAGGACTTGCCTGTAGCATGAATAGCATGCTTCATACATGTATTACTACTTTATAAATGTACCTGCTAATTGTAGTTAATAAAATATTTTGTAAAAAATTACTTAATTCATAACTGTCTTTTTATTGTTATACTAGAAGCCCGGTGCATGAAATTCCTGCATGGCAGGTGGTTTTCCCTCAGCCCAGCCTGTACCCTCTCCAATCTGGG
This sequence comes from Cnephaeus nilssonii, assembly GCF_951640355.1. NCBI lineage: Eukaryota > Metazoa > Chordata > Mammalia > Chiroptera > Vespertilionidae > Cnephaeus > Cnephaeus nilssonii. Next base: position 20,240,805 of record NC_137082.1, read on the forward strand.
ACTCCTGGAGGGATGTCCAACTGCCCATTTAGGCCCGATCCTCGGGCCTAAACGGGCAGTCGGACATCCCTCTAACAATCCAGGACTGCTGGCTCCCAACTGCTTGCCTGCCTGCCTTCCTGATTGTCCCTAACTGCTTCTGCCTGCCAGCCTGATCACCCCCTAACCACTCTGCTGCCAGCCTGGTTGATGCTTAACTGCTCCCCTGCCAGCCTGTTTGCCCCCAACTTCCCTCCTCTGCCAGCCTGGTCACCCCTAACTGCCCTCTCCTGCAGGGTTGATCACCTCCAACTGCCCTCCCTTGCAAGCCTGGTCCCTCTCAACTGCCCTCCCTTGCAGGCCGGGTGCCTCCCAACTGCCCTCTCCTGCTGGCCATCTTGTGGTGGCCATCTTGTGTCCACATGGGGGCAGGATCTTTGACCACATGGGGGCAGCTATATTGTGTGTTGCGGTGATGATCAATCTGTATATTACTCTTTTATTAGATAGGATAGAGGCCTGGTGCATGGGTGGGGGCCAGCTGGTTTGCCCTGAAGGGTGCCACAGATAAGGGTGGGGGTTCCCTTGGGATGTGGGGCGGCCGAGCGAGGGGCCTGTGGTGGTTTGCAGGCCGGCCACGCCCCCTGGCAACCCAAGCAGAGGCCCTGGTATCTGGAATTTATTTTTCTTCTACAATTGAAACTTTGTAGTGTAGCCTGGAGCGGAACCAAGCCTGGGGCTCCGGCAGCCATTTCTGGGCAGTTAATTCACCTTCTACAATTGAAACTTTGTAGCCTTAAGCGGGTGAGCCCTGCCAGGGTGTGTGGAAAGCTTTGCTTCCCCTGTTGCCGCCGGCAACCCTGGCCTGCTCTCTCAAGCTCCATTCTGCTGCCATTTATTTGAATTTGTTTACCTTCTATAATTGAAACTTTGTAGCTTGAGTGGAGGCTTAGGCCTGCAACGGCTATGGAAAGCTTGGCTTCCTCTGTTACCTGGGAAACCTTGCTCTCTGTGGCTGTAGCCATCTTGGATTGGGGTTAATTTGCATACTCGCCCTGATTGGCTGGTGGGCGTGGCTTGGCTGGTGGGCGTGGCTTATGTAGTGGAGTGATGGTTATTTTGCATATTACCATTTTATTAGCGAGGATAATACAGACCTATGAACTGCATTTTGACGTTGCAAAAAATCACTTCATTGAATAAGTTTTGGAACAACTGGTTCTTGATGGTACTTGGCATGAACCATCCATGTTTACCAGGTGAAAGCTGCCCAAAGTAGCAATTATCACACCCTCCAGACAAACATCAGTCTCTTACACAAACACCAAATTGTGACACAATTGTATTACAAAAGACAACAACATTCAGTCAGTAAATATTATTCTCCCTTTTACAAAACTTGAGGTTGAACAAAAGTAAGTGGCTTTCAAATCAACATGTAAACCAAGACATCAATGAAACAAAAATACCTTGTGTGTTTAAAATAGCCCAGCTGGTCTAGCCAGCATGCCTCAGTGGTTGAGCATTAACCTATGAAGCAGGAGGTCACGGTTCAATTTCAGGTTGCTCGCTTGATCCCCAGTTGGGGATGTGTAGGAGGCAGATGATCAATGATTCTCTCTCATCATTGATGTTCTATCTCTCTCTCCTTCTTCCTTCCTCTCTGAAGTCCATAAAAATATATTTTAAAAAGAAATAAATAAAATGGCACAGCTGTAATACATGTTTGCTTCTTTATACAAATATCATAATAATAGCACTTTCCTTCCCTAACTTACAAGGATTTTCTTTTTGAGAATTATGGGAGCAAGAGGTCATGACTTGCCTTTGAAAAGCAAATATGTTACACAAATGGAAGGGGTTCTCATCACTTCTGATTATAGATCATTTGTAATTGCTATACAGTAAAAACTTCATTTTGAAATATATTCCTTAGGTGCAATTAATTTTTGGTGGTCTCTACTTTTCAGAAAGAACAAACACAATGAAAAATTGTGTTATTATTAGATATCCCAAAGACATTCATAAAATATATGTGAACATGTACGCTGCCCCTATGAAAGTTATGCCTTCACATTTCACAAGCAATCTCTCCAATAATTTCCCAAGAGTAAATTTTCACTTCACCTAGACAGTTTCTGGGGGAATATCTTTAGGATACCTTCAAAATTGGCAAGAAAGAAACTCCATCTGGAAACTAGATTTCATGTAGCACTTATGGGCGTATCATTTTCACCTCGAAGGATTCCAAAGTAATTTGGGTGGTGTCTGTGATTTTGATTTGTTCACAGAGTAAAAGAAAAAAAATTATGCCACCATTTATATGTTCAACAAAAGGTGTAAATAAGATTAATTTAGTTCTAGTACTAAAAAAATATCATTTTATTTTTACACAGTTTACCCAAAGAAGTCTACAGATTAGCTATTTTTCACAGAAAAGCCTTCATTTATATCTTTAATGCATAAGAAATTATATAGTAATTCAGGAAAAACCCTAAGGTTTTTTTAAAAATATATTTTATTGATTTTTTACAGAGAGGAAGTGAGAGGGATAGAGAGTTAGAAACATTGGTCAGTTGCCTCCTGCACACCCCCTACTGGAATGTGCCCACAACCAAGGTACATGCCCTTGACAGCAATCGAAGCTGGGACCCTTTAATCCGAAGGCCGGTGCTCTATCTACTGAGCCAAACCAGTTAGGGCAAGGTTGGTGTTTTAAGCCACAAAGTTTAAGGATGATTTGCTTTGAAGCAGTAGTGACTAGAACAATTTATTTTATGCAATAGACATTTATCGAGTGGAGTGCCAACTTGGTGGGAGCATTGGGCTGTGGAGAGGTTTGCAAAACTATATAAAAAATAAGCAGTATTTTACTTACACTTCAAATAAGCAGTATTTTACTTACACTTCAAATGATCATACAATTTATGTAAGATAGGTATTGTTATTCTTGTATTAAAAAAAAAGCAAAAGGCTAAATAAAGCCAGGTTAAAAACTTGCCAACAATAATTCACAAGTACGTACAGCATTGTAAGAATTTCTATGTCATGGTTCAATGCTCATTTATGATAGGAGCTGTTACTTGTCTTTCTGGAGAGGACTGTCTAGTACAGAAGAAAAATGTAACATATAATCCTATTATTAAGTAGAAAATAATGAATGTGTTAAGAAAAATACAAACAAAATTGATTGACACACAGAGCAGAGAGAGTTTATTTCTGGCAGGAGTAGAAATATACAATTTCAATCAAATAGTTAGACAGTGATCCTTATTACAGTATTATATTACATAAATTAATAAAGTAGGGAGAACATCCTTAGAACCTTTTATCATGAACCTTATACAAAAACACAATATGGAAAAAATAAAGATACTTATGTTTGGTGAAGAAGAGTAAGGGTTCCTTGTTCCTCTCTGCATCTACCCTCTATTTACCATCACAGATAGATTGCTCTGGAAAATACAGAACTCACTTTAAAAATTGTTGATTTTAGTACAAAAGATCACCAATTATACACAAACTAGTGGACTGGTGCACGAAATTCGTGCACATTAAAAGAGAGTTAAATAGAAGAAATATTTTAATATTGCTATTTGCCCTTTCTCTATAATAGATGTGTCAGAGATGAAAAAAAATTAGTAAAATGTATATGAAAATCTTCTTCCTATCAGAGTCTGGGGCACACCACAGGACTCAGAGTCAAGTCCCCACCCACCCGCACCTTGAAATCACGCGAGACCCAGACCCGGCCAGCCCTACCCCCATTGGGTGAGATCCATACCTGGCTGGCCCCACACCCATCAAGCCCCGCTGGGTGGGGGGCACAGCCTCAGGTCCCCCATCAAGCCCTGCCAGGTGGGGAGGGGGGTCACAGCCTCAGGTCCCCCATCAAGTCCCTCTGGGCAGGGGCTGCAGCCTCAGTTCCCCTGGAGCACACCAGGTGGGGAGGTGCAGCCTCAAGTCCCCTCATGCACCCTCAGGTCCCCCAGCCTGGTGCCAGGGCGGGGGGCACAGCCTCAGGTCCCCCAGCCCAGCACCAGGATGGAGAGCATGCCTTGAGGTCACTGTCAAGCCCTGCTGGGCAGGGAGTGTGGCCTGAGGTCAACCGTCAAGCCCCACTGGGTGAGGTGTGCAGCCTGAGGTCCCTGGGCCTGGCACCGGGGCAGGGGATACAGGCTCAGGTCCCCAGTCAAGCCCTGCTGGTCGGGGGGCACAGCCTCAGGTCCCCTTTCCAGGCCCAGCTCCATGCAGCCTGAAGTCCCTGCTGATCGCTGGTTATTGGAACCCTGCCTCCGCTGTGGGCGCAGCCATCTTGTGTTATGGGAACCCCACCTCCACTGTGAGCGCAGCCATCTTGTGTTATGGGAACCCCGCCTCCACTGTGAGCACAGCCATCTTGTGTTATGGGAACCCCGCCTCCGCTGTGGGCGCAGCTATCTTTTGACTGCGTGATGGTTAATTTGCATATTACCTTTTTATTATATAACTAGAGGCCCAGTGCATGATTTAATCATACACCTGGTGCACCAGCGGGCTGGCTGTCCGCCGGTGCCCCAGGCCTTCCGAAAGCCTCCGGCGCTGCGGAGGCTTTCGAAAGGCCTTGCGCCGGAGCAGACAGCCAGCCAGGTCCCCCGCTTTGGTCTTTGATCGCGGGGGACCTGGCCGGCTGTCCGCCGGTGCCCCAGGCCTTCCGAAAGCCTCCGGCGCTGCGGAGGCTTTCGAAAGGCCTTGCGCCGGAGCAGACAGCCAGCCAGGTCCCCCGCTTTGGTCTTTGATCGCAGGGGACCTGGCTGTCTGTCCGCCGGTGCCCCAGGCCTTCCGAAAGCCTCTGACGCAGCCATGGCACAGACGCTGAGCTCGCGGCGCCAGTGGCGCCGCGAGCTCAGCGTCCTGATGGCCCAATCAGCTACCCCGGCCACCCTGAGTCCCGCCCCCTGCGCCTCCTGCTGGCCCAATCGTGGGCGTAGCGGAGTGATGGTAATTTACATATTACCATTTTAGTATGTAGGATATTTCAGGCAGGCTATGGCATTTCGGTAGAAATGAGAATTTCCTCTTTTGAGTGCTTTGTCACCCAGGGTCCAAAATGGCAAACAGAAACCTTTAGCTACTTTAACAGACAATGTAATAAGAAGGATTAGTTGAGCAGTTTTGGAGGAAAAGGTAACATATAAGCAGCCCCCACTCAAAGTTCTGGTGGACAAAAAAAATTATCATTGGTACTAAGAAGCTTGGAGGAGTGGCCCCTGCAGAGTGGAAACCCAGACCTTGAGGAGCAGACACTTCTCAGTTGGGGTATTGGAGTCTCGGGAGCTTGGAGGAGGTCCCCAAATTGCTGGGACACAGACCTCTGAGGAAGGCATTGAAGGTTGTCACAATATGCCACCCCAAAATACGCCACTTTGCCATAAGGATTATTTTTAGCTAAAGGTGCTTAAGAAAACAGCAGATGCAAAAACAGCATTCTAATCCCCCTTTTTCTTCCTGAAAATGGGAAATAAAAACTCCCTTTTAAAGGATGCCCTCTTTGTACCAGGAGAAAATAAACATTCTTTGACAGGGGGTCAAAGCTGAGACAATTGTGTAGAAACAGACCTTGTTAAAATCTCCTTGTCTTCCTTTTTGCCCCCTCATATATTTTAGTGACTTCCACAACTGCCTCTTTGGTCAACCTAGTATAAAAGTACATAGGTTTTGCTACTTATCTGGGTCTTCATTTCATTATGAGGGCTCCCAGGTCACATGAAACTTAAATACATGTGCATGCTTTTCTCATGTTGATCTATCTTATGGCAGTTTTTTTTAATTTTTTAATTTCTTTATTGATTAAGGTATTACATATGTGTCCTTATCCCCCTATTGCCCCCCCCCCCCTCACTCATGCCCTCATCCCCCTGGTGTCTGTGTCCACTGGTTAGGCTTATATGCATGCATACAAGTCCTTTGGTTGATCTCTCCTCCTTGCCCCCACCCTCCTCTACTTTCCTTCTGAGGTTTGATGGTCTGATCGATGCTTCTCTGTCTCTGGATCTGTTTTTGTTCATCAGTTTATGTTGTTCATTATATTCCACAAATGAGTCAGATCATGTGATATTTATCTTTCTCTGACTGGCTTATTTCGCTTAGCATAATGCTCTCCGGTTTCATCCATGCTGTTGAAAATGGTAAGAATTCCTTCTTTTTTACCGCAGTGTAGTATTCTATTGTGTAGATGTACCACAGTTTTTTAATCCACTCATCTGCTGATGGGCACTTAGGCTGTTTTCAAATCTTAGCTATGGTGAATAGAAATGAACATAGGGGTACATATATCCTTTCTGATTGGTGTTTCTAGTTTCTTGGGATATATTCCTAGAAGTGGGATCACTGGGTCAAATGGAAGTTCCATTTTTAGTTTTTTGAGGAAACTCCATACTGTTCTCCACAGTGGCTGCACCAGTCTGCATTCCCACCAGCAGTGCACGAGGGTTCCTTTTTCTCCGCATCCTCACCAGCACTTGTCATTTGTCTTATGGCAGTTTAATTCTCAGGCCCAGTGAATGGCTCTGAGGGTAGAGGTAAAATTGAGCCTCCCCTACAAGGAATTGCCTGCTGGTGCTGCTATTTCTTGCAAGAAGCCAGGAGCCTAGCACTAGGGTGACAGCGGTGTAGGAGAACAGACTGGAAGCTGGAAACAGCTGCCTCTGGCAGTGTGCCAGGCATTGTGGGTGGTATCAACAGGAATAGGAGGGAACATGAACATTGAAAAGAGCTGTGCCACTGTGTACCCCCACTCCTGCCCTACTGCCTTCCCCCCACATGCCTACTCACATGTTATGCCCTCCAAACTGAGACCAAAGAAACACCCAACCAAAGAGCCAGTCCATTGGAAAAGCAAAATTGAAAACAGCCCATCTAATCAAATGTGATTCTATATTCTCTAATACCAACCCAGTCAGGCAATTTTGCAAACTGTACTTTTCATTTGGGACAAGAAACCATTTTCTATAGGCATGTACAGGATAGTACTCTTATGGCTTAGAATTATGAATTCCATTTCCAAAATTGTCCACTTCCTATGATCAAGTCAGGGTATGCACAATGACCCCTGTCTGACAGATATCATAAGATGACATCTTTTGTAAGACATGGTAATGTCAAAAGTGTGAAAAGGTGAAAAATGTGTACCTTATATTCAATGAAGTGAGTATATCTTTATAAAAATATAACTCTCCTCAATGGCGGGGTCCATGACTTTTTCTTTTATATATATTGATTCTATGGTATATAGATTCACAACCAGTTTGTTAAATTGAATTACATTTAGTAAGGCATTTGTGAGTAAAGGAGAATAAAATACAAAGTGAATCACCTAGGAAGAGGTAATGCAAGTTACCCTCTAACATCTGCATGGCTTTTAACATAAGTATCTCCTGATTTTAAGGTAAAGGCAGTAGACATTGTCAACCACATTTTAAAGCTGAGGAAATTGAGGATCCAACAACCAGTTCCTAAGAACTCATGACCAGTAAATTGTAGTCAGTCCTGAAAAGTGGTGGATGCATGCTGTGCCCATAGCTGTGGTAGATCAGACAAACCAAAGCTAGAGAATTATTTCAAACCAAGAAACAGCACACACCCTCTTCCCCTTCCCCTCCCCCTATTTCTAGTGTGCATGTGCAGCCTGATACCTAAAGTGGTTAAGATTGGTAACAGTTGTATTGTTTTGGCTTCTTTGACTTACAGAAATAAAAAACGAGTAAAATACTCAGAAAGTGAAATGTTTGCTTTCTGTTTAAGGGCTTGAGTTAGACCTTTGTGCTCAATTTACACAACTTAGAGAAAGAGAAAATGCATACACAGTAAGGAAACTGTCTTAAAACTCTTCACAGAATTTATTTGTTTGTTTTTATCAAGGTTGTAAGTCAAATAATTCTAAAGTTAATAAAGAAAGAAAATGATGACCAAATTTCAATTTTACTCCACTGTACAACCAATGAATATAGTTTGTATGTATTTTTCACAACCTACTCTATGATTTTGTGTTTCTTTGACTTTTATCTTAAAAATATATCCTAGACAACTTTCCATATCAGTATATATATATATGACTTACTCTTTTATCTCTTTCAGAAGAATCCATCTTTCCTAATAATAGACAAACATGTAAATTGACCATACCTCTGCTACACCCACAGCCAATCAGGAGTAAGTATGCAAATTAACCCAACAAATATGGCAGGTTAATTTGCATATGCAGGCGTGGAGCGGCCAGGAAGGGCAGGACACCTGCTATGAGGTGGGGGGGGGGGGGGCGGAGGGAGCTAGAGGAGAAGCGGTGCTCCGGCCAGGAGCAGGACTTGCCGGCTCCTAGGCAGCCGGGAGCGAAGTCCGGGAAAGGAAGGCCTATTCTTTCACGAATCTTCATGCAACGGGCCTCTAGTAACCCTCAGCCCACCCTGCATCCTCTCTAATCTGGGACATCCCTCTCACAATCCAGGACTACTGGCTCCCAACTGCTTGCGTGCCTGCCTTCCTGATTGCCCCTAACTGCTTCTGCCTGCCAGCCTAATCACCTCCTAACCACTCCCCTGCCAGCCTGATTGATGCCTAACTGCTCCCCTGCCAGCTGGTCACCCCTAACTGCCCTCCCATGCAGGCCTGGGTCCCCCCCAACTGTCCTTCCCTGCAGGCTTGGTTGCCCCCAACTTCCCTCCTCTGCTGGCCTGGTCACCCCTAACTGCCCTCCCCTGCAGGCCTGGTCCCTCCCAATTTCCTACCCCTGCTGGACATCTTGTGGTGGCCACCTTGTTTCCACATGGGGGCAGCCATCTTTGACCACATGGGGGCAGCCATCTTGTGTGTTGGAGTGATGGTCAATTTGCATATCACTCTTTTATTAGATAGGATGCTCTATAATTTATGCAATGATTTTGCTACCCACAGAAATTCAGATTGCTTCTAGATTTTTACCACTACTAACAAAGTTTCAATAGAAATACTATATACATATTCTTAAATGGTTTTATTTCCATAAGAAATATTTCCCAAGGTAAAGCTATTGATTAAAAAAAATATATATGCACATTTTAAATCTGAAAAGCTATTGTTAGATTATTTTTCAAAATCAGGTGATTCACATTCCCACCTACAATATATGAAGTGCTAGTTTCTCTATACCTTTGCCAGTACACATTATCAGTCTTTTTTTTTTTTCCTGGTCAATTGCATGGAAAATTAAATTTTATTTTTGTTTTCCTGATAAGTGAAAATCCTTTTATATGTTTACTCGTTACATATGTGTCCTCTTTTATGAGTTTTCTATGTATGCCCTTTGTCCATATTTTTACAGAGTTGTTTACACTTTTTCTGAGAGTTATTTACCTTCTGATTTTAACCCTCTGATTACCAAGAATGGTTTTTCTCCCAGTTGCCATATTTTAGTAAAATATAATATCCATCCAATATCTTCCCATTATTATTTTTTAAAATACATTTTATTGATTTTTTACAGAGAGGAAGGGTGAGGGATAAAGAGTTAGAAACATCGATCAGCTGCCTCCTGCACACCTCCTACTGGGAATGTGCCTGCAACCAAGGTACATGCCCTTGACCGGAATTGAACCTGGGACCTTTCAGTCCGCAGGCTGACACTCCATCCATGTATCTAAACAGGCTAGGGCATCCCCATTATTTTTAAAGTTATATAAACATAATATATAAATAATTATGTTTATTTGTGGACTTGTTTCATTTTTATATTTTTTTTGGGGGGGGTTTATTTTTATTTTTTCACATGAAATATTATTCTGTATTAGTTTTAGGTATAAACATAGTGGTTAGACAATCATATACTTTACAGAGTGGTGTGGACTTGTTTTAGAAGGTACCTAAAAGTCCCAGTAGTTGGAGCCTTTAATTTTGGAATTCTGAAACATAGAGTAGGTTTTTAATAATAAGTAAATAAAACTAATCAATAATGACAACAAACGCTTCTCAAATAGATACAATGGCTCTTCATAATGGACATAGAATAAATTAAATTGAACCTCAGACATAAGCCAAAATCTTTTGGTTTTGTTTATAACAATGTGGGAAACCAACCTCACAAGTGGAAAAAGAATATGATATACTCATAAATATTCTTTAGATGTTGATTTTTACATCATTTGGCACATTTTAGGTTGCAAGTTATAAATAAAAGGCCAACTAAAATTTGTTTGGCCAAATGAGGATATATATTGGCTCACATAACTGAGCAGTTTAAGAGTTGTCTCACTTCAGAATGGCTTGACCCAGGGACCCATCTGATATAACCTGAACATAGGCTCTCTCCATCTCTAAGATTTTCTCTCACCTATGTTGGCATCACTTTGGGGTTCAAATAGTAGTAGAATGGTTCAATTTCAGCAGAAATGATAGTGGTGTCTCTTGGTAATAACTCTCCAAACTTAGCACTCTCATGGAATAAATGATCATGTCTCCATGTCAGAATCAATCTCTGTAGCCATAAAAGAAAAATCAGTATATTTGCCAGACCTTTATATGCCTATTGCTAGTTCAGTCAGCATGGCAGCCTAAGGTTACAAACTGCATTTTGTGTCTAGAGATAGAAACGCGCAAGAACTGTGATGGTGGAGGTGTGGCCTCAAAAAGAAACGTCAGTGAACTGCACCCATATGTCCTATTTGAATAAATAAGGAGGAGGAATGCTGAGAAACTGAAACACAAGTATATATATAATGTCTCTCATTAGAATCATCTTTGTATCATAATAATAACCGAACTGTCTAGAAAAAGATCAGGAAGTGACTAGGTACCTGAACTCTGAAGACCCTAACTTACCTCACACTGCTTCCTGTCCCCCATGCCCAGCTCCTTACAGTTTCTGGAAACTTGGCAGGGCTGTAATTCTCCAATCAGGTTAGAGAATCAACACTGATGGTGTCCTGGATAGTTATTAGATAATGATCAAGACGTAGAGCATTTAGCTTCATTGGAAAAAATCAAGAAAATGTTTATAAAAAGATAATGGGGTTGGGGGAGGCTGCCATGGGTACAGCAGGTGCTAAGAAGATACTTTAGATGTTGAACATGCAGCACAGAACTTCTAGCTCCTTCTTCTGCTCTAACTTTCTTCACCTTGGATAACTGCATCTTTTCTCCAAATGAGAATCTATAATATCTCCACATATTGGGGTGAGTAGATATGAGAGACTTGGACAAATAAAGGTGATATTGTGAAATAGTAATGAAAAATTATGGATAAGAGGTTTTATTTTCTCTCTACAAATTTTAATCACTGAAAAAAAAGTCAAGTTCCCCAGCTTTAAATATTAGCAATGTTTCTGAGACATTGTGCCTTCAAGAATTATGTATCTCTGTTTATTTTATCTGATCTAAAAATTACTTTCTGATACTATTTCATCCTCTATTCTTCTAACCAAGGATGCCCTGACAGCTCCAGGAACCTTCTGGAATGTCTACATTTGGCTCTCTCTCTTTTTTTAAATATATTTTCATTGATTTCAGAGAGGAAGGGAGAGGAAGAGAGAGATAGAAACATCAGTGATGACAGAGAATCATTGATTGGCTGCCTCCTGCATGCCCCCTATTGGAGATTAAGTCTGAAACCTGGGCATCAAACCAGTACCTCCTGGTTCATAGGTCGACACTCAACCACTGAGCCACACCAGCCAGGCTACATTTGCGTCTCAACTAGAACTTCTGCTTACCCTTAGAGATGATGGCAAGCTGACCTGGGACCTGTACCAAAGGACTTAGAATTCTCTGAAGCTCACACAGTATGCATCACTCAGGGACTTAAAGTGAAAGCCTGTGCAGGTGAAGGAATGCTTCTCCGCAATGACCCAAAGCTACCTTACTGCATCCTGGCCCAGATATGCCAAGCCCAGAAGAATCTCTATACACAGTGAGGTGGGGACTCAGAAAACACCTGTGGAACTCTGAAAAAAACTAAGTGAATCTATTTATGTCAATATTTGATGCCATTTAGTTCATACCAATTGAATAAATGACATGATATTTTTTAACAGCTTATCACCTTATCTCTCCAGGAGAATCTTAATATGTTTATAAGCTTAGTGCTGTTCTCTGAGTCAATGCTAAATAAATTTGTCAGAATATTGGTGTTTAACTGGTATGCTCACTCAGGAGACATCTTAATTCTAAGCCACATTGTTATCACTAATGATGACTTGTGGTTTATATTCAGCAGCTTCATGAACGTGAAGTTACCTTCTCTGGGGAATGCACACATCTTGCTGAGTTGGACCATAAAAAATGAGGCTGTGGTCTAATTATTACTGGGAACTTTCTAAGAATAACAAGGCAGAGTATAATTCTTTTTTATGAATTAATTCTTAGGTGATTTGTCTGAATGATGTGGTCATCCTTGACCCACAAGGGAATGGTTTCTGAAACATGTGAATTCATTATTATTCAAAATGTCTTTGGAAATACTCAGAGCAGCTTGAGAACTCAGCATTTATAGCCCAAATTTCCTTTTACTGGTGGAAATAATTGGGAAAAAATGTAACTTGAGATTGAAAGTTTAGCATATAGGAGTAAATACTATCTAACATTTAGTATGAAAGTGTTCCCTGTGAATCTGATGTGGCATTAAGTACTTAGACACTCTTACCATATAGACTACTAAAATTATTGGACATATTTTTTCACATTTAATATGCCGAGCAGCTCTGCCAGGTTACATTCTATTATCTCCATTTATTCAGAGAAGGAAAAACCACAGCTCATACAGATAAAATAATTACAGCAAGAGATAGGATGTGAACCCTGGTCTAAGCACCTTCAAAGGCCTGAATTGTCCAGGACACCTAGGACCTGGAAACTTATTAGAGCTGCAGCTATGGCATGTCAGCCCAATAACTCAGAGCGTTAGCTGTAAGGCAGGCACGGACCAAAGGGCATATTTCCACAACCAAAGACAGAGGAGTTTGGTAACAAATTCTTCCACCGACATTAAGAGAGTCAAGTCATATTCTGGCTTGCCGTCACAGTGGTTATTACTGGAGCAATGCTCAGATAAAACTGCATTTCAAACAAGTGAGTGGTACTGCTTATTCGCCACACAGTTGCTTTATCTTTCCACCTGAAATATTTCAGTTATCCGTATCCTTGGAACCAACTATATGAAACAAATTTTTGTAGCATTGCAAGATTCTCCTAACTGTCAGAAGGAATAAGGAGAGGATGGTCAACTTAATATCATCAAGTTGGACAACAATAAGTTTGATGGACTTGCCTTATCTGTCATGATACAGTTTTAACTTCTGAAGATAGAAACACCTTAGTTGAGAATTAGCCAAAGCCAAAAATCATTGTCACATTCTAAATTCTTTGAGAACATCAAAAGTAACAGAAATTTTCATTTGAGCACTAGAATTTGAGAGTAAGTATAAGACAACCATAACCATTTTAATTAATCCATAGCTCCAACCCAAGGAATGTTCAAAAGCCATATTTTTAAATAAAAAAAAATGAATTCCATTGCCTTTCACAGCTTCTATCTTTGCAGGTGCTAGGCTACCTGCCCAAGAATAGACAATATGAAGTGATGTGAGGTCAGTGTCCCACTGTAAGAACTGAGAGCTGAAGTACAACTATAAAGCCAATGATGGGACGAGCAAACTTCACTTCCGTCAGCGCAGTAGCTCTCAGCCCTGGCTGCATATTAGAATTCCCCAGGAGACAAGAACAATCCCTGATGTCCAGGGGATACCCAAGACCAATTACATCAGAATTTCTAGGAGAGGACACATGCATTTTAAGCTTCCCAGGTATTTCCAAAAAGCAACAAAGTTGTAAACCACTACCCTAGAGTAAATAGACGAAGGAGAGATCAATATCAGGCCTTTGCCTGGAGTTGCTTCTAGACTCCATGACAATTCGCTGACCTTGGCAGTAAGAATCAGTAGCCTTGCCTAAAGACTCAGTCCAGATCAACTCGCGTTTCCCTTCCAGGTACAAAGGCCTATATCTGCCTTCAAGGAGTTTGTACATAGTTCCTAGATGTGATTCATAACCACATGGAATGTGAGAGAATGCGATGGAGGTCATTCCAATTTCTGTCCCCAAACAGCAAACCACAATGGGGATAAAAAAAGAAAAGACTTGTTCCCAGGTTGTTAGTCAGCAGAAGCAAGATTCAAGCCACATTTATGGAAGAGACAGCATCTAGAGAAAAGTTGCCCCCAGAGGGAGGAATTGTGTAAGCAAAGGACTAGAAGTGAGGAAGCCAGGAAGTTTTAGGAAGAGTTGGAGCATGGATGATGTCAGGAGAGTTGGATCAGATAGTTCAAGAAGATTCTTTTTTGTTTCAGTTGCCCAAACAGTTCTGCAATTCCTGGTATTTGCCTCTAGGATTCCAGTTGCCCCAGCAATTACTGCCAGACACCACACTATCCCAACACACATAGTTCTCCAAAAGGGAATGGTTAGAAGCACATTTTCTGTAGTAACATCCTGCTGCAAGGAACCTGATGAGGTCAACAGAAGTATCCCTCAGGCTTGTCTAGTTCTCTGCTAAGCTGATAAAAGTGAGATTTCGCAAAGCAGAGAGCTCATTTTTATTTTACAGATTTATGAAGGGAGCCAGTCTGACTGGTGCAAATGTCAATCAATTCCCATCTTAAAAAATGAGCTGAAATGAGAGGGCAGTCAGCATCTAGAAGGTTGCAACCCACACAGGAAAACTGAGCACAGAGATGACAAGCCAGTGAAAAACTGGTAATGAAAGAGAATCTGCAGTAAAAGCTTAAGTAATTAATTCTTCTTCAAAATATGCATCAAATTTCACAACTATAATTTCACAGCCTGCCCTTTGTAGATGATTTCGACAAGCCTGACAGTTATTTGCTCAAAGCCATATGATATTTCACAAGAAGAATTCTGAAATATAAAACCATTGGGAATTTGTGTAAAGATGGCTTGGTATGTTTTATAGTAAGTGCAGTCACCCCAGGGTAAGAACATAAATCACACATCTGAAGGGTCCTCACAGTTTCATTTATCAGTTGTTGAATGTTCTGGATTGTTCAGATGCTAGAGATACTTTTATTCCTGACCCTGGTTACCTATATCCAATTTAACAGTGACGGCTTGTTAATCGGCCTCCAAAATCACTGGACAGCATGCCACCAACTGGAATCTCCATTAACTCAGATGACAGAGATGAGAGACCCATATGCATACTCATTATCTTCATTTGGCTGACATCACTGGTTTGAAAAGAGCACTGAGTAAGTGCCCTTTTATTAAGTAAGGGCACTATTATTCTGTTTTTGTATTAAACAGGCCCATTGGTGACTGATGAAATATTTATCCATGGCCAGGAAGCCAGGGTCTCAGAAAATGCACAGATAGAAGGGCCCTAAACATCACAAGAATATAATGCTTGCTGTTGGCTAAGTGAAGTCAGGATGTCTGGGTCCAAGGTTCAGTCACCATTCTGACACTGGTGGTCTCTGCATGACCTTGAGCCAGCTGCCTATCTGTTGGAATCTCTTCATCAATGAGAGTAACAACAATTATGCCACAGATTATTTTGTATAGTAAATGGGTTAATACACATAAAGCAATGACCCAGAACCAGCAGAAGGCACAAGGTGAGTGCCCGATATGCATTGGCCATTTCTGTTGGTAATCAGTTGTTCTCCATGACTAGGTCACCTCCATATTCAAAGTACTGGGAACTTGACCTGGAATGTGTGGCTGCTTCTCATGAAATTGAAAAGGAAATCCTAAGAAGATATATGATAAATATAATATACACATGCATATATAACTATGTATTCACATTTGTGTTTGCATGTATATATGCTAATATACCTAATATATGTGATAATACATACATACACAATCATGCTTGATGGATAAAAGACTTAAAAGTCCTGAGAATTCCAAAACACCAATCAGAAAGAGTATATGCACCTCTATGTTCAAAGTAGCATTATTTACAATAGCCAAGATCTGGAAATAGCCCAAGTACCCATCAGTAGATAAGTGGATAAAAAAAAAAAAAAATCTGTGGTACATTTGCACAATGGAACTCTATGCAGTTGTAAAAAAGAAGGATCTCTTACCCTGTGAGATAGCATGGAAGGACCTGGAGAGTATTATGCTAAGTGAAATAAGTCAGTCAGAGGGAGACAAGTATCACATGCTCTTACTCATAGTGGAATCTAATGAACAAAATAGATCCTTAGGCATGGAAGCATGAAATAGGCTGACCAATCTCAGAGGAAAGACAGGGGTGGGGGGTGGGGAGAGATTAACCAGGAACTTATATGCGTCCTAGAGGCCCAATGCACGAAATACGTGCAAGGGGCTCAACCTTCACAGCCCAGGTTTCGTCCAGATGGTCGTCCGGGTCTAATTAGCATATTACACTTTTATTATTATAGATATGCATAGCCCATGGACACTGAAAATAGTGTGAAGGCCTGGGAGGGGTGGGTGCAGGGTGGAGGGGGTCAGTGGGAAAAAAATGGGGACATCTGTAATACTTTCAACAATAAAGAATCTATTTTAAAAACATAGAGAAGGATCTCACACTCTTTGAGACAGCATGGATGGACATGGACAGTATTATGCTGAGTGAAATAAGCCAGTCAGAGAAAGATAAATATTGCATGATCTCACTTACATGTGGAATCTACGGAACAAAACAAACTGGCAAACAAGATAGAACAACAGACATGGAAGCATGTAACAGGCTGACAGATCTAAGAGGGAAGGTGGGAAGGAGGGTGGGAAGAGATTAACCAAATAATTTATAAGCATATACTAGTATGCATAGCCCATGGACACAGACAATAAACAGGTGAAGGCCTGGAGTTGGGTGGGAGATGGGTGGAGGGGGACAAAAGAGAGAACATATGTAATACTCTCAACAATAAAATAAAATTTAAGAGAGAGAAGACCTTCCTATCAACCCATCAATTTTCCTAACTTAGGAACATCTAGAAAAATGTTGCAGCCCTGAAAATAACAGTTGCATAAGAGTGTGTGTGTGCGCGCAGGTGTGTATTGGAGGAGGAGGAGGTAGCTTTTGTTAGGCAGAGACAGGATAACAGTGTTAGGGCAGGATACAAGGAGGAAAGAGAGTCAGTAAGATTAGCTCGAAAAGAAAACTGCTACCAAAGATGTTTTCAACCTGTAGTTAAGATTGCTTTAAAAACTAGTAACATAATAATGTTGTTCTTATTAAAGACATAGCTGCAAAAATATATGATAATCAAAGCACACAAAAATGATTTAAAGGCTTTGATCATAACTATGTCCATTGAAATCCTAGTCTAAAGCTTGCAGCCTTTATTGGCAATTGGCTAGGGACACACCTTCTCAACTGTTCAGCTTTCTTCAGAAACCCAATATTCATTTTTAAAGCAGAATAATGATCTGGTGCAGGAGGCAGCTGATCCATATTCCTCTCTCATCAATGTTTCTATTGCGTGCTCTCTCTCCCTTTTTCTCTCTCTAAAATCAATATAACCACATTAAAAAAAATCACTACCTACTCATAAAACCCTAGCCCCTATTTATCTGAAAGCCATATGGCATAGCCATGAATGCCACTGCCCAGAGATATAAGAAGCTAAGGGTAAACTTAATTAGAAATGGGTCCACATTATTATTCTTCCTTCATTCGAATCAGCTAAATACCATATCTTGAACATTACAGAGGAGGCATAAGAGAATAAATACTCTTCAACTTAGGATGCCTACATAACGTCACAGGCATTCCATCACATAGCTTGGCTGACTTTTACAAAGCACAACCATTTCAAAATACAATTTTCCTCTTCGGCTATACTGGCAGAGCAGAGAAGTAAACTTTGTTTATTTGGTTGTTTTTGTCATCTTTCACTATTATGCAACTTGTTGTTGTCAGAAATGACTTTAGGATCTTCCTGCTATCTTTCAATTTACTATTGGCTGAGCAACATTTGTTAGAATTATGTCTACAATAGGAGAGATTAGACCCTGAGGAAGAGCCTGAGAGAATTTCTTACCGGAAAAGCTTAAGAACTTTATTATTGGGCCAGGGTACCTATGTAAATAATGTTTTTAAAGATATTTTCAACTTCTTGGATATATGTTGAGTAGAGAAAGTTGTCCCATAAGCGAATTCCAGTAAGTGAGTGGGAAAAGCTAGCTATCTCACTACCCTGCTGATGAATGGCAGGTAACACATAAGCAGCAAGCACAGGCAGGTGCTCCCATTTGGAGCCTACAATTTTCCTCCCCCAATTTCCCAATAGACACAGCACCACCCATGGCAGCTCTCTTGGGCCACATTGATCTCACCCATCTTATATGCCACTGCCCAGGGACTCTCTCAGCAGGATGCAGACCTTCCCCTTTCCCTGCAGCACTGACTGATCAGGCAACTGGTGGGCCCCAAGGAAGCCCCGATCGGATCAGCCAGGCTCTGAGGCAGAGTGAACGGTTTGTTTATGGGTGGTGGTAGTGACAGGCAAACCGCAGTGTCCCCTTGTTCAGTCTAATGGGGTGAGTTGAACGATTCGGCTGTCAGAGCAGCGTGAGGCCTCATTTTTCTTCCCCGCAGCACAGGGTGCCCCTTGCTTCAGCCAACATTTGATTGTGATTAATTTGTCAGGGATGGCTGTACAATGGAAATGGAGAAATGGATTGCCAATTACAGCTGGTCTTCTCTCAGACAGCTTGGCAAATGAGGGCCTTTCGGCAGGGCTGACAGCCCCAGAGCACACTGGATTCAGCCCAGGAGGGAAGGAACCCCTTCTCAAATGTGTTTTAAAGATGAGGAAGGGGTCAAAGGTGACCCATTTTTTTATTTATCACCCTTCAAGAGACTTGTTGACTATGTCCCGGCCCTCTTGGCAAGCACCATAGGAGGGAAAGCCACTCTGAGGTTGGCTTTTTATTCTGTGGATTTAACATGCTTTGTACTTCTGATTGAAGTCTTAACAGCACCAATGAAAGGTGTGAAAGAGTTTATTCCACACTTCACACTGAAAAAGCCCAAAGAGAAGCCCATCTCTGACTCCCTCTGCGATGTTTGAAACATGCTAAGGTAGACTAATGAAAAACGCATGTAGGCATGACACATTTTTTTTTCCTTTTATTTCCAAAAGGCAATACTCAATTTCACATTGGTATTTATCACAAAATAACCCGTGTTACTTGTTCCCTCATAGAAGAGAGGACCCTTTGTAATTTTAACGATGTCCCAAAGGAATAGATGAATAAATGAGGAAATGGTTTTAGCTATGCACCCCTATATGTCTCATAATCAGATTTGCTTTTAGATGGTGAATTAGATGGATGAAATACCATCTTGCATTTGTACAACATCTTGGACAAACTGACACCAATGTTTATAATCCTAAAAAACTTCATTGTACTTCATAAATACCTGGCCTACGACTGTTGAAAGATTGCACTATTAATTTATTCTCATATACATGGTTTGCTCAGTTGTGGAAGTAGGATTAAGTGAAATAGGTCAGGTTGTAGTGGAAAAAAAATGAATTGTCATTATCTTTTAAAGAACAGATGAAAAACTGAGCACTATTATTCAATAGCAATAAGATTAAAAAATAAAATTTTAGCATCCTAAAATTTTTCTACACACTATATTAAAACTGGGATATAGAAACACACATATCACATTCTCTCATATTTATACACAAGAACACACCTAATAGGCAATATATTTTCTATTATATATTTTATATATATGTATATACATACACGGGTGGTCAAAAGTAGGTTTTACAGTGGTTCATATAGAAAATAATACAATAATTAATAAACAATAATACAGGAATAAATTGTGTTTTGCATACTCACAACCATAAACCTACTTTAGCACACCTCTGTTTTACACAGAATACATAACACCTATTATATGTACCTATCTATAATAATAAAAGCGTAATATGCTAATTAGACCGGATATCCTTCCGGACGACCTTCTGGACAAAGCCGTGGCTGTGAGCAAAGCCTGGGTCCTGGGTACCAGAGGGAAGCTGGTGCTGGCAGCCAGGGGAAGGAAGGCCTACTCTTGCACGAATTTTGTGCATCAGGCCTTTAGTAAATAATAACTAATAATATAAAATTATTACCTTGCAATTAGCAGATAAAAAGAAATTTAAAAAAACTAGAGATTGTGAAAGAAATGGACAAAAATTAATTAAATACTTGTTTGAATTTATGTATACCCCACAATCTTTTTAAAGTAATTTAGGTTTCTCTCCAAACCAATACATACTATATACATACATATATACATACAAACCTGTACTTATACTTTTTACAGTAAAATATTTACTATTTCTCATTCAAAAGCTTTGCCCTATAAAGTCATTATTATATGTATATACACATGTATACATGTTTACATGCAACTATATTTACTACATATACATTTAAAGTATATAATATAGGGTATATATGTCTATAACATATAGTATATATGTATGAATAAACAAATATACTATATTAGAGGACCAGTGCATGAAAATTCCTGCACTGGAGGGGGAGTCCCTCAGCCTGGCCTGCCCCCTGTCAGAGTCCGGGAGCCCTCAGGGTGGGAGGCAACCTGGCGATCAGGGGAAGGCGATGCCCCATCACACCTCTGCTGATGCCACTGCCAGCAGCGCAAGCCTCAGCCAGCCCTAGTTACCTGAGCCTTGGGCGGCCCTGGCTGGCTGGGCAGCCACCATCTGAGGCTTGTCTACACCTCAGGCCAGCCCTGGGCAACTAGGGAGCTGAGGGGACTGGGAGCCACCATCTTGTGGCTGTGGGCGCTGCCATCTTTGATGGTGGGGCAGTCAATTAGCATATTCCCTCCTTATTGGCTGTGGGTGCTGACATCTTTGAGGGTGGGGCAGTCAATTAGCATATTCCTCCTTATTGGCTGTGGGTGACACCATCTTTGCAATGGTGTGAGGGTCAATTAGCATATTTCCTCTTTATTAGATAGGTTGTGATATATGTATGTTTGTATGTGTATATATATATGTATGTATATGTATGTGAGAAGTAATATTTCATTGTGTATTTTTTATTGAAGTGATTGGTTCTCAAAACCATACAGGTTTCAAGTATACAACGCAATGAAAAATCATCTACACACTGAATCATGTGCCCATTGCCCCAAGCAAAGTCCTTTTTCATTCTCATTTTTTCCACCCTTTGCCAATCTCCACCAACCCTCACC
Source organism: Cnephaeus nilssonii (assembly GCF_951640355.1). Lineage (NCBI taxonomy): Eukaryota > Metazoa > Chordata > Mammalia > Chiroptera > Vespertilionidae > Cnephaeus > Cnephaeus nilssonii. Next base: position 20,262,019 of record NC_137082.1, read on the forward strand.
CCCCTTTCTTCTGGCTATCACCATACTGTTGTCTGTGTCTCTGTGATATCTATATCTATCTATCTATCTATCTATCTATCTATCTATCTATCTATCATCTCTCTATCATACTTGAAACCTGCATGGTTTTGGAAACTCATAAATTCAATATATATATTGAATTTATGAGTTTCCAAAAATCTCCATGTCCACACATGCTGTTGCAAAGGGTAAGAATTCTTTTATTTTTTATTTTTTGGCTAAGCAGTATTACATTGTGTAAATATATCAGAGTTTTTAAAATATACATTTCTATTGATTTCAGAGAGGATGAGAGAGATAGAAACATCAATGATAAGAGAGAATTATTGATTGGCTGCCTCCTGCAGGTCCCCCAACAGGGGATCAAGCCCCCAACCCAGGATATGGCCTGACCAGGAATTTAATCCTGTCCTCCTGGTTCATGGGTGGACACTCAACCATTGAGCACACCAGCCAGGCTGTACCACAATCTTTTTTATCCACTCATCTACTGAAGGGCACTTGGGCTTTTTGAAGGTCTTGGCTATTGTAAGTAACACTACAATGAACATAGTGATGCATATTCTTTCGAATTAGTGTTTCAGGTTTCTTAGGATATAATCCCAGTAGTGGGATCACTGCGTCAAAATGCAGTTCCATTTTTAATTTTTAGAGGAAACTCCATACTGTTTTCCACAGTGGTTGCACCATTATGCATTCCCATCAACAGTGCACAAGGGTTCCCTTTTCTCCACGTTCTTGCCAGCACTTGGCCCTATTCCAAAGCCACACAGTCCAATGACCATCTGAGAGTCTGCATATAGTTTATCTTGGAAAAGAGCTCACCACAGGTCCCTGTTGGTTGCAACCAATAGTCCTTCCTGCCGGACTCAAGTTTGACAAGGTGGTGTTGCCAGTGTTTGGAGGACTGGGTTAATGCACTTCCCCAGCTGTTGCTGTAAGAATAGGAGACCTGAACTTGGAATATGGTGCCTGAGGGCAATGTGGGATGTTTACTCAGGACCAGAACCTCAGTAGATGACCTTCTAGATCTCTCTCCAGGGCCATATTCTCTTTATGGCTTCCATATGCCTTGAGTTGCCTCCCCTCTACCAGTGTTCCGGGTGAATGCCTGAGAGCAAGTTCCTGTGCATTGGCCCTTTGGGATTCTAGCAGACTCCCTCCTCTTTTGAACCCAGTGGCCCCACTGATTTTCACTGCCAAATGCTATGTAGGCCTCTCTTCCTGGCCTTGGTGCTATGGTTTGGGGGTCCCAGCATGGGGTTGAGACATCACACTTTTTTTTTTTGGGGGGGGGGTGGCATCTGCTGCCAAGACATCCCTCCAGCTTCTCATATACTGCACCTGGGCACAGGAGCCAGTCTTTTCTGCATCTCTGTCCTTCTTACCATTTGTGATGTAGCTTCTTCGGTAAATTCTTGGAAATAATATTCCTATTCTGCTCCTTTAGCTGGTTATTCAGGCTGATTGCAATCAGAGATATTGGCCTATAGTTTTCTTTTCCTGTAGTGTCCTTTTCTGGCTTTGGTATTGGGATAATGCTGGCCTGGTAAAATGAGTTTGAAAGTGTTCCTTCAACACCCTAGCTGGTTTGGCTCAGTGGATAGAGTGGACTGAAGGTTCCCAGGTTTGATTCCAGTTAAGGGCACATGCACGGGTTGTGGCACGATCCCCAAGTAGGAGGCAGCCGATCAATGATTCTCTCCCATCATTGATGTTTCTATCTATCTATCTCCTTCTCTCTTCCTCTCTAAAATCATTAAAAAAACACAACTCTCTCTCTATATATATTTATATATATAATAAAAAAAAAACTATATATCCTACATAATAATAGACAAATATGCAAATTGACCGTACCTTCGCTATGCCCGCGATTGGCCAGGAGGCGCGGGGGGTCGGGACTCGGGGTGGCCGGGGTGGCCGATTGGGCTGGCGGAACGCTGAGCTTGCATCGCCAGCGGCGGCTTGAGCTCAGCGTCTGCACCATGGCTGTGCTGCGGCACAGAAGGGGCCTCTGGGACAGCGAGCTCACGTCCCACTGCGGACCATCAAAAGCGGGGGAGCTGGATGCCTGTCTGCTCAGGCGCCAGGCCTTTCAGAAGCCTCTGCTGTGCCGGAGGCTTCTGAAAGGCCAGGTGCACCAGTGGACAGGCACCCAGCTCCCCCGTGATTGAAAGCAAAAGCATGTAGGGGACCCTACATGTGCATGATTCAATCATGCACTGGGCCTCTAGTATATATATATCAAAACAAACAAACAAACAAACAAACAAAAAAATATATATATATATATACATATATATATATATATATATGTATATATATATATATATATATATATATGTATATATATATATATATTTAAAAAAGAAAGTGTTCCTTCCTCTTTATTTTTTAAAGAAGAGCTTAAGAAAGATTATAGTTAATTCTTTAAATGTTTGGTAGAATTCACCAAAACCATCTGATCCTAGGCTCTTCTGTGTTAGGGGATTTTTTTTTTTAATTACTAATTCAATCTCATTACACAAATTGTCTGTTTAGTTTTTTGTTTTGATTTTTTCTTCATGACTCAGTCTTGGTAAATTGTATGCTTCTAGGAAATTATGCATTTAATTTATCTTATAATTGTTAGTATATAATTTTCATAGTAGTTTCTTATGACCCTTGGTATTTCTGAGACATAAATTGTAATGTCTCTTCTTTCATTTATAATTTTATTTATTTTGGGTTCACTCTTTCTTGTGGTTACTCTAGCTAAAGGTTTGTCAATTTTTGTTTATATTTTCAAAGAACTGACTCTTAGTTTTATTAATCATTTTATTGTTTTCCTATTATCTACTTCATTTATTTCTGCTCTAATTTTTATTATTCCTTTTTTTTTTTCTTCTAACTTTGGGCTTCATTTGTTCTTTGTAGTTACTAGAGGCATGTATGCTTTTATTACTAAAACCTTCCTCCTTCAATATGCTTTTTTTGCATCCTTTAAATTTGGTATGTTGTGTTTCTATTTTTATATGTCTCAAGATATATTTTTTTTATTTCTCCTTTGAGTTATTCTTGGATCCAGTAATTGTTCATGACTGTGTTAAGTTCCATATATATGTGAAATTTCCAGCTTTCCTCCTGTCATCTATTTAGTTTCATTCCACTGTGGTCAGAACAGAGACTTGATAAACTTTCTATCTTCTTGAATTTTTTTTTTTATTTGTTTTGTGGCTTAACAAATGATTTATCCTACAAAATGTTCCTCATGCACTTGAGAAGGATGTATATTCTGCTGCTGTTGCATGGAATGCTCTATATATGTTTCTTAAGACCTAATAGTCTAAAGTGTTGCCCAAAAAACCTTGGACTTCACACAATCCTGGGCCAATTTCTATCCACCTTTGTTGTCTCTGAATGGCATGAGGAACAGAGCCACCATATATTATCATCCGTCACTTCCCCAGTAGGTGCTTTCTTACCTCGACTCAATGCAGAATGCAAAACTGTTTCAATGCTTTTACTCCTTTTTCTACTTTTTTAAGTAAACACATAGTTTCTTGAACTTCTTGACAAAGGCTGCTTTGAATGCAATAAAATACACAGTGGTGTAACCGGTCAAGATCAGTTTATTCACCACTGAACCTCCATTGGGCACTGCACTTCCCTCTTGAAAAGAAAGCTGCCTGGAGATTATGATGGGCCTGTGGCAGGAGAAGAGATGGAGCTGGAGGATGGCTGGTAGAAATACAGAGAATTCCTGCCTTCCCATTAACTTAGTTGATATTAGCAGCTCTGACACAGTAGCCCCATGCAAGATGGCATTGCTTCAAGTGAAAAAAAGGGTGTAAAATGGAAAAAGTGGATGGTGCAAAGGATGGAAGCAAAGAACGCTAAATGAAGAGAACAGAATAGCAAATGATTTTCCTAGGCAGAAGTTGGTCTGCATGTCCCAGTCTCCTTCTGCCTAGCAATGACCGCCCTGTATGAGACTGCCAGCTTACTTGCTCCAGCGTCTTGGCATTTCCATCTTTTTGTCACTCTTCTCCCTCACCATCTCCTCATGCTCACACCATGTTTCTTACTTCTTACCTTACCCCATGGCTGGACAAGTGGTTTTGAGTGAAATCTGCTGGGAGAAAAGCTAGACCAAGATCCCTCCTATACACACATACACACATACATACATACACACACACATGCACACACACTGCTCTTAGGTCGCAATATGCCTTCAACATGTGCAGAGAACTACAAAAATAATTTCAAGGCAAGTCTTTTTACATTTTTCCAGATCCCCTGATGCATGCTCCTGCTTTATCCTAGCAATGAGGTGTATTTGCATTGTTTTATGAAAGATGTAAAAGGCTGATGAGTCTTCATTTCCTTCTATATGCAACATGGGAAAACAGCAACGCTGTGCACTTCTCTTTCTCTTTCACTATGGATGAGGGAATAAAATATTTGCAAAGTTGAAAAAATCGAGAGGCAATAATTTAGGAGGCTAACCTTTCCCTATGGCAGTGCCAGCAGATCTTTCCAGCTTGCTAAGGGATTCAGAATTTGCAGAAGCTGAGAGTCCCAGAGCTGCTGGTGATCACTTTCCCAGGTTCCTGTAATTAGATGCAAAGGCTGACATTTGTAAGGCTGGTTGAATGCCTGGCTTTTAAAATGGGGCATTGGCAATGTGCCGGAGGCACCATAAACCACAGGATGGGCAACTTCCTGAGGGTTAATTTTACAAGATTTATTGGAAGAGGAACATAAAATTACTTAACAGGTAAGTAATGTAAAGCTTTTGTTTCAAGAAAAGGATTACAATATATTCATGCTTTAGAATATAATGTGATATTTAAACTAAAAAATAATTTCTAATATAGGCTATGCCCTGGGACCCCAAGGATGTTACAGATGCATCAAAATGTACATGAAAAGGGATTTTGATAATAAAGTAGGAGCAGTACTGATATGATGCAGAGATGGATATGCAGGTACTTTGTATATTAACTCAGTTTTCACAAGTTATTGATGGTAGACCCAGTGACCTCGGGTAGAATGGTCTCTACAAAAATGATGTGGCAAGAAAAAGCTTGAGTAGAAGAAGATGCAGGTGAGGGAGTAGGGGCCAAAGGGGAAGTCGTGACCCTTATTGGGATAAGTCTTTGGGACTCATTTCTGAAGAAACCTCAGTCCAACTCATTTTTAATTCTAATAACAGAAAGTATATATTAATACTCTTCCCAATTACATATGAGAAAGCTTAGAACTGAGGTTCAAAGAAGAGGTTAGAGAGTAGACCATTCTGAATGATAATCTCATGTTCCTCTGATTGCAAAACCCATACCGGGGCATCTGTTTGCAATTCTCACAGGAACTAGTTGGGTGTGGCTAGGCAAAAAAAAAAAAAAAGGGGGGGGGACTCCTTTTTTCCAGCCAGAAAAATACAAAGTTAAGACTAGTCTGACATCCAAAATGGCATCCAGCTCAAAGAGCCTATGATCTTAGAAATGAAAAAATGTGCAAACTTTCTCAGTGCTTTTAGCAACAAAAAGCAAACAATAGACTTTTTCTCTCTTCAAGCCAAGTGGCGGTGTAATTGTCATCTACTCCCCAAGGTTTCCTAAAAGGATGCATTAGCAAGCTATCTTACAGAGCCACAACTTAGTTTTGTCCATAAAAGTATGCTGTCTTAGGACGTGGGATTTCAATTTTGAGACCACAAATAAATACAATTACTTTGTCTCTCTTATCACTGAAAGATTTTATGTACATACAGACAAAACAAAATGGTTTTATTCCTAGGGCTTAGATAAACAGCTTGGAATTGCAGAAGCAAGGTGACTACTGTTTAAGCAATAGGCTATAGTGCTTATTATGGCTAATGTAATATAGAAAGCATAGTGTGATGTTACAAACAGGTTTCATTTTCAGACACCAAACTCACAAGGGTGAGCTACAGGACACAGAGGTAGCTAAGAAGTAACAAGTGGCCTTCAGAGAAGCAGCAGAAGCAATCCCACAGAAAGCAAGGTGGTTCTCATGATAAGGGACTTCTGACTGGTGTCATTCGGAGCCCAACTAAAGCTTCTTTCACAATAAATTACTTGTGGATTACAGCTCCATTCTCGATAGGGGACATTCAGGAGGCAGCCAATAGATGTTGCTCTCTCATCAATGTTTCTATCTCTCTATCCCACTCCCTTCCTCTCTCTGTAAAATAAATAAAAACATTTTTAAAAAGTAAATTACTTGTTCAACAGTTCAGATACTCTTCTAGAATCTAGTGATATAAGTGAATAAAACACTCAAAGGCCGAAACCGGTTTGGCTCAGTGGATAGAGCGTCGGTCTGTGGACTAAAGGGTCCCAGGTTCGATTCCGGTCAAGGGCATGTACATTGGTTGCGGGCACATCCCCAGTGGGAGGGGGGGGGGTGCAGGAGGCAGCTGGTCGATGTTTCTCTCTCATCAATGTTTCTAGCTCTCTATCCCTCCCCCTTCCTCTCTGTAAAAAATCAATAAAATATATTAAAAAAAACAACACTCAAAGCCTTCTACTCTCAATAAGCTCAGATTCCAGAGGGAGAGTAAATACTAACAATAGTAGCAAAGGTAAAGTTACTACTAGAAATAATAGTAACAATCATTCTTAAATGTTTATCTTTATGTATTTGATACTATGATAGACACTTTAACATATTTAATTTTTTAAAATATATTTCTTTATTGATTTCAGAGAGGAAGGGAGAAGGAGAGAGAGCTAGAAACATCAATGATGAGAGAGAATCATTGATCGGCTGCCTAATGCAGGCCCCCCATTGGGGATCGAGCCAGCAACCCAGGCACGTGCCCTTGTTCAGAATTGAACGTGGGACCCCTCAGTCCACAGGCTGACGCTCTATCCACTGAGCCAAGGCGGCTAGGGCAATATATTATCTAATTTAATCTTACTACAAGCCCATGTGATGGGCATTGTTATCCCATTTGACAATTGAGGTCACTGAAGTCTAGAGAGAGTAACTTGCCTGAGGACACAAAGCTAATAAGAAATGTCTCAGATATTGCACCTAAATCTATGGGACCCTGAAACCAATGCCCATAGCGACTCTGATATGTGCCCTCCTCCTTCGCTATTCCTTGTACTTTAAGAGAATCCCAATGTAACTATATTCAAAGACTCATCTCACACAATGACAGAAGAAACACACATCACCACCCAGGCAAGCAGGACACAGAACCATGAAGCAAAGGTAGCCTTGAAGAGGCTTGAGAGAAACTGGGCAGCCAATGAATAAAAATGAGAATTGTTTCAGGATGATTAAAAATTAACAACAGAAAACCACTGAATCACAGTTACAATTTATACATTTAGATATACAAGTTTACCTAAATTAACTGCATATAAGTGTTATTCATAATACATAAAAAGTATAAAAAAACTTAAATATTAATTAACTGATGAATGGATAAACAAAATATAATATATCCACACAATGGAATATTAATAAAAAGAAATAAGTTAATGATGTATGCTACTACATAAATGACATCCTATATATTAAAGAGCTAATATGCTAATTAGACCAGACAGTGGAACGGCCTACCGGAATGACCTTCCGGAAAGACCAGGGGCAGGGCCATGGGCCCGCGGAGCTGCAAGGCAGCAGGGGCTGCAAGGGCTAAGGTAGCCGGGGCTGCAAAGGCCTACCCTTGCATGAATTTTGTGCATTGGGCCTCTAGTTTTAAAATATTATATTACGTGAAAGAGGCTAGTCACAAAAGAACACATATTTTATTATTCCATCTATAGAAAATATCCAGAACAGGAAAATACTGTATATAGTGAAGAAGATTACATTAATTTTTGTCCAAGGAAGGGAAAGAGGGGCTAAGGAGTGACAGCTATTTAGGGGACTCTAAGAATTGACTACACTTTTCATTGGATGAGAATTAATTTCCATGTTTTCTCTCATTATTCTCATCCAGGTTTGAATTATCTTTTTTGTCTTGTTCCACAAATATAAATATTCTACCTAATAAAAGGGTAATATGCAAATAACCATCACTCCGCTACGCCTACGATTGGGCCGGCAGGAGGATGGGGGGCAGGACTCGGGGTAGCCTATCCAGCCGTTCAGAGGCACGGGGAGTGGGACTCGCGAGTGTGGCCCCCCCACGCCTCTCAACAGCCAGATCGGCCGCCACTGAGGGGGGACTGATGGGGCCAGCGGGAGGCGCGGTGGGAGCCGCAGCAGCGCCCAGTCCCACCCCTCAGCGTTCGCGGGTCAGAGCTGCGGCGGCGCCCGGGTCCCTCCTATCACTGAGGGACCTGGGCGGTGGCGGCGCCCCAATCGTGGATGGCGGCGTGGGGCCTGGCAGATCCCGCCCCATGCCGCCACCGCCACTGGGGTCCAAGCCCCCACCCTGAAAGAAGGCGGAAGGAAAACTGGTGCCAGTAGCCAGGTGAAGGAAGGTCTATTGCATGATTCTTCATGCAAAGGGCATCTAGTATGTATATATAAAGAGAGCTGACCAATGTTTATTTGACTTTAAGGATGAAGTTAAATAAACATAGGTCAGCTCTCTTTAGAAAGAACTTCAAAAATAATTTTCACAGTTCTTAGAGAAGTTGGGTATGTTTAGCTCTTTAGGACAATGATTTTCATGTCAAATTCTTTTTAGTTTATTCTATTTTAAGAATGCACCTTGAAATAAATTTGAAAGAGACTATATTGGTTAAGGTAAAGCTAAGATGCTGTAACAAAGAGGCTCCAAAATAGAGATGTTTAATAAATATAGATGCTTATTTCTCTCTATGATAACAGTTCCGAAATGAGCATTCTGTTGGTGAGAGAATTTGTTCCATTCTGTCACTTAACCGTCAGGAATCTACCATGATGTTAAGTAGTTAATTTGCCTTCTTTAAGGCATTGTTCTCATATTCTTACCTTTCCTGATTCCAGCAAAGGAAACACACAGGATGGTCACATACCTTATTTTAAGGTACCTGGACTTAAAGTAGTACTCATCACTTCAACCTACCTTCCATTGGAGAGGAATTGGTCTTGTGACCAACCTCACTAAAAAGAAGATTTGAAATCTGTTCTAGCTAGAACAGATGTGCTTGACTACAATTCCGTTATGTAGAAAGACGGGGCACTGAATTATGACAGACTTTAAGATACCATCACTATTAGACTGGACAACATCCAGAATATTAATACCACCAAATGCTGGCCAGTGTGTAGAAGAATAGGAACCCTCATTCATTGCTTTTGGAAATGAAAAATAGCACAGCCACTTTAGAAGGCAGTTTGGCAATTTCTTACAAAACTAAACACATTCTTACCACACGATTCAGAAATTGTACTCCTTGGTATTTACCCAAAGGAGTTGAAAATGTATATCCACACAAAAACCTGCACATGGCTGTTTTTTAGCAGCTTCGTTCCTAAATGCCAAAATTTGGAAGCAACTAAAACATCCTTCAATAGGCGAGTGGATGAACTGAGGTACATCCAGACAATGGAATATTACTCAGCACTAAAAAGAAGTGAGTCATCAAGCCATAAAAAAAAATGGAAGAACTTGAAATGCATCTTCCTATATGAAAGAAGCCAGTCTGAAAAGGCTATGATTTCAACCATCTGACATTCTATAAAAGGCAAAACCATAAAGACATAAAAAGATCCGTGTTTGCCAGGGGTTGGGTGGGGGAGAGATGAATAGGCAGAGTGTAGAGGATTTTGAGGGTAGTGAAAATACTTTGTATAATATTATAATGGTGCATACATGTCATTACCCATAGAATTTACATGGAGAGCAAACCCTAAGGTAAACTATAGACTCTGAGTGATTATGATATGTTAATGTAAGTTCATCTTTTATAACAAATGCACCACTTTGGTGCCTGGTGTTGATCATAGGGGAAGCTGCACATGTGTGCTTCAGCAGGATCAGCTCCTAAAACAATATTCAAATGTGATATAATTGAAATGGCTTTGGCCCTAGCACTGTATTTTCCCAAAGAGTAATAAGTTTACACTGATTCTAATGTTACTTTGCTTTCAAAGCCAGCAATTAACTCAGGGATTGCCAAGAACAATAATGCTTCATATAGTGGGAATAACATGACCAGGGCAAAAAAAAAAAATAAAAAAAAAAATAGAATGTCAGAGAAGGGAATTTATGAGAGAAAAAAAAAGAGTCATCATTAGACTACCTGAAAGGAAGTTTTCAAAGCAAATGGAAATATCAAAGGGAAGAGAAGAAAGCAAGAGGGAGGGGAGAGCTGTCAGGAGGATGAAAGAGAGGGGCACACATTTTTGTCAATTTTGCTCTGGTTTCCAAATGTATTACATAAGGTAAGTCTTCCAGCAAGCCCAGAATTGCACAGCAATAGTTGTCACACCCTCTGAAATCTGTCAGCGTTTAAAGCTGACACGGGGCATGCCCTCAGCATTGCCGTTGGAGAATGCCTTGGTTTCTTTCCAAGTCATGTCTGTGAATTTAGACAGATGTAGTGATAAAAATATTGGCCGAGTAGGTATAAGGTTAACAAAACATCGCGTTGGTCTCCTTTTTACCAGTTAGAAGCCGAAGAGAAAACCTGAATGCAAATGAGGGATTCAATTAGAAAGCTATGTCCTGGCAGCGTTTCATGGAAAGCAGAGGGGGACCAGGTGACTTGATAGAAACATGCCTTCCATGTTGATAACAGAAATGGAATGAATAAATATGGGAGCTGAATTAACCTGGTTATGCTGTACTTATTTTTTTTTTTTATTTTTTGCAAATTTCCAGCCAGTATCTCAATGTCTGAAATCCGTTCTTCTCTGAGAACACCACCTCATACCTGGAAAGCAAGATTCAAGATTTCTCTTTTTCTCCATAGAGAATATTTCCCCAGTTACTCCAGGGACACGCTTTTCCACCTGGGCTTCATTTCTGTGAACTATATGGACTCTCATAAAATGGACTGAACTTATTTTTGCTGTTCACTTCTCCGTAAAAATTCCATTCCGATGCATCATGTCTAGCCTCCTTTGTTAAACTTATTAGCACCACGGTGTCCAAGCCTGGCTCGGAGGGCAGAGGCACACACAAGATCTGAAATGTCCATCAGGGAAGTTCAGGTCTCTCCCTGGGAGACAGGCTTAGCGGCCAATCCAAGTCTTTAACAGGAATCTGGGAGTTAAGAGCCCCTTTAAGCCTCATCTGGATCTATTTTTCCAAAAGTAGCATAGGCCTCTCTTTGGTATTTTACCAAACGTGGCTTTTCATCCTGAGTGCAAGCAGGACCCATTCTGGAAACATTACGCTGGCACAGCAGCAGCGGCTGTAGCTGAAAGTTGAATGAAAAGTCTGGATCCTCCTTCGGGGAACTTCAAAGTGGGCAAACCTGCTCCTATTGTGTTTCTCCCTTAAACCTAGTGGAGTCTCCGGGCAGGTATTCCTCCATCTCTGTCTTGCAAGAAGGCATAGCTACTTTTGCTGCCCTCAGGTCTTGTCCTCCACAGGCCGAGGAAGGCGGGAGAGGCTGGGCGAGAAACTGGCTTCCACCCTGGTCCCGAGCACCCCCAAAGGACTGGTGTGCACCCGATCCTCCGGTCATGCTTTGACTGTGGGGATGGTGTCGGAGTTTCCATGAAATGGGAATGCTTCCTCTTGAAATTGCCCTGGCATGAGATCGTCTTGGCAATTAAATGACCAAACACCTTCAAAAGATGGCTCCACCACAGTCAAAATGTTGTTATAGGAGAACTAGAATTACATTGGGTTAGTGGGTCATAGACCTGAAAGGGATGGTGAATCCAAAGCAAATAGTGTCTGAGAAATGAAAGCAGGTGGGGAGGTGGGCTGGCATAAGGGAGGGTCAGAAGGGGCCTCAGGACACCCTGTACCTCCCTGACTGCCCATCGGCCTGTGGGCCATAAGAAACAACAAAGCTTTCTTAAATTATGTTAAACTAGAGGCCCAGTGCACGAAATTCGTGCACGGAGGGGGGTTGTCCCTCAGCCCAGCCTGTACCCTCTCCAATGTGGGACCCTTCAAGGGATGTCTGACTGCCCGTTTAGGCCCACTGGGATTGGGCCTAAATGGGCAGTCGGACATCCCTCTCACAATCCAGGACTGCTGGCTCCCAACTGCTTGCCTGCCTGCCTTCCTGAATGCCCCTAACTGCTTCTGCCTGCCAGCCTGATCACCCCCTAACCACTCCGCTGCCAGCCTGTTTGCTCCCAACTTTCATCCTCTACCTGCCTGGTCACTCCTAACTGCCCTCTCCTGCAGGGTTGATCACCTCCAACTGCCCTCCCTTGCAGGCCTGGTCCCTCTCAACTGCCCTCCCTTGCAGGCCGGGTGCCTCCCAACTGCCCTCTCCTGCTGGCCATCTTGTGGTGGCCATCTTGTGTCCACATGGGGGCAGGATCTTTGACCATATGGGGGCAGCTATATTGTGTGTTGCAGTGATGACCAATCTGCATATTACTCTTTTATTAGATAGGATAGAGGCCTGGTACAGGGGTGGGGGCCAGCTGGTTTGCCCTGAAGGGTGTCCCTGATCAGGGTGGGGTTCCCTTGGGGAATGGGGCGGCCTGAGAGAGGGGCCTGTGGTGGTTTGCAGGCCGGCCACGCCCCCTGGCAACCCAAGCGGAGGTTCTGGTATCTGGAATTTATTTTCCTTTTACAATTGAAACTTTGTAGCCTCGAGTGGAGCCAAGCCTGGGGCTCCCTCTGTGGCCGGCAGCCATTTCTGTTGGGGTTATAATTGAAACTTTGTAGCCTTAAGAGGGTGGGCCCGGCCAGGGTGTGCGGAAAGCTTTGCTTCCCCTGTTGCCGGGAGCAACCCTGGCCTGCTCTCTCAAGCTCCATTCTGCCGCCATTTCTGTTTGAATTTGTTTACCTTCTATAATTGAAACTTTGTAGCTTGAGTGGAGGCTTAGGCCTGGCAAGGGCAGGCAGAAAGCTTGGCTTCCTTTGTTACCTGGGAAACCTTGCTCTCTGTGGCTGTAGCCATCTTGGTTGGGTTAATTTGCATACTTGCTCCGATTGGATGGTGGGCGTGGCTTGTGGGTGTGTCGGAGGTATGGTCAATTTGCATATTTGTCTATTATTAGGTAGGTTGCTGTATTCACGTTGGCTCCCTAACTGAACAAGTTCTCATGTTTTCATTTTACCTTTTCTAGGTGAATACTGCCATGCCTACACATACCATTTCCAGTTTGAGGATTTTTTTTAAAAGTACACTTGTTTTTTGGGTTTTTTTTTTGTTTTTTTTCTAAAATAGACACATTGGCCCATTAAGGAAATACTAACTGGATAGCTTTCTCTACCTGTTATTTTGCCAATGAATCATTATTTTTATTTATTTATCTTTATTGTTAAAAGTATAACAGATCTCCCTCTTTTTATCCCATTGATCCTCTCCCTCTCCCTCCCCTCCCAGGCCTTCACCATACTATTGTCTGTGTCCATGGGCTATGCATATATGCATATAATTTCCCTGGGTTAATCCCCCGCCTTCCCTCTGAAATGCATCAGTCTGTTCCATACTTCCATGTCTCTGAATCTATCTTGTTCATCAGTGTATATTTAGTTAGCTAACAATTTGGGTTATAATCATTACTGTTGTCCTAAAACAACAAATATTTGAAGAGTTTCTGCTAGGGACACAATGCTAGGCACTCAGTGTGCACAGAATATGCACAAGTGAATCTCTGCTGATTCAAGAATCCAATTTGGCTATGAAAACAGGATATATAAACAGAATGCTATGGAACAATATGGGGGAGCAGTTGCCAATTGTACAAATTACAAATGCTGAAAGATTTCCAGAGATATAATGACCACCAAAAGTTGGTACATTCAAGGAAGACTTCTCAGATATCAAGCTTCAACCTGTATAAGCACGTATGATATGTTTTTGTTTGAGGACTGGGGTACAGATCAGAATAAAGTGGTGGCGGTAATGGTATGTGTGAGTTTGGTGCATGTGTGTATGAGTGAGATAAGAAGAGATACAGGGTTGTATATGCCATGTTCTGCAGTTCATCAGTTCATCTGTGGGTAACAGCTCATCTGTGGGTGTACCCATAATGAGTGGATGCCAAGAAATATTTAAAACTATATTATGGTCCTAGCCAGTTTGGCTCAATACATAGAGTATCAGCCTGCAAATGGAAGGGTCCCAGATTCAATTCCAGTCAAGGGCACGTACCTCGGTTGCAGGCTCCTCCCTGGCCCAGGCCCTGGTCGAGGTGCCTGCAGGAGGCAACCAATCCAACTGATGTGTTTCTCTCACATTGATGTTTCCCTCTGTCTTTCCTTCTCTCTTTCACTCTCTCTAAAATCAATGGAACGATATCCTCGGGTGAGTATTTAAAAACAAACAAAAAACAAACAAAAACTATATTATGGAGAAAACATTGTCCTGAGAAAGGTTGAGGGAATAATAATTTATATGGTCAAATGACCACAGAAAATGATGCAAACTAAATGCCCCTTTTAAAAATGCAAAGCAGGAGTATATATAAAATTTTTGGCATACCAATCTTCATCCTGGAGAGGAGATTTCGTTTTCCCTCTTCATAAAATTTGAAAGTACTGATACATAAAAATGTCCACTGTTTGGTCTAGAAGGAGTGATCGTTCACCAGAAAGTAATGGAATAGGATTGAATTCTTCTAAGGAGATGGAAAACGTACACCAAGCGGTGTTTTTTAAAAATTAATCTAGTAAGCCTTAGACTGTGGAAGAAGAAGGGCTGGAACCAGGAGACCTTTCTGAATATTTGTTCTAAATCTATTCCATCATGACTAATAAAGTGCTGGGAATTTTTGTTCGCTTATTTTTCAAATTTTTTCTTTTTAGCTGTGGACTACTTTCAATTAAAAAAATTAAATTAACATTTCGGGGGTGACAATAGTTAATAAGATCATATAGGTATCAAGTGTACAATTTGATGGTAATTGGATAAAGAAAATGCGGTATATAGTAGGTTTGCAGTTGTGAGTATACAAAACAGAGTTCATTCTTGTAGTAGTATTGTTTTTAATTATTTTATTATTTTCCATATAAACAACTGTAACCCTGCTTTTGCCAAAGTCTGCATATACCATGGATTACTTTCTTTAAATAAATATTATTTAAAATCCCAATAAATAAAAATATAAGTGAAGCTGATCTGGATAATGGAGACAAAAACAGGGGTTCTGCATAAGAGCAAGAAAACAGCTGCCCTGCAGTATGTGGGTGCTAGGAGGAAATCAAGGATCTTCGCAAGGTGCACAGGAAATACTTTCCAGTTTGCAAAATGCTAAAGTGTCCATAAACTAAAAAGAACTGAAGTAATTGGAAAGTTAGTAAAACAGGATCTCGT
This sequence comes from Cnephaeus nilssonii, assembly GCF_951640355.1. NCBI lineage: Eukaryota > Metazoa > Chordata > Mammalia > Chiroptera > Vespertilionidae > Cnephaeus > Cnephaeus nilssonii. Next base: position 20,277,402 of record NC_137082.1, read on the forward strand.
GGAGTTAAAAATAAATTCTGGGGCTAACCAAAGAAGGAACCCCTTTCTTTTAGGGATTAAAATGAAACAAAAGCCACTTTGGGTTTGGTTTACTTCTTACTATCCTCTCTTGAGCCTCTAATGTTCGTGTCCCTCCTCATTTTCTTTACTTTTCTATTTTCTTTTTCTGCTACTTTCCCCCACCCCCTGTTTTTAAGTATGTCATGTTTAATTCATCTTTTGAAATTTCTTGCACGTTGCGTAAGATTCTCAAAGATGAAACAGACATCAAGAATAGGACAGGTAATAAACATAGAAAATTATGTGCATAGTATTGTTTTTGGCAGTTTGATTTTTGTTTGTTTTTGTCAAAAAAAAAAATCAAGATTGTTGTGGAGAACATTCTCAAAATGAGAACCATTTCTGCAATGGAGTCTGATTTGACTCTAGACAAGGTGAAATGAAGAAGTTGGGTCTTGATCAGGTAGACCTTTGTACATAATGCTTCCTTCCGTTAAGCAAATATTTAGGAGTTCTAACTGTGAGGCAGAAAGAATGGCCATGATGGGAATAATGCTCCCACACTGTGCTTCCACAAACTCAGTCTGCAGTGAAATCCAGACCGAAAAAAAAAGGCATGCCTTAAATTATTAAATAGTGTGACCAAATCCTCCCCCATTAAGCTTAATTCAGGCCAACAGTTTCCACTTTATTCTCACTGAAACCTTCAAAAGAAATACCAGATTAAGAAGAATTAAGTCTCCTACCTCTGACTTCAATATAGGCATCCCTCTCCTATAGTAATGAATTTAAACTATTTCTTTATATTTGAACACATTTTATTTTCCAGATAAGAGTCTCCTTATAAGAAGCTTGAGCTCAAAAAAGTTGTAATCTATTCTGCTTGATCAGAAAACCCTACAATGACAAATAAACTCCATTTTACCTTAAAATTGTAAGCCAGATTTATTAACAACCTGAGAAAAACAATTAGGAAAAAGTCAGTGTAGTGGAAGAATATTTGAGAGCTTTAGGCTAGTGAAAACAAATGATATAAACACAGATGCTTCTACCTGTAAGTGAAGCAGTCACTACTTAAAACAACCCATCAATTTTATCTGCAGTTTATTAAAACTATTATTTTTTATTAACAGTCACCTCTTTGGATTTTTAAAATATAAATATACAGATATATGCAGGTATTTGCATTTTAATGTCTGTTATTTTGCAATTCACAACAAAATAATGATAATGCTAGGTTGTATAGGCACTATGATTCATCTAAGAGAAAATCCTGACTTTATTAAAAAGAAAAGAAAACATTTTCAGAGGTCAAATCCTACTAGAGAAAAATGTTTTGTTTAACAAAAGACATTGAGCCACAGTATATGTAATCATTACATAGGGTATCTAACACAACATTCAAGAGCACAATAGAACATATAAATAGCCTCTCAAGATTCCTCAGTGAGATTTGCCCTTCATTTTGAGTCTCTTTAAATCACAGCAAACTATACCCATCAAGAATCTCTTATTTTTCCTGTTAATCTCACCTTTAACAAGAAAATAAAGAAATAGAAACAGTATCAAAAGCTAGATCACTTACCATAAATGCCTGTTGAAATGCAGGGAAATGCCTGTGAATAAACCACAAAAAATAGCAGTAAATTTTAAAGATACAGCTCTGCCCAATCCCGACACCATTTATTTCAAATTCTCTGTTGCTTGATAAAGGGATGCCCTCACATACTCAGGGTTCTGACACCCCACTCAGTTCATGTAGAAGACGTGGAAATAGGCGCATTAGGTTCACTGGAAACTTTTTCTTACCAGCATTCATCTCAGCTCACAAGAGCCAACTGTTGAATTTTCAGTAATCTTGTGAACCAATTGCTAAACACAGTTATTAATGAGAAATTAAATTACATAAACTGTCATGAAATAAGTTACATCCAAAAAATATTCAGAAATCATCTCATCACTTCCTAATTTGGCACATCTTACTATTGCCCCTGCTCTTAAGATTACTTATGCCCTTCCTATGTGAATCGTGATGGGGTGCTACTGAGCATCATGACCCCACTCCCTATTAAGTGATATGCTGATGGCTTACAATCTGAAAATATCAATCAACATTCATGTTGGACTATACCTGTGGGTCAATTGAAACTATAGGTTGGCTATAGATACAAAATTATGATAAAATTTAATAAAAGTATTCTTGAAGAATCAATTAACTATACAAAATCTTACCTAATAATAGACAAACATGTAAATTGACCGTACTTCCGCTATGCCCACAGCCAACCAGAGTGAGTATGCAAATTAACCCAACAAAGATGGCAGTTAATTTGCATAAGTAGGCGCCCATCCGGGAACATCTTTGGCACCCAGGTCACTCCAAGGTAGGCTCCGTATGGACCCTGAGCAGCCTGGGAAGGGCCTGAGCCAGGGGGCTCCTGGGCAGGGCCAAGCCTACGATTGGAGCCTAGGAGGCAGGGGCAGAGCCAGCCATCTGAGGGAGCTGGGCAGGGGCGGATCCAGCGATTGGAGGGAGAGGGAGCCAGGCATCTGAGGGAGAGGGAGCCAGCGATTGGAGTGAGAGAGAGCCAGCCATCGGAGCCAGCGATCGATCGGAGCAAGTGGGAGCCAGCCATCGGAGCGAAAGGGAGCCAGCAATTGGAGCATGAGGGAGCCAGCCATCGTAGCAAGAGGGAGCCAGCCATCAGAGCAAGAGGGAGCCAGCCATCTGAGGGAGAGGGAGCCAGCAATTGGAGAGAGAGGGAGCCAGCCATCGGAGCAAGAGGGAGCCAGCCATTGGAGGGAGAGGGAGCCAGCCATCGAAGCGAGAGGGAGCCAGCCATCAGAGCAAGAGGGAGCCAACCATTGGAGGGAGAGGGAGCCAGCGATCGGAGCGAGAGGGAGCCAGCAATAGGAGTGAGAAGGAGCCAGCCTTCAGAGGGAGAGGGAGCCAGCGATTGGAGGGAGATGGGGGCCCCATAGGCTTTAGGCCTAGGCAGGGCCCAGTCGGCGATTGGTGTGAATTGAGTTTCTAAACCATTTGATCTACGTACCTTTTCTGACTGCTCATTGGCTAAGCTCCCTGTTTGCCACTGGTAATATTCTTAGTAACTTGCATAATAAGAATCCAAAAAGGTGATCTAGGGTTTTTCCACCACACTCCTGGAGAAAAAAATGAAGGTCTGCTGCTGGAAGGCTAAGCAATGTCATATCCTGCCCTAGGTGGATTTGCTCAGTGGATAATGCCTTGGCCTGCCGACAGCAGGGCCCGGGTTTGATTCTGATCAAGGGCATGTACCTAGGTTGCAGGCTCCTCCCTGGCCGGGGCCCAGGTCAGGGCTCATGCAGGAGGCAACCAAACAAAGTGTTCCTCTCACTTTGATGTTTCTCTCTGTCTCTCTCTTTCTCTTCTACATTCTCTAAAAATCAATGGAAATATATCCACAGGTGAGGATTAAAAAAAAAAAAAAAAAGAAATGTCATATCCTATGAAAGACACATCTTGAAAATGCCTAAAGAAAGTTGTAATTTTTTCATGGTGAAGGGACTGGAGTCCGTGTTGATGAAAACACCTTGGTGGCTGCGGTGACTGGCAGTGGCTGCAGCAGCGGGGGGATGGGGCTGGTGCCTTCCCCTGATCAGCCCAGTCGCCTCCCATAAAGGGAGTGGGCCTAAGCCATCAGTAGGACATCCCCTGAGGGCTCCCAGTATGTGAGAGGGGGCAGGCTGGGCTGAGGGACCCCTCCCCCCCCGAATCTCGTGCACCGTGCCCCTAGTTTATAATAAAATGTATTACACATAATTTATTCTTATACTCATGTGATGCACATTCTTTTTATTAGTAAAATTTAAAAAATAAAATTATATACACACATACTAATTTTTTAAGTCAGTTTTTAAACTTTTACTGGCACATCACTGTTTATACCATATGCTAAGGACTAAATATTTTTTCCAAATTAGGTCATAGGAGAGGAGCCTCATGAAGGGGTTAATGCTTGTGTAGCATCCCAAGCTTTCCACCACATGAGGGCACATACAATGTGAAGAAGGTGGTCTGCAAACCAGGAGTAGGAGACCCTCACCAAACACCAGATTGTCTGGCACCTTGATCTTGGACTTCCCAGCCTCTAGAACTGTGGGAAATAAATATCTCTTGTCTAAGCCACGCTGTCTATGGACAATTTTTAAGCAGCCCTCTAAATTAGACTTTGTAACAGTAGAATGTGACCTTATCATGGCAAAGTCCTCTGCCAGTGTACCTTTGTGTGAAGTTAATCAAGCTGTTTTTGTCCTTTTGGGCTTTCAATTTTCAACTGAAATTAAAGATGATAACATCCATTATATAGAAATGTGCCGTGGGAATTAATAACAGAATCTAAAACTGCAGTTGCTGTTGACTGCAATAATTAGCGTTATTATTGAGCTCAATAATAATGAAACATCTGTTGTTGTTTTTTATATTTTTCAGTTACATATATACCACATTACATTTTCCTTAACATCTTTAGAGAATGTATGCTTATTCCCTTTTCATGGATGTTCTATTTTAAAAGACACAATGTGCATGATTTTGTTTTAGAGAGAATAATAATTGACTCTGTTAAGTTAACCTATATGTCTGAAAAATGACAGGTGTTTTTTTTCCTGTTCCTTTACTAGTACATGCTCATATTTCTATCAAGAAAATAAGACAGTGTCTGGAATGATGTGGGAGCTATTTTATAATGAATTAAAGAGCTAATTCTTTGAGTCCTTGATTTCTTGAAGTGCCAATAAAATCTGAAGAATGTTCTTGAATGACTCAATCCATTCAATGAATCAGAACCAGGAAAAGAGGGTATGAAGTGAATGCTCCTGAAAATGTTGGTGTCTCTTTACAGGCATTCACCAGGACTATCAACAGGTTTTGTTCTCAGTGAAAAATCACCTGCATGCTACTGTAAGCAAATTGTTACTAATCATGAGTGCTCAGAGAACCAAAATAGCCTACTTAAAAATATAAATTAGAGAGGAGTTAGGGTCATCTCTAGAATGTGTGCTATGCTCACTCAGGTTCCACTGTGTCTTTTAAATGAAGTAGAGAGGTGAGTTTTGGAGCTCATGCCCAGGAATTTCATGGGAGGGAACTAAACACAAAAATATCACCCATCTTGTGCTTGCAATACAGAAAGAGAAAGGTTTCAGAACTGCTGCCTGGAGCCATCAAGAGAGAGCTAGAAGATACTACACTGTTCTCAACAAGTGCACTTTCCCTCCCACTTAGGCATCCTTTCAGTTCATGATTATGAGACTTGATTCAAGGGTCTATGGGAGGATTCAGATGAGTGAGCAATACGGAGTATCTGTCGGACAAGTAATCTTGATTAATGCCAATTCCTATGGTGGACACGTAATGCCTGCCAGACTCCACTTCATGGGGGAATGTGTTGCCCTAGAGCAGGGCTTCCCATCCTTGTCACAACTGATATTTTGGATCAGATAAGTATTTGTTGTTGGGGGCTGTCTTGTGCATTTTGAGATGTTTAGCAGCATCTTTAGACTCTATCCACTTGGTGCCAGTAGCATGCCCCACTCATGACAATCAAAAATATTTCCAGACATTGTTAAATGTCCCCCAAGGGGCAAAGTCACCACAGATTGAAGACTACTTCCCTCTAATCTAGAGCCTAGACCCTATCAGTGCCATCAGGGATTGCCTTTTCAAACATTTCCTGAGATTCAAAGAGTCACCTCATTCAAGGTCATGTCCCTTCCCAAGACAATCCATCCCCAATAACTAATCAATGCAGAAGATAAAGGCCTTGGCTCATCTTGGCTCATTTCAGTGATGGGCCCTACCTGCTTCCCTGTGCATACTCTTGCTTCCTCCCCTTCTCTTCTCCAGGTATTGATCCCAAGTTCACACCTTAATAAACATCCTGTACCCTAAACTGTCTCAGAATCTGCTTCTTGGGGAAATAACTTGAGTTAACTCCCTTCTGCTTCCATGTTAGGTTCAGCCATATGAGTTGTTCTCCCCTCAGACCTAGCAGAAGAGAGCACATACTGAACAATTAATGGCAGCTTTCCTTTGCCTCAGCTCCCAGCTCTATCTTGGAATCAATCATGCAACTTAAAAATTGAATCTGAATGTACCAACTGCCTTGTCTGTTTTAACAAGGACAAATAGCTTCATCTGAAAATGACATTGTTGCCTTGTATGTGAAGGCAAACAGATGTTTAATGGAGGATAACTTTGGTAATAGTATTGCATTAATTCAAACAAAAAGGCAGTGATAAAGCAGAGGTGGAAATACAACATCATGGAAAATATTTTGTGTAAAACAACTTTACATATAATTCATCCAAACTAAATCTCCTCCATTCATCATTTGTTATTACTCAAGAGAGAAAGATTGAGGATAAAAAAGAATGAGCAACTAAGCTCAATAGAGGGATTTTGTGGCACACAGTCTGTGCTCTTGGTCATAATAGATTTCTGATGGAACCACCAAGAGTGTGTAGCATGAGGTTTATTTATTTCAAAACTATACTGAACATAGTCACCTCCCACAAAAGTTCTCTCCGGTGGAAGAATGGTAGATTGGACCAAAACTCAGGTCAATTTTGCCTGTATTGTTTTAAGTGTACGTATATCAGCAGTCACCTGTAGAACCTGGAGAATGACATCACCAGCCTAATTTATAAGGCTCTAGATTCTTCTTCCAGCAAGACCAAAAAGCAAGCAGTCTCTGTACTAACTGAGTCTGAGCATATAGCCATCAGAAACCTGCTTCATAGAACTTGACTTTTATCCAATTTTCCCCCAAAATCAGTATGCATTTTCTCTCTTGGGGGAATAAAATATTCATTTGACTTAGAGAGTGAAAGAGGATTTTTCTTTTGTGAAGTTACAGATTGGGAAAATGCTTCCTTATCCCAGCATGTGCATTCCAAGTAGATTTGTAAAAACACAAATCCTTAAGGCTGTATACTATGTCTCCCATCCGCTTTCATGTCTGTCTCCACTTATCCCATTTCAGTAATTTGAGGGCAAGGAAGGAAATATCCCTCAGCCTCTTTGTCTTGATCCTAACAGTTCCTCAAAACCGAGGCAATCCAACATCATGGCCTTTACTTGTTTTTCTGTGACCTTGTATTCCAGGTTCATACATTCCTGCAAAATGGGAATTTCTCCCTCTCCTCCTTACCCATGGTCATTACCATCCACCCATTGATTATGCAGCAGACTAGTGATCTGACTAGGACTGACTACCCTCAGGTTCATAGGAAAGGTGCTGATTGACCTAAGTAAGCAGCACACACTCCACTTAGCCACAAGAATAGAGATGGAGAATTCTGACATCACTGAGCTGTTGTTGTAAACTAACTGTAAAGTGCTCCCAACTTCTAGAATATTTCAATTTCTAATCCAAAACTTTTTTGTTGGTTAGCCAGTTTTAGTTAGATCTTCCATTACTTAAAAGCAAAAGCATGGTATCTATGTATCTTTTATTTAAGTGCTTTTAATTATATATCACATTTCACTAAATTGAAGAAGCTGTTGATTGTCAAAAACAAACAAACAAACAAAAAAAAACACACCATTATTTTGTTGAAGCTCTATAAGTTAAATATAACAAGTGTTTTCTTATCCTTTAGGGTTTTTAGTGTGTCCTTACTAAAATTTATATTTTGGATTTATTTAGATAACTTTTAAAGTCACATCTTGCTGCATAGATAAAAAGGAGATAAATTGGTTAAGTTTTCCTAAAAAATCCTCACATTCAGAGTCCAGTACTTCTGAATCCCATTTCAAAACAGAATCATTGATCTAATGTTTCCAGAGTTCTATCCTGTGCTCTCAGGAATGGTGGTGCTGACCCAGTCCTTCAGGAGTGCTTCACTGAACTTTTCTTCCAAGCCTCTAGCATGACCCTCTCTCTAAAGTTGAAGCTGACTCCTTCTTAATTGCCAGAAAAATGTTTCAGACAGCACCCAAGACACACACCTCCTCCTCAAATGGCCGCGCTTGGTTAATTGTTTGGTTGAAAGTCACAGGGGTCAATTGTCTAGGAATGACAACTAGTGAACCTCATCACAACTATGCTGGACTATAAAATATCTCAGTTTATAAGAGGCATCCTGATTTCCAATAAGTTAGAGTATGAGAAAATGGGCATCAGTAAAATTCAGGGTACCATCCTTTGTCTTTAGATGTTTGGTTATCAGCATAGTGGTCTGTGCCATAGTTCCCTTATACAGAATGCAGAATAGTTGAATATTTCTCAAAGTGTGATATGCCTAACTCTAAGAGTATGCTTTGTCCAATTCAATGTAATGCATACATATTATTTTGACATACTCCATTATTTTTCCCAAGTCTTCACCTCTCCGCACCTCACCCTTTGCTATGTGATATTGCATAGGGGAGGATGCAGTTTCCTTGTCCCACTGATGATGGATATGATGTGGTTTGGCCAATTGGATAATTATAGACATGCCATTCAGGCTTGTACTTTTGCCTTTGGAGGAAACTCATGAGTAGAACATGCTTCATATAGCTACTGGTCCAGAGAGGCTCAGAGGCAGGTAGAGCAGACCAACTGAACCCAGCCAGCCAGCTGCGCCCCAACCAACCCACTGGCATGCGGCAAGAAAGACATGCTTACTATTGTATCTCACTAAGTTCTGGAGTTGTGCTTGTTACACAGCATTACTATGAGTGATAATATAAATATGCTAAAACTATGTTATTATAATGTATTACAACAAGGATAATGGTTTCCCATGTAGGGTGACATTATACAGTTTTCTTTGAAAATAAAAATATGTAAAGAGTCTATTAAAATATCAGGTAGTTATATTATAAGGTGGAATTAAAATGCTTAAAATTAAATAAATACTGATGCAATAAATAGTATTGAATTTTAAAAAATGATCCAATTAAAAACAGTATTGAATTTTTAAAAAATATATTGAATTAAAAGGCAAGAGACCAGGGTCACTCACTAGCTATAAATATGACAACCAATAGTATACGCCCTTCAGTGCCTCAGTTTCCCAACTGTAAAGGATCAGAGTTGGACCAGATGGCTTAATCAGCTATTAGATTCTATGGTGCTATAAACCAGCCTGATATCCTTCTCTATAGCTCAGGATAAAGGTGACAGAGAGACAGGCAATTTTATAGCATCCTGAATTTCTCATGGTGTTTGGATGTGGTAGGTGGCAGTGTGGCAACAACAATGGCTGTCACTCTTGAGTTACCGCACAGTGCTGAGCACTGGGCTGAGAGCTCTATGTATATTATCTGATTCATTGTCATGAACAATCCTGTGATAAAGAATCCTGTATAAACATGAATAAGAGTAAAGCTAAGAAAGCTAACTTGCTCAAGGTCACAGAAAGGAATGCTAACTAAAAGATTCATTTATTATTTTATGTAAGCAACAATTGATCCCATTTTTGCCTTTAGTATTTCTTTATTATACAAATAAGATATGAATAAATTCTCAGATGGTTCAATGGGACAGGTGTAGGCAGACAGCAGTGAGAACTTTCTCCTAGAGCCACGCCCCTCCCTTCCTCTGAGTTAACTAGAATAACCTCCTCCCAGGCCCTTATGGTCCTTAGTATGGTGAGCATCATACCACCCTATGCATTTGCACTGTAAAGGCTGAATACAATTGCATCTTTTTGTTGATCTCAATCCTCTAATCACTTCTCATACTTTAATAACATTTAAAGTTAGAAGCTCCAAACTCCCAATAATCTGGCTTCCCCTCTGCCTTCCTTCCTTTCCACTTTTTCTCTTTCTCACAGAGTCCCAGCCACACTGGCCTCATTTTGTTCTTCAAACACACAGAGCACAATCCTGCTTCAGAGCCCTGGCCTTGCTGTCCCCTCTGCCTGGCACACTTCCTTTTAGATCTCTGATCAGGTGTCCCCTCCTCAGAGAGACTCTCTCCTGCCTGCAGCCAAGTCACTCTCTATTCTCTTAGGCTGTGTGGCATCCGTTTAGGACTCCTCTCACCACCAACACACAGATGGTTGCTTGTTCATCATCTCAACTTCAGTTTCCCCGACTGGCATGCAAACTCCCAGGAAGAACTCTGTCTCATTTATTGTTGTACCACCTGCACCTGGAAAGGGGCCTGGAACTCAATCAATATCTGGCAAACTACTTGATTAACAATTGATTTCTATGGCATATGCAACCATAGTCAAATATACCTCTTTCTACACAAACTGGAGCATACATTGTGTTTTATGTTCTGAGACTCGCTTTTCTCATGCAGTAGATCTTGAAGCTTTGCAGTGTCCGGGTATATTGATCTATCTCATGTTCCTAATGTCTATACACTACTCTATGGAATGGTTCCTCTATGTTTATTTAACTGTTGCCACATTGATGACCATGTAGATAGATTATAATTTTTTCTATAACAAATAACTCTGTAATAAGCATTCTTGACTATGCCCTTATATGCTTATCATATTCTATTAGGATATATTCCTATACATAAAATTAACTTTTTTAACCATCAGGTTAAAAATGTACATTTAAAATTTTGAAAATACTGACAAATTGCCTAATCCTCCAAATTTTTTCAGTATAAAAACATCTTCAACAGTAGAAAAGAACAAATAATTCCTCTACCTGCCCCAATACATGGGTGAATAGAACAAAAGGATACTGTTTCTTTAACAAATTACACTGGAAAATGCAAACACTACCAGTGCATCTCTCATTCCCAAAACGAAATAATCTGAAGATCAAGGTCAATTAAAGAAGACTGTGCATAAGCTCACATGGAAATGGCCAGTGAAGTGTTTGGAGTGCACTGTGAAGCTCATACAGGCACAATAATTATAAGCAATCACTTTGTTTTGTTTTCTTCATTATACCTTGGAAATAGCTGTCATAAAGTCATTTATTGCCAGCTGCTTTCATGTTTATAACTACAACTCCATGCAGCATAAAACAAACTATTACACAGCCATGAATAGTAGCAGTCCTCTTCCAAACTTTATATTTTCCAAGAAGACAGCTGGATTAGTTCCAAGGTGAATTTATTAGATGTGAAATGCCAGAACCAGCAAAGGGGGAAACTCGCCCTTGCTGAAGCTTGCTCGTGTAACTGGTAGGAATGTTCTACTATAAACTACACATATGTGAAAACGAGAACAGCTCACCATAAACCTGTGAACCCAAAAGAATGTGCATTCTGGTCCAAAATGTCTTCATCTGTAAACTCACTTTACACAGAAGCTAAGGGAAGAAGCAATGGTTAAAAAAAAAACAAACAGACAATAAAACCTTCTCATATCACAGCAAACTAGTTGTGCAACATGAACGCTCCTATTGAAACAAAATGTGCCTGAAATAAATGCGGGACCAGAGCACTGCCCGATTGGGCAAAATGTGTCTTTTCAATAACCTTAATCGCCTCCAATTTTGTAAGTATCCCTTCCCCATCTTTCTCTGACTCAAGTATGCGTATTATGTACACTTTATATCCCTGGCATCAAGGGCCGGGAGCATGAGGGGATGCCCACAGGTGACCTTTTCCGCTGCAGAGTCCAGGGAAAATAGAGGTAGCAGTCAATCATTTCAGATCCCCTGAGAAGTAAATTACCCACTTGAGAGTGAAAGGTTCACTGCTCATAACCACTGCCAAGGCCTAACTTTGGCTGCAGGGAGAGGCATTCCTGGCGGAAGGAGGGGCTGAGATGAGAGGGAGGAGCCCTGTTTCCAGGGGACTGAGGGACCAGAGCACTGCCCTAAAGAGCACAGGGCTTTAGGGGAGCCCTGGTGGACTCGCTGACCTTGAGCTTTCCTCAGCACGGCTGCAAGGGACACTGTCAGAGTCCAGTTCTTTATCATTCCCATGTGCCCCAGCCCACGGTGTGTCCCCCCACCCCTACACACACACACACACACAGAGAGACACACACACACACAGACACACAGCTACTGTCACAGGATTGCCCTCGTTTTGCTGGAACCTGCTTTGCAGGTGCACTCAGACAGCAAGGAGTTCCAGAATCAAATCCCAGGGCAGCCTTTAACCAATGAGCATGGGTGGGGTGTGGCAAGGTGTCAATACTCAGGAATCCTTCCCCTGGTGGGGACAATGTTGAGAGATGACCTTCACCCTCTGGTGAACATCACCACTAGATTTGTAGTCTCCTGGGATTTGGCCCAATATATCCACCCGTCCCTTGCAGTCTCAGTTCCTCGCATCTCACCTACTTTTTTTTTTTTCCTGGGATTTTCCCAATAAACCCCTTTCCCCGAAATCCTCATCTCAGAGTCAGCTTTTGGGGAATTGTTGATTTGTAGTGTTGTTAACCTTGCTGTGGCTGGCCATGGAATGTTTAAAATAAAATAAAGTTAGGGTGAACCTCGGTGGAAAGAGACCACATGATCATTTCCAGTCAGTATTGGTAAAAGGGAGAAAAGGGAGAAGTAAAAGCAAGTCTATCCTTACAAAGCCATGAAAAGGGAGAAAGAGCATCCTCAAGGCCACAAGAAACGTGAGCAACCAATATCTGGCTGGAAACCAGTGGGAGGCTGCCACGGAAGTAGAACTGGGTGGAAATTCAGAGAGCAACCCTGTAGGGAGGAGGTGGTGGCCCTGGGACCTCATGGCTTCCATGCTGACTGCAGGCCCCAGAAAAACAAAAAAAAAAGTGTGCTATGTAAAAGTTTGTTAAAAAAGTCCAAGCAGGGTTATTATCTACTCTTGGTTTTCAGTCAATCCCTGGCTTCCTTAATAACTTGAATCTTCATTGCTCCCTTAATTAGAAAGTTGAAGGTCTGACTTCCAAAGAAAACATTTATGAAAAGCCATCAACAACAAATAACCACAAAACAAGAAACACAGGTGGTCTCAGAGAGGAGCAGCTAAAAAGCCTTGGCCCCCTTGGTGGTGAGGTGATATTTCTCAGGCTGTGAGATGGGTACTATGGCTCAGTAACTCAGCCGTTTCTTAGCCAACCTGTGTCTCAAATGTTCTTCCAAGCATCACTAATGATCTGCTAACAAACTGAACAGCTTTTAAAAAGGAGAGAGATCATACACTTTCAATAATATTTACTGAAACCGAAGCTTCAGCTATCCGGTTCTTATCTTGTGGCTAGAGAAACACATAGGAATAAAGGTACCACCTAATCAATTCCAAAGCTCCTGGGACATTTTCTCATGGGCTTTTCTGTCTCTCATAAAAACACACAAGACTGAGATGAGGCATTATTATTACTTGTTCCCAGATGATGGAGTGAGTAATCTCCCTAAAGTCACACAGTGGCTAAGAGTAAAAGCTCAGACAGAAGCCCTGATCTTCCCACTCAAAATTCTAAGCACTTCTCACTGCAGAATGGAGTGAGTCAAGGGCTAAGGCCGTGGTCGGCAAACTGCGGCTCGGGAGCCACATGCGGCTCTTTGGCCCCTTGAGTGAGGCTCTTCCACAAAATACCACGGCCTGAGCGAATCTATTTTGACGAAGTGGCGTTAGAAGAAGTTTAAGTTTAAAAAATTTGGCTCTCGTGCCCTAACCGGTTTGGCTCAGTGGATAGAGCATTGGCCTGCGGACTGAAGGGTCCCAGGTTCAATTCTGGTCAAGGGCATGTATCTTGGTTGCAGGCACATTGCCAGTAGGGGGTGTGCAGGAGGCAGCTGATCAATGTTTCTCTCTCATAGATGTTTCTAACTCTCTATCCCTCTCCCTTCCTCTCTGTAAAAAATCAATAAAATATGTTTTAAAGAAATAAAAATTTTAAAATAAAAAATTTGGCTCTCAAAAGAAATTTCAATCATTGTACTGTTGATATTTGGCTCTGTTGACTAATGAGTTTGCCGACCACTGGGCTAAGGGGACAGATGAAAAGAAGAGTAAGGTCCATCACGAGCACCCTCAATCCTTGATAAGGATTGTTTATAGTTGAGAATTCTTTTTTTTAATTTTTTTTTAGAGTTGATTATTCTTTTTTAGCATAACACAGTATGAAACCCTTCTAGGCACTAGCCACCTATCATAACAGTATAAAGTTTGCCATCAAATGAAAGATTAGTGTAACTATGTAACTGAAGATTAAGATGCTTTGGAACCACTGTTCTATTCTATTCAGGAGAACTGAAGATTGGACACTTTGAGAACCACTGTGTTATTCTATTCTAATCACACTGTCCTGTCCCCACTGCTACTCCAGACAATTGTAACCCTGGCTGCATCCTCCTCATATCCAGCAACGACTCTTTCCCCTGGGATGAGCGGAGGTTGGTTCTTTCTTTTCTGTGCCAAGTAATCTATCTCAGACCATATACTTGCCGGGGGAGCAGATTGCAAGATTACCAGCACATGTAGGTTTTATGCCTGAGGATATTTTGACACCTCTGTTTTATCTCTTAAAATGTCAGCATGATCTTTCCACAACTTGGGCAATTCCATTTCAACCCCTCCATAATTTCACGGTGGGAAGCTGAAAACTACATACAAAAAGAGATGGGTGTCCACGTGAATACAGCCACTTCTGAAGTCAATTATATGTGCAAACGCCCCACCTCATTTCCTATTTATGGAAGCCAGGTGACACACTCTTGACAGTTGCTTGGGGCCTGAACTACAGTGTGGTTCTTAAAGAATAAAGACTTTAAATAAAATGCGTTGTGATTATGCGGCTTGAGTCAATATGTAAAGGCAATAAATTCTTCTTTCCTTAGTCACGAAGGAAAACATTAGTCAAGCCTAATGTACACTTTATGTTTAACTAGGGAATTAATTAGGGGATAATGACTAAGAAGGAGGTGTGCAAAGGACGCACCCTGTAGGGGTGACTAAGTAAAGAAAAGCAAGGAAGGAAAAGGAAATTGATCATAGTCCTATTTCCCGAGTTTAAGGATTACTACTCATGGCCTCAAAATGGCTATGCTTTGTGGACCAGCAATCACTGTGAAGAGTTTTATTGTTTTATTAACTGGAGTCTGTGATGGAAAAGAGAAACCAGTCTGCAAGGAGATGAGTTATTTGTACACATTTCCCAGTGATCACAGTATTAATCCAACCAGAATCATCCCAGAACCACAAGGAGGGGGAGCAGGCAGCTGTCTCCCACTGTACATACAGTAAGCCCTCACTCAATGTCACAGATAGGTTCTTTGACTTTAAGCAAAACACCATATAGGGAAACCATACATCTCTATGGTAAAAGAAATACCAAAGGCTATTTGATATAAACAAGAGTTAAGTTCCTACAGCAGCTCATCAATATTATAATAAAATTACATTGAACGTAATAACATTATTCAAGGATCTGTTGGATACACCAATGATCAGTATTGGTTCCTGCACTGGGAGATGAACAAATCAATTTTTTGAGAAGGTTATACACCTGTGAATCACTAAAAAAAATTAGTAAAGACTTACTATATGTACTAAATTGTCATTATTGTTAGAGAGACAATGAGGAGGTCACTCACTGATGGATGGATGGATGGATAGATAGATAGAAAAAGGAGGGCAAGATGGAAGGATAGATGAATGGATGAATAGGTGAATAGACCAATTCTTAATTTAAAAATGAATATTTTTAGCTACCGCTAGCTCTGGTAGATTTTTATTTCATTGAAAGTTTAATTTCACAAAGTGAAGGATTTAATTTTTCATCACAATATCACAATTGCATTTTTAACAAGTTCACAGATAATACCAATGCTGCTGATCTTGGGACTATGCTCTGAGTGGCAAGAGTTTAAAGAATTACTCACTGAACTTTCACACTCTAATCCCTCTGCTCATGTTGACCGTTACCAGTCTGTCAGTAAAGCTTTTTATGGTGCAAACAATAGGCAATTTAACTCCAAGTAGCACTCAAAAGAAAATAAACTTATATTCTTTTCTGATGTAAAAAAAATCCAATGATATGTATAACTTCAGGTAAGGCTTGATCTAGGTACTCAATGATGTCTCTAATTACTATACCAAGTAACTGCTTGACTTAGGGTAATTGGCTTGTCTGAACCACATGTTGTGTACATATGCAGCAGTTTTGAACATGCCACCTGATGAGGAAGATGCTGAGTAATATGTCAGGTGCTTTTCTTTGTTCTTTTTCTTTTTATATAATACAAAAGCTGAGGTGTCCCCTCTTGTCAAAATTGCAAGTGGATTTTTTCTTAGGTTGAGAGGAAGTCCCTATGTAATGGTTTCTGAGAACTACTTATGCTCTAAAGACTATGATTCAGTGATCTGAAAAACTTCCAAGAACTTGGTCATAATTCAAAGGCAGAGATTATTAAGGACTATAAAAACCCCCACAAATATATGAATTATTGTGTCCTCTCTTTAGATTGAAACATAAATGACTGTTAATTTATAATTTTTTAAATCTCCATTAAATATTCTTTGAACTCTCAACCCAATATTTAATAACCCTTTCTAATCCCATATGCATGTTCTTTCTTATGCTTTTTCCTCCTCTTCTACAACCTTGCCCTCCACTTTTTCCTTGTTGTGATTCAGTAACATGGAGTTATCCTTAATGTGGCACATTGGACCATGCTTATGGGACTGAGCTCCTAATCAACCACTTCAGAAAAGTTAATAAGGAAAGACAAGAGTTTCTCTTTTTTCTGTTTCCTTGAGGTATGGGGTATTTGACTTCCCTTAGTCTGGTCACTCCAGTTCTTCCATTCAAAATTCTGAAGTGCCTGGAATCTCAACCTTCATTTTCATTCACCTTTGATGTAGAGCAAAACTTGACAAAAAACAACAGAAAAGTTTCATATTTCGATGAGAAATGTCATGACATTTTGCATTCGCAGTGAGTGCACAAACTTATAAGATTATGTTGATGTGATGGTGACTCTGCTATCACATCCAGGAATCAAAAAGATAGAAGAAAAATGCAAATATGTTAAAATAAAATCAAAGAATTATGGATCTTTATTCTATTTTTCTCCTCTTGAATATTAATATACAATATTTTCTAGTTACTTATGGTAAGGAATATTTTTGGAAAATTATAGCAATGCATATATGAATATCTTTGGGTATGTTTTATTAGGGAGACTTTTAAGTATGTAACGACTCACCTATGATATTTTATGAGCTTTCATAAATGGGTCATTTATCCATATAAGTAATTTAGTTGTAGAAAATGAACATAGAGTTATATTTGGATCTTAATTACACAGGCCAGAACAACTGGCGTAGTCATTAGACACAATTATTCCTATGCTTTTCAGAAGAATGTACTGATCAGGGGGCATCTCACTCGGGTCATTTTCTGGCTTTAAGAGGCCTGAAATTTTATGCTGAGGTTTCTCAATAATTTAAATGGCGCAGTGTTTGTGCTAAGATCTCAGAGAATTGTCAATGTCCAGGTGGAAAACACAGCCTGGGTCTATAGAGGCCCCACAACTTTGGAAAATCGAAGCAAGAATCTGGATAAATCAATCTAAATGAAAATCATTTTAGACAAGGTTTTTCTTTAACCCACACTGTGCTGTTGCTTTGCTCTTTTAGCCCATATGCTTTGATGTTTTAGTTCCTACATTATGACTGATTGACAAGATATGACATGGTCAAAAGGCAACACATAAAGTGTATTAGATAACTCTATTAAAAGGACAGAATTTTCTTCCCTTCTTGATCTTTTCTACTGTTATTTCAGCTTTTAAAAAATATAGTGCATGTGCAAAATTAAATCCCCTTGAACTTGCTTAACCTCTGCTCTGCAGGTCATCATTCGTCTCACTAACACAAAATTATAAGGTGTTTTGATGCTTCAACTGTTAGCAACAACTATCATTATTTACAGCTCTTTTACCATAGCAGTTTCACTTTTGGAAAAATAATGAGAAACTAATTACCTCTGACTTAGCATATAAACTTTTCAAGTGTTCTTTTTGCCTCCTAAATAGCAAGCATTGGGAACAAAGCAGGAGGCAGAGAGGAGAGTGTTGGGAGGTGGTGAGATCCTATGCAGCCACAGGTGCATCAAGAGGCACAGGAATATTCACAGCAACAGCAGGCTCAGTGCCACTTTCAACCCCACTCCCATGATGCTGTGAAGTGACCAGAATTAAGGCCTCTGGACACATCCTCCTGTAGATTGGAATTTTGCTTCAGGTACTAATATAAGGGCTTTATGGGTCAGGAAATAAAGGACAAGCTTGTAAGAAAATATTGGTCGTATTTTTCTCACAACTTCATACAGCGTCTAAAAATTAAATTGTACTCAAAGCATAAAATCTCAATATTTAGATATAGTGTGAAGGGCTAACTATGTAATTTGCAGACAGTTCTAATACTAATTAGGCTAAATGTCATTGTGAGGTTAAAGAAAATCATGTTTTTTCTGTAAGATTTATTCAAAACCATGCAATTATAACTTTATATTGTATCTTCAAGGTCCCACCCATGAGATAATTTAATAAAACATCCATCCATGCCAGGATGCAGCCTTTCAAAGTATACCTGAAAGAGAATGAGATGAGGGGATATGCACCAAGATTTTCAAAATATGATTTTTTTTATCTTTAGACAAAAGATAAAGTTCTGATAAAGTGGAAGCTCAAAGATAAAGTTCTGATGTTAAGTAAGCCACTTTACAAAGTAAAAGCAGCAACACTATAGGTGATTAAGAATCACTACCAAAGCTTCAGACTAACAACCATAGAAAATTTCAAATTAATAAAATATTTTACCAAACTAAGACAAATCATGATTTCTGAAGGGTTTCTATTTTGGAATATTGCCTAGATTGTGATGTGGTTTTAAATCAGTCTCTCTCTCTCTTTTCCACCCTGGAGACAAATAGCTAATATGAAGTGCCCTAATCTGGTATTCACTCTCCAGAAACAGTTGTATCAACATAGCAACTACCACTATCAAATAGCAGAGAGTTGGTTAATAAGCAAATAAGATATTAGAAATAAATCTGCATTGGTGAAAAAAGAGGTGTTCAAGATATGTCGCTGGCTAGAGAAATTTCATGGACACCATCACCTCTGTATGAAAGAGTGTATAAGAATCTAGAGATTCTGGCAGGCTCAGCCACCTAAGACCTGTGGAGCTGAGCCAAGGTCACAGCTCTGTCTAAAGCTACAAACACAGGTTGAATGGATGACTCCATGGCCTGATTCCAGGATTGGCTGCTTAAAATGAACTATTTAAAAATGTTGTTGGCATGCCTACAGGTAGAGGGGAACTAAATTTACAGGATAAGATTGGATGACTTTTTAAAATAAATTTTTATTGATTTCAGAGAGGAAGGGAGAGGGAGAGAAAGATAGAAACATAAATAATGAGAAAGAATCATCGATTGGCTGCCCCCTGCTTGCCCCTTACTAGGGATTGAGCCCATCAACATGAGAGAGGCATTATTGTTTTGTCTAATTATAAAATATATTGTCAGCTCAAAAATTAATTCTATCATACAATATGTGTTTTCTTATCAAGATGCATTTGATGGCAGCAGCTAGTATGGGAAAACAAGAAATATTCAACAGTTCTCTTTAGAAGGAAGGCTCTAGTTTGGTTGAAACTTTTTCTTCCTTTATCAATTGGCTAAGAATGTTTCTTGCTAACAAGTATCTTCATTATTTCCCAATTATATTTACTTACTATGTTAAAACTTTCAGAAAAAATTAAAAGGAAAGAATAAATTTTTTAAAAGATGAGTTCCTGGCCAGTGTGACTTGGTTGGTTGAGCATTGTCCCATGTACCAAAAGGTCACCAGTTTCACTCCAGGTCAGGGCACATGCCTGGGTTATGGGCTCAATCCCCACTAGGGGTCATACAGGAGGCAGCTGATCTCTCTCTCTCTCTCTCTCTCTCTCTCTCTCTCTCTCTCTCTCTCTCTCTCTCTTTCTCTCTTTCTCAAATCAATAAAAACATCCTTTAGAAAAATAACTAAAAGATTAGAGGAACTTACCCAGAAAAGACAGAAAACAAGTGGGCCGGATGTTAACTACCAATTTAATACCCCAGACCCTGAGGTTTCACCCTGTTTTGTTTCCTTAGCTCAACCAGTCTTGGTTTTCACTATAACTTGGTGTGTAGCATATGCTATTAATGTTTCACCCATGGCCCCTTGAAGCTCACCATTCCCAGTACATTCTCTTCCCAAGCCTCTGTGGCTTTCTGGCCGTGGATGGATGACTTGAGTGATGGATATAAGGTGGGAGGATTCTGAGATATGCTCCCAGTCTATCATAGGGTCTCATGGGATTGAGGCCTCGTTGCCCACAGCAGTAACCTGTTCAATACTGCACCTGATTGGCTTTCTGCCATTCCCATTGTTCTTCCACATTCCCCTATCAGTGGGTCCTGGCATCACCTTTAAAATCAACTCCATGTACTCACCAGTAACAGTCTGCTTCTGGGGGAACCCAGCCTCAAACAGTGCTCATATTAGGTACATGTGCTCACATTAGTATTCATATGAAGCACACAGTCTCAAACATTTTTATTCTCCTGAAGATATGGACAAAAAGCCCCTTCTCTTTACTGCTATTTCTGCATTCCCTTGCCAGGTGTGGTTCTCCCCCTTGAAAGAATAATAAACTGACACATCTTGACTTTTGAAACTGCAAATAATCACTATTCAAGAGGAAAAAAATTACAAAATAAATATTTCCTGCAACTTGCTATACAGAAAATAAAGGTAAGGAAGTAGAGAAATGGAATCTTAGGCAAACTTGATGCTCAGTCATGAGCACCAATGACCATAAAATTGACAGGTGAGAGCTTTAGGATATGTATAACGAGTCATTGGGTTCCAAATAGAGGTCATTTTATTGTACAAAACCTCAAAGATTGTCCATTTGTGCACAGCTGATATATCTCCAACCAGAATTGGTTTCCGTGGGAGCTTTAAAATAATAATATCATAGGATAAAAACACATTAAAGGTAACCTTTGGCCTGTACCCTCCAGAGATGACATTATTATTAATTTATTTTGTCATAGTTTTGATGATCAGTTGTAATTAAGTAAAGGTATGGAAGAAAAGAGGCTCAGTATATTAATATTGGGTTGGTTAACAAGCAAATGAGATATTAAAAATAATTCCTTATTGGTAAAATGAATAGTGTTCAATATATACAGTAGGGAATAAAAGCTTAGGAATAAAAGTTCACCAACCTGATGATCTGGTGGCAACTATTTCCTGTGAGACCAAAGGGTTCCTGAAGCAGAATAAATGAAATGACACTATTTTCACAAACCAACTCACTTCACCTTTTGAGAGACTCCCTTTGCTAGACATGCTCAGAGATAAATAGAAACATGACTCTCGGACAAATATTTACAAATCCCGGCACCACAGAGCTCTCTCCTTCCCATAATGTTTTGTGTATTTCTACAGAGACACACTTGCTGCCGCTGAAAGATGTCATCTCTGGAGGGTACAGGCCAGAGGTCACCTTTAATGTGGTTTTATTCTACTGATCTCAGTGGCTGAACAGAAGGGAGAGCTTTCATTTAGTGAGGTCTTTTATCCGACTCACTTCTTCTGGCATCTTCATGTGCTTTGCCCCTTCAGAGTTTAAGGTCAAAAGGAAGACTAGAAGATGTAGCATTTTGGAACGGTTGATAAAAGAAGAGGGACTTTAAAAAGCAAAGGTCTGTTACAGAAACATGTATTTTTATCTTAGCAATCTAGTATAAAGCTCTGTTAGCTAACAGATACTACCAAGGCTGTGAGCTATAAGCAAATAAATGCTGTCAAATATTCACAGGGCATCCACTCCACCCAGCCAGCAACTGTCATCCGTGCAGGTCAGGAGATTACGCTGAGGTTTATAAAGGACTCTGCAGAGGAGGGCATTTGTGTCTAAATTACACCTTCTCCACCAACATTCTGCCTATAGCATTGCAGAGTTAAATTTTTAATCTGGTTTCAAATTCATGAGATCCTTAAAGCCTTATATAATCCCTGCATATTTGCTGCCTTCCACTACTTGCACTATCTAAGAATTTAAGACAAAAATCAGCAAAATGAAATAGTTAGCCTGGGTCCCTTTTCTTTAAAAAAAAATAAATATATGTGTTTATTGATTACAGAGAGGAAGGGAGAGGGAGAGAGAGAAAGAAACATCAACGATGAAGGAGAATCATTGATCCTCTGCCTCCTGCTTGCCCCCTATTGGGGTTCGAGCCTGCAACCCAGGCATGTGCCCTTGACTGGAATCGAATCCAGTTCCCTTCAGTCCTCAGGCCAACGTTCTATCCACTGAGCCAAACTGGCTAGGATGTGGGTCCCTTTTCTTAATGGAACTTTTGGAGGGACTGATTTGAAACTGAATTTTGGTGACAGTGGGCACTGGGCTGAGAGACCTTTAGGTCTTACTGCCACTAATTAGCTCTGTGACCCTGTGACCCTGAGTAAACCACTTCACGCCTCTCTGGGACTCATTTTCCTCATGTGGAAAATACAGAGGTCACACTAGCTGATTTGTCAACTTCTTTCCAAGTCTGATTACTTTGATTCTAAGAATCATAGCTATCCTTCATGAACACCTACCAAGTGCTATTAAGTATTCCAAAAATGATATATGGATTACTTAATTCTCACCACAAGCCCATAAGGTAGGTACACTATTTATCATTGAGCCCATTTATGGATGAGGAAACTGAGACAGAGAGAAGTTCTGTGTCCTCTGTAAGATTACTGTATTTTCTGGCGTATAAGACGACTGAGCGTATAGAAGATTTTCCTGGGTTAAAAAGTCGTCTTATACGCCGAAAAATATGGTATATGCCTAGGGAGTGGCAAAGCCAGGGTTTAATGAGGCACTCTGCCTCTGGAAAATCCTCTCCTAATCACCAGGCTACCTTGCCCCTGACCTCTGACCTCCTTAATGCTGTCCTAGAAGTAAATGATGCACAGTTACACAATATCTAAGGTCAGGTTCCTCCAAAGCAGACATTGAACATACTTATTTTGGATAAAAGTATTTTATTTGGAAGTTGATTTCAGAAAGTGCTGTGAGAAACAAGACGAGTGAGACTGGAAGAGAGCAAAGCAGTACAGCCTACATTAATGAATGAGTGACTGTGGGCAATTGGTGCTCAGTCCTGCTGGGGGCCCTCTGAGGAACTGTGTAGAACACAACTTAGAGTTTGCCACTGAGGGATAATTAGGCTGTTTGCACTCCGACTCCGATCCTAACTGGCTTCCTTGAGCCAAGCACACCCTCTCAGCCAGAGAATGCCTCTCAGCCTGAGCTGCAGAAGTCTCCAGCAAGTATGGGAACTAGTTAGTAGCATCCTGGGTAGACTAAGTGGCAGGGGAAAGGTTCTGAGAGCATCTGCTACACAGGGCTAGAAAGTGTAGGAACCAGGACTCACATGTAGGCCATTTGGCTCCAGCCCTTGGCCTTTGAACAAGCTAATTATCTACCTTGACAACTGCATAGGCTCAGAAGTTTCTAAGGGGAAAAAACAGCCTTCTTTGGTCTTCCACCAAGGGTCTCTCTGCCAACCAGGCTGTGCTCGGTGCAAGAGAAGAATCCTGAACCATTCTCTCCTGTGGTTTAGGTCCAGATTTGACACATCCCATGATTTATAAGCGGCATGGGCTACTTAATGAGCTTCTCTGTGCCCCGAGCTAACTGCATCTTCCCTGCTCAGCTGCTATTGATTAAAAATAATGCTTTCTTTGTTTATTCTGGACAATTTGTTTGTCTTTTCCACAAATGCTCCATTAGCTATCAGACTCATTTTTTAGTTCAATTGCCAAGACTAGTAAAGTTTGTATAAGTGCAAAATGATACATGGCTGCCATTTATGCTCTAGTTGAAGGCACTTAAATAATATCTGAAGCAAAACTTTTCATCTTCTTTTAATTAAAGAACAAAACCCAGTTTGATCTTATTACTCTGTGAGATAACATTTCACCAGTAAAAGACATTCCCCAAGGACTCTGATAAAAAGAACAAATATATTCTTATAATATGATTAATCCATATTAAAGAATCTCTTATTAAAAAAGGTCAGCATGGTTCATTTGATAGCTGGCTTAGCTTTCAGCCAGGAGGTCAAGGGTTGTTACTATTTGACACTCATAGACCTAGCAGTAGAATATGATGAAGTATTTGAGTGAGCAAACTGGACGTGACCTAACAGCCCAATAAAACAATGCTGGGCCCTTGTGCTGAGCATGGCAACCACATAGTCATCTTATCCTCACATTGCATTGCAGGTGATTCAAATGTAAATGACAACTGGAACATCAAACTACCTCACTGGGTTCCTGTGAGGATAATGTGAATAAAAGTTTTCAACTTAAGAGAGGAAGAAGGATTTAGCAGTGAATAGACCTCTCAAAGCCAGAAGGGGAAAACCTGTCCTCTCAGAAATCCTAATCCATATTTTCCATGTAGCCAGATAGACAGGAGAGCGCTACTTCTATTCATTAATTCAACTGGTCATCATGTACTCAGTCAGACCTTACTGTGTGCCAGACACTGAGAGTGCTGATGTTATCTTGGTGAGCAAAAGCAGACAGGTCCCTACCCATAACAACTCAAAAATCTGGCAGGAAAACACAATGAAGTTAAAGAATCACACCAAGGTGAAAGTACACCTGTAAGAGTTGTGTGAGGCTGGAAAATTGCAAGATGACAGTTGGCAATTTGACCAGATTATAAAGGTCAGGGTTGGAAGAAGTCCGCAAGGCAATGTCACATGAGCTAAATCTGTAAAATGGGTAGGAATCCAGGAGAAGTGTAAAGATACACTTTGAACAAAGAGAATCCCAGGGAAGAGAATGCGTGTGCAGAGTCCCTGTGTTGGTGAGGGGTGCAGGGGTTAGGATAGAGTTGGAGCTCAGACTGCATGAGAAGTTAGCACAAGATGAGACCAGAAAGTCTTAAGTAGATATTTTTGCTTTTATTTCAAGCAGCATCTCATTTGAGAGTGTCTTCCTATTGTTCCTGGAGGCTGCCCCACATTGAGGTGCTGATTTGATTGCACATACCCTTTTTGCAGGATGAAATATTTGAGGGCTGAGACAATAGCCTTATTTGCTTTCACCCCTTCCAACTTAGCACCACAACTGGCTCAATCAGTCTCTATTTTATTTTAGTGACATAAAATTAACATGCTATAAAAGTTCACCATTTTAAAGTGTACTTTTCAGTGGTTATTAGTATAGTCACAAACTTTTACAACCATTACCACTATCTAACTCCATAACACTTTCAGCACTCAACACAAACAACAAATAAAACACAACCTCATATTCATTAGCAGTCATTCCCCATCCTTGTCTCTTCTCAGCATCTGAAAACTAACTAATCTACATTCTGTCTTTGGATTGTCTGTTCTGGATATTTCACATAAATGCAATCATACAATATGTGACTGTGTCTGGATTCTTTCACTTAGCATAATATCTCCAAGGCTCAGCCATACATGAATCAGTATTTTACTATTTTTATGGCTGAATAATATGCCATGGTATGAATATACCACATTTTGCTTCTCTGTTCATCAGTTGAGAGTCATTTAGGTTGCTTGGGGTTATTGTGAATAATGCTGCTATGAACATTCATGTATAACTTTTTGTGTGAATAATTATTTTTAACAAGAGGCCCGTTGCATGAAGATTCGTGAAAGAATAGGCCTTCCTTCCCCTGGCTTCACTCCTGGCCACCTGAGAGTCTGCAAGTCCTCACTCCTGGCCAGAGCACTGCTCCTATAGCTCCCTCTGCCGCCCTCCCCCTCATAGCAGGCATCAGCCCTGCCGCTCCATGCCTGCATATGCAAATTATCCCACCATCTTTGTTGGGTTGATTTGCATACCCACTCCTGATTGGCTGTGGGCATAGTGGAGGTACTGTCAATTTACATGTTTGTCTATTATTAGGTAAGATTCTCTTGGTTATATGTAGGATTAGAATTGCTGGGTCATGGTAACTCTCTGTTTAACTTTTTAAGGAACTTCTATACTGTTTTCCATAGCAGCCTGTGCCATTTTATATTCCCATCAGCAATGTACAAGAGTTAAAATTTTTCCATATCCTTGCCAACTCTAGTTCTTGTCTGGTTTTTTATTATTATTATTATTATTATTATTATTATTATTATTATTATTAAAGACAGCCTAGTACAGTGGTCAGCAAACCGCGGCTCGCAAGCCACATGCGGCTCTTTGGCCCCTTGAGTGTGGCTCTTCCACAAAATACCACAGCCTGGGAGAATCTATTTTGAAGAATTGGTGTTGGAAGAAGTTTAAGTTTAAAAAATTTGGCTCTCAAAAGAAATTTCAATCGTTGTACTGTTGATATTTGGCTCTGTTGACTAATGAGTTTGCTGACCACTGGCCTAGTAGGTATAAACTGGTATCTCATTGTGGTTTTGATTCAAATTTTCCTAAGGATGCTGAGCATTTTCATGTGCTTATAGGCCATTTATATATCTTTGAATAAATACCTATTCAAGTCCTTTGCACAATTTTTAAACTGGGTGATTGATATTTTTGCTGTTGAAGTATAGCAATGGATACTAGAGCACTTATCAGATATTTGAATTATAAATATTCTCTCCTATTCTATGGGTTGTGCTTTCAATTCCTTGACAGTGTCCTTTGGTGCATAAATGTTTATAATTTTGATGAAGTCCAACTTATCTATTTTTCCTTTTGTTGCTAGTTTGTTTGATGCATACTTAAGAAACTGTTGTCTAATGCAACATCACAAAGATTCACACCTATATTTCCTTCTTATAGTTCTATAGTTTCAGCTCTTACACTTAGGTGCTAAATCTATGTTGAGTTCCTTTTATTTTATAAGTAATGTGTGAGACAAGGTTGTTTGAAATTCATTCTTTTGTGTGTGGATATCCAGTTGTTCCAGCACGTTTTGTTAAACTATTGTTTCTCCATTGAATTGTCTTGTAACTTTACAAATCCTCATGCCTATATCACACTGACTTGATTACTATAAATTCCCAGTAAATATTGAAATTATCCTATGATTAGAATTCCTATGACAAGAATTCCTCCATTGTTATATGTCATTCATCAGCCCAAAGCTCTTGGTTATTCTTGTTGATAATATATTAGCAAACATGTATAATATTTGCTAATAACTTTACAAATATTAACAAATTAAATACTCTGGAGTAGGTACCATTATCATTCCTATTTATCAGATGAGTAAAACAGAGGGGTCAGGTAATTTGCCTAAAATCATCTGTCTAGTAAAGTGATGGGTCTGGGATTGCACTCAGGCATTTTCATTCCCAGCTATAACCACTCATAATCATATTACATCTCATTGCAATATGGGGTTTTGACCTTGGTGATCCTGTAGCCAGATTTTACTGATAAAAAATTCCTCTGATATCCCCAGTAAAAGAGTGTTTTTAAGCTTTTATTTGGATTCTTTCTTCCTTTAGGATAAATGCCCATCAAAATCTGTTATCCAAGTCACCAGTGATGAATGTAATATCACAAGGCTGGCTTCACGTCCCAACCAATAGGACCAGTGGATTCTAGGTTCTCTAGTTAGGAGACTATTGCTATTTCTCCTCTCTCATGGGGCCTCAATGAGAGGCCTGCAATTATTCCTCTCTATTGCATTAAATAGTGTTACCTCGTCAAATCTGGAGGCAAAACAGTACAGTTTTAACACCTCCATCACTCTTGCAGACCAAATCACTAAGGTGGTTTGGCAGAGCATATATAAATATTCCAAATTCAAACATTATATGTATTTGGAATGAGACAAAATAAATAACCAAATACATGTGTATGATGGGATCAAAAACAGTGGGGTGAAAACCCAGAACCATGAAATTTGAATCCTTTTTCCCTACTTGGCCACTAATTTCTTTCAGAAGATTTCTTATTCCTTCTTTTTGTCCTGAAGCTAATCCTGCACACCTAGCTTTTCTCACAAGATCAATTTTAATCCAGAAATATGACCTGACTTCTCATTGGGTAGAAGGCACACAACCAGGCCCCAAGGATGGAACTGTGAACTAGCCACAGCCTCAATAAATAACTCACCATAAAATGGTGAGATAGATATAGTTCCAAGACATTAAAGTATGTGATGTGCCTTCCAAAAGGATCAAACAACTAAACCATTGGGTCAGTGACTGCTTCCCAAAAGCAAGAGGCTTCCAAGCTGAGGCCAAACCAATGAGGACAGTGTCCTGAGGCCCAGTATTTCCGGCGGTGCCCGGTGACCCAAGCAGGAGATAAGCTGGGGGCAGCCTGCTGAGCCAGCACAACCTGAGGAAACACACGGACTAAGCTAAAGAAAATATGTTCATATTTTACAGGTTGTTCTAATGTTTGTTTAAATTTAAGAGGAAAATATAGGTCTATTATAAGTCTTTAGCAGAAAAACTAAGTGAAGGAAAACATTTTCTTTTCAACTAGCCGGCTTCTTTCCTAGCAATTTTCTTGGAGGGCAGTGAGCATGGATGGCTCTTTCAGAGTTGTTGCTGGTCATTCCTGCTGTCACTCAGCATGAGTGGCTTCCACAGCTGCTGGCTCACCATAGCAAGTGACCTTCTCACAGCAGAAGAAGACCCTCTCGGAACAGAGCTGGGGGCTCTTAACCCCAAACCAGATTCTCTTCCTCCCCTGGGCAGAGGCCCCTGATGCCTCTTCAATGCAAAGAGTGTGCTTGTGCCAGATGGCCTGAACCTGGAATGGCTTTCTGTAATCAACCTTAGTTTAGAAAACAAAACAAAACAAACAAACAAAAAAAAACGACTTAAATTACTAATACTCTTTCTTTAAAAACAACAACAACAAAACCACACACACAAAAGCATTATTCTTCCCAAAGAAAAAATAATTCCCTCACTTGTATGGCTCACATCTCTCTGTTCTAAAGTCTATGTGACTCACATGAATGAGAGGAAATGACTTCTAAAACTGTACCTCCCAAGTAAGTAATAAAATAATTAAAGAGGAATGTTTGAGAAATGCTAAAGGAAACAGAGCAGATAGAATAAAATATACTAGATATACTAGATATACTTTCTACAAAGTGAAGCTTCCAGGGCCAGGTTTATTTTTCTTTTTGGGAAATCGCCACAGGGGTGCTAGCAGTGTACATGCAGTAAATCAGGGTCTGCCACCTTCTTTTGAAGAGCAGCTTCTTTTCATTTCCCTGCAGCTTAACAAAATCACCAGGTGAGACCAGGGTGAGTACTGACAATGAAACCTCTCTGGACTGGGATATAGAAGGAGGAGGCTGAAAGGACCCCATTAGTCACAGTTGCAGACAATGTGTGTTGCCTCTCTAATATCCATTTCCCCCTTTTCCCGCCTAATAGAATTTTGTTTGGTTGGGAATGGCGATGTGCCCAGCCCCAGGGAAGATAATCACAACCACAATGCCGAGCTGACCACGTGACACAATTGTAACTCATGAGATGGAAGCAGAAGACTCCCATACCTGGGAGCTCTGAGTAAACACCCACTTTTCCTATTAAAAGCAAAGATATGGGTGCTTGAACACAGTTGTGATAACTGGAACTGCAAGAGCCATCACACCCCCATGAACCCACAACCAACACACTAAAGATGGCAGGACAGAAAGAGAAAAGATGTTTAGATGGATCTTAACAAGGTTGAGCAGCTGTTGACAAACTGCTCTGGACAACCTACCTCTGGAATTGAGAAAATGAATATTTACAGGTGAGCTTATTTCTGACACTAGGCTCCCATTACTCATATCACTAGAAGTGAACAGTATCCTCTTCTTCCTCCTCCTCCTCTACCACCACCACCCTCTCACTCCTACCTGTGCTCCCACCCCTCCCCGCCCCCCCCCCCCCACACACACACACACCGCCCTGTTCCCTAAAAAGCAGCCTGATACATTAAAGTGAGTATCTGGGCTGGAATGAGAAGACCTTGGTTCACATTCCAGCTCTCTTACTTAATAATAATGTAATACCAAACACTTAACTCTTCTGAATCTTAATTTCTTCTTCTATAAAAAATCAAGAATCCCATTTCCTGAATGACAAAAAAGTAATAGTTACCTTAGAATCTCAATGAGTGAAAAAGCGGATGGGGTGAAAAAGCTCAATAAATGAAAATGAAAATGAGAGTAGGGGGTAAACAGCAATTTGTTTACTGTTCCTCCTGGACCAGCATCAGCATCAACTCAGTTTTTACAACCATATTAAGCATTTCCAGAATATTCAGACGCCTTGCTGCCTTGTCAATTTAGCACTGCTCAGAGTCACCTGACCCTCTGGATGGGCAGCAACCAGAGCTGTGTATGCTCTGTATACTTCTTATTGCAAGAAGGTATAATTCTTCTCTGCCCAGAGTTTACTAAGTTGAGGTGTAGAAGGAATTTGATATATAATTTACATAATGGAGAGACAAATAATTTCTCTCTGCCCAACATATTTTTGCTTTGTTTTTAGCTAATGAAAAAAAAAGCCAGAAGTGGAGATGGTAAAGATATCTCTGGTGTTTAATTCCTTTATATGGGCAGCATTTCCAATAAGAAGACAGTGGGAGGATAAACTCCCACTATGATGTACAGATTGAGGCTGTGAGTTTAATAACTTAATGACACAATCAGATTCCTGTAACTCAAGGAGTTATGAATTATGTAGATTTTTACTTCTAATATCCACCTTAATTTTTAAAATCTATTATGAAAATGTATACATAGACAACATATGAGGCTAAAATTATACCTACAATAAACATTATATGTAAGAGTGTATCATCTGACCTTAAAAGTTTTTACAGTTATGGTTGTTTTACTTGAATAGCTGTTGTACTACTGCACTGGAATTCCCCATAGAGAGCAGACTGCTCAGGCAGGGCCTTTCCTAAAGCCCTATGACCGGGATATACTTTATATTTTTTATACAACAGACAGTATCTTTTGCCTTAACCGTACTTTCCCAGGGCTTTCAGCTACCCTCTGGGAGATTCAGAAAAGGCATCATCAGTCCTAGAGTCAAGATCTAAGCTTTTATGAAGGAATCCTCTCCCACTCAATAGAACACATGGATGGCTTGGCCTCACAGTAGATGAAGAGCAATGAGATGTCCCCAGTAGACCCATGAGTAATAATAAGTGAAACTTAAAAGAGAAAAGTTGGTGCTAGCTGGTGTTTCTCAGTGGTTAGAGTATTGGCCCGTGCATTGAAGGGTTGTGGGTTTGATTCCTAGGCACATGCCTAGGTTGCAGCTGATCCCTGGCCTACCCAATTGATGTGTCTCTCTCACATCAATGTTTCTCTCTCTCTATCTCTCTATATCTCTCTCTGTTTCTCTCCCTGCCTCTCCTTCCACTCTCTCTAAAAATCAATGGAAAAAATATCCTTGGGTGAGGATTAACAACAACAACAAAAAGAGCAGAGTTGCACATTATAGTCTTATACAGACTAATGTCTCCAACAAGAAGTCACCTTCTGATAAATGCATGTTCTCTTTACTGTTATTTTGTCAAGAAGCCATGTAATATTAAAACACAAAGCAAACAAAAACAAGTAATTTTTAGAATAACATTTTGCTACCAACAGTCTCAAACTACTTTGTCAAATCCAAAACTCTCTGTGGACCTCAGTTTCCTTGTCCTTAAAATAAAATTATACTGAACAATCTCTAATATCCTTTTCTTATAAGATTCTATTATGGATCTCAACTGTCTCCAATTTGTAGAAGACTCACTTATTTATAATTACACTATTAAGGCTATACATTCTTGTGCCCAAATACTATCTGGGCAACATAGGAGTTATGTGACTTCTATGAAGTTATCTAGCCTCTCTTAGCTCCAACTGCCTCATCTATAAAATGGGCATCATAAATATGGTGCTTGATTCATAGGGTTATTAAGAAGCTCAAAGTACCGTAAAAGTCCTTAGGATAATAACTGCTGTGAAATTAACTCAATATGTGTTGGTTATCTTTAATAGCACAGAAAGAAATGGGTGGTCCCTGGTGCTATGGGGTTTAGACGGCATCATGGGCTTCCCTGACCATGAGAATTCTCCCCTACCCCTCTGCCAGGAATTTTATAATTTGAAGTAGATGTCTGTGCATTTAGAATATCCTCTTTTCATATGTAAGTAGTCCTGAAGGATGAGCAAATTAAGCTCCTATCAGTGATTCACTCTTTGATGTACATTATTTGATTATGTCCTTTGGCTCGTTGAACAAAATGCACTGAGAGCCAGTAAGTTGTGATAAGGGAGGAAAGAAGAGAATTCATGGGATACCAAGACACGTCGGTTGGCATACGAAAGTGGGTAGTGCAAGGCCTGAGACACTGGCAGGAAAAGAGTGACAGGGAAGCATGGTCCCCAAAAGTGACTTGGTCAAAGTTCAGCCTTGTTTCTAGCAATATTAACCTGTTTGAGGCAGGAACAAAGCTATATTAATTTGTATACACCAGAACCTGGCATAGTAATATAAAAACAGAGGAGGTACTCATTGTGTTAAATTGGGGGGGGGGGGGGGTCAGGGAGCAACAAACCACTTCCTGTTTGTTGTTTTTATTTAATAAAGTTTTATTTGGCCACAGCCAGGCCCATTAATTTATGTACTATTTATGGCTGCTCTCATGCTCAACAGTAATCTGAGTAGTTGTGACAGAGACTATATGACTTGCAAAACCTAAAATATTTATTATTTTTGCTATCTGACCCTTCATAGATAATGTCTGCCAAGACTCATCTTAAATAAATGATTAATATACAAATTAATTAATAAATGTAATTATAGATTTTATTTAAAACATTTCCAAAGAAAATGCAAGTAGAGTGAGTAATTTTTGCTTTAGGACCAAAATATGGCAAAAACAGATAAAAGAAAAATAAATAGGGTGGAAGCTCACTGTTGCTAAATAATGGACCACATTCAAATGCATTCTCTTTAGCATCTACTTGCAGGTGTTCTGTTTATGTTAGAAATATTTGTTGAAATTATCTGTTTTGTGGATGTGGTACAGGGTGGAGTGTGAAAAGGGTAATAGTCAAGGATAAATAAAATGAGGCATTCTCCAAGATTTTATTATGAAGTCAAGTCACATAGCAGAGAGGATACCTTTTATGGGCCTTGTCTCATTTCTGCCTTACCCTCTAAAGTGGGGAGGGGGAGTTACGATGGTAATTAGTACCCTTGATGCACTAGGAGGACAGGCAGCCTTTTGTAAAGTAGGTGTTCCGTTATTGGGCATTAGTGAAGTCTATTCAGCTCAACCCCTATGACCCTGAAGAAATTTGGGTCTGGCACCTTTGCTCCAAAACACTCATTGAGTTTAACCAACAGTGGGCTATCGGGTTTCTCTACCAAAAGCAAATAAGAAATAAAAACAATTTGTGCTGCCAGAGGGGTCCTGCCAACCCTATAACTGGGGTGACTTTAAGGAATGTTTTGAATCAGATTGAAATCCTAACAAAGTAGCAGAGCAGAACACATATGCAAGGTGCTTTGTGAATGAGGGTTTGGACAGACTTGTAAGACCTGAGTTCTCCTAAAGCAAACCCAAAATGGGTTAAGGTAGTTCCTCAGAATAACAGACTGAAACATGTGGGTGACTTCAAGTTATGACTGATTTATTGGTACCTTCATCTGCTTTTAATAGTATCAACTTTTAAACAGATTGTGCTATGAAGAAGAATTTAATATTCAAAACATGATTAGTTATACCTGCCTGATGACCATCACTAAATATAACAACTCCTGGGAAAGAGATGGAATCTCTTTCCATCTGGGAAGTCCATGAGAGCCTGGGAAATGAGCAAAAAAGATAAGATGCTGTCACATCCAAGGACTAAGCCTCTGTCCTTGCCTCCTGGTTGGTATGCAGAGAGACCCAAATTGTGGCCATTGGCTTCCTTTCTTGTTTGAATATGTGCTCCCAGGTCAAAGGGAGAACTTGTTTGTTTCATAAACATTTCCACAACTTTTTCCCCCCATTACACATCATAGTTGATTTTACTCCACTGGTAGAATAACTGAATGAAGAGGAGTTCTTTGCTCAATATGCTCTCATGTTCTCATTCTTTCCTGTTGTGGTTACTAGTATTTAAAGAACCTTCTGGGAATGGCAACATGGAAAGAATATCATTTACAACCATGAGCCTTCTGACCAGAATCTCATTAAGAATTTTCTCCTTTGCACTTGTTCTATTCTTTATCTTTATCACTATCAAAACATTATCAGGGACTTATAATGCAGAGGTCTATATAATATGAAGGGAAAGTTATAGGCAAATGTGTGTACACAAGTGCTTGTGGGCAGGTACATTCACACACAAAAGGAGGGAAGGTGTGAAACCACACTTTCAGAGAGAATCCTGTCAACATATGCTCAGAAAGGGCTTAGCCAAGAAGTAAGATAATGGCAGTCTTACCTTATCAGAACAAGGATGGTGTTAAAGGACATTTGAGTAAAGAGCAATTACAGAATACCTTACATTCTGGGTTAAGGAGCGTATTCTATCTAATAGAAAAGCACTGAATTTTGGGGGCAATGGCTGATTTGGCCAAAATAGTTAATTAAGCTAATAATGAACTCGGGAGTTGAAAAGAAAACTTTAAAGAAAGGACAACAGGAAGGAAAAAGCTTCAGGAATTTGAGTAGGTGTGGGGGAGACAGATGAAGAGCCAGAATTGAGGGGAAATGATATATATATATTTTTTTTCCAAATATAATAAAGGAAAATCTTATGAGATTGACTTGTGATAGAAAGACAGAAGAGCAAAAGATAACTGCTATTTTGACCCAAGGTGACAGGAAGTAAGAATGATGAAACTGTTAACAGAAATGGAAAAGTTTGAATAAAGAGTCTCATTGGAGAAAAAGATGTGTTAGACATTAGATAGGTACAGTAATCTTTTCTACATCTGCTCTCTTCCAGTCAGACACTTATTCCAATCAGTGTCATGGAATAATCCAAGATGATTTGGCTTATCATAGTACCACAACATGCAAGATGTCCATGGCATTAACCTACTGGCAAGAGACCACGCTGTTCTTTCACTTTGTGTCAACTTCAGAGATCAGAGGACTCACCCCTTGCCACAGAATCAAAGGAGAAAGCTATAGGATACTCTTAGGCTGGAGTCTTGCTTCCAGAAAACAAAGAGACTGCCTGCAAGAGGGATGAGATTTCTCACCCAGGGCTTTGCAAGCTGCACTTCCATGGCCTCTATCACGCCCTCCCCAACCCCTCTTACCAGCACTGCGAACTGCACGGGGTGAGACATGGCCTAGAAAGTATTTTCCATGGATAGAAATTGTAATTCTACTGTATAATTTCTTCTTCTAAAATAGCCCAAACAAATTTTTCTTGTAGTATATTCTTTAGAAAAATAAATAAATAAAGGATGGACGAAAAAGAAAGTGGGGGAGTGAAGATGGAAAAGAGGGAACAAGGGGTAGAGAGAGAACAAAAATAAGAAAGAAAAGAGTGATGGAGGAGGAAAGCACATATTCTCAAAACAGAAGTTAAGAACTTTTGAAAAATTAGGTAAGTCACTTTAATCTCTCTGAATTTTCAGTTTTCCTGTTGGAAGAGAGCCATAATGAAGCATTATTATTCTCCTCAAAGAGATGATATGAGGTAAAATGATACCAATTATGCAAAAACTGAAGTAATTGAAAAAGAAGTCTAACTATCTTAAAATGTGAATATTAAAGATGTGGAATAATCAAGAACCATCTTAAAAATTAAAATAATAAATCACATTAAATATGGTATTAGTGTCACATTATTGGCTTTCCTCATACTAATGGGCAACATATTCAAACACTGAATATGAATCTCACTGAGTAGAAAACCAATCATAATAAAAGTCAATGATGGTGGATAATTAGGCATTAGTGAACCCAAGCCACACTGGCAAGAATAAGGACTTTTTTTTAAGAATGTAAAAACATATTTTCCTGTAGGTCTTCTAACCATCAAAAAAAATCTCCTTTCACCCTAGCTGGTTTAGCTCAGTGGATAGAGCATCGGCCTGTGGACTGAAGGGTCCCATGTTCTATTCCGGTCAAAGGCACATGCCCGGGTTGCAGGCTCGTTCCCCAGTAGGAGGCGTGCAGGAGGCAGGCAATCAATGATTCTCTCTCATAATTAATGTTTCTATAGCTCTCTCCTCCCTTCCTCTCTGAAATCAATAATATATATATATATATTTTTTTAATTTCCTTTGAATGATAAGTGAATCTTACCTCAGCTTTGAAGTTTTTAATAACTGGTTCCTTGTGCATTGCCTGTGTTTACCAAATGGTAAATTAATGAAATAATCTATCAAAAGTACCTCTCTCTTCCTATTCCATATGTTTCCCACTTAAAATTAACAACAAGAACTAAATAACTAAAAAAAAAATCCTGACCCCAAATATCAAAATAATGATATAAAGGCAAAGTTAGGGACTGACATTTAATAGCAGCTTGATAACCTCTGGGCTTTGTTTTCTCTTGTTCATCATCACAAATTAGTGTGGAATCTTAATTATTTTTTTCTTACTTATAGGTGAGTTTTACAAATGAAAATGGAGCCCTTCAATTGTGGCCTACACTGAAATCTCTGTGATAGTTAATAGGCCTTTTCACTTTTGATGGACAGATACCCAGATAATCCTACATAATAAAATGGTAATATGTAAATTACCATCACTCCGCTACGCCCACGACTGGGCCAGCAGGAGGCGCAGGGGGCGGGACTCAGGGTGGCCGGGGTAGCTGATTGGGCCAGCAGGACGCTGAGCCATGGCTGCGCCGGAGGCTTTCGGAAGGCCTGGTGCACCGGCGGACAGCCGGCCAGCTCCCCCGCGATCAAAAGCCAAAGCGGGGGAGCTGGCCGGCTGTCTGCTCCGGCACAAGGCCTTTCGAAAGCCTCCGCCGTGCAGGAGGCTTTCGGAAGGCCTGGTGCACCGGCGGACAGCCAGCCCGCTGGTGCACCAGGTGCATGATTAAATCATGCACTGGGCCTCTAGTTCTATATAATTTTCAAGAAAAGCTTACACGGATAAAGAAAAAAGGAAAATAAATTCAAGAAAATAAAGGAGAAGAAATGAGAATTTGAGGTGAGGATTAAACTAAGACCTTGTTGACTGCCCAGAAACCTCCATAAAAACCTTTCTTATAACCACCATCCAATCACATGGCTGGAAGAAATGACTTCCTCAAGATGTAAACTGCTTTTGCCTTCTGGTGAGTGTGGGAGCCTGACTGGCTTTGGCGATGTTAACTCCATCACTGTAGACCTTGTCCATGTTCTGCACAGCACCAAGCACCTGAGCAAGGGCTTACAGATGGGAACTAAAAATATGAAGCCAGCTGTGACATAACGAAGTCATCAAATCCCAGCACACAACCTTATATCGCCAAGATTATTCCTCTACCATTTTTTACTGCCATTAAATATTTTGCTTTTTAAAAGGCAAAACATAAAAACATGCACTGATTGAGAAGATGTTTCTGCTAGACTGTCTAGGAGTATTCCTAGATTCTGCTTTAAAAAGGTTAGAGTGATCATTCAAACCCCTTAAGCAGGTAGGAATGTTTTCAGCTGATCCAGACTAGTATTTGTTAGCTCACTTTTATTTACCAGGAGTAGAGTTCATGTGTCATCAACTTGTTCAGTTACCTCTAAGCTATTTTCTTAGGTGCCTCAGTCAGTTCTCACATTGTTCCCCTGTTTTGATGAAGTGAGGTGGTACTGGACACCCTCCTGGGCCCAACGAAATTTGGACCCACAGGCATTGGTATCCTCTCCATCTACCAAATGAAGGATGTGTCAATGAAATGGCATGGATTAGGAAGTGTGGCAATAAAGAGCTCTGGCTACGAAGCTCCTTTTTTTTTTTTTCTTCCAGTTTTCTGATTTAAATAAATCTTTTTTTTTTTTTTTTTTTTTTTGCAAAAGGTTAAACTTATATGACCAACCAACCAATTCAAAATGCCTGCTTATAAAAAGGGTTCATTTTTTATTGTTTAAAATGTAGAAATTTTAAAATGTATAAATGGGTTGTGTTCCAATAGATTTTTAAAATGTTATTTGGTGAAACTTAGAACATAATTTTAAAAATATATTTGTTGCCCTAGCTGATTTGGCTCAGTGGCTAAATCACTGGCCTGTGGACCTGGGGGTCCCTGGTTCAGTTTCAGTCAGGGGCACATGCTCAGGTTGTGGGCTCGATCCCAGTAGGGGGCATACAGGAGGCAGCTGATCAATGATTCTCTATCTCTTTCTCCCTCTCCCTTCCTCTCTGAAATCAATAAAAATACGTTTAAAAATACATAAATAAATAAAATTGTAAATTATGGATAAGAATCTAGGACAGGCCACAGATTCCCATTCAATTCTTAGAGTTTGGTGATATCTACACCCATAATGCATTTACTCATTAAACAAATAGTTATTGAGCACCTGCTATGTGCCAAGCACGATTTTAGATGCCAAAGACACAGCTAACAGGGCTTCTAAGACTAAGACTTGCTTCAGCACTTTATCCTATAAACATTCTGATTGGTCAATACTAAGCAATGCTTGTTATTCAAATATCAAATATTTGAATCTGGAGACAGACTCACAGGCTTAACTAAGAAAGAGCCACAGAGCCACCATCCATGGGAAAGAGTTCATTTACAACCATACTTCTGGCCATAGCACAGTCTCCTTGGGATTTTCTTCTTCTTGTTGTTTATCATCATCTTCATCATGTATCCTTTTAGTCCCCCTTTTCCTCCATTTTGTGTTTGCTTCTCTCTCTCTCTCTCTCTCTCTCTCTCTCTCTCTCTCTCTCTCTCTCTCTCTTCTCTCCCTCTCCCTCTCCCTCTCCCTCTCCCCCTCCTTGTTTTCCCCCACTTGAACACTTTCCCTAGGCAGGAACCTCCCCTCTCCCTCTTCAGCCTCTCTGTTCTTCACTTCCTCCAAGAAGCCTTTTCAGATCATCTCAGGTTTGGTTCCTTTAGAGAAACCCCTTCTCTAATAACAGCTTAAAACACCCCTGATTTCTTGTACTGAACACAGTATTTTAGTATGGATACCTTACCTCTTACCCTTGCCTATAAGGTCTGAGGTATGAGAACTGCATATACTGTTCCAGGATCTGGCACAGAGGGTAAAACACTAAAATAGCTTGAAAAAATATTTGTGGGCAGAAATGGGGAAAAGAGGAGGAGGAGAGAGAAAAGATTGAGTTAAAAGAGAAACAGGAGAGAATGAGGGAGAGTAGGAAAAGTGGAGTGGAGAAAGGGAGAGGGGATGAGAGAAATGGAGAAAGCACAAAGGGAAGGAACATGGAAAAGAATGCTGGCAGAAAGAACGAAGGGAAGAAGGGGGAAAGAAGGAGAAAGGGAGAAAGGGAGTTAGGGAGAAAAGAGAGGAAGGAGCAATGGAAATGCAGAGAAGTTGGGGAAGGATTATAGAGAGGAAGAGAGGAAAGGAGGAAGGAGAAATGGAGGGGGGAACAAAGTGAAATATATGATTGACTGCAGGTGACCTATTCAGAAACAGCAGCACACCTGGCCACTTAAGATTGTGCCCCCTGATGGCTTGAACTTCTCATCTCACAGCCTCAGATTTCTTTCTGAAAAAACCTTTTTATGGGCTATGACTATGTTCTAAGTATTTCTTAAGGCAAACTGTATTATTTTTGCCAGTTTGGCTTCGTTTTCCTCACCCTTTTTGTGAATTTTTATTAGTTATGGAAGCAGGCTTTAATAATAGTTGGGCTGAATTGTTCCTATCTCACTAAGCTGAATGCTTTTTTTCTTTTTCTTTAATGTTTTGTTTTTAATTTGGAAAGATAGTGGGGGGAAAGAAAAGTAAACAGGTTTGAGAATGTCAGGCATCATGGATAAGTCAGTTAGGGATCACCGGTTATAAGAACTTTAAAAGAATAGATGTTACCGGAGATAAACACTTTTAAAATTATTTTGTTCTGTTCTAACTCAATAATAATTGATTTTCCACTGATTTGGTCAATATGGCCTGAAGAACCACTTTTATTGTTCAAGGGAAGGTGGAATCAATAGGGTATTAGGCCCACCTCTGCAAAGATCATTCTGTTGCTAACCTCACAACTTCAGCCAATGCATTTCAGGGGTCTGAAATTATAATCATTGGCTACACTATTACATCATCAGGGGAATTTTCATCAGCCCTGGACCCTGCTGTTCAGGATCACTCTGTGACACAAGGGTTTTGAATACCTCAACAGTACTTTTAGTGACTTCCACTGAAATCAGAATGAAATTTCCCAAATGGTCTCTTAAACATTTTACTGCTATCAGTGGTTTGACCATGGCAAACCTCTTATCCTCTCTGGGTCTTACTTTCTTCATTTTGAAGTGAGGGGTTGGTACAAAATTATTTTTAAGGTCCTCATCTACTTTAAAATTCTGAAAACTACGTGGGGCAGAACAGAAGAATACAGAAGGAAATGAGCTATATAATACTGGTGTACATTAAACTGTTCTTTAGGATCCTACAGATACACTATGGCTCAGAGCAAAGGTGGTGAAGTCTACTGCTTTTGTCAATAGCTATGACATGCAATCTATTTTGCTTGAGAACCACTCTACTGGGACAACTCAGAAAAAATACAGATCATTTCATGGCCACTTTCGGATAATATCCTGATATCTGTCATCTCGCTGTTTCAGTCCTCATTTTTGGAATCTCAACATCCTAATATTTGCCAGTGTGGGACTAAAAGAGAGCAGTCTGTCAGACCCTCAAATATCAATTTGTAAAAACCACCAAAGATTCTGACGACTTTGTCCTATAAATATTATAAAACATAAACTCATGGAACAGCTCAAGTCTAAGAACTCTTATTTTATGCCCAATTAAGGGAAGTTTATCTGTGCACTTTTAACAAAAGAGACTCTTGAGGATACATTCAAGTTTACCTAAAGAAATAATTTTAAGGATTAAATAGATTCAAAGAGCAGTTGGCTAACTTCACCTTTGCTGTAAGATATAAATTTAAATAAGAGTGGATTTTACTTTAATGAAAAGAGACCAAGAATAACTGATGTGAAACAAATAAAGCCATAATAATTCACAGAATGTTAATGGACCTGTCCAGGGGGAAGTTAATAATTTATGTCAGTCCAGGTATCCATTCTCCAGAGAATGTTAACACAGGTCTCAAGGTAGTCCTCAGACACTAATGTCAAGAACATGAAGGAAAATAAACAGACAAGTAAGTCCCTATGGTTTGCTCAAATAATCCAGACTACATTCAATTACACAATCATGTCACTCAGTATTTATGCACTTAAAATATGACTGCCTCCAGCTTTCTCTGGTACACCACTTTGAAATAATTTCATTTATTTCCTGCTAACGACAAATGGATACATTATATTTTGCAGGAACATGCTTTTTCATGGTTTGAGTCCAAAGAATAGTTACCTTACTCCAAAACTCACTGACCTCTGTTCTTTAAGAGGTCAAAGTTCTGTCTTGTTAAATTAAAAATTATTCAAGACAGATTCTATGTCTGTCTTCAGGGTGTTTGAATGAACTTGAGTCTGTCATGCGTAGATACCATCTGCCCTCTCCTTCCTCTCAACCCCAAAGCTTCCCTTCTCTCCACACCCCCTATGTGCATTTGGAAATGATCTGCCTCAGATGTGGCTCTCAAGGCCCTGTTGATTACAGAACACAGAACATTCAGAATAGTTTCTGTGGTTATTGTGCCATTTTCTTTGTCTCCCCTGTACTCTGATTTAGCAGTTTGATTATTTCCTGTGAAATATTATCATGGTTTCACAGGGACTTGTCAAGTCAAAGAACCAAATTAGGTGGTGGGTGTGTATAACTTTTCTTAATTAAAACCAAAGTATGCATTAGCACAGTGTTGGAAGAATCATTTGACTATTTACCAAGATGTAAGTGAGAGTGAATGCTAGGTGAAGGGGTTTCTTGTTTATTTTACTGCTGGCATAAACTCTTCAAAGAAAGCTATGCATATGGGCCCAAAGAACTTTATTTCATATTTTAATTGTGATAATGCGCTCATTGGTAATGATTTGAAAAAGATTATATAACTATGCAATTTTTCACAAGTATGGGCCCTGCCTCAGAATTTGGTACAATGCCTGGCACATAGTAGGAGCTCAATAAATGTTTATTGGAGAAGCTAAACTATTAGTGCCTTAGGGTATGTAAAGTTTTGTAAGATGCATCCTTTGTTCTCAAGAAACCTTCAATCTTAAGAGGTTTCATTTAGTTGACTGAAAATATTTTAAACTCAAAGTCATATTTAATATTCTCAAAAAGAAGGGAGATGACCTTAGATCTGCCCAGAAAAAAAAAAAAAAAGATACAAATAACCAATTGCACTACCTGAAGGTTATACGTTATGGATTAAGAACTGAGCTGAACCTGGTTGGCTGGTTCAGTTAGTTGAAGAGAGTTTGCGAGTATGGTCCCTGGTCAGGACGCATACCTAGGTTGTAAGTTCGTGTCTGAACCACAGTCAGGATGTGTGCAGGAGGCAACTGATCAATTCTCTATCACATTGAGATGTTTCTCTCTCTATCAGATGTTTCATTCTCTATCAGATGTTTCTCTCTCTCCCTTTCTCTCGTTCTAAAAATCAATAAAGCATATTCTTGGGTGAGGATTAAAAAAACAAGAATTGGGTTGAAGCCACGGTGCTAAGGAGAAGCCAAGCATGTTATATACAGGGCGTGTGGTCCCTAAATCCTCCATTCCAACATGACTGAGGCATATGACATTTGTGGAGTGACAGTAAATGTTCCCATGCAGTTTTGAAAAATAAATGTTTTTGACAGAGCAGAACTACAAAGCATTTACCAGATTTCCCATTTCCCAGAATGGCTGAGTTGTCCCCAGGGCTCATTAATGGCCACTTTTTGAGATCAGAATTTAAATAGAGAAGTATTAATAAAAGAAAATCCACTAAAGAAAATAGACCTAGACTACCAAAACCAACATCGTCTTAAAATTCCTTTTATGACAAGTAGAAAACGAAATGTTTCTGCTCAATGTGAAACATCAGTTGTTTTAAAAAGAGAACACACATTATCTTTCGCTTCTGGGAAGTGCACCAGGACAATAGAAAACACAAGCTTTCCTGTAGATCAATGCTGTGAGTCTGCATACAGAGAACTAAACATAATAGGGACCAGGAAATCCAATTGTTTGATCCTCATGAAAGCCAGTGAAATATGCTCAGCCTCATCCATTTT
Organism: Cnephaeus nilssonii; assembly: GCF_951640355.1. Taxonomy (NCBI): domain Eukaryota; kingdom Metazoa; phylum Chordata; class Mammalia; order Chiroptera; family Vespertilionidae; genus Cnephaeus; species Cnephaeus nilssonii. The sequence goes on from NC_137082.1 coordinate 20,320,589, forward strand.
GTCCCTTAATAATATTAGAGCCAAAAGGAACATCATGTTAAAATAAAGTTGAACCCCTTACTGGGAAGCACACGCTGTCCTAAAAAGAACCTGGGCTCTAGGTTATTTCAACTTTGTTTGAAACTCCACTTTGTAACTAAGGGAACTTGGGCAAGCTTTAACCACTCTAAGTGCTTTCACAGGAAGAACAGCAAATTCTCAGGGCTGCTGAAAGGAGTAAAAGTGCAGCACCTGGTACTTAGCACATGTTGGCAACACTGGCTCACTTGGACAGAAGCTACAAATTTCTTCCCTTACATCCTTAAAAATGTTGGGGAATCTGCTAGAAAATATTTAGGAATGTTTCTAAATACAGTCAACTATTAGTTATTTTCATACAACTCTGTTCAACTTTCAATTTATTAAAATTTATTTTTTCTTCATCCCCTAACCCAGTGGTCGGCAAACTGCGCCTCTGTTGACTAATGAGTTTTCCGACCACTGACCTAGACTCTCGATTTCAATAATTAACAGGCTGTTGTTGTTCCTTGTGATTAAGCCCCTATCCCAGTGGTCGGCAAACTCATTAGTCAACAGAGCGGCAAACCACGGCTCACGAGCCGCATGTGGGCCTAACCTCCTAGAGTTTTCTAATGATGTTAGGCTAAAGATTTCAAGTAGCTTTAGCTTTGTCTTTGGCGGGGGATGGGGCGGGGTACTGGGAGACAGGAGAAGAAGATAAAAATGTAGAGGCCACTTGTAAAGTTTAACTTTATCTAAGGGCCTCTCTGCTCTTTTATATCTTTAATTTATGTTCCTCCTTTTTTTCCCCTCAGACTCAGAGGACTTTCCTAATCACTTAACAATATCACTGCTCTTTGGCCAATTGGCTGTCTCCCTCTTCTAGAATCTAGAAGCCTATTTTTTTACAACCAATATTCCAATAACTGATTACACATGTGGGTGTATATGGCTAGAACAACCACTCCTCCATTTCACTAATCAAAAACCATATGCATTGGTTTCCCATAGAAAAGGAGCCCCTTTTCCAGATCCACTCCCATCCTTCTTATAATCATTTAGAAGGTAATGTTCTCATACTTTCTGTTCTCCCCACCAAGAGAACATTTATATTGAGATCAATTTACATACATAGCTTCTCTGAGCTTGCTTCACCAGGTGCCAAAAGAAGGGCCAGTGAGCTCTCCTTCATTCCTTTGCACATTCTCTAATGCAGTGGTTCTCAACCTTTTTAATGCCGCGACCCTTTCATACAGTTCCTCATGTTGTGGTGACCCCCAACCATAAAATTATTTTCGTTGCTACTTCATAACTGTAATTTTGCTACTGTTATGAATCATAATGTAAATATCTGTGTTTTCCGATGGTCTTAGGTGACCCTGCTAGCGGTTCTCAACCTGTGGGTCGCTGATCGGGGCTGGTGGCTGGAAAGGGACCACAGGAGGGCTCCAGGGCATGTCTGGCCCTGTCTCACCCAGTCCCAATTGGCCAGACCCCAGCAGCAAGCTAACCTACAGGTCAGAGCATCTGCCCCTTGGTGGTCAGTGCACGTCATAGCGGCCGGTCAGTCGACCGCTCGGTCAGACACTTGGCATATTAGGCTTTTATATAGATAGATAAATATAATTGCTTCATTCAACAAGAATGTCTTTAGGATTTAACCATAAGGCAATCATATTTTTGTCTCTTTCATTTGATTTGATGGGAGTTGGGTCTTCTTTAGATATCCAGTCTTGTGTAATGGTCAACATATAAACCTGATTAAAAATTGAGTAGTTTTGTTACCACAGCCAGGCCTGTTTTAGGTGAAAACCCAGCTGATGGGGAGGGAGGGAGTGGATAGGTGCCTTTTGTTTCTTTTTTCCCAATTTGTGCTTCTCATCTTTCTAACCTGGTGACCAACATGAGGAAATGGAAGAGCAAAGTTCTAATGTTACTGGAACTGTCACAAACTGGCAATATTCACTCCTCTTCTAGGGGTTCAAAGCTGCCTCCTTCTCTTTGGGGCATATTAAAGGCTTCTTCAGGTATCCCCATTCCAAATTGAAGACCTCACCTGGAATTCTCCTTATGCAAGACTTGTAACTCCTTTGGCTTTAGAAATCTAAAGGTCATTTCTAGATTCTTTATGCCAATTCATTTTATGCATCTGGGCAGCCCCCCTAAAGAGGATCTAAGTTGACCCTGAGCCTGATTTGCCACATGAGAGGCCCGTTTCTCATCCCCTTACCCCCTTCCACGTGAGGATACAGGGAGAAGTCTAAAACCTGGAAAAGAGTCCTCACCTGACCATGCTGGCACCTCATCTCAAACTTTCAGCCTCCAGAAGTGTGAACCATAAATTTCTATTGTTCATAAGCTACCCACTGTGTGATATTTTCTCATAGCAGTCCAAAAGGACAAGCAGATCTGACATACTTTTAAATTTAGTATGCATTATTAACATTTATTCAATTACTTTTTTAAGTTGAAATTATCAACACACAATAAGTCCTGATTTACAGTGTTTGGCAACTTCTTTGGAATAAACATTCTCATCTTGGCTAATTTTAACCACCAATGTAATGTCACCAAAAATAGAGTTGAGAAGACATATACAATAATATTCCTATATATTTACATATACATTAATTATAGCACTCCAATTGCTAACCTAAGAAAAAAAACAAAACACTTTCCCTAAATCATCTCTTACTCTCCACTTCTCTAGTTCTTTAATTTTCTCTTTGTGTTGAAGAAATTTGTAGTCATCCACCTGATTTCCAAGTTCTTCTTTGAAACTTTATTTGTATCTTGCTTGCTTTGTAAAGGAATGTTCCCTGACTAAAATACATTTGAACATCCTACTAAAAAAAAAAATGGATAAGACAACCTGAGATGGTGATAAGTGCTCTGGAAGCTTTGTAAAGGATGCCACAATGAAGAATGGCAGATCGGTGATTGTTTAGAATATGTTGCCAGAGAAGACCTCACTGAAAACATGCCACTCAAGCAAAGACATGATTGACTAGAAGGGGGAAAATACATGAAGATATGGTGGGTCATTTTTCAGGAAAGAGGGAACAACAGAGTCCCCAAGGGAGAATGTTTCATCTGTTTTCAGTGTACCTAGAACATGGCAAATACTAAGGTGGGAGGAAGAAATCGCAAAGATAAGTTGGGCCAGAGTATGCAGAGCCTTGTGGCCATTGTAAGGACTTTGGATCATATTCCATATATCATGGGAAGCCAATGGAGAGCTTTAAGTAAGGGAGTGACATGCTCTCATTTATTTTTAAGTGTTTTTCATGTTGTTGTTTAAAGAATGGATTAGAAGAAGACAAGAGTGAAAAGCTGGGTGACTAGCTAGGATTCTCTTGCATGAATTCAATTAAAAGATAATAATGACAATCTCAGGTGTTGACAGTGGAAACAGAGAAGAGCAAACAAATTAGACATATATCTCCCAGGGAAAGCCAAAGAAATGTCAGATGAACTAAATGCAAGGTTTGAAGGAAAGGGAAGAAATAGGAATTATACCCAAGTTTGAAGCTTGAGCAACTGAGTGAGTAATTTGCTAAAATGTGGACCCCTGTAGGTCCCTGTGATCAGATGAGGTTGGCAGTGGAGAAAACAAGACTTTATTTTGAAGCCTAGGTGATGCCAAGACAATGCCAAGAGGAAATGTCAAGTTGAGAATGGCATATATTTGATGAAACCATGTGAAATTGTCATTTTTTAGACCAAAACTCATGAAATAATGGAAATTTTATATGGTTTAATATAATCTGCATTTGAAGGCCAGTGGAAAACAATCAAACATCTGAGAAGACACTTCACATAATGACATCTATGTCACTGTTAGGTTTTATGTAATTTATAAGTGTAAAATATCATGTGAGCATAGTTTATCTTGGTACTATTTGTAACACATTAACATAAAGTCATACCCATTACTACAACTAATCAGATTATGAGAATTCAACATCTACCAGCATTTCCTTTAATACTCCACTTTGGCTTCAAAGAATTTCTTCACATTTAAGGGGACCAATTTAGATTCCACACGCCTCAGTGGCAGCTGAGCACCATGAAATGAGAGTCGCCATGCAGTCATCTTTGCAGTTTACAGCTGGCACGCTGTGCCGGAGTCTCCTCTCAGGGTCCTGGTAGCTTGCCAGTTTAGGATAGAGATAATCTCATGCATCATTTGCAATTTCTTTTTTCATTTTGTTATGATTTTACTCTTCTGTTTGAATCTTATTTGCATAAAAGTTTCCAATATATAAAAATCAATCATCACATATACTTTGTTAATTGTTGAGGTGATCATGTGTCATTAATGTCAATAGCAAATACACTTTATGAAGGACTTACCCTGTGATCATTTATTTCTCTTAAGAAATAAATTACCTTCTCAAAGCAAAGGAAAACTATATCCAAATTTAATCAATGATATAATAACAGACTATCTTAAAACCTAAATAAATGCACTGTAACCTATAAATGCAAGATCCTATACATTCAGTCATAAATCTCCTCAACTTTTCCTTTAAAACATCCGTAGCATGTTTTCCCACCTTTTCCTTCCCTCACCATCAGTGTAGCATGGCATTTTTTTCTCTTGCCTGAGTCACCAAAGCTTCCCTCTAATGGTTGTCCCTGTCACTTAGCTTTCCTCCCCTCTATAATCCTGCCACTCTAATCTTCCTGTCATCATTGGCATCATCAGAGACTAATGAAACTTTATGTATGGCTCACCACAGACCTCTCCACAGGATGGTAGGTGTGGAATTTGCACCATTCTGCAAAAATATGTATCCCCAATGTATGTGAAGCATTGAAAAGAAGACCATTGTTTTAATCTCTACATTTCAAACAAGTAATGAGAGGGAATTTTTCTTTACCCAATAGGACAATGTATTATGGAAAGTATTCTCATTCTAGAAACATGATTGACTGTGGGCATTTCTTGCATCGTTTCTTAAATGGATCAAATGTTCTAATTCACACAGGGAGTACTTGGGAGCTGGAAGATAATGAGAAGCCCTCATTCATTCATAATGAAAGTAAGTCAAGAATTTAAGAGTTTTCAGATTACACTTTTCAACTTTATCTGGAGGTAATCAACCAATAGTGAAGTAAATGTTTTTTGTTTGTTTGTTTTGTTTTGTTTTGCCTCTGGCTTTCATTATCTCTGTGGAGACCAATGGGTAGTAGGAGCTCTAGAGCTATAATTATTTTCTAATAAAGATGATTTTTATAATGTTCAAATATAAAGCACTTAAGCAAATGAACATTAGAAATAAGGATTACAAAACTAAAGAAAATGAGGAGTTGACATCATTGAGCTAGAAGTGAATTTGAGTTTCAGTTTTAGTCTTATTGGGAACTAATTGTCAGACCTTGAAGTAGTCAATTAATATTTCTACTTCACAGTTTCCTCTTCTACAAAATAGAAGTGATCTGAAAGTCTTATGTTACATCCAAATATCATAATCCTCTAATCTCTCATTTCCGGTGATACTATAGTAGCAAATAAGACAGCACTATCTCACAATCCTGTTTTCTCACAATTCTGTTGGTGGAGTATGCTAATACAGGATGGAGTGCCTTTATCTTCCATAATTCTCACCATCATGCTACAGAGGACAGAAAATCTGTTTTGATCAGCATTACTTCACTTTTACCTTTCAGTATTAAATACGGAGATAATGATAGGCCACTGGTCTGCATTTTCTTACCTACTAAAGAGAGTGACAATGTACAGTCCCATATATTCTAAAATTTGTCTCAGCTTTCTCCTTGATGATCTGTGAGTTTTATGGGATTTTAATGCCTATGTTATCTGGAGGTGATGCCCAGAGGCACTTTGGTCACTGTGCTGGGCCACACAAATTTCTTCATCTTGACTGGCTGAACAGACTTTTAGCTGGACCCTATGATCCCCCAACTGCTAGTGTCCATTCCTTTGTTTAATAACATTCCCTTGAGTGTAGACAGAACTTGACACTTGTTTGCAACCAATAGAGTATGACAAAGAAAATGGGATGTCTCTCTGTGATTACCTCATGTTTTGTTGCAAAGGTGATGGAGGGGAGGTGACATTATATAAGAATGCAGCTTGCTAGCAGACTTGCTCTAGAGTTTTGCTCTCCTTATTGGCTTTAAAGATGAAAGCTGTTCTGCCCTAGCTGGTTTGGCTCAGTGGATAGTCAGCCTGAAGACTGAAGGGTCCAAGGTTCGATTCCAGTCAAGGGCACACGCCCAGGTTGTGGGCTCATCCCCAGTGGGAGGGCGTGCAGGAGGCAGCCAATCAACATTTCTCTCTCATTATTGATGTTTCTATCTCTCTCTCCCTCTCCCTTCCTCTCTAAAATCAATAAAAATATATATTTTTTAAAAAGATGAAAGCTGTTCTAAAGTTCTACAGTTGCAAGGAGATAAATTCTGCCAACAACCTGAGTGAGTTTGGAAGCAGACCCCTTCCCCAGTCCAGCCTTCTGATAAGAACGCAATCCTTGTCAACATCTTAATTTTAGTTTCCTGAAGACCCAGATAAGCTAAGTTTGCCCTCCTGACTCACAGAAATGTGAAAAGAACAAGTGCATGTTGCTTTAGCTGCAAAGTTTGTGGCAATTTGTTACATAAAAATAGAAAAGTAATGAAGGGATTTATTCCCTTAACTGCTGGGAAGGCTGTTGGCTGAAGGTTCTCAGCTATCATCCCTCCTCAGGAATTGCCTCAGGTAAAGAGAGCCAACTCATTCAAAATTGCACCCCTTCCTAGAGGAAGCCCATATCCAATGACCAGTCAATGTGTAGATATAAAGGCCTACCCCTTGCCTCATTTTGAGACATCAGAACCAGCTCTAGAGTAACTGAAGGGCCCAACTTATCTCTCTGCCCAATCCTGCTTCCTTCCCCTTGTGCCACAGAGATCTGTATCTGTACATATTCTTATACCTATACCAATACCGTATTTTCCAGCGTATAAGACGACGGGGCGTACAGATTTTCCTGGGTTAAAATGTCGTCTTATACGCCGGAAAATATGGTACCTATATCTATACCTTTACCTATACCTATCTATACTAATAAAAGGGTAATATGCTAATTAGACCAGGTTGACCGGACATCTTCTGGTCGTCCGGTCCTCCTTCCAGACAAAGCCACGGTGGCGGGGGCCAAGGCAGAGGTAGTTAGGGGTGATCATGCCTGCAGGCAGAGGTGGTTAGGGGCAATCATGCAGGCAGGCAGAGGCAGTTAGGGGTGATCAGGCAGGCAGGCAGAGGGATTCGGGGCAATCAGGCAGGCAGGCAGAGTGGTTAGGGGTGACCAGGCAGGCAGGCAGGTGAGCGGTTAGGAGCCAGTGGTCCCAGATTGCAAGAGGGATGTCCAACTGTTGGTTTAGCAGAGATCAGGCCTAAACCAGCAGTTGGACATCCCCCGAGGGGTGCCATATTGGAGAGTGTGCAGGCTGTGCTGAGGGGCCCCCCCGCCCTGTGTACAAATTTCGTGCACCAGGCCTCTAGTGTATCTATAAATTTGCTAGGCTAAGATATCTATCATATGAGCCATAAAATTATCTAACATTCAGTAAGGCTATCCTCTATTCATTACCACCCGATCTAAAAGACCCATAGCTACAGAGAGTGGATATCCTGAGATAAGTGTCAATAACAATTACTAACAATATTTCCAGTCTCTCTCACCCACGCACATGTTCAGAAAGACAGCCAGATATGCCAGAATCATCTTGTAAACATGAAACACGTGGTATCAAAATGTTCTCAGTTAAACTAGATAATATGTAAAAATCAAGGAGCATTTAAATAGAGTTAATATGGACATATGTTGATACATATATTCATTATTACTGTTGGTGTAGAAGAGAGTAGCAGACCTTGCAAAAAGGAGATTACATTTGAATGGTTATTAACTGTGTGACCTTGAGAAATTGGCTTACCCCGTTGAAACACAATTTTATTATCTATAAAATGGGAAAATACTAGTCTCACAGGGTTGTGAGAGTTAAATTGAATAAGCTAAAATATGAAAATACTAGCAGAGTAACCAATATGTAATAGGCACACAATAGGTGTTAGCCCCATTTCTTCTTTGTTTTGTTAGATTCTCAATAAATCTTGATTTTTTATTTTTTTATTTTTTAGGGAATGTAGGGATAAATGTAAAATATCCAGAAGGGTAATATGAACAATTGCTGGTTAATTCAAAATTCAGAAGGAGCTGAGAGTCATCTGGTCCAGGCTCCTCTACTTTAGTCATCTTTTAATAACCTCCCAAGTTACTGTTTTTCTGAGACTCTAGTTATGCAATGGGTGAAATTTGACATACTCAGATTTCCCCCAAGGTTTTTCTGATTCTTGATTCATAATGAGCAGCTGTCTTACCAAATTACCACACAATTATAGCACCCGAGTCATTCTTGGAGCTCTTTCAATTAAAAACAAAACAAAACACAAAAAACTAGCTGGGATCTTCAAGGCTTCATTTTCTGCACTTTGTTGGTCCACATCAATAGTGTATTATTTGGCACCATATAGGGATGATAGTTCTAAGTCCAAGGTACCCCATGATTTATCTATAAGCCATATGACTTTATTATGTCAATAAATGCTCTGTTACTGGGTAGACCAATAGATTTTAAATGACAATAAATTGAGAAGCCCTTGATGGATGAACCTTCTCAGATAATTTAGTGGTACCAAGATGAATGGCTTATATGGACAGTTGAGACATTTACTTGAATAAAAGAAGACTGGCATATATTGAAAAATATAAGAGTTCACAAGTAGAGGCAGGAACTAATGGATGTTGATCCAATATCAGCCTATTTCCTAAACAAACAAACCCCTTCTTCTAAGCTTTGGAGAACTTTAGCCAAACCAATCCATCCTCAGCCCTGAACAATTGTTTGGTCTTTGTTAATGCACTTGTCTGAAGCAAACCATATATTTTACATGATAACTAACCCCCTCAAAGCAAACAGTATGCCTTTTAAAAATGTTTTGCTGTGTACCATTAGCAGAAAAAAAGTGATTAATAAACAGCACTGCCAATTCTCTGACTTGGATCTCAGATGGTTACTATGTGTACCAGTTAATAATGCAGATTTTTTTCAATAGATGGAGTTACACATATGTTGCAATTTGACATGTATGCAATTTGACATGTATGCTATTTTGTTGTATTGACAGCAAGCTTCAAAACTTCATATGTCAAATTTGCTGAAGGTGTTAACATCATAGATATTTTTACACTTAAAAATGTCAAATTTCATGCCAAAAAAAGAGCATTTGCAGGAAGTTTTAATTCATTACTTTATTTTGAAGAAAACGTTATTGTATACTTCGGGAAGCTGATGGTGAACATGCTCCATCTCAAGATACTTGTGAACACTGGTTTAAATGCTTTAAAAGTGATGATTTCGATGTGAAAGACAAAGAACGTCCAGGTCAACCAAAAACGTCTGAAGACCAACAGCTACAAGCATTATTGGATGAAGATGCATGTCAAACTCAAAAACAACTTGCAGAAAGATCAAATGTTGCTCAGCAAACAATTTCTGATCATTTACAAGAAATGGGAAAGATTTTAAAGGAAGGAAAATGGATGCCCCATAAACTGAACAAAAGACAAATTTTATACCAAAAAGTCATCAGTAAAATGTTGCTTCAACAGCATGAAAGAAAGTCTTTTTTGCATTGAATTGTGACTGGTGATGAAAACTGGATTTATTTTGAGAATCCCAAACGCACAAAATCATGGGTTGATCCAGGTCAATCGTCAACTTCGACTGCAAGGCCAGATCATTTCAGAAAGAAGACAATGCTCTGCATATGGTGGGATCGATCAGGAAGGAGTGGTGTATTATGAGCTTCTAAAACCAGGTGAAATGGTTAATACTGATTTTAACCATTAACAACAAATAATCAATTTGAACCACGCTTTGATCATGAAATGACCAGAATGTGCCAGAACACACGGCAAAGTCATTTTGCTTCATGATGATGCATATCACACACTTCAAAACCAGTTAAAGACATGTTAAAAGATCTTGCCTGGGAAGTATTAACCCACCCGCCGTATTCACCAGACCTTGCTCCTTCAGATTGCCACTTGTTCAAATAGATGGCAACATGCACTTTCTGAGCAGCACTTCAAAACGTAGGAAGAAGTGGAAAATTGGGTCTCTGAATGGTTTGCCTCAAAATAAGAAAGGTTCTATTAGGACGGTATCCACAAATTACCTAAGGATGGGGGAAATGTGTAGGTAGTGATGGACATTACTTTGAATAAAGCACTTTTGATGTTTCTCTTGAAATTATCGTGTTTTCTTTTATTACAAAATCTGCCATTATTAACTGGTGCACCTAGTATAAATGCAATACAATATGTACATGTGTTTATATTTATGATGGGAGAGTGAGTAGGTTGAGGATATAAAACTGGAAGGGTCTCTCCCTTTATTGCTCTCTCAGGAATAGTTTCCAGAAACAAATTATATCAAATGTCTCTACAATCTTAAAATGTAACCATATAAGGAAAAGCTGCATAGGGTTAGAGAAATCTGGGCCCAGGGAAAGTGTGATCCTTTCTTCAATGAGTATTAAGTGGAAGACAAATATATAATGATGGAAATAGCATTCTGGTATAAATGGAAAATATAAAAGAGAATTTGGGAACCATGAAAGACTCTTTCTCTCTTAATAGAACATATCATATATTAGTTGAATGCAGGAAAACATGAGTCCTCATTCAATGCTGGAAAGAATGAATTAGAATTTTATTAATACAGCTGAAGATGTATACACTCTCTAAGTCTCAGGTACACCTCTAGTTATATGCCCAGCCTAGCTCACCACTTGAACCTGTGTGTAAGGATGTTAACTGCCAAGCAATTTTTCAGAATGAGGGAGGATAAAGTACTTTAAGACTACCATAGAGGGAAAATAAATTTATTATATGTGACATATTTATAATATGAAATTGCAGCAGGTAAGTAACATGGAAATCAGAAATAAGTTTCCTGTGAGAAAATAAGATGGTCAATGATATTTATAGCATAATGTTTATAATTTTTTTCACAATTACACAATTTCTATAATATATATTTTAATGAATATCTTTACATGTACAGTAAAAGAATAAAGACTTAGACAGAAATTATACATGCCAAATTAAAGATATTAGTTGTATGTGGAGAGAAAACAAGGGAAATATGTTTGGGAAGATTTAAAAAGGGATTGCATTTATTCTATTATGTTCTCATTGTGAACAAATTAATATTAATTCTAAGTGATTGCTTTTATTCTATGTATATTTCTAAAATGTAATGATAATACAAAAATAACCAAAGTAAACTGTTGGCCACACCTCCAATCTTATACAATAACTGTTTTATCAATGCACATAAAGAATATAGAATTTTACTATAATTTCAGATGGTTTGGTATAATTTCTAAAAACCATTGTAAACATTGCTAATGTTCTGAAGACCATTGAGCTGAGGTAGGATTCCCCTGGCTAGATGTTCCACAAGCCTCACCCCTCGTCATCTGTGAAGTCCTTCTACTATAGCACAATTTGTAGTCTTTACCCAGTGGTTGGCAAACTTTGTTTCAAAGCAATTCTTAATAGAATCCAACATGGTATAACATAGGAAAACTATGTTGTTCTGAGTAAAGTGGTTATGCGTAAATGTTCTTCCTCTTACATAGGAAGTAGCTTCAGAAACCTCTAAGAGAATTTTGAGCTAAGAGATTTAAAAACCAACATTTTAATATCTTATATTAAAAATCAAGCCAGGATGATGACCACAGTTAATCAGCAAATCATCCTACTGCTCAGGTTTCCAACATTAACAAGCTGAGCAGTATGATAAAAGGAAGAAAAACAAAATATTAGTTGTTTTTGATTGGTGGGTTGCTTTTGAGTGATATAAGAATAAAATAAGCCCTAGCCTGGTAGCTCAGCTGGTTAGAGCATCATACCAATACACCAAGGTTTTGGGTTCAATCACTGGTCAGGGCACATACAAGAATCAACCAATGAATGCATAAATAAGGGGAACACAAATCGATGTCTCTCTCTCTCCTCTCTCTCTTTCCCCTAAGATCAATCAATCAATCAATCAATTAAAGATAAACGCACTGAGAGATTTTTAAAAATGACTTTGATATTGACAATTAAACCAGGTGATCTATAGATAAAAGTTGCCAGCAAACATTTATTGGCTATATCTATACTGTATACTATGAGGCCTAACAAAAACTTTTGCTATGTGTACAGTTAAAACTTAGAAAAATAGGTACTTACAGGTTTTATTTGCTGTTTCTCTCAAGGAGCTCAGAACCTAAATTTATGTAAATTAAAATAAATTATATCTCTGATTAACATCCAGCCTTATGCTCCTTTTTTTCGTATTTTCTGTCTTTCCATCTTTATTCAAAGTTAAAAAATAAGGTAAATATTTTCTTATTGTAAACAGCTTTTTTCATGTATTGGTAATAATTTTTCATTGGTACATTTTTTAAAATATATTTTTTATTGATTTCAGAGAGGAAATAAGAGGGAAAGAGAGATAGAAACATCAATGATGAGAATCATTTATCATCTTCCTCCTGCATGTCCCCTACTGGGGATCTATCCTGGCATGTGCCCTGACCGGGAATCAAACCATGACCTCCTGGTTCATAGGTCAATGCTCAACCACCAAGCTATGCCGACCGGGCCAGTGGTACATATTTTTAATTACATTTCATTTATAATTCTCCTGCTAGATAAACTGATGACAATATCAGTCATCAAAATGATAAAGAAAGTAAAATGTAATTGGGTAGTAGACTAAGATTTAAAAGTTCTTCACTTCGCTATCAACTCACATACATTCTGCCATCACAGAAATGTAAGTTCTTACTTAAACATCTACATGAGACTATCAGACTCTGTCATTTTTTTTCATAAATGTTACATAATAAAAAATATAAGGTTTATATTTTGCAGAGCTGAAAAAGATTCCAGTTTTACCTCTTTTGGAAACTTGGAAATAAAGAAGCTACAATAAGTAAACATCTCACAAGAGCTCACTGGTGAAGAACAAATAAAATTTAAGTCGATGAATGATTTCAAATAATCATAGTAGATTTCCTCCCAATTTGTATCAAGTACTCCATGCTCAGTCTTTGGTCTTTCTGCATAATAGACATGTGAAATCACTCAGCCAGACATAGAGTCAGTCATATAACTTTATGATTAAATTCAAAGTAGATATAAAGAATAGTTTCATTTTGATAATCACTTTCTCTTTTTCTAAAACTTAAATGAATAATTTTAGGCTGTAATCAGCAAAACAGAGGTCAGAGATTTTAAGAATTAATTTACATTTCATTATGAAACAATTCCAGGTGCAAAATTAAAATGCTTCATTTTGCTTCTCAATCTTTATTTAAAATTCCATTTCTATTTTCATTCCTGCAGAAATGACATCCTATACTCATTTATGTTTTATTTGTTTGAGGAAAAAGAAAGACTGAACTCAGTCTACTGGGATCTAATTATCGGAACCTAATTCTAATTACAGTCTTTTAAATCAACGCTGTTGGCTTTCCTCCTCTCCACTTCGTTTAGAAAAAAAGGGCCATTTATATTGTTCAGAAGTTTTCCATGTTAGATACCTCTATTTATAGAAACCATGTACCAAGGGTTTTGTAGCTATAGAATCTCAGTTTGCCAAACAACTTCATGCTCATTTGAACTATGGAATTTCTTTGTAATTTAAATGTGCAGGATAAGAGACATGCAAAGATGAAACATATACAAATCAAGACTTTCTTGTTGAGATAGAACATAACATTTCCCCTGAAACCTAATTTTTGCAAAAGGTATAAAGAGAGCTACTAATAGGAGATGTTGCCTGTAGATGTTTAAATAAAATGCATAAATCTGAGCCCTATTATTAAACTGTCATAAGTCTACTATCAAAACAATATTTTTCTACTAACCCTGAACTGACAACAAATAATAGACAACACATTCAACTTGCAACTTTACAGTACATGTAAAGATAATTACTCCCAATTTTCTTCTTCATTTCATTTACCAGTATATTCTCCTTTGTAACATTTTTTTCTCTTGTCAGATAATAAATACTAGTATTTAGTCCAAAGGCTCTGAATTTATTTCACTTAGGCCCTGTTCCCTTACTGAATATTCACACTTAATTTTCACTCAGATATGTTCCCATCTCTACTAGTAAGCAAAGGCAAATGTAATCTCTTCTGTCAGTCTTGGTTACACAAGGACCATTATCATGACATTTCTTGCCACACACACCTACTCACTTATATTAAGATATACGCCAAAGGCAAGTACTAGGGAGAACAAAGGCGAATCATTTCAGCAGGCAATGAAGTATCCCACTACTGACTCATCAAAGGCTGTGGTTTTCCTCCTGGTCTAGCCACAAGAAATACATCAAACACTGATGAACACAAATAAATGTATTGACAATTCAAGTTGAAACTAGCAACTGCACTTTGAGCCTAGACTCAAACACCATATCTCTACAGGAGTGTGGCGTTTGATAGAACATCATAGATATTCCATGGTCAACATTTTGGGCCAACAAGGTTGAGATTTTCACTGTGACGGGGCACGTATGTGGTTTTTCTTTCCTCTGCAGAACTTCTTAGAAACTTTAATGAGGCAAAAAAGGAAACTAAGACAGTGGTTCTCAAACTTTAGTGAGCAGCATAATCACCCGAAGGCCTTATTAACACATGGACTGTGTTGGGCCTCCAGAGTTTTCTGATTCAGTAGGTCTGCGGAGGGCCTGAGATCTTACATCTCTAACAAGCTTCCAAATGATGTGACTGCTGGTCACCCAGTGGCCACATATTGAGAAGGTTTGAGCTTAAAAAATACATTTCACAGTTTCATTGATGATTTTTTCCTTTTTTATGAAAAATGTATCTTACAGTACTACTGTTTCCTATGATATATGTTAGGAAGTATGTTTTAGCTTGGGAAAGAATTCTGACAACAAATAAGAGCGAAGTGATTCCTTCACTTCTAATATGACACTTTAGAAAGAACTTATGGAAAAGGGTTCATGAAGATAGTTATCTTCTCCTCATAATTTATGACAAGTGATAGTCCTTTAGTTATTTCTGATATGTACAGTTTAGTATTCTAACGTTTAGGAATTCGGTGAAGCAAGAAGTAGATAATACCAGGAATGTCAAAATCCTTAGGTCCAAAGCGGGTATTGTTAAATAATCTTTCCTTTTACAAAACTTTATAATCAGGGCCTTCCTTTGGGGGAAATAAAATAAAGAATTTAACAAGTCTTACTAAAATAAAAAGGGCTTGATTTCTATTTCTTGTAGTGGACTTTGAAGTGTTCATTAGTTCCTTGGGTTTTGTGTTAAAGTGTTTGAAAATTTGTTTTTCTAAAAAAAGAAAAAAAAAAGAACTCTTATGTTAATAAACATGTAATCTTATGTAATAAAAGCCTAATATGCAAATCGTCCCTTTGGACGGTCGTTTGAATGGGAGTTCAACCAGGAGTTCCACCACTCGCTATGACGTGTGCTTACCACCACGGGTTGGCGCAAAACATGGCAGGCGTCGGTGACATGGTAGCAGGCGGCAGTGAAGGTGCTGCTGACCCCAATGGGCCCTGAGGAGAATGGTACCACGGCAGGATGGTAGAGCAGGTGGCACCAGTCCAAGGTGGGGTGCCAGGCAGGGCTGCGGGGCTGCGAGGCAGGGGGCACAAGCAGGGGCCCGATCCCCACAGGCCACCCAAGGGACCTCACTCATGCACAAATTCATGCACTAGGCCTCTAGTAGAACTATAAATGCATGCCAGTACAGGAAATAGTACTGTAAATAAATAAATAAATAAATAAATAAATACACACACACACACACACACACACACACACACACACACACACACACTAGAGGCCCGGTGCATGAAATTCGTGCACGGGGTTGGGGGTGTCCCTCAGCCCAGCCTGCACCTTCTCCATTCTGGGACCCCTTGAGGGATGTCCGACTGCCCTTTTCGAATCCCGGTAGAATCGGGCCTAAATGGGCAGTCGGACAGCCCTCTCACAATCCAGGACTGCTTGCCTGCCTGCCTTCCTGATTGCCCCTAACCGCTTCTGCCTGCCAGCCTGATCAACCCCTAACCACTCCCCTGCCAGCCTGATTGCCCCTAACTGCCCTCCCCTGCAGGTCTGGTCCCCCGCAACTGCTCTCCCCTGCAGGCCTGGGTTCCCCCCAACTGCCCTTCCCTACAGTCCTGGTCGCCCCCAACTTCCCTCCTCTGCCAGCCTGGTCACTCCTAACTGCCCTCCCCTGCAGGGTTGATCCACTCCAACTGCCCTCCCCTGCAGGCCTGGTCCCTACCAACTGCCCTCCCCTGCTGGCCTGATCGCCCACAACTGCCCTCCCTGCTGGCCATCTTGTATCCACATGGGGGCAGCCATCTTTGACCACATGGGTGCAGCCATCTTGTGTGTTGGAATGATGGTCAATTTGCATATTACTCTTTTATTAGATAGGATATATATATTTTACTCTCCCAAGGAAATTTATTCTAAAAAAGTAGTTCAAAAGAAGAAAAAGTTTAGGCCCAAAAACATTGTTTCCAATATGAGCTACAATATTTTCAAAGTTAAACAAATTAAATATCTCTAAATGTGGAAAGAGTTAATAGACTGTGGATATTAAATTGAGGAAACAGAATTTCAGATTAAACTGAAGTTATGAAAGATGTGACAGCATAAGGATGCTATGTGCAAAACTAGATCTCAGAATTACTTCTCTGCTCAGATAGCACTGCACACAAGAAGGGTCAGCTGAATTATAGTACTGAGAATATAAATAATTTTGATTTTTCTTCTTTTAAAAAAAGTGTCAATATTATTTAACAATATACAAACTTTTTTTCTTGTAATCCTCATCAGAGAATAGTTTTCCATTGATTTACAGAGGGAGTAGAAGGGAGGGAGGGAGAAGCAGAAAAAGAAGGGAGAGAGAGAGAGAGAGAGAGAGAGAGAGAGAGAGAGAGAGAGAGAGAAACATTGATGTGAGAGAGACACATCTATAGGTTGCCTCCTACACCTGCCCCAACTAGGCCAGGATCAAACCTGCAACCCAGGTACATGCCCTTGACCGGGAATCAAACCCGTAACCCTTCTGTGCCTATGGTCTAACCACTTAGAACACTAGCCAGGGCAACAATATATAAACATTTTTAAATATTCCTATCAATATGTCCATTCACCCCAAAATGTACAACTTTAACTTTCTGGCAACTGGTATTAACAGTGCTAAGCTCAGAACATGATAGAATTGTCTGGAATAGTTAGGTAAAAAGTTAGTGGAGAAAAGGAAAAAATAAAAGGAGATTGGAAGCATCCCCAACTTAATTTTCTTCATATCTTAAATGAGGCTCTCTGCACACAAACAGTAGGCCCAAGCCTTATATCTGTATTTACTTTAGTAAATACATTAAAGTTAATGCAAATGGATGTGTGTCCACCAGAAATTAATAATCACTTTTAGGCCTTAACATTTTAATCTTTTTTATTTTCTACATTTTTAAATAAGCTGAATGTAAGAGAAATATATATAAGACTAGGGTTTGTTTTAGTGGACATAACTTTAGATCCCTTTGTTTTTCCTTAGCTGCAATCAGGTTAAAATTCTGGGTGATAAATTTGCTCTTTTTAAAGAAATGTTATTTTTTCTCATAAAAAAAGTACACACCCTCTCTTCACTGTAATTAAGTGTTAACATGAAATTAGAGATTATACTGATTACAAATTATATTTCCATCCTATAGTTTTGCTAAAAAGGCTCAGGATTTTGAAGTTGAATAGAAAGGCTCTGAGTTGGGTACTCACTGAACAAGGCACAAGGCTTTTTTTCTTTTCTCATTATAACATTTTTACATAGATTTTTCAATATTCAGAGCTATAAGTATATTCTCTACAAAACACTGCCTTTGATTTAAAACATCTGCCTTAAATTTCTGACCCTCAAAGAATAATTTAGAAGTACAGAACATTTTTTTCCAGTTATTTAAAAACTGATGGGTGGTACAATTATGAAGTTGCCCTAAAAAGCAAATCTCAGCATATTCTTAATCAGAGTAAAATGTGATTCTTTCCAACAAATGCACTGTTGAATTTCTTTCTGCCTTTGTCAGGAAAACAGCTGTGAACAGATTAAACTTTCCGATTTTTTAAATCTTCTCTCATGACTCACTTGAGACACAATTTTATGTTACATAATTTTGAAACTTAAAGCTAACACAACCTCCAGTTCATGCAAGCACCCTGTGGGGCTCAGCTCCTTGGTGAGTATGCACATATTGAGGGCCTACTATGTGCTGAGCACTGTCCTTAATTGCTGTCCCAAGTTATCTCTAATTTCAGGGAGAGAGGAAGGGAAGGCATGCAGCTAGGCAGCTTGCAATGTCCTGATGAAAAGAACTAGGAAACCATTGACATGACTGAGAATACAATCATTCATATTGATTGGATAAATCTCTCAAAATTCTTGAATTCCACTTCTGTGAGAATTAAGATTTTGATCCAGGCTGATGGAGGGGTCATCAATAGGAACAAGAGTAATAAAACCATTGGAACCATTCTCCCAACACTGAATATATAATACACTAGACAATCTACTCAGGGAAGGACTAGGGTGTGTTCATGTATACAGTGACAGTTCTTTCCATGTAAAAAAACAAGGTGTACGTGCTGACATGTACAGGGGGGTTCATGGGAGCAACAGGGCAGGAAGCTTCAAAATGGGACTACCTTGAAGTAAACTGGACAGATGGCCAATACATATAAAGCCACTGAAATACACAGAGCACTGGCATCCATGCATATTTAAAGAGGAAGGAGGGTTGAAGGAGACAGCAAAAGTCAAAACCTGGAGATCTTTAATGAAGACCATTAAGCACAGTCATGAAGGCCATGTTAGTCTGTTTTATTATGAATAAAACTGTCTTAGTTTAGACAGTTCTCAAGTGTGTATTCTATGCAATAACATCTTCATATAAAATCAGGTTTGTACCAGGAAATTTAAAACCAAAGAAATTTAAATGTATCCATTAAAATTATATTAGCAATTAACAAAAGTTACCCAAAACCATTGTGAAAAAAAAAATAAGACAGGTGAGTTCATGTGAATAATGCAGACACTAAAAAATGTAAGCGGAGTACAATTAATGGATGTGCTAACTGCTATTCCTTGTAGCCTGCAACATTTCCATCCACTAGCCCCCCACAGATACATTATACCAGATTGTGAAGCCCTCTGCAAAGTATAAAGTGCTATAAATATACTGGATAATAATGATAATTCATCTTGCCTTCCATCTCTATAGCATTTATTTATATTACTCTAAATTTGAGCTTTTATTGTTCCCAAATGAATCTATGGGCCCATATTTCTTTCCTTTCCTCCTGCAGTAATACAATCTAAGCATGTCAGGCAGGCCGGAGTGGGATGGGAGGCAGGGTTTGCCTGCAGTGGTTTACACAGAATGGGTCAAAGGACCACAACACAGTCCACTTTCCTGATCAATCACAATGGGTACCGTCAGATTTCCTCTCGCTGGTAAAAGTTGACAGAGTGAGAAAGCCCCTCTCAGTTGGTCATTTCTGCCAACAATTAATAGCATTGTCCTATAAAAGCAGCATCTGACCATTGTGTCTTTTGAAACATTTTCTTTTGAGCTTTAAATGTTCTTATCCCAGCATGTATAGGATTGCACAGTGATATTGCACCCTGATTTTGCATCTTGCCTTTGCTCTGCCCCATATCTCCATCAGAGACAGGCTGCTGAAACTGGAGACCCTGTGATCTCCTAGTAACAAAATGGTTCTACTTGAATATCACACCATTTAATTTGTCTCCACTAAATAAGCAGTTGGCCATCGCTGGCCTGCATTTGGACTCCATGGGAGTTCTCAAGTCAGGGACCATCCAGCTTTACAAAGAAAAGGAGGTGATGACAAAAAATAAATAGAAGAAGAAATAGAGGGAAACAGTGATATAGTTGAATAGAAGCTAAGTTAACCTGTGTACTGTCATGAACTTGTATGAGTCTGTTCTTTTCTTATTTTTAATATAACACTATATCATATTCTATAAAGTTAACCTTTTAAAATTTCCTTTCAGATACATTCAACAATTTAATTGATCATAAATGCAATGTTTGTTATTGTACTAGAATGACTAACTTCCAATCATGAATTGAATAACTACTAAAAATGTTCTTTTAAACAAATCAATGTAATTACTGTAATGGGCTAAAAAAAACAAACCAAAAAACACACACAAATAACCATGTCAATCAACACATTAAAAATTGGACAAAATTTAACATAAATTCATAATAAAAATCTCAGAAGAGTAAATATAGAGGAGAACTTCTTCAAATTTACAAAAAGCTGAAACAACCAAACTGCCTGTTAGAAGATGAATGGTTAAGCAAACTGGGGTTTACCCATACTGTAGTCTATGACAGGCACACCTCAGCGAGATTGTGGGTTCATTCCAGACCACCCAGATAAAGAGAGTATTGCAATAGAATGAATCACACAATGTTTTTGGTTTCCCAGTGCATATAAAAGTTATGTTTACACTATAGTTTATTTAGTGTGCGATAGCATTAGGTCTAAAATATGTACATTCCTTAATTCAAAAATACTTTATTGTTAAAAAATGCTAATTATCATCTGAGCCTTCAGTGAGCCATAACCTCTGGCTGTCTTGCTTTGATGCTGATGGCTACTGACTGATCAGAGTGATGGGTTGCTGAAGGCTGGTGTGGCTGTCTCAGTTTCTTAAAATAAGAAAGCAGTCAAGTTTGCCCCATCCATGGACTCTTCCTTTCACAAATGCTTTCTCTGTAACAGGCCATGATGTTTGATAGCATTTTATCCACAGTAGAACTTCCTTCAAAAGTGGAGTCAATCCAATCAAACCTTGCCTCTGATCTAAGAAGTCTATGTAACATTTTAAATCCTTCATTGTCTTTTCAACAGTCTTCA
The DNA here is from genome assembly GCF_951640355.1 of Cnephaeus nilssonii. Classification (NCBI taxonomy): domain Eukaryota; kingdom Metazoa; phylum Chordata; class Mammalia; order Chiroptera; family Vespertilionidae; genus Cnephaeus; species Cnephaeus nilssonii. The sequence continues at coordinate 20,341,680 of NC_137082.1, forward strand.
CAGTATCTTCACCAGAGGTAGATTCCATCTCAAGAAACTACTTTCTCTGCGCATCCATAAGAAGCGACTCTTCATTAAGTTTCATCCTGAGATTCCAGCACTTCAGTCTCATCTTCAGGCTCCGCTTTAATTCTAGTTCTCCTGCTATGTCTACCACATCTGCAGCTAACTTCCTCCACTGAAGTCCTGACCCCCTCAAAGTCATCCATCAGGGTTGGAATCAACTTCTTTCAAACTCCTGCTAATGTTATTTTGTCCTCTTCCCATCACAACGGTTCTTAATGGCATCTGGAATGGAGAATTCTTTCCTTCAATTTACTTTATGCAGATCCAACAGAGGAAGTACTATCTATAGGAGCAATAGCCTTAGGGAATATTTATATTTCCTTTTTTAAATTTACCTTTCTTGTTGAAAGTTATACACATGTACTCTTTTCCCCCCACTGACTCCTTCTAGTCCATTTCCTCCCCCATCCCAAGCCTTTACCACACTATTGTCTGTGTCCAAGGGTTATGGATATACTAGAGGCCCGGTGCACGAAATCCATGCATGGGTGGGGGGGGCAGTGTCCCACAGCCCAGCCTGCACCCTCTCCAATCTGGGACCCCTTGAGGGATGTCCAACCGCCCGTTTAGGCCCGATGTTGTGGCTGGTATGATCTTCTACCCAGACCACTAAAACTTTCTCCATATCAGCTGGGTGTCTGGCGGTGGCAGCAGGAAAGGACCCAGGGATGGCGGTGAGGGAAACCGGCTGGCCAGCAGCGGCAGCAGGGCGGGACGAGGGCCTGTGATGCTGTTCTGCTTTCTCCTTATTCTTGTGTTCACAAGAGTAACACTTTTAATTTCCTTCAAAAAAAAATTTTCCCATATATTTACAAATTGGCTAACTATTTGGCACAAGAGCCTAGCTTTTAGCCTATCTCAGCTTTTGACATTCTTTCCTCACTAAGCTTAATCATTTCTAGCTTTTGATTTAGAGTAAGAGACACACCACTCTTCCTTTCATTTGAACTTTTAGAAGCCATGATAGGGTTATTAAATGGCCTAACTTCAATATCATTGTGTTTCAGAAAATAGAGAGGGAGAGAGATGGGAAACAGGTGACCAGTGGAGCAGTCAGAGCACACACATGTGTCAGTTAAGTTTGCTGTCTTATGTGGGCATGGTTTGTGATGCCACAAAACAATTACAATGGTAACATCAAGTATCACTGATCACAAGTCACCAGAACAAATATAATACTAATGAAAAAGTTTAAAATGTTACCATAATTACCATAACGTGACACAGGGACATGAAGTGAGCTAATGCTGTTGAAAAAAATGGCATCAATAGACATGGAGTTGCCACAAACCTTCAATTTGTAAAAAAAAAAAAAAAAAAAAAAAAAAAAAAAAAAAAAAAGCAGTGTTTTCTAAGTGCAATAAACAAAGCTCAATAAATAAGGTATGCCTTCACTTAGCAATAAAAGGAACAAACTATTAAAACATGCAATGAGTTAGATAAATCTCAAGGACATTGTCCTTAGTGGAAAAGACTCAATGTCCAAAGGTCACCTACTGTAAGATTCCATTTATATGCAGGCATACCTCACTTTATTGTGCTTCACAGATACTGCAATTTCATCAACATTGAGGCAAGACCATCTACCAGCAAAAAGATAATGACTCACTGAAGGCTCAGATGATGATTAGCATTTTTAGTAACAACGTATTTTTAAATTATGATATGTACATTTTTAGACCTAGTCCTATTGCACAGATAATAGACTACACCATAGTGTAAACATAACTTTTATATGCACTAGGGCCGTGGTTGGCAAACTGCTGCTCGCGAGCCACATGCAGCTCTTTGGCCCCTTGAGTGTGGCTCTTCCACAAAATGTCATGGCCTGGGTGAGTCTATTTTGAAGAAGTGGCATTAGAAGAAGTTTAAGTTTAAAAAATTTGGCTCTCAAAAGAAATTTCAATCATTGTACTGTTGATATTTGGCTCTGTTGACTAATGAGTTTGCCGACCACTGCACTAGAGAAACCAAAAAGTTTGTGTAACTCACTCTATAGAGATATTTGCTGTATCATGGTGGTCTGGAACTGGACCTGCAATATCTCTGAGGGGCTCCTATAACATTCTCAAAATGGCAAATCACAGAGATGGAGGATCGATTTATGGTTTCCAAGTGTTAGGGATGGTGGAGGTAGGGATGAGTGTGACTACAAAATGCATTAAGTAGATTTTCATGGTAAGGTAATATTTCTGTACATGTTAGTGGTATTTCCACACATGTGATCAGATGGAATAGAACTATGTACTAACATGGTACCAGTGTCAATTTCCTGGGTTTGGTATCCTATCTAATAAAGAGGGAATATGCTAATTGACTGTCACGCCCTCAAAGATGGCGGCACCCACAGCCACAAGATGGCGGCGCACGGTGCCCTCAGTCCCGCCGGGGCAGCAGGCGCGCGGCATGGCCGGGCCCGCCCCCAGGTGAGTTCGGCCACTCCGTGCCTGCCTCCAGAGTCCCCCAGTTCCCTCAGCCCCCCAGCCACCCAGGGCTGACCTAAGGTGCAGGCAAGCCTCGGATGTCAGCTGCCCAGCCGCTGAGGGCCACCCAAGGCTCAGGTTACCAGGGCTGGCCAAGGCTTGCACTGCCGGCAGTGGTAACAGCAGAGGTGTGATGGGGGCATAGCCTTCCCCTGATCACCTCCCACCCCTGAGGGCTCCAGGACTGTTAGAGGGGACAGGCCGGGCTGAGGGACCGCCCCCTCCAATGCATGAATTTTCATGCACCGGGACTCTAATCCTATATAATAAAAGGTCAGACTATAAGCATAACAACGGGAACAGTCACTTTGAGGTGGGGGGCCGGTGAGCAGAACCAGGTGGCTGGCGACAGCAGTGGGGTGGGACCCAGGCCTGGGGAGGGGAACCGGCTGGCTGGTGAGGTGGTGGAGCAGGATGAGGGCCGGCGAGGGGAACCAGCTGGCTGGTGGCCCAGTGGGACCCAGGGCCAGTGAAGGGAACCAGGTAGCTAGAGGTGGCGGCAGGGAAGGATGGGGGCCTGCGAAAGGAACTGGGTGTCTGGCGGTGGTGGCAGGGCAGGACCCGGGGATGGCAGTAAGGGAAACCGGCTGGCTGGCGGCGGCAGCAGGGCGTGACGAAGGCCTATGAGGGGAACTGGCTGGCTGGTGGTGGCGAGGTGGGACAAGGGCCTGTGGGACGAGAGCCTGCAAGGGAAACTGGGTGGCTGGCAGCAGCAGTGGTGGCCAGTGACTGGCAAGCAGGTAAAAAATGGCCCTGATCGCAGGCTAGGCCTAGGGACCCTACCCGCGCACCATTTTGCGCGCTGGGCCTCTAGTTGTGATATAGTTATGTAAAATGTAGTTTTCCCCACTTGGGGAAACCAGATAAAGTGTACAAAGATCCCTTTTGTATCATTTTTGCAACTTCCTATTACCCTATAGTGAGTTAAAAAATAAAATTTAAAAAAATACAATGATCTCTTTTAATTAGGCACAAGAAATATGTTTTATATATGGATACAGAGAGATGTTATAGACAAATAAATAGCTGCATACCTATATGCATAGATAATCCTATCTAATAATAGACAAATATGCAAATTGACCATACCTCCGACACACCCACAAACCACGCCCACAAGCCACGCCCACCATCCCATCAGAGCGAGCATGCAAATTAACCCAAACCAAGATGGCTACAGCCACAGAGAGCAAGGTTTCCTAGGTAACAGAGGAAGCCAAGCTTTCCACCTGCCCTTGCCAGGCCTAAGCCTCCACTCAAGCTACAAATTTTCAATTATAGAAGGTAAACAAATTCAAACAAATGGCGGCAGAATGGAGCTTGAGAGAGCAGGCCAGGGTTGCCGCCGGCAACAGGGGAAGCAAAGCTTTCCGCACACCCTGGCAGGGCCCACCTGCTTAAGGCAACAAAGTTTCAATTATAACCCCAGCACAAATGGCTACCGGCCTCGAAGGGAGCCCCAGGCTTGGCTCTGCTCCAGGCTACAAAGTTTCAATTGTAGAAGGAAAATAAATTCCAGATACCAGGGCCTCTGCTTGCATTGCCAGGGGGTGTGGCCCGCCTGCAAACCACCACAGGCCCCTCGCTCAGGCCGCCCCACACACCAAGGGAACCCGCACCTGATCTGGGACGCCCTTCAGGGCAAACCAGCTGGCCCCCACCACTGTACCAGGCCTCTATCCTATCTAATAAAAGAGTAATATGCAGATTGATCATCACTACAACACACAATATAGCTGCCCCCATGTGGTCAAAGATCCTGCCCCCATGTGGACACAAGATGGCAACCACAAGATGGCCAGCAGGAGCGGGCAGTTGGGAGGCACCTGGCCTGCAAGGGAGGGCAGTTGAGAAGGACCAGGCCTGCAAGGGAGGGCAGTTGGAGGTGATCAACCCTGCAGGAGAGGGCAGTTAGGGGTAACCAGGCCGGCAGAGGAGGGAAGTTGGGGGCAAACAGGCTGGCAGCAGAGTGGTTAGGGGGTGATCAGGCTGGCAGGCAGAAGCGGTTAGGGGCAATCAGGAAGGCAGGCAGGCAAGCAGTTGGGAGCCAGCAGTCCTGGATTGTGAGAGGGATGTCCGACTGCCCGTTTAGGCCCGATCCCGATGGGCCTAAACGGGCAGTCGGACATCTCTCGAGGGGTCCCAGATTGGAGAGGGTACAGGCTGGGCTGAGGGACAACCCCCCTCTGTGCACGAATTTTGTGCACCGGGCCTCTAGTACTTAATATTCTTTGAAAAGCTTTATAACTGGATGTCAACTCATCAAAATCTATAGAGCATAAAAGAAATAATAAAGACAACTATATATATATAACTGAGAATATTTAGATTGCATTTCTTTTAGAGGATCGTAAGCTGACCACTCTGAATGGTACAGATAGTTTTGGGCTGGCAGAATGTTACATCATATAATTGGTTCTCCAAAATGGCCAAGAAAAAGTAAAATATCTGTCAAAGTATCTGCCATTCTGAGAGAAGACCTTCCTCAGTTGAAGGTTCTAGTACAAAATATCAAGTCTTCTCTCTCTCTCTCTCTCTCTCTCTCTCTCTCTCTCTCACACACACACACACACACACACACACACACAAACACACACACGCATACTGAAGAATCTATATATATAAAAGCCCAGCGAACGGACCAGTGGAACAACCAGAATGACCAGAATGACCAGTGGCTATGACACGCACTGCAGCAGCAAACCAGCCTGATCTAGGTCCCAATAGGCCCCCGCCCCCCGGCCAACCCAGCCCTCGATCAACCCCCAACCCCCAATTGGAGGTGAGGTCAGCTGGCCAACCACCACAGCCCCGCCCCCCAGCCAGTCCCACCCACAATCAGTCCCCAACACCCCATGGGGTGGGCCGGCCGGGCCCCACCCATGCACAAATTTGTGCACTGGGCCTCTAGTGAATGAATGAATGAGGAAGTAAAACATAAAGGAACAAATATGAGATGAGTACATTTTATTCTCTGAGAATAAACCCATAAATTATAAGAGAAACTTTGTAGCCTTCATATGTGAAAAATCAGGTCATTGGTCTCCTTGAAGAACTTCTAATAAAACATTCACCTCAATAGGCCACTGATATGAAATTATTTCATATCTACAGGAGGGGAATAATGTTTGGAAGAATAAATGATCACTGACCTCTAAGTAATTAATGACTCTTACAGAAGAATCTCTCTCTCTCAGTATATATACTGAGTGAAGGCATACCTTATTTATTGTACTTTCTTAGGACTGTTCAATGCCTGCTATCTTTGACTACAGCTATGTGGATGCATTTTCTATCTCTTTTGCACAATGTTCTATATTCATCAGTTTCTCACAGAGCTAACCCTGTGCTCTGCCTTCCACCAGCACTTTATACTTTTATTAGCTAAAGAATGCATGAAAGAATAAATGAGTAGTAAGAATGTAGACATTGTTTTTACCTTGGTAGATTAACTTATCTCAACATCAGAAAAATATAGTATTTAGACTTTATGATATTATTTGTTTGTCCAAGAATTCCATGAATTATTACTAAAAAAATGTAGATAATACAAAATTAAAGTATAGAGAAAATAAACCTTATAAATGTTATACCTGATAAACATGTATTGATTGTAATAATTATGATTCATTATCTGGATTTCAGTAATATTAATATTCATGAATATTTCTGCATTTTAAATATTATTGGATTCTCATGGACACAGTAAAAATATTAAAATTAATAAGCATACTATAATGGCAACATTGATTAGTTTTTGTCCAAAGTGTCAAAAAGAAAAAAAAAAAGGCTAAAAATGAAACTCCCATTATGCCTGACATATTCTTGTCCTTTTGGCTTATTAAAAAGTAAATTAACTTTGAAAGTAAACTTTTCTTTGTCTTTATAAAATATAGGCCAGCAAATGGAAAAAAAAAAATACTTGACATTCTCAGAAAGGCATCATATAATTTAAACCTTCTCATTTAAACAAGTATTTCACTTTAGCTATTTTTTAAATATATTTTATTGATTTTTTACAGAGAGGAAGGGAGAGGGATAGAGAGTTAGAAACATCGATGAGAGAGAAACATCAATCAGCTGCCTCCTGCACACCTCCCACTGGGGATGTGCATGCAACCAAGGTACATGCCCTTGACTGGAATCGAACCTGGGACCCTTCAGTCTGCAGGCCGATGCTCTATCCACTGAGCCAAACCAGTTAGGGCTCACTTTAGCTATTTTTATATCATGTTTGTTATATAACTGAAAGCCCCAGGGCTGGAATACGGCAACACCAGAACTTCTAAGGGGAATCTACTTTGTAACTCTTTAGTGAGGTGGTTCCATTGACTAGGTCTACTAGTTCATCTGGTGTTCATCACTGATTGCATAGTCACTACCTCAGCTCTTCCATTCATGTTAAGAATGTTCCAAGACTTCTATTAGCTCTTCCTGACCGACATACAATAAATTTGATATACTCTGAACTCAGATTGCAATTCTTTCATGACAATGAAAATGTTCACAACACATTCTCTTTCATAGAAATTTGGGTAACCTATAATAACAGTATTTTGTTATAGGGCAAATAATAATATTCTTTTTCTCCCCCAAATTTTGAATATATTTATTTTTTAATTATGTTACTGGTAATATCCCTCAGATTCTTATCAATAATCAAGTAAAGTTCTATACATCCTTGATATATTCAAGTTTTATTTTAGAGAAGATGTAACTTAAAAATCATATAAAAATTTGATGCAATATAAATTACTTACAAGAACATTTATTGGATATTTTTGCCAAAATCAGTGCTAAAGCTTTTACCTGCATTGTCACATCTTATTATTTTAGCAACACTATGAGGTAGACACTACTATCCTCACAAATTATACAAATGAGAAAATTGCAGCCTGGAAAGGTTATGCAAATGAGCCAAGATCACACAGGAAATAATGAAGGTGGACTTCGGACCCAGAGTGTATGACTCCTGGGCTTTGGTCTAAATCTCAAATAGCCTCTAATTATGATATAAGCCATCTAGAAACCAGAGAGTGATGAAAAATTAAAAGTAGAAGAAAGTTTTAATGTAATTTAAGAAGTCATTACAGAAAAATAAACTGAGGCCCGGAGGGTGAGGTGACCTGGGGAGAAATACAGTGCTTGTGAGTTACTGGAAGCAGAGCTTGTTGTAAGGGGCTGGACCAAAGTTAGAAACCAAAGTTCTTTCCATTGGATCATCATTATATAGAGAACCCAATGATTTCTCAAGAACAAAATATGAATTTTCCTAATTCTGAAAGACACTTGAGATACAATGAAACATATAGCTGGTCTTTGTCCCCAGATCCTGGTATGGAGCATTTAAAACCCTGGGGATTTCCTGTGAAGGAGTGTCTTTGTTACGCTAATGAAGCCACTCTGGGGCCAGTAGAGAGCTTCAGAATGGGAACTGATCACTGGAAAACCAAACACATAATTAGACACCTAAAACTTTGGGCCAGCCTGACCTTGTGGAGAAAAAGGAGTTGGGGACTGAGGTCAGTCATGGGGCCAATGACCTGAGCAGACATGCCTTCGTAATAAACCCCGATGAAAGCAGGCACTGACTCAGTGGAGCTTCCTTGTTGATGAGCATGTGGATGAGCTGGGGGGCCCACAAGCTTGCGGAGAGGGCTGAAGCTCTGCTTCCTCCCACCCTGCACACCTTGCCCTTAGGACTCTTCATTTGGCTATTCCTGATCTGTGTCTTTAGAATCTATATTTATAAAATCCTAAGCAACCTGTCAACCATTCAACCAGCCACTATGATATCCACTGACCACCAGGGGGCAGATGCTCAACACAGGAGCTGCTCCTGGTGGTCAGTGTGCTCCCACAGCGGGAGTGCTGCTCAGCTGACCGACAGGTGCCAGGCACTAGACTCAGGGCTGGCGAGTGCAGCTGCGGTGGCACAAGCCTCTCCTGCTTCCTCGGCAGTGCTACCAGATGGCATTGGCAGGCACAGCGGAGCTAGGATGAGTGGGAGTGGTGCGGCCCCTGCCCAGGCTCGGGGTTCTCCCCAGCCACCTGCCACTTTGCACACTACTACATCTCTCATATGTCAGACTGCCGATTTCGGCCCGATCCCCATAGGCCTAGCCAACATCCCCTGAGGGGGTGCAGGCTAGGATGAGGAACCCCAACAGTGCACGAATCCATGCACTGGGGCTCTAGTCCTATATAATAAAAGCCTAATATGCAAATAGACCGAATGGGGAAACAACCAGCGGAACAACAGGTCGTGATGACATGCACTGACCACCAGGGGGGCAGACGTTCAACAAAGGAGCTTCCCCCAGCCCACAGGCTCCAAGCCAGCCAAGATGGGTGCAGAGGGCCACCCCCTCCCAGATCACCTGGTCGGTCGCCCAGCAGAGTGAGGCGACCGGCGGTGGTGGCAGGGAGATAGAGGTCCAGAACCGGCTGTTGAGTGGGCCAGCGCTGAATCCCAGTCGCCCCACCGGTAACCCCACAGATTGGCCCTGATTGCCGACCAGGCCTAGGGACCCTACCTGTGCACGAATGTCATGCACTGGGCCTCTAGTAAAACTATAATCCTAAATATGGCATATAACTGAGTTCTGTAAGTTATTCTTTCAAATCATCAAACCTGAGGGGATCATGGGAACTTTAGAATGTATAGCCAATTGATCATAAGTGAAGATGGTCTGGGGACTGCCAAAATGTGGGTGATGTCTGAAGTAAGAGGAGTCCTGTGGAGACTTGAGCCTTGGACAAGCAGAGTCTGACACCAACGCCATATGGTTAAAGTGAGAATTGTGTTTCAGTATGCCAGTTGTTACCAGGCCAGTTGGACTGAAATGGAATAACACTTCAAGCTACAGAGTATGAGGTAAATTGGTTCCACTCCCTGTGTCTAGATTCCTCGTTTGTAAAATGAGAATAAGAATAATGTCACCCAGAGTGAAATTTATGTGAGTCATATGCATAAAGTACCAAAAAGTACCTAATCTATAGTTAATCAATAAATTATCACTATTGTTATTATTCCTAGACAAGTTTATTATGGTATAGATATAATTTTATATCCCCCATTATTTTTCACCTTGCAAAGTACAAGCAGTTTTCCCTGTTGCTACATAATCTTTATAATGCTCGTTAATGTCTACATAATAATCTATCAAGTTGAGATAGAGTGGCTAACTTTTACCACTGCCCACTGAAAAGAAAATAGTTTCATTTTTTGTTTTTAAATTTGATAACTTTATATGTAAGATTTTTCCATATTTCTGAAAATGTACGTAAGAGTTCCTAAGATAGGATTACTCAGCCAAAGAATACAATTATGTTTACAGCTTAAAAACACATTGTCATGTTGCTTTTCAAAAAAATAGTATTTTATAATGCCCATAAATGTACACAAGTGCATGTTTTCATGACAATCTCTCTAACAATGGTTATTAGCAATATTTTAATATTTTATATATAATGTATATTTTGCTATCCTATATAATAAAAGCCTAATATGTAAATCGATCGAACTGCAGAAATACCAGTCACTATGATGGGCACTGACCACCAGGGGGGCAGAGGCTCAACACAGGAGCTGCCCCCAGCCAGCAGGCCCCAGGCCAGCCAAGGTGGGTGCCAGTGGGGTTCCCCTGATCACCCCGCCAGTTGCCCCACAGAGGGAAGCAACTGGCGGCGGCAGTGGGGGGTGGGGCCGTCAAGCGTGTGGCAATAGGAGGGCCAAGTTAGGTGACAGCAGGGGCCCTCCAATTGCCCTGCTGGTCACCACACAGACTGGCCCTGATCTCAGGCCAGGCCTAGGGACCCTACCCATGCATGAATTTTGTGCACCGGGCCTCTAGTATTATATATATATTTCTTACAATCTTTTGAACATTTGAGAAGTTAAATATTTTTTCACTTAAGAAAAATAGAATCCCCTTTTATAAATTAGTTCTTTCAGATATTTTTGAGTATCTATTGCTATTTTTATGTGTTTTGGCAATTTGATGAGTTTTTCATCGAATGCAGATATTTAGCCACTATCTTTTTTGGCCATTTTAAAATCACCTCAACATCATAGGGGATGTCTTCACCAACACTCTTTTGGTTGTCAGGAATGGGAACCCTCACATGTGTGCTTCAGTAGAGGGTATTTGAAAGGATATAGAAGAAAATCATGAAAAGGAAGCACAGAGAAAAACATTGGGTCTTAAAAAACCTAAAAAGTGACCTGTCCCATTCTCATCCTGTGAGGCCTGAGCTGCTGGCTCTACTTCTCTCTTCAAGTCACTTTCATTCTTCATGCTCTTTATAAACTGCCTTTGTCTACTCTGCTGAACACGGACAATTCTGGCTGCCTCACAGTTCCTGGCCACAGGCCTCAAGTCCAGGTGACCTGACAGATTGAAGACCAACATCCACTAACTGAGTCTCGGTGCCCATATTCCAAATCACATTAGTCCATTTTCACTCAATTATCCACCCTTTTGCACTATGTCCAGGGCTCTGAAGTCATGCATTATTTGGGATCATTTTTAAACCTTTGGCATGTAAGTTTTTCTAAGAAAAGGGTACAAAATTGGCTAAGAAAATGATTGGCATGCCTAATAGTGGGTACAATACAGAATGCTGGCTTTCGTGTATGCCTGGAGTTAGCCAGATGGCAAAGTTTGATAGCATAATCCCCAAAACTACCCTCACTTCCGATACCAACTACAAATTTGGGGTGCCCCAAAGCCAACTTTAGGTTTGAAAATTTACTAAAAGGTCTCACAGAACTCACAAATGATTAGACTCACACTTATTGTTAGTTGGAGGGAAAGGATACAGATCAAAATAAGCCTATTGAAGAGATGCATAGTGTGGGGAGGTCCAAATAAAAACCTTCCATTGTCCTTTGCTGTGGAGTCAGGAAATATTACTCTCCCACATTGATATGTAAAAACACAGAGTATTACCAATTAGAGACTTTCATCTGAGCTTCAGTAGCCAGAGTTTAATTGGGGCTCTATTACATAGGCATGATTGATTGATTGATTGATTGATTGAATACCCATGTGGTTGAACTCAGTCTCCAGGATGACTAAGCCTTATGGTTGGTCGATATGGCATGGCCAGTCCCATAGTATAACTGTGATGTGTGGTCAGTTCCACCACAAGATTATGTCTGTGTGATTGATACCATTGTAAATAGCTAGCTATTAATATTAAAAAAGGAGCAAGAAGGAGGCCAGACATTATAGGCATGTCATTTGGGCAGCTTCAACAGGAAGCTGCAATTTCACACTCCCCAGGGAACCATCAGCCCTTTCCCTGCAGGTCACTGGGGGAAGGGGTCCAACAAAGGGCAGATGAATATATGCATAATGAGTCAGGATGACTAAGAAAGATATCTGTCAGTCAAACCTAGAAACAGAGATCATTGGCCAGAGTAGGCAGGACCCCTGCAAATCTGCAAAAAAAATTGAGGATACATAATACCCCAAACAAAGAAGTTTGCTCTCTCGGTGCTCTTGGCTAAATGGGACTCTCTTGTTCCTGCTTCCTTGCATTTGCCCATGTTTCCTCCAGAGCCATGTGGCCCTGTGGACCCCATATGCAATGGACTGATGGGTTGCAACTGGGAAGACCAAATAAGCTAGCCTGATGCTGAATGGACTGTGTAGACATGGAATAAAAGCTCTGGATAATGGCTCTGTTTAGCCCAGCTAAAAGCAAGATGTTACTTCTTCCTTGGGAGAACTAAGAGAAATGGGACCTTGAAAACTCAGGGGTTTGATGCCATAGAAATAAAGCTTTCTACAATACCTCATCCTCCCTTGCAAGTGTCCAAAAATTCCTTTTCTTGGGATATCACAAGAATTCCACTCCCACAAGCAACAGGTAGGGACTAGGACCTCCTCCTACTGGTAACATGACCACTCTGCAAGCGCATCACATTGTTACTATGTAGTTAGCCCAAGGCTTCCAAGCAAACAAGAATTACCTCCCAGGAGCCAAAGACCAAGGCCAGATCTTCCCTTAGGGCAAGGTTAATTCTTTACTACAAATACGAAATAATGTTAAAAATAGAAATTAATGAAAAAATTAATCCAACTTTTATATAAATATATTATTCATATTTTTCATTTAATCCTCATATTAATCAATAAAATCTTTTTATAACATAAATAAATAAAATGATCATAGAGGTTAAATAATTTGCCCACAGTCACATAGTTAGTAAATGCCAAAATGGGATTCAAACTCCAAAACTGGTTCTTTCCCCCTCTCTACCGCCCAAGCTTTGGCAATGACAAGCCTGATGGAGCCAAGGGTGTGATTGTGCTCTCCTGGGTCACAGTGCAGCTGCGAAAAAGTCACTTAACCCCAACTGAATGCCATTGCCCCCCAGTTCATCCCATCCCACAGGTTTTCGGAAGGAAGTAGCCAGAGAGCCAAGTGAATGCTTCAGAGTTCATCAGGGGCAAAATAAAGAAAGGTCCTTACTCAAAATAGCAAAAATCCCTCCTGCTGACACTTTCCAGAAAAATACTTACAAAAATGCAAATACCTAAAACTACAGGTGAAATTCTTTCAATTATTCTAGATGTTACATTAATCTTCGTTGCTATTATTATGCATCCATGGGAGTTAATGCATGGAATGTGGCTGGGGATACTTACCCTAGCCGGTTTGGCTCAGTGGATAGAGCGTCGGCCTGCGGACTGAAGGGTCCCAGGTTCCATTCCCAGTCAGGGCACATGCCCAGGTTGTGGGCTTGGTCCCCAGTGGGGGGGCATGCAGGAGGCAGCCAGTCAGTGATTCTCTCTCATCATTGATGTTTCTATCTCCCTCAGCCTCTCCCTTCCTCTCTGAAAGCAATAAAAATATGTTTTTTAAAAATATTAGCTTACTAGTAAAGTTGTTCAAAGGAGAAATGTAAATAAAAACAATCTCAACTATTGTACATGGTGCTCCAAAATATCAAGAAACTGTAACAAGTTTTACTTGTTTGAATGAATACTATTAAGAAATTCCTAGAATACCAGTTTTTTACTAACATTGTTAAGAATATGCTAACCTGCTGTCTACGAGCACATACAGGTTTAAAATGAAGTTTTCTGGAATAACGTATACTTACATAAATTTAGTTCACAGTATTTTGATGAATACATATTCAGATTAATCTGCATAGTACTCAAATCATAATGTGTGATCCTAAATAAAATAAAAAAACTTTCAATTCCCCATCTGAATAAACACCAATTTGCATTTGTGATTAAAGGTTATGGGGGTATTTAATATCAAGCTGAGTTTTTCCTTCCACTCATCATTTCCTCCCATTTCCTCCCTTACCTATATCCAGGTAAGAACTAAAAATTAACTCTATTTCAGGAAGTGTATCAGCAATTAAAAAATTATAATTGAAAGTCAAATATAAACACATTTAATCATTATTAGTTTTACCTGAGCTTCTCCAGCCCTACTAGTCTGAGTAAATAGGGTCTTGCAGGGTGACGGTGAACAGCCTCAGCGTTATGATCATTACAGCCTTATTAAAAAATCAGAGGCCAAAGCTGTAAGGATGCAGAAGCAGATGCCAAAAGCAAGAAGTACCAAGCTGATGGCACTCAAAAGGTATCTTCTCTCTATTCTGTCAGTTCATTAAGCCTCCAAGTTAACCAAAGTCAGTTTCATTAGACTTCTCTTTGCAGATATTTATTTAAAAGCCAGGCTAAACATTTTATATGCAATGCATGGTATAAACTCACTTCAAGTTGATGGAAGTGTACTCTTACTATCAGCCATTGGAAGCTTGCCTCAAGGTGGTGGAGGGTAGCAGTGGGGCTATAAAGGAATGGATATGGCCACATAGCATCCCTCTCCAGCCTGGATGAGGCCACTCAAAGGAACCTTCAGCCAAAGAAAACATATTCTCAGACAGCTTTTCCACTTTGCCAGTTCCATCCACTATAATTAAGACCTGTTTTTCAGCCATGGTTTTTTCTTAATGCTTGTTCCAAGAAAGAAATTGCTTGATGGGAGATCAAAAGCTGGAAAAGGTTAGTGTCTCCACAGAAACATGGTGTGCCAGCTTACTTAGGTAGTAACATATGGACCACAAGTGACGCTCCAGACATAAAAGAGAAACATGAAAAAAACTTCAGGAAATAAATACAAAAGGAAAAACTTAGAGCAAATAAACTGAAAAATAAGATTATATGTTTCTTGGTTCTCTTCTGGGGGCAACTATTGAATATAACAAGTTGATACAAACATTCAATTAATTTAAAATGTTTCTAAAACACAACACACTGGGTGGTTTCTGGAAGAAACAAAAAGGACAAGTAAAAAAATAAAATAAAATTATCTGAGTATACGCTAAAATTCTCCAGAGCCTAATGCATCTCTTCCATGAAAGAGGTTAACCCATTTTTTAAAAAGTAAATAAATAAAAAGGAAAGCATGTCAATTAATTGATTAGAAAAGGAGAAGAATTTCTTTTTCTCGCTGTATTTTAAAGCTGAATTTTTTTTCTTAAATTAGCACATTAGTCTATAACAAGGAGCACTAGGCTTGTTTCAGTAACACAGTCTCACTCTACAGCAATGTTTCTTCTCCTTTCAAAATGTCAATCCTTCTGTTAATAAACAGAAAAATTTCATGCTCCTGGTTAGGGAAACACTAACTGCTTTTGTAACAGAACAAAACAGATCTCAGTGGTTTAGTACAGACACATATACTTCTTGTATCATCACACCCATGCTGATGTTAAAGTCCACTGTGTGTGTTCGGGTGGATGGGTTCTCCCCTGCGCGGCTCTCTGGAGGACACAGAAACTTCCCTCTGATGCACTTGGCCACCTTCAAGAAAGAGGGCTAAGGGTACTCTGGGGGTCAGCTTCATTCAACCCAGCAGAAGAGGCAAAGGACTTGGAGGACTGAGGCGGCAGGTTATCACAGACCAATCTGGAGGTGACACACATCATTTTCATCCATGTTTCATTGGCCAGAACACTACCACATAGTGTCAGCCAATGAAAGGGTAGATGGGAAATGCAGTCTAGTTGGATGCCAAGGAAGAAAGAGAATGAGCTGGGTGAGCACTGACTATCTTTGCCACATTTCCCAAGAAAATCCTAATAAATCCTCATAGAAGATGCCACTTATAAGGTTTATGTTTTAGAGTCTAGATATGACATGTCGCTACCAGCGAAGAAGATTCCTGCATGCACTCAGCACATGTTTACCGAGTACCTGCTATGTGTCTGAAGTGATTTAAGTAAGAAGATACACTAATGTAAAAAACAAAAATCCTTTTTTGTTGTTGTTGTTAATCCTCACCTGAGGATATTTTTCCATTGATTTTTAGAGAGACTGGAAGGGAGGGGGAGAGACAGAGAGAGAAAAACATCCATGTGACACATCAATTGGTTGCCTCCTGCACAAACACCTACCAGGGTCGGGGATCAAGCCTACAACCAAGTTGCATGCCCTTGAGCAGAATCAAACCCGGGATCCTTCAGTTCATGGGCCCAGGCTATATCCACTGAGCCAAACTGCTAGGGCAAAAATCTCTTCTCATGTGGAGATTAATGGAGAGTGGTAAGACCATAAAATAAAGAGGTAAATGTTATAGTATATTAGAAGTGATTAGGACTAGGGATAAAAAATAATGAGGAGACTGGAGAGGCAAAGAAGTGAGGAAGCAGTTAAATTTTAAGTATGACAGTCAGGACTTAAAAGGGAGTGATGATGTGCACCATAAGAAAGCATAGTCAGGCATTCATTATGTGGTTTGTATAAAAATTTTCCCAATATAATTTTATAGAATCCCAAATGTGGCTTATCAAAATATAATCACTTCTCTGAAATTCTGATACTCATCTTTTCTCCTGCACCATCCCAAGTGATAATCCACTGTCCTATAAAATAAGTATAAAGTGCTTATCTTTCCATCTCTAACAAGTACAAACCAAGAGAGATTTTGTTTTTATTATTCAGAAAAAAATATACCTTGAATTTCATGTACTCCACTGAAACCTTTGAATGTGAAGGTACTCAAGGGAAGTTAGTGTCTTGACCAATAAGACTATATAGATGACAGGGCAAGAACAAGAATCCATTTAAACCAGGTTATTTTGAGAAATAATTTCATGTATATAGGGACTTACAACTTCCAAATGACCAATAAACTTTAAAGACTTTTAAAATGACCCAGGACACTCACCTTGCATGGAATTGATCCAACAAAGAGTTGTGAAGGCATCATGAAAGGGCTGAAATGAATTTGTCATAGTCCTCTAACCTAAACCTTTGCTTTTCTCTCTAGCACCTGGCCACGCACTCACCTGCCCAAGTCAGCTTTGCCCCTTTTTGAATCTTAGGTTCTCAGTCCTACAGATTTCAGACTAGATTTATGCCCAGCAGATTCCCCTGACTTAGAATGCCATTGTATTTCATCTCTATCAGGCCTCACTATGGTTGATTTCATGAAACTAAAGCTTAAGTCAGTGATCATAAATGGAGAAAATTAGCCACTGGTAGTATAAACTAACTTGACAGGATGTATAATGTGTTTATATTGAATTGCTTTCTAAGCAATAGTTTCTTTCTTCTAAAAGCACTCACGGAGAATCACTGAATCTCTGAAAAAGCAAAGACCTCTATCTCTCAACCCAGCCGGTTCCAGGCAAGAAGAAGGGAAGGTGCCGTTTTAGCTCACTGGACTCAGTAGCATGTGGACTTTGCTGTTGTTTGCTGTGTGATCTTGAGAATAAGTTATTTTATTACAAATATGTTTCTTTTCTGTACCCCAATTTTATTTATAAGCAATTGCCTACATTGGTTTCCTGGCCTCAAAATCCATCCCAATGGCATAGTTTCTCCAAAACTAAAGTCTTGTTTCCCTCTTAAAAGCCCTCCTAGGAAAAATAATTCTGCTTCTGAAAAGTAACCTAGTATTTAAAAGTCTCCCTTTAGTCCAGCCTCATGGACTCTGGTCACATATTACATGTTGTCAGACTTCTTGCCAGCTGAAAACTCCCTTTAGGAGCTCTTACAGCCTTCCTGGGCAGCAAACATCTGCATAGGAGGCTACCAGTTGACATCCTCTCCAGGAATCCAACTCTCCCTGCCTTGCTATGCACTTTCCTATATCTTGACACTTGACACATAAGCAGTCAGATTTTTGGATCCCTGGACACCCAGAATGGCTCGTTGCATTTTCCTTAGGAGCCACCTGCCAAAGAGGAGTAGCAGCCCCTAATCTTACAGAGGCCACAGGGAGCTGTGGGTCATCCAGAGCTGCATGGCCCAACACAGAGATACTAGCAATGTGCATCTAATGAAATTTAATATTAAATAAGTTAAAGTTAAATAAAATTAAAAATTAAACTCCTCAGTTGCACTAACCACATTTCAAGGTCTTAAAGCTGCATACAGCCGAAACCGGTTTGGCTCAGTGGATAGAGCGTCGGTCTGCAGACTGAAGGGTCCCGGGTTCGATTCCGGTCAAGGGCATGTACATTGGTTGTGGGCACATCCCCGGTAGGGGGTGTGCAGGAGGCAGCTGGTCGATGTTTCTCTCTCATCGATGTTTCTAGCTCTCTGTCCCTCTCCTTTCCTCTCTGTAAAAAGTCAATAAAATAAAATAAATTAAAAAAAAAAGCTGCATACATCTAGTGGCTACCATACTAGACAGCACAGAGAACAAAGAATATTTCCATTATCACTGAAAGTTATTAGACAATGCAGATCAAGAGCCTGCAAATAAAATGTGAAAGGACAAGGATTTGGCCAAGAGGAGTCAGACCAGATTCATTCATGCAACTAAAAATGTGTACTGAACTATGCTGATCCTATTCCTAATACAAAGTAATATTCTAATAGGCTTAAATCATAGCTGAAAGATAGAGATAGTTAAAGGCAAGGATCTTTGTCTATTTTACCCACTGATAAATATAAGAACGTAGGACAGAGACAGACGCACTGTAGAAGCACGGTAAATACATTCTAATTGAATGAACAGGTACACATGGTCTAGCTCAGTGGTCAGCAAACTCATTAGTCAACAGAGCCAACTATCAACAGTACAACGATTGAAATTTCTTTTGAGAGCCAAATTTTTTAAACTTAAACTTCTTCTAATGCCACTTCTTCAAAATAGACTCACCCAGGCCATGGTATTTTGTGGAAGAGCCACACTCAAGGGGCCAAAGAGCCATGTGTAGCTCACGAGCTGCAGTTTGCTGACCACTGGTCTAGCTAATTATAAGGAGATCACCACAGAGAATTAGGAATACTTTTCTAGGCTCCATTACAGGTTCCATTAAATAACTCACTAAATATTTCAATCATTTTTCTATGGACACCAACTTTTTAGTCCCTAATTCCATATCTTAGGCCCATTAATACTAAAGAAGAATGAATAGACAGACAGGGCCATCCATTGTGTTTGCAAACTAGATTAGTCACATTGAAGTTGAAACCAGCACACCTAATCTGTGAGTCTGGTGCATGAATAGGTTTTCAAGGCTGATGTTCTCTGGAAAAACACACACAAAAAGTTTATACACAAAATAATCTGATACTCAGCATTTAGGTCAAATTGGTCTCTATTGTGGCCACTTCTGAGCAGTCAAATCCTTGATTACTTTATTTAGCATTATTTCAGAGTAATAGTGTTTGATGGCAAGCTTGTAGCATAGGAGAGCTTTTGCCTAGCCCTCCCAATCACTCAGAATTGTACATACAAAACTGAGTCATGCTTCTCCCCATCTCTGTCCCACCCATGCATTCCCAGTTAGGCAGGTACAATCTGACAGAGGATAAAGACTGGGGAGTGTCAAGGAGAAGAGAATAATACCTAGTCAAAATACTAGAGTTAGGAATCTCCAAAGTCAGAGGAAGTGACTAATATTTGGGGAGAAGAGGAAGTAAAGAATTGGGCCTTGGCTGGGTGGCTCTGTTGGTTGGAGCATCTTCATCAAAAGGTTGCAGGTTCCATTCCCTGGTTAGAGCACATACCTACATTGTGGGTTTCATTCCTGGTCAGGGCTTGTAAGAGAGGCAGCTGATTGATGTTTTCTCTTACATTGATGTCTCGCTCTCTTTCTCTATCTGTCTCAAAAAAAAAATCAATAAACATATTCTTAGGTGAGGATTAAAAAATAAAGAAAAAATTGGGAATATTTAGGTTTCCACCATTATGGATGGATCTGTATTTAGACTGTAACAGAGAATTTCTATTTTATCATCTGAATAACTATTTAGAAGAAGCTTGTTTTCACTAGGCATACCTAGATAACTAAAACATCAGAAGCTTATTTGGATTGGCACTTTTGTGCCTTTTTCCACACTTCTCTATACATATATATTTTTTAATGATGGTTGGTATATATATATATATATATATATATATATATATATATATATATTTACTCACATACCTACCTAGGTCTATCTGTTAAAGTCATATTTTAAGGATGTATGTAGACTTGAAGGGAAGAAGTGATATCTCATAAAACTAA
The DNA here is from genome assembly GCF_951640355.1 of Cnephaeus nilssonii. Classification (NCBI taxonomy): domain Eukaryota; kingdom Metazoa; phylum Chordata; class Mammalia; order Chiroptera; family Vespertilionidae; genus Cnephaeus; species Cnephaeus nilssonii. The sequence goes on from NC_137082.1 coordinate 20,361,738, forward strand.
GTAGACCACAGAAGTGAGTCTTGGGGTGGCATTAACCCTTTTCACTCGCTTGCTTTTTTCTCAATTCCTTTATTCTACTCGGGATTTAATTTTTTAAATACCCCAGATTTTACAAAGCGCAGCAGTAGAATAAAAAACTGGAGTTTCTTTTCATACAAACTTATTTATTTAATGTAAGAAAAGCCAAAATAAAGGAGGAGGGATGGAGGGAGGGAAGGGATGGGCTACCGATGCTAACCGTGTCGAGTCACACTCGACATCCGAGTGCAAAAGGTTAAAGATGTTACAGCTGATGTTCCTCACACCCTAAATGCATGGCCAGTCAGCTTTATCCTGAGATCTTTGAATGAAAAGCTCAGGTCCTTTTAGGAAGAATGAATGTTTGATAAAGCTACTTGAGAGTCTTCTTAGAAATGATCAAAGAATACTCACATATATAAAATTACTGAATGGGGGAGTCAAGATACTTATTTCTAGTCTTAATCCTAGCACTAACTACTGTAGATAGATTATTTACTTTCACTGGGTTATCATGTGTGGTCTCATACTGTTTTCTTGTATGTGGTTTTGGAGGTTGGAGGTGGGTCAGTGTTAGATTTGATAAAGAGAGAAAGCAAGAAAGAGCAACAGATATAGAGAAAGCTATCACTGAGTGTCAAAATATTAGATAAGTAATGTTCTAATGAAGACTTCTCCTGAATCATTGCCCTATTTATATCTGGCAAAACAAGTAAAGTAAACATGCCATTTTAACATTTTAATTCAGTAGATCAATTTTTCACCCTCAATCAGCTTGACACCATCTTTGGAAAATGCTTGCAGTAGGCACTTCAGTTTCCTTTGCTTACAAAAGGGCTTAAATTCATCCAACAAATGAACACACAAAACGTCAAAATAATGTTGTAACAGAAGCATGCACAAGCCAAATAGCATCAGATGTGCTCTCAAATGTGTGGCCCTAATTCAACCTGATGTGAGTGTGAGGCCTGACTGATCCTGGGCCCCATGAGGACTTTTGACAACATGCCTCTTGCTTTGTACTGGGCATGCTGCAGTTCCTAGGTGCATCTGAGTTAGCACTGAAGCAATGCATTCTATTTCCAAAGCACTGCATAACCATTAATGATTCAAGCCTTACAACACCCCTCTAACGGAGGTCAGTAGCAAAACTCCAGGAGCACAGGTGCATAAACAAGAGGAAGATGTTAAATGACATTGTAGAAACAATCGGCAAAGAGAAAAGAGCCCTCCACTCCTCACACAGATATATCCAGGTGAGTGAGTGATGGAAAGTGTTTCCAAAATGAGGTCACATCTACTTCTTCACCACCAATGAAGTTAAGCCCTCCCAAAACTCCCTTCTCTGTCTCCCCCTTTTCTCGCTATCTCCTTAATCCCTTAAATGACTGAAGTCACATTTTCATTTCGTGAAAGTGAGTTTGTCCTTTGCTATTTGCAACTCAGTTGGGTAACCTTGACTGTAATCTAATAAAGTTAATAAAAGACCCTACATAAACAAGAAGAAAAGACTAGATATAGTTAAATTATACCATTGGCTTGTCCACAATTTTTCCCTGATTTTAAGGTTTGCACAGATCTTCTGATGTCCATCCATACACTCCCAGGGACTCAAGTTCCTACTATAAGAATGCTGATTGTTCCCAAGGGCTTCTGTTCCCACTGCCATACCCCCAAGCCCTATTCTAGGATCTGATGGTCCCTAGTCACAGACACTTAACAAACCCTAAGTTAAGGAACCCTACTCCAATTTCTGGAGGTCATCTGCCTAGTTATATCTGTGCAACATGCTTAGATCTCACAAAGAATCTATTTCTAAAAAGGTTGCAGGTTCACCATCATTTTATAAATTATCTGACATGTTTCTATTGATTTACATTATAACATAATGGATTTTTTTACCTTTAGGTTAGAGGTATATCAAATTGTCAATCGCTCTTAATGCCTTAATTTTTAATGTATTTACTTTTCTCCTTCCCTTTATTTTTTCTACCAATCAATATTAGAGAAGCCTGAAATTTAGAGTTTTAGAAGTGTATGCCTCTGTATGTTTAAGAAATGTGTTTGTATAAAGTGAATAAGTCCTTAATTCACCCTCTAGATTTGTTGCCAACATTTTTCTTAGTGAAGGGCAAAGCCATTATTAAACAGAAAGATTCTTCAAAGACTGCTTCAGGGCAACGCTTTGCTGATTGTGAAGCACAGGTGAATAAAAGTCTCTGCAAATTTCTTATACTTTCCCCTTGGTTGCACCTGAGTATAGTTTCTCATAGGGTAGTCCTGGACTCATCAGGATCACACCACAATAAGGTAATTTAATAGATACTATAATATTGCCTTATACCATTTAATGGATTTTTACTATTTAATATAACATGAATTGGTGATGTCACCTGCATGATAGGACTTTTTGTTAATGTTCAGTGAGTGATATTAACAACTTAGAAGTTACCAAAGGCAAATCACATAATCAAAACATGCAAACTGCTTTTCAATACCTTCCTAATCATTTTATGTCCCACAGAAAATGCAAATGGTCTTAGTGTGGGGATGTATTGGATGTTTTTATGGAAAGTGCTTTGTGTAGTGAGTGGAATGCAGTAACCCTTCATATGTCACTCTAGAAAAAAAACAGCTACCTCCACCCCCTAAAAAATCAGTAAGTAATTAGGCATCCCAACTCTCTACTCAAAATAATTTTGCTATATTTTCTGCAAGGTAGAAATATAACATGGTTCTCATTTCATGGAAAGAAAGTCTAAAAACCTGTATTCTGAAGAAAGACTGTGTGAACAGAAGAGAATAGTAAGCATGGAGGGGGGGAAAGCATGTGTGTGGAGGCTGGGTAGTCAGAAAACTAGGATTTGTAGCTTTTATTCAGCACTGATCGGGGGAGAATGACACTGGATGGAAAGGCTGTAAAAAGCCAAAGTCTAAAAAAGTATATTCTATTCTGAGACAAGGATGGGTTAGTCTGGAGGACAGAGCTCCAGGACATTTGACTCCATTTTCACTCTCTCCTGTTCATCATGTCATCTTCTGTGGCAAATCTGTCTCTCCCAGGGCTCTGAATCCAGGACACCCAAGCAGAATGCTGTTTTAGACCCATCAAAATTCAACATAGCAATATGAGTATAGTTTATCCAAAAGAAAAACCTAATCCCATATTCTGGTTATTTTACCAGGGTAATGGGAGCAGGTGAGGCCATGCTAGCTTTCCTACAGGCCTTATTTTTCCTGTAGCTATTATAAGTCTAGGAAATGCAGGTCAATAATCTACTCTCCACTGCATTATTAAAACTACGCTGTAATGGAAGAGAAATATAACAAGACTCATTCTTCTTCTTCTTCTTCTTTTTTTTTTTTTTGGAAGGGGCAAGGGTTATCATAATATTAGGACAAATAATAGCATGACATGTAGCTGTATTCCTACCTTCAGCATTGCCAGCCAAACTACAATGAATATTAGATCAGAAAGTAAATATTTCCAATTATTTTTTTCTGTGTTCCTTAAACAGAAATTGGTTCAAATAATGGCCAATACAAATCACAGTATTAAAAAATTGGCCTGGAAACATGAGATTTACTTGTTCAGAAGTCATTACAACAAAACAGCTCTCTTGGAATATGCAAATTCACTGATAAGTGCAAGATAAGTTACTTCAGAAACAGTTTTCAGCCGTGCTCAGGATCCCCAGTCATGCTGGGCTTCAAGTGCTAGGAACAATTTTGCAGCCAGTATTTCCATCTGCCCTACAGTTGGCAAGCAGCCAGCAGCCAGGATGATCAACAGCGTCTGGGGCTTACGACTTACCAGCCAATGAGTAATTTATTTTTGCTGTTTGGTGTTTTGTCGATTGATTTCTTAGAGTGAAAATTGCCAATGCTGGAACCCACCTGCCAATACTTTCATCTCTGCCAAATTATTTTGAAAACATAATGTGAACATCAGGACACACACAACCCAACACCTCACCTGTGACAGATGAAACTCTATTATCACTGTATACTAAGGAACTTAGTAGCTGAAAAAGATTTTCAAATGTTATCTCTCTCTCTACCTATCTATCCATATATATGTGTATACATACACACTTGAAATATTTCCTTTGAGTTTCTAAACACAATGAGTGGTCCTTCCTACAATATCTTTTCTACTAATGACATATTTGCTAGAGGCCAACTTAAATAAATTAAATGGGCTTATTTGAAGGAGCCAGTAAAGCCTGATGTTGATATTAACAAGCTTTGGTGAAATGCTCCAAATATACAGAGTGTACAATTCTCAAGGCTATCATCTAAATTGTGAACATTGTACTTATAAACTAAAAAATTACAATCATACTTTAAAATGAACCATAATGCTATGTTTATAATTAGAGTTTACAAAAGCTGGGTGAGATACTGCACCATTTGGCAGAGTGATTAAGAACTAAAATTAAGAACTAAAACTAAGCTGACCCTTTGTGTTCCTAATCCATGCTCCACTTATTACTAAAAATTTTCAGGCAAATAACTTAACCTCACTATGCCTCAGTTTCCTCACCTACAAAATGGGAATAATAATCTATCATATGGTTATTCTAAAATTAAATGAAATAACTAAAGAGAAGTTCTCTTTAAAAGCACCTGGCCCACAATAAATCTTTGACAAATGTTATTTATCCACCTTGAATTTATAAGCTCCTCTGAGATAGATAACCAGACCTAAAGAGAGAAAACTCCCAGGCCTTTTATGAAGGACTGTTGGTGGATCAGCAGTAGCAATGGGGCACTTAAAAGTGAAAGCTTTGGGGTGGGAGCTCACAGCAAACCTCAGAAGATTTAGCCAGACTCTCCAGGAAAGAAACTCATTGGCATATAAAGGTGAAACATGGGTGAAAAGCCAGGGGAGAAAGTTTGAATGAATAAATATAAGATGGGGTATTTTTAAGCAGTATCTTTTAAGTCCTAATGGGTTGAATAAAAATTATAATGCAATATTATGCGTAACTGGGTTTTATGTGTGTGTGTAGAGGAGATAAGAGAAAAGAGAGGCAGATTAGGTAGAAAGAAGTGCTCCTAGGATAAAAAAAAAAATAACTAAAAAAAATAATCTGAGAGAGGGGGCACTCTTAGTATATTTTGGAAACTATTTCAAAGCCACTGAAGAGTCTTCAGTATATTTAGTGCATTTATGACCTCCTAAGTTCAAAACTGAAAAATATTGATAGGGGTGGTTGAGGAAATAAAGTTTTGGGGTGAGAAACCAAGATGGCGGCATAGGTAAACACCTGAACTGCTGTCTTGCACAACAATTTCAAAACTACAACTAAAAGACAAAACGGACATCATCCAGAACCACAGGAAGGCTGGCTGAGTGGAAATTCTACCACTAGAAGGGAAGAGAAAAGCACACTGAGACTCACAGGAGCTGCGGAAGGCAGAGGTATAGAGGCGCGTGTGCGGAGAGGGCTGGCAACTGAGTACACAGCTGGCTTTCTCAATAAGGAGGGAGACAAAAGCTCCTGCCTGCTCTGAACTCCAGTTCCAGGCAAGACTCTAGGGACCCAGACTCATACGGGGAGAAACTAGACTGTCTGGCAGCAGACAAAACTCGAGGGTGGCTTTCTCTCAGAGGTGCTGCTTGCAGCGATTACCATGGAACACTGAGACAGGGGCCTCTTAGGGCAGGGCTGAAAGGAAGCCATTTCTGTTTTCTCTGCCCTGAGATCCTGCCCCACGAAGCCATTGCGGTTTGCTCCGCCCTGAGACTCCACCCTATCCAAGCTGAGCGCAGAGGCTTTTGCATATGAATGCCCTGGCCCTTTGCAATCTAAACTTACCTAAGAAACTGCAGTTGAGTCAGTGAGACCCAGAACATCCAAAAGAAGGCCCAAGGCCCTGCAGCAGCTTGCATTGCTTCACAGCTGGGCCTCATCTGGGCACCTCCAAAACCCAAACAAAGAAGAGGAATCTGCAAATCTCTCTGTAGCTTCTGCTGTGTGGCCTCAGGCAGAGGCTAAATTAGCACCTCCTGTGAGATCCAAGAGCCAGGGTACCCAGGGATCAGAGTGCGACCATCCAGATTACAACTCCTCAGATCCATAAGGGACACACTCAGGGGGCAGACTCAGTGAGCATCAAAGCCCCACTGAAGCAAGTGTTGTCTCATAAGGGTATCTCCAGCACAGAAGTTCTCCCATCATAGACACAGCTGATCCTCATAGCCAATTGGCCTGGAGGTCAATTCCTCCCAGTGATACCAACAACAATCAAGGCTTAACTACAACAAGACTGTGCACACAGCCCACAAAGGGGTGCACTAAGAGTATCCACCTCAGGTAACTGGGGCGGCTGAGCCACTGGGCCCTATAAGACAACTAGCACAGAAAGCCACTCTATCAACTCAGGGAAGCAGCCAAAATGTGGAGACAAAGAAACATGTCACAAATGAAAGAAATGGAGGAAACAAATGACTGGATATAGAGTTCAAAACCACGGTTATAAGGTTTTTCAAGAATTTTCTAGAAAAGGCCAATTAATTTAGTGAGACCCTCGAGGATATGAAAAAGGGCCAACTAGAAATTAAGCATACAATGATTGAAATAAAAAAAATAATATACAGAGATCCAACAGCACACTAGAGGATCGCAAGAATCAAGTCAAAGATTTGAAATACAAAGAAGCAAAAAACATTCAACCAGAAAAGCAAAAAGCAAAAAGAATCCAAAAATATGAAGATAGTGTAAGGAACCTCTGGGACAACTTCAAACGTACCAACATCCAAATTATAGGGGTGCCAGAAGAAGACAGAGAGCAAGATACTGAAAACCTATTTGAAGAAATAATGACCGAAAACTTCCCCCCCACCCCCCGGTGAAAGAAATAGACTTACAAGTCCAGGAAGCACAGAGAACCCCAAACAAAAGGAATCCAAAGAGGACCACACCAAGACACATCATAATTAAAATGCCAAGACCAAAAGACAAAGAGAATATTAAAAGCAGCAAGAGAAAAACAGTTAGTTACCTACAAGGAAGCACCCATAGGACTGTCAGCTGATTTCTCAACAGAAACTATGCAGGCCAGTCAGGAGTGGTAAGAAATATTAAAAGTGATGAACAGCAAGAACCTACAACCAAGATTACTCTACCCAGCAAAGCTATCATTCAGAATTGAAGGTCAGATAAAGAGCTTCACAGATAAGAAAAAGCTAAAGGAGTTCATCACCACCAAACCAGTATTATATGAAATGCTGAAAGGTATTCTTTAAGAAGAGGAAGAAGAAGAAAAAGGTAAAGATAAAAATTATGAACAACAAATACTTATCAACAAGTGAATCTAAAAATCAAGTGAATAAAAAAATCTGATGAACAGAATAAACTGGTGAATATAATAGAATCAGGGGCATAGAAAGGGAGTGGACTGACAATTCTTGAGGGGAAAGGGATGTGGGGGGTGAGGGAAGAGACTGGACAAAAATCGTACACCTATGGATGAGGACAGTGGGAGTGGGGGGTAAGGGCAGAGGGTGGGGTGGGAACCGGGTGGAGAGGAACTATGGGGAGAAAAAAGAGGAACAATTGTAATAATCTGAACAATGAAAATTTATTTTAAAAAAGTAAAGTTGTGGGGCAAAATGTTATGGAAGTTTTAGAAAGAAGACACAAGTGAGAAAATTTAATTAAAAAGAAAGGTGGGGAATAATAGAGCTATGTTTCATCACAATTCTCTTACTCAAGGAAATAGCTTTCTTAGTTCCCTAAACTCAAGGTAGTTATTGACTTGAGAAAGGACAAACACACACACCACATCACACCACACAATATGTTTGGAAGTTACCAAAGCCAAAAGACCTGTTGAAAACTTGTTAAAGCAGCAGTGCTGATGTTAAAAGGCAAAACTGAAGGTACAAGAGAGAAAGTGTCAAGCTGGGAGCCAGGTGCCACTCTGACCAGTGACACCTGAGCGCCAGGCAGAGCCTCAGAGCCTGGGCAGATCCAACCAGAAGGCACAGATGTAAAGGTTTAATTATGAAGAGCAAGAGTCCTAAAATGTCTGAATTCTTCCCAGAAGTTCTAAGAAGAAAAATATATAAACACATTGAAGAGGGAAAGGGCAGCCTAGAGGAAGCTCCATTTTAAAAAACTCTCCTGCCCCATCTGAGGGTGAGGCAAAAAGAGATGAGAAGTGGAGGCAGAATATAGGTCAAAGAAATAAGAAAATTGCTGAATCTCTGTGAAAGGCATTGAAAGGGAAATGTATCTACAACAAACATAAATTCCATGTCATATTTTTGTTGTTGTTGTTAAAAATTCATGGTTACCGTATTTTCTGGTGTATAAGACAACTGGGCGTATAAGATTTTCCTGGATTAAAAAGTCATCTTATATGCCAGAAAATACGGTACCTTATAATACTTTTGATGTATGTATTGAGACCATATTATAGCAACATGTACCGTATTTTCCGGTGTATAAGACGACTTTTTAACCCAGGAAAATCTTATACGACCAGTTGTCTTATACGCTGGAAAATATGGTAGTTCCTCGTTTGTAATTTCCACTTAGGTAAACCAAAATTGTTTTCTCACTCCAAAATGTTTTCACTATCAGATTATAATAATACAATCAATCAAAAAAGTTTATTAAACATCCACCAAACTGTGCTTCATTCAGAGGCATAGAGCTAAGTTGGGGAGGAAATTGCAATGACTAGCAAGCTTGTCTAGGAAATTACAATGACTAGGAGCTTGAAATACAGGTGTGGAGATAAGATTCAAACATTTAAATAAACATGGCCTCATTTACTTTTACAAAAAAAGAGATGTTCAACTAGTGTTCAAGAAGTGCAAAAAGGAAATTGGATCTTGGGTCGCTGGCTTGCCTGGGTTAGTCTGAAGATATTTTAAGAAAAGGAAATATTTCAACTGGGTTTCTGAAAGGAGGGGTTTACATAGGTAGAGTTATTAAAAGAAGGCACACTAAGTGAGGGGAATACAGTAAGCAGAGGTCTGGAGGTGAAAGTGCAAAGCAAATGTTCTAGAAGAAGTAATTTCTGGAAAATGCAAATAGATCCATTTGGCTAAAAAATGGTAAGCAGAGGGAGATGGCATCTCAGATCTGACCTGAAAACCCCAATTGTCCTAGGTGTTTGGGGTTGGCATTAACAGACACTTGTGCTAGTGACTAACTCAACAGAATTACTTCTTCCAACTGCCTAGATGTTGTTTTTATGTCCTTTTGCTACATGTGGCAAGTTTGAGGGAAGGGAGAACATTTACATTCTTTAAGAGAATTATGTAAAAGATCACAAACAACAAGTGTTAGCAAAAATGTGGAGAAAAAGGAACACTTGTGCACTGTTGGTGGGATGGAAAACTGGTGCAGCCACTATGGGAAACAATATAGAAGTTCCTCAAAATATTTAAAATAGAACTACCATAAAAGGCAGCAATTCCATTTCTGGGTATTTATGCTAATTTAATGAAAAAAAATCTGAAAAAATATGGACCCCCATATTTATTGCAGCATTATTTTTTTTAAAAAAGAAAAACAATTGTAATGAATTTTATTAATAAACTAGAGGCCCGTTGCAGGAAGATTCCTGCAAAAACAGGGCTTCCAGAGGGCTTCCCTCCCGCCACTGCCACCTCTCCCACCCTCCCGTGCTTTCCCTGCCGCCTCTGCCCCCCACCCCCCACCCCACGCTTTTCCTCCCGTCGCTGCCGACGCCCCCCCCACCCTCCGCGCTTTCCCTCCCATCGCCACCACTGCTCTGCACTTTCCCTCCCGCCGCCGCCTGGTGCTTTCCCTTCCCTCCCACTGTCTCTGCCCCTACCCCATGCTTTCCCTCCCGCCACTGCTGCCCCGTGCTTTCCCTTCTGCTGCCACCCCGCACTTTTCCGCCGCCACTGCCGCCGCCGCTTGCTCCGCCCGTGCTTTCCCTCCCGCAGCCACCTTGCTTTCTGCTTTCCCTCCCTCTTCCTTCTATGCTGTCTTCAGTCTTCACTCCTCCCTCCCTCAGCATATGCAAATTAACCGCCATCTTTGTTGGGTTAATTTGCATACTCATTCTGATTTGCTGTGGGCGTAGCAAAGGTATGGTCAATTAGCATTTTTGTCTTTTATTAGTGTAGATGTTTTATCTTGGAAAACTACAAAGACAATTTGACATGCTTCTACTAACTAAAAAGCAAAATCCTGTGTTATTAATATTTATATGAGATAAAATACTTTTTTACAATTATTTTTTTATCAATATAATTCTTTTTTTTTCTGCTTCTGCTCTTGCTTTTTTTTATTGTTTGAAATATTACAAATAGTAGTACATATTTCTCCTTTTTTTCCCCCATTGACCTCATAGCCAAAATATGGAAGCAGCCTAGCTGTCCATCAATAGACAAATGGGTAAAGAAGATGTGGTACATATATACAATGGAATATTATTACTAAGCCATAAAAAAATGAATTCTTGCCATTTGCAACAACATGGATAGTCCTAGAAGGTATTATGATAAGTGAAGTAAGTCAGACAGAGGAAAACAAGTACCATACAACTTTACTTATATGTGGCATCTATAAAACAAAATAAAGAATCAGCAGAACAGAAACAGGCTCAGAGATGCAGAGATGTTGACATATGAGAGAGGGTTTGGGGGATGACTCAAAAAGTTGAAAGGGATTAAAAAGTACAAATTGCTAGTTATAAAAATAATAACAGGGATATAAAACACAGGATAGGGAGTATAGTCAATGATACTGTAATAACTATGTATGGTGTCAGATAGGTACTAGTCTAACCATGATGTTGTACATCTGAAATTAATAAAATATTGTATGTCAAAGTAATGTAAAATATGTTATTTAAAAAAAAAAAGAAAAGAAAAAAGAATATGGCCAAAGACACATTGAATTCCACTGTCACTCTGGACTTCATATTATGAGAGAGAGTAAATTTCCTTATTCTTCAAGTCAGCTTGTGTCAGAGTTATTCCCTTATTTTCTGTCAAAAATTAAAAATGTTTCTAGTCAGGGCTTGAACATTGGTTCAGGTAATTGCATTTGTGTGTGTGAGGAGATAACTTTAATGTGCCAAAAGGAAATAAATGCCAACTTAGAATTCTATGATGCTACACCCAGGAAAAATGTATATCAATAATGACATTTCAGGCAAACAAAAACTAAAATGGTTCACCACCAGGTGAAGTACACATAAAAAGAGTCATTTCATAATGTTCAGTTTCAATTTAGCAGGAAGATATTATAAATTTAAATCTGGTTAGCTATCAAAGTAAAACAAAATAGCCTCAAAATACATGAAGCAAAAATTTTACAGAAATCCAAGGAGAAATAAACAACTCACCATTCATCCTGGGACACTTTAACATAACTTTCTCAGTCACATAAAGCAGTAAGTAAAAATAATAAAAAAGAATAGAGAATATTTGAAGAGCACAATTAACAAATGACTTAGACACAGAACACTACTACAGGCAAATTCAGAATATTGCTTTTTCTTTGTGGTTTTTTTGTTGTTGTTAATCCTCACTTAAGGATATTTTTTCCATTGATTTTTTTTTTTTTTAGAGAGTAGAAGGGAGAGGTAGAAGACAGAGAGAGAGAAACATCTATGTGAGAAAAACACATCAATCGGCTGCCTCCTGCACGTGCCCCACCAGGTCCGGGATCAAGCCTATTGGTACGTGCCTTTGACTGGTATAGAACCCGCCACCCTTCAGTCCAGGGGCTGACACTCCAACCACTGAGCCAAACAGGTGAGGGCTAAAATACTGCCTTTTCATGAACATGCACAACAGTTAAAAATATTGACCATTCACAGCCTGAAATACTATACAATGAGAATCCTATACAATAAAAGCCTAATATGCTAAGTGTCCAGTCATCTGGTCAGCTGTTCAACCAATTTAAGTGTAATATGCTAATGATATGCTAAGGCTGCTCAACCACTCACTATGACTTGCACTGATCACCAGGGGGCAGACAGTTGACTGGTCAACCAGTCGCTATGACGTGCACTGACTACCAGGGGACAGATGCTCCAACTGGTAGGTTAGCTTGCGGCTGGGGTCCAGCCAATCAGGACTAAGTGAGATGGGCTGCACATGCCCTGGAGCCCTCCTGCGGTCCCTTCCTGGCTGGCCAACCTCCCACATCCCTCCCCAGCCCCAGTGGGGGGGGATTGTGCACCGTTGGGGTCCCTCGGCCTGGCCTGCGCCCTTTCAGAATCCAGGCTGAGGGACCCCCCCTGAGTGCACAAATTTCATGCACCAGTCCTCTAGTGAATAATATGCAGCTACCTACCCACAACCATACAGATTAATCTCACAAATAATCACATTTAGAAAGATGGCAGAACAAAAGTATCTATGCTGTATAGTTCCATGTATGTAAAGTGTAAGGACAGCAAAACTAATCAAGGCTGTAAGAATCCAGAGTAGTGGGGCAGTCACAGGAGCTTCTGGTTTTCTGACAATGTTCTGTGTCTAGATCTTTGTGCTAATTACAAATCTATGTTCAACCTGTGAACATATATCCAACTGTACATTTATGGTGTGTGCACTTTCCTATATTAAAATTCGACAAACACAAAGTTTTTTTTTAATGACTCTAATGGTCTGCAAAGCAAATTTCAACACATATCAAAGAATTAATATCACACTGGATATGATCTGAAGACAGTGAGATATAACTTGAACTCTATAACCCAAAGATTAGAGAGTATCTCTATGTGTAGAATATCTCTATGTGTTTGGACAGTAAAAAAACATATTTCTGAATGATTTATGGGTCAAAGAATATATTAAAAGGAAATTAGAAAATATATTGAATGCTTGATAAAGGAATAATTACATATGAAAATTTGTGATGAAATTATTGATAACTTGTTATGGCCAAGATTATATTTAATTTTGGTAAATGTACCTTTAAGCATTTTAAAGAGTTTGTATTCTGCAGTTGGGTGGTTTCATACCCACACACCTGTTTGTTAGTCTTAATATTCAAATCTTCTACATCCTTATTGATAAGAAAATTGCATCTTGTAAGTTCTACTTACTACTTAAATACATTTAATAATTAATTAATAATTGAACATTCAATACATTGCAATAAACTTTTGTATCTATATGTAAATGTAGATATGCATATACTGTATAAGGCAGTCAATGAATGTAAATTATCATTAGCTTTTAATAGCTAACATTTGAATGATACTTTGCAGTTAAAAAAAAACACAGACGATGGTGGAGTGAAGGCCTGGAGTGGTGCAGAGTAAGAGGGTCAATGGGAAAATAAAAGGGAACATTGTAATACTTTCATAATAAAGATATTTAAAAAAAAAAAATAACATCCACTTTTTCGCCATTTGATTTTCTCATCATCACTCTGAGGAAGCACTATTATCTCAGTTAAAAAACTGATCAAAGTGAGAAATTGATCGAAGAGGATAGATGACTTTCCTGAGTCAAAAGCTAACTGGAAGTAGAATAGAACCATGTTTCTGACTACAAATATCTTGCTGTTTCCAATGCCCTATACAATATTTTGCTATAATACATAGAATAGATCAGAAACAAAGGTCTATATCACTGAGTCAAAATGGTCTTCTTATTGACAAACAAAACTTTACAAAATAACAGAATAAAAAACAACACCTATGCACAAGAAAAACTAGTTGCCATCTTTAAGAAGCCAACTTTGAAATAAAAGACCCAGACACTAGAAGTCAAAATGTTCAGAGATAGTTAATGGGGGAACTGGGGACAAAACAAGTATGTGCATGTTTTGAGAAGAACTTTTCAGAAATTTGCATCACAGAGAATGATTACTTAACTGAGAACCCACAATAGCTGTGTAACAACAGGGCGTTTAATTTGTCTTGGATTGTGAAGGCCTTTTAACATAGCTCTAATTGGAAAAGTATATTCTCCTAAGACCCTCTTAAAGCTGGGACCTATGTGATCCAGTTTCAAAAAGTGTTCTTAAGCAAAGCAAAAATCCATCAATCAAAAATTAATTTCTAAATCACTGAGATTCTTTGCTTGTTTTTTCAACTCCATAAAGAGAATATGCTGCATAGAGCAATGATAGCTGATGAATATTAAACACAGTTACATACACTTTATATAAATTAACTAATTGAATCCTTATAATATCCCTTTAAGTTATTACTGTTGTTTATCTCCATTTTACAGATGAGGAAACTGAGTGTTGAGAAGCCAAATAAATGGACCAAGTCATGCATCTTATAAGTGGCAGACCTGGGATTCAACTGCAGACTCTACGGCTGCATATCCATTCATCCCATCGATGCAACTCCTCATCCAGCAATTCCTGAGAAAATCCATCTCTTAATTCTGACCTAATCTGCTCTTCCCTCTCAATTCTGCATCATAAAAGTCTAACCTACTAAAAGTCTAACCTCTCCCTTTGGAAGAGAAGGGGAGGAAGGAAAATGAGTAATGAAGCCATAATGCTCTTCAGCTGCAAGGGATAACAGAAGAAGGCAAGGAACTTGAATTTGTGTTAGAATTACTGGAGACTTTACTAAAACACAAATTCCAAGGCCCCACCCCTACAGTTTACCTTTCAGTTTGTCTGTGGTGGGGCCTGAAAATTTGTGTTTCTAAGAAGTTCCAGATTGATGCTGGTCTGAGGACCACACTCTAGGAATCATTGCTCTGGGTTAATAGCTCTTTGCTCCGATTTGGAAAAAAAAAACACCACTAGTTTATCCAGTTATTTAAAAGTTCTTCTATATTATCCAAGTCTAAACAGCAACTTCCCCTAACCAGATATTGCTGGTCCCAGCCTAAGAGAAGTGGGACCCAGAGGAGGAAGCCAAGCTTCTTCTCCCTCAGCTAATAAAATAAAATAACCCTTCTTTCTGACTCCATCTTGTTTAAGCTCACCCAGTTAGCAACTTCTGCTTAGCTCTGTACATAAACATGGTAATCATTAAAGGTATCTAACCTGTAGCCTAAGGATTACTGAAACGACCTCTTGCTTAAAACTAGCTCCCCAAGGAGAAAAGAAAAGTATCTACGAAAATAATGATTGGAACAGGAGTTTGGTGACCAAAAGCAAAGATGTTCTGCCATCCCTTTGGACCTTTGTTGGCATCAGATGTCCACAGTCATCAACCTGTTCTTGACCTCAAACTTCCACTGATATAAAAGAAGCCTGAATTCTGTACTTTCTCAAAATGATTCTTTAAGACACCAATCTACCATCTCTTTGGCTTGCTGACATTCTGAATAAAGTTTATTTTCTTGCCCCAACTCGACTTATTATATGTCCTCCAACAAGCAGTAAAAACTTTTACTTGGTTACACTAAAGCTAGCCTTTTGAGTTCCCCTTGTCTTTTTTTTTTTTTTTTTTGGGGGGGGGGGGTGGTCTACCTCTTCCTGTCAGTAACATCCTCTTCCTTCTAACTTCATAGAATAGAAACCTCAATTCCTATGCAAAAAAAAAAAAAAAAAAAAAGCTGTGGTTTTAGCTTATACCCCCCCACCAAAAAAAAAAAAAAAGTATACTCACTATCAAACACAGGTCATAGAAATATGGCTTCTTTACACAAAATTGACAGAAGAGAAATACACCAAAGCAACTGTAAGAGATAGCTTACAAACTGAGAGCAAGAGATCATACTTAATCATCATCA
Organism: Cnephaeus nilssonii; assembly: GCF_951640355.1. NCBI lineage: Eukaryota > Metazoa > Chordata > Mammalia > Chiroptera > Vespertilionidae > Cnephaeus > Cnephaeus nilssonii. Next base: position 20,377,423 of record NC_137082.1, read on the forward strand.
TCATCATCATCATCATCATCATCATCATCATGCTCAAGTCAGATATGCTCTCGTCAAGGGTGTCAATATGGGAACATACTCCACTCCACTCCCTTGACATAAAACATGAAAACTGTATTTGTAGTAAAAATTCCACATTAAATCTCATTTTCACTTAAATAAATTATAAATCAATTGCACAAATTCAGTGCATGTATTTTACTTTATTTTATTTTTTAATCCTTAACAGAGGATTTCTTTTTCATTGATTTTTTTCCCTTTTTTTTTTTAGAGAGCATGGAAGAGAGAGGGAAAGACAGAAATATCTATGTGAGAGAAACACATCAATTGTTTGCCTCCTGCCCGAGCCCTGACCAGGACCCAGGTTTGGGAGGAGCCTGCAACAAGGTACGTGCCCTTGACTGGAATTAAACCTGCAACCCTTCTTTGGTCCATAGACTGACGCTCTAGCCACTGAGCCTAACTGGCTAGGGCTTTATTTTATTTTTAATGCTGGACTATGAGGTCCAAATTCAAAGCTCTGTTTTGTATCTAGGACAATATTTACTTGCACCAAATATTTAGAAAATAAAATTTTCTTCCCCTAAGCTCATGGAATTATAGATCTAAAGTAAATAGAAGTAGTAGATTGATTTAAACTGAAGGAATACAAACATTATTTTACTTGCATTTCTCAGATGATTTAAATGGATTTATTCAGCTATGCTAAATAATGCATTACTTTAGCAGCAAATGCAATTTTTCCTATTTTACATACCAAAAAAGATTTAAAATGTTGTCCTATCCCAGACAAAAATGGGACTCCCATGTCAACAACATTGAAGAGAGCCCAATCAGTTCAATCTTTTCCATTTTCCTGTATAATAATAATCCATTTTATCAGTATTTTGAACTCATCTTTATTAAAATCTTTGTTTTTAACCTATTAAATATAGCCTCAAACATTTTTCAAGAGAAAAAAGAAAGAAGATTCCTCAGGGAAATGGGGATGTGTCCATTCAAGTCCAGAAATATTATGGGCTTTATAATTACTAATGCTGGAGTAACACATTTAAAAATCATGTAGAGAGTTGGGTGCACAGGAAAATTTAATTTGCTTTGTTGTTTGAAAAAGATCCTAGATAAATTATATGTGCATGTGTGAGTATATTTGCATATATAAACACATGTATACATAAATATATGTACTTGCAAATTGATGCTCTCAAAAAACTTGATAAACAGTATTGAAAAAACAAGTTCCTGAAAATGACATGAGGAGAGAATTTTTTAAATAAAGACATTTATTAGGAATATGGTACCATCTAATAGAATGGGTCAAATGCAGTTTTATATGCCTTAAAAAGCTTTATTTTGAAGGTTTAGCATCTAATTTTCTAAGACAAAATTCTCAAAGGTGTCTCTTTGAATTTAACTATTTCCTTTATAATCATAAATTTTTACATAGTATTTTCTAAAAAAAAACAACACCCCTCTGTACATTATAAATGCATGAATACTGTACTCTGACATATGAAAGAATCACATCAAATTTAGTCAGTATGTAGTTCATTAATAATTCAACCAAGTAGATTTCATCATGATCAAGATAACAGACATTTAAAAATTAAAGATACAATGTATAATGAATAAATATTATTTAGTATAAAAAGCATTTTTTTTCTTTTTTTTTGAGAGGCAACAAGCATTTATTTGAGATCAGGAACAATAGCTTCTGGGGAGGCTCTGATTCAGGAGGAAGCCCAGATAATGCTCTGATGAGGACACAAAGGCAGGGGTATTTTTAAGAAAGAGAAGGGAACTATGGCATCCATGCAAGAAAGGCATTTCTATTGGTGCAGATCACACAGCACAGTGATGTGAAGTCTAAACAATGCTCTTAATTTCAGTCCGGTAGTCATCAGCCCAGTAGTCATCACTGCTTTCTTGATATCTTCCCAGTTTGGGGGAAACTAGGTTCTTGGGCCCAGTCACTCTAAAGAAGAGTTTGCCCCATTCTTTAACCTTCCACAATCTGAGCATTGGAGGGGCAGGCCTGGCAGTTCCGCCTCCATTTCCAAGTGGTTCCGTTTATATTATTTATAATCTCGTGTTCTGCTAGGAATTCCCTCAGAATTATTTTTTTAATTAATCTTTATTGTTGAGATTATTACAGATGTTCCTCTTTTTTTCCCCCCATAGCTCCCCTCCACCTGGCTCCCACCCCACCCCAGGTCCTCACCACACTATTGTCTGTGTCCATAGGTAATGCATACATGCATATAAGAACTTTGTCTAATCTCTTCCTGCTCCCCCTACACCTCCATCCCTCTGAGAATTGTCAGTCTTTTCTATTTCCATGCCCCTAATTCTATTCCATTCACCAGTTTATTTTGTTCAACATTATTTTTTATTCATTTGATTTTTAGATTCAATTGTCAATAGATATGTATTTATTGCCACTTTGTTGTTCATATTTCTTATCTTTACCTTTTTCTTCTTCTTCCTCTTCTTAAAGAATACCTTTCAGCATTTCATATAATGCTGGTTTAGTGGTGATGAACTTCTTTAGCTTTTTCTTGACTGTGAAGCTCATTATCTGACTTTCAATTCTGAATGATAGCTTTGCTGAGTAGAATAATCTTGGTTGTAGGTTCTTGCTATTCATCACTTTGAATATTTCTTGTCACTCCTTCTGGCGTACATAGTTTCTACTGAGAAATCAGCTGACAGTCGTATGGGCACTCCCTTGTCGATAACTAACTTTTTCTCTTGCTGTTTTTAAGGTTCTCTCTTTGTCTTTTGCCCTTGGCATTTTAATTAAGATGTGTCTTGGTGTGGTCCTCTTTGGATTTCTCTTGTTTGGGGTTCTCTGTACGTCCTGGACTTGTAAGTCTATTTCTTTCACCAGGTAGGGGAAGTTTTCTGTCATTATTTCTTCAAATAGGTTTTCAATATCTTGCTCTCTCTCTTCTTCTGGCACTCCCATAATTTGGATGTTGGTATGCTTGAAGTTGTCCCAGAGGTTCCTTACATTATCTTCATATTTTTGGATTTTTTTTTCTTTTCCTTTTCTGATTGGGTGTTTTTTGCTTCCTCATATTTTAAATTATTTATTTGAGTCTCAGGATCCTCTAGTCTACTGTTGAATCCCTGTATATTATTCTTTATTTCAGTCAGTGTATGCTTAATTTCTGACTGGTCCTTTTCCTTTTTTTTTTTTTTTTTTTTTTTTTTTTGGCATTCTCACTAAGATTCTTGAAAGTCTCACTAAGTTCCTTGGAGGTTTCTAAAAGATTCTTGAGTAACCTTATAACCGTGGTTTTGAACTCTATATCCAGTAGTTTGCTTTCTTTCATTTGTGACCTGTTTCTTTGTCTTCCCATTTTGGCTGCTTCCCTGTGTTTGTTTCTGTGTATTGGGTAGCTGTTGAGTCTCCTTGAGTTGATAGGGTGCCTTGTGTCCTATAGGACACAGTGGCTCAGCCTCCCATATCACCTGAGCTGGGCACTCTAGGTACACCCCTTTGTGGGCTGTGTGCACAATCTTTTTGTAGTTGAGCCTTGATTGCTGTTGGTGTCACTTGGAGGAATTGACCTCCAGGACAATTGGTTGTGGGGACCAGTTGTGACTACAGTGGGAGACACCCTTATGGAGCAGGATTTGCTTCAGTGGGGCTTTGGTGCTCACTGAGTCTGTGTCTTGAGTGTGTTGCTTATGGATGTGAAGAATTGTAATCTGGTATGGTCTCACACTGACCACTGGGTATACTGGCTCTTCGGTCTCTAGGGAGGTGCAAAGTCAGCCCCTGCCTGGGGGCATTCAGCAGGAGCAACAGAGAGATCTGCAGATACCTCCTCTTTGTATCAGGTTTACAAGTGCCCAGATGAGGCCCAGCTGTGAAGCAAGGCAGGCTGGTGCTGGTGCCTGGTCTTGGGCCTTTTATTGACAGGTTTGGGGCTCCCTGACCCATCTGCAGCTTGTTTAACAGAGTTTTAGCCTGAGAAAGGACTGGCCATTCATATGCAAAAGCTGCTGTGCACAGTTTGGGTGGAGTTGTAAATTAGATGGGGCGGGGTCTCAGGGAATCACCAGAGCGAAGCAAACAGAAATGGCTGCCAATCAGCCCTGCACCAGGGAGGCCCCAGCATGGTAACAATGACCACTGTGAGAACCTCCATCTGGAAGAAAGCCACCCCCAGTTCCTGCTCCAATGCCAGACAGTCCAGTTTCTCCCCATAAGTGTCTAGGTCCCACAGAGCCTTGCCCGGCACTGGAGCTCAGAGGAAGCGGGAACTTGTAAATTCAGTTCATGGTGCCTGCCTTTTATGAGGAGCAGCTGGGTCTCTAGTAGCCTCTGTGTCACTCAGCCCCAATATGCAATTGTTTTTACAGCCCACAGTTCTTAGTGCCCTTAGGGGCTCCTTTTCCAAGCTCTGGAACCCTGGGCTGGGGGTCTGGTATGGGGCTGGAATCCCTTGCTCCTCCGGGTGGCCTCCACAGAGGCGATCCCCCAGATTAAAAGAGTGGCACACCTGGGTGCTGGACCAGCCCATTCTGCGCCTCCACACCTCCTACCAATCTCAGTGTACTTCTTTACTTCTCTAGTTGTAGTACTTCCATTCAGACAGCTTTCCGGCAGTTCTGGATGATGGTTGTTCTGTATTTTAGTTGTAATTTTGATGTGATTGTGGGAGGTAGCAAGTACAGGCATTTACCTATTCCACCATCTTGGTTCTATCTTATAAAAAGAATTCTTTATATTACAAATCCACTTAATTTGTTAACGAGTAGATTTCATAAGTTACTCCTATGCATGTCTCTAAAATAACTAAAATACAGTTGGCAAGTTGTGGAATCCCTTTCCAAACTTATAAGGACATTCCCATGTGTTATTGCACCTGGTGTAAAGAATTAAACATTAACAACCTTGCCTGCTTTTTCATATTAAGGAGACATCACAATTATCTATTCCTATAAAGCAGTGGTTGGCAAACTGTGGCTCTGTTGACTAATGAGTTTGCTGACCACTGGGATAGGGGCTTAATCACAAGGAACAACAACAGCCTGTAATTATTGGAATCTAGAGTCTAGGTCAGTGGTCGGCAAACTCATTAGTCAACAGAGCAGCAAACCGTGGCTCGCGAGCCACAGTTTGCCGACCACTGCTATAAAGCATCAAAGCTAACCTATTTTGCCCCCATTTTCAAAGAAAAGAAAAAATGATAGCAGTGCATGTAGAGGCTCCTATGAAAGTCACAGGTAGGATATAACCAGGGGCAGAGGAAACATTTTCACAGGCCAGCCTGTGAAATTATTTCACAGCAGGAGGAAGCTTGCTGAGAAGAATAACTTCATTTTGGGACTCTCAAGTTGGGGTGACATCTGAGCTTATAAACCCTGATGGCTCAACAATATCACAGTGATTTAACACCTTCCTTTCAATAGTATCACCTTAAGCCATTAATCCAAAGTGGCAAGAAAGTCTTCCATTCCACCTGTTAATATTGACTTCCCTTTCATATCAAGATGGAAGGTTCCTATATCAGCTACTTCCTTGGCATTATTATTTTCCTTGCTGTGATCATGGAACACCAGTTTGGAGTCATTAGAGATATAACTGCAACTATAAAATAGTCCTACATTTTTCATTTCTATGAATATTGGCTGCTTATTATCTTTCATGCAGCCCTCCTCCACATGCCCAATCCCTGATCTATACCTTGACTAGGCCACACTACTCCCTCTGTGGGGGTAAAGCTATTTTGCATCAGCTCCCATGCAGCCAGCTGCCTGAGCTTACAGTATACCAGAGTTATCCACTTCTGAGTATGGGGCATAGAACAATGTTTGTCAACTTAATAAAAAACAAACAAAAAAAATGTAAGCATGCCTAAGAATCATTTAATAAGGCTCGATAAAAGACAGATTTCTGGGAGTGAAGTTGAAAGTTTGAATCTCTGATAAGCTTCTAATCCCATTTTGAGAACCATTAACATAGAGGCTAGACTCAGACAGAGGGTGAAATATGTGTGTCACGCAGGTACTTGTGAGGTCACTGAAAGATTTCATTTTAAATTATCATATATTCATTACCATGATCACTTTTTCTTTGAGGCTAAACTACTTGAAAAAGTATTTCCTACTCAACTACCACATAAGCAGTGTATGCACGCACATAGGGAGCCCAGACTTCAAGCATCATACCACATCACCTACAGACATAGCACTTCCACCCACACAAGCCCACAGTCACGGAACTGGATATTAGGACCTTCTCTAATCTTTTCATGGTACCTTCTAAAAGGAGCATTATAAGATAGTTTGGCAATGAGTGAGATAAAGGTAAGGTAAATATAAAAGGTCTAAAAATATTTCACACAACCATATACACAGAGTGACCAGATTATTATGATCTCTGAATGCATAATAATCTGGCCATATGTGTATATATATATATATATATATATATATATATATATATATCCTATCTAATAATAGAGTAACATGTAAATTACCATCACTCCACTACGCCCACGATTGGGCGGCAGGAGGCTGGGGGGCGGGACTCGGGGTGGCCTATCCGGCCATTGAGAGGCACGGATCCGCTGCCACTGAGGGGAGCTACCCTGCTGTTGAGAGGCACAGGGGGCGGGACTCCCGCCCCCTATGCCTCTCAACGGCCAGATCCGCAGCCACTGAGGGGGCCTGCCGCGGACACCCAGCTGCGCCTCTCAACGGCAGGGTAGCCAGGTGTCTGCGGCAGCCCCCCTCAGTGGCCGCGGACCATCATAAGCATGGGAGCTGGGTGCCTGTCTGCTCCAGCACCAGGCTCCACCGTGTAAAGCGAAAGCATGTAGGGGACCCTACACGTGCATGATTCAATCATGCACTGGGCCTCTAGTATATATATATATGGCCATATTATTATGACCACCTGACGTTTGTAGGAAAATTAGCCATACACTGCATCGTATGAGATATGGATGCCGAAGGCCTGTTCGAACACCTTTGCTATCTGCAGTTACCAAGATAAAACGTCTACAATTCGCACAGGAACACAAGGATTGGACAGTCGAGCATTGGAAAAAAGTCATGTGGTCCGATGAATCACATTTCCAGTTGCATCATGCAGATGGCAGTGTGAGAATTTCACAGAAACAGCATGAAAGCATGCACCCCACATGCATGAGTACAACCCTTCAAGCTGGTGGGGGCAGTGTTATGGTTTGGGGCATGTTTTCCTGGCATGATTTGGGCCCTTTAATTCATGTGGAACAACGTCTAAACAGCACAACATACCTAAGTATCGTTGCTGATCAAGTTCATCCTATCATGTTGATGGCATATGTCAATGGAGATGGTTTCTTCCAACAAGACAATGCGCCATGCCACGGTGCTCATATTGTGCAGGAGTGGTTTCAAGAACATGAGGGAGACTTTACCTTGCTTAGGTGGCCCCCACAATCATCAGATCTCAATCCAATTGAGCATTTGTGGGACTAAGTTAAAAGAGCCATCAGACAGCTGGTTCCACAACCATCAAATCTCACAGAACTGGACAGTGCTATTCATCAGGCATAGTGTCAGATTCCTCGCATCACCTTTCAACATCTCGTGGAGTCAATGCCAAGAGAATCGCCGCAGTATTGAAGGCAAAAGGCCCAACAAAGTACTGATTGGGTGGTCATAATAATCTGGCCACTCAGTGTGTGTGTGTATACACACACACACACACACACACACACACACATATATATACATATATATATACACACATACATATATATGTACACACACACACACACACACACACACATATATATATATATATATATATACACACACACACACACACACACACAGTATATATACAGTATTTATATACAGTATATATATTAGAGGCCCAGTGCATGAATTCGTGCATGGGTGGGGTCTGGCCAGCCTGCCAGGGGGAGGGGACATGGGCGGTTGGCCGGCCTGCCTGCTGGTTGAACTCCTGGTCGAGGGGACAATTTGCATATTAGCCTTTTATTATATAGTATATACACTGAGTGGCCAGATTATTATGCATTCAGAGATCATAATAATCTGGCCACTCAGTGTAGACTCCATTAATATCTGTTGCATTTTCTTCCAGACTTCTTCTTTATTTCTGTACCTTACTTTTATTTGCATTTTTCATTAGAATTCTTCCAATAATTAAAATTGTTTTCAATAGTGTATAATGCTTTATTTTATAAATATACCATGACATTTCTCTATTGTCATATAAATATATAGTATTTAGATTGTTTCTGATGTTTCACTATTATATAATCTATATATACTATTATACTTGGGTAAATAATCTTTGGGCATATCTATTTTTTATATTTTGCATAATTTTCTTTAAATACATTTCTAGAGGTATAATTGTTATGTGAAAAATAATAACATCTTGCCCTGGCCAGGGGGTTCCATTGGTTGGAGCATCACCCCATGTACCAAATAGGCTGAGGGTTAGATCTTCAGTCAAGAGATGTTGTGGATAGGGGGTGAGGGGTCAGCCAGTTGATGTTTCTCTCTCACATCATATCTCTCTCTCTTCATTTCTCTAAATATCAATAAAAACACATCCTTGGGTGAAGATTAAAAATAAATAAATAAACAATAAAAATGTGTATAGGGAAAGTATACTTAAGAACCTAGGGGAAGGTAGAAAAAGAGAAAATAAAATAAGTCAATAAGAATTTTTAAAATAACATAGTGTTTATATTTTATAAATCAAAATTTTTTAAAATATAGAAACTGTACTTTATATCAGCTTATCCAGTAAGGTCAAAACATAATGCTAAAATATATCTATGAATCTCTGGTGCTCTGTATAGAACTGGGATATTTGCTCTTATTAAAAAATTCCAATTTTAAAGAAAACAGCATTGTTTTATGAGACTAGCAAAGATAAATGCTGTTATCAAGATAAGGATCAATGAAAAAATGTCCAAAGTGATCAAAATATTTTTCCAAAATAACTTTCTCATTTTGTTTTGAAAACAAATATCAATGTATTTTCAACATCTCTAGGAAATATGAAAAATGGTCCTGATGGGCTATCTCATTCATAATTTTTTAAATTAAGGAAAGATAGTTTTTTCCCCTTTCATATTTATTCTCTAGAGGCAGATATAATGAGGCCAAGAGGAAGCAGCAAATCAAACAGTTTGGATCTGAATATGATGGATATGAAAACATCACAGGGCTTATCAAAAACCTAAATACAATTACTAAGAATGAAAAAGAAGGTATTAACTCCCTGGGAAGAAGTGTACTGAAATTTAAGTCATTAGGTAGTTCTTGTGATTAGGATAAATCCTGAAACCCTCTTCCCAAACACCCAAAACTTGGGGAAGGCCACCACATGTCATGCTAATGGAACCTCTGTTCCCTGTTGCCTGCATGGGCTCTGATTAATGAAGGACATGCTATGAATGATACAAGTGATTGCACTACATAAGTTAGGATGCAGACAGGCCATGGCTTGATTAGATTCTGGAACAAACACCTCCTCTCTCCTGGGGCATGGCTGTCCACAGCACAGCAGTCATCTGTTAAGTTGTGGTTAACAAGCACCAGTCTAGAATTTAAAACCTGCCTTTCCAGAGCTGCGTTAAAACCTACCCCACCACCCCTCCAATAAAAATTAGATTGAAGGCATACATGAGAAGAAAAACTTTAAAAAACAACTCAAGCCCTAACTGGTTTGGCTCAGTGGATAGAGCGTCGGCCTGCGAACTAAAGGGTCCCAGGTTCGATTCCAGTCAAGGGCATGTACCTTGGTTGCAGGTACACCCTAGCGGGGGGGGGGGGGGTGCAGGAGGCAGCTGATCAATGTTTTTCTCTCATTGATGTTTCTAACTCTCTATCCCTCTCCCTTCCTCTCTGTAAAAATCAATAAAATATATTTTAAAAAACACACAACTCAATAGAATGGAGAGGCCCAAATATGGCAATCCATGGACAAACACATGTGTGTTTCTAGCCTTAGCTGTGATAAGGATTTGTAATTTCCACTTTATAAAAATACTAGTGGCCCAGTGCACGAAATTTGTGCACATTAAAAGGAGGACCCAGAGTCAAGTCCCTGCCCACCCACATGTGCTTCAAAATCGCGTGAGACCCAGACCCAGCTGCCCCTCCCCCATTGGGCTAGATCCAGACCCGGCCAGTCTCAGCGTTGTCAAGCCCCATCGGGCAGGGGGCGTAGCCTCAGGTCCCCTGGCCGGGCGCCAGGACAGAGGCATGGCCTGAGGTCCCCCAGATGGGGCGGGGGGCGTGCCTTGAGGTCCCCCATCAAGCCCCGCCAGGTGGGGGACACGGCCTGATATCCCCTGTCAAGCCCCGCTGGGTGGGGTGTGCAGCCTCAGGTCCCCCAGCCCGGCACCTTGAGGAGGCGCAGACTCAGGTCCCCCATCAAGCCTCAGGTCCGCCGTCAAGCCCCACTGGACGGGGGATGCGGCCTGAGTTCCCCCGACCCAGCACTGGGGGTGCACCTTGAGTCCCCCCATCAAGCCCCGCAGGGTGGGAATCATGGCCTAAGGTCCCCTGTCAAGCCAGCCAGGCAGTGGGGAGCAGCCTCAGGTCCCCTGGCCCGGTGCTGGGGTGGGGGGTGTGGCCTAAGATCCCTCGGCCTGGCGCTGGGGCAGGGGGCAAGCCCTGAGGTCCTTTTCAAGCCTGGCCAGGTGGGGGGCATGGCCTGAGGTCCCCTGTCAAGCCCCACGGGGGCGGGGGAGGGTGTAGCCTCAGGTCCCTGCTGATTGCTCATTAAGACTCCTTAAGGGAACTTTGCCTCAGCTGTGGGTGCAGCCATCTTTGTGATGGAGTGATGGTCAATTAGCATATTCCCTCTTTATTAGATAGAATTCTTTACTGAGAATCTATTATACCTCAAAAAGTGATTTACTTTAGTCGAATGTTCAGATTCTCAAGGAACCTTGCAAGAGAAATAATGGGACACATTCTTAGCCACCACAGCTATGGACAACAAGGACCAAAAGGGGTGAAAGGTCTTATTTATTGTAACCTAACACCTTTAGACGTATTTCATTGTCAGGTTGTTAAGATACAGATAATATTCATGTCTGTCACCCTAACTGCTACTTACCATAGAAAGGACAATATTTTAATCAACAAGCTCAAGGACTTAAAATTTGTCTGCCTATGAAAGAAAACCTAAAGGCCTTTTTACATATGGATAGAAACAATCCTTTAAAGACAATTTGAATATTTTTTTTCAAAGTCAGGCTCTCAACTGTAAAATACTGATCCTTATACACAAGAATGTAATAAGGGAATTTCCATATATTGTCTTCAGCTTAGATATGCCTAAGATTCAGCTAACAGATTCTCTAATTGTGGCTGAAGACCAACACCACCTTTTCAACCTATGTTGTGGTTAAAGACTATGACGGTGAAATTTATTCAAAAATTCCAAGGACACACAAGAGTTCTTCAGAAGGCCCTTGTCTCTCTTCTAATATTTTCAATGTCCTGGTTAATGTCAGCTAATGTGATGGCACAAGAGAATAGGAGATTGAGGTGAATGGTATTTCAATTTTAATCATTTGATATCTGGATCATCAAGAAAACCTGAAAGTTTAGAAAGTAAAGGCAGAGTCTGAGCCATCATAATGTTCAGTGTTTTTGGTAAATTAAGACATACAATAAGCTCACATAAGAAGTGATTAGCTGCCAATGTATGTAGCAACAAGAACTTTAGGGATTCATAGCAAGATTATTGAACTGTGCTGTGTAGTCAGGTCTCAGAGAGATGAAATCTAAAGCTTATTCTTGAGTATGAGAAAATTTTATATGAAATCAAAGACTAAGCATGAAAATGAAGAATTCAGGTTATATCTACATCTTTGGATATAAAGGTTTCATAAGATATCAACATATTTGAAAATTATAATTCCCCAAGGGAGAAAACATGTGAAACCTTTGGAAGAAAAACAAACAAAAACAAAACCATGTCAAAAGAAATATTTCATTTTTATATTACATGGATTATTGTTATTTTACAGCAATTAAAATAAACCAAAGTAGAGAGCTGATGTCACTAAGAAGGTAATACTGGAAGCTCTTGATTTCCCCTCCTCCCACATATATAGCTAAGAAGAATCAATTCCCTCTAAGAGAAATTCAGGAGCAAGTGGAATGACTCCTACACATTGGCGTACTTAGAAAATACCCAAATTGAAACAGGTAGAAGAGGCTGAGACCTACTTTTACTTTAAAACCCATCCCAGAACAGCACCTTAAAATCAGGAGCAAAACCCCAACTCCATCTTCTCCCTGGACTACACTTATTATACCCCAACTTTTACGGCTGCCACCTGAGGGACAGATTCCACTTTACCTAGCTCTGACAGCCTGCAGGGCTGACCTTCAGCAGTTCCACAGGACTGCAGAAAATAAAGAAGCAATTGCTAAACAGGCATGTGAGCACTCCATGGATGTACTTCCCACATACACACAATGCAAGAAAAAAATCTTACATACCAGTATCTCTGATGAACATATAGGCACAAACATTCTCAACAAAATACTGGCAAACTGAACTCCATATATTAAAAGGATCATACATCACGATCAAGATCAAGTATAATTTATCCTTGGAATGCAAAAATGTTTCAACATACAAAAATCAATAAATATGATACACCATATTAACAGAAGAAGGATAAAATCATATGGTTATTTCAATAGATTCAGAAAATTCATTTGACAAAATTCAACATCCTTTCATAATAATAATAATAATAAACCTCTCATCGAATTAGGTTTAAATGGAAAGTATCTCAACATAATAAAGGCCATAAATAACAAGCCTACAACTAACATCATACTCAGTGGTGAAAAGTTGAATGCTTTTTCTCTAAGGTCAAGAATAAGACAAAGGTACCCAATCATACTGGAAGCATCATACTGGAAGTCCTATATAGAGCAATCAGGAAAGAAAAAGGAATAAAAGACATCCAAATTGGAAAAGAAGAACTAAAATTGTCTGTTTGCAGATGAAATAATATTATATAGAGAGAATTACGAAGATGCCAAGAAAAAAAAAAGAAACTGTTAGAAATAATAACTGAATTCAGTAAAGTTTTAGTATAAAAAAATCAATATACCAAAGTCAGTTGCTTTTCTAAACACTAACATTTAACTATTAGAAAGATAAGTTAAAAAGACAATTCCATTTATAAAAGCATCAAAAAGGATAAATACTTAGGAATATTTAACCCAAGAGGTGAGAGATATGTACACTGAAAACTTTAAGACATTCTTCAAAGAAGTTGAAAAAGACACAAATAAATGAAAAAGTATTCTGTGCTCATGGATTAAAACAACTAATATTGTTAAACCATCCATACTACGAAACAATCTGAAGATTCAATGTAATCTCTAACAAAATGCCAATGGCATTTGTGAGAGGTTAGTGAAAGGGTACTAACATTCAGTTACCCTATATAATAAAAGCCTAATATGCTAAGTGTCCGGTCGTCTTTTCAACCAATCAAAGCCTAATATGCTAATGATATGCTAAGGCTACTCAACCACTCACTATGATGTACACTGACCACCAGGGGGCAGTCAACTGGTTGACCAGTCACTATTATGTGCACTGACCATCAGGAGGCAGATGCTCTGACCGGTAGATGAGCTTACTGGTGGGGTCTGGCCGATTGGGACTGAGCAAGACTGGCCGGACATGCCCTGGAGCCTCCCACGGTCCTTCTCTGGCTGGCTAACCTCCCGCATCCCTCCCCAGCCCTGATAGTGCACTGGTGGGGTCCTTCAGCCTGGCCTGTGCCCTCTCGCAATCCGGGACCCCTTGGGGGTTGTTGGAGAGCTGGTTTCAGCCCCATCCCACAGGCTAGGTCGAGGGACCTCACTGTGCACGAATTCATGCACTGGGCCTCTAGTAAGATAAATAACTTCTTAGGATCTAATTGATAACATGGAGGCTATAACTGAAATTTGCAAGAAGAGTAAATCTTAAGTGTTCTTACCAATAAAAAAAGGTAAATATGTGAATGATGGATGTGTTAATTAACTCAATGGTGGAAATACTATTACAATGTATACGTAGATCAAATAACCAAGTTGTACACTTTAAATACAGTATAAATTTGTCAATTGCACCTCAGTAAAGTTGGGGAGGAAAAAAGAAATACAAACCAATAGGTAATTGTTTCCTGCAGCATTGGTGTAATGTCTTGTATGTATCTTGTTTTAGATCACATTGAGCAAAACAGGCACAAGCATGAGCAGAACAGAAAATTTTCTAAAGTCCATTAGGTGGCTTTTAAAATAAAGGCAAAGGGATGAACAGGAAATAACTTAGAACTTGGATACATGAGGCCTACATTGTAGTCTTGGCATTATCTATTCAAGTGTAGCCTGGGGTTGAGTTTAAAGGAAAAAAAACTTGATGTGCTTAGAAATTGGAGTCACAATCTGAGGACATCTGCAATGGTCCAGTTGAGAGAATAAGCTTGTACCATAACAGCATCAATTGAAGAGGAAGGGACAGATGATGAAAATGCATAGAAAGTAGAATCAACACGATTTACAGAAGTAATTAGGTAGAATGTTGTTGATGGAGGGAAGTGGGAAAAGAAAGGCTAAGGGTGATGACTCAGAGGTTTATGGCTTAGGCCACAAGCTGGATGATGGCATCATTTACCAAGATAAAAAATATTTGCAAAGGAAGAGCAGTTGGTGGGGGCAATATTAGTTCATTGGATTGAGAATGCTTATGAGGATTTGTATATAACTTTTTTAGAATCCTTACAAAAATAAATTTCTCAGGGAAAAGAAAATCAAATAAGTCGAATAGCTTTTCACCATTTCAACACTGATATCTATACATAAACATTTTATTGAAAAGCAGAATACTGTTTCTTTGTTCCTCTATGGACTTTACTTTTAAGAGAGGGGTTTTTATTGCAAGCCAATGGTTCTTTCGAATCCATCGGTCTGTAAGACAGGGAAGACAAGAATAAAGGTTCCCAACTGCCAAAGATTTTAACTGTCAAGTAGAAATAATGAGAGCATTTTGCCAATTACTGCCCCCTTGTGCTCAGAGTGGAAAAGGCATATTATGCAATTCAGCAATAGACAATGGCAAAATATCAATGTCAACACACAGCATTATTCTAAGTGACAAGTCCTAAACTCTTATTTTATAGTTGAAACCATTGCAGACTAGGGAATGACAATCACAGAGCTCACTGACAGACAGGCACAACTAGAATTCAGATCTGACTCCTCATACAAAATCCTTTTCCCTTGAGACAAGTCCCATTTCTTATAAATATGTTTCATGAATTCAGTCATGTTTCCATTCTGCATACCCTATTCGTGCTTCAGTTATAGAAGGGGAATCAATAATAAAAAAGGAAGACCCCCGCCCTAGCTGGTTTGGCTCAGTGAATAGAGCGTCGACCTGTGGACTGAAGGGTCCCAGGTTCGATTCCAGTCAAGGGCACATGCCTGGGTTGCAGGCTTGATCCCTAGTAGGGAGCATGCAGGAAGCAGCCAATCAATGATTCTCTATTATCATTGATGTTTCTATCTCTCTCTCCCTCTCCCTTCCTCTCTGAAATCAGTAAAAATATATTTTAAAAAAGGAAGACCCCTAAGGTTTAATACCAGCATAAACAATCCACCACTAAACAAAAGACAAATTTAGGGAGAATGGGTTACAATTGCTCTCAAAAAGGTCATTCATATGTTATACAATTATGTAACCAAAAACCCCAGGAAGAAATAATTCATAAAACCTAAATCACTTTGATTAAAACTGCTCACTCAGTTCCATAAATGAATAATTAACTCAACCTTGTGGCTTGGTGGGGTTGGGAGAGGGGGGTAGATTTTGGCTTTCAACAATTCTTCCACTTAACTACTTTGAGAAAAAGAGATTTCAGTAAGTAATTGGGATTCTTTTCACTAAAGTTTTCATGATTCTGATGAATTTTATCTTATTTGGATATTCTTATTGTCAAGCCAAAATGACTTTTATTCTATGTGGCTCCACTGCTGTGAATCATTACTCTGTCTCCTAAAAAGAAAGGCATAGCATGTGCTTGTAAACGTTCCCTTCCTATTTCAGCCTCGAAATCATTCTCTGAAACATACTCCAGGCAATTACTGTCAACCATTGGCATACAAAATTAAACCCATTTGCCATCTTTGATTGAGTTGAACCCACTGGCAATTGTTTAGTATATTAAAAAACATATTTTCCAAACTTCATGAACCACACAACCACTCGAAGATCCACAAAGCTGAGATACTAACAAAAGATTAGAATGAATTTCAGCTTGTAGAGTTCCAAGAGCATGTGTAGTGACTTGATCTAAGGACAACTAATCCATTTGAGAAATGGAAAAGCATAACTTCTAATAGCACTGCACACACAGAGAATAGATGCAAATTTATTCACTTATTCCCTTGAAGGGAAGAAACAAAGAATGTTCCTCTGTGTCTTTAAAAAAAAAACATTAATGTACATCACAAACACTTTCCAATCTATAACTAATACAATCAAGGAGGACATTTAATTAGCAATTAGTCTGATTAACATTCCTTGGAGAGTAATTTGTTTTGCCAGATGGCTTTCATAAAAATAATTCTTAGAGGATTTCTTTAAAAATCAGCAAAGCTAATTGTAAGATGTAGGAAGAGATAGAGATTTTAACAAGAATACATTACTATGTTCGAGTTGTAAGTCGTCAAGATATGACCGGGAAGTAGAGAATGCCCAAGCAGAGTTGAGGGCCTGCCTAGTGAAGATACTGAGCCAAGGACTAGGAGCAATTAATTGAGGGTCCAAGTCACATAGAAGCTGCAGGTGAGCACGCTGTATCAGAAAGGCAAATCCCAAATTAGACACTGGAAACTAATCTGGCCCAAACCAAGGGAAGTTCCAAGCACAAGGGAAGAGAAGAACAAGTAGGCGCAGCGCCCAGAAAGAAGTCTGCGGAATGCCTTCCTGGCAGCCACATCAACTGCCTTTGCCACAAGGAAGGGTCTGTCCATGAGCTTGCATTCTGAGCCACATTCCCAGAAGCTGTGATGGATTCTCACTTACCCACAAAGAAGGAAGCTCATAGTTACTGAGTGCCTACTTTTACCAGGCACTGAACTAGAAGATTCAGATACATTATCCCAAGTGACTCTATACTCAAGAACAAAAAAATTTTTTCACCCTCCTGACACACACAGCTAGTCTTCATTTCTCAGCCTCCTTGCAGGTAGGCATTTCAATGATGCTGAGTTATGGCCAATAGCATTTGGGGAAAAGGGACCCATTCTACTATCTAGTACAATTTAATGAAAACTTTCCATAAGTAATCTACCGTGTGTTTATCCATTTGCTGGTTGATAGGAGACAAGGCTATAAGGACCTAGAAAGTGAGGCCCTGGTAACCATGAAAAATGTTCCCCTACTCATGAACATCCATAATGGACTGTTGCGTTAATGATAAATGAATGTTTATTGTATTAAATTTGGATATTTCTTAGCTATTGAAGCTAGCTGCACTATGCATCTGCTTATTTAATAACTACAAACATCTGTTGTAGTGGTATTTTTATCCTAACTTATCAGATGCATATATTAGATGTATCAGGATTTGAACCCAAGTCTGTCAGATTCTAAAATTGATTTCCTCTTACCATATGCTCTAGTAATCAATATATGAATAAGAGAGATATGTCTTTTGATTTTTTAATTGAAAACAATCCAGTGGCATTTAGTACATACAAAATGTTGTGCAATTGCCACATCTATATAATTCAAAAATATTTTTATAATCTCAAAAGTAATTCCCAACTCATCAAGCAATTACTCTCTGTTTACTCATTCCCTAGCCCCCAGCAAAAAACAATCTGATTTCTGTCTTTATGCACCGACATATCCTAGACATTTCATATAAATAGAATCATACATTATGTGGCCTATTGCGTCTGGCTTCATTCAATTAACATACTTTTTTTGAGGTTCCACCATAATGTAGCTTATATCAGTATTTCATTCAGCTTTATGGCTAAAAATTACTCTACAATTTATTTATCCTCATATCCACCAATGTACATTTGTATTATTTCCACCTTTTGGCTACTGTGAATAGTGTTTTAATAAACATTAATCCATATTTATTTGTTTGAGTACCTGTAATTTGAACTTTTGGGTATCTACCTAGAAGTGGAAATGCTGGGTCTTATGATGATTTTATGTTTACCTTTTTTGAGAAACTGTCAAACTGTTTTCCACAGTAGCTGCACTATTTTACATTCCCACTGGCAATATATAAGAATCCAATTTTTTCACCTTTTTAACACTTGTTATTTTCAGAGATAACTCTCCCAATTCACACACACACACACATATATATTTATGTATAGTTAGATATAGATATAGATATAGGTATAGGTATAGAGATAGAGATAGAGATAGAGATAGAGATAGAGATAGAGATAGAGATAGAGATAGAGATAGAGATAGAGATAGAGATAGATATCAGAGAGAAAGAGAGGAGAGAGGGAGAGAAATATCAATGATGAGAGAGAACCATTGATTGGCTGCCTCCTGCACCCCCCCTACTGGGGATCAAGCCTGCAATCCAGGCATGTGCCCTGACTGGGAATTGAACTATGATCTCCTGATTCATAGACTCTCAACCACAGAGCCACTCCGGCTGGGCCCTCCCAATTCTTAACCACATGTGAGTATGGGACCTGCCCATTCGGAGTCTCCACCACTCCTACCAGTCTTTGCCTTTTTTACCATGGCTTCTTCTGTGTAGCCTTAGAGGACTTCTGTCCAGCTGGTCTTCAGGTGGTTCTCAAGAGTTTCTGGTCTGTACTTTAATTGTAGTTTCAATGTGGCCCCTGGGAGAGGTGAGCACAGCTTTTACCTACTCTGCCATCTTGACCAGAAGTTTAAGTTGCCTTTTCCTTGACTCAGCATTCTCTTGGATGCTCAAACATCTGACTGTTTTCCAGAGTTCTGACATAATTGATTCTGACAGTTTTTATTGATTTTTAAAAATATATCTGTGACGGATAGGCCTCTGACACTATCTTCTCCTCCATTGTTGCTGACATCACTCATCATGTGGGTTCTGACATGACACTGAGTAAAAAGGTATTGGTCCTAAATAAGACCATATTCTTAATGTAAATATTCATTATTACTACATTATTATAACCAATTTAGCTGGTGAATCACAAACATCACCTAATTAGAACCCCCAAATAAAAGGAATTAAGTGAAAAATATCAATAACAATATAATTATGGGACAGGCTGCAGAGAGTTTTATCCAGGAAAAAAAGTAACTTTTGTAAGTAGGTAAGAAAAAAATGGGTTTCTTAGTTTGCCTAATGCATTATTGGTAGGGAAAAGGCCATATTCGGGAATATCCACTGTCATTAATCCACCACACATATACACACACACACATACCTTCATTTATGTCTGCCCCATCCCCTGCACCCACCTCACCCAGTGTAGGAGGTAGTGAGCAGCTGAACACATCAGATTCCTTGACATTTTCATTAAAAGAAGCAAGAAGAAAACCCCTAGAGGAGGCGAGAGTACAAGAAGTGACCCCATAAAACAAGAACACATCCACACTCAAATGAGAAATCCGCTTGAGTCATTGCATTTCAATTTTTAAAAGGAAAAAAACTCTCCATTCTTTTACCAAAGGGAGAAAAAAAACTTATTTTAAAATGTATTACTTTCCTTTCAGAAGATTAAGTTCTGACCAGTATAACAGAAAATTATAAAAGCATAGTATAAAATTATTTTGGTCTCACCTGATAACATAGAGATAAATATACATATAAAATCAATATGCTTAATTCATCTATGACCTTTTCTGACTCCCCTCTAGCACTGATTTCTTTTGAAGCAAATCCAAGGCATTATATTATTTTAATCTATAAATACTTCTGATAATAGCTCTAAAAAAGTATTGAAAAAAACAAAACCCAGTAGCAACATCACACCTGAACAAATTAACAAGAATTCCTAAATATCATTAAATATCCAGTGTTCTAATTTCTAAGTGTCTCAAAAGTGCAACTATGTATGAATATGTTGTTCTGAACATGTAAGAATATTTCTGTAGTATAAATTCCTCTAGATTATTTTCATACCTATTTCAAAGATAGTGCCCCTAGTTTTCCTTCTTCCTTCAACTTTGTTATACTTTTCTATAGTGATTTTTTTTTCATTTATGTATAGTCACCTTATCTTTATTTCTCTCATTATGTTTTGGTGTACTTAATTTTTTTAATGTTTTCCTGGCTCCTTAAAATATATTTTCCAAAACATAAAGGGGACATTGGGGGAATAAGGACACATATGTAATACCTTAATCAATAAAGAGAGAGAAAAAATAAAATTAAAAAATAAAATAAAACCTGAACTCCCATCTAAAAATAAAAAATAAAATAAAGCTTAAGAATGCACTATCACCATTTAAAGCAAAAAAAAAAAGTAGCATACAATTCACCAAATGAGTACTATTTAACCCTTTCCTGTTACTGATATATATATATACACACATATATATATATATATATACACACAGTCACTATCCTGTAGATTCTTGAAATTATGCCATTATTTGCAACATTAGTACTCTTGGTTAACCATTATTGCATAGTTTGTAGCATGTATCTTAAAACATATATAAGGAAGTCATTTAAGATACAGATTTTGTTTCCTTCCTGAATTTTTCAGAAGTTTCTTCCAAATCATTGGCTCACAATTTTATTATTCTCCCCTTTGCACTCTGGAAATATTGTTGTTTTTTTCTCTTTGGTTTACAGGGCAGTAAAACACATGGAAAGTGAAACCATGTTGGCCACTATTTATTGGCTTCTACTTATTGAAATACCCTAGTAGTTTCTCTGAATGCCTTTTATTACCTAAACTACTTGTAGGTTCTCTTGAGAAATACTGAAAATGGGCTGGTGGCAGTTGCCCTTCCTCTTTGGGCCAAGAGTTCCTCTGTGTTGTCTGAGTGGTGATGAAGGAGGAGAGCCATTCAACAAGCTTTCTTGGTTTGACTGAATTTCACCTTTGCCTTATCTGAAGAATTTTTTGTTTTTTTGGCAAGATGCTGTAATCAATGAGGATCTAACACAGTTGCTCTCTCAAATTCATGCATGTGTGTGGTAGTATGCTACTCTCACCCCTCAGCTCCTGAATGCTGATTAAAACTTCCTAGAAATTTTGCTGAAGTTTTTTTTTTTTTTCCTGACTTGAATCATTCTCTTTCTTACTAGTCATCCCTTTAAGAGAGCTATTTTATTCAGATATCAGATATACACTTAGCTGTGATTGGCAGCCCTCAAGGAAATAGGATTTATTTTTATTGGAGTGAGACCAAATGAGTGCAATTTTAAAGCTTAAGGTGAGTCTGGCTGGTTTAAAGAAAGCTGATCAGACAGCATGGAATCCAGATTTCAGAGCTAAGTATTTAAGATCTTTAATATTGAGCCTAAACCCTACTTTCAGCTTTACTAACTCCATTCATACCTCTTCACCTGGTGAGGGAACAAGAAAAATACCTGGTGGATAATCACTCTTTCCTGGGCTCTGTTCCAAGCGCTATTAAATCTTCTCAACAACCCTGAGGGATGGATACTATTATCTCCATTTTACAAGTGAGATAAAGAAGTCTTAGAAAGATTAAATAATTTAACCAGGACATACTATGCTAGTAAAACATAGAAATAAAATGAAATTCCACGTTAGCCTGACATCTGAACCTGTGCTCTCCCAAGCAATTCATGCTGCTTTGAGAAGCCTCCAAATGGCACAAACTTGGGCCACATCAGACTTCACATATTTGCTCAAATACTCTATAATTTTACATACCTCTAAGCTGCTCCTCTACATGCTTTTCCTCTGCTTAAAATACCTATTCCTTTCTCTTTCTGATGAACGCCTACTCATTCTTCAATACCCAGCACAAATGTCACTTCCTCGTTGAAATCTTCCCTTAATTCTGCAGACATAACCAACTGTGCTCTCTTTTGTGGTCCTACAGCAATCAATACACAGGGAAATATAATGCTCTACTTGTCTCATGTCTGTTTCCTCCCAAGGCAGGTCTCTGTTCTTATTTGTTATAGTAACTATGGCCCACACCATAGTTCTTGATACAAAGTAAATAAAACACAGATTTACTTCTTTAATTGAATCATCCATCCATTTAGAAGTCAATCAAATGGTAAAGTAATTAGTGCTTATGGCACTAGATGAAGACAGGACATATGGTGGTAATCTGCCACATCTATAGATGCTTTGGAAAAGCAAATGGGAGGAGAGACTCCTACTAGTCAGCAATGCACGATGGAGGGTATTACTCAGGTGATGTCAGGATCATTTTGGGACTCAGAAATATCTATGTCTTTCCAAAATTAGTCCTTCCTTTCCCCTTCTAGAGGGAAAAGAGAGTGACAAGAGAGATTGGGGGGGAAAAAAAGATGTCTGCAGCCTTTTCCTGAGAGCTGTGTTGCCTGAGTAAGGGGATAAGTGAGGCAGATTCTATCTTCCTTACTAAACTCTACATTCTTTTGGTCTCAGATTTGATGTGCAAGATTTTCTCCAGTTGGTTATTGAACACAGGTGTTTATATGAAAATAACTCCATTCTCTCAATGAGGAAAGTTTTCCAGCTACATGACTATTTCTTACAGTTTTCCATCTGGGTTTAAGGAATCAATGATAAGGAACAATTAAATGTGTAGAGAGATGGAGCAGTTTTAGTGAGCATGTCTGTTATCATATTTTTTTTAGGGAAGAAAAGTGACAGGTTCAAAACCCCCAGAGAGAAGTGAAGCTATTCTTGAGTTGAAGAACAAATGTTTAGATTGTAACTTTCCAAGCTTTGGGGAAAATGGGAAAGTACAAGGGAGACCCAACCAGGTCAGTCTGTTTCAAATCAGTGCTTTCCTGAAGACCATATTGTAGCTGCCAAGACCTCTGTGTGGGGGCAATTAAGCCAGGGCTGGAAGGAGTGCAGGTCACGTGTGCAATGGAAGGTTAATCCTTAGTGTTGATTTTGCAGGCAGGAAGTAATAAATGTCTATATTCCTTTTATTTGTCCCCTTAGAAACCATTGCTTGAACCTAAATATTTGATATTTGGCAAGTAAGTGGACCTCAAATATAAACAAACCACTAAACAGTGTAAATTCCAATGTGAATGACCTTCATCTTTAACATTTGGAAGTCTGAGCAGGTTTTATTCCACAAAGCAAAATTTCACTTGGATCTATTTAAAGAAATACCTAATAATATGTTCAGATCTATTTTTTAAATATATTTTATTGATTTTTTTACAGAGAGGAAGGTAAAGGGATAGAGAGTTAGAAACATCGATGAGAGAGAAACATCGATCAGCTGCCTCCTGCACACCCCCTACTGGGGATATGCCTGCAACCAAGGTACATGCCCTTGACCGGAATCGAACCTGGGACCCTTCAGTCCACAGGCCAACGCTCTATCCACTGAGCCAAACCAGTTAGGGCCAGATCTATTTTTTCCTTATATACTAACCCTTAATCTAAGGAGTAAAGAGATTGATAATTACAATTTACAAAACTAAATATGGCTGGCCCTATTTGAATGATTAATTCACCCACATGGTACTGAATATTAGTTTTATAATTGCTCAATAAGCCCTATGTAAGTAAAATTTACAAAACAAGAATCTCAGTACTCATTTGGCAATCAATTTAGAAATAATGTTCCACCCAACACCATTGGGTGAAAAGTTTGATAGGATATTTACATTTTTTCAACACATTTCTCCATAATACACATTAATTATGAAGGGGAAATAATAACTTCACAAGGAATAATTCTGACAGATATCATCTTTATCAGGTCTTAAAACTTACCATGAGACACATAATCATTGTGTGGCTCCCAATATAATGCACTAAGGACACAATGTCACTTCTGTGATATTCCTGGCAAAAATGCATAAGCTAAATCTAACCATGATAAAACCATGAGAAGCCAGAATTAGGGATATTCCATAAAATAACATACTCTCCCAAAATGTCAAAGTCACTAACAGACTGATGAACTTTTCTAGATTTTAGGAGACCAAATGACAATGACATGTACTATATGATACTGGATTGGACACTAAACCAGAAAAATAAAATTATCCTATCTAATAAAAGAGTAATATGCAAATTGACCATCACTCCAAGACACAAGATGGCCGTCCCCATGTGGTCAAAGATGGCTACCCCAATGTGGACACAAGATGGCCACCACAAGATGGCCTGCAGGGGAGTGCAGTTGTGGCCAGTTAGGGGTGGCCAGGCCAGCAGAGGAGGGCAGTTGGGGGTGACCAGGCCGGCAGAGGAGGGCAGTTGGGGGAGACCCAGGCCTGCAGGGGAGGGCAGTTGTGGGTGATCAGGCAAGCAGGGAGGGCAGTTAGGGGTGACCAGGCCGGCAGAGGAGGGCAGTTGGGGGGGACCCAAGCCTGCAGGGGAGGGCAGTTGGGGGTGGGGGACCAGGCCTGCAGTGGAGGGCAGTTGTGGGGGAACCAGGCCTGCAGTGGAGGACAGTTGGGGGGGACTCAGGCCTGCAGGGAAGGAGATTTGGGGGGAGCCAAGCCTGCAGGGGAGGGCAGTTGGGGGAGTACCAGGCCTGCAGGGGAGGACAGTTGATGGGGGGGAGAACCCAGGCCTGCAGGGGAGGGCAGTTATGGGTAACCAGGCTGGCAGGGGAGGGCAGTTAGGGGCAATTGGGCTGGCCGGGGAGCAGTTAGGCGTCGATCAAGCTGGCAGGGGAGTGGTTAGGGGGTGATCAGGCTGGCAGGCAGAAGCGGTTAGGGGCAATCAGGCAGAGGCAGGAGAGCGGTTGGGAGCCAGCAGTCCTAGATTGTGAGAGGGATGTCCAACCGCCCATTTAGGCCCGATCCCACTGGCTGGGATCGGGCCTAAATGGGCGGTTGGACATCCCTCAAGGGGTCCCAGATTGGAGAGGGTGCAGGCTGGGCTGAGGACACCGGGCCTCTAGTTTTATTATAAAAAACAACCACACTGTTAGGACAGTTGTTAAGATTCAAATAAGGTGTGCTGATTAGAAAATAGTATTACTATCAATATTAATGTCTAGATTTTTAATAATTGCACTATGGTTATATAAGAAAACATTTTTGTTTTTAGGAACTACACAATGGAATATTTAGGGGTAAAGGGTCTTTACGTTAACATCTTACTTTTAAAGAGCTCAGAAATAAAAATAATGATATGTATTAAAGACAAATCTATGCATATATGTGGGGAAGGGGGGGAGAATGACAAAGCAAAATGTTAACCCTGCGGATTCTGTGTGAAAGGTAAATGGGAATGAGAATTCTTTGTACTAGTTTTGAAATTTCTCTGTAAGTCTGAAATTCTTTCAAAATAAAAATGTCCCTCAGAAACTAAGCGATCGAAGCCTCACTCTCTGATGCAGGAAACCATGATCATACAACTGGTTCACTGCAAATCTTGATCTTAAGAGTCTGAGGCTTTCCCCACTGGAGTCTGTGGCTCTGCAGAAACATCAACTTGATCTCAAGAAATCTGCATAGAGCTTCTAATTTGAAAGCATTACAGGGCTACAAAGTTGTAACAGCACTGAGCGTCCACTTTGCTGCTCCTCCCAGTCTCTAACTAGAAAGCCTAGTTATGATTACACTCTTGGCCTGGGACACAAGAGAGCCCTTTCTTCTCTCCTCCACTTCCTGCTACAGTTTCACACACAAGAGGTGTTGGGGAGGAAGACAGATCTCTGGAGAGGGCTCCTGTCCCCTCAGCAATCTAAATTAAGGGCAGAACTTCTAGCTTGGATTTGCATATTAAGATTCCAGTTCTGCCCCTTTAATACCTATGTGACTTTGGGCAAATTACTTGGCCTATATTTCTGTAAAATGGCTATAACAACAGTATCTGCCTTTATAATTATTGGAAGAGTTAAATGGGACAACATTTGTCAAGTACTTAGCTTGAAGCATGACACACAGTAAGTGCTCAGAACATGTGAATTGTTGTTTTTATGACTAAAATGGGTGGCTGGTATTAAGTCCATATTGTCACTTCTGAAGAAGTGAACTCAAGAATAACCCAGTTTCTAGATGCTTTTGCTCTCAAATACCTATGAATATTAACATTTGGCCAGAAACACAGCCCTGCAATGTCTATTTTACCTCCTTCTTTTCCATCAAGGAAACTGATCATTAAACTAGAAAGATAATTGGAAACAACGTGAATGTCCATCGGCAGGAAATTAGTTCAATAGGTTATGATACTCACCTTCATTGAAGTGATAAGAAGCAATTAAGAAGAATGAGGTAGGTGAAAATGTACTGGAGTAGAAAAATATCCAATTCAGACTGGGAAGTAAGGGTGAAAAAAGCAAATGGAACAATGGAAGCTATAGTATGTTTGCAATTTTTAAAAAGGTGCACAAGGAAAGAAAATGGGGTTATATTAAAAACTATTAAGACATACCTGTGAATGAGATTGGGAAGAGATTGGGAAATGTCTGAATTCCACCTTACTGTCTATAGTTTATTTGGACATTTCAATAATAAGCATTACTATACATTCATGATAAGGCTACCAAACATGCTACTGAAAATTTTGATATATGATGATAGATAGATGATAGATAGATAGATAGATAGATAGATAGATAGGTAGATAGGTAGATAGATAAGAACTCTATTGGTTCAAAATGATAATAGCCCTGTCAGGTCCCTGATGGTATCACAGAAATTGCCAGAGCTACTCAGATGTAGCTTGTCACAGTTGTTACTGTGATAGAAGGAAGAGAACAAACCAAGACTTAGCAAACAATAGCAACAGGGAGTACTTAAGCACTCATTTGTTTTCTTAGCTTTATTGCATAGTTAGCAAAACAATCATGTACAGGAAATTATGGCATTTCATAGTGTTACTAAGCCCCAGATAATTATAAACTATTTGTTAAAATATGAATCAGTTTTTAAAAAGAGGACAGCATAAGTGGAGCAATGTAATGTTAAATAGGTACACTGTTCTATGAAGAAAATTGTTAAAATGTTATGTTAGAAAATTTAACCATGGGAAAGAAATGAATAAAAGAAATAAGAAACCCTTGATAAATGGAAGATGTAGAATGGTGTGGTTTACCCCCATAATACAATTGAGAGCATGAGACCAGAGTCACATACTGACTGCTGTGATCATGAACTCAGATGGCTGTAGGGTTCATGCAGGTAATGCCCATGGGTATGAGGGCCCAGTGTGTGTGGGGGTGGGGGGGGGCGGGAGGGGGCGGGTTGTATCAAAGATGAGAGCCTGAGCCAGCCCAAGGACGGCTATAGTTGCTCATCCTCATTGATTGTACTATTCAAAAGTTCAGACCTACTTTTACCAACATTTCTTCTTGTAAGAAACTGCCATTGTAAAGGTTGGCCAACCGATACAATATGTGTTGATATACTAATGTATAAGAGTAAATAGAAGGTATCTATGGGAAAACCTACTCCCATTGCCACCGTTTGTCACCTCAGAATCTAAGACAACTGTTCGGTGGCAAAGCTTTCTCTCTCCAGTCTTATTCCATTTGTCCCCACCCCTTACCCCAGTCATGCATTTATTCTAAAATTTATTTTAGTCTAAAAAAAGAAAGGAGAACTTACAGGGTACAGGATAAAAAACTAAGACTGCAAAGGACAGAAAAGAAAGAAAATATAATTAAGAACAAGAAGCAGGTTCTGGCCTTTAAGAAACTTAGAATTTAGTTGAGCAAAAAGAATTATGTAAAGGACCTGCTATAGTAATAATTACTACAGAAGAATTAAAATGAGAGATGCTATGGGAAACTGCTAGAGTGGTTGATTCATTCTAGCTTGATGAGGAGGAGGATCTTGATATAGGCAAAGTCCTTGAAAATTAATAGAATTTCAACAAGTACAGAAGGGAGAGGTATTATAAGGTGACAGGCCAGCATAGCTAAAACGGTTGAGTGTGCCCAAGCCTGGTGTATTGGTGGAGCAGAAGAAAATTGGTGTGATGGAAAAATAGGATACATAAAGGAGTGGGGACAGTGTCTGCAAATACTAGTGTGAACCCTATTCTGTAAAAGAAGGGGCTATGATTTATTATAGACAAATGCATTAGAGGGGTGACATGATTTTGCCCTTGTTTTAGATTTCCTCTCGCTTGTAAGAAGTGGACTGGAAAAGTGAGAAGTTGGCAGAGAAAAGACTGATTAGTTGGCCATTTTTATTGTTAATGAGGTAGTGAACTAGAGTAGGAACTGATCATAGAACAGAGGGCATGTGTATAAGTTATTGTAGAGGTGAGCTTTTTGAAGCTTTGCAATTGAAGCGAATGTCTAGGACAAGGCAGCATGATGACTTTGAGATTTCAAGTCCAAAGGTCTTAGAAAAAAGAATGCCCTTAGAAGTATAGGAAGCATGGGTGGAAAGACCCTCTTTTGGTAATGTCCCTGAAAGACAAAAACTTCTTTAAAAGATATAATTTCAAGATTCCTGAATGGAAAAAAAAAAAAAGCCACTGATCTGAGGATTCCAACTAATATCCCTACTAATCCCCAACCAGTGATAAGTAAGATAGTTAAGTACCTGTGCTGACTGTCCTGAAAGCCTGGACACCAAAGCAAATCCCAAGTCCCCAAGGAAAGAAGACTGACACTGGGGAGCAAACATCATTTGGGGACAATGCAAGTTGGTGACCATAACCCCTGACTGTTCTTAAAACTGCTGCCTCCTATCCTCTGAACTTGTCAACTAGGCTTGCCTCATGCTCCCTTTTATATATATATATGTTTTTTATGGATTTCAGAGAGGAAGGGAGAGGGAGAGAGAGCTAGAAACAGCAATGATGAGAGAGAATCATTGATCAACTGCCTCCTACCCGCCCCACACTGGGGATGGAGCCCGAAACCAGAGCACATGCCCTGACCAGGAATCACACCGTGACCTCCTGATTCCTAGGTCAATGCTCAACCACTGAACCACACTGGCTGGACTCATCATCCTGGTTCCTCTTCAGAGGCATTCTTACCCGCACTCTGGGGCAGGCCCACCAAATATCTGCTCCCCAGTCCTAATCAACCAAAAGGGATTGGGGGGAATAACTTAGATCCTCTCCCTGCCTTTACACCTTAGGACCTAAAATAGAGTCACCTGGAAACTGCTTTGGGGAAATTATATGTCCCCCTCTCAGTGGAAGCAGCGACAGCAGGCCAGGGAGAGGGGGTAAATGGTCACTGCTCCTGCCCGGCTGCCCACATCTTGCTGGCTCTCTTGCCTCTGGAGCTGGCTCTCCTGCCTCAGTGGAACCTGTGGTCCTCTGTCCTAGAGCTGCCACGGGCAGGGCAGGCTCACCAGGGCAAGACTCCCTGCCCCGGTCACACACACAGGACAGGCCTGGGTTCTCTGGTCTCCCTAGAGACCAGCTGGCTGAGAAGAGAGAGTAAATCAATTCAAGTAGCAAGCAGTTTCCCTTTGGTCTCCATTTCAAATCACACGCATATCCCAACATTTTGCCAACAAAGAGATAAAACTGTACCTTAATCTGCATCTGAGTCTCCTGTCCCCATTGTGGAGGCGGTGGCTCCTTTTTAATCTCAAAAAAAGAAGCGCGATTTAGCAAAAATTAAAATCAAAATATTTTCATCAGGAGTAGGTCAGCTCTTCTCAAACTTTACTGTGCATATGAATCACCTGGCTGTCTTGTTAAAATGCAGAACCTAGTTTAGTAGGTCCCGGAGGGTGGGGCGAGTGTCCGAATTTCTAACAAGCTCCCACGTGATGCCAATGGCAACTGACCACACTTAAGATTAGAAAGGATTAGAATAGCAGTTGTAAAACTTGGCTGCACTTTGGGATCACTTAGGAATCTGAAAAATCTCTAAACCTAGGAAGTACCCTGGATCAACTAAACCACAAGTGGGGAACCAGTGTTTTGTTTTGTTTTGTTTTGTTTTTGCCATGGGCTATTTGGATATTTACAACATCATTCAGGGGACACACAAAATTATCAGCTTAAAAATTAGCCTGCTATATTTGGTCAAACATTTAATTAACTCACCCCTAATGCCTCGGCAGGGCCAGACCAAATGATTTCGAGGGTTGTATATGGCCCATGAGCCAGACGTTCCACATCTCTTGAACTAAATCTTGAACCATAATCTCTGGCAGTAGGACACAGTAAACACTATTTTGGAAACTTCCCAGGTGATTCCAATGAGCAGCCACACATGGGAACCACTCTTTTGAAATAATGAACATATTTGCAAGTGATAAATATGAATAAGAAATATCTGGAGGCTTTAGATAATGCATTAGGTCTTAGGCTAAATTAATGAAAGTAGATTCTCTATTTAAAAAGTAATAATTAAAAGTCAATAGTTTTCACCATTCTTTGGCTGAGCCATATATCAAGTTTAGTTTGAGGAGCTGCATTTTAAGAAAGATATTAATATCATGGACTACCACAATAGAATAGGTCATGTTATAGAGAGAAAAAGGGCCATAACAGCTGTCTTCAACTAATCTAAGGCCTGTTGGACACACCACACACACACACACACACACACACACACACACACACACACACAAATAAATAAGTAAATGAAATACAAGAAAAACAACAAAAACTAGGCTCTACTACTCCTTCCTCTCTTCTAATTGAATGAGGCACTGACACTTGGACGAACCAGTCTAGATTCTGTTTAGATAAACTTTCTTTCACATTGCAGCCAATTCCAGGTGGGTTCCCACACCCATTTATGTCTGAGCCAGTAGGGAAAGGTCTGGATCTCAAACTGGATCCTAATACATGAGCTTTGCCTTATCATTGCAACTACTTCCTTTTATTATACAGGTAGGTGTATGAAATCTTTATAAAGCACCAGGAAGGATGTGACTGAGTTGAAACAATACTGATTGCTTTGCATGAATGATAATGAGGATGGTCACTGGAGCATAAATCTTTGTCCACACAAACTTAAACAAAAAATGCATACTTTTTAGCAATGTCAATTCCTCTAGGAAAATCTGATTTAAAAGGCCAAAATACATGAAAATACTATCAGCCTTAAAATGACTTCCTTGATGTCTGTTCCAACATTTAACAGTATCTCCAAAGCTATAATGTCTCTTTGTTGAATTAGGAAACATTTGCAATCTGTTCATGCTTTGTTTATGCTGTGTTTAAGATTTAATGAAGATTTGTTACCGGTAGCCAAAGACAAGAAAACTTAAACGCTCTCTGCCTAAGAGATTTTAAATGACCCTGGACTGTTTTGTTCTGTGAGTAGCTGTGTTTCTAGATAATGATTCTTGAAATAGTTTCAAAAGTGAGAGTTAAAAACAGCAGAAGAAAAGATATACATAAATTAGAATGGAATTTACCAGTTTAAACACACACACACACACACACACACACACACACACACATACATACATTACACATTCTTTTCCTGTCCTTGCCTCAGAGGCAACAGTGTTAGAAACATAACAAAACAGCAAATACTGGTTAAAGTATGCTTCAGTTTTTTTTTTAATTTATCACTTCCAATTATTAGCAATATCAGAATGGTAGACATTCATTATTTTAGTAGGGGGTATATGATGGGTTTAGGTGTCATAACATAGGTAATGAGTCAATATCTTGAATTCAAACTCTCATCCCTGCCATTTAATACCTGTGTGAATTGGGGGAAATGGCCTAACTTTTCTGAGCCTCGGCTCTTTACCAGTAAAGTGAGGAGAATAATACATTGCAGGATTGTGTGTTACAGAAAACCAGAGAAGAACCAAGCAATACTTAGAGAGATCGAGTTACATTTATTACGCGCGGGTCCAGAGGAAAATGTCTCTCAAATTCTGGGCCCCAACATGGAGGAACTTTTCCTATTTATATATTTTTACCTTCTTTGTCTCCCAAATATGGGGTGTTTCCGGCCCCCTTTGCAAGTTCTTAAAGAGCCCCTATGTGCTGGGGCCTTGAGACCCCATCCAAAAGCCTGGCCTGGTGCCAGCACTGATAATTTCATCTGGCGAAGGTATAATGGCCTCTCTGAAGTGGGAGTAGTCTTATTTTCCTTATTATTTAAGCAAGCAAGCATTTCCAGAAGCCAAATAGCAGGGTTAAAATTTCAAACAGCACTTTTTATATAAGATGGATGCTTCATGTGGAAGGGTTAAATTAGGTCATATATGAAAGATGTAAAATATAATATTTGGCTTATAGGAGCTACTCAGTAATTGGTAGCCAGTTACATCATTATTTTAATTCCATAAATACTCTCTTAATATATAAAATAAAGCCTTAAACTAAATGTAAAACATACCCAATAATACACTAACACGATGCCACAAAGTCAAATTTTCAAAAGTAGTTTATTAAACACTAGTCAGAGACAAACCCTCATCACAGTATTTATCATTTCCATATAACTACATGAACTTGAGCTGTGCCGGGAATTCTTGGACTCCTTCTTTTACCATGGGATGCTGCATGGCAGTTGCATCTCAGAGGCAGCCATGCTGAACATTAATCTTACTCTTCTTATGCCAACCAGTCTCTTTCTCTTCTTCCATTTCTCTCCCCTGCTCATTCCCACTCCACTTCCATTTACCCCCTCCTCACATTGTCAGATATTCATAATTTTGTTCTAAAACAGATGATTTACAAATGGGAAGATACCATTCTGGCAGATCTAGAGCCTGGTCCCTGTCTAAGGAGGAACTTCACACCAGTGGCTTCCTCACTTCAGTGCCACTGACGAATCAGATGGCCTGACTGGGAAGCCCAGAACTGTCCTTCCCCAGACATACAATCTTAACCCATCCTTAAGTCTTCCAGTTTTAATGTCCTCATCTGTACAATGGGAATTATAATTCCTGCCTTATCTGTCTCATCTCAGAATGCATATCAGGATAGACTGACATAACACATATGATGAAAGCACTTAAATCTAATATCAAAGCCTAGACATAAGCCACTGTATTTCTTAGGCCTATATTTTTGTTAACCAGAAATAACAGTGAAATTTGCAGAATGAGTACCACACCTGTGATCAAGTTATTTGGAATTCCACCCTGGGGACTGTCCATGAAGATGCTTAGAGCTGACCTCAAATTCCAGATTGGAATGGAGAAAGAGATAAAGGGAATTGAGATTTTGGTAAAAGACTTAAGAAATCACAGTCCAGTTACCAACATACCATAATATTCCATGTAGGATTTCTCAGTTTAAAGTATAGACACACGCACACATACATATTCACATACAAGTGCACTATTTTTATTTTTAATAACAGAGGTGTAATTTGTATCAGGCAAGAGAAATGGTGATGGGAATGGGGACAAGGTTGGGGATCATGAACTCTGGCCTACCATATGATTTAGAAGCTTGGGCTCTCAAGCTTCCTGTAAAGGTTTAAACCCAGATTCCAATACTATGATCTATGTCACACTGAGCAAACTATTTAATGCTTTGTGCCTCAGTTTCTTCCTCAGTAAAATGGAGATAAAAGCCTTATTAAATTTGTATAAAGCTCAAAGAAGGGAAGTCACATATATTGGTCAGCATATTTCTGGAATTTAATATGCTTAATACTTATTAATTAATTACCATTATAATTATTATGATGATATGTCTATCCAATATCTTTTCTCCACTATTCTTTATTTTAAAAAACCCTCTCTTAATCAGGGGTGACAATGTCCCAAGATGGAAAGTTATATTTTCTAGTCTCCTGTGCAGGTAATGTTTACAATGGAACTAAATTCTGGCCAATGACCTGTAGACAAAATGTTTTCACAGTACTTCCAAGAAAGTTCTTTAAAAATGGGTCTGATTCAGCTTGAAAATTACTTTCTTCTTTCCTCTTGTCACTGCTTTGAATTTGTGAAGGGCCCCATGGCTTAAGTATCTATCTTAAGATCACAAAGCAAACTAGAGAGTGGAAGCCACGTGCAAAGGATAACAGACTAGAAAAAGGAAGCCTGGAGTATTGAAAGCATCATGGAGCTACCATGCCAATCCTGAATTGCCTCTTTGTAGACTTCTTTTGACTAAAAGTAAATAACCCCTATCTTCTTTAAGCTGCTGTCCTTGATATAAACATTATGCCAATAATGGGTTTACTTCTATGCCAGACACAGAAGAAATCAAAAGCTCTGTGAATATAAAGCCCTTGCCTGTAATAAAGAATTTCCTCTTTAACAAGACTAACTTAAGGGTTGAATGAGGACTACTCCTGCTGCTAATTTTTTGCAACTTTTCCTTAAAAAGCACCTGATTTCCTTCAGACAAAAGTGCTATTAAAAATAGGAGAATGAAATCCAACACAAAAGAGAGAGAAGAAGAAGATAGAAAGAAAATAAATTGGTAAAAATCTAACAGCACTGGAAAAAAAACAAAAAAAGTGATTTATAATGATATGACATAGTTTAGAGCAGCAATTTTTTTCAAAACTTTTCATCTCATTACACACATAAACTAATCACTAAAATTCTATAGCACACCAAAAAGATATATTTTTTCGATCTGACAAAACAAAAAAAAAAGGTATGATTTTGATTCATTCACACCAGATGGGTATCATTGTGTTGGCTGTTGTCATTTTTTCATTTGACAACCTAAGGAAAAAGAGGTCAGTGCCTCTGACCAAATAGTCAGGTATTGTATGTTTGACAAATTCTTGCAGCACACCGATTGAAAATTGCTGAGTTAGAGGAAAGTCAAAGAAAGAAAATAGGAAAAGATAAAGGAATGACCAGCAAAGAAGGAAACTAATATGAAGGAAAAAGAGATCAGGAGCTGTACATTGTGTATAGTCAAGTATGAATCATTCACAAATATGTACTTATAAGCAAAATGGTAATGCCTTCCCTCAACATGTTAGTGCACAAACCAACTATTAAAATCAAGCTGACTGTTTGCTCTATTGACTAATCAACAAATACATATTGAGTGGAGACTTAAAATAAGTGGGGTCCTGAGTAGGTCAGACAGATTCAAAAAGGACAAAGCTAATAGCTGTGCAGATGGTGACAAGTGCTTAGATTTCAGATATATTTTGAAGGTAGAGACACAAGGACTTACTAATGTTTTTGATGGAAAGTAAGAGAGAAAGAGAGAAGTCAAGGCTTTTGGGTTAAGCAACTAAGTAGACAGTGGAACAGTTTATTGATATTTGGAAGGAATGATGGAAGGACATTGAGGAGTATCTCTCTCTCTCTCTCTCTCTCTCTCTCTCTCTCTCTCTCTCTCTCTCTTTCACCATTTTTTATTGGAGATACCTATTAAAGAGTTAAGCAAAGCTGTTGAATAGGCAGTTTGATATATGTCTGGAGCTTAGGAGAGAAGTCTAGACAGGATGCACATATCAGAGATGAAATGTAAAGCTATGCAATTGCAGAGATTACCAATAAAATGGGAGAGCAAGGGGTTCCAACATTCAGATGTCTGGAAGAAGAGGAGGAGACAGGAAAAGAGATTGGAAATAGTTGCCTATGAGCCAGGAGGGAAACTGAGCAGGTATGATGTCCTAGATGAGAAAGTGGTCAACCATAGTAAATGCTGCTGGGAGATCAAGTAGGATGAGAATGGAGACTGAACCCCATGCCTTTGTAAGATGTAGATCACTGGCTATTTGTTGAGAATGGTTACAGTGGAATAATGAGGGCAAAATCTTAGCTGGAACAAGCAGACAAAGAGAGACCGGGAGATGGAGCAGTGGAGGGAATAGCAAAGATATTGATTTCAGTTTTGTGGTGA
The DNA here is from genome assembly GCF_951640355.1 of Cnephaeus nilssonii. NCBI lineage: Eukaryota > Metazoa > Chordata > Mammalia > Chiroptera > Vespertilionidae > Cnephaeus > Cnephaeus nilssonii. The sequence goes on from NC_137082.1 coordinate 20,413,288, forward strand.
AAAAGGAAAAGTGTCAGGGAATGATGTAGAAAGTTTTGTGGGGTGAGTGAGGGGTTTTTAAAACTTTGATTTTGCCTTAATTGCTTTTATTTATATCCCAAAGGGAATTATATTATAAAGGGGGAAAATGATGTTTTCATAAAGAAAAATGGATAATTCTAGGACTAAAGTCTCTGAGAAGGTAAAAGAAACTGCAATCCAATGTCCAAGTGGAGATTCAACAGCTTGATGGAAAAGGAATGTATCAGTCATTTAAAGATAGGAAAAATCATTTCATTAGGAAAATGTAGCAAGCTTCTCTGCCAGAGTTGATTGCCCATCTGAAGTGTGTACTCATAAACATTAATTAGGTCTGCTAGTACAACTGCATTATGTTTTTCAAAAATGCTTGAAAGTTTAGTGCCAGTTGTTGCTGGTCAAAGCCAGTCTCATTTAATACACTGTCTTAGATTGGGTTCCTCTGTAGCTGATATTAAGATCAAGATTCCAGGGCAAATAATTTATCTGCAAGGTGATCCCAAAAGGGAAGAGTAGGGAGATAGGGAAGGGAAGACTCCCAAGGGTGTTTTATCAAGACAGTTATCACAATGGGCAACTGAGGTTTAATCCCACTGGGAAACTAGAAGATGGTATAGAACATGCTTCAGAGTTATCCTGCCTGCAGGACTTTGGCTATATATACACCACCTCCATTAATTATTGGTTGTGGGTTGATCCCAGGAACTTTCAAATCCATGGTAGGCCTAGTTGTCTAGGATGTGGGCAAGAAGTGTGTTCCACAAAGGGCAGGAAAAACCCTTGAGCAAAGAGATGCAGGTGCTCAGTTAGAAGTGAAGCTGGATGGGCCAATGGAATATGGGTGGGATCTTGACACTATGGTTATATTTTGGTTTGTTTCCTCCTGTTCCCCTGTCACAGAATTCAGAGCTGCATGGGTGACCAGCTGCTAAGACTGCTCTCCCTGCCTTTGCCTTCACGCTGAGTGCTTGGAACCAGAATAAGAAGTCACCAGTGCAGTTTGCATGCATTATCTCATTTAATCCTCACACAATGCCTGTGTCAAGGGCATTGTCAGCTTCATTTCCCAGCAGAAGAAACCAGCACTGAGCGCTTTGTTAAGATCACATCTTTAGTACATAATAAAGCTAGAGTATCAGAGTTCTCGGACTCCAAAGCCCAAGCTCTCAACCTGTGTTCTCAGATAACCAGATCCAGGTACGTCATTCACCTGGTCCCCCACCTGACCACAACAAAAGCGATCAAGGCTTACTCTGGCAATCTCTTTGAAGGACAATTTGTTTGGAGAACATCCCACACAATATGCCTGGCTTAATTCAGTTATTTTATTTCCTTAATTTGTGAGCAGACTTTTCCAAATGGAAAAATTATATGAAACAAAATATTTGAAAAGCACCACACTGTAATTGAGTCATTAAAAAGAAGAGTCATTAATAATGTATGGACTTTGATTATACTTTCAGTCACTGGAAGCTGTCAATGGAGAATTACCATTCTCTTCTGAGAAATTCAGAGTCGTATAGGGGTCTCTGACAATGCATGCAGTTGTTATAGCATTGTATAAGTGGGAAATTGTTCTCTCGTGGAAAATACAGTCTAAGGCCAGGGGGCCACCATTAACATTCTGAAAGGGTTGTATTCCAAGGTTGGGATGGGTGGAGAATAGAGAGAATGGAATCTAAAATAAATCAGAAACATCCAGTCCATTAAAGATGGGTTGGTAAACACCTCCCCTGCCCTCCCTTTGTCAATGCTGCATAATTTTTTCATGAAATCATTCAAGTATGCTCCTCTATGCTAGTAAATTCTCTATTGATCTTCGTGGTCTGCTTAATTAAAAAGAAAGTTGGAATGTAAAAGTAGACAGCTTTTAGATCTTAGATCCACACCTTTTTCTTCTCTAAAAATACAAACACACTGCAACAATTGGATTCTGAAATTGACTCAGGTATTCTGGGCTTGGCGCCAAAGTCCATATGTGTGTAGTGAAGAATTCTGCACTTATTTGGGAGAGTGTATCAACAGGCAATAACTCTCCCACCCCTCTCTGGGAAAGAGTTTACAGACTACTTATAAGGGCACAAAGAAACAATCTGCAATAAACATTTAAAGCTATGCAGGAGCCCTCAATATCCAGAGGCGGCCAAGGGTGCCAGCAGAAATCATGGGTCCCCTCTCCTATGTGAGGCCTCCAGCTTGAAACCACAGAAAGTGTGACCATGGGACTCACAGGGCCTCCAGGAGACGGGGAAAATAAAGGCCATAAAATGGGCTAGGCTGAGAAAAATTTTCACCTCTCTCAGGCTGCTTTCATTCTGGCCTTGATGTTGCCATTGTCACCTGTAAGCTTTCAGCATGAAAGAAGCACTGTTTTTTAAAGTGAGTTCTGCAGGGAGATACTGTGCCAGCACCTCAAATTCATTAAAATTGAATTAACATCCACTTATGGAGTTGCCATTTATTTGTTGCATAACTTTTTCTGGTAACACTGGAGAAAGAGATACATGAGATTTTCTTCTTTGGTATCAGAAATTTCTTTCCAGGCTGGGTAGCTATGGTCTTATTAGGCCACCTTATTACCTCCTCACCGTCCTGTGGGTGAGGGGCCACAGGGGCCCGGGCAATGAGGATGAGTTGGGTGGACATTTACAAGACTGCTGCTGCTGTGACTAGATAAGGGAGCATGGTGGTCCAGCATCTGCTCTTCTGTTTGTTTTTAAACTCTTACTGTGGAATATTATTCCTAACATATTCAAAATCAGAAAGAATTTCATTTACACTCTATCCACTTCCCTCTTGCCTGGATTTTCTGAACTAAATGTCAGACAGTATATTACATCACCTACCTAGTTCTAAATGAGGAAAACTCTTTTTTAGGGGTGGGGAGGGGTACAGGTACAGTAGTACCATTACAACATCTAAAAATCATTAGCAATAATTCCTTCAGTTTATTAAATGCCTCAATAGGGCTCAAATTTAAAATTGTCTCATAAAATTCATATCTTTAAACATGTTTTTGGTGTGAAACTATATTTGATGATTGGAATGATTTTTAGGTCTTTTATATTTATTTTTTTAATATACTTTTATTGATTGCAGAAAGGAAGGGAGAGGGAGAGAAAGAATCATCAATGATGAGAGAGAATCATTGATTGGCTGGCTCCTGCATGCCCATCACCTGGGATCAAGCCCGCAACCCAGGCATGTGCCCTTGACCAGAATTGAACCTGGGACCCCTCAGTACATAGGCTAATGCTCTATTCACTGAGAAAAACTGACTAGGGCTATATTTATCTTTTACTACAAAAAACATATATAATCCTATATAATAAAGAGGTGATATGCAAATTGACCCTCACACCCTCACAAGATGGCCACCCCATGTCATCACAAGATGGCCATCACAAGATGGCCGCCCCAATGTTATCACAAGATGGCTTCCCCCACATCATCACAAGATGGCTGCTACAAGATGGCCGCCCCCCACATTGTCACAAGCTGGCCGGCATGGCAGGGCAGTTGGGGGTGACCAGGCCTGCAGGGGAGGGCAGTTGGGGGCGATCAGGCCTGCAGGGGAGGGCAGTTGGGGGCGATCAGGCTGGCAGGGAAGCAGTTAGGCATCAATCAGGCTGGTAGGGGAGCAGTTAGGGGGTGATCAGGCTGGCAGGCAGAAAGGTTAGAGACAATCAGGCAGGCAGGCTGGTGAGTGGTTAGAAGCCAGCAGTCCCAGATTGTGAGAGGGATGGGTCTCAAATTGGAGAGGGTGCAGGCTGGGCTGAGGGACACCCACCTACCCCCAGTGCACCAATTTTGTGCATCAGGCCTCTAGTTATGATTATAAAAGAATTGTTGGGAATTCTGTGTAATATCTTTGTGCCATCAAACAGCATACACAAATGATATTTTGTTCTGTTTGCTTCAGATTGGATATATTTTAAGGCCCTTTTTGCTACAGTTTCTTTCCTGTCTTCTCTCTCTCTCTCTTCTAACTTATATGTTGAAAAGGCAGGCCATCTGTTTTGTAGAGTTTTCCAGTATAGATTTTTTTTTCTGGTGTAATTTAACATGTAATTTAACATGTCCTCTCTTCTGTTTATTTTCTATAAATTGGTAGTTATATCTAGAAGATTGATCTAATTTAGGGTGAATATTTTAGGGGATGGAGATTGCTAAGCTACTTCATAAGTAGCGACATATAAGAGACACAGGTCTAGTGATTGTGTGTGTGTGTGTGTGTGATGTTGGAAACCTTGGATGAGCATTGCTTAGATCCTTTAATTCATTAGGTTTGCAAAGTGGTGACTACCTTATCCTATCATTGCTCTTTTGCTTATTAAAGGAATGATTCTTTTTTTTTTTTGTAAATAGATTTTTATTGATTTCAGAGCAGAAGGGAGAAAGAGATGGAGATAGAAACATCAATGATGACAGAGAAAATCATTGACTGGCTGCCTCTTGCAGGCTCCCTACTCGGGACCGAACCAGCAACCCTGGAATGTGCCCTGAGCAGTAATCGAACTGTGACCTCCTGCTTCATAGATTGATACTCAACCACTGAGCCCTGCCAGCCAGGCAGGAATGCTTCCTTCTATAAAGAGAAGCTTCCCTGCATCTAATCTTTGGGTGCCAGCTCTAACATGTGTTTTTCAAAGCTATATCAACACATTCCCTATCTCATGCCCATCTCAATAGACTGTGCACTAAAGGAAAAGAAAAGCAGAATTTCTTTTTTTTTCCTATTTTTGTTGTTATGAAATAATATTAAACATGTGAAACTTAAAAAGAGTAATATAATAAGTAATCTGATGGCTAGGACACTACTCACTGTTGTTTCAAATTGAATTTCCCTGATTACTGATGAGGGTAAGTGTTTTTTTTTCATGTGTTTACTGGCCAATAGACATTGTACTGGCTTCTGGTTTTCTGTTGTTGAGAACCATCAGTATCAGATTCCAAGGCAAGGGAAGGAGGGGCAAAGGTTGTGGTGGTGTACACTGCTGCAGGTCACCTTATCCTCACTGCAGGCCAGTGTGAACACTGTAGGAATGAGAGTGTTTCCCATGTGAGAAACACTCTGTTGGTCAGGTGACATGACAGGAAAAAATGCTGGAAAACCACTAGACTGGAGGTGAAAAGGTGACGGTAAGAAGTCTCAACATCTGTGAGAGGAGATCTGAGCTTCAAAGCAGCCTGAAGAAATAAACCTTAGAAAGCTTGCACATGTGTGTGCTATGTTGGGTTGAGTAAGAAATTAAAGAGAACAGTTGGTTTAGAAGAGGGAAGGTTGTGGCAAAAAAAATAAAGGCAAGCACAGCCTGCAGATGCCTAATAACTGGGGCCTCAAATGCCCACAGGGATCAAGCAGACAATAAAAATGGAAGGAGTGGACCTCATATACCACAGAGAGGAAGAGGTGGGAGCTGTGGCCACCTGGAGATGCCCCATCCCATTAGCTGTATCATCCCATTCTTGTCCAGTATTGCCTGAATTCTTGAGAGTTGGAAATCTAGATTTTACATAGAATCTCCTGATTTTTAAAGCACTTCACTTATTTTTGTTTTGTTTTGTTTTAACATTGTGCCAGCCAAACAAAATACATACAGCCACATTCAGCCCTCTTGGGTCTCCAGGTTGCTATCATTGCATCAGAGAGTTGGATTCTCTCTGGGGGCAACAAAATATCCTTTAGTCTTGGGCCTGGGGACTGCTCCTAGTTCCTCTGGCCCTCCTAGACATACATGATCACAGTCATTGCTTAAGAAGAACTTATTTCCATTTCATGTGCCTTCAAATACAATCAATTTTTTTTCCACCATGGACATGACCGAGCAAGTTTCAACCTTGTCGTTGGATTAGGGTTTTTATAGCATTCAGCAGAGGTGACCAAAGTGCTAATATATATATATATATGGGTTGGAACATAAGGTCACTGAGGTAGCTTTAGAAAAATAAATAAATTTGTACTTTGTCCTCAAATAGTACATATAGATATATGAAACATAACATATTATAAAACTTCATTCACTTGAAGATGTTGCAGTGCATTATAATGAAATGCCACATTTCCTGTAATACCATACTAATCATAAATCTTTGTATAAAAAGACATACTCTCAAACACCTAAAGCGTTGTATATGATGAATGAATAAAGACAAGGGATATGTATACTACGTGTTTTCAAATGTCTGCAGGGCTGCCATGTGATAGAGAGTATTTACTTATCCTATATATATAACCCTTAAAAGTACAAAATTTTGGAAAGAAGTAGCTGAGAAAGAGATCAAAGCTTGGTTTAGTACAAGTAAAATCTCATAGCAGTACTTCTTGAATACAAGAACACATTGCTTTAGCAACCAGTGAGTTTCCTGCCGCTGAAGGCATTCAGGTCATGTCTACCACAATATGGGAACAGAAAATGGTAGCATCTGGGTCACCCCATTAGATAACATATAAGCTCCCTTTCAATCCTTAATTTTAAAGATTCCATAACATTTAAATCCATAAACAAAGGGGGAAATATCCCACTAAAATTAATAAAGAAGTAGGAATTTAAAAAATACAGATGGATGAAAAGATTATATCAAGAGAAAAAATAGTAAATCGATGTAAATTGATATAAAGCATGCTTAAAAATATTCAGTAACACTCATTATTTCAGTTATATTACTTAATATACTTCATAATAATGCTGTAGTGTTTTATAATTATAATCAATTATATAACTAAGGTCTCTGAGGTTAAGTGACTTGCCTAAGGTCATAAAGGAGCATTTTAATCAACAAATTAGAAGCCAAAGTTTTGACTCTGAGCCACATTCCTTTTATTTTGCATATGAATTACCGCATAATCCAAATCACGAGTATAATAGGGTGACTTTATTTATTAATCAAAACACATTGCAGAAGCTAATATTGGGTGAATAATAAAGGATAGGATAAGTGGAACAAATATTTATTAAATACTCTTTCCACTCTAGGTCATATGCTGGACCTTTTACATTCCATCTTATTTTATTTTCAGTTACACCTGGGAACAGAGTTTATTGGCCAGAATGGGTGTGACCACTGCAAGCCCAGGAAAATTTGGGAATACATAATCCCCTAAACAAAAGAATTATCTTTCTTGACTCTGGGCTCTTGGTTCTCCTGCATTTGCCCCTACAGCCCTGGCCATGTGGACTCCACAGACAATGGACTTATAGACTGAAGAGGGAAAGACAAACTAAGCTAGCCTGATGAGGTATTGGACTGCTCCTACATGAAGTGGAAACTCTGGACACTGGCTCTACTTTAGTCCTTTTAAAGCCACAGCTACACTTCTTTTATGGAGGGACTGAGGGAGAGGGAACTTGGGAACTCAGGGATTTAATTTCATGCAAATAAAAATCACTCATTCTCCCATGCGAGTCAGAAAATTATTTTTTCTTGGGATCTCACATGAATTACAAGCCCATGAGCAACAGGTGGGAACCAGGACCTCTCCCTCCCATAGGTAACAATAGGAAAACAGCAAAGGTCAACCAGTTGATATGCCATAATGCCATCACCAGGAACTTGTTATTTTTCATCTCTCCTCTCTTGGGTTTAGATGGGTTTTTCACATTGAAAACTTTATGGAGCAACATTTAACTTAATTTGCCTTTATGTCAGAAATCACGGAGAAGAAAGTGAAAAAGGCTAGCTGATGGAATTTGCCAGCATTAGTGACTCCCAGGGAGCTGAATTCACAACTTCATTTGCAATACAAAGCTCACTTAATTAATTTGGCTGCCTGGAATGTCCTTTCTTTTTCTTCTCAGAGATTGCTTCTTCATTCTACTGCCCTGTCTCCCCAGCAGCATCCAAAGCATTATACATTTAGCCTTGATAGTTTATATTTCAAGTTTTCATTTTATTACAAATACATTTTATAAATCTGTTTTTCTAATTATACTTTGTAGAGATAGAATATTATTATTGTTTAATTTTAATTTTTAGCATCTGGCTCAGCACCTAGGAATTGAAATGAATGAGTTAATGAATGGATGGATGGTTGGATGGGTATAATGCAATATGATTTCAGAAACTTCAACCTACTCAAATCACAGCCCTTTCATTTGCACAGTGAGACTGGGAAAAGTTAACTGTGATAACCAAGTAGATGAGACCTGTGTTTATAATGCTGCTTGTATGAACTCTTGTGATTTCACTGCTTTCTGGCATCTTTAATAGCCTTTCAATACCTTCATTTTAATGGCTCAAAGGAAATTATTACAATGTTTGCAATGAATGCAAATTATGGATCCATAACCCTGAGTGTCTCATAAAGAACCCCGCTAAACAGTTATTGTACCTATACAATAGCGTCTCCTATGAAATCCCAATGAGCCAGCTTAAAAAAAACAAAAAACATAAAAACTTCTTGCCCAAGTCTGCAGTGCATAATTTTATAAATAACTCAACTGGCTTTTATCCACATCTCCCCTACCAACACCTGGTATAATGGAAGAAAAATAAGAATATACAAAATTAGTCTTATAAAGACAGACATTCCAAGCTAAATAATGCTTATCTCAACTAGATAGTGAAGACTTCTGTTTTAATATGTTCTGCCCTACTTCCTGCAGGGAGAAAATTACAGCTTTGGGGATAAATATCAAGCAAAGGCATTATTTGAAAATACATTACATATATTTTGAAATAACACCTTGCCCTCATTTTATATTTCAAAGTTTACAAAACCCTTTCATATCTGTATTATTTCACATCATCGCACAAATAGCCCTGTGAAGCTGAGTTCTTGTTATCGTTGTCATGTTGCATATAAGCAAAGAGATTCAAATAATACCTGTCTCAGAGTCTGTTATCACCCTTCTCCAAAGAGCTCAGGTTGAAAACCTGCAAGTCCTGTCTTTTCCCTCTTATAGCTCTTTGACATCAAATCAGTTATTCTGTACTAAATTGCTTTATATGTGTCTTCTTTTTTCTATCCCCATTGCCATTGCCTTAGACTTTGTCTTGCCCAGTACCTAGCACATAGCAAGGCATTCAATGATTATCTCTTGAGGGAGAGAGGGAGGGAATTGGCCAGTGAGTGAGTGAGTGACTAGATCCTTTGAAACTGTGGAGGTTGCCTCTAGTTTCAAAAACTTTCACACAAATCTCCAAGTGACCACAAGAGTGATCTTTTTTGGGATACACACTTGATGTATTTTATTCCTCTGGTCAATACCTGCAATTGGACAGAAAGAAAAAATAATAAAATCCCATTGATTGACATAAAGGGCTTTTTAAGACCTGCCTCTGATTAACTGTTCAGCTCCATCTCCTGCCACTTCCCATCCTCTTCGGGATTGTTCCACATTGAAGAGGTAACCACTCCAGCCCCTACATGCACCCTGTCCTCATGCCTCCTCCCAGGCTGTTTGCAGTGAGAGGAAGACAAGCACCACTCCAAGTTGCTTCTTTCCAAGCTTTCCAAGAAAACATGCAAAACTAGAAGATCCACCCTTGGGAGAGCATCGACTTTGAATACATTCTATTTTTGTGTTATATGTGTTTTCCTATGTGATTATTTCACTCTACATTTAAAATTCCTGGAGGCTAGTCTTCTATGTAAAATTCTTTTATTACTACCAACAGAGTGCCTAATCAGCATACCTAATAAAATGGTAATATGCAAATTACCATCACTCCGCTACGCCCACAATTGGGCCGGCGGGAGGCGCGGGGGGCGGGACTCAGGGTGGCCGATTGGCTGGTGGTAGGAGCGGGGGGCGGGGACTCGCGAGTCCCTGACCCCTGCAGGCTTAAATGGCCGGCGCTGCTTAGGCCGGCGCTGCGGAAGACGCTGGTGGCGGAACTCGGGGTGGCCGATTGCATGGCTGCTGGCACCAGTTTTCCGCCAGCAGCAGTTTTCCTCTGGCCACCCGCCGATCAGAGCGCCTCCCGCCAGCACGATCAGCCACCTCGAGAGGAATTCCGATCGGGAGGCGCTCCGATAGGCGGGTGGCCAGAGGAAAACTGCTGCTGGTGGAAAACTGGTGCCGGCAGCCAGGTGAAGGAAAAGTCTATTGCACGAAACTTCGTGCAACGGGCTCCTAGTCCTAACTAATAATAGACAAACATGCAAATTGACCATACCTCCAACACGCCCACAAGCCACGCCTACCATCCAATCAGAGCGAGTATGCAAATTAATCCAAACCAAGATGGCTGCAGCCACACAGAGCAAGGTTTCCTAGGTAACAGAGGAAGCCAAGCTTTCCACCTGCCCTTGCCAGGCCTAAGCCTCCACTCAAGCTACAAAGTTTCAATTATAGAAGGTAAACAAATTCAAACAAATGGCGGCAGAATGGAGTTTGAGAGAGTAGGCCAGAGTTGCCACCTGCAAAAGCAAAGCTTTCCGCACACCCTGGCCGGGCCCACTAGCTTAAGGCAACAAAGTTTCAATTATAACCCCAACACAAATGGCTGCCGGCCTTGGAGGGAGCCCCAGGCTTGGCTCCGCTCCAGGCTACAAAGTTTCAATTGTAGAAGGAAAATAAATTCCAGATACCAGGGCCTCCGCTTGGGTTGCCAGGGGGCATGGCCAGCCTGCAAACCACCACAGGCCCCTCGCTCAGGCCGCCCCACACCCCAAGGGAACCTCCACCTGATCTGGGACGCCCTTCAGGGCAAACCAGCTGGCCCCCACCCCTGTACCAGGCCTCTATCCTATCTAATAAAAGAGTAATATGCAGATTGATCATCACTGCAACACACAATATAGCTTCCCCCATGTGGTCAAAGATCCTGCCCCCATGTGGACACAAGATGGCCACCACAAGATGGCCAGCAGGAGAGGGCAGTTGGGAGGCACCCGGCCTGTAAGGGAGGGCAGTTGAGAAAGACCAGGCCTGCAAGGGAGGGCAGTTGGAGGTGATCAACCCTGCAGGAGAGGGCAGTTAGGGGTGACCAGGCCGGCAGAGGAGGGAAGTTGGGGGCAAACAGGCTGGCAGCAGAGTGGTTAGGGGGTGATCAGGCTGGCAGGCAGAAGCGGTTAGGGGGAATCAGGAAGGCAGGCGGGCAAGCAGTTGGGAGCCAGCAGTCCTGGATTGTGAGAGGGATGTCCGACTGCCCGTTTAGGCCCAATTCTGGTGGGATCGGGCCTAAACGGGCAGTCGGACATCCCTCAAGGGGTCCCATATTGGAGAGGGTACAGGCTGGGCTGAGGGACAACCCCCCTCCGTGCACCGGGCCTCTAGTATATCATAAAAACGGAACTCATCTTTGAAAGTGAGTTGGAAAAGAAGTAATGAATAAGATCCAGCCAATCAAAGCACAATGTTTTCTCTACCTAGCTTCATGGATTAGTTCTCAAATGGATAGTGGGCCTGAGCAGGACCCATGAGTGTCTTCACTTTGGCTTTAGTCAAAAGTATTAAAAACCGTCTCTGTCTCCTTCCAGGATCACCAGCTATCAAGATCAAAGAGCCTGGAGCCGCCATTCTGCCCACCATGTGTAGAGAGCTTGACTGAAAATTAAGCTAGCACTGAGGGAAGCAAAACTGAGACATGGAGAGACTAATTACAGAGGGCCTTGTGCAGGCAACTTGTTCCTGTAGCCTTGCCAGAAGTCCTTGATATTTTAATCACATGAGCCAACACAGTCTCTTTTTCTCTTTTTTAAATATGTTCTTATTGATTTCAGAGAGAGGAAGGAAGAGGGAGAGAGAGAGAAAAAAAATTGATGAGAGAAAAACATCATTAGGCTGCTTCCTGCATGCCCCCTACTGGGGATTGAATCTGTAACCTGGCATGTGCCCTAACCAAGAATCAAACCAGTGACCTCCTGGTGCATGGGCCAATGCTCAACCACTGAGCCACACCAGCTGGCCCTTTTTCTTATGTTAAGCTACTTTGAGTTGGATTTCAGTTTTACAACAACAACAAAAAAGCTTTGTTTAATACAGTGCTCAAGATAAAAATTATTAAGCAAAAGAGAAAATCACCCCAGGTCACCCAACTCCATAAAAAGAGGCATTTCTATCCCAAATCATTGTCTATTTTAACAGAATATTCCTGGTCTTCCATTTCCTAAAATAAAATCTTGAATGAGATTCCTGAACATTTCAAACGACTCAAAGAAATACAGTCAGAAAAACTGTAATTTAAAATGGCAAATAGCTCCTGAATTATAAAGGCATCATTGCATATTTTATAATAAAGCACATTTAATGGAACAGAATTAATGAATGAGTTCTTAACAGTTTAAAACTTAGGCAAGAACAAGGAACTGTTCAGAGAAAGCAAGCAAGAGGAGCAAAGACAACCATGAGCCCCTTTTGATCTCTGGGGTAACTTCCCATCTCAGCTTTCTGCTTCTACTGAAGACCACACTGTCTATCATTAGTAGAGAGTGAATGGAAATTTATGTCCATCATAAAATGCTGCCCAATAGGTACTTTTATGAGATTTATATACATACATTAAGTCACTCTGTCCTTTGACATGTACCTCCAATAAACCTTGTGGTTCTCCCTCATCATTTCATGCCAAATGAAAAGTGGTAATATTACCAGATTTGTAGTTAATTATCATGAAATATGACTCCTAATGATTTAACATCTTTGTTAAGAAGCCATAGTAACATGAAGCACAGTGCTGGAAAACATCATTAAACCTATCATTTATCCATGACATTTACATTTTGTTCACAGTCAAGAAAAAGCTAATTGACAAAGCACATCTATACAATATTTATTGAGAACACCCCCCCCCTCTCTTTGACAGTTAGTTTAGCATATTAAACTTTTACTTATAGGCTCTATCATTTTTATCCTTTTTAATGACCTTGAAAATGACTCAGATTTTCTTCTCTTTAAAATGAATTTATGGGAATATAATCCTCCCTCAACAAAGGCGCTCAAACTTTTAAAGGGAGTTGCTTCACATTCTGTTTCCCTGATGAGCAAACATGTTCTATGAGAATTCCATGGAACTGTTACAAATCATGGCTAGGGAAATGTCAAATAGCTCCTCTTTGTCTAAACAGAAAATGCTTTTAGGGAGGGCTCACTGTTATTCTCTCTTCTCTAATATGAATCCCCAAGCCATGTTCACCCTCAAAAAGATTTCTGCATTCTACAAATCTATTTTTAAGTTTAATATTAGCATTAGCTTCTGAAGGACACAAAATATTGCTGATTTAATGGGCCATCAGGGTCCAGATCTAAAAAAGAACTTTCATTCATTTGTAGATCTATTCAAATTAGTCCACAGGAATCTGATGAATTTTGTCTACTTGGCTAGAATGGAATGAAGCCTTACTTAAGCTCCTATGTAACATAGTACCTCTTTCTCTCTATTATTTACTCAGCCTGTTTTATGTCTTCACTGTGCTGGAAATAGACTTAGGGGGTTCAGGAAAGAGGTACTAGTGAATACCTTCTTATTAAACATTTAGAATAATCACATATATATAAATAAATTTTCTCACCAAATAGAAACTTGATGAATAAAACCTAACCTATCTTTATTTCTTTGTTTGCTGTATTCCTCCCCTCCCAGTGAGAATGTAAGTTCCCTGAGGGTAGGGTCTTTATCTTGGAGTACATTCCCAGATTCAAGAACACAGCCTGGCACATAATCAGCATTCAATAAATATTTGCAGAGTAAAAATATGATCTAATAAACTTGGAGAATCATGGTGTTAGTTTCCAGGTACTTCTTTATTCAAAAGCATGGTTTAGGGCTCAATAAGTAACTTCATGGTAATTCTATTCTATACCTAAGTACCTCAGAGTATAGTAAGAGGCCCAACACACTACTAATTAAATTTTTAATTAAATGTTCTTTCCCTTTTCAATCCAGAAGCCTCACATGCTCTCTTCTCAAAAACCTTTGGAAAACTTCTCCCCATCCTCCATTCTGATGAATTCCTTGCCATCTGTTCCCTCCCACCTTAGCATTTAAAAATATAGCTGAATTTAACATTTTTAAAAATTAAGCAAGTCTCCTTCTCCTTTATGCATATGAAAAAGGGTGAAGATGGGGTTGATATTGTGCTGGAAATAGACTTAGGGGGTTCAGGAAAGAGGTACTAGTGAATACCTTCTTATTAAACATTTAGAATAATCACATATATATAAATAAATTTTCTCACCAAATAGAAACTGATAGATACTCCCTTCCCCCAACTGATGGATGGAGTATGATGTAATCTGCACCTGCAGCATGGACATTCCTGAGCACCTAACCAGGCACCTTATATGGACTGTACATTGGACCACCAATCAGCACCTGCCAAATACCCTAAGCCCCCGATTCCTAAGTACCTAAGTGCCTAATCATGTGCCTTATATGAAACCACCAATCAGCGCATGCTTGAGTACCTTAAGCCCCATCCCTTCCCTTTCCTCCCCTCAAAATGAGCTTTCACCCCTGCACATGTGCTTTCTTCCTTTGCAAGTCAGCCCGGCAGGGGTCCTTCTCTAATAAAGATCCTTGGAGTCTGAGTCTCCCCTTTTGCTTCCCTAGCTAACTTTTCAGGACATTCTCTCTTCCAACGCCCCTGCTTCCTACAATAGGCATACTAATTCCTTCCTATTTGCTGCTGGCCTTTTCTTTCTTTCAACCCTTTCTCTGTTCCCGTTCTCTTCACATACACAAACCTTCACAAATTTCACAATTTCAAATTAGCCTTTGGGGGAAGGGAGGATCTATCAGAAACATACATCTTAAAACTCCTTAAAAATAAAGAGTGAAAGAGAGCTAAGTCTCATGAAGGAAATCTTTGCTTTCCTAAACAGAATAGATTGACAAATTAAAAACATCATAATATATGAACTATGTTGAAATCCAGTAAGGCAGTGAAACAACCACCCTTAAAGTCATTTGATATGAATAAGGATGTTTAGGTCTTTGGCTAAATAATTAAAACCAATACAGGTTCCAGGTGATGATGTGTTAATGAGATGAGATGCATACACTTCAATGAGTTCTAGAAAAATGTCATTAGTGTACTTAGAATCCATAATTAATATCAAACTATCCAGCAAAGTTCACCATTGAGCTGGGAATATAATACTGAGGCATAATTTTTAAAAAGTTAAACTCATACAAAGTTGACACATACCAAAGGTTTTCTTAATTCATTAATGAGAGAAATAACATGATCATAAGCTGGTTAAAGGAGAGATTGATTATACAATGGCATGAAGCATTATGAAATTAAATTGCTAGTATATATACAAAACTGGATGTTGCTCCAATAAACAATTATACACTAACCTTTGAGATGATCTTTTCTACCAGATAAGTTTCACTTTTCTACCAGATGAATTTCATTTTTCATTTCTATTCCATAAAAATCATTTGTATCAATCTCAATTTTCTACAAGCTAATATTTCCCTTCAGAAAGATTTAAAATATTGACACAAAAAGAAAATAGTAAAATACATACTAATAGAAAATGAAATTATCTTTTGGTGGGCTTTTTAGATGATAACCTGGTATGATACTGGAAGAACATGCAGTCATTCTTTTAACTATGTAAAAGTTTTGAATACTTTATTTTTAATATTAGTCATAAAAATAAAAGAAATGCGCAAAACCTGCTGATTAGATAAATTGTTCTACTAGCTACACATACACAGGAAAATCTATACCATCAGCCATCAGCAAGCCAATCTTAAAATATGACAGACCACACTATATTTTTATTTAATCATTATAAAAAGTAATCACAACCACAATATTTTAAATATGAACATAATAGCTATAATTTATAGAGTAATGGCTTTGTGAGATATATATATATATATATATATATATATATATATATGTGTGTGTGTGTGTGTGTGTGTGTGTGTGTTTGTGTGTGTGTGTGTGTGTGTATAATGTATAAAAATTATAAGAATGGTAGTTATGGGTCTTAATGTGCCCAAGGTCCCAGAGCCAGTGGTGCATTTATTAAGCCACTAACTACAAATTGATATATATAGCTATATATTGATTATTGATTATGTCTCTAAATATCCTGCTAAAATTACATATAGAGGAAATATGGAAAATGTCAAAACTGCCTCATATGAGTATGCCTCACTTTTTGAGAAAACAAACTTTGCTCAATATTTAAGTTAGCTAACTTGGGATGTTACTTGCAGTCAAATGCATTCCTGCTGATTTCAATTATGTTCTTCTTTTGGTGATAAATGTGTTTTAAGAAACAGCATCAACGTGTTTGCTAAAGGCAAGATGAATTATAGCAACCAGTTCACTAGAAGGCTCTTACCTTGATCAGATAAGAAACGTAAAATCAGACTCTAGGGTTCCTTTTTCTCTTCAGACACATTTCTGTTTCCCATCACTTCTTTTTCACACCTTCCTCTCCCTAGGTTCACCTGCTCTTTTTCCATATTTCTTCATATGAGTATTCCTCAAGAGTTACTGAAATAAGAGCTTAGCCATCCTCAGCCAGTTTGGTTTGTCCTTGGCACCCATTCCATTATGGTTACAAATGGTTGCCATAGTTCTGGCATCTTAAGAATACACTATGCTATCTAGTGGGAGAAGGGAAACTGTTTCTTGCTTCTTATGTGATTAAATATTAAAAGCAAGTAACCCGTTCTCTGAGGTACTTGCATACCTCTCTAGAGTCTCATTGGGAAGACTTGGATCAAAAGTCCACTTCCGGTGCATTTACCAGCAAAATTAATGAGATCTGTTTGAGTGGAGGTTGCTTAATGGAATTTGAACTTTCAGTAATGTGGTGTGTGGGTGCACAGTGTTTTGCAGGTTAGGAAGAATGGCTGAATATCTGCTAAGTAGGTTCCTATAACCTGGACCAGTGTTCCTCTAACTTTAATTTTTAGAATCATTGTGGTCTTGTTAAAATGCAAGTTTTGATTCAGAAGATCTAAACTGGGGACTGAGGTTCCACATTACAATAAGCTCTCCAGTGATTCTGATGCTGTAGGTCCACAGACAGTGCTTTGTGTACAGGATCTAGAGTCCCGAGGACCAAATGAAGGACAGACTAGCATGAGGGAATCCAACCAAACTAGAATTTCTAACTGTGTGATCTTGGGCATATTAATTACCTAAAATCTCTAAACCCCATAGGAAAGAAGAAGGGAGGGAGGGAGGGAGGGAGGGAGGGAAGGAGGAAGGAAGGAAAGAAGGAAGGAAGGAAGGAAGGAAGGAAGGAAGGAAAGAAGGAAGGAAGGAAGGAAGGAAGGAAGGAAGGAAGGAAGGAAGGGAGGGAAGGAGGAAGGAAGGAGGGAGGGAGGGGGGAGGGAGGGAGGGAGGGAGGGAGGGAGGGAGGAAGGAAGGAAGGAAGGGAGGGAGGGAGGGAGGGAGGGAGGGAGGAAGGAAGGAAGGAAGGAAGGGAGGGAGAGAGGGAGGGAGGGAGGGAGAGAGGGAGGGAGGGAAGGAGGAAGGAAGGGAGAGAGGGAAATAAACCAGACAATGGGAATCTCTGAAGCAGTGAGAGTTTTCTACTCACTTTTGTAATTTGTCAAGGTCACTCTTTAGTGACAAATGAGATAACCGGGCAGAAATAAACAGGATGGTGGTTAATAAGTACACTCGGTAGAAAAAATAAATAAACTGTAGCATAAAAGCTGAGGAATGGTGACAAATGCATATGTATGACAGAATAAAGACCCCGGGGTCCCAGTGGTGACAAGCTGTGCTGAAACAGCGCAGTGATGTTATAGTTAGAAAACTCGCCCTGCCTTTGGGATGCCTAACAATGCATCCATTATGTCTGGGCTACAGAGTTCTGAAGAATAAAGATTTTAGCCCCTGCATTTTACCCAGAAGGTAACTGTAGCAATTTAGGGACAGGTCATGAGGAAAGAATAGAGGAAGAGAATTCTCATTCTGAGAAGACTAAAAGGCCACCTCACCCAACTTCAGAGCAGGATATGACTTTACTTGAGGAGAAGACAATGAATGGGCTGTTTCCCATCTTGAAGAATCAGACAGAAAAAGTGAGCAGGATTCAATAATAAGCAGCATTGGCATAGAACCGTGGTCGGCAAACTGTGGCTCGCGAGCCACATGCAGCTCTTTGGCCCCTTGAGTGTGGCTCTTCCACAAAATACCACAGCCTGGGTGAGTCTATTTTGAAGAAGTGGTGTTAGAAGAAGTTTAAGTTTAAAAAATTTGGCTCTCCAAAGAAAGTTCAATCGTTGTACTGTTGATATTTGGCTCTGTTGACTAATGAGTTTGCCGACCACTGGCATAGAAGAAAACCTTGGCAGGGAACCTGAGTCTAAATTTTTCCAGGCCTGATTCTGAGATGCCCCCTGTCTTTGGGTACTTGACTTAGCTTCTCCGTCTTAAGTTCCTTGTCTGTAAAATGAAAGAAATACCCCCTTCCTTTCAGAGCTTAATAATGTTAGAGACAATCAGAAAATATGTCTGCCCAGAGAACATGTTTAAAAGAGAGGAATGCATACTGTAACAACTCGTGATAAAAGGTTTAAATTACTGTAGAAGGAGTTTCCAGTGCTGCATGTAACAGGTGTCTGTCAAGAGTTAATAATAATAACTTGGTGGTGAGTGTGTACCTGACAAACAGGCACCACATGGAGGTCCATTACCTCACCTAGCCTACCACCCCCACAATATGGGTGATATGAAAATGCATTATTAACTGTTGTGGGAGGGGTGGTCTTCTATAAACACTGATCATTTCCCTTGTCCTGCCCCTTCCAACCCAACCAACCTTCCTTCTCTACCTTCCCTGTAAGGAAATGAGGGTGTCTGGGCTTCTTTCACAATAGAATTCTAATATTTCCACACAAGTCATTTCCTCAGTCTTCATCAGACATAAAGTTCAGCCAAGTAAAACAGTGAAAACTGCCGAAACCAGTTTGGCTCAGTGGATAGAGCGTCGGCCTGCGGACTGAAAGGTCCCAGGTTCGATTCCAGTCAAGGGCATGTACCTTGGTTGCGGGCACATCCACAGTAGGGGTTGTGCAAGAGGCAGCTGATTGATGATTCTCTATCATCGATGTTTCTAACTCTCTTTCCCTCTCTCTTCCTCTCTATAAAAAAATCAATAAAATATATTTTTAAAAAAAAACACAGTGAAAACTATTCCAAAACACTTTCACTATGGGGCCTCACCTTGGACCTTGCTTTGCATGCATCTCAGCATTTTGCACATTTTTCGGAAATGTAACATGGTTGCCCAGTGTGCCCTGTACTCTCCTTGCATTCTGGCTACATTCATTTCTGGGCACTTGAAATGCATTCAAAACAAGTCAATATCTGGGGTCAGGTTGGGTTTTGTTTCCTTCAATGAAAATGAAGAGAGTTTAAGTTTATTCCCTAAAACTTGCAATGAATAGTTAGTGGATGGAAGCTTACTTCTTCAAAGACAAGATCTATGAGTAACTTTTAAAATGTGTTTTCTGCCCAGCCAGTGTGGCTCAGTGGTTGAGAGTCGACGTAGGAACCAGGAGGTCATGGTTCAATTCCCAGTCAGGGCACATGCATGGGTTGTGGGCTTGATTCCCAATGGGGGCCATGTAGGAGGCAGCCTATCAATGCTTCTCCTCATCATTGATGTTTATATCTCTCTCTTTCTCTCCTGTTCTCTCTGAAATCAATACAAATGTATTTAAAAAAATAAATAAATACAGTATATTTTCCTCTGTGTCATCATGGCTTACGTTGAGGCCTTCCTGCAAAGTGTGGAAAACATCTAAATAAAGTGTAGGGACACTCAGGTGCAGAAAGGTCAAGACATTTTGACTCCTCAGTGCTGCCTTTTTAACACATGCACGCAGATGACCTTTGAGGAGGCCTCTCAGAGAACCCCTGGGATGCTCAGGGTACTCTCTGCAGCCACGATGACTGCTAACATGGACTTTCAGCTATCCCCAGGGTGGGAAGTTAGGGCTTTAGCCTGATTATAAAGAACACCAATTTTATGGCCAAAGTACAGTCATTGTCCAACTAGAGGCCCAGTGCATGAAATTTGTGCACGGGGGAGGGAGGGCGGTCCCTCAGCCCAGCCTGCAATGACACCTGCATCCCACACCCTGGCCAGCCCCTGGCCAGAGGCCCGCCCGCCCTCCCTCCGAAGGCCAGGGCACATGGGATGCTAGGGCTTGTCAATGGGGCGATACCACCCCAGCGTCCCACACACCCCAGCCAGCCTCTGGCCAGAGGCCCGCCCAACTGCCCTCCCTCACTCCCTCCATGGGCTGGGGCATGCAGAACGCTAGGGCTCGTCGCCAGGGAGACGCCACCAGCATTCAGTGCCCCAGCTGCTCTGGGCACCGCCATCTTTGCAATGGAGTGATGGTTAATTTGCATATTACCCTTTTATTAGATAGAATTATTACATATTAATTACTAATGCAAGCCAGTCTATAAGAGGACAATGCAGAAGTATTTTTCAAATTTAGTAACTTGAACAAACAAGTGATCAGAAAACTTAAACTATAATTTTACATACCATAATAACACTCCTACTGGGACTTATTCATTTGACATCCCTTAGAACATTCTTATATTGGGGTGGTTTAGGAATAGTTTCATCTACAGGCAATAATTCATAATAATGATGGTATTAATGATAATGCTAAGCACAATAACATTTATTGAGCATTTTCTGTGTGAACCCAAGTGCTCAGAGCTGATAGCTATTATCTCATTAAAGCTTTTTTAATATAGTGCAAATATTCTGACAAATTCTAGGCTAAGGGTCGAAATTAGGACAATAAAATTTTCTTCATATTTAAATATAGTAACATCTACAGGGAACTCATACAACTTAACAAAAGGAAGATAAACAATCCAATCAAAAAATAGGCAAAGGACCTAAATAGACACTTTTGAAAGAGGACATTCAGAAAGCCAAGAGACATATGAAAACATGCTCAAAGTCACTAATTATCTGAGAGATGCAAATCAAAACAACAATGCGGTACCATCTCACACCTGTCAGAATGGCAATCATCAACAAATCAATAAACAACAAGTGCTGAAGAGGATGCAGAGAAAAAGAAACCGTCGTGCACTGCTGGTGGGAATGCAGACTGGTACAGCCACTATGGAGAACAGTATGGAGTTTCCTCAAAATTTAAAAATGGAACTCCCATTTGACCCAGTAATCCCACTTCTAGGAATATATCCCAAGAAATCAGAAACACCAATCAGAAAGGATATATGTGCCCCTATGTTCATATCAGCACAATTTACCATAGCTAAGATTTGGAAACAGCCTAAATGCCCATCAGCAGATGAGTGGATTAGAAAACTGTGGTACATCTACAAAATGGAATACTACGCTGCTGTAAAAATGAAGGAATTCTTACCATTTGCAACAGCATGGATGGAACTGGAGAGCATTATGCTAAGTGAAATAAGGCAGTCAGTGAAAGATAAATACCACATGATCTCACTAATTTATGGAATATAAAGAACATTATAAACTGTTGAACAAAAATAGATAGAGGCAAAGAAGCATCGAACAGACTGTCAAACTACAACAGGAAGGTAGGGGAGGGTTGGGGGGATTAGAGATCAACCGAAGGACTTGTATGCATGCATATAAGCACAACCAACCAATGCAAGATAATGGCGGCGGCGGGGGGGGGGGGGGGGGGCGCAGGTGGTGAGGGCAAGTGCCAGTGGGTAGGGGAGGCTGGGGGGAGGTCAATGGGGGGAAAAAAGGAGACATATGTACTACTATTTGTAATACCTTAAACAATAATTTTTTTTAAAAAATCCATATTCACATATAATAAATAAATAAATAAATAAGTACACAAGTGCAATGCACCAGCCTTAAGGGCAAGGACTTAGCATTTTATATTTTCTGGCACCAATAATACCTGGCATAGTTGAGACACCACAAATATTTATTGAAAGGAAAAGGTAAATTTGACAAGATTTGGAAATCTGGAAATCTGAATTATTTCTGTGAAAAAAAATGCAGTTTGATAAAACCATTAATAAACAACTTTATTTCTAAGTTGTTTGTAATGAATATTTTATTTTTACAATCAAAAAGTGATAAACGTTAATCTCCCCAAACAATGCTTTCTTACAGAAGTAATAGCACAATTGCATAAAGATGGTTTGGTAAGAATATTCATTGCAGCACTATTTGCTAAAGCAAACATAGAGCAGAGCATATAGAGGCCCTGGTCGAGTAGCTCAGTCTGTTAGAGCATTGTCCTAATATGCCAAGGTTGTGGGTTCCATCCCTGGTCAGGACACATGCAAGAATCAACCAGTGAATGCTTAAATACAGGTGAGTGGAACAACAAATTGTTGTTTTTTTTCCTCTCCCCCCTTCCTCTCTCTCTATCTCTCTCTCTCTCTCTCAAATGAATGAATAAAATAATTAAATGTGCATATAGAAAAGGAAACAGAGGTGGGGACTTTTATCTCCTCTTATAAAATTTAGAAATTAAATATAGAGGTAATGCATAATCACTTAATAATCATATATTCATTCATTAAGTGTTGAGGTTAAGCATAAATGTTACTTTTCCCTCTTTTTCTGTATTTTTCAAATCACAAATCTTTTTACAAAAATAATCAATATTTTTGTCACAGGAACCAGGAGATCAGAATTGCCTGAGTGAACTACCCCCTGGTGTGTCTGCCTAAGGAGGGATCTGAGATTGCTGCATTTACCAGTGGGCTTCTTTCACAGCAGGAAAATTTTAACAGTAGAACACTTAGCCCAAACCATTTCATTGGTCTTCATTAGGCATAATATGCAGCCAGGTTAAATAGCAATGCAATTCCAAAACACTTTTATTGTAATAGCCCTTATATTGAAGCGCGGGCGCCTGTGTGTGTGTGTGTGTGTGTGTGTGTGTGTGTGCCCCAAACTGCTGAGAATTTGCCTCAAACCAACCCATAAGCCTTCTTAGACCGCCACATCTCAGCTCCAATGTTACCTTCTCCAGGATGCCTTAAACTTTTCCTAACCTCCCAGACTAGGTCCCTGATCTAAAACATGCAGAATATGCTGAATTTTCTCTGTGTTAAATTACCACAATTTGCAATGAAACAGTTTTCATTTCTGGAATTACTTGATTAGTGTTCATCTTTCTCAGGAGAAAATGAAATGAAAGAAAGCAGGACTATGTCTGCTTGGCTCATTTTATTTTGGCACATAGAGGAGCACTTAACACATAGTAGGTATTCAATATTGAGTGAATGGATAAATGAATGAATTAATGAAACCCACTCCTCTCTATTCACATCAAAACTTCAGAGAAACATAAGGAAGAATTAGTCTACTCAGGGCCTTCATATTAAAGGACACAAGTTAACTGTCCCATTGCTAACATATCACCTTCCTTAGCTGAACATGATGGGGGAGAGAGAGAGAACTGAAGTGAAAAACAGAGAGCACCCAACCACAGTATTGTATCTAGAGTAGAGACTGGAATAAAGCTCAAAATCATTTTTACAGAAGAATGGGATCTGACATGTGCCAAGACTGGTCCTATTTGTCCTTAGATGTGCAGGACAACACAGCCCACACAGCCCAGAGCAGCTGGACATCCAGCTACTGAGTCTAATGGTAATGGGTTCAAAACACAGCCTGCCAGACCAGACTCTTCATCAAAAAAAAAAAAAAAAGAAAAGATGAAACTTATTTGTAACTGGGCTCTCAGCCTACTCCAAATAGATCCTGATGGCATGTTTCAGTTTCAACGGGTTTTCAGACAAACGTACAATAGCAACTTTCTTATTTCCCCTGTCCACCTTCTTTCCTCAGATAATAAGCAGCTTTCCTATTGTCTCTTATTCTTCCTAGTTATGTGGGAAGGCTGCTGTAAGTCCTGAGAACTGCCTTAGCTCACTCCACCTTTAACAGAAAGGTAAAGACCATGCAGGCATCATCATAAGCAGAGCTACTGTTTATTTAGTGCTTATGTGGTAAGCTTATGTGGTAACCAACCACTGTGATAAGTGCTTGGCATATGTTATTTTCAGTCCTTACAACTTGGCCAGGTAGATGTTAGTATTCCCACTTCAAAAATAAAGAAACCAATGCTCAGAGTAATTACAGAAATTGTCCATTATTATAGCTATTACAACAGTGGGAAAGGCAGAATTGTAACACACTTTTTGTCACAGGACCCTAAGACCTGAATTCTCTCACCATCCACTGTACACTATGTGCCTGCAAACAGAGCACCTAATTGTCAGAGCCAACAATTGTATCCAGATACCCTAAGGGCAGAGCAGAAATCAATGATTCGGCTACTCTTCAGTCACTAGGCCTTCAGGAATAAGTGCCTTTTTTTCACCCTGAGATCTTTTATGCTTATGTAGCAGTTCTCTTAAAAAGCCAAAATCTCACCTTCTTTCTTCACTTTCATTTTCTTTGCAATTCACTGTGGAGAAGGTGTTAGCTTGGGTAGGGAAGTTTAATTTTTAGAATCTCAGACAATAGTGGGTTTCCTTTAATAGATTTCAAGGTCAAGGAAACAGCATGAAGAAATGTAAAAACCTTCCAACAGAAATACCATGACAAGTCCAGGCTAACTGGGAGTAGAAATATTGGGAGTCAAAGGAAAGGGACACTGGATGAGAAAACCAATTGACAACTGCAAACACTATTCTATATAAAATGCAGTTTATGTGGAAGTATATGATATAGATTATTTTACTTCCCAAGTTGAAAAAGAATTGACCTTACTATGATCTGGAAATGATCAATTTCTACTTTCCAACTTGCATACTGCCTTCAGAAATTATTTGTTCATCTGTGCCTTCAAGACCACAAGTTCCTACCATTCACATCATAAATGTAAGAAATAGTATGTACAGTGGTGAAGAGAAACCAAAAAATAGCTTCTTAACTGTGATATTGGTATCAGACATGTTTTTGTTTATGCTAAATGCTTCACAAATTGATTATTATAAACTAGAGGCCCGGTGCACAAAATTCTTGCATGAGGAGGAAGGAATGTGTGTCCCTCAACCTGGCCTGCACCCTCTCCTATCTGGGACCCCTCGGGGGATGTCCGACTGCCGGTTTAGGCCCAGTCGAGCCTAAACCTGCAGTCCGACATCCCTCTCACAATCCAGGACCGCTGGCTCCTAACCGCTCACCTGACTGCCTGCCTGATTGCCCCAAACCGCTTCTGCCTGCCAGCCTGATCACCCCTAACAGCTCCCCTGTCAGTCTTATCGATGCCTAACCACTCCCCTGCTGGCCTGATCTCCTCCAACTGCCCTCCCCTACCAGCCCGATTACCCACAACTGCCCTCCCCTGCTGGCCATCTTGTCGTGGCCATCTTGTGACGATGTCATGGCGGCCATCTTGTGACGATGTCATGCGAGGGTGTCGCATGATGCCACTTAGGCTTTTATTATATAGGATAGCAAAATAGAAAGGCCTGAAAAACCACTTATAATTGACTTATGACAAAAACATTGACCCTATAAATTAAAATAACATTTTCCTATGTGTACCTTTTGAATGAGTTCCAAGGAAATAGACTCTTAAAAAATAACAATCCCAATTATGATTTGACTAGATAAGTCCAATGTTCTGTTTCATATATACCAGGAGATGGGAGGGGAGAACATTGAAAAACTTCCCAATATTTTTGTGAAAAGTCTTATAGTGAACACAAAGTATGGAAAATGCTAATACATTGGACAGCACAAAAGCATCAAAATAGAAGTTTATTTTGAACACAGTTTTCTACATCCATAGGCAATTTTCAAATTTCCTTTTTTAAATTTGTAATTATTTTCTAATTAACTAATTAGGCATTTTAGCAGACTTAAACACTACAAAGGTTAAATATATAAATGTTAAATGGTTACTATTACTGAAAAAAATGGTGTTAATCAGGGTTGAATTCTCCAAACTTGTTTTTCCTTTTTCCCTAAGAATATAATTTTATGTGAGGCAGTGCCTTATTATAGATATTAAGGGTGGGCGGAGTGGGCACAGTTCCCACGTCTACTTTGAAATGTGGAATTTCATAGATGGAAGAGTAGTATTTCCATATGGCTGTGTCTGTGCTAACAGGAGCCTGTTTGTTAACCACGGGGTGTCTGAGGGGAAGTGCAGCTGTGTCCTGGAACTGTTTCTGGATGGACCCACCCACCCTGGGCTATCACTGGTCTTAGGGTAGGGAGGCCCGCTGGGCTGCACTGCAGATTAATGGGGGAGGGGAGGGCAAGGAGAGTATCTGCAGAGATTTAGAGTTTGCCTACCTTCCCCATTCATTCACTCACTCATTCATTCATTCCTCAAAGTCATTATTCTTCTAACAGTTATTTACTGAGATTATACTATATTTCAGGAGAAGAGCCAGAGGCTTTATATGTATTATTCACTTATTCGACATTCATTAAGTATTACTTGAGGTCCTACACTGTGTGAGTTGTGTTTTAGAAATTAATAAATAAGGTAGACATGGATTTTGCCTTCATAAAACTTCTCTGGGTGTTTTATGTGGGGGTTTTTTGGCCCCTGGGGGGTGGGGGGTTGAATCCAGGTTTTGTGAGGCCTAAAGTTTATACAACTTTAGAGGCCCTATTTACCAAAAAGAAGACACAGTTATAAAAACTGGCCTGTACAAGTGTGGGACCTGCAGCTGTAGTTTTAGGGACTTCCTGGGAAACCAGCCTCCAGGCTCTACATACCCAAGAGCTCCTGTTTTAGAGTCTCC
Organism: Cnephaeus nilssonii; assembly: GCF_951640355.1. NCBI lineage: Eukaryota > Metazoa > Chordata > Mammalia > Chiroptera > Vespertilionidae > Cnephaeus > Cnephaeus nilssonii. The sequence continues at coordinate 20,439,959 of NC_137082.1, forward strand.
ATCAGTGCCTCCCAACCAGCAGGTCATCAGCCATTAGAAATTTACTTCTTTTGGGACTTAGCAGCATGTAAGTTTTCCAGAGTCTTTTAATAACTGCAAATTCTCCTAAATGAGATCACAGCTTAAGGTACTATTATCTCACAGGTGCTAAATAAATACTGAATTAATTAATTAATTAAAGTGGTAAATAGCAGCCTTGTTAGCCAGTGAGGGAGTGGAAGCATGAAGAGTGAGGGAGACACCCATGGAAAACAATAGGTATTGAGAAGGCAGGCACATACAAAGTAGGAACTGTCTTCCTTACAAATCTCTTCAGAGTCTGCCTGCCCAAGACAGGCAGAGTAGCATCAGGGTTCTCAGTAGTGACAGTGACAGTTGCTGCAGCAAATCCTAAAGGACGGGCAAGTGGCCCCCGAGCATATGAACAAATCTCTGGGGGCAATTGGCAGAACATTCTTAATCATAATCTAATCCAAAGAATTCTCTTTAAAGCCAAACAATATTTGTCAGTATTCAGCATTTCATGTTAAAATATACTTAGATTTCTACTTTTCAGTTAGAATTAACACATGATTCCTAGACAGCCACAGCAGCTACTGGGAGCTGAGGCAGAGGGGAGCAGGGAGGTAGGGGGAACTGGCAGCTAAAAAATGAGAGGACGGAAGGCTGGGAAAGGATGAGACAGATTCAAAACCCAAGGGAAAACCTTGCTCAAGTATAGGAAGAGGAAGCTAGTCTGAACCATGTTGGTCTGGCTGCCATGTGTAGTAAGACCTTTTTTTGGAAGGAAGAATCATGGACATACTCTCTGGAAGGGTTGCAATATTGAACACATTTTACCCAACCAGGTCTCAGTGTGCGTCCTATGAAAACGGTGAAAGTATGATTTATAATCCAGCAAAACTAATTTAAAGATACATAATAAGCTCCCATCTGAACCACCTAGTCAAGAGGATTTGGAAGAGAATGTTGTTCAAAAATGTTGCTATCCATTCAGAAGAGGCTGATGGAAATCTTATGGTGCTGGGTTTTTAAAGAAGCTAATTCAGAAGGCATTCTTTTCTGAGGAGACAATGAACAGAAAGAAAGAAATTGTGGTTATTATGGTCTGCTGCTTCCTGTTTCCCAGGGTCCTGAGGAAAGGCATTTTTTCTGGGGCATTCATGGGTGGAGATTCCAGTTGCTATCTTGGCCATGATCCTGAGGAAAACATGGCTCCTCATTCATTTATTTCTTCAATAGTTAATGCATTCAAGACACTTAAGAATCCTAGATTCTTATATTATGATCCCTATACTCATGCAAAGAAACACACAGTTCAAACAGATAGGAAGGAGGGAAGGAGGGAAGGAAGGAAGGAAGGAAGGAAGGAAGGAAGGAAGGAAGGAAGGAAGGAAGGAAGGAAGGAAGGAAGGAAGGGTTGCAGGAGGTGAGAAGGGAACTGGGTGGGTGTACTTAAGTTCTGGCTAGGAAAGAATTCAGAGCCAAGAGTCCAACTATAAGAGAACATTTATTTATAAAATCACAGAGGTAGAAGAAGTAATTCTTAGAAGAGATGGGCTTAGGAAACAAGTTATAGAGGCAAAGGAAGGGCCCCTTGGAGCTGGGGAGTGAGGAAGGTAATGGTAACTGCTTGAGGGGAGCGGGGAGGGGGAAAGTAGGAGAAGGGAAAGCGAAAGGCCTGGGCATGCTCTTGGGAGGGAGAGCACCCTGGGATCCCATCCTAAGGGTTTTAAGGGTGGAAATTTTATAGGAGGTCCCAGGGGAAGATCTCAATAGAATATTCAGCAGTTTTCCAGGTGTGTACTTTCGGGGCTGTGGTCTCCACTGATTGATTGGTTGGCACCAGGACAGGGGGCCATTGTTCAATGCAGCTGGTCCTGAGGTCAGCTGTGGCAGGTTTTGTTGCTTTTCTGGGCCTGGAGCTAAATATAACTGAGGCCTAGATGTTATCTCTAGGGAGGAAAGGTCAGGGGGTCCAAACTTTGTGATACTCTAGGGGTGGGCAGAAAGGTCACCCTGGGGCCAAGTTCCCACCCTACAATTGTCCTTTGCTAGGCAAGGGACTTTCTCCCCTGGTGACCTTCTATACAAGGTTCATCATCCTTATTCTGCTCACTTCTGTCTAACTGCCTAGCACAGAGAGTAGAAAAAGAAGGAAGGAAAGAAGGAAGGAAGGAAGGAAGGAAGGAAGGAAGGAAGGAAGGAAGGAAGGAAGGAAAGAGAAGAAAAAGAAAAAATAATTCTAATTTATTTTTAAATAAAATTTTAATTTGGTAGAGTTCTTGAGGAGGAAACTGGTCTTGCAAGGCATGTCAGGCCATAAAAACTGTGAACAATGCACTGCCCTGAGCGGGGAGGGTCTTTATGGCTGGCCCCAGGACAGATCATTGGATATGGCCTGAGGACCCCCAACACCTGGGAACCTTCCTGTAAGCCCACAAAAGGGGGCGGAACCATATCTGCAAGACAAAGACCCCAGAAGGTTATAAAAAGTGAAGCCCGCTGCATGTTTCTTCACTGATTTGGAAATTATTCCCCGAGTCCACTAGTGTTAATAAACAGGGTCCCTCCCTTTCTCTAGGAAGTGTGCTTGGTATTTCTTTGGTCTTCTGCAACATTCTAAGTTTTAAAAGATGCTTCTTAAAAACTCCTACCAAGATTATAAGTATCAAAAACCATCTTGAATTCCATTTTCTCTTTCTCATGCTGTAATTTTCTGGCATCCTGCACTGCTCTGGGAAACCTTCAACAAATCAAATTAAATTAAACAAATTTAAAACTCTTTTCTCTTTCTCTTTCTCCTCAAATCTCTGCTCCTTCTCTTCTCTTTTTCTCACCTCTTTCATTAACTCCCCAAATTCACCTCCCACTTCCTGGATTGATTGATTTTTTTTCTGCCCAGTCTCTAATTCCACAGGAGAAAAGCCTAGAAATCTGTTGATGGGAGCAGGTAGGGAGAATGAGAAGATGGTGGCTTTTGCCTGGAGGTTAGGTCTGAGCCGGGGAAGCTCCTAAGTCATTATTGAAAGTCGGACACTCTCCCATATTCACTACATATGGGTTTTGAACGCCTATGTTTTTCCAGGCATCATGCCAGGCTTCTAGGGACACAAAGGCAGCCAGGCACTGTCCCTGCCCTCCAGAGCAATCGGGTGCAGGAGGCAAGATAAGCAAACAGCAAATGATAATACCTGTAATAGGCAACCTTCCAGATTCTTTTTAATGTGTTGGACCAGATCATTTCTTTACAAAAACAAACAAAGAACAACAACAAAAAAAAACACACCACATTTTTTTATTGATTTCAGAAAGCAAGGAAGAGGAAGAGATAGAAACATCAAGGATGAGAGAGAATCACTGACTGGCTGCCTCCTGCACTCCCCCAATGGGGATTTAGCCTGCAACCCTGGGCATGTACCCTGACAAGGAATCGAAACATGACCTCCTGAATCATAGGTCGACATTCAACCACTGAGCCATGCCAGCTGGGCACCCTTCTACATTTGAGTACAGAATTCTGGGGGCCCTGGCTGGAGATGGGGAGGCAAGTGGCCCTGAGTCATGGAGAGGGCTTCTGAGGAAGCGCTACCTCTGAGCCATGCTTATTAGGAGTTAGCCAGGTAGGGGTGAAGATGCAGAGGGGAGAGGGATGGAAGAACAGTTCTGCAAACAGACATGTGAGGAGATTTCCACTGAGGCCTAGCCTGGCCTTGTCATCACAGCCTTTCCTTCCTTCTCTTTGCCTCTTAGATATGTCTTTAGCCCACAGCTGTTTCTCTCCACCTCTCCTGATAAAAAAAATAAATTGTTCTAACAATGACTGCTAATCCCCAAGAACAATTCCTCCCCCCCCCCTTTTTTTTTTTTTTTTTTTTTTGCTAAAGCCTGCACATGCTCCACTCTCCTTCGGCTGCCCAACCTTGGAGTGCCCCTGCATTTTAGAATACAATAGAGGCTCTTGGCAATGATGCTCTGGTCCAGCGGTCACCAACCTTTCAGACCTCAGGACCACCAATGGTCCGCGGACCACCAGTTGGTAACCACTGCTCTGGTCGATTTTCCTCCATAGGCACAACACAGAGATAGGATCAGGTAGCCCACGTAGGTAACTCCAAATGTGGCTGAGTCCAAAAGTGGGAGCACAAACAAGAGCCAAGGGAGACCAGAGTCTTTCATGGTCAACCTTGAAAGTCATATTCTAAACTTGGGACTTAGTACTAAGGACCTTGGATCCACTGAAGATGTCCATTGGGGACTCACTGAAACTAGAAATGAATGGCATGGAATCCAAACATAGAAAATGGATGGTTCTGAGACTGGGTTAAATAGGAAGAAAAAGCAAAGTGGGGTGAACTCTTGGGAAGTAACTGCAGTGAGCAAAGAAGGTGTCTTGTCATTGCCTTTTGCCACCTGGTTGGTAAGGACACTGTGGACTCTGGCCAGGCCTGTTATACAGCTACTTAGCAGGAGTCACACCTGTCCTCCCTTAAATACATGATCTTTACCTGCCTGTCTACACAGCACAATGCATGAAGTCATCAGCACAGTGTGTGGGACATGGCTGATATGCAATAAAAGTTCATTGTCTTGAATTAAGATACTGTGTAAGGTACCAAGACCTCAGGCTTATCTAGTGAAAGGCAGTGTGGAATATATTATCCTCAACTGTGAAGGAAACTTACATCTTCTCACTTCCTCTTGGGGTGATAAAAAATCATTACAGCAGCAACTGCATGTTCAATGTGTTTGTTATAGTTTACAATCCTGCTTATAGATTTCTTTTAAGTTTATAAAGAGATGCTTAAAAATGTTACCCACATTTTCCAATTTTGCTACCATCTGGGCAAACAATGTGAATATTTATAAGCAAAGGCTTCCAGGTAAAGACTGAGGCTCAGCAGTACTTTGAAACTGGATAGTGTTGCCCTTCAAAATTGCCCGTGGCTTTCCTCCATTGTGCTCCTTTACTAAGCCTTTGAACAAGCATGTAACACCCTCAGGGAACATTAGCAGATGCTAAAACATTTTATTGGCTGATTTATTAAGCAATTGAGGGTCATTCTTTGAAAAATGGAGAGAGAAATCCAGACACAACAGAAGTTAGAGAAATCAGAAATCAATATTTGGAACGATGGTAGCTAGTAACTTCTTTTCATTGTTAACATACCATCCTAATTCAAAACAGACCAATGTCTGAGCAAATGCTTAAGTTTTTTGGTTTTGGTGTATGTGTGTGTGTGTGTGTTTGTGTGTGTGTGTGTGTGTGTGTGTGTGTTTTGTTTTGTTTTTCAGTGAGAGAAGATTCAGGAAAAGTGTAGAAGAAAAAAAAGAAAGAAACAAAGAAAAAAGTAAAATGCTGTTACTGTGTTTACAGGAAATACAAATTGAACTGGAACATTTTTGTAATTTGTCTCTTTTCAGGTCTGCACAAAGCTAAAGCTATATATATATAAAAAAAGTCATGTGATAATACCCATATCTAAACATCTTGATAGAAGAACGTTACCAAGAATGGGCAGCTTATTGTTTCAGTGGAGTGGGATGGGTGAATACCTGGCTGGGTTTGACAGGCACAGGGAAGCCCTACCAAAAAGTTCTCATTAGATGGCAGAAGCTGACATGCACACTTTCAGGTCATGCATTTTCCTACTCCGGGTCTCATTTTGAGATAACACATAGTCCTGGAAAAGTGAATGGAAGGAAGTCACTCCCAATTTAGTGTGCATGTGCTTCTAAGAGGTCTTCCTTAGCACAGGCAGACTAGAATAATGAATGAGAAACCAGGGCCAGGGAAGCAGAGCAGAACTTGCAGGGTATTCAGGCAGCCACTGCTTAGTCCCTCTTCCTTGCAATTCTGCAGTCACGGAAGACTAAAGCAACCACATTTTCTTTACAGTTTCCCCCAGGTTCTGCCATGTTGCAAAAAAACATCATAGTTTGTTCACTCGTGTAATGATTTTCATTTGCAATACAGAGAGTACAACATTTGTTAATAACAAGGAGAGACCCAACCTACTGACCTTTCAGAATCCCAGCAGATCGTGAATCATTAAATAGCTGATTGAAAACAGTCCACATTCTGGCTCTTCTTAAAATACTGTTTTACTTTGTGCGTCCTTGTATTCAAAGAGCCGCCTTCTATTAACATTCACAAAGCAAAAAGGTAGGATCAGAAGAAATAGCAAGACAGAAGTTATGTCAGCCAGACAGACCCAAACTTGACTTTGTTGGGCCAAGCATGGGCTCTAGGAGACCTGCTCATTTTGAGGAAGCCAAATTAATTGCCTATAAGTCTCTTCCATTTAAAAAGTCATGATGTGCAGTTCTCCTTGTTCATTAATAGTAAAGCAATTGTTGGTAATTGTTCTTGGATTTCAACATCTAATTAAAGCTAAATGGCTAGATTTGCATACAATGAACAATAGAAGTGACTTACACCCCCACCCCCAATCCCACAGGCATAATCAGCTTCAAATGCAATGTCATTAAAACTTGCATGCTAATTATTGCTAATTGTTCCATGCAAATAGAAGCCATTTCATTCAGAGAAATTTTTTTTTGCCCCAAAAAGCTTAAATCTTGCTGTTCATAAGAAAGACCCAGAATGCTTAACTCACCTTTAAAAAACTGTTCAGGAAAGATTTTATGGTTTTGGTTTTTCCCCAAGATATAAAGAAATCTAGGTTTTTTTATTGAAAGGATTCAGATCTTCTTCTGTCAAAGGAAGCCAGTTATATTTAACCTGATTATTAATTGCACTTGTTGGCAAAATGTGAAATTGACCAATTAGAAATTAATAGGTGTTCATCACTTTTTTTTCTTTTTGGTTAAACAAATATTACTAATAGCATCAAACCCTAGAGTGGCCCTTTAGAAATTGCTCCCTAATTAATCCTAGAGGGCCCCATGAACACTGAAATATTGGACATGTTTGATGTAGACACCAAACTGGCCTTCTCCAAAATCAATGCTAAATGCTACAAATCCAATGATTGATTGTCAAAAGTCAAATGAAAAAAAAAATAGCGAAAATAAATGCTGAGTGTAAATGGATTACTAGAGCAACACCTCATTTATTTTGTATTTAGAGCTGTCCAGTTTTGATGCTGCCTGAAACCGAGCCTGGAAATGACTAATCATGGCATCACATAGAGTAAGACCAAAGATTTGTGGTATAGTCATAGTTTACCACCTCCTTGGAAATAACACTAAAAAGATTGAATAATCCCATGGCCCATAGTTTATCAACTGCTGGGGAGGCTCAGCTAGTATGAGAGATATTAAATGAATTGTTATCAGAGAAATGCATGGATGGTCTTTCTACATTGCTAGTGGGAGTGGGGTTATTGGGCATAAGCATTTCTGGAGGCCCCCAGAGGAGGATGAGATGTGGTAGAAAGCTTTATTTTCATGGAATTATGTTTCTCAGTTTGCAAAGTCGCATTTCCCTGAATCCAGTCCTGGAAAATGGGCAGCTAGGGATTCAGCAGAGCTAGAAGCAAAGACAATGTTCAAAGTTTCTGTTCCATGTTGGAACTGGATCTGGTTTAGCATTTGGCTAGTTGCAGTCCATTGGTCCATTGTGTGTGGGGTCCACATGGATGTATGAGAGCCCACAAGCCAGGAGTCAATTGAGAACAAGCAAGAGAGAAAACTCCTTTGTTTTGGAGCTTTAGTATCTCAAACCTTCCTGCACTGGCAGTGGCCACACCTACTCTGGCCACAGATCTATTCCCAGGTGTGACTGACAGGGAAGTAAGTACCTCCCCTATGCTACCCCAACCTTAGTGGGCATGCATCTGTTCTTCCCTTGTCCTGCCCTTTCCCCATCCGTCTGCAGGGAATAGAGCTGGGAGTGTTAAACTGCAGCTTCCAGACAAAGCTGCACAAATGACACTCCTACACAATTTGGCCTTCCCTTTGCTCCTTTCTAGCTATTCATAACTAGGTTAAATTGCTATGGTATCGGAATGAATATTTTTGAATGTAATTTGTTTTGTAAAAAGAAAATTAATATCAGAGAGAAAAAGGTGGTTTTTTTTTGTTGTTGTTGTTGTTTTTTAATAGCAGAAAGAGTTTAGTCAAAAAGGCGTTTCAGGAGAGATCCCACTCCATTCCATTTTGTGACATTCTGTTCCCTGCCTGTGGCCTCAGAAGGGGAACTGGATGCTGTTTCTGTGAGAGGCATCCTGGGACAAGAATCGGAATCCCTCCCAGATTTCATTACATGTCTGCAATAAGAGAGAAGAGAAATGGAAGAGAAGGAAAAAAAAGGAGAGATAAGCCCACGGGGTGAAGACGGGGAAGGTATGGCTAATAAGTAGAGGCTGTACTTGGTTTAGTGCCTGGGTGGATCCAATCTTCTCTGTCTTAGCTGTCTTCTGCTTTTATTGTTTTTGGCATTTCCTTCCCAAAGAGTTTCAACTCTCTGACATATAAAGGGATGGTTTTAAAAACAACCAATTTGTAATTCCTTGGCAGCACACAGATTTGATTTTCTGACTTTTTAAAAACCACCACAACAAGTACAACAAAGTATCAAGTAAATTCTCTTTAAAAATTGGCACCAGGTCAGAGTGATTCATCTGTCACAAAAGTAAATATAAAACTGCTCATGAAATGGCCTGGATATTCACCTATTTCTCCTTTCCCTCTCCAAAACGGCTTCATCTTACTGGAGATTTCCTCCTCATTTACAGAAGGCTTACCTCCCATGCCTGCCTGCTCTCTTTAACTTTCCTAATCCTAGAAGCCTGCTATCCTTCCTCTCTCCACTTCCCCTTGTTCCCGAATATTTTACTAATAAAAAAATAATCCAAGACTTTAAATGAGGCAAAAGGAAGGGCAGCACAATGTCATATGGGGGAAAGGCCCTTTAGAATTATCTGGTGGAATGTGTTTTGTTCAACTCACTGATTACTAATTTTAAAAGATCCCCCAAAAGTAAGTTTCATGCTAATTTGGAGATTTTTATTCAGGGAGACAAAAATAACTTATATCCTGGACAAATTATATTTTCAGAAGTTATCCTTTATTATCTTACTAGAGGCCGGGTGCACGAAATTCGTGCACGGAGGGGGGTTGTCCCTCAGTCCAGCCTATACCCTCTCCGATATGGGACCCCTTGAGGGATGTCCGACTGGGCAGTCGGACATCCCTCTCACAAGCCAGGACTGCTGGCTCCCAACTGCTTGCCTGCCTGCCTTCCTGATTGCCCCTAACCGCTTCTGCCTGCCAGCCTGATCACCCCCTAACCACTCTGCTGCCAGCCTGTTTGCCCCCAACTTCCCTCCTCTGCTGGCCTGGTCACCCCTAACTGCCCTCTCCTGCAGGGTTGATCACCTCCAACAGCCCTCCCTTACAGGCTTGGTCCCTCTCAACTGCCCTCCCTTGCAGGCAGGGTGCCTCCCAACTGCCCTCCCTTGCAGGCCAGGTGCCTCCCAACTGCCCTCTCCTGCTGGCCATCTTGTGTCCACATGGGAGCAGGATCTTTGACCACATGGGGGCAGCTATATTGTGTGTTGCAGTGATGATCAATCTGCATATTACTCTTTTATTAGATAGGATAGAGGCCTGGTACAGGGGTGGGGCCAGCTGGTTTGCCCTGAAGGGTGTCCCGGATCAGGTGGGGGTTCCCTTGGGGTGTGGGGCAGCCTGAGCGAGGGGCCTGTGGTGGTTTGCAGGCTGGCCACACCCCCTGGCAACCCAAGGGGAGGCCCTGGTATCTGGAATTTATTTTCCTTCTACAATTGAAACTTTGTAGCCTGGAGCGGAGCCAAGCCTGGGGCTCCCTCCAAGGCAGGCAGCCATTTGTGTTGGGGTTATAATTGAAATTTTGTTGTCTTAAGCAGGTGGGCCCGGCCAGGGTGTGCGGAAAGCTTTGCTTCCCCTGTTGCCGTCAGCAACCCTGGCCTGCTCTCTCAAGCTCCATTCTGCCGCCATTTGTTTGAATTTGTTTACCTTCTATAATTGAAACTTGGTAGCTTGAGTGGAGGCTTAGGCCTGGCAAGGGTAGGCAGAAAGCTTGGCTTCCTCTGTTACCTAGGAAACCTTGCTCTCTGTGGCTGTAGCCATCTTGGTTTGGGTTAATTTGCATACTCACTCTGATTGGATGGTGGGCGTGGTTTGTGGGCGTGGCTTGTGGGTGTGTAGGAGGTATGGTCAATTTGCATATTTGTCTATTATTAGATAGGATAGGAAGTTTTATAGCTAACTTAGCAACCTCATCTTAATATTGTTTTATTAAGTTGCCTATGAATATCTAGCTTCTCTAATGCTCTTTGAATGGGTTCTATCATCTTGCTGGTTCTCTCATTAAGTAAGGAGTTAAACAAACTCTTTGACACTTTTCTATTTGTGTGAGAGCCACAGTTTTAATGTATTGATAATTATATTTTGGAAGTAATCAATTATTTATATATTTCTATTACTTAATTCACTGGTTTTACTTTTTTAATTATACTGTGAAATTTTCAAAACCAGATCTTTTTATTTCTGTATCTGTGTCACCAGCATGGGTTCCTGGCACTTAATAGGTGCTCAATAAATGCTGCTTGTGTATTGCTGAATTCAATTTCATGGCTACACTCAGAAATCAATGGAGCACAGTCACCTACATTTGGTCCCAGAAGCTTATATTTATTTCTCCCTGATTTAGAATTTGTGTTACTAAATAGTTTTTATTTTAATTCGTGCTCCATAACAAAAACCGGATCATAACCTACCTCATCTGGTATTTCACATATGTGTATGTTGTAAGAGATTCAGATGTGCAGGCAGAGATTTCTGCCCCCTATACTTAACAAAATGCATATATATGAATATCTACATTCTAGTTAAGAGTAGGAAAATTAGCTAAGAGAAAGGAAAGAGGCCACATTGTCATTTGCAGTATGGTTTTCACAGATTATTCCTCCATAAAAGTTGCTAATCTATAATAATAGAAGTGTAATATGCTAATTAGACCAGACGTCCTTCCGGACGTCCTTCCGGGCAACCTTCTGGGCGAAGCTGGGGCTGTGAGGGATGCCCGGGTCCTGGGTGCCAGAGGGAAGCCAGTACCAACAGCCGGGGGAAGGAAGGCCTACTCTTGCACAAATTTTGTGCATCAGGTCTTTAGTTTAACAATAAAATTTGAACTTGCTTTTTAGTGTCTAAAACTGATGAAGAATTTTCCCCCCCTGAAAATAGGCTTCTTTTCTGGACCAGATGCCAACAAATTATAGTACTGGAATATGTAATCAGTGTGGTGGAGTGGAGGTGAGGTGGGTGGGGGGGTGGAGAAAGAAAGAAAAGAAAACAGACATTGACAGCTGTAACCAAAATAAGCTTCAAATATTGTTAGGAAATTTCTGACATTTCAAAATAAATCCAAGTCTACAGTATCCATGTCATTTCACTGAAAGTTGCATGGTTAATGGTACTTCAGAAACCTTGTTTGATCAGTTTCTCATATCCTCTTACCATACCTAATCTTTAGAAAGGATTTTGCTAGCCAGAACTTGTATTTTATGTTTCAATTGGTTTAAATTACTATAAACAGCTAAAAGTTTTAAGTAATGAGTCAAATTCAATTTTCCCAATTTGCTACTACACAAATTAGGGTCTCTAGTCTTTTTTTATTATTTTCCAATCACTAGACTGCAGATATAAAACAACACACATTTTATTTTTAGGTATTATTTATGTACTTTAGACTGGCTCAACAAATTTATCTTCCATGCATTCTATACCAAATCCAAATGTCTCAGAATATTTACTTCAATATTATTGCTCAAGAACTCTGGAAGAATTTTTCAAAAAGTATGGACAAAATCCCCAGATGTTATAAATTTCATTAAGTCCTCATGATTCCACCTTTGGCCATGGGATATGTTGTTGCGGGGGCACTATGGGCCTGAATCTGGTTTACTGCACACTTGCGTTTGTGTTCCACACCCTATAGGATAGCAACTTTGCAGAGTGCCCTCTTGCACTCCAGGACCCCTCAGGGGATGTCAGAGAGCTGGTTTCAGCCCTATCCCACAGGCCAGGCTGAGGGACCCCACCTGCAGGAGGGATCCTGCTCACTCCACAAAGGCGCCACCTGGCAGGGGAGGGGCTGTGGGAGGTTGGCTCCAGGGCGTGTCTGGCCAGTCTCGCCCAGTCCCACACCGAAGGCCACCTTCAAACTAATTTATTTTCAATGTGCACAAATCTATGCACCAGGTCACTAGTATATTAATAAAGGGGTAAAATAACAAGTGTTACCTTGTGGAAGAAGCTCTTTAGCCCAACCAGTGTTGCTCAGTGGTGGAGCATCAACCTATAAACCAGGAGTTCAAGGTTTGATTCCAGGTCAGAGCATGTGCCTGGGTTGCCAGCTGCTCGATCCCCATTGGGGGGGCATGCAGGAGGCAGCTGATCAATGATTCTCATCATTGATGTTTCTATCTCTTTCTCCCTCTCCCTTCTTCTTTGATATAAAATATGTACATGGAGGGAGGGGGAGAGAGAGAGAGAGAGAAGCTCTTTAATTCACTTTCTCCCGGAACCTATAAACTTATCATTCACATTAGAGTTAGAGATGCCTAGTGGATGTTCACTAAGTCAACAATGTTGGTGACATGACATTTGAAAGTCACCCAGGAATGAAAGCATGAGAAAAAGAGGTCCCTACCTAAGCACAAATGCATGTGCACAGTCAGTTTCTTAGACTCCCACTTAGCTTTTATGACTCACTGTTTGCTCCATATTCCAGTTATCGAGTTTCCTGTTCCATAGCATATAGAAGCACCAAGTCATAGAGGCAAGAGTGAAACCAATCCACTATACCTTCTTGTGATTGTACTACATAATTCTGGGGTCAAACATACTTGCCTATTTCAATAGTAGAACCAGGCAAAGAAAACTTAGTTTCTTACTCCAGGAAATACAGGTTCTTGTAAAATGTAACTGTGAACCAACTGAAAGAGCTCATTCTGGTACCAATAGCTTGTTCATCAAGGCTGCTTTTGATCTCTCACCTCACTGTGCCTGCCAGTCCAGAGCTATGGTGGCATTAAATTCTGCCAAATCCCAGACCCTGAACTGTTGTGTAAGACCCACCTTAAAATCCCCTAGTTCCGTGGTCAGCAAACTGCAGCTCGCGAGCCACATGCGGCTCTTTGGCCCCTTGAGTGTGGCTCTTCCACAAAATACCATGGCCTGGGTGAGTCTATTTTGAAGAAGTGGCGTTAGAAGAAGTTTAAGTTTAAAAAATTTGGCTCTCAAAAGAAATTTCAATCGTTGTACCGTTGATAGTTGGTCCTGTTGACTAATGAGTTTGCCCACCACTGACCTAGTTCATACCCTACACTATAAATATTCTATCCTCATTTCCTCATTTGGAAATACTACCAAGACAATTCTGGTGATGATCTTTCATTCTACAATAGATTTAATAAATCCAGCTTTGCTTGACCAACAGATTTTCCTGGCAGACTTTTGGGACATTTACAGTAAAAAAAAAAAAGGTGCACTGCTAAGAAGTAGCAACCATTGGGACCTAAATGGAAACATCTAAAACTTTACATCTAAAACTTTACAAATCAAGCCCAGGAACCTAAAAATGCATATCAGTCCAGGTCAAATGACTGAAGCATAAATATAATCTTAAAGCATATTCAATATAATCTGTTTAAAGACACAGGAAACATATAATATATTTTACATAGAGTTCTAAATTAAATCATATTTTAAAAGTTGTTGCAAATACCCAAAGCCTTCTGGAAAATACACTGTCCAGATGAGGTGTTCCCAGGGCCTCTAGTTAGCTGAGATACCACCACACTACCAGCTTCTGAATTGCTAAGGAATGTTGTCCCTTGCCCCTACATGGTTCACAATTTAAGGAATTCATATTTTAAAAATGGTGGGTTAAGCTTGGGCTTTATACTCAGGCAGAACTGAATTATATCTCTATCTCTGCAATTTTCTAGACTTATGACCCTCAGCAAGTTGTTTAACTGCTCTGACCCTCAATTTCTGTTTGTTAAAAAAAAAAAAAAAGAAACACAGATAATCATACCAACCTCACAGAGACACTGTGATAATTATAATGTAGAATCATTAGTACCTTATTTATTAGATGATAAAACTAATTAATGTATATATTAGCAGGTACCTTCTTTCATATTTGACATGAACTCATTTAACTCCTACAATTGTGCTTAAGGTGAAAGCTACTAATATTAATACCCATAATATAGTGAGGAGAGGATTGAGGCTCAGAGTATGAAATAACTTGCTGAAGTGACATGGTTAGCAAATAAGGAGCTAAGATTCAAATCCAGACAGTTTGGTCTGTAGTTCCTCTCTTCCCCACTATGCTGCTAAAGCAATAAATGGCAAATGAAGACAGCAAAAGTTTCAAAAGATCCCATTGAATTTGGACATCCACCAAGTTATTAATGATTCTAGCTGACATATCTTGATTTTTCCTTTATGATGAAAAGTCCTGAAAATAGTTTTAAAAAATCTGTACTGTTTACATATTCTTTCAAATGAAGGAAAAAGTTATTCTTAATCAGTTACCTCTTAACCAGGTAAAATCCCACTCCTTTGCTTCACAAGGCACAGAGAGATGGATAAACCACATTACAGAGTTAAAACTATGCATTGAAGGTTTCATTAACTCATTTCTTTGAACATGGAAGAGACATTTTAAAGTAAGTGTTCCCCCACTTTGGAACTAACTGAATGGGAACATGGTTGAAAAGAAAACACTGTTAAAGTCCTATAAGTCACATCAAGGAAAATTCATATGTGAGTGATACAGGATGGAGGGCAGAGCACTTTATAAAATTTAAAGAGAAGGTTACCTTTGAGAATAAAATTACATAAAATGAACCAAAAATCAATGAGCTCAGCCTTGTGATAAAACAAAACAATCCACACTAAACTAGAGTCTTAGCTTGGGTGGCTGATGAATTTGAGGTAATACCCAAATTCTAATCATGGTGAATAGTGTGTCAATGTAACCTCATCAATTCTCTTTCTACTTAGCTGAAATGAAGTCTGTGACTTTCAGCATGAAAAGGGAAGCTAGAGTGTAAGACTATCAGTTTTCTATAATCATCTGCAGTTCAGTCCCAGAGTTAGGATTGTCTTGCCCACAGTCCTTATCATGCAGCCCCCAGGTGGGAGGCCCGCATTTATGGTACACTAGAGGCCCAGTGCACAGATTCGTGCACATTGAAAGGAAATTAATTAGAATAAATATTTTAATATCACTATTAGCCCTTTCTCTATAATAGAAGTGTCAACCAAATTCATAATCAAGAATAGCAGATGGAAACACACGTGTGAGATTGGAACCAGCGAGAGCTTTATATATATAGATAAACTTGCTTAATTAGACCTGCTTTCTGACTTAGCTAAGCTTTTTCCAGCCCAGTGAAACACCCCAACTTCTCTTTCAGGTAATTGTCAGCAACACAGCAGTAAATATCAACACGAAGCAGATTAGTATTATAGATCACACAGGGAAAACAAAGGGTGAAATATTTAACTGTAGCAGGGTTTGACTAGATTCTGTGCAGTAAGAAAACCTGAAGTCATTTTCAAGTTCCACCATTTCTTACCTTTTTTCAGTTGGGTCAAGTTTCTAAACTTTCTAAATCTCCATTTTCTGGCTAATGAAAAGAAAATAGGATTCTACCAATTCTCCTATCTACATACTCTAGGAGTTCTGTGAGGATCAAATGAGATGAGGCACATGAAAATGTTTCACAGACATTTGGTTAAAGTGTAAAAAGTTTGCACCTGGCTATAAAGCAAGTCGTGTTCCTGGGCTAAAGAAACTCCAGGGAGGCTAGTAGCTAGGGAGAGGAAGCCAGGTGTTGCTACGTGATGTCATTACCTGGAGCCCACAGACATCATTTCTGTGCTGGGCTGTGCTGTGGGCTGCATTTTGCGCCATGGGGTCTTGGCAGTGTTGGCTGCAATTGGGTGGGATGTCAATCCAGGGTGGTGGTGGGGTCTGTGTTCCACTTGGGGGAAGCCGAGTGTTGGCTCCATATCCGCTGTGCCGTTTCTTTGTAAATGGCCAGTGCGTGTCACAGCAGCTCCTGTGTTGAGTGTCTGCCCCCTGGTGGTCAGTGCACATTATAGTGACTGGTTGGATGGTTGGAGAGACACTTAGCATATTAGCCTTTTATATATATGTACTAGAGGCCCAGTGCACGAAATTTGTGCACGGGGGTGGGAGGCGTGGAGGGGTGTGTCCCTCAGCCCAGCCAGCACCTTCTCCAATCTGGGACATCCCTCTCACAATCCAGGACTGCTGGCTCCCAACTCCTCGCCTGCCTGCCTTCCTGATTGCTCCTAACTGCGTCTGCCTGCCAGCCTGATCACCCCCTAACAACTCCCTGCCAGCCTGATTGATGCCTAACTGCTCCCCTGCCATCCTGTTTGCCCCTAACTGCCCTCCCCTGCAGGCCTGGTCACCCCTAACTGCCCTCCCCTGCAGGTCAGGTCCCCCCCAACTGCTCTCCCCTGCAGGCCTAGGTCTCTCCCAACTGCCCTTCCCTGTAGGCCTGGTCGTCCCCAACTTCCCTCCTCTGCCAGCTTGGTCACCCCTAACTTCCCTCCCTTGCAGGCCTGGTCCCTCCCAACTGCCCTCCCCTGCTGGCCTGATTGCCCACAACTGCCCTCCCTTTCAGGCTTGGTCCCTCCTAACTGCCCTCCCCTGCTGGCCATCTTGTGACGGCCATTTTGTATCCACATGGGGGCAGCCATCTTTGACCACGTGGGGGCAGCCATATTGTGTGTTGGAGTGATGGTCAATCTGCATATTACTCTTTTATTACATAGGATAGAGGCCTGGTGCACGGGTGGGGGCCGGCTGGTTTGCCCTGAAGGATGTCACAGATCAGGGTGGGGGTTCCCTTGGGGCATGGGGTGGCCTGGGAAAGGGCCCTGTGGTGGTTTGGAGGCTGGCCATGCCCTGTGGCAACCCAAGAAGAAACCCTGGTATCTGGGGTTTATTTATCTTCTACAATTGAAACTTTGTAGCCTGGATCAGAGCCAAGCCTTCTGCTTGCTCCGTGGTGACAGCCATTTCTGTTGTGATTTATGTATCTTCTATAACTGAAACTTTGTAGCCTTAAGCGGAGGCCTGGGCCAGCCAGGGTGTGTGGAAAGCTTGGCTTCCTCCATCACTGGGGGCAACCCTAGTCTCCTGCTCTTTCCAGCTCCGTGGCTGCCGCCATTTCTGTTTGGATTTATGTATCTTCTATCATTGAAACTTTGTAGCCTTGAGTGGAGGCCTAGGCCAGCAAGGGCAGGCGGAAAGCTTGGCTTCCTCCATTGCCGTGGAAACCCAAGCCTCCCTCCTGCTCTCTGTGGCCATAGCCATCTTGGTTGGGTTTATTTGCATATTTGCTCCTGATTGGCTTATGGGTGTGGCTTGTGGGCGTGGCTTGAGGGTGTAGTGGAGTGATGTTAATTTGCATATTACTCTTTTATTAGATAGGATATATATAGATGTGGTGGCCTCCCTACATATAACTTGTTATGCTAATGTTCAATGTCTTACAAATGGTTTGAAGTGCTTTCTTGCATTGTTCTTAACCTCATAATTTAGCTTTGTTCAGACTAAAATGGTAGATGATATGTTATCTTAAAAATCTGAAGTTTCTGAATTGCTGTATAGCCACATTTTTTCTTATAAATCAATAAATTAAGTTTCTGGCCTACAGACCAGAGTTCAGGAAACTTTTACTGTAAAAGGTCAGAAAGTAAATTTCTTAGGCTTATGGGTCATGTGGTCTCAATTTTAACTACTCAGTTTTGCTGTTATAATGCAAAAGTAGCCAAAGGCAATACATCAACAAATGTGCATGGCTATTTTCCAATTAAACTTTATCTAAACAACAGGCAATGGGCTAAATTTTTCTTTTGCCAACCTCTGTTACAGACCATCAACATCTGTGAGTTAGTGTGGTAGGCAGAACATTGGACTTTCAAAGGTGTGTACTTCCAACCCCCAGAACCTTTGAATATGTTGTTTTACATGACAAAAAGGACATTACTGATGTAAATTAATGGTTTTGAGATAGGAAGATTATCCTAGATTATTCTCATAAGAACCTGCAGAAGGAACACATGCCTGCCTACACTCTGCCTGGTAAAACCCATTTTGGACTTTTAAACTCCAGATCCACAAGATAATGAATTTGTGTGGCTATAAGCAAGTAAGCTTGTAGTAACCTGTTACAGCAGCAGGAGGATACTGACACATTTGGATTAGCAGGAGTCTGCCTAGGCTGCTTCAAAGCTGGAATGTGTGGGAGGATGCACTCTCTATGCTTGGTTAAGCAGGAACTATGCTTCTAGAATCCCTGCCCTGTGTGATTTCCTAGTTAGATGTGAAAGGCAGAAGTAGAGTAGCTGCCATTGCACTTGGAAGACTAATGATTAGATGCAGTGACAAACCCTTACAGAGGGGTATGAGTTCCAGGCTTTTCTTACTCTTCTCCTCTACTCATGAGCCTGTGGACCCACCATGGCCCCAGGCCAACAGCAGATGCTTAATGGTGGTCCTGTGGGGGCAGCGAGTGACAGCTCCACAGAAGCCCAGCTTCCCATTGGATTCCCACAAACCTCTTTACCATCCTATTTTGGTGACTGGACATGCTTGGTTTATCAGAGTTACTGGTCTGTGACTCCTCTGAGCTTCCAACTTCACCCCTAGATCTTCACTTTCCCAGACCCTCCCTCATGGTTTAAGTTCTAATTCCTATAATAAATCTCTTACACCACAATGTATAATGGCTCCACTTCCATGTTTGATTCTTGATTGACAAAGAATACTTTAACCAAAGCAAATGTTGGACCAGCCAAAGAGAGAATGTGTTGACCATGTCAGTGGTACTGAGGCGTGAGACAGGCCCTGGTGAGCAGCTGGCCTCTCTGAATGGCATCCTTCCCTTGCAATTCTGTGGCTACAGTAGCCTGTCCTCACGTGCATACACAAGAGACTTTGGGGAGGAAGGAGACACAGGAATCTGGGAACAATCTCAGCTATGCCAGTGATTCTGGGCAAGTTGCTTAATCATTCTGGTGATGTTTTCATGCCCCCCAAATGAAGGACTGATTGGTAGACTATGTACAAATATTTGGTGCCTTTTCTCCGAGACGATATACCTCCTCATTTCCCTGTCCTTTTAAATGTAGATATGGCCATATGACTTGTTCTAGTTAATTAAATGATTAAAAACTGGGCAAATGAATGGTAGATTCTTTAAGAACTGCCTTCTCTCTTTCCCTTCTACTGCTGTGACAGGCTGGGTTTTAGCGAGAGGCAGCCCTGTCAGCTGGTCCCGGGGTGAAGGTGATGGCTAAGTAGAGCTACAGCTGTCCGGGATGAACACACAGCCTGGCAGAGAGCTAAATCTTTGTGGTTGCAAGCCACTGAAAAGTTGGGGGTCACTTGAGCATTACCTAGGCTATATTAACTGATACAAGACTGAACTATACGCTCCTTAGTCATGATCTCTAACACTCCGTTTTTAACAAGATGAGTTTTTAAATTGGCACAATACAGTTGACTCTTGAACAATGTGGAATTTAGGGGAGTAGTCAAAAACCCATGTGCATGACTTTGACTTCCCCAAAATACCATTGACTTAACTACTAAAGCCTTACCAATAACATAAACAGTCAATTAAGACATATTTTCTATGTTATATGTATTATGTACTGTAGTCTCACAATAAAGTGAGCTAGGGGAAAGAAAATGTTATTAGGAGAATCAGGAAAAGAAAATACATTTACAGTATTTATTGAAAAAAGCTTATGTATAAATGGACCCATGCATTCAAGCTTGAGGTTTTCAATGGTCACTGCCTATATCATTTCATTTTTTAAAATGTCCATATGCACAAAGAAAACAGAGCCTAGTATTATCTGTGCAAAATTAATTATAGAAATACATGCAATAAAATAATCTTTATATTGTTTGCATGGTGTCTAAAATCTACATAATACCAAATACTTCAAATGACTAAATCTTGAAATAAACAAACTGAATTAACTAATTTAGTCAGAGCTACATGATGCCACTTATTCACCCTCTTACAAAACACTAGCTAATTATTTTTTTCCTTTCTACTGTCTTCTTAATATAACTTTCTGCTTTGAGCTGAAGAATTCATACTTGGGGCTTATCAACTGCAAACAGTAGCAATCCAGAGACATTTAATTAACTGTGGGGTGTGTAGTTGCATTTTTTTAGGTTGTCACCTGGAACTTTCTCAATTTAGAATAGTATTTTGTTGCCTAAGAATCAATCACTTGCAACTGAAAACAGAGCAGTTAACACTGACTTTTTTTTTTCAAAGTCAGTCATTTGGAAATAAAGACAGAAAAAATAAGTAAGATGAGAAAGGGAGAAGAAACAGATGTTAATAAGGAAATTATGTGCAAATCGTGTTTTCTAAACGTTTGCAATGAATGAGTCTTCTCTACAGTTGGCATAACATTTCATTTTACTCTAAAGTCCTTCATTAAAGGTTACAGGGAACACATTCATGGACTTAATTTTATTTTATTTTTCGTTATTTCTCACTGAAGGATATTTTTTTCCATTGATGTTTAGAGAGAGTGAGAGAGAGGAAGAGAGGGGGGAGAGGGGCAGAGAGAAACATCTATGTGAGAGAGACACATGAATTAGTTGCCTCCTGCATACGCCACAATTGGGGCCAGGAATGGAACCAGCAACCCAGGTACATAGTCTTGATGGGGAATCTAACTACTTAGCAAAGCCAGCTAGGGCTGGGGTTTTTGTTGTTGTTTTCGCCTGCCTCTTCCTAAAATGCTCAGTGCTGCCAACTGTGCTACAATTTCTTTGAGCAGCATATTGCTAAACAATACACTTCCTGTTTGCTCAGTGAGAGTTTACACTGGGAAACCTTGAAGTGTGAGGTTTTCTAACCAAAGGAATGAACAGGCATGGCATTGTCATTTATCTAATTTCGTCACATCACTCTCAGGCAAATGAAAACATGGTAGCTTTGCAATAATAGGGAATCCATTTTGAAGTGAAATACTGCAAGTGGTTAAATAAACAGAACTTTGGACATTGCATTCTGTCCTATTTTAATTACCTCACTCCTACCCCCCTTTTTTTCAGAAACTTAAAGTAGTTCCTGATTTCCTTCCCACTCAAAATTAAAATTCCAATCCCTGTCCTCCCTTATCTAAATGCCTTCCGTTGTCACAAAGCAGGAAAAATTTCCACCTTCTGTAGGAAAACCTACATGTCACCATTCTTTAGAATAGTCATCATGCCTTCACACACAACTGAAGCTTTCATATGTTAATACTTCATTTCTTTATTCACACTCATTCCACAAACGTTTACCAAGTGCTTACTAATGTTGGGCAATTATGCTCAATTGTGGATATTAGTAGGGAGCAAGACAGATCTTGTCTCTACCCTCATGAAGCTCTTGATCTAGGGAAAAAAAAATTCAAATAATCATACAAATCTATATATATAAAAGCCTAAGCGACCATCACAACTGAACGGATGACTGAATAGGCTGTGTGGGGTGACTAGGCTGGCAGGGGGGTTAGTGAGGGGCGACCAAAAGACTGAGTAGCAGGCTGTGTGGGGCGACCAGGCCAGCAGGGAGGTTAGTGAGGGGGCTTCAGGATTGGGCCTAAACCAGCAGTCGGACATTCCCCAAAGGGTCCTGGATTGGAGAGGGTGCAGGCTGGGCTGAGCTGCCCCCCCAACCCGTGCATGAATTTCATGCATCGGGCTTCTAGTCCTATCTAATAAAAGAGTAATATGAAAATTGACCATCACTCCAACACACAAGATGGCCGCCCCCATGTGGTCAAAGATGGCTGCCCCCATGTGGACACAAGATGGCCACCACAAGATGTCTGGCAGGGGAGGGCAGTTAGGGGTGACCAGGCCTGCAGGGGAGGACAGTTGGGAGAGACCAAGCCTGCAGGGGAGGGCAGTTGGGTGAGACCAGGCCTGCAGGGGCGGGCAGTTGGGGGGGGGGGGACCAGGTCTGCAGGGGAGGGCAGTTTGAGGGGACCAGGTCAGCAAGGGAGGGCAGTTAGGGGCAACCAGGCTGGCAAGGGAGGTCAGTTAGGGGAAATCGGGCCAGCAGGGGATCAGTTAGGTGTCAATCAGGCTGGCAAGGGAGTGGTTAGGGGTGGTCAGGCAGGCAGGCAGAAGCAGTTAGGGGCAATCAGGCAGACAGGTAGGTGAGTGGTTGGGAGCCAGCAGTCCTGGATTGTGAGAGGGATGTCCGACTGCCCATTTAGGCCCGATCCCACCACTAGGATCGGGCCTAAACGGGCAGTCGGACATCCCTCAAGGGGTCCCAGATTGGAGAGGGTGCAGGCTGTGCTGAGGGACACTCCCCCCCCCACACACACACACACAAATTTCGTGCACCGGGCCTCTAGTATAAATATGAAAGTCTTCCCTGATGAAGAGCAGACAGAGCTTAGGTTCAAAGAATGAGAAGGACAAATAACGCTGGTAAAGAGGGAGGGAATATCTGTCTAGACAGAGAGAGTGACATATGCAAAGATTCTGTGACATATGCAAAGTATATAACATATCCTATATAATAAAAGCCTAATGTGCAAATTGTCCCCTCGGCAGTCCTTCGAGGAGAAAGTTATTTTGGAAGATAAGAGAGGTAAGAGTCCTTGACTAAAGGATTGGTCCTTGAGTCAAGTACTATGGCAAGCTCAAGTAAGATTAGGGCAAAGAAGGGCAGGTGATAATCATACCTGGAAAGTGGCAGAGAATAGCCCTGAGCAGAGAGTTTAGAGAGAATTCACCTCAGTGGCCTAGAGGCCCCATGGAATGAACTGACCTCAATTCTGGCTCTGGGTGAGCTTATATCCTTCCTAATTTAAATAAGAAAGGGCCAGTTTGTGAGGAGCTCAGAGGGTGGTGCTTGAAGCCCATTTGGTAGCCTGCAAACTTTATGTAGGATTCCAAAAATAATATTGGTTTTAAAAAAATACAAGTCTCAACAAAGCTCATCTGGTGTCAGTTGAGCACTCATTCTAGACAGGGTGCAGTGTCCAGGGTATGAAAAAATAGAGATGAAACAAATGAAGCTTCTGTCCTTTAGGGATTTTTAGTTCATTAGGGCAGTTATTATACAGCCCCTATTAACATGCATGTGGTTAACATGCATATGGAGAAAGCTCAAGTTCTGTACATCTTTTCTCTCCATTCTTTAAAATAAATTCTTCATTTACAGTTTATTCTACAAATACTTGTCTGAGTGTCTTGAGTGACATTAGCCCTCTGTGAATTCCCCCTGACGACATAAAGTTGATTTCCATAAAACCCGCTTAACCCAGTTACAGACACTGAGGCCTATGTTTTTCTCTATGCAGTAGCATGGATTGCTGAATATGATTTTGATTCTATGGAATTTTCCAGTTTCATTTGATTCTTACAACAATCCTCTGATATAGGTAGGGCAGGGTTCTTTTAATTACTTTTTAATTGAGATATAATCCATATACCATAAAATTCACTATTTTAAGATATGCAACTAAATGTTTTGCTTTTTAGCATTTTCACAGAGTTATGCAAGCATCATTATTATCTGATTCAAGAATTTTCATCTGCCTTTAAAGAAACTTCAGACCCACTAGCAGGCACTCCCCATTTCTCACTCATCTCCTAACTCCACCCTCTGGAAACTATTAATTTATTTCCTGTTTCTATGGATTGGCTTATTCTGGAAATTTCATATACATGGAATCAATGTAGCCTTTTACAACTGGCTTCTTTCACTTAGCATAATAGTTGAAGGTTCAACCTTATTGTAACAGTGGTATTTCATTATTTTTATTGCTGAATAATAATCATTGCATGGATGGACCACACTGTCTATTCATTAACTGATAGATATCTGGGTTGTTTCCACTTTGGGCAATTATATCCTGGTGCTAGGAACATTAGTATGCAAGTTTTTTTGTGTACATGTTTTCAGTTTTCTTGGGTATGTACCTAGGAATGGAATGGCTGGGTCATATGGTAACTATGTTTTACTTTTCAGGAACTGCCAAACTTTTTCATATTGAATATACCATGTTACAATCCCACTGCAATGTATGATGGTTCCAGGTCCTCTACATCCTCACCAACATGTGTTATTTTCTGATTGATATGATTAAGGGCTGATTTTATTATCCCCATGTCACAGATAAAAAAAGATTGGCCTACAAAGTAATTATTTAAAAAGGTCAGGACTCAAATATTAGTTTTCAAATTCTTAGGTCAGCTTTCTTCCTGTGGCACCCCAGATTAATTATGAAATCATATCAAATATCAAGGTGTTATAAAGGCATAAAATGATGCCCTAAAAGACACTTAGGTATGAAAATTCAGAGAAGTGGTGCACACTCACACACATTCACATTCATGTATGTGCAACCATTCATCATGTTACTGGTTTCACAGTGTACTCAACAGAATAGTAATGTACTAATGAGAAGTTTTCAAAGGAGTTGAACGTCAATTATAGTAATACTTTTGACATTGAGAGAAGATGATCCATTAACATTAAAAGCATATATTTTTTTAGTTCCTCAGATTGACTTATGTTGTGATTATAACCTATGGTTCACTAAATCTGGACACTTCTATTCATGCCATCATATCATTGTTATTTTAGAAAGAGGCACAGTATTATCTAAAGCTGAAGTATCCAATTCTTCAAACTGCTTCTTAAATTGTTCCAAAACACAATCTCTTTGAATTTTCTCTAAGGTGTATGTCCTTATAAAAGTACATACTTGAAGCTTGGGCATTGACTTGATTATTTATTTCAGCCAAATTTGTCGAAATTGGAAATACTGTCACACAGGTTGTAAGAATAGGACAATAAAATTGACAGTACATGGCCACCAAATTAGTCCCTGACAGTTTTTCTAATGGAAACAATATAAATATATTGTGAGTGCCATAATAGCATCCCTGACACCTGTCATAGGCAATAGATGAAGTGTATTTTCTTGTTTAAAGCAATAGAAAGACGTTGATGCAGTATGTCAGAACCCTTACACTGAATGAAAATTTCTAGTCTAGAAGAAATTAATTCCACAAGAAGGAAGCTGAGACTGAATTTTGAGAAAGTTTCTATTCCTTTATTTAAATCAAACAGTATAATGTAAAAAAAAAGAAGGTATGAAATAAACATGGAATTATCTATCCACTTCAGATGCTTACTCTCCATGTCTCATTAACACGATCATAGTGCACAGTTAAAACCCATCTCTGAATTACTTTCAGAGTCTATGATGTTACATTTTCATGATAAATTCACAGGTATATAATATTATGGGGAGTTCTGCTGAGCTTGAATTTGAAATAATTCTACTAAGTAATGGCTTACAGTATTTAAACATGTGCCCATAACCAGTAGGCTAATTGGAAATATTGGCAAGTTTTTGCAAAAATCTGTACCTATTGCTAGACACATTAGATTTGAGGTAAAGCAGATAAAGAGATGTTTGCAGTCGACCTTTATCAGTCTTCAAAAAAAAAAAAAAAAGGTTTGTAGTTGCCCAAAACTTTACAAATATCTTATACTGGTGTTGAACATACTTGTAATGTTAGTCAAAATTCCTAATACCAAAAGGAAAATCAGACCCTGAAGGTTTGTTTTGAGTTTTTCGCAGAGAAAAACTGTTGGAACTCCTTTTCTAGGAATGTTAGGTTTTTGTTTGTTTGTTGTTTTTTTATCTCAAACCATAACTTCTGGAGTGATGCACAGGGTATGGTAAGAAAGGAAGGAAGCATCTGCTTACTTAACCATTTAACCATAAAATCTGGGAATCAGTGAGGCATCAACCAACACACACTCCAAACCTCAAAGCTTGCCATGTCTCAAGATCCAAAATAGGCAATGAAAACCCAACCTGCCATGCACTAAAGCCATCACTTACATATGAAATTATCGAATTCTGATTTTGTATTTCCATTACATGAACAGTAATAAGACCATCTTAATATTGCTAAAACATCCTTTTTTTCTAATGTTATAGCATGAACAAGATAAACAATAGATGCTAATCCATAGAAAAGAGAAGAAAAGAGGTAAGACTTGCTCAAAGGAATAAATACTATGTGAAAATGAAGGTGAGCTAGGCTTCCTTCCTCACACCTTGACCCACAAATATTTATGTATACTCATGATTGGAGTAGTAAGATTTTTTTATATATAAAATTGGAAGCACAAGTTATTGACGGAACAGTTACTCTTCCTTGAAAGGCATAACCAAATGCCCTTAGTTTATGCAAACTTAGTGCAGAGCCATTTCTTTGCCTTTTGTAAGAGGAAGTTAAATTCAAATTTAGTTCATACTTTTTGCATGTATTTTGCAGCACTCTGCTAGGTTATTGTGCATTAGACTGTGAAGTATTAGCATCAAAATCATTTTAAAATAATGTAACTGATGTACAAGCCATTACGGTAATTTCTATAAAGTTTGGGGGCTGTTTCTGAAAGTCCAGCACTCTCTTCAATTTCCCCCCTGCTGCACCATTAGTGCGGGATCACCAGCGGGCAGGGGAGCCTGTGGAGAGCACATGCTGGCAAAGCAGGGACACCACCAGTTGTGTATTTGCTTACTGGAGTGTCTGTGTGAAAGAGCTTGTTTTTTGATATTTCAATTTAAAGAGAAAAAAATAGTTATCATTGAGGGACAACAAGAGTACTGATGGCTTCCTTGGATTTTTTTTTTCACTGTTCAGCACTGTTTTTATTTTGAATTATACTTCCTATCTTTAGAATCTTTATGGGCTCTATTCATAAAACTCTGTAAAATTGGGAGCATTTAAAATTTGTTAAAAATTTTAGGGAATGTGTCATGTAAATATATATATATATATATATATATATATATATATATATATATTGCTATATATTATTAAAAATATACATATATACAGTCTGGCTTATGTGTCTCAGTGGTTGAGCATTGACCCATGAACCAAGAGATCGCTGGTTCAATTCCTGATCAAGGCACATGCCTGTATTATGGGCTTGATCCACAGTAGGCAGCTGATCAATGTCTCTCTTGATGCTTCTATCTCTCTATCCCTCCCCCTCTCTCTAAAATCAATAAAAACATATATATATATATATATATATATATATATATATATATATATATATATATATATATATATATACTAGAGGCCCGGTGCACGAAATTTGTGCATGGAGGGGGGTTGTCCCTCAGCCCAGCCTGTACCCTCTCCAATATAGGACCCCTTGAGGGATGTCCGACTGCCCGTTTAGGCCCGATCCCTGTGAGTTCGGGCCTAAACGGGCAGTCGGACATCCCTCTCACAATCCAGGACTGCTGGCTCCCAACTGCTTGCCTGCCTGCCTTCCTGATTGCCCCTAACCGCTTCTGCCTGCCAGCCTGATCACCCCCTAACCACTCTGCTGCCAGCCTGTTTGCCCCCAACTTCCCTCCTCTGCTGGCCTGGTCACCCCTAACTGCCCTCTCCTGCAGGGTTGATCACCTCCAACTGCCCTCCCTTGCAGGCTTGGTCCCTCTCAACTGCCCTCCCTTGCAGGCAGGGTGCCTCCCAACTGCCCTCTCCTGCTGGCCATCTTGTGGTGGCCATCTTGTGTCCACATGGGGGCAGGATCTTTGACAACATGGGGGCAGCTATATTGTGTGTTGCAGTGATGATCAATCTGTACATTACTCTTTTATTAGATAGGATATATATATATATATATATATATATATATATATATATATATATAAAATAAAGAGGTAATATGCAAATTGACCATCACTCCAACACACAAAATGGCCACCCCCATGTGGTCAAAGATGGCCACCACCATGTGGACACAAGATGGCTGCCACAAGATGGCCTGCAGGGGCAGGCAGTTTTGAGCAATCAGGCCAGCAGGGGAGGGCAGTTGGGGGCAACCAGGCCAGCAAGGGAGGGCAGTTGGGGGCAACCAGGCCAGTAGGGAAGGGCAGTTAGGGGCAACCAGGCTGGCAGGGGAGAGCAGTTAGGGGCAATTGGGCCAGCAGGGGAGCAGTTAGGCGTCTATCAGGCTGGCAGGGGAGTGGTTAGGGGGTGATCAGGCTGGCAGGAAGAAGCGGTTAGGGGCAATCAAGCAGGCAGGCAGGTGAGCGGTTGGTACCCAGCAGTCCTGGATTGTGAGAGGGATCCCAGATTGGAGACGGTGCAGACTGGGCTGTGCGACACACACACACACACACACACACACACACACACACACCCATGCATGAATTTCATGCACCAGGCCTCTAGTTTGTCAATAAATGAGCAGATTCCTTGTTGAATAAAATCATAGTTCTTAAATACTGAGGAACATTTATATAATTTCTTATGGTATCCAAAATGTAACATCTATTGATACAACATATTTTAAGTTTTATTGTCTTTTATAACATTTTTTCATCACTTTTTTAAGTTTAGAGAATCAACAAAATAATAAACTGAATCCAGATTTATAGCATTTGTTAATTTCTGTGGTGTAGGTACTTTCACTGTGGCTAACAAAACCATAATTAGATCCCTCAAGGCATATATAAATACTAAGGAAATATATTAATTTTATTGTGGAGGAACCCAGCAGATACCATTTTAACCAATTTCAAGATTAACATCATCATTATTACGACATATCAAAATCATGAGCCTCTTGATATGATGGACCACTCCATCATTGTTGTGGTATTTTTGCCAAAAATACATAACCTCAGTCCAATCATGTTGAAAAAATAATATAACTTAGCTTCTTGCATAAAACATAGACCCGATGAAGAAATGGTTCTATTTTAGGCTGAACATATAACTTATTCTTTACTAATGCTGCTGATCACATTCTCATGTGAGACCTAGTCTCCCCATGATAACCAGGTATCCCATCAAACTTAAAGCATTTAGCATGGATTCTAGCTATTCCTTTTTATTATAGATATACTTTTAATACCTATTTTTTACATTAAAAATACCAAATTCTTGAAAAATAGTTTCTAGATTTTCATTGTTTTGAAGACTTTATGCAATGGTTTGCCTGACATTTTCCTCCAGAGAAATTTCTAATCAATTCATCAAAGTCCAATCAAACCTGATCTTCATAAACAGCTGCTGTGCTTTCTTCACAGGACCAGTCATATAATCTTATATCTCCATGGATGGATGTTAACTGAGAGTTAGTTATCTTGTTGCCATTTCATAGAACTTGCATCTAGAAACATTGTGAAACCATCAAATAATAACAATGAAAACTACTACCAATAGAATGTAAGCTCCACAAGAACAATATATCCCAAGTCCTTGGAACAGAGACTGGAACATAGTAGTTGCTCAGTACATATTTATTGGACAAATTACCATTAATAAACCTGACTATGCAATCTTCTAAGCATTTTATAAATATTGTTTTATTTTGACTCTGGCCAGTAGGGCTCAGTTGGTTAGAGCATCATCCCAGACACTGAAAGAGAGATTCCCAGTCAATCTCTCTCTCTCTCTCTCTCTCTCTCTCTCTCTCTCTCTCTCTCAAGTCAATAAATGTTTAAAAATATTGTTTTAATTATCATTTAATGATATGTCATTCTTTTTAATGCAAAAGTGCATTATTGTGTTATTTGAAAATATTCAGTTCTTCTATAGAAGAAAAATAAATGGGGGTGTATGAAACTCACATGTTAAGTAATAATAATAACTAAGTAAGTAGGTTTGGGGATATAGGTAGGATTGATAAAATGCATTAAATACAGTACTAATTTAATAACCTCTACGATGTGGTAGCTACATGATAAAAGAAATGAAAGAAACAAGAGTGTTATCTCTAAATAGAAAGAGATGGCAAAACCATTTCATGAGCTTGAATCATGTCACCTCTAGAGTGAGAGCAATGTCACCCCTAAAGTAACCTCCTACTGGTGACACCCATCATTGTCTCATTTGGCCCTACATCTACTCTGACTGAGAAATACAGATAAAACCCACTGCTGTTCATCCTGAGCTACCTGCTGGGCACTCTTGCCCCTGTGTCTCTCTGACAGAGCAAGTATGTGCTGTTGGCCCCAGATACTCACCTTCTGCCATGTTGCCTTGCTCAATCCTCCTGGTCCTCCTACCCACACCATCTCAAAAAGGCTGAGATGAGAGAGAGATAGATAGATAGAGAGAGAGAGAGAGAGAGAGAGAGAGAGAGAAAGGATGGGAACAGCCAGCCCAAATGTATTACCTACTCCTCTCTGTCCCTGGTTTCTGTACCCTTGATTAAAAAAAAGTTCAGATCATGACTTAATTTGATCTGTAAGCTTTTCTGTTGTGTACCCTTTGGAATAACTTACCTGCTAGTACACTAGCAGCATGGGCATTTCCCAAACAAGGGGCTCAGAAGAGACGGATAGACTGCAGTAAAGTCACTCAGCTCATAGGATGGTCAGTATATGCTCGACTTAGGCCATTATTTTAACTACTATGCTCCACTATTTCCATGAGATACCTGCCAGGCAATTTTACTTTACACACTTTAAAAGTGTGTGTGTGTGTGTGTGTGTGTGTGTGTGTGTGTGTGTGTGTGTGGAGTGGTAGAGGGGGGGATAGGTAGTATTCAAAATAAAGATAATTAGGGTGTTACTTGGACCAGGTCTGTAACATGTTTTCCATTTTTAAAAGAAAAATCACCTTTGCAACTCAACTGAATTGTTCATAAATAAGTCAAGAAAGCTTTCTTGATATTGACAGATTTATTTTTAAAATTTTATTGGTTTTCTTTACTTTGCTCTTTTAGTCTCTCAGTTCAACAGCTTAAGAATAGCTTAAATTCTATACATTGAAATTGGTCATCTAAACAAACATATCTTAATATTTGCAGGGAAAAAAATGCACCTTTAAAAGCATTACCTTCGCACTAGACTATTAACCCTCCAGATATATGGCAAAATGGTCCCCTTGTTCAAATCTAATGGCAGGCTTGGGACTCTGTGTTCGTGTTTTGAATTGACTATTTCCTCATGATACAGTGATCTAATAACTGCTGCTTGGGTCAGGGACAGATAAAGCACTCAAGATGGAAGCTCGCATTGTAAATCTGCTTACTGTTTCTATACAAATTTCACTGTAATATACTCCCTTTGACAGTGTGCAGGGCCAGTATTTCCTCTGAAAGACACTAGTACTGCAGAAGCCAGTAACGATTTTTCTGGGAATGTTCCCTAGCCTGATTATAGGAACGGAAAATAATTAAGTTGAGAAATCTGGCTAAATTGAGAGGTTTTATACTTTCATGTGAAATAGACTTTCCTTGGTGTTTGCTGGATTTACATCTGCAGAATGTACAAGTGACTAAAAATAAGTCTTTTAAAATGCAGATGAGATGAAGCAAGAAGTTTCGGACACTCTTACAAAAAGAATTGATTATAGTCATGTTGTAAGATTTTTGAGAAAAAAATAAGTAATGTATTTCCTAAAATGTTAAAAGAAGATATAATTTGAAAAAAAATCCTATATTGCAATAAAATCAAAGGTAACCTCCTAATCAAATTATTCACCTCTAATATGTCTTCTAATCGATGAATAATTTTATATACATCCAACCATAAGTGGCCAACTCTTCCACAGTTTACATGATGAATCAAACTTTAGTATTATGTGTTGAGAAAAAATTCAACCACGGTGACACAATATTGTGATACCATTTCTCCACTACTTAAATATTACATTCATGACTCCATGCATTTTATAGAATATAATGCCAGTCACATTAATTACCATTCTTATGACATCTATATCACACTATTCTTAAAGAAGTACATAATTTGGATTCAAGAATAAATAGAAGAGTTCAAGAGTAAATAGAAGTAGGGAACAGACTATGGAATCTCAGAGGGAAGCGGGGGGGGGGGGGGGAGGGTGTGTGGGTGGGAAGAGATCAACCAAATAACTTATATGCATATGTGCATAACCCATGGACACAGACAATAGGTTGGTGAAGGTCTGGGGTAGGGTGGGCTAGAAGAGGTCAGTGGAGAAAAAAAGGGGACATAAGACATATAATACTTTCAACAATAAAGATTAAAAAAAAATCTTTGGACAACTTGTGCTTATCATATTGCCCTATCAGAAACTCAGTTTAACTTAAACCAATGTTTTTCAATTCAATCATATCTAACAATGCCTTTTTTATAATAAATATTTTCTAAAACCCTCTTGCCTATGCTAAAATGACATCTATAAATAGGACAACTCAACCACATACAGGAAGCAGAAGTATCAGTGTCCTACCCATATCTCCCCAGAACTCATCACTCCTGTACATGCCCTCACCCCACTGCCCAGCATCCTCCCACAAACTCCCTGATGAGACTCTGCGAAGGGCTTTCTCTCAGCCTGGCCAAGGAGTGGACAAGAAATGCTGGGAAGTTAAGGCTCCAATCCTCTGCCAACCACATGTAGAAGTTTAAGATAATAGCTCAGCTTTCCCTGCCCCTTAGATGGGACAATTCCTCAGCACAGTCTGCAAGGTCTCCCAGAGCTGCCCAGCAGGACTGAGCCTCAGCAGTCCAAGTGGTAACTTGCTTAATGCTGTGATGCTTAGCTGCCTTCCCTTCCCTTTCTCATGTCCCACTGCTCAGGCAGCGCTTCCAAGCCTAGTCTTCTAAATAAAGCACTTGTATACAAAACCTTGTCTCAGGGTCTGCCTCCAGGGGAACCCAACTCAGAACAATACATCAATTAAAAAAAAAAAGCAGCCTGTTCAGCATGGCTTAGTGGTTGAGAGTTGACCTCTGAACCAGGAGGTCATAGTTTGATTCCTGGTCAGGGCACATGGCTGAGTTGCAGGCTCAATCCCTGGTAGGGGGTGTGAAGGAGGCAGCTGATTAATTATTCTCTCTCATCATTGATGTTTCTATCTCTCCCTCTCCCTTCCTCTCTGGAGTCAATAAAAAGATATTTTAAAAAATCAATATAATTAATGCCATAAATGTAATATAAAAGGAAAGTGACATAGTAAGATTCTGTTTCAACATGTAAAGACTTAGTCATGACTACATGTTGCTTAATGCAACACATAATGTGTGGAATTAATCTGCACCTAATGAGGTAGTTAAATAGTTGCTTCCCTACATGGAATCACCATGAAGAGAACACCGGCTGATACTCAAACAGGTGTGATGTATCCCCAACTACCATAGGTGGCACGGCCATCAGTGGCATGGTTTTCTCAGGCACACCTGGTAAAATTGTGAGCTAAGCCCAAGCTTCTCTTAATTTTCATGGTAGTTCAGTAATATATGAAGAGCAAAAGGATTTTTTATATACCCCATTGCTCATAAATAAGTTTTTACTTATATGACTATCCAGAAAAACATTAAAAGATTTTGTGGAATGAAAGATAGCTTTTCAATGTACTCCTGGTCAGCCCTCAAAATGCAGCATCCTTGGCCCCGCCCACAACATGCTAGTGGTACAGCAGAGGAAAGGAAAAGGGAGAAGTTCAGTGTCTACAGCCACTGGATTTAGACTTCCTTCGTCTAAATCCCACCTTCACTTTTTGTTAGAGGTAAGAGCTTAGGTAATTTATTTTTGGTCGTTCTGGCTCATATCCCTTATCTGTAAAGTGAAAGAAACCACATTCTCTAACTTAGGATTTGTTCTCAGATTGATTCAATGAGTAAAACACAGTGCCTGTCACAAACTGAGGGTTCAAAAATATTAGCTATTCTCATTACTATGTTTCATGACTAAATGGTCTCTCTAACTCAAATCATCTCTCTGATGTGGCCACCGGGAAACCCAAGTTGTTCAGTATATACAAATCTGGGTTTGGGTATATCATTTTAAGTTTCCTAGGCACAATCTGTGAGTTTGCCATCAGTCCATGCTTTTCCTCCTCCTCTTCCCTAATGTCCATCCTTGGTCACTTGCCATTCCAGTAATAATAACCTGATGGGTATATTATTACAGATTTTGTATCCTGATGCCCAATTAGGAGACCTTATAAAAGGTAAGTTTAGGGCATAAAGAGAAAGGAAAAGTCTTGATTTAGCATCGCCCATTCCCCTCTGGCTAAATCAAAGAAACACAGGCAGCCAGCTAGAGGATTTGAGTAACAAATGAGATCATGTGTAGGGATTCACTGCTGCAAACTGTACAGTGAAGCACAAATGGTAAAATGCTTTTGTTCTTATTACTTATTAACAGTATCATTAAACAAACAAAAGTTAGAATCCTGGCTAGAAAAGATACAGAGACTTAGCACCATCCTTTATAAATGAGATAGCTGAGAACCAAGACTAGAAGTTGCCAAAAAGAAATGGGAAAAAGCAAGCAGACACTCCACAGAAGAGGATATTTGAGATGAAGAACTGGCTGGGAAATGGTGATATCAAGTTAGGCAGAGGAACGGAAGTGACAAATTAAAAGGTCAGGTTTTTTTAAGGCTACAGAAGTCTTCGAGGAAAAGACTGCATTGATTGATGTGCTCTGTAATGGAAACTCAGATAATGAAATAAAACCAGCATTTAAGAATTTCAGGCTGAGAACTCATTGCCATGGCAACCCTCTCAGAAGGGAACTTGTATAAGAAAATAAGATTCACTTGACTACTCCTTACAATGAAAATCTACACTACAGTGAAACAATTAAGTGCAGAATTTCAGAGTTGCCTATTGCCAAAATGCCTAGAGGTAGCACTGAATATGTATGTCTATCGTCTCTTCCATTGGAAGCTATTACTTCTTAAAATCTATGACTCATGGAGGGAGCAGCATCCAGCTTTGAGGGATCTCTTGACACTGGGTGTCTCCTACCAGCGAACATTTACAATTTTTTCCACTCTATAAGTCATCTAGCAGGACACTCATATGACAATCACAGTGGTACACACCATTTAAACAAATGCTCAACTTTTAATCTGTCCATAATCACATAAAACTATCAAAGTCATATGTCAATTATTAGTTATACCTTATGGAAAATCATTTTAACCTAAGTAACATCTTGTTTATATTCAGCATATAATCATTTTAGTAAAAACATCTATTTTATTACATGTTCTTCATCAAAGAATGTTAAACTGAGTACAATATAATTTGTCAATTAAAAAGAGTTTTCTTAAATATCTAATAATGACCACTATGAACCTATGCCTTTTAACTAATACTGAGAAAATAAATCACTGTGATCTTTTTTGAATGACATGGATTCGGTTCCTAAAATTGAACCTGGTAGTAGAAGAATTTGCCGCTGAGAAATGCTTTATCATATTGCAAAAAAAAGAGAGGAATGGAGGCTAAGAATAACATAAAAATCATTATAAATTATTTATATGCTCACTTATACAAAAAGAATACAGACATCTATCTATCTATATCCTATCTAATAAAGAGGGGATATGCAAATTGATTGTCATGCCGTCACAAAGCTGGTGGCGCCCATGGCCACAAGATGGCGGCGCCCAGTCCCCTCAGCCCTGCTTGAGTCCTTTTAGCCCAGCCGGGGGGGCAGCAGGTGCACAGTGTGGCCGGACCCACCCTCAGCCCCCCAGCCGCCCAGGGCCAGCCTGAGGCGCAGGCAAGCCTCAGATAGCGGCTGCCCAGCCGATGCCCAAGGTGCAGGCAAGCCTCGGATGGCAGATGCCCAGCTTCCCAGGGTTGCCCGAGGCTCAGGTAACCAGGGCCGGATGAGGCTTGCACTGGCAGTGGCAGCAATATATATATAAAAGGTTAAGTGACCGGCCAACTGGCAGACTCGCTGACCAGCATGTAGGTATGATGGGCATTGACCACCAGGAGGCAGATACTCAACTCAGGAGCTGCCGAGCAACAGCAACTTTGCAGAGTGCCCTCTTGCACTCCAGGACCCCTCGGGGGATGTTGGACTGCAGGTTTCAGCCCAATCTCCGCAGGCCAGGCAGAGGGACCCCACCTGCTGGAGGGACACTGCTCACTCCGCAGATGCCCTTTGAGTCTGGGCACCACCCCAGGTGCAGCTGACCAGGGAGGGACCGTGGGAGGTTGGCTCCAGGGCATGTCCAGCCCATCTTGCCCAGACCCACCCCATTGGCCACCTTCTAATTAATTTCCTTTCAATGTGCACAAATCCGTGAACCAGGCCCCTGGTGATATACAAGATAATATCTATGCAATCCTATACATCAGCATCAAGTAATAATGGGTAGATGGGTACACTATGCTATTTTCATTTACCAGCCCTTGCTCAATTGGAATTTTCCTTTTCTACCTTCAACTTTATACTTATCCTTATGTTTTCACCAATATGAACAATTTCCATTTGTCTGTTTTAGGTAATATGCATGCAAGCGGATATTTTGTATATGGATCATCCTCTACCAATTCCATAAGAGCCTCTTAATTTTCTCAGGACACAATATTGTCCTAGAAGTCAAAATAGTTTAGTTACTTATTTTACTATTCTGATTATTCATTTCTCAAGTCACATGCACGCATTAGAATGCTGTAGTTCTAAGACCTGTATCTACTTTTTTGATATCTATCTTTCTTTCCTAAGGTTTTACTGAGAAAATTGGCACTCTCCTTGACTTTTATTTCAACGATTTTTTTCTTATTCTCATTTCCAGTTTATTCTATTTATAATTATCCCCTCATGGTGCCTTATTTTTTTGCCTATACTGGAATCAACATTCTCAAGGTTGTCAAGAATGTATATAAGAATAGATTTGCATATATTTGAATTTCCCCAAGGGGAACTGATGGTTAGAAAAAAATATCTGAATAATTTTGGAAGTAAATTGTAAGGAATAAGATATTTGCACAGACTAGGTCTAGGAAGCATGGACTATTGTCAGATTTTTCACTTGAAATTATGGTAAGATTGGAATGAGAATCATGATTAAAATCCTAAATTTACACATTCTTTGGTATTGCTAAAGCTGTGCTAATTAATAATTCATAGAAGAGACGTGCCACTCTACAATAAACCATTAGATATATGACAGAATTTATTTTTATTCTTTTAACATTTAAAACAAACATGTGATGTACATTTTTAAAAGCCACCAAAAACAATGAATAAAAAAAAATCATGTAAGGACATTTTCTGTCCTAAATTATTAAAAGAAAAATTATGTTTTTCATAGGGAAACATTTATCCACAAATGTCACATGCAGCAAACAAATAACTACCTTATTTCTAGATAGTCATGTATAGTTATCACTTCACTCTTCTCCATTTAAAAAAGTATCTCCTTTTAGAAAAAAATAGGTGGTAAGTGAAATGTATTTGTTTCCCACTTTGTCTCCTGTTTCTCCCAACCTCCCTTCAGAGTCCCTTTCCAGTCTCATCCTCTAGCAGGCTGACGCTTGGTCCTTTTATCATCCTCTAATTTATCCTGCCAAAGTGAGGAGTAATTTGATAAATTCCTTCATATTAAGGTATTAGAAAATTAATTTTCTTCTAATCTCATGAGTATTTGCATTTTAAAGGGAAAGTACAGAGAAAGAACAATGTCTGACCATCTTAAATTACACATCAGCTATGGAATTTCAAGCATGTGTGGGAAGATATTTAAAAGTGATGAGAGAACAAGAGAGTACTCTCAAATAATAGAATGAATAAGATGATTTTCTCTATATTTATTTGTCAGGATGGTCAGGAGATGGAAACAAATCCTCCATTTGACGATCGCCATTATATTCTCTGGAAGATACCTAAAAAATAGCTTAGTGCACAGTGGGTGTTACTATTTATTAAATAAATGCATGGTCATATTATTTGTTTTACCTCCAATAAAAACTTGAAGAATGTATTTCTTTGGAGAAATATGAATAAAGCAATTATCTCTGACCCCTCTACTGTGATCCCACATCCTTTGGTTTAACTTTGGCAGAAAACTGGTGTCCACCAAATATTTCATTAATTCATGGACATTACTCTGACCCGCTTGCAGTAGGCAGGGATATATGAGTAGTTCTGGTCTCTAAAATGAGAACAGAAATTACGTGTATCACTTTTGAGCTAAGACAGTAAAAAGTTCATTTGTGATTTTGCAAAGTCTCTGTACTATGGCTGAAGAAGTTGTCAGTTCCAGATAGTACAGCTATGAGAGAATTGAAAGTCCATAAGCCAGGGTTTCTGAATGCAGGTCACCTAGCCTTTGAGATTATTTGTAGTTGCAGCACAGACGAATAGAGTGATATGTCACCATTATGGCATTTACTATATTGGTTCATAGCTAATTTGTTACATATCTGCTATCCCATCTTTACTGGTTACTCCTTGTTTATTTTTGTAGCTTTGTTCTAAAACAAAATGTAGTTGGAAAAACAATAATAATATTAGGGTATTTTTTTAAAGTTAAAAATTAGATTGCAATTTTAAGACAGTTACATGGTGTTACAAGACTAGTATAATTCAATTCAATGCAATGTAATTCGATTCAATTCATCTATTGAGCAATAAAAGTGTGATATGCTTTGTGCTGTCAGTACACATTAGTTGGTGATGTTATAAATGAATACAAATAAGATGCTATTAATAGTCTTTAACAATATTAGTAATAATTTTAACTGCCTAAATAAATATCTTATGAGATAATAGAAAGTACATATTTGTCTCTATCCCTGGTTCAGGCACAGGATCCTAAAATTCTTATAAATTCCTAAATGCTAAGAGCAATAGGATCATGTTTTGTTCTAATAGAGCAACTCTGGGAAGTGGGAGAGGACTCCGCATGGGCACTGGTTACCAGAAAAAGCAAGTTGTGATTAGAAATTTGTAGTTTTCAGCCTCACTAATCCTCCAGAGAGGTGAGGGGAAAACAATGGAATTAATGGCCGATCATGCCTGCATGAGGAAGTCTTCATAATATCCCAACAGTGTTTGAAGCTCTTCCAGGTTGGCAAACATCAACACTGGGAATGTGACACACCTCAGCTCAGTGGGGACAGAAGGCCCTGTGAGCAGAACTTTCCCAGACCTCACTCCATGTATCTCTTCATCTGCCTCCTTTATCATATCTTTTAATAAACTGGTAAATGTAAAAAGTGTTTCCCTGAGTCCTGTGAGCCACTCTAGGAAATTCATTGAACCTAAGAAGGGGTCACAGAAACTTCCCATCTAAAGCCCTTTGATCAGAGGCACAGGTGAAGCATATGTGTGTGGTGTGTGTGTGTGTGTGTGTGTGTGTGTGTGTGTGTGTGCGCGCGCGCCCGCAATCTTCGGGGAATGAGCCCCTAAAGTTTGATATCTGGCTCTATCTCCAGGTAGACAGTTTGTCAGAATTGAGGTAAATTATAGGAAACCCAGCTGGTGTTGAAGAGAATTGCTTGGTGTGGGTTAAAACCTCCACACATTTGGTGACTAGAAATGAAGTGTTTTGTGTGCATAATAAAGGAAATTCACAGGGAAGAAAGACAAAGTAGGGGAGAATGAGGTTTCTCTAAACTGGAGGAGGAAGACATTGAATTTTCCTTTACAACTAGATTAACTGAATGCTTTATAATAATATAGTTCTGGTTTAAAAGCATCAACAAATGATATGATTAACATCTAGATGTCTGGTTTTCAAAACATATATCAAAGGAAGAATGATATCAATCTTCTAAATTTGCCAAATTGTAAAAATGTAAATGTGAAAACTATCTTATACTTGAAGTAATATTGACAAATACTTTTATAGAGAATTACATTTTTTAGTTATCTTATATTCATCATCTCCACTGCTCCCCATAATAGCTCATGAGTTAGTTCTGAGATTACAGAAATAAATTACAGATTATTTGTATGTGGAAACCAAGGCTATAGTATATTAACATGACTTATCCATGGTTACACAGTGATAATTGGTAGAGCAAACACTAAGCTATTCTGGGTTTATGAGAATCTTACTTGACATGTATATAATTAGCTCAATTTAAGTTTTTCTTCCATTTTCACAAGCACGCTTTTTATATCAACCATCTTTCTCCATCTAATGTAATCAATCTATAGAGTACAAGCCTATACTATAGAACACCTATTCAGTCAATCATATTTCTAAGAATTTTCTAGTAACCCCCAAATAAGGAGGACATGATGATATTAGCATTATGTTTGCAATGTTGCTTAAGAACACAACATTCCATGTAAAGTAGAAAGCTAGTTTCCTCCTTCAAGGAAAAATAGAAGGGAGGGATGGAGGAGAAGAAAGGAAAGGGAAAGAAAAGAAAAGAAAAGAAAGAAAGAAAGAAAGAAAGAAAGAAAGAAAGAAAGAAAGAAAGAAAGAAAGAAAGAAAGAAAATGGATGTTTTCTTTTTATGAGTAAGATTCAAGACATTCAATGGCAACTCCAGTCAACCATGCCATAACATAGAGAAGAATTTAGCTGAACATTTACTTCACATTTTGCAGATATTTTCCATCTCTGTGTTTACTTATTAATATTGGAATAACTTCAGTTTACTACTGTCTGCTAATTTTATCCCAGTAACATGTATACCCTCAAAATCATCATCAAAGGTGTTAAGGTAGATCTTCAAATCCCAAAATGATTAGAGTATTGCTTAAGTCCATCTGCAGGCCACCTGATAAAAGTTAGTTTAAATTCATAATTCACCATCTTCTTAAGTAATGGTAGCAAGTAGTGTAATAGCAGATGTGATTATTTTACACATCTTAGGAATGCTTCTTTTTCCTATTAAAAAATGGTTGCTATTTTTACACTTTCTAATGGTCTAGACTCTTCTTATTTATTTACACACTAGAGGCCTGGTGCACGAAATTCATGCACAGAAGGAGGTCCCTCAGCCCAGCCTGCACTGTCTCCAATCTGGGACCCCTCAGGGGATGTCCGACTGCCGGTTTAGGCCAGATCCCCGGGATCAGGCGTAAACCAGCAGTCAGAAATCCCTCTCACAATCCTAGACTGCTGGCTCCTAATTGCTCACCTGCCTGCCTGCATGGTCACCCCTAACTGCTCCCCCCTGCAGGCCTGATTGTCCCTCAATGCCTCTGCATGTTGGCCTGATCACTGCTAACTGACCCCTCTGCCAGCCTGGTTGCCCCCAACTGCTCCCCTTGCAGGCCTGGTTGCCCCTCACAGCCCCCCTGCCGACCTGGTCATCCCACGCAGCCTGCTGTTCAGTTGTTTG
Organism: Cnephaeus nilssonii; assembly: GCF_951640355.1. Taxonomy (NCBI): domain Eukaryota; kingdom Metazoa; phylum Chordata; class Mammalia; order Chiroptera; family Vespertilionidae; genus Cnephaeus; species Cnephaeus nilssonii. Next base: position 20,481,116 of record NC_137082.1, read on the forward strand.
GTTTTCCCTCACTAACCCCCCTGCTGGCCTGGTCATAGGCAGGCATCTTGTGAGGGTGTAAGGGTTAATTTGCATATTACCTCTTTATTATATAGTATTAGAGATGTCATTGAATTCACTAGTAAATTCTCTTCAGGTCTCAAGGTCCATATTTTCCAAGTTGAAATGTCTATACATAAACATTTTGTGAACACCTCAGCCCCTTGCCTTTTTAAATCAATAAGCCATATTGACAACATTTTAATTACCCCCTGAATGTGCACACCTGTTTAGATTTTCCTGTAGAGAACAAAATTAGCCAACTTGTTTAGTAGTTTGCTTTGTTCCATTCTCTCTGAACTTGAGTTTTCTCCTCTAAGACAGAATAGTCTTATTTATTGATTCACTTACAAAGAACTTTAAAAAAAAAATCAAATAGTGAAAGAAAATATCCAGCTCTGTTAATAATCATGCAAAGATTTTAAAGGCAGTATAACTGGCTTATAAAAAGTATTTTTATGTTAAGCAAACTCACTAACATACATTGAAAAAGTGACTTTATTATTATAATCAAGCATGAAAAATACAGTGATGATCAAGTTATCTAAATGTGTCTGACTCTCAATGCTTCTTCATGCAAATAATAAACCACCACTTTTGTGAACTCCAGGGCAATGCCAATCCATTCAACCTTCTAAGAAGTCAATTGTTTAACTGCCCCGCAATTTCATCAAGGCTAATTCTCTGTGAAAAGACTCAAGGGATTCGGCCCACATTAACTCACTCTTGTGTGTTTACACTTTCATTTTTCTCATAGTTTTATTTTCCTGGTGTAATTGACATGTAATAAACGTAGTACATGCTTTAAAAGAAAAGCAGGTGAATAAATACCTCTAAATCCAACCAGAGAAAACTGCCTTTCATCTCAGCCTACTAGTAAAGAAATAGATTAGATCCACATTTTCTGAACTCTCTGTCTAAATTGATAAAACTTAGAAGGAATGTGGCATACCCAACCACAGAATATTAGTTTACGAAAAGGAAAATAAATCTAAAAGAATAACAACTGTCAAGTAAAAACATACACGCACTCTTCAAAAGATAATGGCAAAATGAGAGAAAGTTCTGGGGTTCTAAATTGTTCATGATGTTTTAAATCCCCAAACATCATGAACAATTTAGCAAATATTTAGGGCATCAGAAAAGTGAAGCCATGATAACCAACAGAAGACATCACTAAGATTCTTAAATTCAGTTTTCAGAATTTTGGAAATGGTTTTTACCTTCGTTTTGGACAAGACTGATTTCCAAAATATAAAGGCTGAAAAAGAATAAGAAACAAAGAACACGAAAGTACTTACAACTGATCGGATGTTATTTTCTTTCACCAGCTTCAGAGATGATTTATAGCAATTTGCAAGGTCTTCCTTGTGGGAACCATTAATATGGCCTCTTGCTATTGGCCCTACAGTATGGATGACATCTGCAAATGCAAAAGGAAGACAAAATAGGGTAAGCAAGGTATTTTTCACTTTTCACATCAATGGTGCTTTATTTATTTTAGGTATTTGTGTTGGAGCCTGGAGACAAGCAAGCTAAGAAATACTGATGATGCAAATGTAAAAGATTTTAGGTAGCACAACCTCCTAAAGTAGGCAATTTCCCAGGAAGATATTGTGCAAAGGTCCCCTACCAATAAATTGTTCCATCATTATTGGTCAGATCCAAGTGAGAAGAATTATAGTATAAGATATGAATTATTGGCACCATGGAAAAAGACAAAACCTTGGTGGGAAATAAACTAAGAAATAATTGCCTAAAAAATGAGCATTTTTAATTGACCTGGGAAGAACCAATACTACACATCACTTTACTTGTAAATAAGACAATAAATGCAGGAATTGTACACAATAAAGACAAGTTTTGGAAAATATGCCAAGATAATTTATGATCATCAGTAATAGACCTAAAAGGAGTAATTTGAAAACATCCTTACCGATTTTAGAGTGCAACCTATGGATCCTCACATACATGAGATATCCTAGGGATAAAATAGTACCTAGTTTCTATTTTTTTTTACTATACAGGGTGGGGCAAACATAGGTTTACAGTTGTTTATATGGGAAATAATACAAAAATTAATAAGTAATAATATAAAAACTTTGTGTTTTGCATATGCACAACTGTAAACCTACTGTGGATACACCCTGTATTAAAACTTTCAAAAAGCAATCTATACTTTTCAACCTCTATCTATATTTAAAAACATGAAATCTGATTTTTCTTTTTTGCATATAAAAACAGCCATTTTGGTATTCTTTTAACATCTACACATACATAAACTTTTAAAATTAGGATCATAATGAAAAAGGACTGTCCTAGCATTAAGTCCATAAAGATTATTAAAAAAACAACAACAACACCACCCAAAATTTAATCTAAATTATTTAAAAATGCCTTAGAACTCTTGCTTTCCAGTCTTATAAATTAATCTGGATTATGAGTCCATTTTATTGCTGTAACAACTAGTCAATTTTGATAAAAAGAAAAATTCAGTCTACCAGTTTTGGAATAGTAAAATTAAATGAAATTATTTTCTTTGACTAATCATACCACTGCTTACTTTAAAAAAACAATGAGAATAAGAACATATTACAAAAAAATGAGTAAGTGGAATAGTTTTAAATTTCACATGAAATTTAAATAGTAGAAAATAAATCACTAAGGGAAAGATTTTTGTTGATTGACTGCTAAATATCTAGAGTAACAATTGATGCTTGGGAAAATCCCCAAAATGTTGACTATAACTTTTAATTCTGAAATAGTATTTAAATCCTAATCAGATAATATTAAAGGTGACATCTCGTGATTAGACTAGGCAGAAATGTCACCAGTGAATTCATGCAGATGTTATTTCACAGGCAAACCTGGGTTTAAAGTGAGAACTGCTACAATACAAGGAAAAGATAAAGAGATACTAGGTTGTATTTATCAGAAAAACTAAACACAAACAAACAAACAAAAAAACACCAAAGAAACAAAAGAAAGCACACAGTGATTTTTTGTAATAATAGTAACAAGAGTTGCATATAGAAACAATACAAGTCCTATATGTAGTACATTTTTTTTTAGTATTTTATTTACTTTTTAAAATATATTTCATTGATTTTTTACAGAGAGGAAGGGAGAGGGACAGAGAGCCAGAAACATCGATGAGAGAGAAACATCGATCAGCTGCCTGCTGCACACCTCCTATTGGGGATGTGCCCGCAACAAAGGTACATGCCCTTCACTGGAATCAAACCTGGGACCCTTCAGTCTATAGGCCGATGATCTATCCATTGAACCAAACCAGTTAGGGCTGTAGTACATTTTTACATGAATATTGTACTTTAGATTCTATTTTTAAATGAACACTATACTACATGAAGAAGGAAGATTGTACTTAGCTTTACTTTATTTTTCCTTTTGTGACTACTTGCTCTTTGTGTCTAGCTATCATAATTCTACAGAGCAGCATTTCCCAAAGAAGGTTCAGTAAGATATAGGTGCAAAGGTCAATTGAATTTGAAATCACTGGGTGAAACTAAGTCACCCTTAGGCAGAGCTTCTCTGGGCATTTAGTATAGCACATTGTCAGTCTCCACATGGGGACACAGAATACTCTGTTCCTCAAATAAACTTAACAACTAAAACCCATGTTTTGCAGAGCACTTCATGGAATTACATTTCTACAAATTAAGCTTTGAAAAATGTTCCAGAGAAATTTTGGCATCCTAATTGCATTGTTACAGGTGAAGGCCATGTTTTTTTTTCAGTCTTTAACCACTGCAGCTGTACATCAAACACTTAGTACATAAGAAACAACCTTGGCTTCCTTATTTAATAGATGGAGGAGGTTAAGGATAAGTGTCTCTTATCTGGGGTCATAAAGATGTATCTACTTGAGCCAAGTAAAACAGGGCTTAGGGGCATGAATGGGGAGAAAAGACAGAGGGGATCTCAAAACATCAGGAAACAGCAACATCATAACCCTTTTTCTTGCTTTTTTCCTTAGCCACCATTGTCCACATAACGGAAATGGACTTTATGAAAAACTACTCCTTGCATTTCTTTAGTTCTCCATTTACTTTAAAAGTCTTAGAAGACATAGCCAATAAATGAGCTTCCTCAACATCAAAATATAATATCTATATTTTCTGCTCTATGTTAAATTTACAACATCCAGAATCAAGTAAGTGTTAACCAACACAATGATGTCTCAGATCCACAAAGGTGGAGGTGAATCAGTGTGAGGTTCAGAAGGAAATTTTCTTCATCATTTTAATTGTTCCTAGTACTTGTGAGCAACTCTTCCACACTGAGGAGCTCCTTTATTTTCTACTATAAAATTCAGCCAGGAGTCCTGCCTTCTCCTTTTTAAAAATATATTTTATTAATTTCAGAGAGGAAAGGAGAGGCAGAGAGAGGTAGAAACATCAGTGATGAGAAAGAATCATTGATTGGCTACCTCCTGCATGCCCCCCTCTGAGGATCAAGCCTGAAACCTGGGTATGTGCCCTGACTGGGAACTGAACAGTGACCTCTTGGTTCATAAGTCAACACTCAACCACAGCGATACCACCCGGGCTGAGTCCCTGCCTTGATTTTCATTGTATTGGTCCCTGCCTTGATTTTCTTATCTGCAGAAAAAAATCAGCTGCTTAGGTGATGTCCAGGGTATCTTCTGTGCTATGTTTCATCATTAATATTTGACCTTGTAAAGGAGACAGATGGACATATGGAGTGCACAGTGATGTCTGGGCAGTTGACTGAAACCTTAAGCATAGTTAAGTGGCTGGTGAGCCTTGTGAATATAAGGATCCATTTTTAATACCAGAAATATTATAGACCACTCTTTCACAACAATAGTTTCAAAGTCCATTGACTGAGAACAAGTTAGAGACAAACAGCTATTATCACTTGAATGATGCTTTGTATTAATTTATATTTTATTGTTAATCACAACAGCATTTTCACATACATTTGTGGATCTCATGGTGTAAATACAATAATGTAAACATAAGTTTTTAATTTGATGTCTGGTGCATGCAGAGGCTTAAGAAATAGTAATTATCACCAGCAACAGTAGCAGTATCATCTAAGCAGCTAAGGCATCTTTTTTTTTTTTTTTAACCCTCACCCGATTATATTTTTTTCCATTGATATTTTTTTAGAGGAGGATGGAGGGAGAGGAGAGAGAGAAACATCTATGTGAGAGACATCAATTGGTTGCCTCTAGTTTGCACCCCGACCAGGGCTGGAGATCTATGTGCCCTTGACTGGGAATCCAAACTGAAACTCGGTGGTCTGAAGGCTGAAGCTCTCACCACTTAGCTCAATGGCCAGCACCATCTAAGGCATCTTGAAGACATAGGCAGAAATGACAGAGGAGACTTTTCAATGTTTACTTGTTATATTTTTGTTATCATCTCTGTTCTAGTGTGGACGGAACACTGGATTGTAAGACCTAAGATCTAATTATAAGTCAGAAGTCCCAGGTCTGTCAATAACCAGCTGTGTGATCTTAGGCAAGTTGTTCTCCTATTTGCACTTCCATCTTCAAAGCTAAAAAGGAATTGAATGAGGGCCTATAAGATACTTGGCTGCTTTTAAATGCAATTCCTCTTCTGCATGCATTTCAAGAATCAACATATATATTTTAAAAAGTCTAGTTTATTGTTTTTGAGATAAATAAGTATCAATCATGGTTCAAGTTTCTCAAACATGCTTATCAATGAAGTGCAAATTGGTCCCATCTAGAGATAGCATTTTAACCATATCCATCAAAAGTACAAATATAGTCCTGGCTGGTTTGGCTCAGTGGATAGACCACCGGCCTGTGGACTGAAGGGCCCTGGGTTCAGTTCCAGTCAAGATCACATGCCCGGGTTGCAGGCTTGATCCCCAATAGGGGGCATGCAGGAGGCAGCCGATCAATGATTCTCTCTCATCATTGATGTTTCTATCTCTCTCTCTCTCTCTCCCTTCCTCTCTGAAACCAATAAAAATATAGTTTTTTTTAAAAAAGTACAAATATAGACTCCAATAGCTCTATTTCTAAGAATGTACCCTGTAGATTAAAATGAAGATTATATGGTTTATTCAACCATGTTTCTGGATCCCATATAACATATCCCTACAATGAATAAAATTGTTAATGTGCTTCTCAAATGTAATCTTATCTATAAACATAAAAGCCTAAGCGACCGTCCAACCATCTGACCATCTTACCGGTAGCTATGATGTACACTGACCACCAGGGGGCAAACACTCTGACCAGGAGCTATGACATGCACTGACCACTAGGAGGCAGATGCTCAACACAGGAGCTGCTGAGCTGCAGTGACTTGGCAGCTGCAGTTCTCAGGTGACACACCTGGAACCACAGAGGAGGGAGCCTGATTCAGGGGTACGTCACCCAAGAACTGCCCTCTCGCAATCCGGGACCCCTCAGGGGATGTCAGAGAGCTGGTTTCAGCCCTATCCCCACAGGCCAGGCTGAGGAACCCCACTGGTGCATGAATCCATGCACTGGGCCTCTAATATCACTATACATATTAAAATATTCTTAAGTAAAAACTGTATAATCCCAAGGGATTTAACAGAATGACTCCACTAGGTATATATTTCCTTTATTTTGCTACTCTCAATAGTATCTCTCTGTAAAACAATTATTTTCAGATAAAAATAGGGTTTAAATAGTGGACAATAAAGCATTTTTTCCCATATGGCTATTATCTGTCTTTAAAATGTTACTGTAATTTTGATATGCAAACTTGGTTCTACATACCTTATAGTAGAAATGTAGTATAAGGATATACTTCTTCGGTATCTCAATAACCAAAGAACTTTGAGTAATAGTCAATAATATTTAGAAATAAAAAGAATAATAGAAAATATTTAATCTATTTTTTTCTTATTTAAGGTAGCTAGAGATGCAGAATAATATGCCCAAAGTCAAAGATCAATGTGAGAAGACATAAATCATAATGACAATATGGTCATGAATAAACATTTCCCAAGGTGACTACTTATTGAAGGAAATGGCACACATTTGTATGTATAAATTTTGGCATGTTTATAATAAATTCCATTACTTTATCCTCATACTTTGTATACATGCATATTCTGGTTAGCTATTATTTTGCAAAATATAACTCCAAAATATAGTGACGATAACAAACTTATTTTTTATAGTTTCTCTGGGCCAGAAATTCTGAAAGGGCTCAGGTTGGAGTCTGGCACAGGGTCACTCATATTGTTGCAGTTAGTCCATGGCTGGTGGTGGAAGAGGGGAAGGCTGTGCACCTAAAGGCTGGGAAGGCATCTCTCCCTCTTCAGGCAGCCTCAGGGACACTCATGTGAACTCGTTTCAGTTTCCTCACAGGATGGGGCCTCCTCAGAGCAGTCAGACTGCTTACATGAGAGTTCAGGGATCCAAGAGCATGTCCGGAGGCAGAAGCTGTTCCACCCTTTATCCTCAGCCTTGGGAGCCACACAGTATCACCATCACTATCCCTATCACCTGTGACTGTCACACAATTCCACCCATTGCCAGAGGAGACACAGAGACTCCCTTGATGGGAGGAGTAGAAAATAATTTTTATCTATTTAAATTCTTTATTGTTTAAAGTATTACATATGTCTCCTTTTTTCCCCATTGATCTCTCCTTGGCCGTTCCCACCCCTCAGCATATGTCCTCACCCCTCTACTCTCTGTGTCCATTGGTTATGCTTATATGCATGCATATAAGTCCTTTGGTTGATCTCTTACCCTCCCCTCCCCTGCCTTCCCTCTGAGGTTGGACGGTCTGTTCAATGCTTCTATGTGGCTGGATATACTTTTGTTCATTGGTTTATGTTGTTCGTTATAATCCACAAATGAGTGAGATCATGTGATATTTATATTTCTCTGACTAGCTTATTTGGCTTAGTATAATTCTCTCCAGCTTCATCCTTGCTGTTGCAAATGGTAAGAGTTCGATCATATAGTCAAACCGCAGAGGGAAAGCAGGAGAGGGTGGGAGGAAGGGGGAGAGATCAACCAAAGGACTTGTATGCATGCATATAAGCATAACTATTGGACACAGATACTAGGGGGGTGAGAGCACGAGAAGGGTATAGGGGGCAACGGAGAGGGGGTAAGGACACATATGTAATACCTTAATAAATAAAGAAAAAAATAATATAACCTTGTAAAAAAAAAAAGAGTGCATAGTATTCCATTGTATAGATATACCATTGTTTTATAATCTACTCATCTGTTGATGGGGAGTTAGGCTGTTTCCAAATCTTAGCTATCGGAAATTGTGCTGCTCTGAACATAGGGGTGCATATATCCTTTCTGATTGATGTTTCTGGTTTCTTGGGATATAGTCCTAGAAGTGGGATCACTGGGTCAAATGGGAATTCCATTTTTAACTTTTGAGGCATCTCCATACTGTTCTCCACAGTGGCTGCACCAGTCTGCATTCCCACCAGCAGTGCACAAGGGTTCCTTTTTCTCCACATCCTTGCCAGCACTTGTCGTTTGTTGATTTCTTGATGATAGCCATTCTGACAGGTGTGAGATGATACCACATTGTCGTTTTGATTTGCATCTCTGAGATGATCAGTGACTTTGAGCATGTTTTCATATATCTCTTGGCCTTCTGTTTGTCCTCTTTCTAAAAGTGTCTATTTAGGTCCTTTGCTCAATTTTTGATTGGATTGTTTATCTTCCTTTTGTTAAGATGTATGAATTCCCTACAAATTTTGGAGATTAAAGCCTTATTGGATATAACATTGGCAAATATGTTCTCCCATGCAGTGGGCTTTCTTATTGTTTTGTTGATTTTTTTTTTTTTTTTTTTGCTGTGCAGAAGTTTTTTATTTTGATGTAGTCCCATTTGTTTATTTTCTCCTTAGTTTCCATTGTCCTAGGAGCTGTATCACTAAAGATATTGCTACAACATATGTCTGATATTTTGCTGCCTATGGTTTCTTCCAAGATTTTTATAGTTTCCCATCTTACATGTAAGTCCTTTATCCATTTCAAATATATTTTTGTGTATGGTGTAACTTGGTAGTCTAGTTTCATTTTTTGCATGTATCTGTCCAATTTTCCCAACACCATTTATTAAGGAGACTGTCTTGACTCCAATACCCTAAAGACTCTATCAGAAAACTACTAGACTTAATAAATTAATTTGGCAATGTAGCAGAATACAAAATTAACACCCAGAAATCTATGGCTTTTGTTGTTGTTTTTGTTTAAACTATTATATATATCTCCTTTTTCCCTGATTGACCTCTCCCCCCATCCACCCCCACCCCTGAGAGCAAGCCCCCCAATGCCCCAGTGTCTGTGTCCATTGGTTATGTTAATATGCATGCATACATGTCCTTTGGTTGATATGTAAATGCCCCCTCCCCTGTCCCTTGTCTCTGGATCTATTTTTGTTCATCAGTTTATGTTGATCATTATATCCCACATATGAGTGAGATCATGTGATATTTATCTTTCTCCAACTGGCTTATTTCACTTAGCATAATGCTCTCCAGTTCCATCCATGCTGTTGCAAATGGTAAGAATTCCTTCCTTTTTACAGCAGTGTAGTATTCCATTGTGTAGATGTACCACCATTTTGTACTCCACTCATCTGCTGATGGCCACTTAGGCTGTTTCCAAATCTTAGATATTGTAAATTGTGCTGCTCTGAACATAGGGGTGCATCTCTCGGATGATCAGTGACTTTGAGCATGTTTTCATATGTCTCTTGGCCTTCTGTATGTTCTCTTTTGAAAAGTGTCTAGTTAGGTCCTTTGCCTATTTTTTGATTGGATTGTTCTATGGCTTTTTTATACTCCAATAATGAACTCACAGAAAGAGAAACTAAGAAAACAATCTCATCTACCATTACAATAAAAATATTAAGATACCTAGGAATAAACTTAACTAAGGACAAAAAAGACCTGTACTCAGAAAACTACGGGATGTTAAAAAGAGAGATAGAGAAAGACATGAACAAATGGGAGAATATATCGGGTTCATGGATTGGCAGAATCAACATAATTAAAATGTCCATACTACTCAAAGCAATCTATAGATTCAATGCAATCCCCATTAACATATCAATGGCATACTTCACAGACCTAGAACAAACTCTCCCAAAATTCATCTGGAAAAAAAAAAAAAAAGACCCCAAATAGCCACAGCAATCCTGAGAAGAATAAAGTTGGAGGGATCACAGTACCAGATATCAAGCTATATGTCAATGCCACCTTTCTCAAAACTGCCTGGTACTGGCACAAGAACAGACATATATACCAATGGAACAGAATAGAGAACCCCAAAATTGACCCAAGCCATTATGCTCAATTAATATTTGACACAAGAGACAAGAAAATAATTTTAAACTGCTTTTTTGCTTGTTTGTTTGTTTTTGTTAATCCTCACCTGAGGATATTTTTCTATTGAATTTTTAGAGAAATTGGAAGGGATGGGGAGAGACAGAGAGAGAAAGAAAACATCAATGTGAGAGGGACACATTGTTTGGTTGCCTCCCACACAGGGTCCAACTAGGGCTGGGGATCAAGTCTGCACCCCAGGGAATCCTGCCATTTTCAAAAACATGGGTAGACCTTGAGGACATTATGTCAAATCAGACACAAAGAGACAAAACTGTATGATTTCACTTACATGTCGAATCTAAAACAACAATAACAACAGAATAAGCTCACAAATACAGAGAACAAACTGGTTGTGGCCAGAGGCAGTGTTGGTGGTAGGTGTTAGCAGCATTGGATGAAGGTGATTAAACGGTATAGACTTCCAGTTATAAAATAAATATGTCCTGGGGATGTAATGCACAGCCTGGTGACTAGAGTTAACTAGAGGCCTGGTGCATGCAATTCGCGCACTCGGGTGGGGGGATCTCTCAGACCGGCCTGCTTCCTCTAGCAGTCCGGGAGCCCTCGAGGGATGTCTGACTGACAGCTTAGGCTCGCTCCCTTAGGAGTGCACTGACCACCAGGGGGCAGCTCTTGCATTGAGCGTCTGCCCCCTGGTGGTCAGTGCACGTCATAGCTACCAGTCATTCTGCTGTTTAGTCCGTTTGCATATTAGCCTTTTATTATATAGGACTAGGGGCCCGGTGCATGAAATTCATGCACTGGGGGTCAGGGGTCCCTCAGCCCAACCTGCCCTCTCTCACATACTGGGAGCCCTCAGGGGATGTCCTACTGATGGCTTAGGCCCATGCCCCATGGGAAGTGGGTCTAAGCCACAGTCTGGCCTCCCTTTGTGGGAGGCAACCAGGCTGATCAGGGGAAGGCACCAGCCCCATCACCCCACTGCTGCAGCCACTGTCAGTCACCGCAGCCACCAAGGTGTTTTCATCAACACAGACTCCAGTCTCTTCACCAAGAAAAAATGGCAAATTTCTTTAGGCATTTTCAAGATGTGTCTTTCATAGGATATGCTTTTCTTTCTTTATTTTTTATCCTCACCTGAGGATATGTTTCCATTGACTTTTAGAGAATGTGGAAGAGAAAGGGAAAGACAGAGAGAAACATCAAAATGAGAGGCACACTTTGATTGGTTGCCTCCTGTATGAGCCCTGACCTGGGCCCCGGCCAGGGAGGAGCCTGCAACCTAGGTACAGGCCCTTGATCAGAATCAACCCAGACCCTGCTGTCTGCAGGCTGAGGCATTATCCACTGAGTCCAACCGGCTAGGGCAGGATATGACATTTCTTAGCCTTCCAGCAGCGGACCTTCATTTTTTTCTCCAGAAGTGTGGTAGAAAAACCCTAGATCACCTTTTTGGATTCTTATTATGCAAATTACTAAGAATATTACCAGTGGCATACAGGAAGCTTAGCCAATGTGCAGTCAGAAAAGGTATTTCCTCTATAGTTCACACCAATTGAGGGCTGGGCCCTGCCTCTGGCTGAAGCTTTAGGCCTGGGCAGGCCCCACCAGCTCCCTCTGACACCAGCTCAGCCCCTGCCCAGGCCTTCCCAGGCCCAAAGCAGACCCCCAGCTCCCTGCCCAGGCGATCGATCGCAGGGGCTCTGCTCTTGCACCAGGCCGAAGCAACCCCCAGCTCCCTGCGATCGATTGCAGGGGGTCTGCTTGTGCACCAGGCCGAAAGCCTCCAGCTCCCTTCGATCGATTGTAGGGAGTCTGCTCTGGCACCACCGGAGGCTTTCGGCCTGAGGCCAGAGCAGACACCCAGCTCCCTGCAATCCTTCGCAGGGGATCCGCTCAGGGTGCCTATGTATGAAAATTAACCGCCATCTTGGTTGGGTTAATTCGCATACTTGCCCTAATTGGCTGGTGGGCATGGCTTGGGCGTAGCGAAGGTGCGGTCAATTTGCATATTACTCTTTTATTAGGTAGGATAATACTATATTTCATATTTGAATGTTGCCAAGAGAGTAAATTTTAAAAGTTCTCATCATAAGAAAAAAAACACACATCTATTCCCAGTACTAAGTTATCAGACCCATTACCTGGATAAGTAAACTGTCGATTTAATAAAAAATCAGAGCTAGAGAAAAATTAGAGTATGGGATTAATACATTTATTAGTTATAAATACAAACTAATTTAGAGATCACAGAGATCACAGATTTGTAGCTCCCAAATGGAATTGCCTAGCCCAACACTAGTTTTGTTGCTTCTTCTGACTTAAAATACGGCAGGAACATGTGGGCAAAGGAAAGGGCAGGGAGAGCTTTTTAGAATCAGCATCGTATCTCCCTGTGAGCAAGAAAAGTAATGCTATTTCTATAATGCTCTGTCCAGCTCCACATTCAAAACAGGAAAAGCAGCCTTCATGAGTTTGAAGCCCTTTCTTACTGCAACTGAGGAAAATAGAGAAAACAGCGATGAAATTTGTACCTTCACTCAACATTTCAAATGCAACCCTTTGAAGAAATATGGAAAATGAGATGGCAGGCCCTTTTGTGCTTATCAGATTAAAGTGTGGCCAGACAAATAGAACCTGGTTTTGCTCATCTATTTCTGAAACCAATTGGTCTATAAATCAGCTCTTTTGTTTTGAAGCTATAACCACCACCTCACACTCCCCTACCTCATTTTACCTTGGGAAATTAGTCTGAACTAAACAGAAAACGAGAGTAGGATAGAAGCTTTTCTTTAAAGGGGGTTGGCGGAAAAACCCACTTTCATTTCCAAAACTGTAAATTAAAAAATACGTGATTGGACTGTCAAATAATTGAAAGCACTAGAATTATTTACAAAGATTCAATCAGAATTACCCTTGGCAAAACAAATGCATGAAAACATTCTGCAAAAAATATTAGCATAATGAATTTTAAAACAAATGAGAGAGCACATATATAGGTTGCTCTCATCATTTTTCATTTGAGAAGCAACTGTGCTACATTCAAACTGTTAATGAACAGTCAGACCAAGTGTAGAATCAATTACACGTTGCTTTCATTCTCTCCACTCTTGTATTCATAAGCATAATCGGTCCATCTAACAGACTGCATAATGGTGCAGTGCCCTGTCAATCATATTCAAATTGCATGAATTTTAAGGAGGAAACCAATGCATGGAATTAAATTGACTTTCTTTTCTAAAGCTACAACCACAAATCCGAGCACTAAAGGTATTATTTGTAAATCTTATTGGCCAATTTATATGATAAGCACCACCAATCTATGACCTGAAACAGAATACTTGAAGTTCAGTTAACGGGAAATTGAATTACCACCTGATAGCATTACAAAGTAAATGCTGCCTTTTCTCCCCATATAGGTCAGTATTTTCATATACACATTTTCAAAGCTTGTTTTTATTATATTTCAAGAAACAATCAATTGTCCATAAGCTGTTTCTTTTCAATCTGTAGCAGACATCAGTTAGAATGTATTTCAACCAGTGCCCTGCAGCATGTTTCTAAGTTTGGATTATTCTATCATGCATTTCTTCAGCTGCATGATGGATTTCTTTCCATGCCCAGAAAGACTACAGTCATCCAACTCTTTGTATGAGTTTAGAATAAACTAGCGCTTACAATGTTGTTTTCTAGTCCATTTTCCTTTGAGTCTGTGAGTTGGCATGTTTTTTCTTCCTTTTTTTTTCCCACTGTTTTTGGTTACAGAAAGCTTTGGGTTTACTTCCCTTACCCTCCTGGTGCTATGACTCCCTGAAAAAAGCTGTCCATGTCTAAGATTAAATACACAGTAGCTAAACAACAATGGCATTTTGCATAAGATAAAGGCACACAGAATACACTGTTAAACCTTGAATGAATACACCCAGCTCAGTTTGAGGTTTGATCCCATTTTTATGTGAGAATGTGATAATGCCACCACATTTTTGGACAACATGTTCTGATAATATGTTTCATGCTTCATTGGCTTCAAAGTTGTGAGGTTTTATGCTTAAATTGTGAGATTTACGTTACCAAATATTATTCAAACTATTCTACCAAAATGTTATCCTCTAAATTTATTTATTTATTTATTTTTCTTCTTCTTCTTCTTTTTTTTTTTTTTTTTTTAAGAGACAGGGTCTCGCTATGTTGCCCAGGCTGGAGTGCAGTGGCTATTCACAGGGGCGATCCTTCTAAATTTTTTTAAAGGAAGGGGTAAAGCTCATCTTTAATTGTTTATTAGCTCTCCTTCTGCCAATGATCTATTTAAGGTCAGTCCTTTTTATGGGGCTGCGTCCGGTTTCAGGGTCCGTTTTCATTAACACAGACTGAAATTTGTGTAAAGGGGATATCCTGTGGTCAGCCAATTAAGAATCTTTGAGATTTCATGGGGTATTGGGAGTACTTGCATTACAGTAGTGTTATTTCCAACAGAGAGGGGTCTCAGAGAGACTGTGGGAAGCTGAAGTTATCTGCAAAGTTCCAACATTTCACATCATTTTAGAATGAACCCAAAGAGGACACATCCTAGAAGGAAGTGAGTCAAATACATGGCATTTCTAACACTTCAATAGCAGGGGTGAGAGGAGCTGGAGGTCCAGATAGACAATCTGACTTTTTCAAAGAAGATAATAATAAGGTCTTTGTTCCAGTTCAAGGGATGGCAGCAATTTGCAGCCTTTTCAGAGTGATGCAAAACCAGTACTTTATTAAGACGTAAGGGAAAAGTAGGCTTTAAAGTCCTAAGTCGTGGGTAAAAATAAACAAATGCTAGTTCCCACTGCAATGCTAATTCTACAAATGCAGAATCTAGGCTGAGACTGAAGTGTGCAGGGGGGTCAATGTCATAAATTCATTTTGAACTCATTTATCTTCTTTTGGTGTCCAGTATTACTTATGTTTGACCTTGTATATGACTATTAACATCAACATTTCTGTATACACAACTAAGAAGATTCTGTGAATCAGAGCTCGTCAATAATACAACCTTCTGCCTGAGGAGGCAGGGCATTTCGTCATTGGAGGAAATCAAATATGACTATATATGTCCCATGATTCTATGATTCTTTCTAGTTCTGTGAACTTATGACTGTGTTTCCTGTTTTCATGTAGAGACACTATACTTCTGATATAGGGAACATGACAAATCTATGTTTGAGTCACCCGCAAAGCCCAGAAATCTATGGGAACAGTTGTTTAATACATAATTAGTGAATTTTTGGGTAATTAAATAAAAGTTGGCTCAATAAAATTAATCTAATCAGAGATGATACACTGGGTTAGAGAAAACAGTGAGGTAGAATGGACAGTCTGGACTGGGCAAGCAGTGGAATGCAGTTCTGTTTTAGGTCATTCAAAAGAAAATTTCAATAGAACTGAGAATCTGTTAGCAAAATCTGATTGAAGATTTCCTAATAACTGCACCATAGATGATTAAAAAACATTATAACACCCTCATACTTTTAAACAAAAGCTAAGAGTCTTTCCAAAAATTTCCAACAGAAAAAAAAAAGTATGATGATTCCTTTTTCCTTTTTTTTTTGGCAAGAGATAATAAGTGCATTTTGAAATGTGTCATTCCCCTCATCTGCATATAGCTCATTTTAGAATACATTTGCTTTGTTCTAGAGATTGGTTTTGGCTCTCAAATCATAAAATGGAAAATGACAGATTCTCTACATACCTTCTCCAAAAATTAATGGGATCACTGTTCACATTTTTTAAAAGTGACATTTGAGTACAATGAACCTACCTTTCCATCAAAATAAACCAGGTTTAATTTTTCTCTGAGACCAGTATATTGATAGGACAGTTCTGGACTACAGCTAGTTCATACGTTTATACCTGTAGTCTCATTTGGGTTCTACTCCCATGGTTTACACATTCACATTAAGTTCTACACGTAATTTTCTAAAGGAACACTTACATTTAGAAAATACAAATAATAAGGACAGATTATTTTGAGAATTATATTCTAAAAGAAAGTATTGTGGAAATTTATATTCTGTAAGGTTATATTTTTCATGAATTTACTTACACAAATTCAATACAAACAGGAGTTAGGAGGAATAAGAATAACAAAATACTTTTTAAGAAGGACAATTTCACTACATGTTTCTATAATAAGTGTTTGCTCTAGCATGAGATGAACAGGTTCCCTTATGTTGCTGGACCCCAGGAGATCAGTCTACATTCCCTCCTACCTCTCAGAGATGATTTGCTTCCCATGCATAGTAGGAACTGTTTTCAAAATGTTGGGTTTATGAACATCTTTACACTCTTAAAAATAACTGAGGACCCAAAGAACTTGTGTTTAGGTGGGTCATGTCTATCACACGAGAAAACACAAGCATGTGTACCATTAATGATCAGGAAAATGATGTTATCACATGTCATGTAGCCTCTGGAAAAGTATTCTGTATGAGGGAGGGGGAGAGAGAGAGAGAGAGAGAGAGAGAGAGAGAGAGAGAGAGAGAGAGGCAAATAACCTTTACATGTTGTTATGAACATGACATTGCCCTCACCAACCCCTGAAAAAGATCCCCAGACCACAATTTGAGAACTGTTACACTATAGCCCAAATATTTAAATATAAACATTTCCTTTTTTAATGACAAATGGACACCATTAACTATTTTATCTGGTCCTTAAGGCTGAAGAAACAGTGATCTCCTTCAACTTTATAGGGAAAACCAGATGTATTGGACTTTTCAAGAAATGGTATTTCTCTGCTTCAACTTTTATGTGACTGAAGGCATTTTAAACAAAGTAATCTTAACTAAATACAGTCTTTGTCTATTGCTCAGTTTTTAGAATTTAAATTAATTTCTCCTTCCTCTTCTGTGAGATGGTGATCAGGTCATTTCTTCTCACTAACCCCCTGAGAATAGGGAGGGGCTTTGTAAGCAGTTTGCAATGGATTCTGGTAGAGAAGAAAATGGTGGGAATAGCTTAATTCTACAAGACATCACAGAATAAAACAAAAGGGATCCTTTGAGATCATGAATTCTCAAGAGAAATCATGACAATGATTTTAGTAGTTCCTTGCACTTCTTTCTTTACATAATTAGTTAGAAGTTACTAAAGCCACTAAAGGAGATCAGCTAATATTAAACCTGGTTGGCAGAAATAAAAAGGGAGATAATTCAAAAAACGTGGAGATAAACTGGAAATTTTAATGATGGTTTCAAGGTGGGTGGGAGAAGAGAGAGGGAAGAATCAAAATTGATTCAATGCCACTTAATTCCGGGTAACTGAAAGGATGACAGAAATAGAAACATTAGAACAGTAATTGAGGTCTAAATTATGGAATTAATGTAGTGCTTCTTAAATCTTCTGAAAATTAATCATTAACATAAAATAGTCAAGAAGAGAAGAATTAGTAAGAGAAACAAACAAAAATTATACAGTTAAAGGTAACTAATTTTTCTGTATCAAAACAGCCTTTTATTTATTTTTTTTAACTTTTCTCCTTCCTTGCCTATTTGGGTCCTGGCCTAGAATCACTGAGGGGAAGAGAATAGATCACTGGCCCTCTCAAACATAATTCACTGTGCGACTGAGACTCAAAGAGGTCAACATGTGCCTTGACAAGATTGTTTAGCGGAAACCATTAATGCAAAACCACTCACAGAAAAGCAAGAGACCTTTTCATAGTAAATCAGCTGCCAAAAATGAAATGTTTTCATGAGAGCATCCACAGTTGAGTCATGAATATCTGATTTAAAAAAAAAACAACACCTGTAAATAAATAAGTAACATCTGTTGACTGATTTTGTAGTAATATACTATTGTAGAGGTCAATACATAAAAATTCCCATTTCTAATCAGAAATGGGAATGTGGCTGAGATGATATGATAAGATGGCTAAAGAGGCACTACAGTGAGAGAAATAAGAGTAAAAGGATGGGCAGATTTGGTCTGAGTAGAAAAATATTTATATTATAGAGCAATGTCTGAAGATATCAGAAAAAAGGTGGTCACCAGAATGTATAATTATAATTAGACAGCATGATATCAGGAAAAGGGCAGAAAAAACAAGTCTTCATATTCCAGTTGAAAACCTCACTCACTAACTGGTGAACTTAGGCAAATTACTTTTCCTCTTCTGCAACAACAGAATAAAATCTACTTCTCATGTGGAGTTAAGTATGTATTTTACGTGAAAGTATCAAGCACAGTAGCTGGCATGTAGTAGGTTATGAATTCTGACTTGATTACCATTAGGACTTATAGGTAAATATATTCACAATGTACACAAATGGGATAGCAATAAGTTCTTTCATATTTAATTGTATTTCATCATTATACTCTCAAAGGTTATGACTATGCATATTAAGAAATTATGTCAGAATTGATATTTTACTAGCTTCTTTGATTCCAGTACTTCTTGGATCCATGGTCCTCACTTCCTTAACCTCATTTATTTAATTCCCTCCCCCTCGCCCCCCAGTATATTCTTTAGTAATTCTTTCAGATATGGCCTGTAGCTGGGAATTTTCTAAATCACTGGATTGTCAAATGCTTTGCTCTCATTTCTGAATGTTAGTTTTACAGAGTATATAGATCTAGATTTATATTCATTTTTGTCTCAAAATTCTTAAGATTTTGTTTCATGCACCTCATGAGAAAAAGCCTGTGATTTTTATATGTCTACAAATAAGCTAATTTGTCTTTCCTCTCTGGAAGTTTCGGGAACTTCCTACTTATCCTTGGAATTCTGAATTCCACATTCTTTCAGGACAAAACTTTTATGCCCCTGTTTTAGTTATGAAGTTTCTACTGCTCCTTCATTTTCTCTGTTCTTTCTATAACTCCTAATAGGTGGGTTTTATATTTCTGGGAATAAATCTCAATTGTCTTCACTTTCTCTTAAATATTGTATCTGCTGTACCTTGTAGAGCATTTCCCTGACTTACTCTCTGGATCAGTAAGTTCATTGCAGCTTTCCTTTCCACATGCTCTTCTACATTTGAAACTTTTGTTCTTGTTTTCACTTCCAAGAATTTCTATCTTTTCCTCTTTCATTAGAACATCTTTTTCTAACTTCTACATGTATCATATATGATTCATTTTCCACCAACTATTCTTACTGTATATAAATTCTTTTGTTGTCTAGACTAAACTGAGTAATAGCCATCTGTCAGTGGATTTGAATTCACTTAATATACCTCTTTATACTTTTGTCATAATACTGCTATAGCCCTATAAAAATAATATAAACAGAACATAATTTTCAATAAAGACTTTAAATACTTACAAAACAGCACCTTAATTTTGGATTGCATTTATAAAAATCATCATAAGAAGGATGATTTTGAAAAGTGAAAAAACTTTTGAGAATACTTCAGGTTATTTGAAATAAAATAAGGATGTAAAAACTGGAGTACTAAATAGTGATGTTAGAACTGCAAATACATTTTTTTAAATGTGTATTTTCATCATATTTTAATTTCTAATGAAAATAAGCAATCCTTTGGCTGGGTACCTCTAATAAGAAAAATAATAGAAATGTAATTGCTGACTGAATTATGCATTTTAACAAGGACTATATTCCTCATGTAGCTAACTGGATTCTAGTAATTGATAAGATTGTCATTTTTTAATGTTATTTTTTTAACATGAAAAACAGGATATGGTACCAAAGACACTCACACACAAAACACATAGAAAAAAAATGAATAAAAGGAATATATTCAGTATTTTCATAACTCAAGACATATCCATTGTCAACATTCTAGCTATTCATAGTGCTTTTCTTAGAACTGGTGACAACATTGTTCCAAGCCAGGCCCTATTTTAGACCACATTTTTATAAATAGTATACACTTTCAATAAAAATGGATTACACATTTTCCAGAAGGGAATAGTTCAAATTTGAAGACTTGTTTATTTTATTATTACTTTTTTAAATAAGAAAGCCGCTTCACTTTTATTATGAAGAACCCTGTAAAAGCAGCATGACAGCTGTAAAATAAACCACTGTGCCTGCACACTGGCCCTAATCCTTTGGGCAGTGGGGTGTAAAGCCAGGCTGCGTCTCATGGGCCCTCCCTGCATTAAATATGTGAGGGTTGTACAACCTCTGGCCCCCAATGGCTCACATGGAAAGTCTTCTCTACTGCCCACCCACAATTAGGAACCTGCTAGTAACTTCTCTATTTCAAGAGGAGAAATAAAAAGACCAGTTTTGAAAGTAAGAGAACTGAGTTCATTTTATGAGTATAATAGTTTGGCCGGAAATCTGTTAACATCTACTCTACAAGTAGATACATGGACAGTGTCACAGCTTATACTTGATTTGGGAGATGCTCTGTTTATCTTGAGTTGGAATACATGTGGGCCACATGAGACGTGAAAGCCTTCTAATCAGAAATGAAATGGAGTCAGCTAATTTCCTGTTGTCCAAGCAACTTTGAAAAGTTGTTTTAAAATACCTAATTATTATGCATTAATTTAAATCTTATTAACACTGCTTCAAGTAACAGGACTATTTATTTTGCCCTAAATATTAGATGTAGATGCCTTATTACCAACTTAGCTGTCCCGAGATATTTCAAGCAGAAACATACCAAGGAGCAGGGTTATTTTCCAAAGTATCCTTGCTGTGCAGCATTTTGAACACACAGAGGACAGTATCAATAGCATGTTCTGATGGCATTTTAACAGTTTTATTCTGAAAGACTAGTCTTAGTTCTTTCTACTACAAAAATGAACTACAAGAGTGTATTTGACACTGCTGTCCAATACAGACCCTAGAAAACAACAAAATTAACCTTTTAAATAGAACTGTTATCGATAATTTTACTGGTAGAATAATAGAAAAAGGTTCCATAGAATTACACCAAATATGTTTTGTTATTTTTTTGTCTTTTAATGTTTTTACTAAATGGAAAAAAGAACATTCATAGTGAATACACAAATGCAACTGATTTATAGAATAGCATGAAAATAGCTCTGTCCCCTTTTCAAGGGTCTCAGAATCTATCCATGACCTAGGAATCCATGGCATGTTCGTAGAGCCCTCACTTAGGTTCTAGAAGCCTGTGAATGTGAAAGCCTGCAATTTCTGGAAGCCTAGGGTGACATTTCTCTAAATGTCTCAAGTTATCACTGTCTTAAAACCAGAGAAGAATGGAGCCACATTTGCCTCCTGGCCTGGGAGGCAGAGAAAGCACAAAGGACCAGAGGTGAAATAAAGTTTTTTCCTGTTGTTGGAAAATAAAGTTCCAAGGGGGATTTTCTTATGATAGAAAGAGCATTCTTTCTTCCCAGGACAAGGCTGGTTATATTTGTAGCTTCTGAGAAATTTGCCTTTATTACATCCTTCCAGTGAGAGCTCTATGGCCCCTCAGAGATATTGGCCCTTTCACAAACTACTTAGTTTTACTGATATCTTTCTTATTCCTTAAGACATGCTCTGCCAACTAGTATGAATGTCTTCACTCAAGGAATGAAGCTTAGACCAGGAGGATTTTATTCCATACTTAATAACACACCCCACTTCCTCCCGTGCCAAGGTATTGACCCTCTTTCACTTTTATGAACTTGGCTTATCCTGGATTTTCCTACTCAGAGTGAACACTGTCTATGTCCAAGTTATTGACTGGAAGAAAAGAGACCTCTGCAGGCTACTATTTGGCAAGAAGACCTCCCTATAAACATGACTTTTGGCTACAGGAATGTTCTTGTTGTGTGTCATTAGTTGTCCCTAAGCCTTTGCTTTATTTACAAATCACCTTCTCCTTTTTCCTTCCTTATAAGTTTGGATTGATGGTTCTTATATCAAAATCATCCTCAGGGCTTGTTAAAACTCAGGTTGTAGGGTCACACTTCCAGAGTTTCTGACTCAGTAGGTCTAGGATGGGTGTGAATGGGGACCAAGAATTTTGTTTCTAACAAGTTTCCAGGTGATTCTGATAATGCTGATGTAGAAATTACATGTTGAGAACTGGTCTAGACCAGTGGTCGGCAAACTGCGGTTCGTGAGCCACATGAGGCTCTTTGGCCCCTTGAGTGTGGCTCTTCCACAACATACCACGTGCAGGCGCGCACGTTCAGTGTGATTGAAACTTCATGGCCCATGCGCAGAAGTCAGTTTTCGGATCTCAAAAGAAATTTCAATCATTGTACTGTTTTGATATTTGGCTCTGTTGACTAATGAGTTTGCTGACCACTGGTCTAGACCAAGAGTGATGATCTGCAACTCTCTTGCCAATATTATACTTATGACCTGATAATTGATCTGGTACCCAATATTCTGACATTGATATTGCCAACTGGCTTTTCATATATCAATTTCATCCCTAGTTATGGTATTTGGTTTATATTTTGTGTTAATGACCTCGTTCTGTTGAACTGTGCGACTTCTGCCATGCTTAGTTGTCACACACACATTGATAATCTATAGTTTTAAATGTTTCCATGTAGATAATTTAAAGCAAAACTTTTCTTGTCCAATCTCTAGTCACATAAAGTACAGCAAAGAGCCACAGAGGTAAGCACATTTTGAATAAAACTGTAGTAGGAATAGCTCATTTTGAATTAAATGTCATCAGAACATGAATGACATTAATTGAGGCATTGATTGAAATTATTTCTATTATAAGATTAGGATGTGTGTACACTAATGGTGAGAAAAAAGATAATTTAAAGAAAGCATGCTTCTGAGTTAAATCAAAGAACAAGCAGGCCAAAGTGAAGAAGAAAAGCTAAGCAGGTAATTAAGACTTTGAATTCATTCAAGAGAAGTCAAAGAAGACATTTAAAAATGGCTAGAAAGACAATTTATAAATGGCCAATAAGTACATGAAAAGATGTTCTATTTTCTTAGACACTAAGGAAGTGAAAATCAAAACCACATTGAGATATCACTTCACACCCAGTAGAATGTCTATAATAAAGACAGACAATTACAATTGTTAGTAGTTGGAGAAACTGGAATCCTCATATTCATGGTGGGAATGTAAATGCCATTTTGAAAAATGGATAGTTCCTCAAAATGTGAAACATAGGGTTACCACATGATCCAGCAATTCTACTATTAAATTCCTACCCCAAATAACTGAAAACATATGACTACACAAAAATTTATACACAAATGTACATGGCAGTCTGCTATCTAATAAAAGAGTAATATGCAAATTAACCATCACTCTGTTACACCCACAAGCCATGCCCACCAGCCAATCAGGAGTGAGTATGCAAATTAACCCCAACAAGATATCTACGGCCATGGAGAGAGCAGGAGGGAGGCTTGGGTTTCCCTGGCGATGGAGGAAGCCAAGCTTTCTGCACACCCTGGACAGCCCAGGCCTCCACTCCAGGCTACAAAGTTTCAATTATAGAAGATAAATAAATCCCAACAAAAATGGCAGCAGCCACAGAGCTGAAGAGAGCAGGAGGCTGGAGTTGCCCCTGGTGATGGAGGAAGCCAAGCTTCTGCAGCCTTGGCCTGCCTTGGCCTCTGATTAAGGCTACAAAGTTTCAATTATAGAAGATAAATAAATCCCAACAGAAATGGCTGCCACCACGGAGCGAGCAGAAGGCTTGGCTCAGCTCCAGGCTACAAAGTTTCAATTGTAGAAGATAAATAAATCCCAGAAACCAGGGCCTCTGCTTGGGTCGCTGGGGGGCATGGTTGGCCTGGAAACGACCACAGGCCCCTCACGCATGCTGTCCCATGCCCCAAAGGAACCCCCACCCTGATCTGGGACACCCTTCAGGGAAAACCAGCTGGCCCCCACCCAGGCCTCTATCCTATCTAATAAAAGAGTAATATGCAGATTGACCATCACTCCAACACACAAGATGGCTGCCCCCATGTGGTCAAAGATCTGGCCCCCATGTGGACACAAGATGGCCACCACAAGATGGTCAGCAGGGAAGGGCAGTTTTGGAGGGACCAGGCCTGCAAGAGAGGGTAGTTGGGGGTGATCAAGTCTGCAGGGGAGGGCACTTAGGGGTGACCAGGCCAGCAGAGGATGGAAGTTGGGGGTGACCGACCCTGCAGGGAAGGGCAGTTAGGGGCAAACAGGCTGGCAGGGGAGCAGTTAGGCATCAATCAGGCTGGCAGGGGAGTGCTTAGGGGGTGATCAGGCTGGCACGCAGAAGTGGTTAGGGGCAATCAGGAAGGCAGGCAGGTGAGCAGTTGGGAGCCAGCAATCTGGATTGTGAGAGGGATGTCTGACTGCTCTCAAGGGGTCCCAGATTGGAGAGGGTGCAGGCTTGGCTGAGGGACCCCCTCCCCCATGCACAAATTTCATGAACCAGTCCTCTAGTTATTTATAATAGCCACAAAGTGGAAACAATCCAAATGTCTATTAACTGATGAATGAGTCACCAATTGTATACCCATACAATGGAATATTATTCAGCCATAATAAGGAATGAAATACTGATAGATGCTACAACATGGATAAACCTTGAAAACATTATGCTGAATGAAAGAAACCCACGATAGAGGGCCACACATTGTATGATCCCATTTACATGAAATGTCTAGAATAG
This sequence comes from Cnephaeus nilssonii, assembly GCF_951640355.1. Taxonomy (NCBI): domain Eukaryota; kingdom Metazoa; phylum Chordata; class Mammalia; order Chiroptera; family Vespertilionidae; genus Cnephaeus; species Cnephaeus nilssonii. The sequence continues at coordinate 20,506,037 of NC_137082.1, forward strand.
ACAAATCCATAGAGACAGAAAATAGATTAGTGGTTGCCAAAGATGAGAGTGGGTTCGGAATGTATAATGATTATTAGTGAGTATGGGGCTCTTTTTTAAGGTGATGAAAATGTTCTGGAATTAGATAGCAGTGGTGATGATTGTACAACTCTGTAAACATACTGAAATCATTGCATTATACACTTTAAACACACACACACAGACATACACACGCATATGCAAGAAGTGGTGTTGGGACATGCCAGAAAATTCAAACACATGACAGTTAATATATATTTGGTAAATGACTACCTAAATAGCCAAAATGGTTAATTAAATAATATTGACAGTGGGAAAATGGAGTTTGTCACACCATGAGATCTGTCTAGGGGCTGCTTATAGTGCAACTGGAAGGCTCAGAGTTTTTTCACCAAGGTCCCATAGGACTGCATCTCCTATCAGTAACTGAAGAAAACACACAGGAAGGAGAACTACTTGCCATATAGAGCTGACTGTGAATCTAAGAACTGAGAGCCACTCCATTTTTCACAAAGCCTGTTTGGATATTTCAGTGCAACCTAGTCAAATCTCCAAGCACTCACAATGTCTTTGAAGGTAATAAATAGTAAGCAGAGGAAGACAGTCTCGAGTGGTACTTGGAATCATTAGTGACCACTCTACATCTGGAGATCTGAAGTATATATATATATATATATATCTATACTAATAAAAGGGTAATATGCTAATTAGACCCAGAGACCTTCTGGATGTCCTTCCGGACAAAGCCATGGTGGTGGGGCTGAGGCAGAGGTGGTTAGGGGTGATCAGGCCAGGAGGGGAGGGCAGTTGGGGGCGAGCAAGTCAGCAGGGGAGGCAATTGGGGGTGAGCAGGCCCGCGGGGGAGGGCAGTGGGGGGCAAGAAGGCTGGCAGGGGGGCAGTTGGGGGCAAGCAGGCTGGCAGGCAGAGTGTTAGGGGCGATCAGGCAGGCAGGCAGGTGAGAGGTTAGGAGCCAACGGTCCCGGATTGCGAGAGGGATCCCAGATTGGAGAGGGTGCAGGCCAGGCTGAGGGACACCCCCCCCCCCCGTGCACAAATTTTGTGCACCAGGCCACTAGTATATATATATATATATATATATATATATATATATATATATATATATATATATATATATTTTTTTTTTTTTAGCTGATCACAGGGCTTTCACCAGAAATATAATTTCAGGGACTCACCATACAGAGAATAATGTTTTGTTTTACAAATAAACTTTATGGAGAGTCATCTTTGCATGAGAACACTGTAGGTCAAACACTTTGGCACAAGTTACCATCTTCTTAGGAAATGAAGAAAATCTTTCCCACATCCTTCCAGGAAGACTTTCAGATTCTATATGTTTTGGCCATAGTTTTCTTTGCCTTTGCCAGTATGTAAAATTCAGAGATTTTATGTATATTTATACATATTCATGTCCAGTCAGCCTCATGCACAGACAAGAACAGATAACTCTGTAATGGTTTCTACATACACTGCTGAAGTGAGGGATTTGAACACACTTTTCTGTCTCTCCTCCAAACCTGGGTATAGCCGGTCTTATAAAATAAGAAGACTGGACTTTCAGAGACTTCAAGACTATACAAAGAAAGTGATAGCTATTCATCATTAAAAGCTTATCATGTAGCTTACTATGTAGAAAAGATTATTTTAATCTTTCCTTATTTTAGTGATCATCAAGACCTAGCATTAAAATATGCATTAAAAGAAGCAAAAATGACCCAGTTCTGGATCAAGATTGAGCAGATGGACTTCTCTTAACTCCTCTTGATAAGTGTAGTAAAAAACCCTGGACAATTATATAAAATACTAGAGGCCCAGTGCACAAAATTCATGCATAGGGGTAGGGGGGTCCCAGCCCAGCCTGCACCCTCTCCAACCCAGGACCCCCCGGGGGATGTCCAACTGCCATTTTAGGCCTGATAAACCAGCAGTCGGACATCACTCTCACAATCCAGGACCACTGGCTCCTAACCACTCACCTTCCTGCCTGCCTGATTTCCCCTAACCACTCTGTCTGCCAGCCTGATTGACCCTAACTAGTCCCCTACCTGCATGATCACCCCTAACCACCTCTGCCTGCCACCCTGATCGCCCGTAACTGCTCCCCTGCCTGCCTGATTGCCCCTAACTGCCTCTGCCTGCCTGCCTGATTGCCCCTATCTGCCCTCCCCTGTCAGCCTGATTGCCCCTAACTGCTCTCTCCTGCTGGTCTGATTGCCCCTAACTGTTCTCCTGCCTGCCTGATCGCCCCTAACCACCTCTGCCTACCTGCCTGATTGCCCCTAACTGCTCTCCCCTGCTGGCCTGATCTCCCTAACTGCTCTCCCCTGCCAGTCTGATCCCCCTAACTGCTCTCCCCTGCTGGTCTGATCACCTCCAACTGTTGTCCCCTGCCGGCCTTATCGCCCCTAACTGCCTCTGCCTTGGCCCCTGCCACCATGGCTTTTTGCGGAAGGACATCCAGAAGACGTCCAGTCTAACTAGCATATTACCCTTTTATTAGTATAGATAAGAAGGCTCTAAAAGGGGGAAAGAAGAAGGCAGATCTTGGAACCCAAAGAATGACATGGTAGTGACTTCCCTGTTTTTTCTTTTTGCTTCATACATCCTGAACTGGGTGTTGGAGGACCAGCAACCCAGAAATGGCAACAAGAGGAGACAAAATCATCTCCAAAGAACTTGCATGCATATATGCATAACCCATGGTCACAGACGATAGTGTGGTGAAGGCCTGGGGTGTGGGGAGGGTGCAGAATAGAAGGTGTCAATGAAGAAAAAATGGGGACATCTGTAATACTTTCAACAATAAAGATAAAATAAAAAGTAAATAAGTAGAACAGATAAAGTTAATACATAGTGAAAGAAGTCAGAACAGTATTTGCCTTTGAGAGATGGGGATTCACTGGATTAGGCATAAGGGAAGTTTCTGATGTGATGGAAACATTTCCCATATTGATTTGTGTCTATACATTGTTAAAAATCACCATATTATATACTTAAAATTTTTGCATTTCACTCTATGTCAAATTTATTTTAGTAAAACAAGAGTATGATAATATATTAAGCAGTCGTTCCATGTATGTCACTGTTCCAGTCTCAGATTTTCAAAGCAGAACACGAGTAATGGATATCTGTAACTGGTAAATTACTTCCCTACTCACATAGAGTTGATATTCCACATTTCACAAGGTACAGCAAATTTAGGATCAATATTTGTGCTTCTAATTATTTATATTTGGAAATGAACCAATGAATTTAAAAATATTCATACCTAAACCATATCATGTGAAGTGTATTTTTAAAAGAACCAAAGATTTGCTGTGTAGCAAAATAAATGTTATTCTTACTTTCATTACACACATACACAGTCAGGCCAAAGAAGTATCCTCTTATTAAACCTGCTGGGGGACTATTTCCCTCCAAATTGCTTTACTGCCCAGCAAGAAATAACACAAAGTTGACTCATTCCCTGTGGCAGGCAGTGTTATCCAATATAGTTACAACAATATCTTTCATACTGCATGCTTTTCTGCAATTGTGACCCTGCCACTCCATCACTGAAAGCTGGAATATAAATCCCCTCCCAGCGAACCTCAGATGGCTAGAGTGACTTGCTTATGACCAATAAAATGTGTTGAAGTAGTGCAATGGAACTTTGAACTGAAGGTGAGAAGAAGCCTTTTAGGTTCTGCCTTGGCCTCTTGGAATATTTTTTCTATGGATGCTCCTCCTAGTCCTAGGTGGAATGCTCAGTGCAATGCTGTGAGAAGCCAAAGGCACATGCATAGGCACTCTAACAGACAGGTCCAGCTTAGCTCATCCTGTGTGTTGTCCCATGCCAGGCACCAGACATGTGGGTGAAGAAGTCTCCAGATGATTCAAGTTCCCAATCACTCAAGTCTTTCCCAACCAGGACCCATACATTATGAAGCAGAGACAAGCCATTTGAATTTCTGTCACACAGAATCTGCAAGCCTAATAAAGTAGTTATTGGTTTACTCCACCTAGTTTTGGGGTGATTTGTTATGCAGCAGTAAAGTACTGAGACATTTTCCTTCAATTTACTTAATTTCCAGAAAGTAATAAAATGAAGTTGATCAATTCTTTAAAATGGATTATGATCTCTTCTGACTACATTATCCTAAAGTAAATTGAAGTACCTGAAGTTCTACATTTGATTTAACTTTGGGGCTGACTTGGCTCATACTTTAACAATAGAACAGTCTTTTTTTCCCCCAAAGTTCACTGTCACTGCTTCTGATGACATTCACCCACCTGAATCATGCCATAGTGTGTGTTGAAAATAGCATACAAGCTATGGGGGGTGTCTTTGTCTTAAGGTTTAAATTCCAACTTTTCCACCCACCATATGATGATATTGGATGAAATTTTGAGGAATATCTGTAAAATTGTCATATTAATACTTTATTCATGAGGATCCTTGAGATTATTAGAAATAATGATTAAAGTATATTGCTTGACACAGGGTTGAAGACCCCAAATTTAGTCATTATTACTAGATGCACTCCCTCCCACATATGGAGCATTAGTTTATCTATAGACTGATTAAAGGCTTATGTTCCTTCTCTACATTAGGGCTGTTCTTTTCCCTAGAACAAATGATAGGGTGTTTTAATCTCAATTGCTGGTGGTCCTTTATTCATATAATTGAGGCTCTTGGAAGATTCCACATCATTATTTAATGGAAGCTCTTTCTTTCCGAGCATTTAAAACAGCCACTATAGTAGAGAAACTCCTTGAGAAATGCCACAAGGAATTCCTATTAAAAAGTCTAATGAATGTTTTCCAGCTAACATATTATGTTCTAAATTTATATGAACAATCTGAGCAAAAAAGGTCCTGACAGTCACTTAATGGAATTATTACAAAGGCAAATTCATATGCAGATTGTGGACAGTATTCATTTCATTGTACAAGAGAATTTTAAAATTAGTTTCAGAAAAAGGGCACTCCATAATAAACTTTTAATTTCAAGAGTTGCACAAGGTAAGGGCTGAACATTACAATAGACCAGGTACCATGTCAACTCTGATATACTACAACACTTCTATATGAGCACATTACAATTCAGAGAGCTAATAATAAAAAGAAGTGATGCTGAGCTGATGAATTGATGCGATGCAATTAGAACTATTAGAATTCATAGGAGTCGACAGGCAATAATCAAACCCTTTTCATGCTGCCCATTGCAATTATCTTTGCACTTAAGAATCAACAAAGCACATAATGACTTGCACTAGATTAAGGAATTTATAAGAAATGGAATGTTAATTAGTATGTAGAAAATTTGGGCCATTTATTACTTTATAGGACAACAAATTGTAAAACTAGTTAAGTTAAAAACAATCAGTAGTGATAGATGTTTGCTGATTATAATGAGGAACCTGGACAATGGAAATTTCCAATAGTTACAAGTGAACCCACCAAGGAGGACAGGATAAGAAGTAAGTGGATGGACGACTGATATCATCATTGATTAATAAAACAGGTAAGTCTTTTCCCAATTTTGACTTTCCCAAACCACAATATTTCATACTATTTACACACACACACACATATTCTCTCATGCATAATGCACATCAGACTCAACAAATATCTATTAGCTGTTATTAGTGTGTAATAAATTGTGTAGCAAATAAGGAATATATCCTTAGAAAAGATGGGATTATTAATTCAACATGAATTTTTTTAAAAGTTTGCTGAGTGAAGATAATGCTTAGTCAACTGGCAATGTTAATAATCATGAAAAGCTGCTATGTAATGGCTGTTTGTTTTTAATAATGTTTATTCATAACACACATACACTTGACCTTGGGCAAGAAGATTAAATTAGCTTAGTATATCTCAGATATAAATAATAGGCTTTGGCAACACATAAATTAATGAAAATTAATTATTTGTTTAAAAACATTCCTGGATATTAGTTAAAAGGTACCATGTTTATGAATATAAAATGTCAAATGCCACTTTGCAATACAGACAATTTAATAACATACTTCCCATGCCCAGTTTACCATCTGAAAAGTTAGTGTAAAATACAAATAGTTGAGAAAATGTCCACAATGACTGTTGCACTCTGTGAATAAAGGAAACTAAACAAAGACAATACAATAAGCCCCCCACGCAGTTCATAAAACAGTCAGGAAAGGAAATCAATATTTTTGAAAATAAATTATTGATTCAATCCCCAAACAAAGCCCAATTGTACATAAATAATTCTAGAGTCATTACCTGCATCCTATTTAAAAATAGTATTTATTTTGTGATTGAAAATGATGCAAATTTGAACTGTAAAATTTGAATGTTTAAAATGGGGAAAGTATTTGAATAACAGTCTCTCTGATATGGCACCTGATATTTTAAATTTTAATGACAATTTAAAAAATTAAGCATATAATTACTATAATGAGAAGTTAAAATTTTCTTTACTTCACCACCGGCCAAGAACCTGTGGCAGAGTTTGAAATTTTCCACCTCTACCTCCTTTCTCATCTTCCTTCTCAGTAACAGAAACTTAATATTTAGATGCGTTTGTTGTTGCCGATATAAAATATTACATTTCCCAGCAGCCTTCATCAATAGATGTGGTTATGTGACTAAGTGTTTTGAAGACCCTCAGAAGAAGCTGCAGAATTAGAATGACTTTATTTTGCTCTTCATCTCCTTTTTCTTTCTGTATGTTTATAGAGCAATCACACAACATACTTTCTGAACCTCAAATCAGGATTATGCATTGTGCCTTGCATTATACAATATTTTAGCATATGGAGTTTAAATAACCTACAGAGTGCTAACAAATGCACAAATCTACAGTTCCTATTTACCCCCTTACTCAGTGAATATGGTTACACTTAGGATTATGTTACACAGGCTGTCTAAGCTATAGGCCCATTTCATAAAGCAAATTGTATATATTTTAAATCTACGACTAGAGAGTGGCACATTTTACTTAACCATTCAAAAATTTAAATCTGACACATTCGCGGTGAATGAGATGCAGTTTTTTAAAAAAAATTCAGCAAACCCTATAGTCTGCTACTAAAGATGTTTAGATCTTTTCTCACCTTCACCCCACCAACAATGTGTTAATTGGGTGACAGGGTCAAACATTGTAAAGAAAACCAGATGGAAAAAATAAGGGTATGGCCATTTGACCTAAAAGAAGGTGTTTGAATATATAGTCATCAAAATAGCATGTGAAGTTTCAGTATTTAAGGCAGTCATCCTTGAACTGGAGAGTTAAAAACAAAGAAAGGTCATCTGAAACCATGGTATTTATTTACTCAGTTTTTCCTTTAAAACCAGCAAATTTATGATCCAGTATGCTAATGACATGATCTTATATTAAGGTGACCAGATTTTAACATTGGTAAAGCGGGACACCATTGACCAAGGGCAGGGGGAGGTTCTTGATTAAAAATTTGGTCTATATGGAGCAACAAAAATTTTCATAGAACGCAAAAATAGTATTGTAATATATTTTTTTTAAATTTCAACATAAGTACAATTTACAAATATAATAAATAAAAATTATGTACAGTATTATTTTATTCTTTGGCATATTTCTCATTTGAGTGAATTTTTTTTAGTAGATTGTTGTCGTTGTTTAAAAGGTCATGAATTTGCCGTAACGTAAGTCGTAAGTGTCACTTTCAAGGCCAGCGCTAGACTTTTTGCCGCCACTATAAAATATAAATAATGAGAGTACTGTCTGCTAAATTCAAAAAAATTTATGTATTTATGAAATAAATAAATAAATTACTTACCTAAATTATCTGAATAGCTGATTTGTAATGACATCACTTGTTTAACTAGCTTACTAGCACGCAGTACAATGTGTATCGTCTGAGAGACAGTTACAAAATGTTTTCGTCGTTGCCAATCCCAAAAAATGCCATTGTTCATTAAGTCCAAACAATGGTGGTCGAATTCTAACAACTGATCAACAATGTGAACTTTGATAAGCAGTTCTCGATAATCAGTTCTCAACAATTATTTGTTATTATTAAAGTTTAACATTATAAAATTAACAAAAATAATATAAAACTCATATCCTGGCTAAATAGCCACATGGCCACTGAAAACCGTATATTCCCTTCCCATTCTCCCGCCATTCCCTAGCTTGTCGTGCATTCTTTCCAAAAATTGGGACTTTTATAAAACGCCGCGGGACGCGAGACAAATTGTTAAAAATCGGGACTGCCCCGCCAAAAGCGGGACATCTGGTCACCTTATCTTAGATGTAACTATAAAGGCCACATTTTAAAGGCTAAGATAAAGTTGGAGGCAGGTTTTTGATAAAAAAATTTTTTTCTCTACTTTTTTCCCCAAATATTTTTATATTTTATTATTTTATTTTATATTTTATTTTATTATTTTATTTTATTTTATTTTAATTTTATAGAGGAAGAGAAAGGGAGATAGAAACATTGATGTGAGAACATTCATCAGTTGCCTTCTCCACTGGGGATAGAGTTGGTGACCTGGGCATGTGCCCTGACCAGAAATCGGACTGGTAACCTTTCTGTGCGTGGGACAATATCCAAACAACTGAACCCCACCTGCAAGGACTATCTCCTTATTATGTAATGATGGCTTACTCTTACAACTGTTTTAGAACAAGGACAATACAATTTGTCAGCATTACAGGTTACATTTCCTGACCTGTGTTTTTGTTTTTTTTAACTTGACTTCCTGTTTCATTATTGAAAAATAGGTGCTGCTTGGCTCTTTACATTTCTGCCCCTTAATATTAATGATGGTAATAATCAGGTGGTGACAGTATACTCAATGGGTTATAGCTACTTTCTTTTCAGATAAATGCTACCACAACTGTTTTGGTCTTCCTCATTTTGCAAAACATGGAAGCATAATTAAATAATTTAACAAATGCTCATGGCTGGGAGCACAGCTGGGGGTAGCAGGTACAGAGGGGCCAGGATGAGCAGCAGTGGATCAGTGCCTGGTCCTGGCTCGGGCTCCTCCCCCGCCGCCTGCCACTTGGGCACTGCTACATCCCTCGGGGGATGTCGGTCTGCCAGTTTCAGCTTGATCCTCCAGGCCTGCAGAATCGGACCAAAACCAGCAGTCTGATATCCCCGAGGGGTACTGAATTGTGGAGAGGGTGCAGGCCAGGCTGAAGGAACCCACCCATGCATGAATCCGTGCACCAGGCCTCTAGTAATTAAATAATTTAACAAATGTTAAAATAGCAATAATCATCAACAAAATAAAAAGACAAGTTACAAAATGGGATACAATATTTACACATCATATATCTGCTAAAGGGTTAATATTTAAAATTTATAAAGAATTCATATAATTCAATAGAAAAAAATGAATTAAAAAATGGGCAAAGGCTTTGGATATTTTTCCAAAGAAGACAAAGGGATATCCAACAGGTACCTGAAAAGGTGCTCAACATCACTAATCATCAGAAAAACACAAATCAAAACATATAATGAAATATTACATCATACTTGTTCAATGACTATCATCAAAAAGAGAAAAGATACATGCTGGTGAAGATGTGAAGAAAGGGAACCCTTGTGCACTGTTAGTGGGATTGAAAATTGGTATGGCCATTATGGAAAACTGTATGGAGGTTCCTCAAAAAATTAAAATATAAGTACAATATGATCCAGCAATTCCACTTCTGGGTATATATACAAAGGAAGTGAAATCACTATGTTGAAGAGATACCTGCAGTTCCATGTTCACTGCAACATTATTTACAATAACCAACACATGGAAACAACCAAGTGTCTATCAACAGATGAATGGATAAAGAAAAGGTGGTATATAAGTGCAGTGGAATGCTATTTAGCGATAAAAAGGATGCCAATCCTGCCATCTGCAACAACATGAATAAAACTTGAGGGGATTATTCTAAGTTAAATATGTCAGACATTCATACTCACACACAGTACAGATTAAAACTACATCTGTCCAGGTGCCACTATCTAAAAGGACAGGGAGAACGTACAGGGGGAAAAAATGAAGTCCTGATGCTAATTAACATTGGAAAAATATTCAGCCAAGCCACTATTTAATAAATTTAAAACATCTATTAGGAAAGAGTAAATAATATATGAAACGCAAACCTACTCATGAGTCAGGAGATTGGCACTGGCATAAACACTGGTAGGATTACCAGTGTCAATGTCAAGAGTCTTAGGTATACTCGTGGTTCCCGGCATATTCCTATACTTTTGAGAGTCTATACATTGTTGGAAAAAAATACATTGCCAACAATAGGAAAGTTTATTTATGCAGGACAATACTGACGATGTCGTGTTTTAGTGAAAACATAAAGACACTCTACCATCTACACTATTATCTTTAGTATACAGACAGCAGACATAGGTTAAAAAAAAAGAAGAAAATAGTAAATGCAAAATGTTCACAGTAATTCTCTCTGGCCACTGAGTTTATGGCTAATTTTTATTTTTCCCCTGTGTCTTCTAATAAATATATTCACTTGGAGCTGACTTGTCTACAAAGTTTATACCCTGTTATTTAAAAAGAATTACTTTAAATTTTGAATATTGGAAATTTCTAAAATAATCACAGAAAAAATACATTTCAAAAAGCTATCATTTTGGTTACCTGGGAATTTAGTGGGGGGTGGGATAAAAGAACACAAACTTAGAGGAACTGATTGATGTGCATTTAGTCTACACTCTGTAGAACTTGGTTTCAGGCCATGGATTCAATTGTCTGGTGGATAGTCTTGCTCTGATGCCCTTAATGTCAATAAGGCTTGTCTCTCTTCATACAACAAAAATATAACATATATTTTAAATATTTCACTATCTTCTAATAGCAACACAGTAATGAGACATAATATATTTAAGGCCCAAATAATAGAGTTCAAAGTTTAAAAATCTGTAATATTACAAAATTATATGTACATAGTTTTTTTATAATAAACAATATTTATTAGTACTCTCTTGGTGTCTAATATAAAAAATCAATTTCCTTCTTTGGGGCCTTATTTTGAAAAACCAAACTTAGGCAAAAAAAAGCACAAAAAACAACCTTCATGGATTACTGCCAGGCTTAATGAGGAAAGTAGTGTAATAAAGTTACCTTCTAAAGAAATGATTACTCAAACAGAAAGAATAGAGAAGCCCAGCAAAGCATACAAAGAGCCAAACTAGAAATGAGAATAAAATTAAGGGCCTTGTGAGAGTGAGCAACACACTCACCTGTGTGAGGGGCTAGGCAGCGCTTCTCCTGTCTGCCTAGTTTCCTAAAGATGTGCTCTTTGGATACCTGGGTCCTAAAGGCCTCAAATTTCAAAGGCTTCTTTCTTACTTAGTCCTCAACAGGTTCCTCAATATGTTGCAAATGTATACTGAGTGGCCAGATTATTATGATCTCTGAATGCACAATAATCTGGCCACTCAGTGTATATCCTATATAATAAAAGGCTAATATGCAAATTGTCCCCTCTACCAGGAGTTCGACCAACCGCCCATGTCCCCTCCTTTTGGCCAGGCTGGCTGGACACCCATGCACAAATTCATGCACTGGGCCTCTAATACACACACACACACACACACACACACACACACACACACACACTGAGTGGCCAGATTATTATGCATTCAGAGATCATAATAATCTGGCCACTCAGTGTATTTCTGGCAAGGCCTACACCTCTCATCTCATAAACCTCTGATGGTATCAGACCTGCATGGATAAGACTTGGGCACCTTGGAGTAAGATGGAGAGGCAAAGGAATGCTTATGGGGCCTGTGCATTGTACTAAGTGCACATTGTACCTGATGCACTGTTTTCCTTCTGCTCAGTCCTGGCCAGCAATGAAAGACAACTTAAAACCCACTATTAGAAGACATGTCCCAAACTTGGGAATGGGTGAAAGAGTACTCTCTCAGGGCAATGCTGAGCTTGACTTAATATGGATTGGACTATTTTGCAAATCTTAGATGCAAAATTTAACCCAAAGTTTTTGTCTAGTAGAGATGCAAATGATATCTCTTCAATAAAATAGATAATCCTCAAGATTATGGTTGATGGCTCTGGAAGACATTTACCAGTTTTGCATCTAACTCAGAAATATTATTGTAACATCTTTTTTTATAAATTTCATTATTGATTAAGCTATTACATATGTGTCCTTATCCCCCCATTACCCTCCACCCACCCCCCCACTCATGCCCTCACTCCCCTGTTGTCTGTGTCCATTGGTTAGGCTTATATGCATGCATACAAGTCCTTTGGTTGATCTCTCCCCCTTACCCCCACCCTCCCCTACCTTCCCTCTGAGGTTTGATGGTCTGATCAATGCTTCTCTGTCTCTGGATCTGTTTTTGTAACATCTCTTTTGAAGTTGCCATATATACCTAGCTTTCCAAATAGTTTTTAGACTGATTGTAACATCTGACTAGTTTCCTCATTAATTAATAAGTTAAATAAAATATCTACTTAATATCTGTTTATATTATGTTTGTTATGTAATATTTTTAGCATTTGAAAATTATTCTTTAATACTCCATAACCCCCAAATGAGAGAATTCCTACAAAATAATCAGCCTGTGCTCTTAAAAATGTCAAGATCACGAAAAACAGAGAAAGGCTGAGGAATGGTTACAAACTGAGAGAAACCTGACAGATAAATACAAACAGTAATCCTGGGTAAGATCCTGGACCAGAGTGGTTTGGTTATTTTTTGTTTGTTTTTATTTCATTGTAAAGGAAATCATTGGAATAATTAGTAACACTCTTATAAGATCTACACATTAGATAATAGAATTTAATCACTATCACTGTTAATTTCCAATATTAATTTCATGGTACTGTGATTATATAATAAGAAATGTACACTAAAATATTTAAGGGTAATAGCCATCAAGTCTGCAAGTTACTATCAAATAATTCAGAAATGAACAATCCACAAATATTATTTATAAGTGATACAATATCTAAAATTGTGTGATAAAGATGGCATCAGTTGGCAAATTGATAAAGAATATGCTGGAAACCTTTGTACTGTTTTTATAACTTTTCTAAAATTATATGCCTAAAATATTTTCAAAGTAAAATTTTTAAAATAACATCACATAAATGAGAATCAAGTTAGAAAATACATAAGTCATAGATTGAGGATCCTCAGTAACATCACTAATAAAAACCCTCTATAATATCCCTGGTTTCTACAAGCCTTCATGATGCCAGCTTTTTTTCTAACTGAAGCTTGGAAAGATTCAGCACTGTCATCTGATTGCTATTCCAGTGACTTTGCTGATACCAGATGCTGTTTTTCACTATAGACATGAATTGGAGGTTTTCCAACTTCTTCCTTGGGACCCACCAAGGGAGAGAGAGCTGTGAGATAGAGTGGAGGCCTGGCAGTGGGGCTGAGGGGATGAGAAGATGGGGGTGGGAACCAATGGACATGATTTATCTACACATTGACCATTTATTGACCATTCATTGGCCATTTCTACCATTGTGTCTTGATATAATAGTGTAATTCAGGCAGAAAGAACTGCTTGGGCAGAAATAATTATGGGTCTATCAGCCAAGTTAATTTTGCAAAAATTTTGGAAGAACTACACTTAAAGTAGTTACACTCTATTACATATTTCTGTAGATGTAAGCAAACTATAAAATGGTGAGACAGTGAGAAAGTAAAGATGAAAGAAGGGAGAGAAGAGAGTTTAGATGAGAGGGCACTAAATAAACAGGCAGACCCAGGGTTTGCTGGTGTCCAGTGGACATATTGTCATGCACAACTGAAAACTCTAATCTGCTTCTTCAACCTCACTGACTCTCAACCCGGCCACTTGGACAACACCAGGAATGCCAGTCCTGTCCCTGTTAATAAGACTTTTGATTAGTTTAGCATTATGTTTGACACCAAAAATTCACTGTGGCATTAGAAATCAGTTTGTTAGGAATGTTGCAAACTATAAAAATCTAAAAGGTTTTAAAATATTAATAGTACTTGAATGGTTTTCTCCCAGATGGCCAGGCAGCTGACTACAGTTCTTTCCTAGAACCCTCTGCTGTTTATCCTCCAAATGTCCCCAATATAAAGCAGTTTTAATCTTTTGTCGCTGCTGTAAAAATTTGATCTACTATGGGACAACATACCTGTCAGTATCTGGATGTATGGAGTGAGAAGCGGACAGAATAATCCAGGATGGTTGTCACTAATCATTCAGTTTATGGCTCAGTGATAATGGGATCCTGATTATTAGCAAAACCCCTCACACTGGAAGCTGATTAGCTTGGAGCCCAGGAATGTGGCTGCGGCAGTTAGAACTGGCACTGGTAGGGGCAAGTGAGCCTCACTTTCTGCCTATCTGATCCGGGCCCCCAATCTATTAAAGGCTTATGAGTGCTCAGTGTACAATTTCAGTGAGCACTCATTGAAAGGAACAGCAGTTTGATTTGAAGGATTTAATGTTGTTTTGTACATGTTCTTGTACAAGTTATGAAAAAGGGTTGTGAATTCAAATATAATTCATAGGAGTTACTGTCATGGTGTTCTGGTTTTCTAGCAGTGCTGGAAGGCAAGCCCAGATGATGACCCAGGTTATATGTGCAGACAACAAGAGTGAGCAAAAAAGAAAAAGAAGCCCACCTGGCATGGCTCAGTGGTTGAGCAACAACCTATGAACCAAGAGATCATGGTTCGATTCCTGGTCAGGGTGCATGCCAGGTTGCAGGCTCGATCCCCAGTGTGGGGCATGCAGGAGGCAGCCAATCAATGATTCTCTCTCATCACTGACGTTTCTCTCTCTCTCTCTCTCTCTCTCTCTCTCTCTCTCTCTCTCTCTCTCTCTCTCCCTCTCCTTTCCTCTCTGAAATTAACTTAAAACAATTAAAAAAAGAAAGAAAAAGAAGTGAAGAGGAGAAGAATGAGAAAGTTGGAAAGAAAGGGATAAGAAACAGAGAGGAGAGGAAGAGAAAGAAAAAAAGGTAAGGAAGGAGAAGGAGTAGTTCAAGAAAAAGGAGAAATAGGATAGGAGGAAGAAGAGGTTGTTGTGTGCTTAAAATTCTCCATGAATCAGGCAACATTTCATCTCCCAAATGGAGATATTCCTGCTTCCTGTCTCATCTTTGGGCCAGAGCTTTGTCTTTCCTAGACAATGCTCAGAAGGGCATAAGCAAGGTTTTCCTCCTTTGTGCTCCCTTTTCTCTGCTTTCATAGCTGACAAAAATATTTCTGATTGGCAGAGGATGTTTTCTTTAGACAGGTGGGGCAGCTTATTTCACGATTGTGAGGGTGATAGGTTTGGGCACAGCACAGTGTTGGTTGCACCTCTTGACTTCAACTGCCCTGGGGACAACAGTTTCCTCACTTCCCACTACAAACAGCTGCAGAGTCCTCAGCTTTCCTGTCTCAGGGTTTTCTCTGAAGCCCTGGACACATACTCAGCCTGTGTCTGCAAGCTCTTCCCAGAATGGCACACATGTGAATGTCCCCAGAATCAATGCTCGACCCTTGTGGGATGGGAGTTGTGGAATAGATATTTCCAACTCATGTTCTTGGTAGGAACAGTTCTGAGGTAAATTTACACAGTTGCTCAGAGAATCCCCAATGGAAATTAGCCCTAGATTTGTTTTTATCCACACCTGAGGATTATGTTTATTGGTGTTTATTGATTTTTAGGGAGACAGGAAGGGAGAAAGAGAGACATCGATTAGTAGAAACATCCAGCAGTCACTGACTAGGGATCAAACCAGCAACCTAGGTATATGCCCTGACCAGGAATCAAACCTATAATCTTTGGTGTATGGGATTACTCTCCAACCAACTGTGCTACCCAGCCAGGCCATGTGCTCTAGTTTTCAATAGCTTTCTTTCCAATTTTACTCTCCCTACTTCCTCACTTTTATTTTCTGGTATCACTTTCCAAATAAATTGCACTCTATATTGACTATATTTTCTAATTTTCTGTATTCTTGATGTTCTGGCAGCTGGGAACTTGCTGACCATGCTAGCCAATTTTTAAAAGGTGGTAAATGGCTTGCCTGGGAGCATGCCTTTAATATGCAAAACAACAAATTCAAAGACCCAGTCCTCTGAATCACCTCCTCTATCTGGCTCTTACACTCCAGCAAGTAAGATTCCTCTGTTCTAATCATTTCAAGGTCAGATACTAGACAATTCTCCATAGTCCCTCTACCCAAGAGCCACAAAAATTACTTAAACCAGCCAATCATAAGCCTACTGGCACTGCCTTGTCTTGCATTTCCCTCAGAAACCACAATAAAGGCTCTTTTCCATGCTTTTCCCTCACTCCTGCCTCCTGACCAATCCTGGGGCTTCCCCATGTGGCCCGGCATGGCAGTCCAGTCCCCTCCCACAGCAGGGTGTGCTCCCTCCTCTTAGGGACTCTGTGAGTAGCAAACTGTCTTTTCAATGGCAATGATCTCCCCATATGTTGACCTTATATACCTAAATAATAATAAAAACCTACATTTTAAAACACTCCCAAATTCTTATCTTATATTCAGTTTGCAGGAGAATTCAAATAAAGAATGATTATTACTTTTAACTAGAGGCCCGGTGCATGAAAATTCATGCACTGGAGGGACGGTCCCTCAGCCCGGTCTGCCCCCTCTCACAGTCTGGGAGCCCTCAGGGGTGGGAGGCGACCTGGTGATCAGGGGAAGGCGATGCCCCATCACACCTCTGCTGCTGCCACTGCCGGCAGCGCAAGCCTTGGCTGGCCCTGGTTACCTGAGCCTTGGGCAGCCCTGGGCGGCTGGGCAGCCACCATCCGAGGCTTGACTGTGCCTTGGGCTGGCCCTGGGTGGCTGGGGGGCTGAGGGGACTGGGGAACTCTGGAAGTAGGCGTGCCATCGGGGCTGAGGGGACTGGGCACCACCATCTTGTGGCTGTGGGTGCCGCCATCTTTGAGGGCGTGACAGTCAATTAGCATATTCCCTCCTTATTGGTTGTGGGCACCGCCATCTTTGTGATGGTGTGAGGATCAATTAGCATATGCCCTCTTTATTAGATAGGATTATTTGCTAAATGAATGAATGAAAAAGAATGATGCTATAGAGGTGGAAGGGAGACAGCATCCAACTCAATGGCCTTTCTACAGAAGGGCCTAAGAATAGGGAGTGACCATTGAGCTCATCTGCTGGGTCACTGGACCATATGCCTCCTAGCTTCACAGCATCTACTTCCTTATTAACCATCCTTTCTCTCCTTCGGATATCTGGGACAATCGTGAACAGTAAGTAGCTTGCAATATAAGATGCCAGAAGGAGAGAATGAGACAGAAATTAAGAAAATCTACTTAAAAGAAATACATACAGTCCTTGTTAGGGAACAGATTTCCCATTTTTATTTTTAAACTGAGCGTATATTATAGTTATATTTTAAACATACATAAGAATAGGATAAAAAATGAAAGTCAACACAAGTTAAAGAGAAAGCAGGAAGTGGTACATATTTGGGCCTTTCTATAAGAAAAGAGGACATTTTTCATCCTAGGCCCCAGGGTATCTGTTAGTGCACTGGGAGAGGTAATTCATTAAATGGACTTAAGGTTAATGCGCCTTCAAAAGAGAGCAATTTATCTCCTCTTCTCCAATAGGATCAGGCCAGGAGGTGCTGCAGTTCAAAAAATGTTATCCTGGTGAGATACTCCTGTAATGATCTCGGGTCCCCTAACTTCCGCTTTCTCATTCATTATACCCAGATGACTAATGCAGGATGGGAGGGTGTGGGACTTTCTCCTGAAGGTGTGAGTACTTAAGTTCTTTCCTGAACACCAGGAAATATTTATATTCTGATTTATCTATTAGTCCTCAAATCCCAGCCCGACCAAAGTGCAGCAGGGTGGTGTCAAAAGGCAGGATATGCTAGTTTAAATGAACCTAGAATGGTATTAGGTCTATTTTAGAAAAAAGCAGTTACAATGTTATTATAAAATCTGCTGGGTTAACCAAGTGAAACCAGGCAAAATATAGGAAGCCATGAGTGAATTTTTTCATACTAGATTTCCAAAAGTCCAGTTTTATTTTCCTCAGAAAAATTCATGTATTCATTCAACCGTTCATTCTCTCTTTCTCGGTATATACACACATGCATACATATATCATATACATATATGGATGAAGCCATAACATGCATAAAGTTATACACACACATCCATACGTTCATAAACTTCTGCCTCCTGCCTCCACCGTTCCTGCCCTTGAGAAGCAACTGCCTGGAAGGGAAGGCGTGTGTGTATGAGAGAATTATGATGATGTAATCGGTTCTGTGTAAGAGTAAGCAGTGTACAAAAAGCTATGGAGAACTGGAGAGCAGCAAGTGGAGAGTAAGTAATTCTGACTCGCTTGAATTAGATCTTGAATTGGAGGTGAGTCAAGGATAAAGTCCAAAGTAATAAGCCAGCATTTCTCAACTCTTGAGTGTACCCTTAGAATATCCCCAGGAGCTTTATAAAAATGACAACACTTGGGACTCTCCACCTAGCAACTTAGATTCAACTGGCCCAGGGTGGGCCCCAGTCATTTGACTTGCCTCTGTTCTGTTTTATCAGCACCTAAAAAATGCCTAAAATATATTTGCTGACCACACAGTCCCCTAAATATTGGGGAAAGGGACTGGATAGAGGGCAGGAAGTGACTTTGAGTCTTGCTCACTTCCTGGAGGTCAGGGTTATGTGTTTGTGGCTGGAAAGGGAAGACCTGGCTGCCTGGCTCCCCGGGTATTTTTAAGTAGACAGTGTGGTAGCTAGATGACACCTCGGAGGCACAGCCCTGTGGGTGATGAAAGGGTGCAAGCAAAGACTTCTACTGTTGCCACAGAGCAGAAGAGTGACTGTTTCTTCCCCAAGTCAGATTCTATGAGCAAAATATTTCAAAAGAATATACCCACATGCACATGTACACAGAGTTTTACTCTACCAGTCACTGTGGGGTAGGCTAAATTGTGATAACCTCAAATCCAGGGGCTTAATATCATAAAAGTGTATTTTCCTCTCATGCTACATGTTCAATACAGGTCAGCTAACTGGCTTGTTTACCGTAGTCAGTCAGGTATTCAGGCTGGTGGAGGTTCCCAGTTGGAGAGGGCTTCTCATTATTACCAGCTCAGGAAGAAGGAAATTTACATGGTGAATCGTGCATTAGCTCAACACTTCCACCAAAATAAAATCTGTCATTTCTGCTCACGTTCTATTGGTCAAATCAAATTGTGTGTCCATGCTGAGCCTGAAAGGGGGTAGGAGAGTACAATCTCAGGAAATGGCTAAAAGGCAGGGAGCTAGAAATATTTGATAAATAGCAGTGATGACTATGACATTTGCCAATAAACAACAGTGAAATTCCACTGCATTGGGAGTTTATGTAAGTTTAGCTATTTTCTAATTTACTGCACAAAGGCTGAATAGCTCCAAAAAGAGCTAGAATAAGTTCTTACTATTTAAAGGGGGAAAAATTACAAATTGCCAGACAGGTTTGCTACATGTATTTCAAGGTCAAAAAACCTATATTCCTTTAGGAACAGTGCCTTATAAATAAGGTCATTGTCATAGATGACAGCTCACTTAAAGAATCACATACCAACCACAGAGGGTTTTCATCACCCGAGTCTCACAGAGTAATAAATGTTTCGCAATGCACTGGAGGCATCATCTTATGACCTGGGCTTGCAATGAGAAACGCACATCTTCCAAAAGCATGAAGAGAAGAATAAGGGCTTTCACATGAAGTGAGCAGTGCCACATCCAGAAAAATAGTCAGGCTTCATTGGAAACTGTCCAACATGAGAACAAGGGCCTTTTCCAGATACTGGGATCAAAACGCCTTTAAACCAGTTAACCCTATAGATTAATGTGCTCACCACACTATGTGGGTCTTTGGAGATACAGGGATTTGAACACACACTTTTATGGATATTTTATACTATTGTTTCAGCACAGATTAGATGCTTTCCATTTTGTCTGCTATTTCTTTCAACACCGACTTCTTTTCAGCCTGGTGGAGTGTGGAATAAGCTCTGCTGGGCACACCCTCGTTGAATTGTGTGCTTAGGGAAGCATAGGGTCAGCTTGCTTTCTCAAGCCTAAAAACACCTAGACAGCTGAGGTCAAATCAGATTGGGATAGCTTATGTGAGAACTTGAAGACTTTATAGAAAAGTGTCCCAATTTAAGTCCTCATCTTACCATTGAGTGTTCTTTACCTAAATTGATATTCTGAGTTTTATAAAAATCCCATCATTGGGTTTCTGAAAGTATCTATTATATTAGTGTGGAGGAGGCTGGATAGGTTGGGAGTCCAGGATAATTAAAGATATTAGAAGGAAAAGAAATAAAACAACTGATTTTTCAATCTCCATCGTGGTACAATAATAAAATTTAAAAAATGAGCCAAACATTGAACAACCAATTTCTGAGAACACAGAACAAACTGCTTACTTGTGGATAATTATGAGACAAATGAACAAATAGCAGGCTCAGAATATATTAAAATTTTAAAGGGGAAATGTAATTAATGACGACGATAACAATGCTAAGCATTTGCAAAAAAATTACAACACGTTTGTCTCCAAAGGTCTCAGTTTTTAATGTTCCTTTTCAGAAACATCATCAGGGTTTAATCCAAAAGCACAGGAAGGATAGATATATGGTTGATTTCTTCCCTAAATGAACTGAATGCCCAAGTAAAAACTGCTGGTTATCACTGGGAGGTGGTCCAGAGTACATTGAAATGGTCCCAAACAACATGTGCAGAAGTGGAGTTGTCTCCTTGTCCAATAGTCTTAAACATTGGGCTGCCTTTCCTCTCGGCCAAATGATCTATTGTTGATCTATCACCTTTGGGTTTGTTTAAAAGAGATTGAAAAGTGATTTGTACTGTGACCTATTCTCCTTTTATTTTGGTTTGTCTTTTATGACTTTATTGCCTTGGTACCAAGTATGTTTAAATCTGACCAATTACAAGTATCCCAGAATTCACAGCTGGAAAAAATCTGATGTCATAACAGAGAGGAAATATCTGCCTAAAGTCACACCATGCAAAATAAAAAACCCAGTCCATTGGACTCCCAAGCAGTCTCCAAACACTAGCTCATGGTCAGTTATTTCTAAGCAGGGCAGTTTCAACCTTTATTTATGCCACTAGCTTCTTTGGTGGTCTGGATGAGCTGTGGACCTTTGCATAGTCATATTTTCAACTAAATACAGTAAAATACATAGGATTACAAAGGAAACATTGTAATAATATACACTTCTTAAATATATAGTTTTTAACAATTCTGTAAAATGCTAATATATGCATAATTATTAGCAAATAAGACAAAATGTAGTTGAATTTCTAATATCTAAAATAATTTTGAGGCAGTGATGTACATAAATGAGATTTTTGAGCTATCTGCACAGTGCAATGTGATGTGAAAATGTCTGCGATTTCTATGGGTGGCCAAGTATCAGGCACTGCTGTGACTTTTGTGGAATGGAACTTACATTCATTATCCAGGACATAGTAAATTTTAGTTAGAAGTTAGTGAATATGCCCTAACCAGGTTGGCTCAGTGGATAGAGCATCAGTCTGGGGACTGAAGGGTCCTGGGTTCGATTTTGGTCAAGAGCATACACTTCGGTTGCGGGCTCGATCCCAGCCCTGATTGGGGAGGGGTGCATGAAGGAGGCAACCAATCAATGTGTCTCTCTCACATTAATGTTTCTCTCTTTCTGTCTCCCCCCCTTCCTTTCACGTTCTCTAAAAATCAATGGAAAAATATCCTCAGGTAAGGATTAAACACAGACACAAAATAAAAGAGAGAGAGAGAGAGTAGTTAGTGAACAATAAAGATGCCATTTTTTTTTCTATTCTACTTCATGGATACCTGGTTTCTAATCCCTGATGCTAGGTTTATCAGTTCAACAACACTGGAAAGAGCATTCACACATTTACCATTATGATAAGTGAGCATACCACCACCAACTAATAGTTATTTAGCACCTCTTGCCTGCTTACCAGGATACCAAGTCCATAAAAAATACAGTGTATGGTTCCTGCTGCGTCAAGCAGAGACTATAATTAGGAAGACACCCACACATGTAGAGATTTAGAAATATTCACTACAAGAGGACATCAGAGTTCAGATCATTGGAGAGCAAGCTGTCTAGATTCTGGTATTAATTCAATGGTAAATACATAATTGCAGATGTATAAAACGTGGGCATTAGTCTGTGTTTGCTGACTGCCTAATGCAGCAACTATCATGGGGGAGGGGAAGAACAAATGGCACAAGTAATTTGAAAATTTAGGTAGAGAGCCACACACACACACAAAGCAGCTCCTGGAAAAAAAATAAAATAGTGAAGCAATATATCACCAAGGTGCAGACTAAACAGACACAATTTCAGAGGGTTCCAGAAGAAAAGGTGCTTTCACTTCACGCTCAGCACAAAGGGAGGTCTCTGGGCAAAGACTCCATTGTTCTTGGTTTATGGTCACTTTCCATCCATCTGCAAAAACACACATATACCCCAGTCTTTTGCTGATATAAGTGGTTCCAAATTTCATTCCTAGGCTGGCAAACAAGGAGTCATTTCTTATGAGCGAGTGATATATGATACCACATTCCTAAACTTTTTCTCTCCCAAATTTCCACAGAAGTTGAATGGCCACTTTGAAACTTAATGATAAATGGTGGAAACTCATTTCCTTCTGGTATTGGTGTTAGAACAAGACTCATTTAGCAAACAACAGATTGTGGATTCTGAACTAAACAGGGGAATGGCATCTGGTTCAGAGTTTAGAAGCTGAGATTTCTTTTGCTTCTACTGAATACATTCAATAATAAAAGGGAGCGAGGGCCTGGGTAATTTAACTTTGTTATCGGGACATCTAAATTATTACATTTATAAATAAATTACATAGTAAATTTAATAATAGGTAGTAGGTATTCAAAACTGACTTCCTTTAAACAGTTCCTAAGCTAATAATGACTAAACTAGCTAAGAGTATGACATAATTGCCTTGAAACCTAATCTGAGCCATTTTAGCCCAGATAAATGATACAGCATGTTGCTTAAATGAAATCAGCACTTGTTACACAGTCAGGAAACTGTAATTTAAGGCTAAATGTTGTGAATTGTTTGAAGATAACCTATTTGGGCATCATAGAGTGAGCCACCATAGAAATTTTGGAGAAGCAGAAAGAAAAGAATCCAAAAGAAATTTATATTATCATAGACCAAAAGTTTCATTAAAATCTTATAAGCTGATGAACACTAATTTTTCTTCTCAACCCAGAAGTCTGTGTTTATAACTTTCCTGTTAGAAACTCATTCATTCATCAATTTGACAAATGTTTATGGGCACCCCTAGAAGCTAGGTAGGAGGGAGGACACACAGATGATGAATAAGGCATAATCTAGGTTCTCAGGGATCTTGCATTACAGTTACAAGATAAGACCTGGGAACAATCAACCAAGTGTCAAGCTCCACATGGTAAAAGGGCATGGCTTCAGCTCTGCTCCCACTGCATCAAGTAGTCCATTAAAGCCCCCATCATGTTACTATGCAGTTATTTAGATGTCTGTCTCCCTACTGAAGCATCAGCTCCTAAAAGATATAGAAGTATCTTATCACGGTGTTCCTCGTGTCTACTATATGACTGGCAGGTACATTTTAAGCATATAGTAATTGGGTGGATGAACAAGCTTGTTTCTAATTAGTATTATCAGGGAATATTCATGAATTAGTCAGATTTTTAAATGGGCCCTTGAAAACCAGTTTGCTATTTTCATCCCGGTCGATTTCCCAGGGTTGTGCACATCTGGGTGGGATCAGGTGACTGAGTTCTGGCCAGTGTGGATGAAAGGTATGAAGGCCACTCTCAGACCTGGCCAGGACATGTCCTGCTTGACCTTCTGTTCAGGGGTTTAGAAGTAGAGGACTTGAGATGGTGGAATCACATCTTGGAAGAAACCTAAATCCCTGAGTTTACTGCTTGCAGGAGAGTCCCCCAAGTAGGAACATACACATCATTCTTTGAATGAATGGAAACAAACCTTTGCTGTGTTAAGTCACTGGGATTCTGGGGTTGTTTGTTACAGCAGCTAGCCTATCCTACTAATACAGCTGGGGGCAGTATTAATTAACAAGGTCATTCCTTTTGGAGGGAATGGCATGAGCTAGATCCACAAATGCATGCAGAAAGGAACCAACTGCAATATTGCCACTAAAAACACAATTGTTCCCTTAGCTTATTTTCAGAATTAGAATATAATAAAACAGAGGTAGTGAGCTTATGGGTCAAATCTGTTCCTTAGAATCTTTTGTTTGGCCCAGATTGTGTTGGTCCGCACAGTATCATAAAAAGTTGAACTTGTCATTGCCAGTATTTTTAAAAGGAGAACATGTTTCTTAAGTTTTTGGTGTTTGTTTTTTTTAATCAGCTGTCCCAAGTTATTCAGATTGAATAGCATCTGATCTCTTTAAACAAAATCTGGGTTCTCTAATTTTCTACAATGCCCACCACTCCCAGCTACCTTACACCCAACCTGCTTATGTGGCCTGCCCAGTTCTGGCAGATATTTGAGTTTCCACTCCTTTTTTTTAAGTCACTGGGGATTGAGGTTGCAGGCCCATGTGTTGACTGTGTGTTTATTTTATTAGTTATCCTTATCTTGTTCAGGATATTGGCTCCATAGAAAGATATGCACTTTCTTAACATTTTCTGGTGAGAGAAAGCAAAAGTGTTCACGACGCAATTGGAAACACCACAAGCCTTTTACCCTGGATGATGCCCTCTATTTTGGGCCAATGGCAATATGGCTAGTTTAGCCATTGCAATAGAGAACAGACAATTTTATTCTGTCCATTTCTACATAAAAGAGAATATTCTCAGGAAAGATAATTTTATTTGAGTATATGCTGGAATTTGGAATGGGGGAAGGTAGGGGAGAAGCAATAACCCAGAAATATTTTCTGGATGCAATATAGTAAACTAGATCTCATTTTCAATTGTTGAGAAATGGAAATGTAGAATTATTGGGATTCCCAGAGAAAACAAGTTTCAAATTCACCAGGTTTTTTTCCCTTTCCTTTCAATTGTCACAAGAGGTATAAGTGTATTCTAAAATCCTGGGATGTGACCACACTCCAATATGGCCTAATCAAGTCAAGAAATGCAACAAAGCATCTTTATAGATAGCAGTGGGAATGAGAATGGGAGGAGATGAGGTAGTTCGTGCAAACAAATATAGTTATGATTTTATAACAAAGTAAAACAAGTAAAGCTTCCAATTGGGAAAAAATGATGCACTAACCATGTAGCCCATGATGATATTTTAATTTGTACCTCTTCTGGTGGGTATCTGTTTGCATGTTTTAATGGACAACACACTAGCCCTGGATGGTGTTTCTCATTGGGTAGAATATCAGCCTGTGCACCAAAGGGTCACGGGTTCAATTCCCAGTCAAGGACACATACCTGGGTTGCAGGTTTGATCTCTGACCTCGTTGGGGCACGTGGCCGAGGCAACCAATCCATGTGTCTCTCTCACATCGATGTTTCTCTCTCCCCTCTCCTTCCCTCACTTTCACTCTCTCTAAAAATCAATGGAAAAAATATCCTCAGGTGAGGATAACCAAAAATAAATAAATAACAAAATAAAAGTCACACCAGTGAAAATATAGGTATGCTTAAGATGTAGCTTTATAGTTGACACCTCCTAAATACCGCATCAGTTTTATCTCCCCAGTGTAAGTTTCTGAGTGACTGAATGAATGGGTGGACAAATGAATGCTGTATGAATAAATGAATGTTATAAAAGTATCAACCATACTGTACAAATCCAGCTGTCCCTAGTGTTTTCCCAAAGCAAGCCAGGAAGTCTCCTAAAATATTGATGGAAAGAGATGCCTAGGGGAACACACCTGTGTGCCTCTAAGTTATAAATAATGCTACTTTGCTCTGAGTGCCAGGAAAGATAAATTTCTGTGCTCATTGATATAAATTATTCTTCCCTCATTATGGTCTAATGAGCCAAGATTAGGAAAACCTGGATTCAGAATCTTCCACTCCAGAAAAATCAGTTAGGTGCTCATGACTTTGCTTAGCTGATTTGCTGGCCCATATTTTTACACATTTCCCCACCACCTCTATCCTCAGCTAACCAGAATGTTAATGTTCCAATCATTTATACCAGAAATTAGAGCCAGCATTGCACTTACTGGTAGCCTCATCACTCCAAATAACCCTTTTTATTTTTTAGTATCCACTCTCTACCTTCCTATTCCCTACTAAATGCTTTTAGTTTCATTACTCTGGGAAGGAAGCTTAGGAAAATGGATATCTAAAGCATAACAGAGGAGAAGTGATAGAAATTAAATGCAATATTTTGTTTTAGTGTCTGTTCTTTTGCTAATCTACAAATCTGGTTTAAGCTTTTTGTTCTATTCAATTCCATGGCAGAGCAGGTGTGAGAGCCCTGTGCCCCAAGGACATGAAATGGCCACCTATATGGAAACAAGTCATTTTTTCATAGGGATAAATTGACTCTCAAGGAAAGAAAATTTATCCTAATCAGAATATTCACTGAATTTAGGAAATAGGAACCTCAAAGGAGGCAAATAATCTTCTTCAAGGACGTAATTAACTGCAAAAGTACAGGCCTCTCATTTCTAAGAAGAAGCGTTTCTTTAGCTCCCATTATTGTGCTGTAAGGATCATGCCGGTGCCATTACAAAGGCAAAGCCAAAGGATGCACATGGTGAGACACATAAACATATAAGGTAACGAGAAGGGAAATGTTTTGCAGATCCTTGAATGTAAAAATTTACAACATCAGAAAGCATTTCTAGAAAGTACTAAAATAAGAAATACCATCTATAGGAATCTAAGCATGCTATTCAAAAACAACAGTGAGAAAAGTACTAACTGGCCAGTTTTTAAATTAGAAAAGAAGTTGTCTAACATAGTATATTTCAGATGAAAGGAAATTACAATATTTATTTTTTTAAGTTGTAAGCCACAAGGAATGACCTGCTACCCCAATACACTGCTTTTGACCTTTGGCAGAAGTCAATACTTCAGACAAACACTATGTTGATATCTATTTAGAGTAAGAAATATGCTCCTACCCCTAGGCTCTTGGGATTTTATTCTATGAATTAATAGGCATCATTAGGAAGAAGATATTCAATGCAATATTATATAATTTCAAATAATGCAAAACAGCCCAAATGTACAAGAAGAAAATGAATAACTTGCATTCTATCAAATTAATGGAACTATCAAATATAAAGTAATTATAAAGTCAATATGGCAGCATGGAAAATGTTACTGACATGATTAATAAAAAAGTCAAAATATGAAATTGCATTTACAACATGATGATTGTTACTAGGAAAAATATGCTATAGTTTCCTGATTCTATCATGTTTTCCATTTTGAGGTATAGTTTAATAACAATCATATGTAGCCGATAGATCATGTATTACTCAATCAGATCTTACAAGTTTTTAATAAAATATTAAGGTAGCATTTCTTTATTCATATATTATGTTTAAACTTTATAAACTCTTAAAACACATCACAGAAACTTAATAATCAAAAATTTTTCCAGATATATTGAGACATGACATATAATATTGTATAAGTTCAAGGTGTACACCACAATGATTTGTTATGTATATATTGCAAAATAATTTTAGTTAACATCCATTACCCCACATAGCTATTTTTTTTTCTTATGATGAGTACTTTTAAGATCTACTCTCTTAGCAACTTTCAAATATACAGTACATTATTGTCAACTATAGTCACCATGCTGTACATTACATCTCTAGAACTTATTTATCTTTTAACTGGAAGTTTATAAATTTTGGCCAATGAATGAAGGTGGACAAAATAATCAAAGTCTTGATGTAATCCATAATTAACCACCAAGTTTTAGAAGGTTGACTTTCAAGTCTCTCTAAATGACAAACTCATATATACAATTGTTATAAATATTTTTATACATACACTCTTATAGAAAAAGAGTTTGTAAATAAATGCTTAGAAACACATATAATTCTTATAAATAGTCATTTTCCCTATCTGAAAATAATCACAAAATCCAACATTTTTGTGTTTGTTGGTATAAGGCTGCTTTGTGTTCAATGGGAATGGTGGATGTCAGCATGTTTACTGGCTGGGTGGAACTGGTGGTGACTATGCCAACTGAACTTTGGGGAAACCTGCTAAGTTTCAGGTAGATGGAAGAAGAGCATGCAATCACACTGGGGACTTAGGCCACATCGGCTCAGTTCTCTCCATGCTTGGGTGGCCAGGGAGCTCTGAGGGGGCGTTCGTGTGCTTGGTGTAGTTGAATTGTTGGAGTGATCAGTCTAACACACTGGTTTCTCCAGAATGTCAGTCTGTAGGAGATGCCTAGGATGTCGCCTCTCTTGTCCCCTAGAATTCTTGGAAGGTCTGTATAAAGCCTTCTCCCACTGGGAGTACAGCCAAAGGTGCACAGGGTAAAGAGAGTGTTGGCAATGGGAGGGGGATAAGAATAGGGTACAAAATCACAAAGGGTAAAGTCCATGCCCTGGCATATTTGCACTTTATTACAGAAGAAAAATAAGTAGATGATTATAAAGCAGTGCAACTGCTGGGTCTATGGCCAGGAAGGGCATATACTTAGGCTTGACCTGAGGAACAGACCAGACAAACTTCTGGAGGAGAGACAGTGGGAAGGCAGGGTAACTAGTTATTGGGAGAAAGTGTTCCAGAAGAGGGGACAACATGTGTCAAGACCTGGTGACATGGTCAAGCATGGGTATTTGAGGAGCTGGAAGTTCCTTCCAGGGCAAACAGCTGCAATGCAGGAAAATAAATTTCATCTCTGAAATTCTAAAATTTATGCATTTTGATGTTCATTTTCTACTTATGCTCTCTGACTTACCAGATAGAAGTTTAAATCCTGCAATACTGTAATTTGTCTAAATACACAAGCATCATAGCTAGCTCAGACCATATCCCATATAAACTCTACTAATTCAATTGGATTTAGCCACGTATGCAGGAGAAAAAAATGTTTTTTTCTTATTTTTAAGAACCCTGCAATTAGCAGTCATTTTAATTGGTTCTACGAACCACACCCAATTTGGAAATCTTTAAATTGTCCAGTTATAGGAAAATGCGAAAGAGCCCAGGTATCGTCTAGTAAGAATGACCTTGGCAGTGTGGAGCAAAAACTAGCTAACCTTACTTGGAGCAGACTGGGATTCATAGGTAGAAAGGTAAACAGATACCAAAGGGTCCCCACCCTCTCAGCACTGGTCTGCTGGAGCCTGGCCCAGCTGGGTGCACCATGGGCTTTTCTTACAGAGGGACCACGTCCCCTTTTGTGGAGCAAGATGAAAGCAGTCTTGTAAGCAGGGTAAAACAATTTGGAATTGGGTGAAAAAATAGTGTGGAAGTGCCAGCTGCTAGCATCTAGCAATTTTTGAGTGTTGGGTTTGGGTGCAGACTTCCTTCTGGGGGGTGGGGGGCGCAGCACTGGTTTCAGGTCGCTTGTTACTAGGCAACTCAGAGAGTCTCTATAGCAATTTACTAGACAATCTGGGTTGCCTCTAAACATATAGAGTTGTTTTATATTTGTCAGTTAAAAATACATTAAGGTACCATGAGCATGCAGTAAAGTGCATAAAATTTAACGTACACTTTGATAAGTTCCTATATATGTTTACACTGGGGTAAACCACCACACTAAGAAAAGGATAAAAGAGAAGACAGGACAGTGAGGAAGCATAGGGGAGGATCAGGGCAAAACGGGAACAGACAACATGTGACCAGCCGACCGAATACTTCCTAGTCAGTGACAATCCAGGTTGTCTAGTATATTCCCATGTTCGGTCCATTCTAATCTTTCATTCTCCTGCTCTACTTGCCTCTACCCAGGAGGTGACAGGGTCCCCAGATTGTAGCCACGACACATCACTACCAGGCATGGGAAGTCATGGAAAAGGAGACTTACACAGATGAGCTGCTTTCCATATCTAATGCTGCAATGCAAGGGGATTTTCTGGCAAATTAGTAGCTTGGGCTGCTGTAGTAGTTATTGGTAACTTTGTATTCTGCCATGTACATTTTCCCTCTGAACCTGTCCCTCTCCAACTCTTATGGCTGAATATCATGCAGCCCTGCTTACTTGGCCACGGGCGAGGTAAGGGACACCTGTTAACTCCACCTGGACACATAAATTGTTCAGGGGCTCAAAGCAGAGTCATGAGAGCCCATTTTCAGGATTGATATGAATATTAGAAGAAAGAAGGCATCTTCTTCCTCCTGAAATCTCAAGCACTAAAGTAGCAAGTTAGAGTAGGGGTCGTATGGGTAGGTACTAGAGCCAAACTGGCTACTAAAATCCACTTCTATTCCTTATGATGACATAATTTCATAGAATGTTTTTCAGAAACAAAGGAGATAATGCTTGTTAAATGCCATTAAAATGCCAGAATGGTAGCCATTGCCAAGTTACTTTAGGCTGGATTGGTGGAGTTATTTTTGCTGCTCAGTAAGAAGCACCTGCTTGAGACCCCAGAAAGGAGCACAATATCCACAGAAGGAAGGAGAGAAAGAACTGGAGACCTGATGACCTCATTCAATGCACGGATGCAGCCTGGCCTGGAGTCACAATCTCTGCTTGGGTTGTCACATTACCTGAAGAAATACATTACTCTGGATGAAAATACATTTCCCAGTGGAATGAGTTTTGGAATCTTACAACTCTGATGCAAGATGTTAGCCAAAACTTTCTGATTCTCCTGCAGTAAAAATGCATGCCTACTCATCTCCCTACAACAGGATATGATGGGCTGCTAGGGTGAGCAAACTGCAGAAGAACCAATTCTGCCTTTATTTTCTATATTCTTAAATAATAGGCATGATTTTGATTTATTCCATGATAGCATCTATTTTCATTTTCTTTGTCAATAGTGCCCAAGTTGAAGAGTTAAGACCAAGCAAGACGGGAGAAAAAGTGTGCTTGTGCTGTTGGTTCTGCTCCTTCTGCCTTTCTAGAATAAGAAAATAAATTGTAGAGGTGGATTTATTTACCAGTAAATGTCACACTCATTAGTGAAACTCTCAACATATAGTGAGGCAGATGACTGTGCAGATGGAAAAGTGCCCAGTTCACTCTCCAATTTCCTGTCAGGATATGATCTAAAATAAATTTAGATTAATAGGCATGAATGAGTCAAAGACAAGTTTCAGCAGCACCGCTGACCTGCATACCACAGGCTGGCAGATGTGTATTTTTTATTTTGGAAAGTCAGGGTGCAGATGTTTAAAGCAAATGCATACATACTGACAATCTTTACCTTCCTGCATCCCTAAAAGCCAGGGAGAGAGTAAAAATCTGCTTAGACCAGTACGGATTCAACTTTCTAAAATAATCTTGTATCCCCCTAAAATTCAAATGGCATAAAAGACAAAAAGTGAAGATTGTAATAAATTACTGTGATATCTTTGCTTGCATTTTTCTGTCCAAAATTTCTATAATGTCATCCCCCAAGTGGTAGACTCATTATAATTTTAGGTTTCATCAATTTTCCTATATAACTAAGTCAATGCGACTAAGTCTGCCTTTCAGTATTCGGCAATTAAACATTTCTAGTATAATTAGACAAGAAACCTGTACAGCAGAATGATTATATCTGGTTCCTATATTCATTTCAAAAGTTTCCAATGAGTGCCTTTTATGCCCATATGTTATACTTTTAAAAAGTCTGTGTTGGATTCTCATAATTAAAAATTCTTCTAAACTATAAAGGCTACAAGTAATATAGTTTGACAAATGGAAAAAGGCAGGAGAGATATGAAGAAACCATATATTCAAAGATTTTATATTGTTTAGAAGGAGACATTGCACTCACATGTAATGAATATAATTTTTTTTCATTTTATATAATACTCTGTATACTCCAAAACTACACCATTTAGATTCAGAGCAAGAATTATAAAAACAATGATTTAAAAGATTTGGATGTGTATGTTGTTTAGCAATAAAGTAATTTTCAGTGATAAGTTATTTGCATTCAGGGTTAGATTTATAAAACAAGCTTATATTACTGATTAGAAGCTTAGATAATACTTTTTTTTTAATCAAGGAACAAAACACATTATCCCAAACTTTATGCTTCAGGGGACATGTAGGTCAAAAAGATAAAGTCGGTAAGGCAATATTTCATTGACTACCATTAGCTGGTACCTTAAGTTTATGAGGGGGAAAAATAGAGTAATAACCAGATTATGTTAGGACTCTTTATGAGTGTTTCAATTAAAAATATGCAACCATGATATCATCAAGCTAAAAATTTGTTCTGCATGACTGAAGCTGAGGCCCACTGCACTGACTGTATTTATACCCAATTATCAAGCTATGACCCTTGACTTCCTTTTAATGCCATCTGCCAAAATGTTGAATTAAAACTCAGCTTGAATTTCAGCCCATTTTCAGAATTCTCCTTAATGGAATGGATTTTTTTATGCTGCATGGGACAGGAGTAATGGGGTGAAGTTCTTTGCATTGGCATCCAGAGATTGAGGTCTCTTTCTCTACAATAAGACATTCTCCCCACTTGCCAAATTGGGTAAGGAAAGAGCCCAATCCCAATTAGAAGCAGACAAAAAGATTCTTTCACTTTGATCTTATAGTGAATGTTCTCCATTGGGCTAAAATAGAGAACTCCTTTGGACAGCTTCTCTTTAACTACATAGGTGTGTTTAGCAAACATGTAGCAACTACGTTCTTACTTCATTTAAGAAAAAAAAGGAGAAATATATTCAAGTAATCACAGTCTAAGCCTGTAGCAGACTATTTGAAATAAATACACAAAATAAATTATGTGTGTGATGAATTCAATTTGTACAGTAATGGATGGTTTCTTTGAGTTTAAGATTAACCTAATGTTCACAGATTTATTACTTTTTAAATTTTGCAAATTTTAAAGTAAAAAAGTAAAATTAAAATGTTTATGCACATACACAAATGATTCTTCAGTTTATATATGCATATTTTTCCAAATTTTAAAAAATCTTCACTCTAGGTTATGTTTTTATTGATGTTAGAGAGAGAGGAAGAAAGACAGACAGACAGAGAAAGAGAGATACATCAATGTGAGAGAGATCTCACATCAATTGGTTACCTCCCCTACACACTCTGACCTGGAATTGAATCCACAACCTGAGTAAGTGCCCTGACCAAGAATCAAATCTATAACATTTTGGTGTACAGGATGACACTATAACCAACTGAGCCACACTGGCCAGGGCCTCGTAGATATTTTTAAAGATCAGATTTTTATTTTTCTGTTTGTTTTGAATGATTTTCATGTCACTGAAATATTGATGCTAACTTATTCATAAAATGATAAAATCTGTCAAGCATTTTCTTTTATGGATTAATAAAATATTCATAAATTGGCTTAACGTGTATACACTGCAATGCTTCCCCAATTAATTGTGATTAGCATTTTGGTAATGACTCTATTGGCAGATTGCTAATAAATTGCCTATAATTATAATCTGCCCTTAAGTAATCAATGTTCAAATCCTTTCACTAGAAGCACTATGCCAAGGTTTACTAGTTTTGTAAAGGGAGGTTGCATCTCTCCGATCATTACATCTCTAAATCCCTTCCACAATTTGCTTTGCCCTGTCCCCGTATTTCTGACCTTCTTTAGCTAACCCACACCAGACTCTATTCTTTCCTATTGCATTCCCTGAGTAGGCTATGGGATTTCTGTTTTGCCTCTCCCTTCACTGTTGTACTAATCTAGGGATCCCCAATAACTAACAGTATCTGTCACACAGAAGATTTGTACTATCATATGAATGCTTTCCTTTCTCCTACAATTGATCTTAGGAATCAAAAGGGATTAGGGGTTTTGGTTTAGGGATTTTTGCAAAAAACATTTTTACTTCAGGTAACCTAGTTTAAAATTTCCTTTCTGAAAAGCTTTAAAATATGACTTTAAAATCATTTACTTCTTATTGATTCAGGAAGCATTTATTAGCACCTTCTACTACTGTGTTCTAGTTGCTGGGTACATATCAAATAAAGACACATGGCCCAGTCCTTAGGGAGTTTACAGTTCAATGTGTGGGATAAACAGGTCACAAAAATCTATACTAATAAAAGGGTAATATACTAATTAGACCAGGAGACCTTCCGGATGTCCTTCTGGACAAAGCCATGGTGGCAGGGCTGAGGCAGAGGTGGTTAGGGGAGATCAAGCTGGCAGGGGAGGGCAGTTGGGAGTGATCAGGCAGGTAGGGGGCAGTTAGGAGTGATCAGACCAGAAGGGGGGGCAGTTGGGGGTGAGCAGGCCAGCGGGGGGCGGGCAGTTGTGGGCAAGCAGGCTGGCAGGGGGTAGTTGGGGGCGATCAGGCTGGTGGGGGGCAGTTAGGGGTGATCATGTCAGAAGGGGGGGCAGTTGGGGGCGATCAGGCTGGCAACAGAGTGGTTAGGGGCGATCAGGCAGGCAGACAGGTGAGTGGTTAGGAACCAGAAGTCCCAGATTGTGAGAGGGATGTCCGACTGCCGGTTTAGGCCCGATCCCTGTAAACCGGCAGTAGGACATCCCCTAAGGGGTCCCAGATTGGAGAGGGTGCAGGCCGGGCTAAGGGACCTCCCCTCTTTGTGCACCGGGCCACTAGTAAATACATAATGTTAAATTGTGGTAATGCCTTGAGGGGCATGAAATAATAGTGATAGAGAATCATGGGACAGAAGGAGGAATGCATATTTCATTAAGTTTGTTTCAAAGAAAGTCTTTCTGGAGAGGTGACTTTTAGCTGAGATCTGAAGTAGGAGGAGTTAGTATATATGTATGGAGGGAGGGAGAGAGAAAGAGAGAGAAATTGAGTGAGGAGTAGGAGTTGAAGAAGGCAGGGGTTGGTTTTTTTTTAAGGTCAGGAAGGAACTTGTGAAGATCCTATTTGTACACAGAGCTTATCGAATCTTAAGAGAAAGGGGGAGTGATGAAAGGAAAGTGTGGAGGGAGAGAGACAAAGGGGAAAGATGAAGAGGGGGGTAGAAATGAAGGGAGCAGAGGAAGAAAGATTAAGAGATAGAAATGGAGGAGAGAAGGGGAAGATGGAGGGTGAAAGGTAGAAATGACAAAAAAAATAGAAAGATAGATGAGTAAATAAAGTAATGGAGGAGGAGAGATACAGCGAAAGAGATGGAGGGAGAGTGATGGAGGAAGAATATGGAAAGATGAGAATAAATTAATTGGTCTGAGCCCAGGTGCTACCCATCAAAACAAACCTCAGATTTAAGCATTGTTGGAGAAACACATTTAGGAGCAGATTCCCAGACTCTCCTCTCCCTGGCTCCCATCTCAGGGCTCTGCATGGACTCTACTTGAGAGTCTCTGGCATCTCCCAGGGTCTACCCTGACCTATTGAGGGCCAGTGAGGTATTCAGCTCAGTGTTAGTCCTGGGAGACCGATGTGTTGTTGTTTTTTAATCATCTCTGTATCATCCTTTCTCTGGGGAGTTGAAGAGTCTTTGCTAACTCTTAAATATCTTGCCTTGTGATAATAAACAAAAAATAAATTGCCTTTTGTGGCTTGTACTGTGTTACCATGGCTATGCTGGAATTGTGTTTCCCAGAAACCCCTTCCCTGTATGGTTCCTGTCTGAGTTGGCCTGAAGATGAATCTGGGGGAGCTTAGAAGGTGAACTGATGAGGTGGTCATTGCTTTCTTCAGGCTGTCACAGTCATAGCTAGAGGCACTGTCTTTGCTCTTAGTGCTCATGGCCAGCTCTTCCTCCAGACAGCCAGCCCTGTTAGCCAACGGGTCCACCAAGCTGTCCATCAGATATAGATGCACCTGTCCCTCTCTGCAATTTCTCTCCTCTCCTCTCTCCCTACGCTGCTTTTTGATTTCTACTTCCCCAGCTTCTCCAACCAGTGTATGACTTCTTAGCCCTACAACAGATCCTTTATTGTGCAATACTCATGATATTTTGCTTCCCTGGTTGAAGCTAGAATGATATATGCTCTATTATACTGAAGATAGGAAAGTCATCTTTAAGAATTTACATACATGAAAAACTACATAGGTTAGAAGTTAGTAAGCTAGTTTGAACTTTAGATAAATTTCAAGAATAAATCTAAAATGTAATTCAAGTAATATCAAATGCGTTTAATTACCATCTGACTTACAAAGCAACATGGCTGCATTCTGCATGTTGCTATCTTTGGGAAGGGCAAGTATAAAAGTAAGAGACAGGTAGATTGATCTTAACCCCAGTATTTCAGCAAGAAGATTATGATGTTGATGGGTTTAAATAACCTAATTGAAATACAGTGATAGTAAAGCCAACAGAGAAAAAATGAGAAAGCCACAAAAAAACTAAAACATTGGCAGATCCATGTTATTGTTTAAGGAGCCAAAGTATTCTCTAAGGGAAGTGCCTACATCTGAT
This sequence comes from Cnephaeus nilssonii, assembly GCF_951640355.1. Taxonomy (NCBI): domain Eukaryota; kingdom Metazoa; phylum Chordata; class Mammalia; order Chiroptera; family Vespertilionidae; genus Cnephaeus; species Cnephaeus nilssonii. The sequence continues at coordinate 20,542,552 of NC_137082.1, forward strand.
AAAAAAGTTATAAAGTATTTTGTGTCTCTTATAAATAATGCATCTTGTAATTTTGCTAACGGTGTATGTGAGTAAGAGGACAGATTTGCTTTAATATGACATACAACTAAAACTATATCAGTGGTCATTGTATGGAAACAACTCTTTTTTTTTTTTTTTCTTAGACAAAACTGTACAATTTTCTTCCTTAAATCCCCCTGGAGTAAGTGGGCCATTATAGAGGTATGTTAACACCTTCAAATCTCTGCAAAGTTAATGTCTTGAACTCTCATTGTAGCTGTTACTTTCTTCAAGAAAAATGTTGACCCCCTAGCAAAGAACATGAATGTATCAATTAATTCTAGCTCCCCAGAGACCAGAAAAAAAATTTAACTTTTAGTTTACTGAAAAGGCCTAAGGTCTAGTCTCCCATTTTCTCTAGTGGCCATTCATCTCAGAATGTCCTTAAGTCATCTTGAGCTTCAGATCCAACTCTCCATTCCTGTTTCTGCTCCTACTCCTTTCTTTTTTAAGAAACTTGTGTATCTTCTTTACTTCCTTGCAAGCACAGCAATTCTGTTATTATCCAGCATCTGCATAATTTTCACCTGTAAGATGTTTTACAATATCTAGCTTTCAAACTGGTATAACAATAATCTGTATTTTAACATATTTATTTAAAAACTAGTGTTCAGGTATTCCTGTTAAGCCATTTTGAATAGCATACGCCTATGTCAGCAATTTCCAACTTTTTCATCTCATGGCACACATAAACTAATTACTAAAATTCTGAAGCACACCAAAATAATATATTTCTTGCCAAATTGGCAAAAAAAAATAGGTATAATCTTGATTCATTCACACTGGACAGCTATTGTTGAGTTGACTGTTATTCTTTTTAATTTGACAGTCTAAGGGGGAAAAAGATCAGTGCCCCTGACTACATAGGCAGGTATTGCATGTTTTAAAAATTCTTGCAGTATATCAGTTGAATATTGCTGGTCTATATCAATAGATTGATTTTCAGCCTTTGAACATTTAAAAAATGCATTTCTTCCATCCATATTCAGTATTAAATTCCAACCTGTAGTCAGAGAAAAATCTAATAAAAGAATTCATTCTAATTTTGACTTTGATTTTTCTGAATTGTTGAAAGACTAATTCTATGCTCTGTTGTAACATTGAGGAGAAAACTCTTTATCTCAGCATCCAAATGGAAAGTAAGTACAGCTGACAGGTTCCAGAGATGAGCATTCTAAACTGGATTTTTTTAAAAATAAAAAATAATAACAATGAGCCACCCCCCCCACACACACACACACACCTAAAAGAAATTCTTAGTGTTGGTTCTTTTAAAGATACTTGTTTTGGGGAAAACTTTCAGTTTTATACATAATACTGACTCTTTTAAAAATAATAGAGGTGTTTATTCTTTTGATAGAAAAATAGAAAAGCAATGTCACTCCAAACAACCACCTCTCAGGAAGAAAGCTTCTACAGAAGTACAACAGATTCTGAAGTTTCTATGTGAATTTGACAAATTCTGAATGCAAAGGAGATAAAAAGTATTATGTAGAGAATATAAAGCATAAAATACTGCTGGTACAGAAATATCTGATTGTACCATTTACTACACTAGGAAGATATTTACTCTCTCTAAGGTTTGAATCCTTGTTTGTTAAAAAATTGGTAATGCTCTGTTATATTTTGAAGAATAAAATGAGTTAATAAATGTGAATTTACAAAAAAAGAACCCACATGGATTTTCTTCTTCTTACTGAATATATCCTTTTCTACTTGGAGAAGAAAATGTAAATTAGCGAGATAATACCAATATCCAGATGGTGATTTTAAGAGAAGTGGTAATATACTGACTCTTTTCTTTGCCAAGCCATATCCTTATTCCAGCTTCTTTTTATGTTTACTAATAGTCCACATACAATGACATGAAAAATTTGTATCTGCCCTGAAAAATGTGTGTCTCTTCAGTATAAATGCATACACACACACACACACACACACACACACACACACACACACACAGAGATGTATATAGTAGACTGTAGATTTGGGGCACATGAAACTAGATATCAGGTCAAATTAAGCACAGACAATTCAATATTTTTTTATAGCTGTCATAGATCAGAAATTAATAATAATTTACTTATTAAGCAAAATATGGACTCAATTTTAAATACATACAGAAAAACCCTATCAGATAAATATAAGGGGTTTAAGTTGTTCTACTGATATTTTTCTCCTTAACTAGAAAATAAAACACATGGGGAAGATATGAGGGAATGAGGTTATGTTTATTTTTTCCTGTTCATACCTGTCCAAAATAAGAACTCATTCACTTTTTATAAAATATGTTTTTATTGATTTTAGAAAGAAAGGAAGGCAGAGGAAGAAAGAGTGAGAAACATCAATGTGAGATAGAAGTATTGATTAGCTGCCTCCAACACACCCCCTACTGGGGATCAAGACTGTAACCCAGGCACGTGCCCTGACCAGGAATTGAAGAGCCACCTTTAGGTACATGGAATGAACATTCAACCAACTGAACCACACCAGCCAGGACTCATTCTTTTTTTTTTTTTTTTAAATAAATAGGTGACTCAGGCTTGACACTAAACGAGGTTCCAAAAACAATGGGGTCAAATGACAAATAAGACTAATATTTATTTAGCAAAATGTATATTTCTCTATTAGACTCTTGAAATAAATCAAATTTAGAAATCTGCCTGATCCTGCAACAGAATGGTCTTAAGATGTTTTTAATGGGCTTGTTAGTCTTAAACTGCCTTTTCTGGATGAGTTGATCAGATGCTCCATTGCTTTCTAATGAGCCAGCCAGAAAGGTATTAGGCCTAGAAGGACTGGGCATGCTGACCAGGATCCCTTTCAAGAATATAAAACTAAAGGCCACAAATCTGAACATTTGATGCACTTGAACTCATAAAACTCCCAGTGATTTCATATTGTATTTCTAAAAAACTTCTGCCATCCTACCATGGTTAAGATTTAGGAAGAGAAGCAATAAACAATTGATTCCATAACATCCATTTTGGAACCATAAATTGGGAGCCAGAAAACCTCCCCTTAAGCACAACACAAGCTTGGGGGTATGGAAAGCTAATTAGATACTTAAGAGTCACTTGGAGCACTAAGTAAGCTTAGACAGTATATTTAACTCTGGCCTCAGAAATTGGAGACAGGTTTCTGAGTTTCCCACCCCAAACAACCACCAAAGTATAACCCTCTACCAAAATATATGACTAATTTGAGCACCATAATCACTTAAAAGTTTTCCTGCTCATTGCTATTGTATTTCCTTTAATCCAAAGGGCAAACAACAGAAGTGATTTCTTGGGATAGTGGGTGGTGGGAAGTTGCCAAAGGGCATGAGATCACTCTAGAAGGTTTGTTTTATTTCATTTTCATAAAAATTTCATGGTTTAACTTAGATTGTGTTAATAGGTTGGAAAAGGGGGTGATAGAAAGGTAGAGATAGAAAGTAGAAAGCTGTATATTTCCTCAGTTCTCATTCAACATCATTATAGTCTCCAGGGCTTTTGTTTAAATGGAAGAACTTTCAATGATCCATAATACTAAACACTGAACTAATTTCAAATATTCAAAACTAATGGATTTTTGATACTGAATGAAAAAGTTTTAATTAAAATTAAAGGTTCTAATGGGTAATAACATACCTGCCTATAGATCTGCATATGTTTAATGTATGTTTATTATATAAAAGTGTTATTTTTCTTTCCTTTAAATCCAACATCTGAAAGTCTGCAGTGACTCTAACTGCTCTTGGACTACATCTTCACCCAGAACTTGGCTGACAAGATGTTGTTGAGTGGTGCCTAGCCAAACGCCTATTTGCACCTTGGACTAAAATGAAAAATCACCCCCAAAGAAAAGATTTCTTTAACTGCCAACTGTCCTTCTAAGTAGTCCTCCCTGATATTCTCTCATGCATTCCTCTTTATCTCCTTACCATCTAAAATAGACAGTAATTGTGCACTTTTATTTATCGTTTTTTGTTTATCTATTTAATATGTTTTCCTTTCCTTAATCCCCATCCACCCCAGATTAAAAGACCCAAGTGAACAGTATGCATGTCTGTTTGATTCTCTACCATACACTCAGTGTCTAGCACATAGTAGGCATTCATACTTATTTGTTGAATTAAAGTGGTTGTACAAAAAAGAACATTATATAGTATCTAATAGAAATTCAGTCTATCCATTAGTAAATTGATGCCTAAAGAAGTTAAATAATATCATGATCCAAGTTCATATACATTATTAAAAGACAGATACAGCTTTATAGACATAGATAACAGCTAACATTTCTATAGTACTTACTATATCTAGACCCTCTTACATATATATGATTAGGTCTTACCCACTGCAATCTACTACTTCTCATAAAGATAACGGACCTAAATAGATACTTTTCGAAAGAGGACATAAGGAAGGCCAAAAGACATATGAAAACATGCTTAAAGTCACTAATCATCTGAGATATGCAAATCAAAATGACAATGCAGTACTATTTCACACCTGTCAGAATGGCTATCATCAACAAATCAACAAATGGCAAGTGCTGGTGAGAATGCTGAGAAAAAGGAACCTTCTTGCACTGCTGGTGGGAATGCAGACTGGTTCAGCCACTGTGGAGAACAGTATGGAGTTTCCTCAAAAAACTAAAAATGGAACTCCCCTTTGATCCAGTGATCCCACATCTAGGAATATATCCCAAGAAACTAGAAACACCTATCAGAAAGGATATATGCACCCCTATATTCATAGCATCACAATTTACCATAGCTAAGATTTGGAAACAGCCTAAGTGCCCATCAGCAGATTAGTGGATTAAAAAACAGTGGTACATCTACACAATGGAATACTACACTGCTGTAAAAAAGAAAGAACTCTTACCATTTGCAACAGCATAGATGGAACTGGAGAGCATTATGCTAAGCGAAATAAGCCAGTCAGAGAAAAATAAATATCACATAATCTCACTTATTTGTTGAATATAATGAACAACATAAACTGATGAACAAAAACAGATCCAGAGACAGAAAAGCATCGATCAGACCATCAAACCTCAGAGGGAATGTAGGGGAGGGTGGGGGTAAGGGGAAGAGATCAACCTAAGGTCTTATATGCATGCATATAAGCCTAACCAATGGACACAGACACCAGTGGGGTGAGGGGCATGAGTGGGGGGTGGTGGGGGGCAATGGGGGAATAAGGACACATATGTAATACCTTAATCAATAAAGAAAAAAAAATAAATGAAGGCAAATTGAAATATCTTTCTTCTTATATTGGTATAGAAAGAGATATGGATAGATTTACATGTAGACCTTTTATTAGTCTCTCATTTCTGGCTCTCTTCCCTTTCTCTGTATCCACTTCTGTTAATGGACTCATTAACAAATAAAACTTTAAATTTGTCACCTATAGCTTCTTCTTAAATCACTAAGATCTGCCATTTTTCTCCCATTTGTCCTCTCTCTCCTTTATCATCTAAAATAGAAATTATGTCACTGTCAGTGCCCACACTTGGAGGCATGTTTTCTTACTACTGCTCTGGACAATTGCAAGAGCCTCCTTACTATCTCCTTATTCCCATCTTTTTTCAGCCACCCCATTCTATACACCCTGCCAACATATTAGAAGGTTCCATTTGCCTCTAAAATGCAGTTCAAACTTTATCAGGATATCCAGTGACTCTCCATGCCCTGGTCTCTACTTAACATTCTAATTTATCTCTAACCTGTTTCTTTCATGCACCTTTGTTCCTATTAAACCATCACAATCCTTAGGATTTCTATCTACACTGCTTTGCTAACTTATTTATTTTCTTTATTTTTTATATTTTAATTTTTTCTTTATTGATTAAGGTATTACATATGTGTCCTTATTCCCCCATTGCCCCACCCCCTGACTCATGCCCTAACTTACTTCATCTTCTTGAAATAACTCTCTTCTCTCAGTATTTTTCCTATATAGAAAAGTCAATTAATATGTCCAGAATCCAAACTTTCCCAGTACCTTCAGCTAGAATTTAGTATCTTTCTCTCCTGTTCTCTTAGAGTAATTAGCTTGCACTTTATTAGACCAATCTGCATATTGGTGTATTATGTGAGTGTGTGTGTGTGTGTGTGTGTGTGTGTGTGTTATAAAAACTCTGCTAGATTATAAAATCCCTTAAGACAGGGGAACTGAACCACCTGGTGACTTGCATGGTAGAAATATGATTCATTCTCCCATACAAGTCAATACTGGGCTTTTTAAAAGAAAGGATTGGCTGCTTCTTCCCTTTGGTCTCCCAAAGAATAAAGCAAATGACATTTTTCTCTTACCTTCCCCAAATAGTGAATTACAAAATAACCCTTAACTTATCCTGCCAAAGAGTGTTTCAATCACTATATTTTTGCATCAACTCACAGAGTTGCATATCTTTAAAAACCAAGATATAAGACCCTAAAGAGCCTTCTTAATGGAACGCTAACTTCAATAAAATTTACAGAGTCATAGTTTTGACAAAACAGTGACTACATAAAAATATAGAGAGAAAGTCCAAGAATGAACCAAAAGAAGGGTAAAGAAAGAGAGGGTATATTCCCAAAAGTCATATTTTCATCATGTAATAAAAAATGCACTTTCCCCCAAGTCTTTAACCTTTTGTTTTATGAAAATTAAGAAAGAAAAAAAAAAGAAAATTAAGAAAGAAAAGGCAATTCTAGAAGAAATTCTAAAAAAGATTCTTTCTGTGTTCAATGATAAATAATTTTTCAAACATAATCAAATTATATCTTACAATTACAGCTTGGACATTGTGTTTCATCTTTACACACATATATTAAAAAGAAAGTTTCCTTTGTGGGTAGGAAAAATGTGTTGCAGATAGTGGTCTATGCATTTGAGGGAGAAAAAATACATTAGGCTATCAAGAAAAAGAGATAAAAAGAAAAGAACTATGGTCAATATCTTCAGATACCCTGCTGATAAATATGAATTAGATATACAACTCCTTGTCATCCTATAATTGAGAAGTCTGAGCTCTTGAATCACTTTATATTCCATTAGTGTCTATTTGGCACTCCATTCAACATGTTAATGATCTTATCATAGGGTTTCGGAAATTATATATTCACAGATAAACAAAGAAGCCAGCAGCTGTCCTTTTAAAAAATCACCAAGTATGTGATTTCCATTTGCATTGCAAACAGATGACCAAGAACCAAGGTTGTTTATTAAAATGAACTCAATACACAGGTAAATTGAAGTTAAATTCATTGATCTCCTAATCTCTTTTTAAACCACCACATTTCCTCATTTTAGGAAGAGTTGAAAGATTTGTACTTGACTCTATTTGAATGTATCTTTCCTTTATCTAAATTTCGAGGTATATATGGAGGACATAGTCTTTCTGCAGAACTCAATTTTCCCATCTGTGAAACAGGGAGGAAAAAGTAACTATCACATGAGGTTTTTGTAGGGATAAATGGGAAATCCCTATGCAAAAATATGTGTCATGCTATATACAAGATTGGGCAAAAGTAGGTTTACAGTTGTGAATATGGCAAACACAGAGTTTATTCTGTTATTATTTGTTATTGTATTATTTTCTATATGGACAACAAAAAAAGAAATGGTGCCTATGTGGAGAGTTATAGAAAAAAAAAACATGCAAATTAATAGCCACACATTTCAGAATCAATTTGAAGCCATTTCACAAATGTGGACAATATCCTCTTTTTTATGTCCCTGCCAAGGGAACATGGTGTGACTTATTATAAAGTGATGGAACATCTGCATTCATATCTTAATTGGAATTGTACATTATGTGTTCCTAACGAGAGGTGTGATGGGGCGACTGACAGAGCTGCCATGCTCCACATGGTAACTGAAGAGAGTTCAATGAAAGGGCTATTTTTAAAGGTGGGGTGATACAGTTCAGTAGGGCTTGTCCCAATGGGGCGCCTTTACTACCATCAGGTCTAAAGGGACAGGTGAGAAATCGGTTATTGGAACCCAGTGAAAACTGTTACTGAGTGAGAGGGCTGATTCTACAGAGAAAGACAGCCACTGCTAACCTGCATCTGCGGGTGCAATAACAAACACTTTGCCTCTTTCTTGCCCTGAGCTCAGATCTCCTTCCAGTGCCCACCATTGGCTGAGGTAGTCCAAGTGATGCAGTCCATAGAGGTCAGCCTCCTGGGGCGCAGAGCTGAGTCTCAAAGAGGTGAAGAGTGGGTTAGGGAACAAAATAAAGACAGGACACTAACCTAGATGCTACTAATCAATACGGACTACTGGGTTTATGATAAGGATTATCAAAAAGAGCAAATAATCAAAACAAACTCATAGAACTATAGAACTACTCGATGTTATCCACACAGAGCAGGTTCACCGTGACCTTTTAAAACTTTGACTAAATAATGGTGACACATAAATAGTGGATGAGGAAGTTGAAACATATTTGAACCATTTAGTGCTATAATCACACAAAAACTCACAACAGAATGAAGTTCATCTGACACAGATATAATGATTGGGTGTTTTTATTTTACTTTTAAATTTAATTCTTCTGTTAGTGGCCAGAGAAAAGTAGGGGGGAAAAAAGATAGCTGTACAATGACTTAGCTAATTGAGTCAAATCTAGGTTTACCAAGGGCCTTCTATGGGGAAGGCAAGGCAGTGGAGGGTGGGCAGGGAGTAGGGGAGAGAAAGCTGCTTATGAGCCTCTAAACCCGTGGTCGGCAAACTGCGGCTCGCGAGCCACATGCGGCTCTTTGGCCCCTTGAGTGTGACTCTTCCACAAAATACCACGACCTGGGTGAGTCTATTTTGAAGAAGTGGTGTGAGAAGAAGTTTAAGTTTAAAAAATTTGGCTTTCAAAAGAAATTTCAATAGTTGTACTGTTGATATTTGGCTCTATTGACTAATGAGTTTGCCAACCACTGCTCTAAACTAATGGCACCTGGCCTTCCCTTCCCTTCTGCAGGCACTTCTCATTGGATCTGCTGAAAAGGGGAGGAAGCTGTGATGAATCCTGTCCAGTAATTCTATATGGGATGGGCTTAGGAAAGGGAATCTGTCAGAAAGTGTTGCTTGGGTAATTGACTTGAATGTGCAAAACACTGTAGATTGTATCAGAGAGTGTCTTAAATTCAGGGGATTTGAGCAGAAAGATGATATTAATTATGAGTTAATGGAGGATAAATCAAAAGGGACTAATTTTCCCTAAAGAGAAAACAAAAGAAAAAAATAATGGATATCATTAAGAAAGCTACTGCTTCTGTTGCTAAGCTAAGAGTCCTGACTACATGTACTAGTCACTTGTTTGGAGGTTTCATTCAATGTGAATCACTCTGTGTTTATTTTTTGATATCTAACTTCATTCATTCAACATTATATTTGAGAGACAAATACAAATTGTGTGTAATTGTTCTTATTGCTGTGTTGTATTACTTAGTGAGTTCACATCTCAAGTTATTTAATCTAAGCAAATATAGCATTTTCCCCTAGGAATGGCCACGGTGTGGACCCATTTCCGGTGATTCAGATAGAAACAATTGTGCTTATGCTATTGGATATGGGTTTAAGGACATTGTTTCAGCCTCATTGCAACATTAAAAAAAATATATCATCAAGTAATTTTGAGGAACAAAGGGGGATAAAATATTACATAGGAATTGCTAGGAAGAATCAGGGTTGAGGGGAACTGTTAAAATTGTAATACTTATTTGGTTATTAAAGAAACAAAGGCCCTGGGTGAGGAAAAAAAGATCAAATGCTACACCTGTTTTACACACACACACACACACACACACACACACGCACACACACATTTTCCTTTATGTTGAAATAATCTGCTTCCTCATGTTTAATATTTCCTATGTAAAACATTCTTTACAATATCTGAACTTTCAATCAAATCCAGTATTTAGATGAGAGATAGAATTATGCAATAGCAATTTAGCATTCAATCTCTGTCATTTGAAGATGAAAGCACCAGTTTTGAAAAGAAGAAAAAAAGTAGCATGAATTAAAATGATAAAATAAAGGCATTTGGCTCATCTTGGATACACCATTTGGAATGACAGCCTTGACGTTTTTTCCACTCTGATTTACAACTTGTTCTCCTGGGTGATGCTCCAATTTTAAGGGCATTAAGATATGACTTATTTGCATAAGGCCAGCAGAGGGTTATCCTGTTCTCAAAAATTAGGGGCCACCACTACTCCACAAATGAAACCAAAATGTTAATCATGTTAAAACTGGGTCTCAATATTTGAAACAGTCAGGCTGCAAATCAGAATGATTAACAATGATGACAAAACCAGAAACAAATTTATACTCTAAAGAACACCTTATTATCACTCTTTGCTTGTCTTCTCAAAGCTGGGTGCTAATAAAATTGGTGTCTCATGATGCCTCATCTTGATCTTTCACAGTTTAAAAATAAAAGATAAATTATTTTCCATTCTTCTCTTCTCTCCTCATTTTTTTAAATTAAAGAAAGGAATAAAAGTCAGGTGTAAAAATGGACTCTGTCATACAAAGAGAGGGCCTGGAAAAGGGACATTATAAATGAAAACACAAACTCCGGTGCAACTTATTTCTTTGATGATAACATGTCACAGTCAACCAAATACAAAAGAACCGAGGGCGTCCTGCTCTCCTATTCCCTGTTCCAATTGGTAGATTCTGCATGTCCATAGAACAACATGACCAAATCAGTTTTCCACCTCTCAAATAATACGTAATTTTATTTGATTTCCTTACCATCTGCAAAAATGAGATTCCAGTCATTAAAACAAAATGAAAAACAATAACAACAAAAATAGGCCTGGATTCCCATTTTCCCTACTACACTGAGGGTTACAAAAAATAAAATTAAAAAAATAGGATCAGGTCCTAGCTGGTTCGGCTCTGTGGATAGAGTGTCAGCCTGCAGACTGAAGGGTCCTGGGTTCGAATCTGGTCAAGGGCACATGCCTGGGTTGTGGGCTCGATCCCCAGTAGGGGGCGTGCAGGAGGCAGCTGATCAATGATTCTCTCATATCATTGATGTTTCTATCTCTCCCCTCTCCCTTCCTCTTTGAAATCAATAAAAATATATTTAAAAAAAAATAAGATCAGATCACTTAACACCAATACTCTATATGATACAATGATTTTAATAATTACCAAACTTTCTAGGCATCCTATTATGACTAAACACTAAATTATTCCAAAGAAAATACAAAAAAAATTAAACAAACATGTTAATTTTGAAGGAAGGCATTATCAACTTAAGAAGCATTAGAACATCATGCATACTTTAATGAATTGAGCTAAAATTATATAAGCTGCCAAATATATTGAAGCTCTATGAGATTGAAAGCTAAAAGGTTGAGGGTTAAGCTAAATAAATAATTAATTTTTTTAATTAATACATTTTTAGAGAGAGAGAGGGGGGAAGGGAGAGAGAAACCAACGTGTTGTTCTACTTATTTATGCATTTATTGGTTGTTTCCTGACTGGGCATTGAGCCAGCAACCTTGGCATACCAGGATGATGCTCTAACCAACTGAGATACCAGGCCAGGGCCTTCATTTCTAAATGTTTAAATTATAAATTATATACTCTTTAATTGCATTCTTGTTGATAATGTATACTTGTAACATGCTTTACACATGTATATGTTTGAAAGCATTTATTGTAAAAAGTCTGAAATTTCTCCAAAAATAGTCAGTATTTGAATATTGATGACAGTGTTTCCTGAAACTTTCCCCACTTGAGAGCCACTATGAAATTAGACATAAGTGCATATACTACATTTTAGGTGTGTTTTTTAAATGTTAAGCACAAATTTATATAAAAATAAAAAATATTTAAAAATTATTTTATATCACTCACAGGAAAGCTGTTATTTGCACATTTTAATTCTTTTTCCTTCCTTCCTTATTTCCTTCCTTCCTTCCTTCCTTCCTTCCTTCCTTCCTTCCTTCCTTCCTTCCTTCCTTCCTTCTTTCCTTCCTTCCTTTTTTTATCCTCATCCAAGGATGTGGATGTTTATTGAATATTTTTAGAGAGAGAGGAAGGGTGGAAGGGAGGGAGAGAGGGAGAGAGAGAGAGAGAGAGAGAGAGAGAGAGAGAGAGAGAGAGAGAGATATCAGTCTTTTGCCTCCTGTACACACCCCAACTAAGATCAAACCCACAACCTAAGTATGTGCCCTGAATGGGGATTAAACCTGCAACCTTTCTGGTGTATGAGACGATACTCCAACCAAGCCATCTGGCTAGGGCACATTATAATTCATAATTTAATGTCATGGTGATGGTTGCCTTTTCAAGTTTCATATCCTACTAGTTTCTTTGCTTATTCTTGATTTGCACTGTCTTAGAGAAGTTCTGTACTAAATCAATCATCATCAGAAACCGTGGCAAACATTTGGCGTGTTTCTTTCAGATATCTAAGTGTCTTTGGAATAAAAATGCTGTGGGGTTTTTTCCCTCCCTTACTGCCCAGGAGGTTCAGGCTATTCAGAATACCAAATACCTTGCTTAGGATGTCACCTAACAAACAATATGAAATCAAAATGATCTTTTTATTATTGGTGTCCTATAAGAGAACATTCTCTTTTTTTTCCTCAAAAATCGTGTGATTTATTTTCCCTCTACCAGCTGGTGCATTTTAGTTTAGAAAAGCAGAAATTTATCCTGGAATCCCAGGAAACACACTGCAAAGATTTACATCCTTGGATGTAATTTTTTGGCTACTTCCTTCATCACCAACTCAATATTGGAAAACATACCGCTGATCACCAACTATTGTCTGTGTGAGAATTTCCTTGTCACTCACATGGCTGTGCTCTGCCAGTCCTCATCCCAGGACATCTTTTCCAGACTCCATCAGGGAATCCAGGAAAGCAGTCACCAAGTTAAAAGTAATCTTGATCCCTAGAGCTAGGGTCTCCAGTCAGACACAGGACAAATAGCTGCTGTGCACCTCTCCTTCACCTAAGGGTCACACATGCACAAACGCCGGCTTTCATTCTGTACCTAGGTATGATGTTCTGTAGTAAAATAACTGCTACCTCTTCCAGGATAGCAAGTGCTTCTCCGTGGTGGAGGCAGATCCGAGGAGTGTCCATTTGGTTCAGTAATCTTGCCAAAAGCTCATTATGCTTCCTCTGTGAACATAACACTTATCATTAAACTTGTGGCTGGTTTTATAACCATCTCAGTCACCGTGTGACATTTACCTATTTTTGTTTTTTGTTTTGTTTTACAGAGGGCACAGTTGAATTATGTTGCTATAATTTTGGTGACCTCACATTCTTTTGCAACAGGATGCATTAATTATGAGGAGGAAAGTATTATTTTACTTCATAGAGAAACTTAATTGGTTCAGCAGAAAGGTCCTTGTGGTTTGTTCGAAAGCTGCAGGAACCTCTCAAAGTATTGTGACTATGTGGCACATGTTTTTTATAATTACAAGAGGGGTAAAGAAACAAATTTTAAAATAATGAACATCTTATTTCCTGTTCAAATTTTTCTTTTGTGGTTGCTTGAATGAAATCACCACACCATCCTAACACAAACATTATATTCTACATTTACACTGGAATCCTGATCCCCACTTACATTTTTTTTACATTAACCTTAATTGCAGTACTTATGTTACTACTCATCACAATGTTTATGCTTTTTAAGCTTACCATCTATTTTTTCATGAACAGGTGATATAAGTCAAATTCTGACAATAAAAAGAGGAAAATGTTACAGATAAAATAAATAGAGGAAAATTACAAGAAAATATATATTTTGGGGAAATTACACCATTAACTGAGTGATGCCATGACCAGTAAAATCTTTGCAATGTATTTATAGCCTTAAATAACCTAATAGGACTTAATAAAATAACCCAATACCTATGAAAATCATCTTTAAACTTACATTTCAAAAATGTTTAATGTGTGTACATGTTTTTTTTTTCCTCTTAAATTATTAAGACAACTGCCTGGTCATTTTTAGACCTCACTTTGAGAATATTTGTATCTAGTCACTCAGCAGCATAAAAAACATTGAACTTCAAAAAAGAATCTTTTCAAAGTTTTAGCGATTTTTTTTAGCTTGGTTTTATTTAATTTTTCCTAATTTCACATGTATTTATTGAGTGTGACTATTTACCATGTATTGTGTAATATGCTAGAAGAGACATGTTCTATGCCTTGTAGAAATTTATAATTGGTTCTGCAGGTATGGAAACTGCTAGTCATAGTTCAAGGCAAGCTGTGGATAGGGCTGTCCTCAAATGAGAACAGTCCAGTATGTCACAGGAAGGAGAAAGTGACTGGGATGATCGGCAATTGGCTCAGGGAGAGATGCATTTCAGGTAAACCTTAAAGGATCTGGGAATTCAGAAGAGCAGGAACAAGGTTCAAGGCTTGGAAAAGATAGTAGAATGCCATCCTATGAGGACGTTTTTGTTTTGTTTTGTTTTGTTTTTTACAAAGGAGGATCTATCAAGTTTCTGAGAAATGGAAATGAAAGTATCAGGCCTATGTTTTAGGACAGTGGTCGGCAAACTCATTAGTCAACAGAGCCAAGAATCAACAGGACAACGATTGAAATTTCTTTTGAGAGCCGAAAACCGACTTCTGTGCATGGGCCACGAAGTTTTAATCGCACTGTACATGCGCGCCCGCACGTGGTATTTTGTGGAAGAGCCACACTCAAGGGGCCAAAGAGCTGCATGTGGCTCGCGAGCCATGGTTTGCCGACCACTGTTTTAGGAAAATCACTCTGGCAGCCCTGAAAAACATAACAAAGAATATAAAAATGTGGGTTTATTCTGAAGAAGCAGGAAAAAATAATCCAGATGCTCAAATTAGAAAGGTGTGAGTCCACATATGTGAAAGAAAAGAGCAGGTGCACTTTCTGCACCCACTGGGAATCAGAACAGGAGGCTTAGCTATTCCTTCCCAGCCCAGAGATAAGGGCAGGAGAGAAGGCAAGATGTGTGCAGAGAGGCACAGACAGATATGGAGCCAGATTGTTTGCTTTCAAAGCCCATACTTCTACACAAGCAGACTTATAATTATACATACATGTTACACACACATACTCACACTTGTATGTATGCATGAATGTTGTATGTTTGCATGCAAGCAATCTGGGAAAATATGAACTTAATGCTTTCCATGCATCCCAATTTTGCCAATATGGTGAATACTGTGACTGAAATCTGGTTCACAAAATATGGCCCAAGTAGGCAATTACTCAGCTTTGAAAACTGACTTATGATGAATGAGGGCAGTTAAAGCATGCATTAGCTTCAGGAGAAGGTGATGTATTACAAAGGCCCTAAATCAAGGATCTGAGGGGGCTCCCTGATTGTTTCACATACAAGATTCCTTTTCCCCAGCAACTTGCTTCACCTCCTTGACCTCACCCATTTCTGCCCCAGACCCTGCTCCAGCCAGCTCCTTCCAGCGCAACCTAACGTTTGAGCAAAGAACAGCATGATCATAGAAAGTATTTTCCTACCAGTATTAGTGTGAAGGAGTTAAACTTGTTGAGTGATAAATAAACTAATGATCTCATAAAAGTTATGAGAATTCCCCAAAGTATATCAAGACTTCCCAAATAAAACACTACATTATCCAAGTAATATGTTTACTCCTCCCTGGCCAACATTTCCCATGGCTGTTATATGAATTATGACACTCTTTCACATCCTTTTAAAAACTAGCAATAAACAAAGAAAACCTTTGAATATTTTGAAGAGAATAATATTCCAAAGCAACAATTTTCAACTGGTGTTCTGAAGCACACTGGTGTGACACAGAATTTTTGAAACATGCAATGCCAGACTATTTAGTCCGGGCCACTGATGTCTTTTTCCCTTAGATGGTCAAATTTAAAAAATGACAACAGCCAATACAACAATAGCCATCCAGTGTGAAAGAATCAAAATTACACCTATTTTTGTCAGATCAGCATATGGTTTTGGTGTGCTGGAGAAGTCTAGTAGTATAGTGTGTCAGGAGATGAAAAAGGTTGAAAATTGTTGTTCTAAAGTATTGACAGATATGCTTTTTCACTGTTTCTTTGAGCCCCATAGCCCATCCCACTAAAGTACCATGGCTGTTCTACCTTAACAGATTCAAGGAAAAGTAGTCATTGTGACATATAGGTAGCATAGGCAGGACAATGTTGAGAGGGAAGAGGTGAGTGAGTGGTTACTAATCATGAGGCCAAAACCCTGGACTGTTCTGGGAGAACCTGGATGTTCTCTCTCAACATAAGGCACTACATAAATAAAATTTATAGGAAATTCCAGATACATATCTTGTACATGTGAGTTTGTAGACTATGTTCATTTCCACATCCATACACTTGCTCAACAATCATCCTTTTTAGTTATCAAACAAGCAAAAGGTAAACGACTGGGGTTGCCACCTCAATGGAAATCCCAGGTAAGAAATTGTTTTTCCTTTTCAGCATTTAAGTGGCTCCTGTTTCATTTGCAAAATGCACCGCAATCTCTCAGGAATTAATCCTGGGCCACGGGGAGGTCAGCTGCAACCCAGTCACTAGATGCCACTTGCACATGTCAGCACCAGATAACTGGAGAGGACTCCGTGCAGCAAGTCCCCCCAGTAATTTCCCTAAACAGTCTCAGATGTGCCAAGGTGTGTTGACGCAGCTGTTTAGTCAGACTTACCAGGCACCTGCTCTCCGAGGCCTCAAACAGACAGAGCGATTAATTTCAGTCGGGCTTTTCCTAGCACCGATATCAAACAAATCCACATGACTTTTTCCCTAATACCTTCTGCTTGGAACCCAAAAAATAAAAACCAAACTCTCTGCGCTAAGACAGCTCTTGCCTCTTTATCTCATCCAAGGTATAAGCCAGGATAATTATGGAGAGACATATGTCGATGGTAATAAAGCAGTTACGTATGTTCACTATCTGTTTTGAAGATTAACTGTCTGCCACATTGCGGTATTTAAGCATGAGACCCTTTCAGGTTTAATACACATCCCCAACCTCTCTCTCCCATAAAACATAGTCTAGGAAAAGACACAATTTACATAACTTACAGCCAGAGGATTTCACTGATATAAACAATTCTGGTGCATAACAGGTGGCACCCACAAAGACTATTTATGAACTCCCTGCTCCTCCCCGCTGCCAAATCCAGGGTGACATGTTCATTGTTTTCCTCATAAAATCTGCGATTGCTGCTGCAGGAGCAAGAACAAGGGCTGACTTTTTATTTCATTTTTATAAGCATGGATGAGCAGATGAAATTCAGAGGGGCCAAAACGAATACTAAGTTTCAGTCTGTCAGCTTCCAAAATGGCAAAGATGTTAAGCTTCCACATCACAGCTGCTAATGGAATTACAAGAACATTGTCAAGCTTCAGGGATGGTTTTAAAAGATAAACTGTGATACGTGCCACGTCCCTCTATGAGTAGACTAAGGTTAAAGATAGACCTCCTCTGCTCAAATCACTGAGTAATAATTACACTAAGTAACTGCAAATAAATAAACAAATGAAAATTATCCAGGTGTTGATGTTCAAATGTGGTAAAAACTGGAGACAAAGCTCTTTTCTATTAAGAAATCAATGACTCATTCCAACTCATTCATAGCTACCAAGCCATTAATTTTTATCACTGAAATAGGAATTTATGTAAATTATATCTAGGAATTCAGCCACTGCTTTAATAACACACTCTACATAAAATAAACATAGTAAACGCCATGCTTGCAAAGACTTCAGTATGTGCGGCAACAGTAAAAATAGCGATGTGGAAGGATACTTTAGGAAGGTTGAGGTTTTTGAGAGAGAATGAAAGGATTTCTTTAAAAAATCTTTCAGACCAATCTAGCTGAGCATATAGCGCTTCTGTAAAGATTAAAAAGGCTATTGCACAAGAAACAGCATATTCGGTTGATATAGCTTCCACTCCTGGAATTTTACACTGGAGACCTAAACAAAGAATAGCTTAAGTCTATAATGGTCCATGATGAGACATTTCACATGCATAAATTCTCAGTATTTCATAAATACTGGAACTATGAAAAAAATCATTCATGCCTTACATTTAGAAAATGGACCCTTGTGGAATATTGCCTTTTTCAACCTCAGCAAACATAAGTTAAATATTTATAAAACAAAATATATTGAAATTATTTCAATTCTTGGGGGAGTAGAATCAACGCTTAAAAAGAATCAACCTGAACTTAGTAGTCTTATGTGTATTCATAGTGTATATGTAACAACTCTCTGTAGAAATATTAAAACTGATAGAGTTCCCTAATTTTCAGCTCACACCAGAATTTATAGATTCAAGCTATAGAGTCAATCCTTTCAGAATTATTTTACTGATTAATACCACTAACATTGATTAGTTTGGTTTTTAAGGGAAATATAAGAAAGAAAAGTAAAAATAACTAGTGCTTCAGAAACCTCAGTTCATATATATGATGATTAGATAATGAAAACAATACAGAAAGGAAAAAAATAGTGAAATTCTTTCTCCCTTAACTCCATCCCTTTATCCAAGGGCAGCCACTGTTAACTTTTCCTTCTGTATCCTTTTAGAAAAAGGGAGAAAAAGGTTTTTTAATGTAATAAGGAACAAATCATGCATATATGCATATTTTCACATATTTAACACTGTATCTTGACTTTAAAAATATACTCCTGTATACTAGAACTATCTTCTTTTTAGTATAAACAATTTTTTTTCAAAAGGTCTTCAAAATTCTTTATCATGTTTTAATTATTTAAATAGTTTCATACTAACCAATACTTTCATTACTTTTAGTTGGAAGGGTGCAGCAGGGGAAGTGTATAAATAAAGATGAAATCAACATCATTGTGCAAACATGTTGGTGGACTTTTGCAAGTCTATGCATAGTGTGAATTCCTACAATGATATGTTAGGGTAAAAGGGTTTACACATTTAAATTTCTGGTAAATACATTCAAACCTCCCAAGATAGGTCAGCATATTTTATAACCTCACAAGGTAGAGTTCTTTATCAATATACTGACTCCTGGTATTTTCAGATTTAATTATTTGTCAATCATATTGGTACAAATGTTAGATTTTTTTATTATTTCTATTTATATATTTTTGACTTTGCTGCTGAATGAGGCTGAACAACTATTTATATGTTAAATATTCACTTTTTTATTATTTATAAATTTGCTGTGCATATCCTTTGCCCATTTTTCTACTGTTGGTTACCTTATCTATTAGATATTTTAAAATTAAGAAAAAATAGTGTTGATCTGACCTATATAAATATCTTTCTCCAATTTGTGATTTGTCTTTTGTTATTTCTCATATTGTTTTCTATTCATACAAAATCTTTGTTCTTCTAATATGTTTTATGTTGTGAAGTTTATTGATATTTTCTTTATAAATTCTGGATGTTCTACTTTTTGAAGAGTTTCTCTCTGTCAAGATTATAAGTACATTTAGCAATGATGTTTAAAAACTTTTTATAGGCTGTTTTTTAATGCTTAATAGTTTCTCCTATCTAGAGTTTATTTTGAGGTAGAAAATATAGTAGGAATCCAGTTTCATCTTTTTCTGCACCAGTTAACCACTTATCCCACAGTATTTGCTGAGCAATACCTTTTCTCAGTGATTTTTTAACAAATACCAATACCACAGAATAAATGTTACACACATACAGGCCTGCTGTAGTCTCTCCTTTATCCAATACCAGTTTACTTTCATTATTACAACTTCATGATGCATTTTAATATTTAGTAAAGTAGTGGTCTCATCTTTTTCAAAATTACCATGAATATTCTCAGATGTTTATTTTTCAGGTGAATTTTAATTTTAATTGCAAAATTATTCTGAATTCTGTCAAATGTTCATTGTTTTTATATACCCTCTCTAATAAAAGAGTAATATGCAAATTAACCATCACTCTGCTACATAAGCCATGCCCACCAGCCAATCACGGTGAGTATGCAAATTAACCCCAGCCAAGATGGCTGCCAGAAGGGAGGCTTGGGTTTCCCTGGCAACAGAGGAAGCCAAGCTTTCCACACACTCTGGCAGGCCCAGGCCTCCACTCAAGAATACAAAGTTTCAACTATAGAAGGTAAACAAATCCAAACAGAAATGGCGGCAGCCACGGATTGAGCAGGAGGCTTGGCTCCACTCCAGGCTACAAAGTTTCAATTGTAGAAGGTAAATAAATTCCAGATACCAGGGCCTCTGGGTTGCCAGAGGCGTGGTTGGCCTGCAAACCACCACCGGCCCCTCACCCAGGCCTCTCCATGCCCCAAGGGAACCCCACCCTGATCCAGGACACCCTTAAGGGCAAACCAGCTGGTCCCCACCCATACACCAGGCCTCTATCCTATCTAATAAAAGAGTAATATGCAGATTGACCATCACTCCAACACACAAGATCAAGATAGCTGCCCCTATGTGGTCAAAGTTCCTGCCCCCATGTGGACACAAGATGGCCACCACAAGATGGCCAGAAGGGGAGGGCAGGTGGGAGGGACAAGGCCTGCAAGGGAAGGCAGTTGGAGGCAATCAACCCTGCAGAGGAGGGCAGTTAGGGGTGACCAGGCCGGCAGAGGAGGGAAGTTGGGGGCAAACAGGCTGGCAGGGGAGCAGTTAGACATCAATCAGGCTGGCATTGGTAGTGGTTAGGGGGTGATCAGGGTGGCAGGCAGAAGTGGTTAGGGGAAATCAGGAAGGCAGGCAGGTGAGCAGTTGGGAGCCAGCAGTCCTGGATTGTCAGAGGGATGTCCGGTGGGATTGGTCCTAAACGGGCAGTCGGACATCCCTAGAGGGGTCCCAGATTGGAGAGGGTGCAAGTTGGGCTGAGGGACACCCCCCCCCCACACCCCCATGCATGAATTTCGTGCACCGGGCCTCTAGTTTTATAAATAAAATAAAATAAAATAAAATAAAATAAAATAAAATAAAATATATTTTTTTACTTCCCTGTGACCCAAGAATTAAGAGGTTTTTGTTTTTGTTTTTAAGGTGGTTGGGTTTTATGTTTTTTTTCTACTGAGTTCTAACTTTATTGCATTGTGGTCAGTGTTGTACTTTATATTATTTTACTTTTGGGGATCATACTAAAGATTTCTTTAAGGTCTAATATACACTTCACTTCTGTATCTGGCCCAGATGCATGGAAATAAAGATTGATTTTCAGAGATATTCAATCAATCATTCATTCACCAATCCATCTAATCATCCAGCTGTCTAGTTACATACCTCTGTATTTACATATATATTTAAACATCTCAGTGATTTTATTCAGACCATATATATTGGTCTACATAATTTTATTAATGGCTAACATGATGGTCTAACTTCTCTTGCCACCACTAAATTTCTGTTAAATTCTCTGTATTTCTCACAATTAATTATTTTAATTTTATTTATGTTATATTACATTAAAAGGCACTATCTCATTTAGATCTATTGATGTAAAAAGTAATCAATATTGCATATTACATTTTCTAAATGTTTTTACTCTTCTATATGAATTATCTTTTTTAAAAATGTATGTGACATGTGTTTGTTTTCCTCTCTGGTGATTTGGCAGTTTTAAAATTGGTTTTTAGTAACTTTGTTCTATACAGTCCTCTCACCATAGCTGAGATTCACTTAGCTCCCCTGGATACTGCAGTTTGATGACTGCTTCTGCCTGTGACCAATGGCAAGGGGTGGAGTGTGGGAAGTGGCTGGGCTTAGTTGTAGGCAATCTTGGTTAGTAATTTTGGGCTTTGCCATATCCTCTCTGTTTTGTTTTGTTTTGTTTTAATTCTTTTATGCCTGGGTCTGTTTCACATTATTAGGAATCAATTTTATGCCTATGGCTTCAGATAGTTCCCTTACTCCAGTGATGGGCAACCTTTTGAGCTTGGTGTGTCAAACTTCGCCAAAAAACTGAGCATAACTCGGGTAGTGTGTCACTTTGAGGATAAAACATTATTTCACAAATGTTTCATCCTCAGGAGCAGCAAATGTTTCATCCTTGGAATGCGGCCGCCTTAGCGGCCGTGTGTCATCAGAAATGGCTACGCGTGTCAGTGCTTAGGTTCGCCATCACTGCCTTACTCAGCCCAGGACTTCTTAACCTCTGTTTCCATTAGGATTAATTTAGGGGGTTGATTTAGTCCAATTAGCTTCTTCCCAAAAGCCCTATTATCTCCTCTCTCAGACTCTGCAGAGATAAGGCATGAGGCTGTCCACAGGGTGAAGGCAATATCACCCAGGGATTCTCCTATATGCTTCCCCATTCATTCCTGCTCCTTGTCCAATTTATTTTCTCTTTTGTTTCTGATCAGCTAAAACCTTGTTTATTGTTGAAGATAATTAGCTCTGAATGTTTATAATCATTCTGCTTTTTATCGCCTACTTTCATGTTGGCAGAGAGACACCAAGATGGAGAACTACAGAAATTGTTACTCTGTCCTGAGAGTGAGAAGACTGCCACCCTCACAAAAGCTTCCATGTTCTCTCTCTCAGGACCACTCCATTAGTGTCTCTATAGTTGGGAGTTGGTCATTTTGGGGATATTATTTTACTCACACCTTCCATATTTCGTTTATGTGGAAAGCCATTTAGAAGCATATGGTGGATTGCTAAAGTCACCACACAGGCTCTGGGTCTAAGATCTGCATCCTTTGCTAAACACTAGTGTTTTCCTCTGGTTGATACAAGTTTTTCCCCCTCATTATACATATATACATATGTATGTACAGATGGATGAATGGATGGATGGATGGCCAGAGTTGATTTTTAATTATATGCTGTTCATGCCATTGGTTTAAGGAAAAAATATTTTGAAATTCAGCTTCACTTTGTCATTGTAAACCAGAAGATCTTCTTTACAGTTATTGACTTTTCCTATCTTATAAAAGGGCAATATGCAAATTAACCATCACTCGGCCACAAAGATGACGGCACCCATAGCCACAAGATGATGGCTCCCAGTACTCTTAGCCCCGCCAGAGTCCCCCAGTCCCATGGGG
This sequence comes from Cnephaeus nilssonii, assembly GCF_951640355.1. Lineage (NCBI taxonomy): Eukaryota > Metazoa > Chordata > Mammalia > Chiroptera > Vespertilionidae > Cnephaeus > Cnephaeus nilssonii. Next base: position 20,565,605 of record NC_137082.1, read on the forward strand.
GGCAGCCGTTGAGAGTGGGCAGTGTGAGCGGCCTGACGGAATGCTTGTTTCTTCGCCACAGTGATGAGGCAAGCATTTCACCCTGGCTGTGGAGGGCCTCTGGGCAGCGGACACAGAGCTGCCGGGTGGCGGCGGGAGGGCGGCAAGTGTTCTGTGCCCAGCTGTGGATGGGTCTCTGGCCAGGCCTGGGCGCGTATGGGCCTCTGAGCAGCGGGTGTGGAGCGGCCAGACCCTGCAGAGAGCTACTGGCACATGGATTCGTGTACAGAACTACTAGTTAATAATATAATAGTGTTAGCTTTGAGAAGTGCTATTTTAAAATACAATAGGAATCTTGTATAACTTATTTTATTTAATTAATTAATTCTTTTTTAAAATCTGGTTTGTAGAGGAGCACAGGTTCAACACTTAGCAAAGCCTGCCTTGGGAACTCATTCTGAATAAAAACTATTCGGAATGACTAAACACAGTTGATATATAAAATCTAAGATTGTTATCAAATTGCAGTCATACAAGAAAAATGACCTACTGAGTCATTTAAGTATTCTGTTCTTCAGTGCATTTAAAACAGAAGTTGGTATTGTACTGAACTACAATAGAGATAGAAAAGTTGATTTCAACTTTTCAGGAATAGTGCTACGGTATTATGTGCCATACCATGAAAGTCTGTGCATCTCACTGGGGTATGTGGGAAGGGAAAGAAAAATAATTCCATTCTGTTAATTCCAGTGTGCCCATTAATTATACTATATGAATGGTGTTTCTAAGGATCCCTAAATAAAATAAAAATAAAAAGGTAGGACATTAAAAGTCTCCAAAAAACAAGGTAAGTTAGCAATCAATGTAATTCTAATGATTATAAGTACAATATTAAAAAGTTAATCTTTATATGTTTAAATTTTCCTCAATTCATATTAAATATAAATGTTAGCTTTTGAAAAATCTTTCCAAAATAAATTATGTTAAATTAATAAGATAGCTCACATAACCTTTTTTTGCCTACTGAAAACATAAGTACATAGTCTGACTCTGACATCTTTATCTTTTTTGTTATTGTTAAAACACAATAGAAAAATATAATTTATTAAATGTCCTAAAATAGAAAGATCAATAGTCTGTGCTCTTCCAAAATTTCCAAATACCTAAACTGACAAGAAAGAAACATAAAAATGATCATAAATCATTTATGTTACTGGTGATTTTATTTTATAAATATCTCTCCAATTAGGTATTTTCAATGAGATAAAAATTAAAAAAGATAAAAAAGCGTAGCCTCCATATATATGATGACCATTCTTCAAATGATGTGCAGTTTAAAGGACTACACATAAAAAAGAGTCTATGAATATATAGCAATAGAGAAAAATTGGATATAATCCAAGTTATCTGAGGTTCAAATGTATCATTACCATTTAAAATAAAATCGAAACCTAATTTTGCCTTAAAATAATTACTTTCCAAAGACAAGTATAATATACATGATTCCTACATATAACCTGAGCCCATTAGCCCATAACTGGAATTTCTTTAAAAGGCAAATATAGTATATGATAAAGGCAACTTGAACCTACTTTAGACAACCTATATATATAAAAGTCAAGCGATCAAATGGCAGAACAACCAGAATGACCGGTGGCTATGATGTGCACTGTGGCGGCCAACCAGCCCAATCAGGGGCGGTGCCGACCAGCCAACCGCCCGCAGCCCTACCCCCCTGCAAGCCCCACCCCCGATCACCCTCCCATCCCAATCACTGAAGTGTGCCCTTCAGTGATTCTAAGTAAGTAAACACTCTGCAGCCTTCATAGACCAGGAACCTGAATGACGAGTGATCAGGAGAAAAACTGCTCATGGTCTGGACTATCAGTCAGGTGTCCAAGAGAGGTGCCCAGGACAACCACCATCTTCCTGCGTTTGCTCTCCACTGCTTACTACCAAAGAGGACAGCCACATCACACCATGGCCTCTCTTTAGAGGGTTTGTCAGCAGGGAACTAAACCGCATTACCTGCCTAGAGAGAGGCTTAGAAATGGAAGCTGTAAGTGTCCCTGACACTAAAGCACCTTTGAAACTTCAACTCATCCGAAAGCCAGCAGCAAACATGTATACACCCTGCAAAGATCTTTGACACTAACAACTCCCCCTGGCCGGCCATGTCCCTGATCAGGCCCCCCCGATTGGAGGCAGGCTGGCCAGACCCCACACGTGTACACATTCGTGCACTGGGCCTCTAGTTAAAATATAATCTCTCATACTCCATAAGTTGCCTCTTGATTGTGTGATGGAAAGAAAAGATGTATCCAGAGAAAATACTAATGGATTTATATAATTTAATGGGACATAGTTCAATTTTTTAAGTAATGAAAACATTACAAGTTTTATTCTTTATTCTCTTTTGGTGGTACCACAAACATTGTAAAGCATGGAAATTTGGAAGGGAGACTATTTTCTATTGATCAGAGGAAACAATTCTCCAAAATACCAGCCCTCAAATAGTAAAACTTAAAAACTTTTCACTTAAAGGAAGCACTTTACAGCTTCTCTTTGGAATATCTGAATTGCCAGCATCACTACTCTTGCACTTTAGGGCTATTATTATGTAAAATAAGGGTTATTTGAACATAAGCCCTGAGATACCATAGCAGTTAATCTGATAAGCAAAGGAATTACCAAGTGACTAATGTGCTATAAGGTATACAGCATGGATAGGCCACACAAAGGGATGATTCATGTCCTGAGGCAGACGAAACAGGGCAGAACTAGATTTCATCACCTTACTCAGAATGTCATGTGGTCTAAAACTTATGAATTATTTACTTCTGGTCAAGATACTACGGTTCCATTAAACACAACAATTTTATTTTTAAAAACTTTCTATTATCAAAATTACAAATGTTTCATATAAGCTTCATGATAGTGAAAGGTTGAAAACCACATGATTTAGCCAAATAATTTCCTCTTTACTCGCAAAATCCTCCTTTCTCATCTGCCAACTCTAATCAATAATTAGATTACTGCAATTCTACTTGAAAACTGGGATGCAGAACAAAATATAAAGGACTGGTGTTTTTCAAATGATAGTCAGGTTCTATTTTATTCAATAGTCATTCATGTATTCCACAAACAAGAAACCAAAGGATAAATAGTGCACATCTTTCCTGGAAAGAAGATAGCTTTGTTAGTTCAATAAAAGTCACTGGAGGTGAAAAATAAGAACAGAAGTTAGGGAAGGCCACAATGTCAATAATGACTAATCTGAAGAACTGAAAAAAATATAAAAATAAAAATTCTACTATGAACTTATATTCAAATCATCACCTTTGTAGAAAAAAAGATAATCCTAATTATATCCTGATAAATCCCTCCAAGTTTATATAAAACAAAACTGTGGCAAGAAGGGAAATATATCCATCTTTTAAATACTTTTTTCCCATTGTTAGAAGTAATTTGATAAGGTGTGCAATTTACCTATTTCACTATTAGTGGCAACATACAGTTTCCTTTCATCTGTTTGCATTTATAGAGAATCGAAGACTTCTACTCTAATAAACTGACAACCCAATAACTTCTATTCCGACTTTAAAGCTTGTAAAAGTTATCTTTGCCTTCTTGCTTTTTCAAACTAGGACATTAAATGTAACAGCTTGAAAGTTCAAATAAAAAATATTTTTATAACATATCTGGTAATAACTTACTTTGCTTTAGCTTTGAACATTTTAAAATTTGTTCATTTCTTTTGCCATTGGATAGTGTTCCTTTATATCCTTCACTGCCACTCACATGCACTTCTACTTCCTAAGCCAATTGCTGTTGCAATGGCATGAAGGTGAGAAAATAGGAAAGGAAAGTACTAAAAAAGTGAAATGAGTCTGAAAAAAAAAAGAAAATTGAATGGCAATTTGTATATAAATAAAAATAAATCAAACACAGAAAAGACTCACTAGAATATATATAGTCATAGAAATACTTAACTGACCATACTTTTCACTTCAAGAATTTGATATTTCCAATTTGAAAGACTGAGATTCTGGAAATTGAAGGCACATATGAGTTAGCATGGCAGATAGGTAATTAGGAAAACAGGAGGAAGCTACTCCTTCCTGAGGCTGGCTTTCCCCACAACTCCAACACGCCTGTGAGCAGCTTCTAACAGCTAAAGTCTCTTATCCACATCTCTCAAGAATGGAGAATCTCTTTAGGTAGGAGCCTCAGAAAACATCCTGAGTCTCATTATTTTAATCAGGTCATATGCACCCTAGCCTGTAACTCAGTTGGTTTTAGAGTCATCCAGATAAACCAAAGTTGCAGGTTCAATCCCAGGTCAGGGCACATAAAAGAATCAACCAGCCCTAGACAGTTTGGCTCAGTGGATAGAGCATTGCCCTGCAGACTGGGTTCAGTTCCAGTCGATGACACATACCTTGATTACAGGCTCCTTGCTGGCCCTGGTTGGGGCTCCTGCAAGAGGCAACCAGTCAATGTGTTTCTCTCACATCAATATTTCTCTCTGTCTTTCCATCTCTCTTCCACTCACTCTAAAAATCAATGGAAAAATATCCTTGAGTGAGGATTTAAAAAAATAAATAAAAAGAAACAAAATATTAAAAAATTAAAACAAAAAAATCAACCAATGAATGCATAAATAAGTGGAACAATAAATTAATGTCTCTCTCTAGCTCTCTCTCTTTCTCCCCTTTCACTCTTTAAAAGCAACAACAATAAAAATAGTCATATGCAACTACTGAGCACTTATAATGTGGTTATTGAAACTGAAAACCTGAATTTTCTTTTCATTAATTTAAACAAAGAAGCATATGACTTGTGGCTAACCTACTGAGCAGCACACCCCTAAATTATTCAGAGAAACAAACTCAACATAGACATGACATTCCAACCACAGAGGGGCAGGGTGGTGGGGACTAAAAGATTAGACAAGCACATAACATGCATAGCCCATGGACATAGACAGCAATGAGGTGAAGGCCAGGAAGGGGTGGAGGACTCGATGGAGGAGGGGACCATGGGGTGAAAAATGGGTACATCCACAATAGTGTCAACAAAAATAGATAAATAAATAAATAAATAAATAAATAAATAAATATTAACGGGTGGGTCATAATTTGGTTCCATTATATTATAGTCCATGCTGCAGAGATGCAGAGATTGGCAGATATGTTCCAAATGTGGATGTTCTGTTTAGACAAAGAGGGGAAATTGGGGATTTCACTGTCTTAAGGCAAGGAGTGCTCATTACTGATACCTGTTTATTTTTAGTATGGGTGGGAGGTGTTATCTTTCTCCCAGAGGAACAATAAGAGACATACATAGCATGAATCATGTACAAAGCTCTATTCGAAAGAAAAAGGATGGAAATCTGAGTAAAATAATGAATATCATTGGCACCATAAACTTTGGTTGAATAAAAGGATTATGTTTTGAGAGGAAAAAAACCTCAAAATGTTCATCTTATCCTACAATGCTATTGAATGAAATAATTCCTAAGCAAGTGTAGAATTACTTCACTGTTGACTTTTCGTGTCAGTAGATAGTTCAAAATGTCAAAGCAATACACATTCTGCTTGGTAAATTTGCCCCAGTGGGCATGTTCCTGAATAACTTTCCATGTACTGCAGCAGAGAAAACAACTGGCTTTCTTCCCAAAGTCCGCACGGCCTCATCCCTCAGTGCCAGCGAGGGCACTAATAATGGGGAAAGTGCCTTCAAACAAATAGCGGTACATCCAGAGGATAGAGAAAATTGTATTACAGAACCAATGTCCGTGAACCAATAACCATTTTGAAACATTTTAATGCCAGAGCCACAAAGAAGCTTACTCCACTGAGGAAAAGGAGAACTTGTTAACAGGGAGACCTATGTTTTCTTTTGTCCTTTTATTTTATTTTTTGAAGCACAAATATTAAATGTGAAGTTATCATTAGCATAGTTAAGAAAGGCATACTAAAAACAAAGGGAAACTGAAGAATACAAAGAATAGAGTGTTTAAATGTGTAGCTTGGGGTATTGGAAATTGGGTATAAGATTGAGTTAGTTTTTCCCCTCACATATTAATTTCTCCTTCTTTGTAAGGAAGAATAATGATGGAATTCAAACTAATAGAGCAGCATTCTAACCTAATTATCAAATAATTGTTTCTTGAAGTCATGACTTTCATCTTGGTTATAGAAATTTCACTGTTCTGAACCTTGATGCCATTTCCTTTTTGAGTAATACCAAACACGTTCAAGTCATCTTGTCTTTCAAAAATGACCTAGAAGACTTTCTCAATGGATGAGCACAAAGTGTTTTCATGTGTAAAATGGAGATAAATAACAAATAGGCTATAGAGAGGATTAAAAAAGCTACTATATGCCAAACACTTAAGAAAAATTAACCTACACCTGGTACATTTCAGGGGACTGTACCTATTCAACTCAAGCACACCCTACCCCACACTCCATGCATCAATTCCTTTCCAAGAACTGGAAGTGGGTATAACTGGTTTTAGTGTGAAAGAGCCTTTATTATTTTTCTTCATAGATTACCTACATCAAATGGAACTGGCAAACAAAAAAAGAAAATATGCAGGAACTGAATAGAAGCGAAAGGAGAAGCAGGAAAAAAAACCCCAAAGCCTCAATAACAGCAGATGTGGTTTTCAGACAGTAGTTCCTGGCATAGGAATGGTATTAGTGGTTGGTGACAGTTGATAGCAAGTAAAGTAGAAGACACCCCCTAAGAGAGGATGATCAACACTGTTAAATGTTGCACGTGTTAAAGAAGACATAGTCTGAGGAAAGTCCATGGGACTAAGCCATCATATAGCCAATGGTGCTCTATTCTACTATTTCAGGAGGAAATTAGATTGTAAAAAAGTTAAGAAATGAATGGAAAGAGTGAAGTGGTCAGTAAATAATTTTTTTCCTACATGATCAACAAGGAATACAAAGGAAAACAAAGAATAATAGCCAGAATGGTAAGAAGAAAGGATAAAACTCAAGGAATGGATTTAATCCATATATTAATATGGATTAATATATTAATATAGAGAAAAGCTGATTATGGTTCAGCCCATTCAGAGAACTAACTGAATAAGGTGGTATTTGCAAAACAGGCCTTAATATATATTGTACCATCAGATAAGTTAATTCAAGATTACTGTATGCAAAGTGTTGCTCTTAAATAAAATGACATATAAAATATTATATTAATAAAATGGCATATATATTATATTATATTATATTATATTATATTATATTATATTATACTAGAGGCCCAATGCACGAAATTTGTGCAAGGGCCTAGGCCTTGGCCCTCACCTGCCACGGCCATGGCCGGGGGCCTCTGCCGTCTCTGCCTCAGCCCCTGCCTGCTGCCCATTGTGGCTTTGTCCAGAAGGAAGGATGTCTGGAAGGACATCCAGTCTAATTAACATATTACACTTTTATTATTATATATTCTGTGTATTTGTTCATTGGTTGGTGGATATTCCTCACTGCATTTGAAAATAATCTTCAAAATGAACTATATTAAAAAGTGACATCAAAATCTCCATGGAAGAAAACAGCAGTGTGTGTGTGTGCCTTAGAAACTCAACCTAAGACAGAGTTAGAATATCCTTTGAAAACATTTGGTGGCAACTCTAATAATGTTCATGTCTTTTCTTTCTGGCTGAGCTCTGAAGCAATCGAACCATTCTTAGTTAATTTAGGATGTGTCTGTCATCAAAACAAATCTAAAATGCAAGCAGCAGCAACTTTATTAGCACATACTGATCCCAGGGGTGATAAATATGTTTGTTTACTTATATGTGCAAGCGTAACTGTTGGCAAAAGAGCAACTGCTCAGACTGCTAAGTAGATATGATTCACATTAAGTATAAAGTGATGTATAATCCAAGTAATTTTCAGAAACTCTACCAGCAATGGTACCCTTCTGTGGCATCAAGGGCCACATTGTCAACCTGTGAGAAACATCAAGGTTGTTGATAATTTCCATTAGTTTACATATATTAACATATGATTTGCATCTAAATACTTCAAAATTTTAGTTTCCCAAATATTCACTAAGCGAATATTGTTATTGTCTGACATTTGTCTAATACAGCAGAGTATCTCATTCTTTCTTGGACTTTTATTTCTTCCCTGAAGATGTGTACACTTGGTCAAATGAGTAGAATGAGTTTTAAAATGTTTCCCAGTGGGACATGATTGGCCGGAAGCTTTAATCACCTTTCCTTTTATTCTCTCTACAATGTGCTCTCTGCAATCTTGTCCCTTGGGATGCTGTGTCATCCTCATTGCTGTCCACTGACACTCCTGGATTTGAAGGTCATAGCACAGTGTGTACCTCTGTGGAACAGCAGAGCCAGCTGGGTGTAGATATACACACTACATAAATGGTCTTGCTGATGAGGAAAGATGGGTTTTTGTAAATAGGAAGAAAAAGGTAAGCACAAAGCAGAAGAATCTGCCAAAACCTTTAACCGAAGGAAATACTATGGGGTAAAGGAGAGAAGGGTGGGGGTTCAGTGAAACTAGCCAGGCAAAGCTTGCAAAATAGGCTGGCAAGAGACCACTCCTCCTAATGTGTCAATCCCTCGGGGCCAATAATGGTTTCCAAATGGTACAGGGGGGAGGTACTCCCAGGGCTTGTGATTTTCATAGGCAACAGGAGACATTAATTACTCGTGTTTGGAGGATTTTACACACTGGCAGCCCTTCACATAGGGTAGTTTGATACAAATATGCACCCGCCCACATGCTTCACAGCAAACCTGTTTTCCATCTCGTCCATTCCCAGAAGGAGAATGTGGATGTCCTTTCATGCCAGTGCATATTCCTCTAAGAAAAGTTTGACTAAATAATTAAGTTCTCCAGCTTGATAGAAGCAATGCCAAGTTCTCTCCGAAAATGGCTGCATTTCCAACAAAGTATTAAAGTAAACAAAAGAGGAAACTGATTTTTAAAACAGAAAATTTTGTCAACAATCCTGAAGAAAAGATCAAAACAGTCCCTTCAGAAAGCATAAACACATCCCAAAGACCACCGATTCAGTCCATCCCTTGAACTCTTCATGCAATGAAATGTCTGAGGATTGTGAGATGGCTCTATGAGGGAAAAGGAGGAGTATCAGATTTACCTCAGATCTGATTTCCTTTGGGACTGAGGGTACATGCTTCAAGAAGAATTCTCACTGGTGTAGGAAATTCTGGATATAACCAGGCTTCAATGCTTCCAACAAAGTCTAGTAATAGTTCCCATCACAAGCTCACTTGCCTGAAGAAGTTGCATATAAATTGGCATTTACTTGGATGGTGAGCCTAGAAATAAGCTTGGCTATACACTAGTACATCTTCAGTTTTGGTGCAACATAAAATGGCATTTGTCAATTCCTGAAATATTTAGTTTTGGTAGGAATATCTCTCAGTGAAATCACCACAAAAATTAATTTCTGAGTCTTTTGTAAGAAAGGCCATTGACCTATACTTCACTGAGGTTTCAGTTCAAGGGTCCTGACTGTGGGGCTATATAGGAGCTAGAAAGCAACAACTTCAGATCTAGAAGCACAAAACACTATTGTGCAGTTAATGTAGAGAGTGAGCAGTATTAGCTCAATGGTGTTAAACTACTGGGGGTATTCAAGCTACTGTCCAAACATTGAGTACAAATGAATACAACATTTATATACTAATACAATCTATTTCCGCACTCATTACATCATTCTTTAAAAATTTTAATTAGTTTTGTTGTGGCAAGAATCCTCAATGTGAGATTTATTCTCTTGACAAATTTAAGTGTACAATACATTATTTATCAGTTGGATCCTTAAATTTTCAGTCATAATATATGATATAAAACTAATATGCAAAGCCCCAAATACCAATCTCTAATTATTTTGTCTATGTATTGGGACACAGTAGTAAAGATAGATGAAGGGTAATGAAGATTTGTTTCTCTGGTCTTCAGTCATTCTCAGGCAACATACCTTGGCTATAGGAAAAGTAATGTATTTCATCATGACTTTATCCCTTCACATGATTATTTATAGCATTCTGACAACTCCCAACTTCCAGACTTTGTTGAAACATTGAAGCCTAGTTATATCTAGCATTTCCTACACCAATGAGAATTCTTCTTGAAGCATGTACTCTCAGTCCCAAAGGAAATCAGATCTAAGGTAAATCTGATACTCCTCCTTTTCCCTCATAGAGCCATCTCACAATCCTCAGACATTTCATTGCATGAAGAATTCAAGGGATGGACTGAATCAGTGATCTTTGGGATGTGTTTATGCTTTCTGAAGGAACTGTTTTGATCTTCAAGATTGTTGACAAAACTTTCTGTTTTAAAAGTCAGTTTCCTCTTTTGTTTACTTTAATACTTTGTTGGAAATTCGGCCATTTTCAGAGAGAACTGCTCATCTAACTATATAAGATGAACAGTTATGAAGTTAACTACAGTTGAGGGTGGTGGTCAGGGGTTGGGAGGCAGGGTGTGTGGCACATAGAACACTTGCTTAAGAATCAATAAATTGTCTACTGGCAAAAGGAAATGGGAGAGAGAGTGAGTTTTTCCAAGAAGAAACAATCTCACAGCAAAGTCAAGAACTGCCCATTTAAAATCTTGACATTTCCGGAGCTCAAAGATTGATTTCATTTTAATCTACCCTAGAAGGTGGTTGGAAGAGAAGGAGATCTTGTAAAGAACCATGTTCAGTTTTATGTTTCAAAGGATATATTATAAAAACATCAACTCATTTCTTTTAGCAATCATGAAACAAAAGCTCAACTATGTTTTTGTAAAAGGAAATAGGCAATATAGTATTTTATGTAGTACTTTATAATGCAGCTAAAACTGGCCCTAGAGCAAGGTAAACCCACTAAAGTTTCATAAAATCTACTCTTCAGCTGTGGATTTTCTTTGTTATGTTTTCATACATCTCTCTCTTCACATTGGTACATCCACTCTCATAGATACAAAAACTCCATCTCACATGTGTTCTCAACTATAACAGTATGGGATGTTGTTTATATTTTTTGAAATCTCACCAAAGCATAAGAAGAGAATTTCTCATGACAGTTTTAATAGGGTCATTGTAGAACCACAGTGAAAAAACCCTCAGTTCTAATTCAATAAATTAAACTAAAATAATAAATGCTTTACTATAGTTGAAATGATGTCATGGACACGGCAATAAAATAGTCTTATTTTAACTCCTTTAGGTCCTTCTTTGTAAGAATATAATCTGAATTTTCACACATTATGACTAGATATAAGAGGGGAGACACTTTGCAACACTTTTCACATAATCTTTTTCCATGAAGGAAAGATTTATAGGTCAGAGGGGAAAGTCCAAAGAAGACAACTCTGATGACATCTCTCCACTTTCAATTCTTATTTTTCATCCTATTTTGGAGATTTGTTTCCTTTCCCCCTTCATCTTTGATATTTCTGTCCAGGACATAGACAACTTTACACATCCATTTTTAAACATTATGAAAACCTGCACCTCCAATAGCTATTTCTTTTGCTCTGAGAAATTAAAAAAAACAACTGCTGGGAGCCATTCTGTAGCCTTTGTTTTTCAACTTAAGAAAAAAATCTATTTTTTCTTCTTACATATAACATACATATTGATGATTTATCCATTCTGAGTATCTTCTTTATGAGATCTAACAACAACAACAAAACAAACAAACAAAAACACACATACAAAACAAAAAACAAAAACAAAAACAAAAAAAACATGGTCCTGCTTAAAAGAAAGAAGATAAATTGACAATTTTTAGGTATCATTCCCAGCCTTCGGATTGCAAAATCCTATCATTTCAATGCCTGGTTTCTCCTTACCCAAGGAGTGCTTTGGTACAACATCATCAGCAAGAATTAGTGATGAGAAGGGTCTTTTAGAAAGAAAGTCTAATGCAGCCCAGGGAGAAAAAGGAGGCTTAAGGATATTATGACAGGGCTGTATGTAGAAACTTGAATCCTTTTTGGTTGCAACAACAACAACAAAATCAGACTCTAATTTAAGCAGGAGAGAAATTTACTTTAAGAATCTAATGGAGCTTACAGAATAAAAGAGAAAGCTGAAGAATCAGAATTGGCAAAGACACACAGTAAGAAACCTCCAGAAGAAATGGTAGCAAGAATGCATCAGCATAATGCTGCTGGGATGAAGTAGCTTTAAACATGTCTAGCCTTTTTGTCATTCTCAATATTTAGATTCCCAGGATGAAACATTTGATTGGCCTAGTTGGGTCTATGCCTTCCTGTGGCTGGGGGAAACCAGGGCATCCTAATTGACAGCACCACCAGGCAGAATCCACAGAAGAAAATAGGTCAATATAAACATAAAAGGAACAAGCAGAGAAAAGGAAGGTAGTGCTACGTGTGCCTGATGGTTTTAGTTTTCTATTGCTCTGTGACAAATTACCACATATATAGTTGCTTAAAAACTCACACACATTTACTATGTTCTGGTTTCCATGGGTCAGAAAACTGGGTCTGTTGCTCAGGGTTTTACAACTCTACAACCAATGCGTTGGCCAGGCTGTGTTCCTTTCTGGAGCTTGGAGCCCTCTTGAGTGTTGGCAGATTCCTATCCATTGTGGTTGTAGGACTGACTGAGGCCCCCATTTTCTTTCTGGCTGTCAATCAAAGACTACTCTCATCTTCTGAGTCTGCCCCTTCCTTGCTACGTGGCCCTGTCACAACATGACAGCTTCAAGGCCAGCAGAACAATTGCTTCTCCAGTCAGCTAAGAGGGAGTCTTATATGAGGTAACATACTCAAGGGTGTGACTTCTCATGGTCTTTGCCATTTCATATTGGCTAGCAGCAAGTCAGAGGTTCTGCCCTCACTCAAGGGCCGGGGGGTGGGGGTGGGGGGGCGGAGATTGCACAAAGGCCTGACCACTGTGGGTTACCCCAGGGTCTGCCAAATTGGGGGAAAGATCTCCAGGTGTGGTCATTTTGGATCTACCCCGCTCACACATATGCATGCACATGCATACAGACATACACCTCAAGACCACCCAACCTGGCACCTATCCACATGTTTTCATTTCAACTCCCAGTGAACCTTTTTATGGCAGAAACAAGCAAAATCCTCAAAGCAGTGATAAACAAGCGCCACCTTCTGCTGCAGGTTTTTGGGTTCTAGGCAGATTAGACACACAATTCACAGCTATCGTACCCTGTAGTTAAACATGCTGTGGTGTGCCTGGCAGAAAACAAAGCAACTCCTTTTGCAAATAGTTAAGCTTCTAAATGCTGACATTATGTCATTTGTTTTGACACCTCAAAAACACTGACATTTCATCATATTTAAAGTGTACTGAAAAGTTAAACATGCCCTTTTATTCAACAAGCGTTAGTGGAGGAAAGGAAGAACATTATTTGAAAACCATCACGAATCGTATGACAGAAATGTTGGTTCAGCTGATACACAATGGAACATCAGATCTGCACTGCTACAATATCTGTGCTATCGCCCCCTCTCATTCATCATCCAAGGCAATGTCGTTGTAATCCTAAAAACACAGGATTATAAAATGGTGCAGCCCTATGGAAAACAGTATGACAGTTCCTCAAAAAGTTAAAAAAAAAAAAGCCCTAGCTGATTTGGCTCAGTGGACAGAGCGTCGGCCTGCGGACTGAAGGGTCCTGGTTTGATTCCAGTCAAGGGCACATGCCTGGGTTGCAGGCTCTATCCCCAGCAGGGTGTGAATATGCTTAATGCCATTGAGCTGAACATTTAAAAATGGTTAAAATGGTAACATTTTGTTATACATATATATATATATATATATATATATATATATATGTGTATATATATATATATATATATATATATATATTTTTTTTTTTTTTTTTACCAATATATTTTTTTTTTGAAAAGAGCACAGACTTTGAGCTCAAGTATATTTGGTTATGGTGGGAATTTTGCTACCTCTTAGTTCTATTATCTCACTGCTTTGCTTCCTCATCAGTACAATGAATGTGAAAATTGACCAACCTTCCTCATGGAGTGGTGAGAAACTATTATCTGAAATTTAGAAAAGGCTTCAAATAAGAGAGTCGACTAGATGTTGAGTTCTGGAAGATCAGTGCCATAGCCTCAGGACCTAGGACTAGCTGTTCAATGTAAGTTCTTTGAAAAATATAAATTGCTTATCAAAGACAACTTTTATTTTTGTTATTATTCCTATTATAACTTCAAGTGTATTCTTTAGACCTGAAGATGAACCTGTTTCAGAGGCCTGGTTGTCATCAAGATTCCTCATTGTCTGAGCCACTTCCTATAGGTCTATCCAGTGACTTATTGCCTAAATCGCTCAACACTTTATGTTTAAGCCAAATCCCCTTCGCTTATACTTCTGGGTCCTCTTAACATTGACTGTAGAGTAAGAATATACACATTTTAAATTTATAGGTGAGAGAAATCCTAATAGCTTCTTTGAAACAATAGATATATTAGGACATCAATTAAATGAAATCATCTGGCCCCATCCCAGATCTCACTCTGGTGTCAGGTTCTATCCACAGAACCATGGATGGCTGGGTTGGTTATGTATTAAGTTTCAATATGTCAAATCCTGGCTCTGAGGACTCTGGGTTGTGACTTAATGCCTCCCTTTTTGTGTTAAATACAGAACGTAAATATTAATGAAGGAAGGAGTTGCCACCTTGTATTTCCAAGAGCTTGGACTAGGTAGGGGCCGAGTAGAGGTCCCCAATATCAACTGGCATCTGACAGTCCAAAGGCTGCTCAAGCTGAGCATCTCCCAGCCAGGCGTTTTCTGCAAAGGCCAGCCTTTCCCTTTACAAGTTTTCCTTTTTTACATAAAACTGCATAGAAGCTGTGATATTTGCATGTGATGCCTGCTTTATTTTCCTGGCCTTACCCAAAGTGCATAATAGAAATTGAAACTGTCTTGCTATAACTCAGACAGCAATAGAAAGGACCAAATATATCCCAGACCTAGACTGTACGTCTTGTCCCCTAATATCCAAGAGCTAACTCTGCAGTAGTAAGAGATAACAGGAAAAGTATACATTGGTCTCTGCCCTTGTATCTGACACAGAGCTCCTAAAACCCTCGCAGATCCCTAAATGATAGGAGTATCTTTGAATCTAATGAGGTGACTTGGATGGGCTCCTGGACAGGGGATGGTTACCAGAAAGAACAATCCATAATTGTAAGCTTGGAATTTTCACACCTGCCGCCACTTCCATCCTCCAGAGAGGAGAGAGGGCCTTAAAATGGAGTTAACCATATGAGGAAGCCTTCACAAAATCCCAATAGTATGGGATTTAGAGAGCTTCCAGGTTGGCGAACATCCACACTAGGTGGGTGACACACCCCAATTCCATGGGGACGGAAGCTCCTGTCATCAGAACCCTCCCAGAGCTCCTCCTATGTCTTTCTTCATCTGTATCCTTTATCCTATCTAAACTAATAAAAGGGTAGTATGCTAATTAGACTGGAGGAGACCTTCCAGGAGACCTTCCAGACAAAACCATGGTGGTGGGGCCAAGGCAGAGGCAGTTAGGGGCAATTAGGCCAGGAGGGGAAGGCAGTTGGGGGTGATCAGGCCAGCGGGGGAGGGGATGGCAATTGGGGGCAAGCAGGCCAGCAGGGGGGGCCAGTTGGGGGCGAGAAGGTCAGCGGGGGAGGGCAGTTGGGGGTGAGCAGGCTGGCAGGCAGAGTAGTTATGGGCAATCAAACAGGCAGGCAGGTGAGCAGTTAGGAGCCAGCGGTCCCGGATTGTGAGAGGGATATCCGACTGCCCTGTGGGATCGGGCCTAAACCAGCAGTCGGACATCCCCCAAGGGGTCCCAGATTGGAGAGGGTGCAGGCTGGGCTGAGGGACACCCTCCCCCGATGCATGAATTTTGTGCACTGGACCACTAGTCCTTTAATAAACTGCTAAACATAACTAAGTGTTTCCCTGAGTTCTGTGAGCTGCTCTAGCAAATTAATTGAGGAGGAGGTCTTGGGAACCTCTGATTTGTGGCCAAATTGAACAGAAGTTGTGGGTAATCTGGGGACATGCTTGCAATGAGGTGGGAGCAGTCTTATGGGAGGAACCCTTAACTAGTGGAATCTGACAATATCTCCAAGTAGACAGTAGTAGGACCAAGTTAAGTTGTAGGATGCCCAGCTGGTGTTGCAGAGAATTGCTGGGTGTGGAAAAACCTGCACAGATGCGGTGACTAGAGTGTCAGAAGTGAAGTGATGTCTGTGTGACCAGTAAAGGAGACACACAGGGAACAAGCACTCAATAGGGAACACCTGGGTTATTTTCAACATAGGAAGGAAAAAGTGGAGTGTCTTTATCAATAAGTAGTCATCAAGCACCTGCTTCAGCCATAGAACTTCTTGATCAAATTATAAACAAATAGCAGAAAACACACCGGAGAGGTTAAAATTATCTGGAATGTGGCTGACTTAAGTGACTTTGGGAAAGTTAGTTTAATACTCTAGGACTCAGTTTATCTTCTGAAAACTGGGTAAAATTACTCTTCATAGGATTATTGTAATGATTAAATGAGCAATGAATGCAGCTTCTGAGCACAGGGCCCGGTACATAGCAAGCGCTCAGTAAATGGCGGTTTCTATTAGAGGAATGATAAACACAATGATAAAACCAATGGAGTCTGAGTATTGGTGCCAGCAGTGAACACTTCTGTCAGGGCTAGTAGCTGTACTTGCCCCTCAAACCCAAATGAAAACTGCTAGGGAGCACCCAGCAGGGTTGCTGGAAGCCTCTGCTATGAGTGAAGAGACACACAGGCCCCTCCCAGAAGGATCATGTTACATGCCCATATTTTCTTGTGTGCATATCATGCATGAAGGGACAGAACATGACCGGGTCACTGTTCTTTTCGTTTTTCCACAAAATACATGGAAATATCTTACCATTCAAAAATCTTACTTTGAGGACAATGGAGTCTGGTCACACAAAGTTCATGTTTCTGTCCTATTTCTAAACCTCTTTCCTGCTTCCCCACTTCATCTTCACTCCACCATCAACCAGCTTCTGGCTTGGTTGCTGCCTTACGTATTAGAATGGATTCATCAAATTGCGTGGCAATAATTTCTTTTGGCAGCTTCTCCCAGATACAAGTCTTTATTCATCTTGGTGTCCCCAAGTCTAATGCAGGGTGCCCTGCAGGCCCTAGATGTAAGTTAATTAAATCATGAATGAAGGAACCAAGGAGGAAACCATTTTTCTATAACATTTCTTCATTCATATCACCCCAACTATTTTCTCACATTTCTTTGGACACCACTGCATAGGGACATCAGAAAGATAAGCTCAGGGCACCCAAATGATTCCCTGGAATTAAATTAGGTGATAGCAGTTGAAAACTGCACTCATTCTCTCAGGCCTCAAAAATGTCATTTGGTAACTTTCTATACTTTGAGCTCTTTGGAAGGAGAACCATATCCAAGTCTAAGGCTTAACCATCATCATGTTCCTGGCACATTCTGAACACGGCTTATTTCAGATCTTGGCAAAAGCATTATCACAACCTGTGCTTATTGCCTCACTGCCCTCTAGGCTCCCAAAGGCAAAATGCCTGGCAAAGAACCGGAGCTTGCTTGCCTTTATTAGACTATGATTTGTGCTTAGCTCTTTTGGAATTTTGGCATATTTAACTTCAGCAACTGGTCAATTTTTCTGAATGATTGGGTATTCCAACGTTTCCCTCCAAGTAGGTCAATGGCAAACTTTCAGAGTTCACTCAGCAGTTGATTGCACACATATTTATGCAAATATACATACATTTCTG
The DNA here is from genome assembly GCF_951640355.1 of Cnephaeus nilssonii. NCBI lineage: Eukaryota > Metazoa > Chordata > Mammalia > Chiroptera > Vespertilionidae > Cnephaeus > Cnephaeus nilssonii. Next base: position 20,583,408 of record NC_137082.1, read on the forward strand.
GCTCGGAGCATTTTGTAGCTATTTACTTTCTTAAAATTCATATTCTTTGTTCAGCTGCTTTTCCTAATTCCCCACCTTAGCATTTTAAATTCTGCCACTGATTTCACAGTTTCCATCCCTTACAAATCACTACCCCATTTTTTTTTTTCAACTGTCTGTGCCGGGAACCAATTCCAGCATGTCATAATTACAAGAGTTCCGTCAAAAGGTTGACTGGACTTGGTGGGCTCAACAATGGCTGAGCCACACATGTAGTTTACCTGTTGGAAATGGCTAAATGGCATTTCTCCCAAACCTGAATAGGATTTGTTAACTGCCAGACAACTCAGGGCATTTTATTGCCTCCTGTTGGCCAAACACCTGAACAGCTGTAGGCTATTCCCCAAACTGATAATGCTTCTGTACTCTACACTTTGATACCTTACCCTTTGAAGTGTATTATCTCCATCTTGCCTTAGGATAAATCGTGTTGAATAAAAGCACGGGTCCTTGGTCAAGGGAGAGCCTTCAGTTCCTTTTAGCTGAAGCTCCTCTGACGCCCCATGCCTTTCAAAACTATCTTTCGTCCTTGGACTCCTCCTTAATCATCTATGTGCAGCCCCTTTCTCCAGAATGCAGTACCCTTTGTAAGGCTGGGACAAGAACCCCGGCATTATGGTGCCCTAATGAGGGACACCAACAGGTCTGCTCTTTCTTGGTCACAATCAGGTAGAGGAGGCCTGCCATCTCTTCAGCTTCCTACTTCTTCCACATTGAACAGTGTCAGCAACCCTTGAACAATCTGAATACTGTCAAGCCATTTTCCCAATAGATATCTAGGTAATTAAAATGTCCTAGTATATTCAGGGCTTAGGACTTGGGTGATTCTTCTGATTCTTAAGGCACCATTACCTTCACCTTCATTAAAGTGGCAAAGACTCAGATCAGAGTTCCTCACTGTGCACATCCTGGAATCTACCTTGTTGACTCCTGTGAATACAAGTCTGATCTATGTCAGGGGCCAACAAACTCTTTCTGTAACGGACCAGATAGTAAATATTTTAGACTTTGAGGCCCAGATAGTCTCTAAGAAATCACTCAACTTTGCTACTGCAGCATGAGTATAGCCACAGAAATATGGAAGCGAATGGGCATGGCTACAAGCCAATAAAACTTGACATGCAAAAGCAGGCATTGGGATGAATTTTGCTGACCCCTGATCTGTGTAATCACCATGCAGAGAGCAAGGAAGCCTAGGATGGGGTCCTGGTGGTGTCGCTCACAAGCTGTGCAACCTAAAAATTAATTATTTAACCTCTCTGACCCTGATTCCTCCTTGGCATAGCCTATCTGAAGGATACAGAGCAAACGGCAAAAAAATAAAGAGCCAAATCACAGTGGAACTAACATTCTTTGCTGAGGGAGCTTGGGTGCTGTGACCTCTAGGGTTTTACCTAGAGCAGTGATGGCGAACCTATGACACGCGTGTCAGCACTGACACGCGTACCCATTTCTGATGACACGCGGCCGCTGAGGCAGCCGCATGCCGAGGATGAAACATTTGCTGCTCCTGAGGATGAAACATTTGCGACTAGAGTCTTGGGGTTAGACTCTAACCCCAAGACTCTAGTCGCAAATGTTTCATCCTCCCCTATTAGACACTCTGTGCCGGAGGTCTGTAGGCCAAAACAACAGAAGTCCGGCACAGAGCGTCTAGTTCTGGGAATTCTGGTTAAGCCGGGATCTTTGCCCTCACTTCCGTCGGCAGAGCAGGGAGCAGCGCAATGCAGCGGGGGATGAATCTCTGGGGCCCCTGCCATTACCAGTAACCAAATAACAGTTAACCACAGCAACCATTATCTACTGTTCTGGGGTGTCATGGATTTCTAATCCATCATTACTGAGATAAGTGAGGGGGAGGCTGGGAGAGGCGAGGGTTTGTGGCGTGCTATGGGTGCCGTTTCCCGCCATTAGAAATAGCGGCAGCCATTTTAATTCACATAAAGAACACCATCTTGCTCCATAGTGCAGACTCCATTTCACCACTATTATTGTTGTGCATCCTTATTAACCCCTATTTCTGCTTATTAACCCTGCCCTTTCCTAAAAGACAGTTATATGCACCATTTTGTGGTTAGTTAGGCTAGTTAACCCCTAATTGCCTGCAGGCCTAACAAGCTATCTATAATTCTATCTTCTGTCACTGCCCCCCTGATGGAGAACCCAAAAAATAAAAAAACTAAGGTTAAGTAAAGGAAGTGGTAGTAGCAGTGGCCGACCCTTTCAAGAGACATGGACCGAGATGTATGGCTTTATAGAAAAAAATGGCAGATAATTTTGCGTTCTATGTACTGAAACGGTAGTAAGCAGAACGTGGAATATAAATAGACATTTTGAAACTAATCATTCCCAGCTCTTGGACAAAAGTGAGGATGAAAGGAAGGAATACATTTCCAGGCAGCTGTACCTTTATAAGAGCCGATCTAATTCCATCCTTAAATTTATGAAAAACTCTGGAAATTTAACATCGGCAAGTTTGAGCATTGCTCACTCTATAGCTCAGCATGGAAAAGCGTTCAGTGAGGGAGAATTTATTCAAGAAACTCTCCTAAGATGTGCACCAATTCTATTTCACGATATGCAGAATAAAGATGCAATTATTAAGAGAATATCTGAGTTACCACTCAGTAGAAATATCATAAAAGACCGAATAATGAGACTGAACACAAACGTACAACATCAATTAAAGAGAGACATAAGGAAGTGTAAATATTTTTCGATCTCTCTTGATGAAACTACTGATGTCACATCACATGCTCAGTTGGCCATTATTGGTCGATATTCTGATGGTCTCACAATGAGAGAAGAGTTGATAAAGTTAGTATCAGTGTCAACAAGTAAATCAGGAAGCGAAATATGTAAAGTTGTTATACAAACATTTCGTGACCTAAGCATTGATATCTCTAAAGTTGTGTCAGTGACGACAGATAGGCCACCAAATATGGTGGAGAAAAAAGTCGGATTTGTCAAATTGTTTACAGAAGTTATTGGATATCCGATTGTGCCTTTTCATTGTATTATCCATCAGGAGGCTTTATGTGCCAAGGCAGGATTCACCGACTTAAACGACTTAATGTCAGCTGTTACAAAAATAGTTAATTTAATAGCTGCTCGCCCCCTTCACAAGCGAGAATTTTCGGCACTTTTACTGGAGGTTGATGTACAATAATGTAAGATGGCTGAGCCAAGGCAAAGTTCTTGAGCACTTTGTGGAGTGCTTTGAAGAAATTAAGGTATTTCTTGACGATAAGGATCTGGGAAACTTTCCTCAGCTTAATGATGATAAGTGGGTCAACACCCTGATGTTTTTTACAGATCTCTCTGTTCATATTAATGAACTGAACTTAAAGTTACAAGGTTTTGGCAAAAGTATTGACATTATGTTTGGATACATAAAAGCTTTTGAAAGTAAAGTTAAAATTTTTAAGCAAGATGTAGAAACTAAAACTTGTAAGTATTTTCCTCGAGTAACAAAGTATTTTGAGAAGGCCAGTGCAGCTGTACAAAATGAAATGGAACTCTTGCATATGAAGTACCAGCATGTTTTAGACTCGTTACTTGACTAGTTTAGTGATAGATTTAGTCAATTTAGAAGTCTAGAACAGACCATGAAAATAATTAAGTATCCTGATGTAGTAGTCTACAGTAGTTTGGAATTAAATGGTTTCCAATGAATGCAAATTGATGATTTGGAGATGCAACTTGCAGAATTTCAAGACAGTATCTGGGCTCAGGTGTTTGTCGACTTGAGGTCAAAGCTTGAGAATCTGGAAAGGTGCCGCTTGGAGAATCAAGAGGAGTGCCACTACGAACAGGAAATTTGGAGTGCCTGGAACCGACTACCAGACACTTTTAGCACCCTGAAAAATATAGCAATGGCTTTACTCACAATTTTTCCCTCTACATACTTTTGTGAGGCCTTATTCTCAGCGTTAAATAATATCAAAGCCAACAAAAGAAACAGATTGACAGATGAAGTTAGTAGCGCTTGCTTGGGCCTGAAGTGTACAAAATTCCAACCTTCAATTGAAGATTTAGCCAATGAAATTCAGCAACAAAAAAGTCACTAACAGGCAGGTTAGTTAAAGAATTCCCCCTCCCCCTCATTTATCTTAGTTCACGGCACCCCACACGAGCTAAATAATATCAAGACCAACAAAAGAAACCAACTGACGGATGAACAAAGAAGTCACTAAGCAGGTAAGTTAAATATTTCATTTTTGGTTTATTAAATACAATTATATATAACAATTATACATTGATGTTATTTAAACTATAAATATCGCAAAATAATGTTTTTTCCTCAAAGTGACACACTACCCGAGTTATGCTCAGTTTTTTGGCAAAGTTTGACACACCAAGCTCAAAAGGTTGCCCATCACTGATCTAGAGGTTACATCATTTGAATTGTGCTTCACTAACATTGCTCTGGTTCAAATGTAGGTAATAGATTTAAGGGAACAATACTAAAAGAAAAAAATATCCAGTAGGTTGGTTGGATGGTACCAGTGAAAATTGATGCATGACGTTCTACACTAGAGAAATGGCAGTAAAAAATGGAAAACAGGTTGATTCCAAGAATATCTAGAAGGAAATTGGCAGTAAAAGGAGGCAAAGTCAAGGCTGCTCTCATTAGGAACAGAGAAAATAACCTGGATGAACTTTAGGCAATTTGGCCTGTAAAAAGGTAACACACAGTGTACTGAACCATTTGTAACTGGCACAAAGTAAAACAATAAGTAACAGCCACCACTGTGCCCCCCAAATTACTAAATTCCATATAGGCATTTCTACTTACTTGATCAATGTTTGCCAAAGCATAAGAAAACAACAACAACAAAAAACAGCATTAGCCATCCTTTATTCATTGCTTAGTATGAGCCAAGCAATAGCACATCAAATCTTTACCTAAATTCGAAAAGCTCAGTAATGACCATCAATTCACAGACTGTCACAAGTGAGAACAGCAAATTAAGTAATTTGCCCAAGTATCACATAGCTAAGAAGTGAGGACACAGGGATTCAATCCCAAGAATGGTTGAATCCAAAGACTGTATTCTTAACCACCATATATCACTGACTTTAAACGTTTGTTTTCAAGAGTCCAGGGGGCTTGCCTGCTTAATTCACTGCTGCTTGTGAAATTCTGCAGGCTGAACATGGACACCAATTAGTTCGATGACTTTAAACAAGTTACTTACTCTCTATTAGATTCCGTTTGCTCAGCAGCAGCACTTTTGCTATTACAAACAGTAAAATTCCCACATTCTGTCACATTAAAAAATAAAAAATATCTTGCAAATAAAAAAAAAATCAAAGTTAGGTAGTTTATTTTGTTGTTTCATTGAAACAGAAAAGGGAAAAGAGAATGTGAAAAATAGGCTAGAGAGTAGCAATTGTTTCTTTCAGGAGAGTAAGAGTGTCACCAGCCAGAGAAAAAAAACAGCCTCTGAAAGCATTAAGTCAGATGGACAGTAACCCTGGAGTATATACTATTTAGCCTCATTGCCATAATCACACTTCTGCTTTGAATAAAAGTGGTAGAAATCATAATCAAGAAGAATATGCTGCATGTTTAAGAAATCATGAATCTGAAAGAATCATGCATTACTGCAATGTTTTGAAAATGGAAATTAAAGATTTACAACTCTTGAGGCTTTCCCAATAATGTTCCTTTGCAAACCTACTTTTAGCTAAATTAAAAGATTTTGACAATAAATGGTAGTGGTTTTTTTTCTTTAACTAGCAATTGGTTATATGTCAGCTCAGCTTTCTAGAACTAAATTACTTTTTGAAAAATAGAACTACATCTTTTTGTGACTTGCTAAATAAATGTTGTCCAGGAGTTTAAATATAATTCATGTCATATGTGTGTTTGTTTTTAATGTTATAAAGCTGGGAGAAGGTTAGAAAAGGTAGAGGTCAGAAGGTAAGCTGTTCATATCATATTTTATGGTTTCATAAAATGCTGATATGAGAATTCAAATCCCAGGAAAGGTTTTATGGTATAATACTTGTTTAAAAACAAAATCCAAATAAACTTAAATGTTATGAATCAGAACAATCTATATGTTTGGATGTATATAAGGGAATGTGTATAAATGTATAATATCACACATTCCATATGTATAATTTATGGATTAGGTGATACTATGTTTATATATGTACCACATAGTTAGTGTATATATTTTATAAAATATTATGTGTTTCATATATATTTTATACTATATATTATATATTGGTATACCAAATATCTATGGCCAATAGCTCTAATAGTATTTTTATTCTAATAAGTATTTACTGAGCATCTAATATGCATCTGGGGTCTGCTCTGTGCTGAAGATGCAAATGCATCTGACCTCAGAGGGAAGGTAGGGTAGGGTGGGAGTAAAAGGGACAGATCAACCAAAGGACTTGTATGCATGCATATAAGCCTAACCAATGGACACCGACACCAGGGGGGTGAGGGCATGAGTGGGGGGGGGGCAATGGGGGAATAAGGACACATGTAATACCTTAATCAATAAAGAAAAATATTTTTTAAAAATAAAATAAACATAAAATAATTTTTAAATTAAAAAAAAAAAAGATGGTTCCTCAAAAGGCACACAAACAATGCAAACTCAAGAACCACAATCTGGTGTGATGGCTGCCGCTACCAGGCTGTTCTAGTCTAGAAGAGGGTCTTTAAGGGGGGCTGTTAAGCCTTGCTCAACTCCACCATTCATACTGTCTTTTGTAGGTTCAAGGTCAGATCGGACTGTGATGAAGTGTCCAGAAAGGAAAAGACTGTATGTTCTCCCTCATGATTATCCTGAAACCATCCCGGAATGTACAGCCAATTCATTTCCCATTGATCTTGACCCTTTACATCATATATTAGGCATTCATTACAATGAAAGCTTACAAAGAAACGAATAAGTTTCTTGTTCAGGATATTTTAAAGTGTTAAAATTTACATTACAATTTATGCCTACATCCTAAAGTAAATGCCACAAAATTCAAATGTTTGACAAAGAGATCTGGGTTTAAACATGAGCTACAGTACTTCTGTTATGTGAACTCAGATAAGTTCCTTAACCTGCCTGAGGTTCAGTTTCCTCATTTTAAAAACAGGACTAGTAGTAAAATATTTGTGAGTAGGTGAGGAGATGAGATGTATCAAGCACCTGGCATGTAGTAGGCAAATCCTTTCTACCTTCTTTGAGTGTGGGGCTGCCCCTGGTGCTAGAAGCTCAGAAGCAATCTACTGAGAAGCTCTCTGAATAATTTGTTATCTTAGAAGATAATACCATGTGATACTGGGTAGTTTTTCCTGACATGTTATTAGAGGTCCCACATGGAAACATCCCTGCCTCTAACAGTTAGTATCTGAAACAGAGCCATGGAAAAATGTGTCGTCTGGCTCCTTGGCAAGGACTCCTCAATAATTTTGGTATACGCAAGCCAATTTCCTACTGGGAAACTCACGACCCTCATCCTCTTCTTAGACCTCATGTTTAGACAGGGTGGATTCAATCCCCCTTTCAAGAGGTAGAAAGAATGTAATAATTCAGGGCACTTCACTCCCCTGTCACAGAGGTATTTTCAGGAATGGGCACAATGAAATGTTGCTCAAACTGCCAGAAATAGGATTTGAACCTGAGAGCTATTAAGGCTAGTGCTGCTATAGCTATCTTGCCACCTTGAGGGAACAGCCATGTACAAATGGAGCCAAGACAATGTAGGGAAGCTGAGTGAGCAAGAGAAGCCATGCCCTGGATTTAACATTTGAGTCCCTGCATGGAGCAGCACCTCTGTCTTTCAGTTATGCACAAATGCCTTTCCTTTGCAGATGTGGTTGAATTCCCTGCCTCTCACAACTAAGAGAAGCCCATATGGGGGCGTTGCATGTCTTCTTCAGGGTGACAATTCATCTTACTTTCATTAACACTCTGCATTCAGATTAACAGTGTTTTGTTAGTAATTTTTTTTTTTATGAATAAAGAAGGAAAGGAATAGTATAGATACCTTTTATTAGGACTTTTAAAAATTACACAAAACCAGGCACTTTCGTGCTCAGATATGAAAACCAGAATGCAGTTTTAAATGTATCTTTGTACTAACAAAGAAGTTATTTTAATGGCTAATATCTATTCGTTGGAATTGCTTTTTAAATATGCCATAGAAAGTTAATGGTCTGAATCCCATATCCAAGACGAAGACTGCTATTAGAGGTGATGAGAGCATGTTTATTAGCAGGCAAATAAAAAGTCCAGGCCTAAAGGTGATGCACCCCCAGAAGGCAACATGGGCCCATAAACAATAAGGCCCAGTGGGTGCCAGATTGCTCCAGTGAACTCAAGAGAAGCAGGAATGAGCTCAGGCCATCCAAGTGACCTGTTGAACCCTCAAACTCTTGCTTATTCAAACACAGAAGTTTCGTAGGGTCTTTGTGGCGATCTCCTTCCCACCTTCTTGTAGTCTTCAATGGTTATGTCCCTAATTTGTTTCTGTTTTCCTGGAAGGTCATGATAACCAAGTATAAATTAAAGAACTTCCCATTTCACAGCTGGAAACATGATAGGGAATGTTGGGTTCTGAGCAGTGAACAGAGATAACTGTGGTCTGTGATGTCTGCTGAGGCTCAACGTGCTGACCCAGCCTCAGGGACCTCTGGAAATGCAAAGAACTTGTCCTGCCATCACATTATACTTTTCTGGAAGTTTCTCCTCATTGGTTGATGGTGTCTCTTTCCAGGTTAGCCTTTCAGCTGTGACCCCAAGAGACAGCTTATCAAAATAATACCTACTTGTAACCTCCACCCTGGGTTTGTCTTTGCTCCTTTGTATCGCTTTCTGTACCACTTTGCTTTCTCTTCACTGTCTCTACACAAGTAGGCCCATTTCACGCTATTTCCAATGTCCCAACCCTAGTCAAAGCCAGCATCATCATCACTTGCCCGGGTTTTGCAACAGCCGTCTTTAAAACCGTACCAGACCACATCAAACCCTGATTATAACCCTCCTGTGGATTCACATTCCCCTGGACACACTGTGTAAAGTCCTTGCCAGACCTCATAATATCCACCTAATCTGGTTCTGCCTAGATCTCAGGCTTCATCTCCTGCCATCCTCTCATTCCCTCTCTTCCTTGCAGATGCACCACACTCCTTCTTTACCTCTCACACAGCCAGCTCGTTCCTGCACCAACACATCTGTTCAAGCTTCCTGCACTCTCTTTCTTCAGATCAGCTTGTGGCTGCTTTCTTCATGGGATTCAGCTCTTGGCTCCAAGGCCACCTCATCAGTTAGGTTTTCCAGTCACCCTCTGATTGCTCTCCCGTGAAACCCAGTGTCCTCTTTCCTTCATGGAATTTTATCTATCTGAAATTATCTTATTCATTTGTCCTCTATTCCACTAGAATATAAACTCCACTAGAACACTCTGAGGAGCCTGCCATAGTCACCTCTCTATCCCCAGGGCATATCACGTGCAGCCACTACCACTTGTCCAACAGAACTTTCTCCTCAAGACTGGCAGAGCTTTGATTTTATTGCAGTGTCCCCTCTTCCTTCTGCATGAGGTGGATAAATCTTGAATGGAATTCACCGGTCATGTTGTGCCCACTGTCCTGGTCATTATCTGGTGCAAGAATAGACATGTTACCTCGGTCTGGGCAATCTGCTATGGGGCTTCTAAAAAAGAGATCATTAAAAAACAAAACAAAACGAAAAAGCCAGATGTGGAAGAAATGATCTTGTATCTACCACTGGACTTGGCAAGTGTATGTGTGATACTTTAAACATCAGTAGCCAACATGGGACCCAGGAAAAAAAACATATTGAGAGTGGCAGAATGGAGTGAAGGAACAAACTAGGGTCTTAGATGATGTAGTTGAGCTTCTAGACTTCTTGTTATGTGAAAAAATACACCCTCTTTTATTCCTCCTGAAATCAAACATTAAAAGAGGTGTAGTCCTTCTCAATCCCTTTTCTGTCTTTTACTCTGTCCTATATTTTGTGTGTACTTTTCTCATGCTGGAGTATGTATTTTAATACATGTATTTAGCCTAAATAAGATATAATGTCTTTTTGTGTCTTTCAAAATTTTTTGTAAGGGTATCATATGTAAATAGCTTTGTTACCTTGCTTTTTAAAAAACTCATAATTATGCCTTTGAGATTCATTTATTATAGATCCATGTAACTCCAGATTATTTATGTTCACTGTGTATAGCTGTGTATTATATGGCAGAGATACCACACCTTATTCCTTCCACATTTGTGTTGTTTCCACTTTCTTGCCATAATAAACAACGTCTCCTTTCTCACATATCTGAGAATTTGTCTATGACAGTGTTTTTCAAATATGTTTGACCGTGATCCACAAAAATCAACACGTTTTAAAATAAGCTTTCATGTTCTTACATTCACATATATATTTAGAAGAAAATTTAAAAAACAATAATTATTCTTAATACATGTGATGCAGTATTTCTATTGCTATTCTATTCCATTAAAATTTTTTTCATGCCCAGCCAGTGTGGCTCAGTGATTGAGTGTTGACCCAGAAACTGAGAGGTCACCGGTTTAATTCCTGGTCAGGGCACATGTCTGAGTTGTGAGCTCGGTCCCCATTGTGGGGCATGTAGGAGGCAGCTGATCAATGAAGTTTCTCTCTAATTGATGTTTCTATCTCTCTATCTCTCTATCTCTCTTCCTTCCTCTCTTTCTTAAAATCAATAAAAAACATATTTAAAAATGATTTCATGACTAATATGTCAAAGTTGTAAGATTGTAGTAGTTAAAACACGAGTATATACCTAGAAATATAATCGCTTCCTTAAAAATTTGGTGTTTCCTGTTAGAATGGCTATCATCAACAAATCAACAAATGACAAATGCTGTTGAAGATGCGGAGAAAAGGAGCCCCTGGGCATTGCTGGTGGGTATGTACACTGGTGCAGCCTCTGTGGAAAACAGTTTGGAGTTTCCTCAAAAAATTAAAAATGGAATTCCCATTTGACCCAGTGATCCCACTTCTAGGAATATATTCCAAGAGATCAGAGACACCAATAAGAAGGATATATGCACCCCTATGTTTGTAGCAGCACGATTAACAGTAGCAAAGATTTGGAAACAGCCTAAGTGCCCATCAGCAGATAAGTGTATTAAAAAACTGTGGTACATCTATACAATGTAATACTATGCAGCTATAAAAAAGAAAGAACTCTTGCCCTAACTGGTTTGGCTCAGTGGATAGAGCATCGGTCTGTGAACTGAAAGGTCCCAGGTTCAATTCCGGTCAAGGGCATATGCCTTGGTTGTGGGCGCATCCCTAGTGGGGGGCGTGCAGGAGGCAGCTGATTAATGTTTCTCTCTCATCAATGTTTCTAAGTCCCTCTCCCTTCTTCTCTGTAAAAAAACAATAAAATATATTTTTTTAAAAAAGAAGAAAGAAAGAACTCTTACCATTTGCAACAGTATGGATGGACCTAGAGAGCATTATGCTAAGCGAAATAAGGCAGTCAGAGAAAGATAAGTATCACATGATCTCATTCATATGCGGAATCTAATTAACAACATAAATTGATGAACAAAAATAGACCTAAAGACATAGAAATATTGAACAGACTGTCAAACCTCAGAGGGAAGGCAGGGAAGGATGGAGGGAGAGAAGAGATCAACCAATGAACTCATATGCATATATGCATAACCCATAGACACAAACAGTGGAGTGGTGAAGGCTTGGTGAGGGGGGATGGGAGAAGGCAATGGGGAAGAAAAAAGGGACATATGTAATACTTTCAACAATATTTATTTTTAAAAAAAAGAATTGGTGTATCATCAAATTTATCAGACATTATCAAATTATTCTCTCAAAAATTTGTACTGATTAAACTCTCTTCAGTGCTTTGAGAGTCCCTCTTTTTTTACATTCTTGCCAATATTTTGTATATTCAGGATTTTATGTGAAATGATATTTCATTTTGTTTTTAATTTATATTTTTTCTGTTTAATAATGAGTTTGGATATTTTCCCTTATGATTGTGGTCTATTATTTTTTTCATTTTTTTCTTTACCTATTTGTATTCTTCATCTATGTTTCTATTGCTTGTCTTTTTTATTGATTTATGGTTTGTTCTTTCTGTATTCTGAATATTAACGCCTGCTCATGAATTGCAAATATCTTCTGCACATCTGTGCCTTAACTCTTGTTTTATGGCATCTTTTGATTCACAGAAATTTTTAACCTAAGTGCAGTTAAATTTATATATTTTCCTTTATAATTCAAACAGTTTGGCATGTTAATGACCTTTATTTTGTATTTAATTTTGGTGGAACTCTTCATTATTTGCAGGGAAACATCCTAACAGATTCATCAGTTAATAAGTGCAAGTTTATTGAATGAAAAGATAAACAAATACATAAGTAAAGTGATTTTCACATGATAAAAGACTGATAAACCTTACATTAAATAATATCTTAAGTAATATAATATTGAGTTGACCATTTATAAAACCTATAATTTTGAAGGTTACAAATTACTCCAATCACAGCTAGAACCCAGTCTATCACTCATATTCTGAAATATTCTTAAATATAAATGGACAAAATGGTCCTACACTTAAAATATCCAAAGAGTTTTTGATTCCTCTCTGATGCTGTGTACATAAACAGCTTCTAACCACTAAATCTTAAATTACATAGAAAAGCAAAATGTCTCATTGTCATCAATTACTCCAGGACATTTAATTTTTTTAAACAAACCCCTGGGTTTTATGTGCTAAGCTAGCCAATAATCATGCAATCTATCATTTTTAAACTGTATCACATTAAAAATGGAGAGGAAAGAGATTTTTGCATTTTATCATAGCATGTTGCCTTCGAAGAATTCAAGTAACTCAAAGTAGAAGGCTCTACAGATAAATTAAGCTAATCTTTGTAAGGTCACTGTCTAGATTCATAGAGGCGATGGAATAATTTCAATCCGTGAAATGCCTTATATTCACAATAAGAACAGAAATATCTTAGTTTGAATGTGTGCAGGCTACATGAGGTGACAAAAATAGAGCACAAAGAATTGGATGCATCCGTTTTTCAATCACTTTGTGCATATTTTTAATTTAATCATTTTATCAATTTTATGATGCTTGTGTGTACACAGGAAAGATTTCTATCAGACATGTATAATCAGTTCTTTCCATCAGTTCCTTTACAAAGGAAAAAAGTAACACAGTATCTCAGACATCAAACTGTCACATTTTAAAGGAAAAAGAAAACCCTTTCATGACCAAAACAAGGTAATAGGTTGCATTTTCCCCTGATCACCTGTGGAGAATCTTTCCCAATGGTTCTTTTTCTTCCCTCTTTTCCCCTGTCAAAGTATAGAACCAAATAGCATTGTTAGAGACCTAAAGGAGAGTCAGTTCCTATTTTGTGGCTTCCCGCTCTACATTTTAAGTGGAAACAGATATGTCAGAAATAATTCTAGAATTCACATTATCCCAGCCAATGATTCAGCATCTGCTTTCACAGGGCTCTGATCAACAGAAGGTTCCAGGCAGGTAAGTCTCTGGAATGTTTCAGCTGTAACATTTCTAATGCTTACCCATCTAAAATGCAGATACAAAAAACACAGTCAACCACTTACTTCTCCCTCCTACTTCACATAAACTCCTGGAAAGCCATCTGCTGGATGAGGAATTGCAGCTACATTGATAATGTCCTGTTTGCGTGGTATTCCTGGTATTCTAAGTGAGGCGCCCAGTTGTACAGGGATGTCTCTCCTGCTTTGGCCATGTAGCAAAGATGAAGCTTTGGTGGTTTTTGAAAAGAACGCTGGAAACACTTAGGGTGCTATTGAAAAAGGAATTTTGGGGGGTGAAAAAGACAGGTTTTAGGAAATTTTAGAAATTAAGAGGACCATAGAGGAAGCACAGGGCTGCAGAGCAGCAGAAGGTATATTTCCATTAGAACAGGGAAGCTGAAAAGCTGCAACAGGTACATTTCCATAGAATGAGGGAGCGGGGAACAGCAAAAGGTCTATATCCTATATAATAAAAGGCTAATATGCAAATCAACTGAATGGTAGAACGACTGGTTGCTATGATGTACACTGACCACCAGGGGGCAGACACTCAATACAGGAGCTGCCCCCTGGTGGTCAGTGTGTTCCCCCAGGGGGAGTGCAGCTCAGCCAGAGGCCAGGCTCATGGATGGTGAGCGCAGAGGCAGTGGCGGCAGCAATAAGGACCCCTTGGGGGATGTCCGCCTGTGGGGAGCAGGCTTAACTCAGCAGGCGGACATCCCCCGAGGGGTCCCAGACTGTGAGAGGGCACAGGTCAGGCTGAAGGACCCCCACCACCCTGTTCACAAATGTCGTGCACCAGGCCTCTAGTTTACAAAATAAAGAGAAGGAAGCCCTTCATCCAGAAGGAGAAGAAGAAAGCCCAAAGGGAATAGGAAAGCAATAAGGAAGGAGGGGGGGGGGGGGGGAGAACATCACATGTCCCATGTGAGGATCAACCTTTGAGCCTAGGAGCTACTGAGGTAACCAGTCTAGGGGAATAGTGACCAGACAGAGGGGATATCAAGGCACCAGGATCTGCAGCCTTTATAAGCCATAGGGAAAAAGAACTTAGTGGGACCCTTTCCCCTTCTCTACCTGGGAGTCCATTCTGTGGGACTCTTTCCCTCTCCCCATGTGCAAGTTTGTACTTGTTCTTCAATAAATTTCCACCTTTGCTATACCATCTTCTGTCCGTGGATTCATTCTTTGATTCCAGCAGACAAAGAATCCGGGTTCCAGTCCAAAAATTTTGTTTCTCTATTATACAGTTATGTTCTGCATTAGGAGGTTTCGGTCAATGATGAACCACATATACAAAGGTGATTTCATAAGATTATAATGAAGCTGAAAATTTCCCATCTCCTCTTGATGTGGTAGCTGTCATAATGTCAAAGTGCAACACATCACTCACGTGTTTGTACACAAGCTGGTGTATGCACACAAGCCTACTGTGCTGCCAGTCGTATAAAAGTATAGCACATACAATTATGTATAGTATATAGTACTTGATAATGATAATAAACAACTATGTTACTGGTTCGGTATTTACGATGCTATATCTTTTTGTTTTAGAGCTTACTTTTTCTACTTATTAAAAAGAAGTTTGTTGTGCAACAGTATGCTGTGTTATGCTGGCAAGTTCCTCATACATCTTGTTTAGTGCCTTTCTTGATGGCGTCACAATCTCTTGTGCTTGATTTACTCTCGTTATGTCTTGTACAGTAACACGCTGTACGGGCTTGTAGACTAGGAGCGATAGGCTATACCATGTATCCTAGGTATATAGTAGGTTATAGTTATACCCCCTAAGTTTAAGTAAGTAATACTCTGTGATGTCACACTTGAACAAAATCTCCTAATGATGTATTTCTCAGAATGTACCCTCATCATTAAGCAGCACATGACTGTATAATGTATTAGTCTTCTCAGGCTGCTATAACAAAACACCATGAACTTGGTGCCTTAAAAAAGGAGATTTTTATTTCTCACAGTTCTAGAAGCTGGGAAGCCCAGGATCAAGGTGCAGGCAGGTTTGTTTTTTTGAAGAAGGCCCACTTCCTGGTTTGTACACAGCTGCCTCCTTACTGCCGAGTGCTTACCTGCCCTTTCCTCCATGTATGGATGTGGAGAGAGAGAAAAATCTCTTCCTTTTCTTATGAGGATGCTAATTCATCATGTGAGCCCCATCTTTGACCTCATCTTAACCTGAATACCTTCCAAAGGCCCCACCTCCAAATATCATCACATTGGCGGTTAGGGAATCAAAATATGAATTTTTGGAGAGACACAAACATTCAGTCCATGACAATATTTAACTTTAATTATCCATAGAACGAGGGAGCTGGCAACAGCAAAAGGTCTATATTTACAAAATAAAGAGAAAGAAGCCCTTAATGGGACATTAATTTATATGTTTCCTCCTAATCAACAACATTTTGGTTACCAAATACCAAACAAATATTCAATGTGTCCACAGAAATCACATATCCCATACAACCTGTTCAGGTTCAGACATACATTATACTTGGACTTTGTAAATAAAAACCTGGTGAAAGTAGAGGCAGTTCCTTCTGTAGTGACATCTCAGCCAAACTATTAACCCATTCAAAGGTCCATTATTTACAAACTTGTATTCCCTTGGGGAAAAAAATCTCTGGCTGATATCTACTTTGAATACAATCAGAGCAATTTTCCATGGGGGAAATTCTGAGGATTGTAGCCTTTCACTTCAGGCTTTGGTTTATACCACTCCCTCTTCCTAGAACACCTTCTGCTTTCTCCTCCACATGAAAAATACCATACCTATCCACACTTAAATCTTAGATCTCACTTTAGATATCACTTCCGT
The DNA here is from genome assembly GCF_951640355.1 of Cnephaeus nilssonii. NCBI lineage: Eukaryota > Metazoa > Chordata > Mammalia > Chiroptera > Vespertilionidae > Cnephaeus > Cnephaeus nilssonii. The sequence continues at coordinate 20,599,848 of NC_137082.1, forward strand.
ATGTGTTCCCCTTCTGTGTTCCAGTGGGCCCTGTTCTACCACCATCACAATTTATTCTACTTGGACCTTGGCTTAATTGTCTATTCTTCTAAATTGTAAGCTTAAGACAACAGGAATCAAGTCTCCTTATTCACCACTATATCCACAGCACGAAGCATGGTGCCTCGTATAGTGTCAGAGCTGCAAGAGTAAATAACTAAGTGAGAAGGTGAATCATGGCATAGATGTCCAAAAACATAGATGCTGTCCAACAACATAGATGTCTAGCCATTTCTAGAGTAACTTCAAGCCAAACATGGAGGACACATTGGGCCTTTATAGAGAATTTAACATTGGAGAGGGTCTGTTTTGAAGATGAGAATGAAGACGGGGTAGAGCAAGAGAGACAGAAATAAAGGAACACTTTGAGGAAGAGAGCAAAGAGCCACCTCCCAAATCCAGGTGAGCAGGTTTGTAATTATCATGGAGTCTTGTGGGAATAATTTATGGGAATTATTATGAAGTGAAAATACAGGACCCCTTATTCAAAAATTATTACAGAATTTCAAAATGGTTGGAGCAAAGCCCCAAAACAAACATTTAATGCGGGTCCCTTCTAAGGATAGGGCCTTATGTGACTACATAGGTCTCATGCCCATGAAACTAGATCCACTCTCCACCAGGCCTAGGTCCCAGGCACATACTGGTTCTATTATATAACATGGCAGCTTGATCGTTGCACTGAAAATAGTATCACCAAAGCACCTGCCTGCTCTTTCAACAAGTCATGGCCTTGTATATTTTATTTTTGTTGCATATGTTGACTTTTTCCCCCTGCTTCCCACAAAGGTACCAAGAGCAACTCAATCTAATTGCTATGGCAAATAGTATTGTTCAATCATGACATTTTATTTGGACATTACTCTTACAGCACCTTGCATTAATCTGCCCTAATAACTACTGGGACATTAAAAATAATTGATTTTTCACATCTGAAAGACATTTTATGCTATATTAATGACAATAAAATTGGAGAAATACAAAAGCAAAATGGAACTAAATGCCAAGATAAATGTTATATTTTGGCACTATTCTCACAAAGTAGATGACAGATGGTAATATAAGCAGTGCATTTTGTGTGAGAATACTCATCTTTTCCTATTATTATACATGCTTTATGACACACAGAAAAGATATGATGATTCAGGGACCACATTTTTGGGAAATGTCACAGCCAAATTTTGCATCGTGTTTTCCCATGTGGATGTATAAGTTTGTTCTACAGTCTCCAAGTCAAGTACCAAAGTGATTTTTGGCCTACAATTGAGTCTCACAAAAGCAAATTAATACTTTAAGGAAATAGCAAGGGGTTTATGGCTAATATTTTAAAATAATTATAGGAGCCCAAGGGAAAAGTAAACCTGAATAGTAAATTCTTATTGGTCATTTATGAACTGTGTGTCCAAAGCCCATTTGAAAAATGGAAAGCAGCCACATTTGTTCTCTACTTCTTACCGTCTCCACGACCCTGTTAATGCACTGCGGGAGGAGTGATGAGTGCACCTGGAGGAGGGGTTGAAAGCTGGAAATCCAATCCGACGCTCTAGCACAAGGGAGGAAGGGATCTGAGAACCGCTGCTACTGGCAAACGCTATTATGAGTGACCTATTGCCTTCTCCTTCCTTCAGAACTTTAATTGTATTTAGATTTATGGTTCCATTGCTGTATATGCACATGAAGAGAGCTGAGCCTTTGGAAATGCCTCTGCCTATTAGCAAAGACACTCATTTGTTAACCCCAGACTCATTGATGTATCAGCTGAGAATTTTAGTGGCATTAGAAATTCTGTTAGTCAATCTCTGCTAAAGTCTTATAGTTTAGTGTTTGTTTGTTTTGTCTTTTTGGTTGGTTGGTTTCTTAAAAATATATATATTTTACTTATTGATTTCAGAGAGGAAGGGAGAGGGAGAGATAGATAGAAACGTCAATGATGAGAGAGTATCATTGATCGGCTGCCTCCTGTATGCCCCAAACTGAGGTTCGAGCCTGCAACCTGGGCATGTGCTCGGACAAAGAATTGGACCATGACCTCTTGGTTCATAGGTCGATGCTCAACCACTAAGCCATGCCAGCTGGGCAAAAGTCTTACAGTTTTTATTGTTTTTTAAATATACTTTAATCTTGCTTTCTCTCATGCAGACAGACAGACACATACAGAGTAGATGATGCCATCCAGACACAGAGAAAGAAACTTCCACAAAGAGGCCAGGAATCCCTGCTGTAAGCATGATAAGCAAATGGTAAAGAACAAAGGTTGATTCAAGGAACATTCTTAAACTGACTCAAGAGAATGAAGTGAAAAGACATCACAGGGATCGAATCCTGTGGTCCTGTTTACAGGTAAAGAAATAGAAATCCAGAGACCATACTGACTTGCTCAGGGTCACAAACAAACTCAGCAAAAAACTGGAACTTGACCCAGACTTCTCCCTTCCACACTTATGGCCTCTCCTTGTAGATTTATAATCAGAACCACAATGTCTCTACGTTAATTTTATAACCTTACACACAAGAATTGGCTTCATGCCTGTAAATAGCATCTTAAAATATTTTCATGTTTTGTTTTGTTTCAGTTTAAGAAACAAAACAGAATATTTAAAAATGCACATAGAGAACAATAGTAAAATCTAAGATAAGTGGCCTTTTCCTTATGTTTTGTGTTTGTCCAAGTAATATAAATTTAGGCAAATACAAAAAATACACTTTCAAAATAAAATAGTTATGTGGTCAAAATGGGAAATGTTTATAGAAGCTTCAAGTTTGCTTTTTTTTAAAATATATTTTATTGATTTTTTACAGAGAGGAAGAGAGAGGGATAGAGAGTTAGAAACATCGATCAGCTGCCTCCTGCACACCCCCTACTGAGGATGTGCCCGCAACCAAGGCACATGCCCTTGACCGGAATCGAACCCGGGACCCTTGAGTCCGCAGGCCGACACTCTATCCACTGAGGCAAACAGGTTTCGGCTTCAAGTTTGCTTTTTAACTGGTTAACACTTAGCCTGGCCAGAGTGGCTCAGTTGTTAAATGTCAACCCAGGAACCAAGAGGTCACTGGCTCCATTCCCTGTCAGGGCACATGCCTGGGCTGTGACTCAACCCCCTGTAGGGGTTGTGCAGGAGGCAGCCAATCAATGATTCTCTCTCATCACTGATGTTTCTATCTCTCTCTCCTTCTCCTTTCCTCTCTGAAAACAATAAAAATATATTTTAAAAACTTAAAGATTAAAAATAACAGAGGTCCTTTTTTATAAACCACCATTTCTAAAATAAAATTATAAGTAAAATCAATAATCTTTTGGGTTTTATGTTGGGGCATGGTTAGAATTTTATCTTAATTTTGCTTTTAGAAATAATTATTTGATTGTCACTTATGTGGCAGAGTGAATTATGGTTTCTTAGGTAAAAGAAGCTTCTAATTTATTCTTAATATTACATATATAAGTGTTAATTATATATCAATTGTCTGCAGATAAAACTTTATCCAAGTAGTGTAATTTACTCAGGGGTTAATGCCATTCTGAAGTGTAGAACCTAATGCCATTAACACTCCAGCCTCAGCCATCACTCATTTAAAGCCTGTATTTCTTTTAATGTGGTGATTTTTTTAAGTTAAAAACTATAAACTTCTTTAGCCTTAAAGCTATGTTTACTTATGAAATAAACAAATTTCTTCAAACTAATATTGTAGGATTATAATAGTTGTATTTTTTTCTCCAAGTTCAGATAGTAGTTTAAATCTGCAGCTGCTGTTTTGATAAAAGAACCAGACTATCAAACAACCTAAAGTTAGATTTCAGCAATATTTTAAAAATTAAAGTTGTCCAATATTATCAAAATACTAGTAAACAGAAGAACTGAGTGCAGTTTAATAATATACCTTGTAAATCATTTTCTTTCCTAGGAAACTTAAGAAGCTTTCTAAGGCCCAGCAGCATTTACAAAATATACAGCTCATTATTAATTGATGATATTCAAAACCGTGTTTTCAATCCCTTGCCAGTTTGTACATAAATCTTCACACTTAACCTACTTAATTTGAACTCTTAGTCACATTTGAAAATTTAGTCCAAAAATAAAAATATATGAATAGAAATAGAAATAAATATAAATATCTATCATTAAAAATGTAAATCTATATCTTATGTATGGGCTCTACACACCTTTTAAAATGTTCTGGATGAATGACCAAAACATTCCTGCTTGGTTTTCATATTGGTGAAGGAAAAAAACTAAATGAACGTTTTCATATTTTAGTTTATTAGGAAGAGAAAAGAAAGGGCAATAAAATATGTTTGCAGATGACTTTAGTGTAGATGTAAAACCACCCTGTGTCTACAAAATGACCTCATCCCCAAGCCCCAGAAATATGATATTCTTTTCCAGTCTAAGCATTTATCATTTGTTACAAAGAACCCAGTATTTAAAAATATATAAATACAATGGCAAAGCATTGAATTGACACTTATGATAAAATGTATTTGATTAAGACTTAATAAAGTACTGTGTATAGTACTAGTGAATAATGCATTGCTAGATAAAGTTGGACACAAAGCAAATACAGTGTCAAAGCTAATCTACCCAGGCATTATTCAGCCACATTACTTTCTTTATTACTAGATTTTAAAATGCATATTGTGTTTCAGCAGCTTTTTCATTATTTCAACACATAATACAAGTGCTCTTTGGAAAAGACCACCTAATTCCAAAAGGAACTACTGCAGTAGGAAACCACAGAGGACCAGACCATGCATCTCTTAGTGACATGGGCTCCCATCACCACAGCGAAAATATGTTTGGGCTTAAAACACTAGTTTTCGATCAACCAAAAGACTTGTATGCATGCATATAGGCCTAACCAATGGACACAGAAAACAGGGGGGTAAGGGCATGAGTGGGAATGATGGGGGGGCGGTGGGTAATGGGGGATAAGGACACATATGTAATAACTTAATCAATAAAGAAATTTAAAAAAATAAAAACAAACAAAAAATAAAAAGAAATGTCAAAAAACCCACTGGTTTTCAAAAGCTTACTTTTAAAAACACCCGCTATGTTTCTTTCCCTTCAGAAAGTCCTAACCCAGAAAGTCAGTAAATAAAAATGTTTGCTAAACTAATTTACTAATTTTTCAAGAGATTTAGTTAAAAGAAAGAAATTAATCTTTTTAAAAAATATATATATTTCAACTCTCCTTTTGTCTGATCATATCTGTTATTTACTTTAATTTTTTTTTAATTTGGTTTATTTTCCAAGTTTTGGTATACAAATTCTCAACTTAGTTGGGATTCCTAAAAAGTAAGTTTTGGTTCAAAGACTCAGGTGTGGCTGGGTTTGTGGGGGAGGGAATCCCAGATGACACCAGTGTGGCAATGGCAAAGTGTGACTGGAAAGAGAAGGCAAACCATGCAGGCTTTGTTAGCAAGTGTTAATACTGCACATAACTGCAGCTTCACTGCACTAGGAATCCCAGAGGTACAGTTACGCTAAGTCTCTGGGACCCATTTTTATATCACTCAAGGAGGGATGGAGTTAGGGCATTTATATATTCTGTAGCTGTGGGGGTGGGGGGAGGGACAGAGTCAGTGATTTCTTTCTTTTTTAATGTATTTTTTATTAGTTGTTAGAGAGAGATAGAAACATTGATGAGAGAGAAACATCCATCGGTTGCCTGCTGTATGCCCCCTACTAGGGATCTATCCCACATCAGGGGCATGTACCCTGACTGGGAATTGAACTGGGGACCTCTTGGTGCATGGTCCGACACTCAACCAACTGAGCCACACCAGCCGGGGGAGAGAATCAGTGCTTTAAATGCTGTTTTTTGCATTGCTATACTAGTTCTAAATCAACTCCAGTCAGAGAAAGCTCTTAGGCCAAGAAATAGATACAATGCCTTGTTGAAGTAGCCACTTGTAGAACAATGTTAAGATCAAAATGTGTATGGGTGGGGTAGAAAACGTATCTCTTATGATATTGATCTACTTCCCTAGGCTTTGTATTTCTGGCTTCCATCGAAACTTCTGTCTCCAAAACCCACTTTTTTTCCACTGCTTACTCTCACATATGGTCTTTGCCCACATTTCTTTTAGACTCTTAGAGACTTATCTATTTCTCTAACTTCCCAAGAGCACCCCATGGCTTTCCTAAAAATACTCGTTCACCACATAATGCTGAATAGCAATTTTAGTCCCATCCATGCATTTCATTCTACCTCTCTTCTTCTTTCTCCAGAAGGACTTAATTCTTAACCATTATAGTTTGAGTAAATGTGTGTGTGCCACATTTATGTGACTCATAAATAGGCCAATTATAAGCAATTAGATCTGGAGTGTACCGTATGTTCTCGCAAGCAGATCAAGAAGTTGGAGAAAAGATAGGGATCTGGGCAAACAATATTTCACTGCTTTGTACTGGCTCCTTGAATATCCAACAAGATGATCATCACCTTTGGGGAGGATAAACCATATCAAACAAGAGCGCCATGGATGCAAGGGCTAGTTTGTATGCAGTGTGCAGTAGAAAGAAGCTAATTATCATTCTTAACCCCAAGTCTATCACCATCAGTCCTGCTTTTCATACATATCTGTGCACATAGGCATATATGCATATTTAAACTGATATTGTATGTATATATCATGTCTACTGTTTCAGATCAACATATATCTTAGAGAATTTGTACATAAATACCATCTCTTAGTTAAGACTCTTATGATTTATTCTCTCTCAAGAGTCTAAGCACACGCTATCTAAACTACTCCTCTGATAGTTTCTTTGGAATGCCTCTGACATATGTGGCTTGCACTGCTATTTCATATGGCTACATCACTTTTCAGTAATCCATGGTTCATGTTAGCAAGAAAACACCTAAATCCCTGAAGGTAATAATTTCCCACAACCCAAATGCTTCCTGCCTCTTAACCATAAGGCTTCCCTCTCTGAGCCTTTGAAGCTTTCTAGGTGTAGCAATGTCTTTGAAAAAAAATGAGAAATCATTACTAGCAAACTATGAAGGAAAAGACGTTCAGGATCAGTTGAAAAGGGACACCCTTTAACATGGCATGTCTCAGGGGCAAAGGGGGCTAGGTACCAGATAATGTAGAAGGGAGGGAGGGAAAAGGAGACCTCTTTGCCTTGGGCCTTGGACATAAAATATATTATTCTTCATGTGAGAGACCATAGCTTATTCAAGAATTAGAATCAGATGAAAGCCTTGACATGCTGAGTGTATCGTATTAGCTACATAGAAGCCATATCCCAGTCTTTGGCAGATTTTACTTCCAGAACTTGGTATAATCAGTGCTGTTAAATTTTCTTAATTACACTTGGCAAGACAATCATCAATTGCTCATTTTCCACTTTAAAACCTTTCCTCTCCTAAGTGGGGATAAAGACACCCTTTCACCCATCCCTCTAGCTAAAAACCTCTAAATGACCTTTAATTCGAGTTAAGGTTTAAAGGAGCACTGAGATAATACAGCTGAATTTCACAAGAACCTGTGGATTACATATTGTATTTCCTACTTGGAACTACTATAAGTCAGTACTTTCATAAAATAACAGATCTCTGCAAGGCATTGGACCTTAAATGAATACGTGATTATCCTCCTTGACCAAATTACAACTATTCTGATTGTTAATGTTTGTGCCAATAACTGTTGTCTACTGATGGGAGAGGAAAACAAACCCCCTATTATATGGGCATAAAAATTAAACCTATGTACTTATTTTTAACTCAGATGTGAAATACATGGATCAGTATTCCTTATAAAAATATTAATATTAATAAAGAAATATGTGTAAGCTCTCCCTTCTCTCATTCCCTAATAAATTTTTTTCTCTCCTAACAGGTCCAAATTAGTAGTTTGGCATGAGTCCTGACAGAACTGCTCTATGCATGTGAATACAAGATTGTTCATGATTTGACTTCTGTCTTTATTTTAAACATTGAAACATGCAACAGACTGAAGAATTTCAGAGGGAAGCGGTGGGGGTGGGGGGGTGTGGGGGAAGCAGGAAGAGATTAACCAAAGAACTTATATGCATAAGTCATGGACAGACAATAGTGCAATGAAAGTCTGGGGAGGGGGCCAGGACAGGGGGGAGCAGGTCAATGGATGGAAAAAGGAGGCTATCTGTAATATATTCAACAATAAAGATAAATTTTTAAAAGAAAATAAATTAAATCTGACACATTAAAAATAAGAATAATTTTAAGTTACAAGGTTATTATATGTTTCTTATGATTTGTAAAATAATTCAAAGATATTTAATGATGACCCATTCATCTTCCCTATCAACTCTCCCCCACATAAGTGGTGTTCATTCTCTCCCATTTTCTTCCATGTTCATAAATTCATAGATGCATATATACACATATACAGGGTTTAATTATTTTCCAATGTGAACTAAATCCTCACATTTCTCAATAACTTAGACTGTCTTTAAATGCCTATTCTTTGGTTCAGTAGATAATCCAATTCGCTGGATTATTATCACCTTTATCCATGTAATGGATGTGATATAATTGAATCAGTTGTCCTATTATTGAAAAACTAGAGGCCCGATGCACAAAATTTGTGCAAGGAACTCAGCCCTCGAAGCCCCGGCTGCCTTGTGGCCCCGGCTACCTCACAGCCCCGCCCACTGATCATTCTGGAAGGTTGTTCTGCCATCTGGTCTAATTAGCATATTAGCTCTTTATTATATAGGATTACAATGGACATCTGTGTACAAATCCTTGTATGAACAAATGTTATGATTTATTGATTTATTTTAAATACCAAGAGGTAACATTGCTGGGTCTATGGTAAGGGAATGTTTACCTTTCTAAGAAACTGTCAATACATTTTCCAAAGTGGGTGCAACAGTTTATACTCCCACCTACATGAGAGTTGTAGTGGCTCCTCATACTTGCCAATACTTGTTATTGTCACTCTTTTTAATTTTAGCCTTTCTAGTGTGTTTTGTAGAAAATCACTGAGGCTTAATCCACATTTCCCTTATGACTAATGATATTAATCATCACATGATGGTATAGATCTTATTTTTGTGATGTGTCTGTTCAAATCTTTTGCACATTTTGAACATTGGGTTGTCTGTATTCTTACCATTGAATTGTAAGACTGCTTCATAGATATTCTCCATAAAAGTCTGTTTCAGACATACGTATTGTGAATAATTTCTCCCTATGACTTGCCTTTTTATTTTCATAATGGTGTCTTTTTTCAAGAGACGATGTTAATTTTAACAAATATAATAATTACTTTTTATAGTTAGTGTTTCCTATGTCCTTCTAAGCTATCTAGCTACCTCCAAAGTAGCGAAGATTTTCTCCTATTTCTTTACCTGTAAGTTCCATAGTTTTATTTTTGAGTCCTTTCCTTAGTAGTGGTTTCTTTCTTGGCATCTTACAGTCTCTCCGTATGCACAGAGAGACACCCAGCTCCCCACTTTCGATGGCAGGGGAGCTGGGTGTCCACTCGTGCACCAGGCCAAAAGCCTCTGGTGCCTCTCAAGGGCCGGATAGGCCCGCCCCCCCTGCGCCTCTCAACTTCCGGCCACCCCGAGTCCCGTCCCCCAGCCTCCCGCCGGCCCAATCGTGGGCATAGCGGAGTGATGGTTATTTACATATTTCCCTTTTATTAGGTAGGATATTCAGATTATTTTCTGGTTATTGCCAATATAGTGATACTACAAACACACCTTTGTACACTGATTCTTTTGAGTCGCAACCTGATTTTTATGGAATAAATTATCCAAAATGCGAGTGCTGTGTTAATGGGTACATGCACTGTTTAATTTTACTAATGTTATTTAATTACTCTTCAAATTTTTTAAAACAATTCCTATTTTCTCAAAAAAAAAAAAAAGAATGGCAATGTCCATTTCTCTATATTGTACCCATCCTGAAAAGAAATTAATATTTTATTTGTTCCCAATCTATAAATGAAAAATATAATATCATTATTGTCTTTATTTGAATTTGCCAGATTACTAGAGAAGTTGAGCATATTTTAATATGTTTATTGGCCATTTCAATTTATTGTCCTGTGCATTATCTAAATAAGAACTTTTGCTCAATTTTCTGCTGATTTTTTTAAAATATAAATCTGAAGGAAATTTTTCTGCACATGTGAAACTATGTTTTCCCATCCTATTACTTGTGTTTTAATTTTGTTTGTTATCTTTTGCTATATGCATTTTAAATTTTTAAATAGCCAAATATATTTATTCTTTTCTTTATAGATCATCTTACTTAAGAAGTCCTTGGCTTGGCCAGGTGGCTAGGTTCATTGGAGTATCATCCCACACACCAAAAGGTTGCAGGTTCAATTCCAGGTCAGGGTACATACGTAGGTTGTGGATCCGATTCCACTTGGGGTGCATAAGGGAGGCAACAGGTTGATGTTTCTCTCTCTTTCTTACTCCCTCTCTAAAATCAATAAACATATTCTCAGGTGAGGATTAAAAAAAAACTAAGAAGTCCTCCCTTGCCCCCCAAATCATTCAAACATTCAAATTTTGTTTTTATTTTACATTTTATGCTTTACAGTTAGATATTTAATCCATTTACAATTAGATATTCCATCAATCTGTGATATGAAACAGGACATAGCTTTACTGTCTTTAAAATGAGTTGATGATTTTGTCAACTCCATTTATTAAATAAAGCATTCTTGTTCAAGTTAGTTGAAATGTCTTTGATTACATATTATATTTCCAGGTAAACTTGGATTTATTTCTGAATTCGTTATTTTGTTGCACTCTACTGCTACCATAGTCTTTAAAAGAGGTTTGAAAAAAGTTTTAACATTTGGAGTGGCAATTTGCTGTTTCTCCTCAGTCATTCTTTTTTGTCAATATTTTCTTCCTTATTTGAGACATCTATAAATATATTAAGTTAATTCTATTAATTGAATGGTGGTCCAATATATATATATATTCTTAATATAATAATGACTGCTTGATTTCACTGATAGATGATAGGTAGAAAAATAGATGATAAATAGAAAGATAGATGATTGATAGATTTTCCCCTATAATTATACTACCAAACATTAAAATTCTTTAGCTATCGTCTAGATTATTGATACCCACTGAGAGGTATGGAATCGAGGGCAAGACTCAGGTAATTGGGCAAAGTTCCCTTAGGTGATTCCAATATTCTTCCTTCTTTGCAATTTGGTTGATAATCACTGCTCTATTATAAAGAGAGATGGATGAAAAAAAATTCCAAACAAAATTAAACTACTTATAATTAGATCAGATAGAATACTTTGAATATTTTATTGGCTCAGTACACAGGAATTTGGTTTGAATCATGTCAGTGGCATGATTTTGTAATGTTCTATAGCTTTCAGAATTGGTGATCCATGTAGGCCAGAAGAACCAACTAATAAGAATATTACACTTCCTGACACACCAATAAGAAAGAATATATGCACCCCTATGTTCACAGCAGCATTACTTACAATAGGCAAGATCTAGAAATAGCCAAGTGCCCATCAGTAGATGAGTATATAAAAAACTGTGGTACATTTATACAATGAAATACTACATGACTGTAAAAAGAAGGAAATCTTTCCTTTTGTGACAGCATGGTTAGACCTAGAATTTATTATGCTGAGTAAAATAAGCCAGTCAGAGAAATACAAGTAACATATGATCTCATTTATATATGGAATGGAATGAACAAAATATAACTGACAAAAAAAATAGAAACAGAGGCATGGATAAAAGGAACAGACTGACAGCTGCTAGAGGGGAGAGGGAGGGAGGACTGGAAGAAAGAAGGTAAAGTGATTAGCCAAAAAACATATATACATAACCCAAAGACAACAGAGCATACTTTGGGTGGCATCCTATAAATAAAAGGCTAATATGCAAATTGTCCCCTCGACCAGGAGTTCAGCCTGAAGTTTGACCAGGGGGTGGGGCCAGCTGGCCAACTGCCTGCGGCCCCTCCCCCTGGCTGGCCTGGCCCATTTGGGGCAGGCTGGTCGGACCCCTCCTGTGCACAAATTCATGTACCGGGCCCCTAGTAATCCATAAAGTGCCTAAGAAATTTTCAGGGAAAGGATCTATCATTGATGTATTCATTATGAGTTTTTATCAAGGGCAAACATGTGTAAACCCACATGTGATATGTTACTATTGTGTTAGTTCTGTTAATGGATATCTACTAGTAACTTCCTAAAGATATACCAATTCTCTTTCTTATACACTCTTATCCTGGCCTTCTTATCTTCTTTATGACACTCACATAAAGAACAACTTTGTTGTTCACTTTTGAAGGGTTTTATATTAATGCCTGCCTCCCTAAAAATAGGCAGAGCCAAGTATGTTGTGCCCACCATTGAATCCCTAGCATCTAGCATGGTGCCTTTTACATAGTGGGCACTCTACAAATATTTGTTGAATGAATAAATGAAATATGAATCAGATGTAAGCTCTTACTTTCAGTATTACTAAAATCTACTAGAAGATAAAGTAAGCTACTACATTCCCTATATGTGGTTTTAAGTATAAACCGATGACTTGCTTATGAAAAGATTATTTGTATGTTTTCTTGGGAGGAGTGTATTTTCAGGTCCTCTGTCCAATTTTTGATTGAGTTGTTTGTTTGGTGTTGAGTTTTATGAGTTCTTTATATATTTCGGAAATTAAACTTGTCAGAGCTACTGTTTGTAAATATCATCTCCCATCTGGTTGGCTGCCTCTTTGCTGTGCAGTCGATTTTTTAAGTGTCTCCTACAAAAAGGCAGAAGACTCTAGTGATGGTGGTGATAGGTAACCTTTTAAAACATTTTAAAAATTATTTTCCAATTATAGTTGTTATGCAATATATTATTTTCAAGAGTACAACATAGTAAAACATACTTAGTAAAGATTGTTGAGACACTAACTTCTAGTAAAGAATGGGGTACCTGAGCCTTTCTGGAGAGGGGCTCTTATAGTAGCTGGAAGACTGGAAGAAAAGAGAGGCAGACATTTCTTGTTGGCAAATGTCATACTTTTGCTGGGTGGTGAGGTCCTAAAAAAGATATGTCATACTATCTCCAGAGGAAAAAAATCAACAAATGTGTAATTGCAATTCAAATCTATTCCCCTTTGCTTCCAGCTGAGTTCTTCACATGAACATCATGACAATCTTTCACAAGTTTAAAGAATCTAATTGAGTTTCACTCTCTTTGATGTTTTATTTCCCACAACTTTACCTGAAAAATCTAACTCATAAGCCTATAATATGTTGGTGATTCAGTATATCCTACTAATATAATACATTTTTATTGTTTTTTTTAGTGTGCTTTTATATTGTATTTTTTATTAAATTTTTGAGGTGACTCCTCTACACTAATAAAAGAGAAACATGAAATTGACCATCACTCCGCTAGGCCCACCAGCCAATAAGGAAGGGATATGCAAATTAGAAGGACAGGGATGGTGGCCACCCAGCTGCTCCAGGCAAGGAGTGGCTGGGTGGGGCAGGACGCCTGCTATGAGAGGGAGGGCTGGGAAGGGGGGTGCGTGAAGGTATCTACAGGAGCTGCACTCTGGCCTCAGCGAAGATAAAGACTGCAGACTCCGGAGTCTGCAGCTAAGACAAAGGCAGCAGACTCTGGCTGGAGCCTGCAGCAAAGACAAAGGCAGACTCCGGCCAGAGTGAAGGCCTGGGTCCCGGGTGCCAGAGGAAAACTGGTGCTGGAAGCCAAGGGAAGGAAGGCCTGTTGCATGAATCTCTTCATGCAATGGGCCTCTAGTTCAGGGGTCCTCAAACTTTTTAATCAGGGGGCCAGTTCACTGTCCCTCAGACCGTTGGAGGGTCGGACTATAGTTTAAAAAAAAACTATAAACAAATTCCTATGCACACTGCACATATCTTATTTTGAAGTAAAAAAACAAAATGGCAAAAACACCTGCATGTGGCCCGCAGGCCGAAGTTTGAGGACGCCTGCTCTAGTTTGGTTAATAAAGTTATAGAGGTTTTAGGTATACAATTCCACAATACATCAACTTATATTGTGTGCTCACCACCCCAATTCAAGTCTCCTCCAAAAGTATTAAATCTTCCTTTCTTCCATAAAACTGTGTGCATATCCTTCATAATAAAAAGGCAATATGCAAATAACCATCACTCCGCTACGCCCACGATTGGGCGGTGGGAGGCTGGGGGGTGGGACTCGGGGTGGCATATCCGGCCATTGAGAGGTGCGGGACTCCCGGCCCCCCCCCCCCCCAGCCTCTCAACGGCTGGATTGGCCGCCGCTGAGGGGGGCTGCCTCGGACACCCTGGACACCCTGGACACCCAGCTCCGCTGCCATCGGAGGCGGGGAGCCGGTTGTCCGCACCCGGATCCCCTGCCGTGCTCCCCTTCGTCAGCGCCTCAAGCCCCAGCAGCAGCGGCAGCGGCTGGGGATGAGCTGGTGATCCCAACAGCCTGGCAGCTCAGTGGCGGCGGCGGAGGCAGCATTGGGCCTGGGGACTGGTGAACAGGCAGAAGATGACCCTGATCGCAGGAGGCTAGGCCTAGGGACCCTACCCACACGATTGAATCGTGCGCTGGGCCTCTAGTATATATATATATATATATATATATATATATATATATATATATATATATATATATATATAGAGAGAGAGAGAGAGAGAGAGAGAGAGAGAGAGAGAGAACTATTTTTATAAGACTAGGCATCATGGAAGGTTGAAAGATTACAACAAAAATGAAATATCTTGTACACCAAACTTTCTATTGAACAAATGCCCAAAAGATTAGTCTTTAAACTCTTCTGTTACTATTCCCTTAAGCATTGTATATGACTGCTGCTTGTGACCTCTGTCAGAAACCCACAAGCCATATGTTGGTAGAATTGGAAGCCATTTTGAAAAGGGAGACAGTTTTTAATTGATGGTATTTTAAAAAAACAACAACATATTCACAGCCTACTGAGCTCTATGTGAGCTAGACTGCACCCTGGAAAATACAAATAATGAGATCTCAGGGTGAGCAAAGCTTCAGGATTATGCCACAATTGAATGGGACATCAGACATAACATGATTTTGCATCTATGGTTAATGGTTTCATAACTGTAAAAACCTATTTGTCACCCTTTGGCAGCCAGCTTTTATTAGTCACACGAAAAATATCAGTTCTATTGTAGAAAATTTGCTCTATCAGGGAGAATTCTCAATGAAAGAATATGAACATAAAAGAAATGTCAGAAGTGTTATTCAAAGGAGAAAATGCTAGCAAAGAGCAGCTGAAATTTTTAAATCTTTGCTACTTTGTAAAGAGTGAATCACAAGACTGCTGAGATCCAATTCTCAAATTAATTTTCCAAGTGAAATTAATCAATAAATAGCAGCTTCCATGTTGTAGATATGATATGATTTCTGAAACAGCTATTTTCAACTTTACTCTTAAAGATGCCTATAGTTTGACTTTGTGATGAAGAAATATTTCACTGACTCAAGGATTTCTCCATGACTTCAGGAAGGGCAAACTATACTTAGTTCTACCATTCCTGCAAGTTCACGGTGTTTTCGCTCACTGCAACAGAGCCTCCAAACTACCATCAATGACCACATGAAAGGTTTCTTTAATGATCTTCAATAATATCCCTTTGTTGAGTGGCAATACTGACATACTGTTTGTTTGTTTATTTGTTTTTATTGATTTCAGAGAGATGAAGGAGAGGGAAACAGGGATAGAAACATCAATGATGAAAGAGAATCATTGATCAGCTGCCTCCTGCATGTCCCCTACTGGGGATTGAGCCCATAACCCTGGCATGTGCCCTGACCAGGAATTGAACAGTGATCTTCTGGTTTTTTGGGTTGACACTCAACCACTGAGCCACACTGTTCAGGCCAGGCACACTGTTTGGTCATAAATCAGTTCTCCCCTCTTCTCCATAAATTTGGATATCTTGAAAGAGCATGGTTTGCCTGATAAATTAGGATAGCATTGCAGTATATAATCCCCCACTCTGGCTGAGCCCTTTATTCTCACAATGAGGATAGGGAGCTGGAATGAGGCACAACACCCAAAGTATCTTACTCTGTTGTTGCTCAGAAGGCTGAGTGTGCAAGGGGTACCAGCAGCCTGGCTCCTGCCCAGAACATCTATGAGGTGGTTCAAGAACATCTATGGAACTCTTCAGATGGTACTCCTTTTCCATACCTTCTGGACTATGTCCCACTGCAGTATAAGTAACTGGCTTCAAAAAGCAATAATTTCATGTTTTGTGTTCATGGATAAAAAATACACACAAAAATCCTATTTAAGACACAGATGAGGTATCAGAAATTATATTCTGTAAACTGAGTGTGATTTTTCAACAGAAAGCTATAATTCATAGGAGGCCTAAACCATAAGATTTGGGGATATGCTATCTTTAAACAATCAAGGCAGGGGTCCTCAAACTGTTTAAACAGGGGGCCAGTTCACTGTCCCTCAGACCGTTGGAGGGCTGGACTATAGTTTAAAAAAAAACTATGAACAAATTCCTATGCACACTGCACATATCTTATTTTGAAGTAAAAAAACCAAAACGGCAAAAACACCTGGCGGGCCGGATAAATGTCCTCGGCGGGACGTAGTTCTAGGACGCCTGATCAAGAGGATCCATGTAGAAGTAAATTATTTTTTCTACCAGTTTCTACTCACCCTTCTTGTTGTTATAGCATTTCAATTTTCCTTGGAAACTCTCCCTTCCATGTTCAATTCAGAGGGGTTAAGCATTTCCCATTTCTCAGCTTCAAGGATGGGCATGTGACCCCTACCTGTCCAATTGATTGTAGTCTAACCCTTTGATCAGGGGTTGATTAAAAAATAGTCATGTGATTTAGGGTTAGAAGACTCCTGTTGAGATTTCTATTGGATCTAGTTGGAAAAAGAAATTTAGGCCTCGGCTGTAGTGAGAGAATGTTATTTTTGGACTGAAGACAGCAAATTTTTTCTGTAAATGACCAGATAGTAAATATTTTCAGCTTTGTAGGCCATAAATCTGTCACAACTATTCAACCCAGCCATTGTAATGAGAAAATAGCTATGGACAAAATGTAAACAACTAAGGGTGACTAGGTTCCAAAAAATGTATGGACATTGAGATTTGAATTACATATAATTTTCAAGTGTCACAACATTTTATTTTTTGAAAAACATGTTTTTAACTAACTGGACAATAAGCAGCTAAAAGTTACATAGATGAGTATGAACTTGGGGAAAAGGGAGGGGCTGGATTCCTAAGAACATAAATCATATTGAAAGCTATGGTACTGGTTAATATCACTTAGGGAGTAAATAAAAATAGAAAAGAAAAAAGGTCCTAAAACTCAGCCCCAGAGGGCTCTAATATTTAATGGAAACAAGCAAAACATAAGTGGATAATGAAATAAAATAAAATCAGAGTAAAGGATGTCCAAAGATGTTTCAAAAAAGGAAGATGACCATTTTTTTCAAATGCTGCTGCAGTGTGTACTAAGATAAGGTCAGAGAACTGACCATTAGATTTGGCAAGATTGAACTCACTGGTGACCTAACAAGTGAGTTTTGCAGTGGACTACTGAGTTCAAGAAAGAGCGGTTTTGAAGAAGTGGTGAGATGACAGAAATAGGTCTTGAGAGAAAGTTTTCTCTAAAGGCTTAGGGCAGTAAATGTGAGGCATGAGAGTAAAGGATCTCTTTTCTCTTTGTTTTGCTTTCATTTTATGATGACAGATATTAGAGTCAGGAGAAAAGACAACATGGATGAGGCAGAAGCAAATTCAGTGAGTAAGAGAGGAACAGGGATCCAGGGAGAATGTATGAGTAAAGTTGCAGGTAGATTGGTAGATTTAGTAGTTTGAAGATGAAGTTCTCTTGTGATGGCTTCTGTTTTTTCAGGGAAAAGTTGAGAATAAGTAAATTGGGGTTGAGTTTAATGTTTAAAGAAGGTGCCCAGTGGTTGTCTTGGTGACAGGGGAGTAACTTAACCGGAGAAATGTGGAGAGGCTCTTTAGCAGGCTGAGAGCCCACTTGAGACCAGAGAGTGGTTGTGAGCTTTTCTTCAGCCATGCTCAGCTGCCTGGGAACAGATGGAGAGTAGGCAGAAAGTAGGACTTAATCGGTGGTGCGTTTTTCTCTAGGCAATTTTGATAGAGAAAGTCAAGGGACTTGAGAGTTTGCACTCTGGAGAGATCATCTCAATGGCTTGTGAGCTCCAGGCTTGGGAAGTCTGAGCATGGAGAGGAGGATGAGTGGTGACAAGTGTCAGAGATCCATGTGGGTTAATGGCTTGTAGGATGCTTGAAACTGATATTATGGAGCAGGTGCAGTTATTCAATTGCAAGATCAAGAGCAGTAGAATCATGCAGTGAGCAACCAAGGATAGAAAAAGCAGAAGATAATTGGAGAGGGTTAAGGAACTCAGTAGCTCAGGTGATGGATGGGCCAGCCAAGAACCTTCCATTCTTGTTGAAGGCAACAAAGATAAGACCAAAGTCATGGGGAAAAGAAGAAAAAAAAATACTAAAACGTCCTGTAGTTGAGAGGAAGTAACCAGGAAGAAAACAGTTCAAGTTTCGATGGTATAACCTGAGAATATATAGACATTGGCTTCAAAAGAGCTTACTTTTTGTTTCAGAAGAGTAGTACCAATGGTCTGAAAGTGTTTTTTAGGAAAAAGTTGTTATCTTCCTTTTCCCCAGAACCTGTGGTATATGGGGGTGGGGTTGGGGGGGGAGGGGATGGAACAGCCCCAATTGAGAAGACTACAAAGAGCAAATTCTTAGGGGACAGCCAGGCCTCACTCAGAGCAAGAACGGGAAGGGAGTTCAAAGCATTACTGACTTGTGGCCACGGTTGCTCCCAACAGGGCTTGATAATGTCTAAAAAAAGTTAAGGAAAAAAAGGTATAGCCTGGAAGGAACTGACATTTTTATAAAGTAGATTTCTCACATCTCTCAAATATCATTTGACCGATTTAAAAATTGTGTCAAAAAAACAATGAGATAGACGATATCATACTATCACCCCAATCACCTCCAGCAGTCAATCTTTCTGTGCTTGAGTTTCTGTATATGCCTAATAGTAAAGTAACAGAAACTCCCGTTCATACCCGGCTCTGTGCGTTGGAGAAAGTGTCCCTTGGAAAACCAAGAACAGATCTGCAGACATCACAAGGAGCGGAAACTCACGCCAGACTTCAAGACAGCTTCTATTATGTCCCAGGGCTCTACAGCTGCCTTAATTTTTTTCCAGCTGGCAGACTCCAAGTCCCCTGTCTCTTTTCTGCTCCAACCCTGGGATTGATCCTTTCTTACAATCCCCTAAGACTTGATAAACTCTCCAAGTTCACTTTCTATGGAGAATGCTGGAATGTTCCATCATCATTTTATTCATATAAAACTAAAGTTGGAAGGGAAACATGGCCAGTTTTCCTGGACCTTCCTCCTCCTCTAGCCCCTGAGTTTTTTGAGGGCTTCCCTGCCCCCACCTCCCTCTCAAAGCCTCGGAAAAATTTTCAGAGGCCCTATCGGCACTTCCAAATGTCTTAGTAAGAGCCACTTCTGCAGTGGGCTCCTTGCTGGGGTCCCTAGAGTGTCTATCTGAAATTCAGCGATAAAAGAAATAATTAAGAGGAAGACTAGTCCGCTGCACTCATGAGAAATGACATCTAGGTATCTGAAACTTAATGTAGACAAGACCATAAAATTGCAATGTGAGCATCCAATCTCTCTCACCAGGATGGCATAGGGATTAATCAAACCAAACCAGGAAAGTGTTTCAACCACTCTAGAAGGCAAAATCAGCCATTCTTGAACTAAAACATATTTTTCTTCTATTCATCTACTTAAAAATATAAATGGCCTATACCAACCTTCAGAAACATGATTTACCACACTGCTAATAATAATCCTTTACATCTATACAGTGCTTTACACTTTCAAGAAGCTTCTACATAAATTATTTCCTAGCGTATTAGATCCCAGGACAAAAAAAATATGGTTCTAGAAATGAAACAAATTTTTCCCCAATACCCTCACACTTGGATATTCTGGTTTGTTCTCTCTGATGTTGTGAACCTTAATCACAAGTTTTTTTTTTTTACCTGTGGACATTAAGCTTATACTATTAACTTATAAAGAAAATTTACAACTTTTATTTACTTAACAAGAAAATAATGTGGCCAAGTGGGAAATAAAGGTGAATTTAAAATGAAAAGGGGAGTTAAAGAATGTGATTTGTCCTTTGTTAACCTTTTCAACTAAACAGAGCTTGAAACAATTCAAGGTCTGTTTTGTGTAAATGTCTTACTACCTTTAATAACTTAATAGTGTAATTGTATGCACAATTGCTCCCTGTTCTGGCAAGCTGCCACAGGTCTGAAATCTTTTGTCTCTCCTACACCACAGTAAACATCGTTAAAATGCCAAAACCCATAAAGCACTTTTATGAAGTAATTTGCAAATTTTATGAACTTAATAAAGTCAAAACAAATTTTATTCTGAACTACCAGATCTTGTATTTTCATTCCTTCATTCAGCCATTCATTCATTCATTCATTTTTTCTTTCATTTATTCATTCATTGCTTATCCTACGTGGAGTATATGTACAAAAGTTCATGTGCTTGAATCCCAAAGCCTGTGTAAATATTAAACTAAGAAATAAAAATGAGTAGAAACAGAAAGTAATAAACATAAAACATGACAAGTAAATGATTCACCTTATGTTTTTAATGTAAAAATGTTAAAGAAGGAGGAAGAAATGCAGCAAGGTGGTAACAAAAGAACATCAGTGATGTAAAAGATATCTGTAGTTATATGTTTTAGAGAAACCCTTGGAACTGAAAAAGTGAGTTCGCATGTTACAATTGCCAAAAGGTAGTTTTTAAAATAATACTTATATTAACGATGGTAATACTTGGAACCAATGGAATAACCACATGAGTAAAGGTATAAACAGGGACAAGCTTAATATAACATTATGTATTCAGCATTAAAAATAATTATATACTCTGGTGTAATGCTATACTAACTAAAAATCTTTTCTAAGGAAATAATCAGGGATTCTGACAATGATTTATTATAAAATCTAGAGGCCTGGTGCACAAAATTCATGAATGGAGGGGAGATTCCCTCAACTCAGCATGCACCCTCTCCAATTGGGGACCCCTTGCGGGATGTCCGACTGCCATTTTAGGCCCGATCCCAGGGATCGGGCCTAAATCGGCAGTCAGACAACCCTCTCACAATCTGGGACCACTGGCTCCTAACTACTCACGTGCCTGCCTGATCACCCCTAACCGCCCTCTCCTGCAGGCCTGATGTTGCCTCCAACTGCCCTCCTGTGCTGGCCAACTTGGTTCTGATTCTTCGATTCCTATGCCAGCATCAAAAGCTTCATTTCCTAGGCAGCCATTGGCTCCCCACAGCACCCAGATTTGGTTCTCATTGGTCGGTTTCAATGCCAGTCAGTGTCAAAAGCTCCACCTCCTCCTAGGCAGCCATTGGCTCCCCATAGCACCCACCTTTGGTTCTGATTGGTTGGTTTCTATGCCAGTCAGCATCAAATGCTCCACCTCCTAGGCAGCCATTGGCTCCCCACAGCACCCAACTTTGTTTCTCATTGGTCAGTTCCTATGCTAGTCAGCATCAGAAGCTCCACCTCCTTGGCAGCCATTGGCTCCCCACATCACCCACCTTTGGTTCTTATTGGTCAGTTCCTATGCTAGTCAGTGTCAGAAGCTCCTCCTCCTAGGCAGCCATTGGTTCCCTACAGCACCCACCTTTGGTTCTGATTGGTTGGTTCCTACGCCAGTCAGCATCTCCAGGCCTATCTCTGGGCCTGATCAAAGAGGCAGGGCTTAACAGCAGCCCCCACAGAGGCCAGGAGAGAAAGAAAAGCCTAGCTGCTGGTGAAGATCAGAAAGAAAGAGGGAAAGAAAGAGAGAGGTAAGTACACTGATCAACAGCTTCCACTGAGGCTGCAGATCAGACCCTGACTCACTTTCTGGGTCTCAGCCACCTGAGCAGTCAGTGTTGGGTCACCAGGCTGCAGCTGGGCAACCCAGCGCTGACTTCCGGATGGTCTGCGTTTGGTTGCAGGCTTGGCCCCTTCCCAAGCCCCAGGGGAAGCGCGCCTCCCTCAACGCCCCCCCGCCCCTCCAATCACAGGCTCGGCCCCTCCGATGGCCAGCTGGGAGTGACCTGGGTGCCGAGGAGGTTCCTGGGTCCCGGGTATGTATGCAAATTAACCTCCATATTTGTTGGGTTAATTTGCATACTCACTCTGATTGGCTGTGGGCGTATCAGAGGACGGTCAATTTACATGTTTCTCTATTATTAGGTAAGACTAGAGGCCTGGTGCACGGATTCGTGCACCTGTGTGGTCCCTCAGGCTGGCCTGCGGGGATTGGGCCGAAACTGGCTCTCCGACATCCCCCAGGGGGTCCCAGATTGCAAGAGGGCAGTTCTCCAGTGACGCACCCTGGAATCGGGCTCCCTCCTCTCTGGTTCCAGGAGCATCACCTGAGAACCACAGCTGCCAAGTCACCGCAGCTTGGCAGCTCCTGCATTGAGTGTCTGCCCCCTGGTGGTCAGTGTGCATCATAGTTACTGGCCGCTAGGCTGGTTGCTTAGGCTTTTATATATGTAGATAATTACCACAGCCCTGGCCCATGTGGCTCAGTTGGTTGGTCATCATCCTGTGCACTTAAAGATTGCCAGTTTGATTCCTGATCAGGGCACAAGCCAAGGTTTTGGGGCTTGATCTCCGATAGGGGGTGTGCAGAAGGCAACCAATTGATGTTTCTTCCTCTCACTCTCTAAAAAAAAAATCAGTAAAATATGTTTAAAAAATAGTTACCATAGTGTCAGCAACAAAACAAAAGTTGATTCAATGTAACCATTCTATAGTATAGGAATATTTATATACACTAATGCTTTCATGTAATATATGCCTATGCAGCCATTAAACAAAATTAATGAAGAAATCTTAAAGATATTGGGAAATGTTAATGATATAAGGTTAAGAAAGGCAAATAGCACACAAAAGTGTATATAGTTAGTGCTATAACAAATTTAACCCTTTGCACTTGCTTGCTTTTTTCTCGATTCCTTTATTCTAATGCTAACCGTGTCGAGTCACACTCGACATCCGAGTGCAAAAGGTTAAGACATATGTATGTGTGTATACACACACATACACACACACACACACAAAATGTTTAAAGGCAATGTCCAAATATTAACTGTGATTATTTTGCAGTGGTAAAATTGTAAGTGATTGTTATATTCTGTAGTCTTTTTTATAGTTTTCATGCTGGGCATGTACTGCTTTTATAATATTGGAAACAATATTTCATAAAGATAGCTCTCTTTTATAAAAACACTAGAGGCCCAGTGCAAAAAATCGTGCATGGGGGGGTCCCCTCAGCCCAGCCTGCACCCTCTCCAATCCGGGACCACTGGCTCCTAACTGCGCACCTCCTGCTTGCCTGATTGCTCCTAACTGCCCCCCGACTGGCCTGGTTGCCCCAACACCCCCCCGCACCACCACTGCACCCCCCTCACTGCACACCCTACTGTCCTGGTTGCCCCCAACTGCCTCCCCTGCCAGCCTGGTTGCCCCATGCAGCCTGCTGTTAAGTCATTTGGTCGTCCTTCACTAACCCCTCTGCCGGCCTTGTCGCCCCATGCAGCCTGCTATTTGGTTGTTACTGTTACTGTGATGGTGTCCTGGTCAATTTGAATATCCCTCTATTATTAGTATAGATATTCTACTCACAAAATTTTCCAAGGTACCATATTTTCCAGCGTATAAGATGACTTTTTAACCCAGGAAAATCTTCTATACGCCCAGTCGTCTTATATAGCGGAAAATACGGTACCTGGTTGTCACAGCACTGTGCTTGTATAAATCAATGTGCTCTCCACCCATTATTCCTTCTCTCTCCTAAAGGACTTTGTCTCATCGCTACCCTGTGGTATTCACTGTGCTGCTGCCCCAGAACTATTCCACTTCTCATGATGAGTCTCAGTCAATCATGGGTCTCTATCCACTCACCCTCTTGAGAGATTTGGATTCAGAGCTGAGCAAGTCAACGTCAATTTAAAACAAAATGCAGTTACTCAGAGTAAATGGGGAACTGAAGGTGATCATTTTGCACAAAGAATAGGGACTAGGCTGCTGGTGGCATCCTGTGAGTGGGGAGGAACAGCATTGTGTTGAAGATGATGTGTAGGCAGCAGAGCATGAGTGTGCGCCACTGAGAGAATTATTGAAAAACCGATTAATCATCTCTAAAGTCTGTCCTAACTTTTGCTTCCTTTTTCTGTATAATAACAACAGGTCTTATATTTAGGCCAATTTTAGTTGAAAATGCTCTTATTTTCTGAAGGATGCAAAATGTAACTTATTCTCTAACATCACGTCCTTTCGGTCTTTGGATAAAATCATGGAGAGAATTAATGAAGGACAACTATTCAGACAAGTTACCTTTCATGCTTTATTTATCATTAAATCTGCATGAAAATCAAATGCCAGAGTCATATACTACTCTCCCCCTATAAACTCTAGACTTTTATCAACATTTGATAAAAATTTTCAAACACACAAAATTAGTTGAAAGAATTTTATACAAACCCATATAGAGTCTACAATTAATATTTTACTATACTTGCTTTATCAATATCTATCTATCTATCTATCTATCTATCTATCTATCTATCTATCTATCATCTATCTATACTACACATCAATTTATTTTACATTTTTATTCCCTATCTTTTAAGAAATCCTTCCAAGATACCAAGATGGCGGCATAGGTAAACACCTAAATGCTGCCTCGCACAACAATTTCAATACTACAACTAAAAGACAAAATGAACATCATCCAGAACCACAGGAAAGATGGCTGACTGGAAATTCTACAACTAGAAGGAAAGAGAAAAGCACACGGAGAATCAGAGGAGCTGCAAAAGGCTGAGGTACAGAGACATGCGCGCAGGCGGCTGAGTACCTGGCTGGCTTTCTCTAGAGGGAAGGAGACCAAAGCTCCCGACTGCGCTGAACCCCAGTTCTGACTGCACTGAACCCCAGTTCCGGGAGAGATCCTGGGGACCCAGGCTTATACAGGGGGAATCTGGACTGTCAGGTGGAAACTCAGGGGAGCTGCGAAAGGCAGAGGTCTAGAGGCGTGCACGCGAGTGCGCGCAGAGAGGACTGACTGCTGAGTGCGCCACTGGCTTTCTCTAGCAGGTGGGAAACAGAAGCTCCCCACTACGCTGAACTCCAGTTCCGGGCGAGAATCTGGGAATCCAGATTCATTGGGGGAGAAACTGGACTGTCTGGCAGCGGGCGAAACTTGATGGCACCTTACCCTTAGAGGTGCTTGCAGCGATTACTGAGGGACACTGAGACCCAGGGGCCTCATAGGGCAGGGCTGATGGGAAGCCAAGACTGTCTGCTCAGCCCTGAGACTCCGCCCCATCCAAGCTGAGTACAGAGGCTTTTGCAATTTTCCAAGTCTTGTCACATAAGGCTGTCTCCAGCACAGAAGTTCTCCTGGTGTAGACACAGCTGATCCTCACAGCCAAATGGCCTGGAGGTCAATTCCTCCCAGTGATACCAATAATAATCAAGACTTAACTACATCAAGGGTGTACACACAGTCCACAAAGGGGTACACCAAGAGTGTCCACCTCAGGTAACTGGGGAGGCCAAGCCACTGGGCCATATAGGACACCTAGCACACAATGCTACCCTACCAACTCAGGGAAGCAGCAAAAATGTGGAGACAAAGAAACAGATAACAAACAAAAGAAATGGAGGAAAACAAACAACTGGATATAGAGTTGAAAACCACGGTTATAAGGTTTTTCAAGAATTTCCTAGAAAACGCCGATAAATTTAGTGAGACCCTCGAGGATATGAAAAAGGACCAACTAGAAATTAAACATACACTGACTGAAAGTAAAAAATATTATACAGAGACCCAACAGCAGACTAGAGGAATGCAAGAATCAAGTCAAAGATTTGAAATACAAAGAAGCAAAAAACACTCAACTGGAAAAGCAAAAAGAATCCAAAAATTTGAAGATAGTGTAAGAAGCCTCTGGGACAACTTCAAGCGTACCAACATCAGAATTATGGGGGTGCCAGAAGAAGAGAGACAGCAAGATACTGAAAACCTATTTGAAGAAATAATAACTGAAAACTTCCCCCAACCTGGTGGAAGAAATAGACTTATAATTCCAGGAAGCACACAGAACCCCAAACAAAAGGAATCCAAAGAGGACCACACCAAGACACATCATAATTAAAATGCCAAGAGCAAAAGACAAAGAGAGAATATTAAAAGCAGCAAGAGAAAAACAGTTAGTTACCTACAAGGGAGCACCCATATGATTGTCAGCTGATTTCTCAACAGAAACTATGCAGGCCAGATGGGAGTGGCAAGAAATAGTCAAAGTGATGAATAGCAAGAACCTACAACCAAGAGTACTCTACCCAGCCAAGCTGACATTCAGAATTGAAGGTCAGCTAAAGAGCTTCACAGATAAGAAAAAGCTAAAGGAGTTCATCACCACCAAACCAGTATTATATGAAATGCTGAAAGGTATTCTTTAAGAAGATGAAGAAGAAGAAAAAGGTAAAGAAAAAATTATGAGCAACAAATACATATCTATCAACAAGTGAATCTAAAAATCAAGTGAATTAAAAATCTGATGAACAGAATAAACTGTTGAATATAATAGAATCAGGGGCATAGAAAGGAAGTGGACTGAAAATTCTCAGAGGGAAAGAGGTGTGGGGGGTGCGGGAAGAGACTGGACAAAAATCGTACACCTATGGATGAGGACAGTTGGGAGGAGATAAGGGCAGAGGGTTGGGTGGGAACCAGGTGGAGGGGAGCTATGGGGGGAAAAAAGAGGAACAATTGTAATAATCTGAACAAAAATGATTTATTAAATTTAAAAAAAAAGGAAAGAAATCCTTCCAACTCCTTACCACCATCAAGGATCAACTCAATTTTTACTTGCTTATTTAAACACTAGAGGACCAGTGCATGATTCGTGCATGGGGAGAAGAGGGTCCCTCATCCCAGCCTGCACCCTCTCGCAATCTGGGGCTGCTGGCTCCTAATTGTCACCTGCCTGCCTGCCTCATCGCCCCTAACCATTCTGCCTGCCTGCCTGATCACCCCTAACCACTCACCTGCCTGCCTCATTGCTCCTAACCACTCTGCCTCCCTGCCTGATTGCCCCTAACCACTCTGCCTTCCTGCCTGATCACCCCTAACCACTCACCTGCCAGCCTGATTCCCCCTAACCTCTCACCTGCCTGCCTGATCGCCCCTAACCACTCACCTGCCTGCCTAATTGCCCCTAACTGCCTCTGCCTCAGCCCCCACCACTGCAGCTTCATCCAGAAGGATGTCCGGAATGACATCTGGAAGGTCGTTTGGCTGTCTGGTCTTACTAGCATATTCGCTTTTATTATTATAGATTCTATTGTTACTTAACTTTCCATGCTTTCATATCATTATCTCCTAATATATAATAGTGTAATTGGAGGGGAGAGGTTATCATCCCTACCTGTTGCTAATAGGGGTAGATTTATTTCTATATCCAAAGAAAAAAAATTGCTCAGACTCGCAAGGGAGAATGAGTGAATTTTATTTCCATGGAATCAAATCCCTGAGTTTCCAAGGTCCTTAGTCTAGTCACAAAACTGTAGCTGGGGCTTCAGCAGAGCTAAAATCAGAGCCAGTGTCCAGAGCTTCTTTTCCATGTTAGGGCACAGTCCAATCCAGTATCAGGCTAGTTTAGCGTATGTTTCCTGCTATAGTCCATTGCATGTGGGGTCTGCTAGGTCACATGGCTTGGAGGAAATTTGGGTGAATGTAAGAGAGCCAAGAGAGAATGCCAAAAGCCAGGAGGGAGAGCTCCTTTGTTTAGGGCATTATGTATTTTCAAAATTTTGAGGGCTTGAAGTGGTCCCACCCATTCTGGCTAATGATCTTTGTTCCCAGGTTAAAGTGACAGCAAATACCTCCCCCACATCACCTTGACTTCATTGTGCATGCCTCTATCTCCCCTTAGTTGTACCCCTTCCCCCAGTGATCTGCAGGGAATGGGCAGGTGGTTCCCTGGGGAGTGTGAAATTGCTGCTTCCTGGTGAAGCTGCCCCAATGACATGCCTATAAAGCCTGGCCTTCCCTTTGCTCCTTTCCTACTATTTATAACTAGCTAATTATAATGGTATCAATAGGATCCTTAAGGGAAGATGCCGTGCATGTTTGCATTGTATGTACCTAGCATCTCATGTGAATGTTTGATATCAATAAATATATAAAAATGAAATAAACTTCAGTCATTTTAATACATTGGATTTTGGTGACTCACTGTAGTTTCATAGCAAAACAAAGACACAAATGGTATTTCAATTGACAGCAAGCTCTGGAAATGCCATTCATTATTATTTTCTTGGTAATATTTTGTATATCAAACTCTAAAAGCACATCATTTTTTTTTCTATGAAATTGAATGGGACAGAGACAAATTTCTATAACAAATTTCTCTTTAACAAGAGATCTAAACATTAACTCTTGGAAGAAAGAAACTATATCCTGTTTTTGTATTCTGTGTTATTTAATCAAATTACTATTTAAAGTATTTTTTCCCTAGAAAGCATTTTATGTGAAGATTAGTGCTAAGATCCTCACTCAGTCCACTAAATGAACTGAACGAAGCCAGAGCTAGACTTAAGAGTATAAGAAACTTAAACATTAGATGGAGTTTTCCTATTGAAAAACTCTAAAACTGTGTTTCTTTCTTTTCTTCCACCTTCCTGAAATAACTTCTGTAAAGCATTTTCTCCAGTTATAAACTATTGGGAAAAACAGTTATTGTACCCATGTGTGTGTGTGTGTGTGTGTGTGTGTGTGTGTGTGTTTATGTGTTTGGAGGATTGAGAATCTGAAATAATTGTCCAAGACTTTGGATTTTCAGCAAATTAATGTAGTTTATTATTTTAAGAGATTACCTTGATGTATAATAAATAGACCATAATATTTTAAAACTGTGTTTCTAGTAGTGAGAATAGTTGAGGTATAGCATCGTTTTTTAAACTTTTTTCTTTTAAATAATAACTTTGGTAGTAGTTGGAGACATACTTATAGTCTTGTGAGAATCCTTAAATATGATAGCTTTCAGTTTATCTTTATTATACTTCTTCATGCATTATAATGTTTGATTTATTCATTTATAGATTTCAAAGAGGTGTATTCAAACTTAAAATATAAATGTTTGCTTTTGAATAAGACAACTGGGTAAAATGTCCTATATATTACCTGGACTCCAGACTATATAGTAGAATGGCCAACCTCAAATACCAAGAAGCTTACAAATCTGTCAGACTAAGGAATCAATTAATGGGGAGAAGGAGAAATAATGGGATAACAACCTAAGTATTTTCTGCTGTAAAGAAAATGTTTCTTCACAGGTCCACACTAGGGAAAAAGGCCAACATGCTAACCTGTAGTAAGGGAAACAGTGCTTCTGCCAATCAGAATTGTTATAAAGTGTTGTATTTGTTGCAATCACTCACAGTTGAAATATTCCTGTCCTTGCTATTATCAATGACAGACCTCCACTGTGTAGACAATTCAGTGGAAAATGAATGATCCCACCTGTCTTTGAAGTGTTAAGCATACAGTATTAAGCATTACTCTAACATGAATTGTTTTTAAAAATCGGGCTAATCCTAGCTTGAGAAAAGATACCATGGATTTTCTTCCAATGAACTATCAAAATAGTAACATCTATGGATATTTGTAAATACATAAATAATTATAGAAAAGTGTGTCTCTTTAACAAAGCATAACATTATTCCTCAAAATATTTATTACATATCATTTTATCCTAGAGCAGTGGTTCTCAACCTTTCTAATGCCGCAACCCTTTAATACAGTTCCTCATGTTGTGGTGACCCCCAACCATAAAATTATTTTCGTTGCTACTTCATAACTGTAATTTTGCTACTGTTAATGAATTGTAATGTAAATATCTGTGTTTTCCAATGGTCTTAGGCTCTGCGACCCACAGGTTGAGAACTGCTAGCAGGGTCGCCTAAGACCATCGAAAACACAGATATTTACATTACGATTCATAACAGTAGCAAAATTACAGTTATGAAGTAGCAACGAAAATAATTTTATGGTTGGGGGTCACCACAACATGAGGAACTGTATTAAAGGGTCTCGGCATTAGGAAGGTTGAGAACCACTGTCCTAGAGGCCCGGTGCACGAAATCCCTGCACAGGAAGGGTCCCTAGGCCTGGCTAGTGATCAGGGACAATCTGTGGGATGACTGGTGAGGCTATAGGGGGGGCCCCCGCTGGCACCTGCCTTGGCCAGCCTGGCACCACCCACTTGCCAGCCTGGTCCCCTGCCACTGCTGCTGGTCACCTACCTCTGCAGGGCAACTAGTGGGGCAATCGTGGGGTCCTCACTGGCATCTGCCTTGGTCTGGCTGGCCTGGCACCACCCGCTTGCCAGCCCCACCTCCTGCCACTGTCACTGATCACCTCCCTCTATGGGACAACCAGTGGGGCAATTGGAGCCCCCGCTGGAACCTGTCTTGACTGGCCTGGGGCCTGAGGGCTGGGGGCAGCTCCTGCATTGAGCATCTGCCCCGTGGTGGTCAGTGTGCATCATAGCGACCGGTCGTTCCACTGCTCATTCTGCTGTTCGGTCAATTTGCATATTGGGCTTTTATCATGTAAGATGCATATAGACATATTGAGATGTTATTATGTTAATAATTTAAGAAACAATTTTGAAGAGGGAGATGTATTTTTCCTATTTAAATCATGCTTTTTTAGTAACCTTACATTATTTTCTTTTGAGTTACAAAATACATCCCCCCCCTCAAAAATTAAAAAGGAAAGAAAAAACACAGAAGAAAAGGCAACTTCTAGGTAATAAGTAGAAAGAGAATCATAACAGAAGAAATGAAACCAAATGCAAATAAAAATCTATAGCCAACCACAAGCCTATTTTATGGTATCTAAACATTATGTATGAATTTTAGAATTTAAAACTTGAAACAGAATTTACTTTAAAGTAACAAAACCTGAAACCTACTTATTTTTCTTTCTAAGGTGTTGATTTTAATTTATAGTAATGTTTCACTGTTTTTCTATGAGGCAACATTTTTATTTTAATGACAAAAAACACAGACTTGTTTAAAATAAATGTAATGTAAATTGTATCTGAAAAAGTCAACACTACCAGCAATAACTGGGAAAAGTGCTGAATATAAAGTAACCTAAGCAAATATTTTTCATAGAGGTTTAAATAGCATTCCAAGACTTTTTTCTGTCTTCAAACATTTATTGAGCACCTACTGTGTTCCAGGCACTGTGCTAGGGAAGGAAGGTCCTAGCCTCCAGAATATCATAGATGAGGATAGTATGCATTCAGATAAATTACGTGTCTCAAGAGCCTTCAAAGGACTATCTTTTGGCTTCAAATCTCATCTGCTTTTCGGAAACTCGGCTGATTTAGTGGAATCAGATGTCTTCTTAAATTGCAACTCACTTAAATAAATAAAATTGGTCTAAATGGTTTCTATTATTTTCATCTTCTGATCCAGTAAAAGCATGCCAGTTGTGGTTATTCCATCAACAACTGTACAAAACTCCCACAATTGCAGTATTTAAATCCCATTGTCTATTGGTGCTTACATTTCTTTTCTTCTTTAATATTCAAAAGTTCGTTCAAAATGGGACCAAAGCCCATAAAGTCATTTTTCAAAAACAGTATTCTTGGCTATGATAATTTTACAAATTTTATTACTTAACATCAAATTGCTTTTTGTTTATCATTACTTCTTATTATCCATAAACTTAATAAAAGGCTTTTTAAAATAATTCATGCTTACCCCCACCCCCACCAAAAAAAAAATAAAAATGGGGAGATTTTCCTATGCCTTCATTTACAAAATTTCTACACTTGTACTACACACATTAATGGTTCAAAGTCATTACCAATAATTACTATGGACAGGGTACTATAAAACTAAAGATAATATATGTTGAAGTCAACCACAAGTAGTCGTGGATATATTTGAGCAGTCAATCAAATAAAAATTCAATGACCATGTGTGTTCCTTAAAAAGAAGAAATTGAAAGAATTGCATTATGTCATTAGGACAGTGAAGGAAATTATAATCTAGTGTCCACTGAATGGCAGAGGAATGTCCATCAAGGCTGTTTTGAAAGACAAGGTACACAGTCCAAATTGAACTTTTTAAATTAAAAAAAAATCTAAAGAATCAAAGCAACAACTATTTGGTAACTGTAAGTTCCTGGTCAAATATTTTTTTAAGACTCAATTTTCTCAATAGGTAAAACATATAACATTTTTTTTTCTACAAAGGAGATTTATAACTTTTTCATATATAGCTTTCACCTACCCCTATGCAATCTTTATCACCAATCAAAACACTGAAAAATCAATATGCCCATGTATGAATGTGTATACAATGTTTATTCAAAGCTTGATAAAGCACAGCTATCTAAAAGAACTTTTAATAATAAATCTCAAAAAAATAAAACAAGGCTTCTACATTTAGTAATTAGGCAAATCACAAAATTATATTTTAACACATTTGTTTGAAATATTAAAACAGGTGAATTTTATATATTAAGCTGAATTTGAGCAATGTTCTATTTAATAAAGCATTTAAAAAGTTGCACTGCTTGATGAAATTCTGAATTAGCTTTCTTGGTACTATCAGAGCTTCTTTGTGTCTCAGAAGATAAAGTAGAATATTAAATACAAAAAGGGAAAAAATGGAAAGTCTGCCAAACTTTCATTTTCTGTATCTTTTGTCTTGCAATTTGACTATATATACCAAGAAATTATTTTAAGTAACCCTTATGAATGTTATATAAGAAACTGTAATTCACTGCATTTTGTAAAGCGGAAGGTGTGGTTTTGGGAGAAGCATTTTTTTCTAGCATCACTGATGTTGGTCTTTTTCATATACTAAGTTGATGTGGCCAGTGGAATGTGGGTAGAAGTGACCCTGTGCCAGTTCCAAGCTTGGTCTTCAGAGGCATCTCGCGTTTTCACTTTATCCTCTGGAAGCTTCTGGCTCTGATATGAGAAAATCCTGCCACCGCCTCCAGCCTGGGCCCCAGAATGTGGAGTAAACCAAACACACCCCTCAAACCTGAAGCAGAACCACCTCAGCTGGGTGGCAAATGTGCATGTGAAACATAATGCTGATAGTTTCACACCAATAATTTTTTTTTTTGTGGCAGTTTGTTAATTAGCAACAGCTAACATACATTAACATTACTTAAAATTTTTCTTTTCTGGAATATATTTGTTCTTTTATGATGTAACAACTATTAAATAACATTCATTTGGAAGGAAATTTTTGCAACTTTGAGGGAATAAACTGTTAGGCATATAAGCATATATAATATGCTTAAATAAGAGAAAAGATAATTATATATTAATTTATCTGAAGTGATGCTACAAAAGAAAACCACCATGATATGATTAAATGAAGACAAAATACTTCCTTTTCTTTCCTTTCTTTTCTTTCCTTTCTTTATTAAACAGGCTTCTTGAATAAGAACATAATGCATTCCCATCACTCGCTGGCTGCCAGAGGAATGAATGCAGATACTGTGTTATTTTCCCATTATGAAATCTAAAGAAGTAGTCCAGTCATGCTGAGACAATAGGAATCGATTGCATGTTTCTGCCTAAACCCAGATTATATAGCCTTTAAGATATTGTCAAGACTAGTTCTCATGCATAGAAATGCTGAGGAAAATAGAATAACCTTTTTTTTTTAAATTTCCTTTTACCATCTACTTATAAAGTAGCATACATGGCTGTAAATATAGTATGTATAGTTACATTTATGCAACATGAGACTGGCTGTGCCACTTGGCCGTTGAAGTCTGTCCTCACACTTGTTCTGACACGCCAGCATCACTCAGGCTTAATTCAGAGTTCTTTATGCCACACAACTCTCTTGAATAATTATAAAACTTAAAAAGGAGTTCATGCGACACAAAGGCCAATGTGTGTCTTGCTGAGTATAGTAGAATATGTCTTTGCATCTTATGGAAATAGCAGCCCTGACAAGTAAAGAGCTCATTTGCACATCTTTAAATATTTTTAATATATTTTTTATTGATTGCAGAGAGGAAGGGGGAGGGAGAGAGATAGAAACATCAATGATGAGAAAGAATCATTGATCAGCTGCCTCCTGCACACCCCCTACTGGAGATCGAGCCCACAACCTGAGCGTGTCCCTTGTCCAGGAATTGAACCATGATCTCCCGGTTCATAGGTCCACATGCAACCACTGAGCCACGCTGGCTGGTTGTCATTTGCACATCTTTAAATGGATCCTTGCATTTGTCTGAGTTATGGGTAGGTGGGGTGGTATATGTGAAATAACTATTATTCAAAACCAGCAGACATTAAAATGCTTAGGAAATGGCTGTTGCCAGTGCAAATGTAAAATGGGGAGTTAGTTACTTGACTGATCAGCACAGTCAACAACTGCCAGAAGCCAATTCCAGCATGTCAGCAGGACTGAATCATCTGGAGATGGCTGAGGGCATTTCCCCAAACCTGAAAATGATGCATTAAATGACTGCTTGCTGCCAGACAGCTAAGGGCATCTTAATTTACATGTTATTGCCTCCTACTGGCCAAACACCTAAATAGCCAAAGGCAATTCTTCCAATCTGAAAAAGGATTGTGTATATGAAACCCTACCCTTTGATGTGTATATCTCCACCTTGCCTTAGGACAAATTGTGTTAATAAAAAGCAAGGGGTCCTGAGACAAGGAGAACTTAACTCCTTTAGCTAGGTCTTCTCTGACTCCCCATGATGCCTTTCAAAATTATGTTTCGTTTCTGGACTCTTGATTAATTTATGCACAGCGCCTTCTCCAGGTTCCTGAACCCTTCTAGATGCTGGATCAAGACCACTGGCAAACAACAACAACAAAAATGAAACCCATTAGAAGTTCCTGGGTAATTCTGTATCATAAAAACTGCAACATGAAAGGTTTGAAAAGCGAAGACAGTAGGCCTAGAATCTAACTGGTAGGGCTCATGTATCTAATCAAAAGTCTGACTCAATAGACTCAATTATTATGAATTATACAAAATAATCTACATTGGGGTGGGGCCCACCTCTCAGGTTCTAAGGACAGGGTAGTCCTCGGGTGGCCTCACAGATCCTAGCTTTACCTCCAAAATCACCTCCAAACATTCTCAGAGTTCATCCTTCTGGAGAGGGTTAGAAGAGCAGATCATTTTCTCGCGTCCTACACCCTTCAGAAGAATGTCAATGCCAGAATGTCAACTCTGGTTGCTGGGGATGTGCATACTCAAAAGAGGAGGCAGCAGGTATTGTGGCTCAAACACTGGCTTGGAAAACTGGGACTAGCCAGCCCTGCCAACTCAGGCAACGTACTATAGCATCTGTGAGACTGTTTCCTCACCTCTAAGGAAAATGAAATTTGGACTAAAAGACCATTTAGGGAATTTTATAAATGAGATCATGGTTTGTGGAGCAGCTCCAGCTTGTTAGATAAATATTTGATTTCTACTATTCTGCACACAGTATAGAGTTTTATGTTTTTCCCTTCAGGAATAATTGAATATTATCACTGATGAATGGGGGAAAAACAGAGCCAAGGGGAATAGTTAGCACAAGGAAGAAAACATCAAATTTGCATCCTGTTCAGGTAATATTTTGTAAGAAAGTAACATTGAGGGACATCTAAATACACACACACACACAAACACACACATTCATAGATTCCTAAGACTAGTGCAGACATTTACTTTGTGAAATACATTTTTGAATGTGTATAGAAACTATCCTAATACTTTTCTTTCAGAATAAAACATTAAAATATAATACTCTCCCCAAAGATACTTCACTTAAATATGAGCATCAAATTAAATATGGACAATGAGCCACAGTAGTCCGACCCTGATTTCCCCAATTGATCATATTAAACCCAATACACCCTTTCCTGATGGGCAGCACTCTTTTATTGCAAGTTCTGTTTATGTATGGTTGCAGTTTAGTATTTATGTTTGTTTTCATTTTGTCCCTCACAGAGGGTGGTAGAGATTTAGGAAAGTAAGGAGGAAGCAAAACTGTAATTAAATTCTACCAGAGGGAGTTGAAGTATTTCCTGTTTCTCACTTTTTTTAACAGTACAATATAGGATGACACTACTATTTGACATCTCAGAATCGATGGTTTCTTGCATCGAAGACCTTGTATTTCCTGACTCCACCACATCCATAATCATAGCCCTAGGAGCTATGGGCCAACACCATCACAACTTATGTCTCTTTTTTGACTTCATGAAGTGAATGATGAATGAATGAATGAATGAGTGAGTGAGTGAGTGAGTGAGTGAGTGAGTGAGGCAGACGTAAGATATGCTTCTTCAAATCCGTATGCACTAGTATATGTATCACCTGCTCTAGCCAAGGATTCTTCACTTAACTACTATCCACAAACAAATCTTAGTAAGTTGGAGCAGTGATGATACTCAAGATTTTCCTTTTGACTGTGTCCCTGGGGGAGCAGAAGACACTATAGGGCAGAGAGGCAAAAATTGAGAGGGCTAAGGCAGGTATCATCACCCTCTTGACCCCAAGTTCTATCTTGTTTGCCAAGTATATATACATCCCTAAAATAAAAGCTCTGTGAGGTCAAGAACTTGGTTTCATCTTTCACTGCTGTTTGCCCTGTACTTAAAACTGTGCTTGACATGGATTAATTAATTAAAAGGAATAAAATAATTCATTAGATTAAGCATTAAGTTTTCATTCACTTCTTAGTTCAGTATGGGAACATAGCAAAGCTTTCACCTTCTACTCCAAGGATTTTTTTTTTTAAACCAGCATCATACCACTTGCTTTATTTTCACAATTATTTTACTTATAGTTTTCTTTGGAACTGGAGGTGAGGTAGAAGCAAAGTTTCCAGATAAAATACAGGATTCCCAGTTAAATTCAAATTTTCAGTCAAACAACAAATAACATTTTTTACGTAAGTGTATCCTAAAAAGTTCATGGTATACACACACACACACACACACACACACACACACACACACACACACACGTTCATTGTTTAGATAGAGTTTTAACTTAACTGGGTATTTTGTATTTGTATTTGCTACACCCAGCAATCCTACTTCTCAGCGGCTATAGATCCAGCTGTTCACTGTAGTCTCTTTCTGCTGAAGCCATGTGCCGTTTAGGTGTTCCTATTTTCAGGATCTCAGAGAACATGCGCACTGCATCTCTCCCAGGCACAAAGCCAACATCCATTCCATCAGAAACTCGCATTCTTAGTCAAGATAAGGTATGTTATCAAGTTACTACTGGGATGTTGGGCAAAACCAAGACTGCATTACCTGCCCTTGTTCTGCCTTGGGAGGAGCAAGCTGCTGGCTCTCCACCTCTTAGCTTTCTGAGGCAGGTGCCAGTCCATTGTGTTTCTCTACCTGCAGAGCACCTATGAGAGTTCCCCAAGGAGTTCTATGAAGCCCCCGTTATTGGGCTCAAATGAGAGATAAGGTCCCCTACCCTCCTCTGAGCCACATAACACTTTCTGGAACCTGAAATTC
Source organism: Cnephaeus nilssonii (assembly GCF_951640355.1). Lineage (NCBI taxonomy): Eukaryota > Metazoa > Chordata > Mammalia > Chiroptera > Vespertilionidae > Cnephaeus > Cnephaeus nilssonii. Next base: position 20,637,583 of record NC_137082.1, read on the forward strand.
GTTTTGAGGCTTCCATGGAAACTTCTAATTTAATACCTTAGTGTTCTTTATAATTAGGTATCCTTCCTTAACTTGCAAAGCCCTTTCCCCTTCACTTTTTACCCAAAACAAATGTTAACTTCACAAACAAATCCTCAGCAAAACCAAATAGCCAGAATGAGCCATAGCTACTAAGAGCATAAATAAGGCCTTAATTTTACTCCCTCATAAGCAGCCCTTGAGACAAGGACTCAACATGCCAGTGTTTCTTTGGAGAGTGGTCCCAGAAAACACCTGTAGGGGAGTGGGAAATTTGGCGAGCAAGAGGGTAGCCAGTGCAGGGTTTATTATCAGACACATTGTCCTGTGGACAACATAAGCTCAACCCCATTGGGAGCTCTGGGAGATAGAGATGGTGTGGGACACCTGCCTCAGAGTTATCCCACCACAGGAGCCAGGAAGAAGCTGGGGTAAGTATCAGATGACTCCTGGTTGGCCTGAAGTGGTGCCTCCAGGAATCACTCCCCATTATGTTGGCTTTACCTATGTACGAGAAATATGCTCCCTCTGGCAGGTTGAGTCATAGCTATTCTAGGAAGATGCTTTTACAGGTGACTAGGAAGGGCCATGGCAGGGCAATGACAGGACCCTGAACAGTGAGAAATGAGGGTTGTCTCCAAAGTTGATTCTAGCAGTCCAAAGAAGGAAACAACCCGGATATCCAAGTACACACCATCCTAAGTGTCCAGGCCTTTTACACTACAGGCTACAAAGATTCTTCCTCCCTTCCAACAACAATTTCATACCATTTTGACTTTTATTGGATTGATTTCTCTGAGCTTTCACCCATACAGGGTGCCTGCTACTCAATTTTAGCAGCAACACCTCCACACAAGTTAAAATCAGTGTGTTTTAATGAGGTCAGGCTTTGTGAGCTGGCTTCATTGTGTATGAACTTCCCTCTCAGATGAGACTCTCTTTCTCAAGAAGTTCCCATTACTCATTGGCGCACTGCTGATGCATATTTGGTTGTTATGTCAAAATGTAAACACATGAGCTTCTCAAGCTGACCTGCAGCAAGGCAGGGTCATTTGCAAAATGCAGTGTTAGCCAAACTGAAGGTGGGCTGGTTCTAAGAGGAGCTTTGCAGTTCAGCTGATCTGGGCATCAGGAACACTCTGACCATTAGCTCATGAAGCTCTGGGATAAGAGATTTGTCATAGTTAGCAGACCTCATACAACTATGGGAGAAGCTAGAGATCTGGAGATACTGGGAAAGTGGGAAGATCAGGGAGGTGACCACCCAGTCAATCTGAAAAGTCAGGCATGCCCAATCACCAATGGAGGGCTGGAAAGGAAGACTTGCGGGGAGAGAAGCTCACTTACATGTGGCATAGCCTCTGTAGGGGTGTAGTCAAGCCTCTGGGGTGGGCCTCAGGCCACACATGCTCACAGGGGGAAGCTGGTGGGAGGAGAAGCAAGATACAGAGTAGAGGACAGCAAGCACCAGCAAAGATGGTCAGCATCTCTGTGACTGTCTGTCACCCCATCTGACAAGGATACTTCTGTGAGCATTGGCTGCTGCCTCATGTCTACCCTCTAAATTTCATTTTTGGTCAACCATAGCCAGACTATACAGGGAAGAGGATGCTTGGAAATGCAATTCCAGCTTAACCAACTTGAAACATTACACACAGTGCTCAGCTTTCTTATAAAAGAACTAAGAAAAGTAATGCTAGTCATTTCATTCACAAGAATATAAAATGAACAGTAACACAGGCATTTTGGATATGGATATATTAGTGTTTTTATCACATATTTTTACTAGAATATTTTGCACTTTTGTTGAGGGGCATGGCAGCAGTCATATTAATATTGGATTCTAATCTGTAATACATAGAAAAATGTTCTAATATTTTTAGTGTTATCTTCTTTTAGACTGATAAACCACAGGCTTTAGGGAGTCTTTATTTTAATTCATTGAAAATAAATTGCTTAACGACATCTATTTTTACCTTCTTGGCTACATGATATTGCTAGCCAAGAAAATGGTGTTAGAGACAAAGAGCTTTAAAACTATATTTCTTAAGACATTCTGTTCTCAGCTGCAAATTTTCTGCGCCCTTGAGAAATCACATGAAATTCCTATCTGTTGAGTAAAAATATTCAGCTTTCAATCTTGTGAGAAATAATGAGTCAAACTGATTGGAATGGACTTTGCTCAGAATCAGCCTGATAGGAATAGGAGGAGGGGAGAAACTATTCCATTCTGAGGCAGAGCTGCCTTTTTCACGGTCCTAAAAGAAATAAAATTCCACTGCCCAGACCACGGAAACAATGGTTTGCTCGAATAACCACGGCTATTCAATATTCATAGCCCACCTCAAAATACACTCATTGCTGGGATCCACTTAATCAGGTATACCTTCAGGATTTCTTTAATTGTGCTCCTAATTCTAATTCTAATAACACTATACAGATATAGTGGCAATAGATAAGCAATATTAGAATTTAAATTTGGGTAAATTATTAGATAATGGAAGCACAGATAACTGCACGAGTCAGTCAGCAAATGTTGATAAAGCTTCTACTAGATGGGAATTGTTTTTCTAGGTACTGACTGCGATTCAGGGAAGGTTACTTCCTTACAACCACTGCTTGTTAGGAGTTTATATTTTGTTGACTAAAACAACTCTGTCATCCACAATTACCAGTACAATTTTTTTTAAGTATCAAATGATTAACATTTGAGTTGCATTTTGGGACAGGTAGTTATATAAAAAAAATAGAAACTTAAAACCTATATAAAGTTGACCCATGAAGGCCTTTTGAGAGGTTATATTTGTGAAAAGGTGTTTGATGTAGAGAAAAAAAAAACCCACATTATTTTGGTACTACAGCATACCATGATTATACTGTGTATATCCAGATTTAGTTGGCTCAAAAGAGCAGACAACTCAAATTGCCCTTCAAAAATGCCCTTTGACCTTCATGTTATATATATGTATATGGAGAGAGAAAGAGAGAGAGAGAAAGGGGGAGAGAGAGAGAGAGAGAGAGAGAGAGAGAGAGAGAGAGAGAGAGAATAAATTTGAATTTCAGTTAAAAATAAGTAAATATTTTTGTTACTCCTCATCCAGGGATATTTTTCCCATTGATTTTTTTTTTTTTTTTTTTTTTAGAGCAAGTGGAACAAAGGAAGGAAGGAAGGAAGGAAGGAAGGAAGGAAGGAAGGAAGGAAGGAAGGAAGGAAGGAAGGAAGGGGGAGAGAGACAGACAGACAGACAAAGACAGACAAAGTGAGAGAGAAACATTGATGTGAGAGAGAAACATTGATTGGCCTCTTGGGAGCCAGGATCAAACTTGCAACCCAGGTACATGCCCTTGACCTGGAATGGAAGCCAAGACTCTTCAATGAAGGGGCTGGCCAAGGCTCTAACCACTGACCCACATATTAATTTATTTGGCCAGGGCAAAAATAAATTATTTTTTTAAATATATTTTATTGATTTTTTACAGAGAGGAAGGGAGAGGGATAGAGAGTTAGAAACATCGACCAGCTGCCTCCTGCACACCCGCACTGGGGACGTGCCCACAACCAAGGTACAAGCCCTTGACCGGAATCGAGCCTGGGACCTTTCAGTCCACAGGCTGACGCTCTATCCACTGAGCCAAACCGGTTTTGGCAATAAATTATTTTTAATGTAAGTATGTCCCATAAAATATTTCAGACATACTTATGCTAAGAAATCATTCATTGTTTACCTGACATTCTAATTTAATTGGGACTTGTGTATTGTATCTGGCAATACTATACAGAAAGAAATGAGTAACTGTTAAAATGGAATACAACCACTGAGGTATAATAAATGTCATGGGACAGATCAACAGCTCTGGGACCTCTGAAGAAACCTTAAGGGCATAAAGCCAACTGTCAAGTAAGAACATCTCTACACCCCTGACCCCCAAACCTCCCTTCCTCACTCGGGTAAAATCACAAACTTCAGTTTTCAAGCTAGTGAAGAAAATAAAGTGGTAGGTGTAAAACAAAGATAGAAAGGCTATGCCTTCCCTGACCCTTAAGCAGCCAGACCAGAGCAGGTCCCAAACTAAGTAAAAGAAAGAAAAGTAAACTTCAAATCTAATTCAGAGTGTTGATACACACAACTTGATATAGTAAATTCTGAAATGAGACTGTGATTATTCTGTCAAGTGATATTAGGATGTTTTATTATCTAAGAGTCAGTAGAAAAGTCATGGGAGAAATCAAGTTTTTCATCTAGGGACAGGGGAAGAAACAGCTCAACTGAGTAAAACTTAAGGGCGGTGAGAGAGAGAGAGAGAGAGAGAGAGAGAGAGAGAGAGAGAGAGAGAGAGAGAGAGAGAGAGAGAGAGAGAGAAGATGGGCAGAAAATGGCATTTAATGGATATGCAAATGTCCTAATCAAACCCAGATACCTACTTCCTAAGCAAACCTGTCTCCATTGTGGAATGTCATGGCCCAGCTGAGCTCATTTGCAACCCACAGCATCATATGTGCAAATGTATATATGAATATGGTTGGTGCCATACCTCTCCTGTGGGAGAGGTCCCCCGAGTAGAGGCCAACCCTTGAGGTGCATTCTCACCACCTGCCTATTTGACCAGAATAAGCCAAATAAGCCAGCATATTCCTGACCTCTAAATTATTCTGATGACCACAGAGAGGAGGGCATCCCAAGTAGTGATGGGCTTCAGAACTTTTTAACAACCAAGAAGAAATGTTTACTTTCTATTATTTTCCTGTAAATATCCTCTAAAAGAGAACAGTCCATATTCCTGGAATGATTTGGAGGGGATTAGATTGACATACTACATACACATGCACACTGTTATGTGGGGAAAAGTTACGTCAATAAAATTAGGATTGCAGTTTTAAAGCTTAGTTATGGCTATGTAACATTATTATTGATAGTATTATATCAAGGCAGTACATACACATTGAAAAGATTAAAGGTATGGAAAGTCATAAAATGAAAGACAGAAGTCTCCCACTCATATACCCCATCACCAATCCCATTTCATTTCTCAGAAGCAACCACCTTCAATGGTTTCTGATTGAGGTTCTTCAGGCAACCATACAATTCTCTGGGATGAACTTAGGCTACTAATTCTTGATTTATTTTGGCTTCCATAAAAATAAATTATTTTTATTGTCCACATCTCAGCACCACCCTCTTTCTCTTGATATTTGAAAATGATATCTGGGCCCATACTTTATAGTTACTTTCAATGTTACCATTTATTTTATATTTAAAATATTGAAATAAGCATGATTTAGTTTTAGTTAAGTTACCCCTTGGTTTATTGTAAAACAAACAATCAAACCACTACACAAAGTTTGCATAATTAGGACCAGGTTAAAATTATCTACTGTTGAACCAAGTAGTATGAATGGAAGAAGAAATATACATGCCATTCCTCCAAGGGCATCCCTGTAGCTGTGCACATCACTTCTGTCTACATGCTGCTGGCCAGAACTTAGTCACATGGTCACAACCAGATGCAAAGGACATGGGAAATGAAGCCTTATTTTAAAAAGTAATCACACTAATTAAGGGGACCCAGGCGCTTTGCCCCATGGGCTTCAGACTTGTCATTCCCCATCCCTATGAATTTCTGATTTGCCATCCTCTATCATCACATTTTATAAATATATATAGACACACACACACACACACACACACACACACACACACACACACTCACACATATACTCACATTTTTATGTAAATAAAGATCATGTAAATAAAGTAATAATATATAGTTATGTTCTTTAAGGTAGGTTCAAACTCTGTGACTGAGTTATACTTTTTATCCCAAAAGAAAGTATACATATATGTATAGATATATGTGACTGTGTGTGTGTGTGTGTGTGTATGTACTTTTCAACTTCCCATTGGCTCTGAAACCAATGGGGAAATCTTAATCAAGCAAGAAAAACTGATAGCAATAAAAGTTCTAAAAATTACTCTGTCCATTTGGATATAATTGATGCAGACAACCATTGCGGTCACAAACTAATTTTTCCACAACTAAACAGATTAAATCTAATAGTTACATTAGTTAAATCAGACAGTAATGTGGGTCCTCTTGGCAGGTTTTTAAAAATAGATTTCAGTTATAATTAGACTCCTGAAAATCACCAAGTTTGGAAAGAAGGAGACATTCAGGCATATCAAAAAAAAAAAAAAAATGAAGAAGAAGAAGCTTTCTCAGCATCTGAATCAAATGGAACAAAAATTCTGTTCAACTATAAATTTACATTTCAGAATGGGATCTCTCATAAAATCATTATTCCCAAATCTTGACTGACACTTTGAGTTGACAAGAAGTCATCTTCACTATAATTTAAAAATAAGTATAAAAAGTATGCATTCAACCTTGTAAGATGGATAAATTTGGTTTTACCTTCAAATGCCTTCCCTTCCTTTGAGATATGTGATTAGTTTTACCAATTAAAGCAAACTGGACTTCAAAACACTTTGCAGAGCCAGCACTTTCACTATTCTCAAAAGTGTGCAATCTGCATCTATCTAATTTTAGATCACATTTAACAAGAGGAAGTGCCAGTATAAATGGACAACAATGTCAGAATCCCATGTCAATTTTCATACATGAGTATTTACTTTTTTGATTGAAATGATCATAATTTACACTGAACAACTAGTCAAGAGAAAAATATAAAAACAAATTAGGTGTTGTTCAAAAATACTTTAATAAAATATTTGCTTGGAAACAAATGGGATGTGCTCTACTGAGTTGCCTCCAAATTAACATTCATAATTCCATTTTGATCCTGATATGAAAGAAGAGGGTAAATGGCAGGTTCGAGAGACTCACCAAAAGCTCCTTTCATATGATACTCAGTGCTTTAGAGCATAGGACAAAGGCAGAAATAAAATTATCCGAAAAAAATATTCTTCAAGGAATTTTGAGATTGGTTGGTTGTGTGACTTTAAAAAACAAAATTAGAATGAGGAAGGCTCCCATGGTATGAAACATACTGGTATCATGTAAACAAGATCATATTATGTAGCCATGTTCTTTAAAGTATGTTCAAACTCTGTGCCTCTATTGTACGTTTTATTTTAAAATAACAAACTATCTTTTGACTATACCCAGTCGCCTGCCCCCCAATGAATTTGGCTTATGCACTAAAAATTAAGTTTCTGACTTTAAAAATTAAAACTATACATACAAATATTGAAATTTCTTAAAGGCCCTTGAAAAGAAAACATATTTGTAAATGCTGAGATAGAACTGAGAGTAAAACGGCTGCAGCTGAATAGCAGCTGCTGCCTTTAGAAAGGCATGTGCTTTTCCAGGGGCAACAATTCTCTGTCTTCCCTCTTCTCTTTTCTCTCTATTCCTCTCCCTCTCCCTCCTTCCTTCCTTGTTTCTTCTCCCTCCTCCCAATTTCTTTCCTTAGCTTACATCTCTAACTTTATTAATTCATCCCCCTTGTCTCTATAGGCACTGGTGTTAGTCATAAATATTACTATTATTTTGTTTTCACTGCCCTCTTTCTTTTGTACATTTTTAAAAATAATTTTAGTTGTGTTAAGTTATAAGGAGTATTCATTTTTTTTCCAAAGAAAAACATTTTGATTGAGAAATTATATAAAGCAGGGTTCATTTATCCAGCAGGGTCATTAAGAAACCATCAAAAAGAAAAATGAGGAGAATGTTCAAAATATAGTGTAAAGTGACCCAAAGATGTTGAAAAACATTTTGCATAAAAGGATGCTTTTATGCTTATTCACAAGAAACTTTTAATAGTAGATACCACTGGAATTGAGTAACGGGTTGGTATTGGGAAGGAATATTTTTGCTTATAATTTTACCCTTCTTTACTGTTTAGATTTACCACCAGCATAAATCTTTAAATTAAGAATAGTTTGTAAGTTCCTAAATTATATGTCATTGAAAAATAATACCTTATGTGCATGTATATAATTTTATTTATATAATATTTTCACATACATTATTATCTAATCTGGTCTTTATTATAATTTGATGAGGTAAGCACTTAGATAATATACTCTTTATTTTTCTTTTCAGATAAGCAAAAAAAAAAAAAAAAGGCTAATTGACTTACATTAAGTCATATAGCCAAGGAGATTTAAAGCCAGAATCATACCAAGGCTAGGTTATGAGGAGTAACAAACACTGCCCTCATCTCAGTGGCTTCAAACCACAAAGATTCTTGTTGTGTTTTGTTTTTTCAAGTTACATATCCAGGGAAAGTTGGCTATTGCTCTGTTTCATGTTATCTTTATTGTGGATTCAGGCTCCTAGAGTAGCCACTATCTAGGCCATTGCTTGTCATCACAGCAAAGGACAGGTCTGACATTGCAATAAAAGCCTTACAACTCATTGGCCAAAATGGGTAATATAGCCCTGGCCATGTAGCTCAGTTGTCCTGTACACCAAAAGGGTGTTGGTTCGATTCCCGGTCAGGGTATATATCCAAGTTGTGGCTTCCATCCCTGGTCAGGGTATGTATAGGAGGCAACTGATCAATGTTTCCTTCTCACATTTATGTGTTTATTTTTTTCTCTCTTTCTTCCTCTCCCTTTCTCTCTCTAGAAAAATCAATAAAAATATATTTTTAAAAAAACTGTTCATATACTTTGTCCAATCACAAGAGCTCCAGTAAACTTATTCTTGCCATATACCCAGAATTGCTGGGGATAGGATGATTGGTAAATTTAATCACCAATACCCCAAAGCCTCTACCTCCAGGTCTCTCATAACAAATTAATGTAATTGCATGGGTCTTTAAATACCTAAATATGTGTGTGTGTGTGTGATACGTATTCATCTTATATAACTCTATAAAGATATCCTATCCTGTTTTTATTTTTTACTCACTTAGATTTCCTCAGATTTTATAGCCAGTATGTGTTTTGTCATTCAGAAGGTAGGAAGAAACATTGAGGTTGAGCATCTCAATGCCCCTTTAGCCACACCAAGTACAGAATGTTAACAGAAGGGAAAGCCAGCTGCAGCCTATGATTGCCTACCACACTGCTCAGTTCACACTATTACCAGCTATCTACAAACACTCACAGGCTCTTAACCCCAATCATGTATCCTTAATCAGATGTCAATTCAGTAGCCAATTTTCTTAATAATGATGATGTAACATCCATTAGTAAATAGGAGACATCAATTAGTATATTAAATATCATGCTTGGGCTGCCAGCTGATCATGAATTAAACACATTGATAAGCGATGTGTTTTTCAACCAAGGGCAAGAATGAACACAGTGAGTTATCAAAGAGATATACAGAAAGACGTTGTACTTTAGGAAATGTCACAGCAGCTGTTAATCAAATGCAGTTAAGTTATAGTTGACGACATTTTAAGAATAGCAGGACCAAGAGTCTAGGTTACTAAAGTCCTGTTCAGGAAGAAAGCATATGCCAAGACTAGAAAGTTGTGAGACATAAGACCTACAATTGAGTTAGTTATAATCTAGATGGGCAAAGGAGATAGGGGGACCAGCTGGACAGGTACTATGCTAGTCCAGAGTGAGGGAACAGTGGCGGGGCTAAATAAATAAAAAAAACAACTGGATTGGAGAGGAAGGACAACTTTAAGGGTCATTTCAAAGGAAGAATCCAGGATTTGGAAACTGAGTGGATGTGGACAATCAGAGAGAAGTAAAGTCAATACAAAAAAGACTAACCACACACATACAAGCATGTTTATTGGAAGTAATTGCATCATAGACAGAAATGGACACTCTAAAGGGATTTTGTTTTTTCCTGCTGGTAGGAGAAGGTTGTCTTTGAGTTTAATCTTGGTCATGTCGAATCTGAGATGATGGAAGGGCTTGGGCATGAAATGGTTTTTCAGAACCATTCTTTTTGCAGAATTTGTGCTCTGGAAAGAGAGCATAGATAAGATTTACTACTTTCAAAGTCATCCATGTGGGAAGGGTAAGAGACTCATTTTTAAATTATCAATAAAATATCATCTCTTTACTACAAATCAGCTCATTTGCATTTTTGTGTTTTAATATTTTTGGCTTTATGTAATACCATTATCCTACCTTATTCTGGGAAGAGTTTGAGAAAGCCTAAAAGATTAAAACCATATAAAACAGAAGAGATAAAGGGGAAGATGTAATACATCCTCAACTACTCACTTATAAGTGAGTAGTTGAAGTACTGAGAGTAAAGATAAACTCTAAAAGAAAGGGTACTGAGGAGAGGAAAAGGCAGGGCTGATGGAAAGTGCTATTCATCAGGAAGTGACAGGGAGAGACAGAGCTAACAGAAGAGGGACCTGGAGCAGCAGAGAGAAGAACAGAACTCAGAAATCTTCTCCCCTGTTCTGATGTCCATTTTTCGTGTTTTAGAATATTTTTCAGAAAAGCACTTTAACATAATGAAGTTCTTTCAGTTCCAATAAGATCATTTTTCACAGCTATTTTGGCAGACAGTTGTAAATTGTGCTGTGTTATTAGCAAGAAAACAAGAAAAATCTGGTTTGGAGAGAAATCAACCAAAGGAACATCAGAATGAACCAGCTGGGCCCTGGCTAGGTTACTCAGTTGGTTAGAGCATCATCCAGATATGCCAAGAATGCAGATTCAATCCTCAGTCAAGGCACATACAAGAATCAACCAATAGATGCATAAATAAGTGGAATAAAACATTGATGTTTCTCTCTTTCTTCTTTCCTCTTTCTCTCTCTAAAATCAGTAAATGAAATTTTTAAAAACCAATGGGTTTGAAGCAATTTTCAAAAACACAAATCTGTGGATAATGGTGATTTTTCTTTGCTTGGATACAATATCAAATTTCACATGTATGAACACCCACACATATGTGATATATGAATTTATTATTCAGAGAATCATTTATAAATTTATTTCAGAAGTAAACCAAGGAAGAAATCCAGGTTTCACAACAACCATGCATCATTTAGTGGGTGGGGATACATCTGAGGAATTCATTGTTGTACAAACATCATAAAGTGCATTCACACAAACCTAGATGATATAGTCTACTACACACCTAGGCTACATGGGTTACTCCTAGGCTACAACATGTACAACACATTACAACACTGGGTACAGTAGGCAATTATATCACAATGATATTCATGTAACTAGACATATCTGAATATAGAAAAGGTACATTGAAATTCTGTATAAGAATTAAGAATGGTGTACAAGTATAGGGCCATTACCATGAATGGAGCTTGCAGGACTGGAAGTTGCTCTGCATAAATGAGTGAGTGGTGAGTGAATGTGAAATGTAGGACATTACTGTCTACTACTATAGACTTTATAAACACTGTACACTTAGGCTACATTAAATTTATATATTTTTTCTTTCTTCAATAATAAATTAACCTTAGCTTACTGCAATTTTTCATTTTATAAGCATTTAAATATTTTTTTAATTTTTTGACTCTTTTACAACAGCTGAAAACATTGTACAGCTATACAGATACATTTTCTTTCTTTATGTCCTTACTAGTGGCCCAGTGCACAGATTCATGCACATTGAAAGGAAATTAATTAGAAGAAATATTTTAATATCTCCCTTTCTCTATAATAGAAGGGTCAACCAAATTTATGAACGACAACGACAGAGTGAAACACATGTGTGCGATTGGCGCCAGTGAGAGCTTTATATGTATCGCGCATGCACAAGTCAACGTTTATTTTTAAATTGCCAGTGTGTGTCATATGTACCGGCTGGTTGATCAGACGGTTGGACACATTGATGCTCACTTAGCATTTTATATGTAAAGATTCTATAAGTATCTTTCTATTTTAAATTTTTATTTATTTATTTACTTACTTATTTATTGCTTTTAACCTTTTGTTAAAAACTAAGACACAAACTCACACATGAGCCTAGGCCTACACAGGGTCAGGATTGTCAATATCACTGCTTCCCTCTGCATCTTGTCCCACTGGAAGGTCTTGAGGGGCAATAATATACAGGGAGCCATTCTCTCCTATGATAACAATTCTTTCTTCTGGAACACCTCCTGAATGACCTGCTTAAGGCTCCTCTTGAGAAGGAGTTGCTCTTTTTAGAAATATGCCCATGGTGGTTTGTTTGTTTTGTTTCTTATTTTTTTCTCCATAGATTTGCTTGTAAGCAAATAATGTACCATGAACATTCCTCTCTATTAATAAAAACCTTTCAATGTTGGGGAGTCCATGTTTTCAAACATTTTAAAGAGCTTGTTGGGGTCTGAAAAAGCTTAAGCCAAATCCTTCACTGTGACTTTTCTTAGGGGTTCTTCTTCCTTTACTTCTCCTGCAGTTTCTTTCTCTCTTGCCTCTTCTTCAGCTATGCATTCCAGCTCCAGTTCCAACAACTCCTCATTAGTCAATTCCTCAGGAACCACCTCTAGGGAGCTCCTCAATGCCATCCTTATCCACACCCAGCTCAAACTTGTTTGCCATCTCAACCACAGCCTTGTTGATTTTTGCAACCTCCTCATCCTTGGCAAATCCTTTGAAGTCATGATGAACCTCTTGGGTGTCTCCTTCCAGATGCCATTCAAATACCCTTTGGTGACATCACCCAAAGCCAAGACAGGCTCTTGAGGAAGTTGTAGGTGTTGTAATCTTTCCAGAATTGCATCAGTGTCTTCTCATCTCTTTCTCAGTTAAAGCAACAGCCTGGGCAAAGGTCCTCCTCAGGTAGTAGGCCTTAAAAGCTCTAAAAATTCCAGATCCATTGGGTAGATCAAAGAGGTGGTATTTGGAAAGAGAAACATTACTTTGATATTGGGATAAAGATCATCAATAAAAGGAGGATGCTCAAGAGCATTATCAACAATAAGCAAAATCTTGAAAGGTATGTTACCCTTCAAAGTGTACTTTTCCATTTTCCTGACATAGCAACCCAGGAGGGCATCTTGGAAGAGGAGCTGGGTCATCCTTGACTGCTCATTGCTCCTGTAGTTCCCTGGCAGTGTGTACTCACTGATGTGCTTAAAGGCCCTGGGCCTCTCACTGTGCCAGATCACAATGGGTTTCCATTTGTAGTCTGTAACATTGCCCTCAAGCAAAACTTTTATCCTTACACCTGGCATTGACTTGGCCTCCTTATACATGAAAGTCCTTTCAGGCATCCATTTTTAGAATAGGGAGGTTTAATACATATTGAATATTTGCTGGGGTATGTAATTTTCTTCCACAATCAGCTTATCTAGAATTTCCAAAATTCTTCAGCTGCCTTCATGTCAGCAGTGGCAGACTCACTTCTCCCTCTCACGTTACGTAGTGAATATCTATCCCTGAGTCACTTAAACCGCCTAGAGCTAGCAGTAGGTTCAGCACTGTAGTTGGGTCCAGCCTTTTCTTTCAAAATTGCAAACTTTCTGCATCGCTTGCGATCGTCATGGTGCTGATAGGGACATGCTTCTATGTCTGGTCTTCAATCCAGATCACAGAAATTTCTCCATGGCTGAGTGAGGCCCTCCTCAAATTTTTGTTGGTCTGGTTGCCTTCAATGAAGCAGATCCCATAACAGCTTCCATCATGTTGTTCTTATTCTTTAAGATCAGAGCCATGGTGGAATGGGACATGCCTGACTAGCAAGCAATAATCATCACTGATTTCTACCTTCATAGTCCTTAATCACTTTTAATTCTGTCTCCAGGTCAATCATTTAATGTGGCCTCTTACTGGCAACATTAGCAGTGGATTTTGCATGCTTAGAAAAAGAAATGATCCAGTCAAGAGACTTGACAGGCACAAGATATCTAAGGATGTTGCTAGGGTAATGGGGCATATCATTTTAGAGAAGTTTTGTGGTTTTTTTTTAATATAAGTAGAATGAGTAAAATATAAAATAATGATAAAAAGTATAGTAAATACATAAAAGAGTAAAATAGTAATTTATCATCATTATCCAGTATTATACAGTGTATGTAATGTATGTGCTATACTTTCATATGACTGGCAGCACAGTAGGCTTACATCAGCATCACCACAAACACATCAGTAATGCATTACGCTATGATGTCAACATGGCTACAATGTTATCCGGTGATAGAAATTTTTCAGCTCCATTATAATCATATGGGACCAGTGTCACATACACAGTCTGTCATTGACCAAAACTTCCTTATGTGGCACATGACTGTAGCTTCACCTGACATGCTAGACCGAGTGTATTCTGAGCAGTATGTAAAATATCTGTGAACACTATTTCTCTCCAAGGTGTTAAATATGCACCAGCAAATCCTTACTTTCCTATTCTCTACACAGGCCACTAGCATGAGTGACACATCCGTGTCATGGCTGAGTGAACTTAAGGGGAGAAGACGACGGACAAGGCCAGGCACTCTTACAGAGGTGGGAAGGTGCCCTGTTTTACTAGGGGTTTGGGATTCCCAAGCTGAGGTGCTAACCTCACACATTGTTTCGAAGAGTATTAAAAATTTAACTGAGTGAAGCTATGTGTTCTGACTACAGTCTTCTGTTACCTGCGAACATGCACCCAGGGCATAGTGAAGCCATGCTAAGCTTGTTATTGATTTATCTTCCTCAGTTGTTGCAGACCTAAATAACCCCCATTTTTTGTTGTTCTATATCAGCTTAAATATTATTAGGTTCTCTTAGAAACTGGTGCATTGGGGATTCCTTGTGTGTTAAAGGTTGTGATGTAGGAGTTTAAAAGCGTCAATTCAGTTACTCTCTATTGTTTTAAACCACAAGTGAATGTTTTATAGAAAAGTCTTACATTGCTTTGTGGTTCAAATGCTGCATTTGAACACTGATGTATTTTTAGATGATACTTAGAATATGCATAAACATCATTGAACATGCCTATGGATAAACAACTGCATGGCATGTTATATTCATTAAAGTCCCAAGAGGAAACAGATGGCACTTTCAAGTTGAGTAATTTAAAAGTGGTTAGCAAGGAGACTATTTATAAAGGTGTAGGAAGGGTGTAGCAACCACTAGGGCCAGTGCCATTCCCTTAGGCCAGTAAACATGGCACTGCCACTATCCACAGGCCAAAACGCACGAAGAGATGGAGCAGTTACCCGAATGTGGAGACAGAAACAAGAAATAAACACCTCACCTTTAGTCTCTTCCTTTCCTTGAATTTCCCAGTGGTACTGTCCATCTACCAACCTCAATAGGAAGCCACAGGGCAGGGAAGCCCATTGAGACAATCTGTGCAAATCACTTTCCATGGGCAGAGAGATGAGGGAGAAGGTGAAGAGTGGCTTTGGAGGGCAAATGGAAGACATCAAGCAGAGTGTACTCACTGACTCAGGGGAAGTTGAGTGTTAATGCAGATAACAGGAGCAAGCTTCATTATGGGATTTTGAATTTGTAAACCAAACACTCCTAGGGCACTAAGACTTAGAGCATAGTCAAAATGTCTCAGCCAGAATCAGGATATAGACAGAGTATTGGAGAGAAGCAGAGGAGAGGAAGCAGAGCTCCCATCCACAGATCACAAAAAGGGGAGACAGGAGGGAAAGACAAGAGGTGAGGAGTGAAGGAAGATCTATAAGTCCAGAAGTAGAGAGGCCTGTGTCAATCTTCCAAAAAGAGCTTCCCAGAGAAAGAATATGAGCATGCAGCATTGAGGCAAAGTGCAGGAGACTCAAGTGAATGAAGGGAGCCAAGTGCAAAACAACAGGGAGTGGTGGGAACTGTGCCAAACTGGAGAGCTCATGTCCCATCCAACCGGGGCAGCATCAGCCAGCTGCATGGGGAGCACGCCATGCAAGATCTGAGTCAATGCATTTTTATTTTTAAAGAGATACTAAAAAACTAGATTAGTCAAGTAAAACTTCCAGATTCTTAAAATTTTATGAACTTAAAAGAAAAAAAAAAGTATTTGTGGACCAAACTCAGTACACACTCTGGTCCTAGGCAGATGAAGTCCTAGAGGCTTGCTCTGCCATGAGAAAGGCACCAAAGCAGAGGGAGACTTACTAGACCTGAGGGACCACATAGACTGAAATGGAGAGCACATTAAATCTTACCACAGAACAGGAGGGTCCTCCTTCTACCCAAGCCCTGACTCAACACGGGCTTCTAGGAATGATGAGAGAACCCAGAGAAGGGTACAGGAGTGCACAAGCAATGAGTTACAGCTTTGTGCCATGCATGTGTAAGGAGGACCCAAACAGAAATAGCACTGTAGAAAAATAAAGCAATTACTGCTCACCCATATACCCTAGTTCCCTTCAGTAAGGTCTGGCTTTAAATCTCAAGGCATAATCTAGGCTCCTGCCTACCAGTTCTACCAGCCTGTTGGAGGGATGTAAGCAGAGTTGATCTCCTGCTTCTATTCCATGTAACATTGCCTGGCTGAGCTTCTGTTGATGGGATGTTGGTGCTGTGACAGGGATCTCCTTGGTTCATTCATAATCCTGAGACAGGGATTTGTGGGTAAAAGATGATTACCCAAATGTGGAGACAGAAATAAACACCTCAGAGATGATTCAGACCCCAGCCCCAGAGTAGCCATAATTTAATGTGGGGCCTACAATGAGATGTTTCTTTTCTGCTTGGCCCCAATATTCTTGTTGGAAAAAGTGAGTGGCCGAGGTCAGAACCCAGCTGAACCCTAAGGTCCCATTCCCTTGTTGGATGATCAGGTGGAGGTGTTATTGTAGATGATGAGCATTCCATAAATGAGAAAGCTTATCATGATTATAGAATAACTGATCTTTCCAAACAAATTCAGCTTTTCCTTTTACAGAATGAGATTAGCCATGTTCCTGCCTTTGCTAGAAACTGTTTTAGTTTATACATTTCTTCTGCATTTACTCTCTTTTTCACCAATCAGCAAATTCTCTGAAATATAGGTTATGAAAAATATAGGTTATGAAAGAGAATCTCACTTTCTATTTGTCATGGAGTAATTTATACCAAAAGGAAAGAAGATACTTCCTTGTTTTTATTTTCCTTTCATATCTGCTGTTTAAGACCAGGAACCATATGTTTATTACTCAGGATTTGGGTTTCCAAACTTTCCTGAAAGCCTTTCACCAACCCTCTTGCTCCTGAATTTCTACAAGCCCCCCAGTTCTCTGGAATTCTACATGGCATGTACAGTATAGATCAATATCACACATTTTTCTATCTTTTGAAGACATGTTTCAGTTACAACATTGTGCAGTATTAAACAATGATATGGAACATTTCAATTTTAAAACTCAAAATAGCAATGATAGAGAAATTAAGTACTCAGTGGCAAGAAAAAACCCCACATTTTTTTTAAAAAATAAAGAAAGCACATGCAAAATTTAAAAAATCTAGAAGTAGGTGTCTTAAATTGTAAATGTGGCCCAAAATGGGCATCCATAATTTTGCTCAATATTGAACAAATATTAACATTATAAAGAAAATGATTCTAGCCAAGAGATGTCCTCCAATGACTTGGAACTGTGCTATAAACAAAGTTTTGTTCGTGTCTTTTATGGCATTATAGGATTTAAAAAAATTTGATTTCTTGGTTTCTCTTCCTTAAATAGAGATCTCCAACTATCAAGTTCCAATATTTAAAACCATGCAATTCACTGAAGTGAGTCCATAACAAAGCTCAAATATGAAAACTTATCATAATGTCCAGAATGCATATGACATGTCATATCAGTAAATTAGGTGAATTGCAAGAATTTTCACCAAAAAGTGAGTTCCAAAATAATAAAAAAAAAATGAAAGATTTAAACTATTCAATCAATCATTAATACTTCTGGCAACTTGATCTCTACTAAGGAGCTTAGTAGCGGCCACAAACACATAGTTCAGCTCAAGGTCTGAACTTCATAATTGGATGGGAGTGTTAAAAATCAATACTCCAGAGTTACTTAAATATATTACAAATATTGCAAATTGCTACAATGAACATTTCAACCCAGAAAATATTGAGCATAACTAAGAGGTTGCCCAGTAATAAAGAAAATAAAACCACCCGCTAGACAATAATCTGATGGGGTCAGAGAAACACTATTTTAAACCCATACAGGAAAACTACACATGGGGAGTTGACAAAAGGTAGAGGAAACAGCAATGGATGGTGAGGTGGGAGGTTGACATTTGAGATAAGGGCCCTACAGACACATCTTCACCTTTGTTCTAATTGGTCATTCCAAAAGTCTACTTCAGTACAATCACACCAGTAGAAACAAAGTCCCACAAAACCCCTGCCTGGCTAAAGGTTATAACATTGGGATAGAGGGTGGGGAATGGTGAAGGGGTGACAGAATAAGCCATTGGCATAATGATATAAGCTAAGTTTAAGGAGTTGAGGGAAGAAATGGACCTGACCAAATATACTGCTGAGAAAGGCTGCACTAGGGAACCTGTAGTGATGAGAGAATCACACCTTGGCAAGGTTCCCACAAAACAGACTTGCCCCCTCCAAAATATTGGAAATGTTTCACATCTAAGAAGACCCCTATAGAAACCTTTGGGTAATAAATGCCACTAAATAGGATCGGCAAAGATTATGAGGCATCTAACACTCCAGAAACTTTGAGAACATCTAGAACATTGCAACAGCTAGATTAAGATAATAGCATTCTTATTTTGGAAAAATTACTCAGATTTGAAAAAAATGATAATAGGCATTAAACATGATATGAGATGCCAGATGTAAATACTGAGTCTGCAGTGAATTCCTCAGTTTGTGTTGTGTTCTCTCTTACCCTTAGCAAACTCTAAGGTAGCTTTCTGTTTATTTGTTTGTTTCGTCTTTCTCCCAATTTTCCTCTATTTCCCTTAAAATCTGGCCAGACCTGAGCTTATCCTCATGAGGTGTGTGCTGGGTCCACGCATTGAACATAGACACTAAACAACAAGTGAAACATGTTCTGGAACTGCTGGGTTCAATAAGTTATAGCTCTTGGCTTCAGCCATAGTAGAGTCACATCAATAAATAAGTGGCCTCTGGCCATTCACATTCATAGGTTTATCTCATATTTTACAATTTCTTTGGCCACAATCAATAACAGAGACCAGAAATACACTGCTAACCTCAAAGAAATTTTAGAAAGAATTTCTTGATGAATAAGTTGGAAGCTCTCCCCAGTTGTAAATTAAACTTAATTTCCTTGTTTCCTCCTTTATAAGTAAGATTTTACTACATAGTCTCTTCTTGAGATGGTTGAAAATAGAAGTCAAATCATAAATTAGTTTTGAGGTGAAAATTATCCAGAGGTATAAATGTGATTTAAAATATTAATATTGCTATTTTCAATCACACCAAAGAATTCATAAATGATGGATGGGGATATAAGATTATCTCTTATGTCCTAATAATATGTTTCTAGCTAGGTGGCAAATATTCCAAGCATTTTACATACATTATCTCCTCGCATGGGTAATGAATGGATACTCCATTCCATATCATCACATATCCTGGCCTTTACTTCACCTGATTCATTCATGCAAGACAGCATCAGTACACCTCTTGATAAACCTATGAGGTAGGGGTTTCCTTTCCCATTTTACAGATGAAGAAACTAAGGAACAGATGATCATATGACTAATACATGATAAGGCCATAATTTGCAGCCTGGGTAGTCATTGGGTGAAACTAAAAAAAATAAATAAATAATATTTAAATAGTTAAAAATAAAGGCAGAGGCTAGTATTAAGGTGGTAGAAAGTAACTAAAAGAGGGGAAATCCTTCCTTTATTGTATTTGCCTCTTTTCGTGTTTGCCTATACACTGAAAAAAAAAAGGTCAGCACATTTTTTTAAATGTACATATGACAGTTTTAGCATATTAGCATAAAGAGTTGGATTACACTGAGGGTGTAAGAGGTGAGTGGTATCTGTTCTGGATGGGCAGCTGCATTAAAAAATGCCAAATAATTGCCCAGCCAGTGTTGCTTAATGGTTGAGAGTCAACCTATGAACCAGGAGGTCATGGTTCAATTCCTGGTCAGGGAATAGGCCCAGGTTACAGGCTCCATACCTAGTGTGGGGCATTCATGAGGCAGCCAATCAATGATTCTCTCTCATCATTGATGTTTCTATCTCTCTCCCCCTCTCACTTTCTCTCTGAAATAAATAAAAATATATTTTAAAAAATAAAAATGAAAATACCAAGTAAGAAAATTGCATTAATTCTCCATATTCTTTTTTTTAACTGCAAGGTTTCACAGAAAAAAAAAATGAAGTAAGTATGGCTTTTGATGATCTTTCACTAATATCCATTGAAATTCTCTAATTTCCTCATATCCCTTTTAGGGGATTAAGCCCTAAAATCAAGTTAATTTCCCAAAGTGGTTGACTTGGATTAAAAAATGTAAAGATTTTATTTCTAGTACTATAATGCAGCAATGAATCACAAAGCTTCAGAGGGCAAACCACATGTAAGTAAACAGCAAACTCCTCTATAATTAGCAAAAATCAGAGAAGCTTTAGCTTTTTTTTTTTTAGAATAACTTACTGATTTTCAGAGAAAGAGGAAGGGAGAGCGAGAGAGAGAAACACTGATTGGCTGCCTCTTGCACACTCCTACCAGAGATGGAGACCACAGTCCAGGCATCTGCCCTGACCAGTAATCAAACCAGCCACCTCCTGGATCATGGGACAATGCCCAACCAACTGAGCCACACCAGCCGGGAAAGCTTTGGCTTTTTGATGTTCACACTTTTGGTATAGTTAGTGCTCAATGAATTTCACTTGACTATATGGCAAATTCTGAAATTGTTTGACGATTATGAGAAGTTTTTCTAAATATACAACTTTGGGTACAAATGGTGATATTAAATTTTTTGAATATGCAATTAAACACTAATTTTAGTTATAAATAACCTATCCCTGTATTGCAGTGAGTATACAACTCATGAGTTAAATGCGGTCTGATTGTTAGGGAGAGCAGTGGTTCTCAAACTTTAGTGTGTATCTGATTCACCAGCAGGACTTGTTAAAATACAGATTGCTGGGTCCCATCCCAGAGTTTCTGATTCCATAGGTCTGGAGAGGAGCCCAATCATTTGCATATCTAACATGTTCCCTGTTAATGCTGATGGTGCTGATCTGGGAACACACTTTGAGAATCACTGAAGTAGACAAAGGGAAGTAAATGGTCATCATAGTCTGCTAGAATCATCTATTATCTACTGGTCATATAAAACCATTATCAATCAAGACTTACTAGTTGTCTTTCCAAAGATAATACTAATCCAAGAAAATGGATCATATTTGAATATAAAATAGAAAACGTATTATCCCCAGTATCATTTTTGAGAAACAAGTTCTAATGACTAATTATAAATACACATACAACTCATGCACATTGGTAAAGAAAACTAATTCAGGTATTTATTTGTGCTTTATTTCCCTTCACTTCTCACTCATCTATTTCTCCATAGAAGAAGAGAGGGCCAGTCAGTCCCTCGTTCCCCTTGCCTTAGACTTAGGTGTTGCTTCACTGAAAGCAGAAGCTGCTTGAAGACAGCTGGCCTATTTGAGTCTTTTCAATGAAGCCTGATGTCCTAAGAAAGCATTGTGGTAGGAAGAGAAGGGGGAGGAAGGCTGGCAGTGCAAAAGAGGAAAATATCCAAGGATAAGAAGGGAAAAGAGTTTGCATACCCTTGGGATTCCCTGTCAGGCCTCAGGGAAGTGAGAAAAGGATTGAAACAGGAACAACCCTTGAGACAAGATCTTTTGGCCTAGTTAAAGGCCCTGTGGCCCCTTGGCATGAGCTCAATACAAATTAATGCCTGCATCTTCATGGGGCAGTGAGGGTCTGACACTGGTGGTCTCAGTGATGAAATCCAGCTATACCCCATTTTCTAGGTATGACCTTAGAGAGGAGCAGGAGTTCCCTAAGGACTGGGATTGATTTATTTTCTTGACAGAGCAACAGGGTAGAGAAGAGCTAGGTGGTAGTCAGGGTAAGACTAAATTAGATTTAAAGAAAATAAAGGATATTTCTTGTATGGCCAACTTTAACTACAAATTTATATCTACTCTGTATTTTTTAAAATTAGTTCATGCCTAGTCTTTATATTTTTTAAATTAATAACTTTCCTATATGATAAGAAAATGATTCCTTTACCAATGCAATAAAATTTTAAAAGTAAGAGTAAATTTTTAAAAATGTGCAGAGCACATATGAGGAAAACTACAAAACTTAAGAAGGGCATACACACACATAAAATAATTTGAATTGAGAGACAAAACCATGTCACCATGTGAAAAAAAAAGCCATTATTAGAAAGATGTTGACTCTCTTCAATATATAAATTTAATTCAATTCCAACTGTAGTTAGGGGATGGAGGGGGGAGAGTGACAGAGAGGTTCTATGTATCTTTGAGAAAATCAGGTATTTAAATCAGTTGATATTTATCTATCTTTCTATGTATTTATCTCTATTTCTCTCTATATATATATAATTAACTAATAATTTGAGGACAAAATAAAAATTTCTTCAACATAAAGCACACCAAAATAAATTTAAGAGGGGCTAAGGATACAAAGGCAAAAAAATAAAACTATACCAGATGAAAACAGGATCAGGAGATGGCTTACAAATCAGAGCACCACAGATCATAGAAAGCATGAAATTGATTACAATACAGAATATCACATCTATAGACCAAAGGGAAGAAAACATAAACAAAATTAACAGAGAACTGACGCTAAAATGTTTGCAACACATATAAGAGGTAACTAATTAACATCTTTACTATATAAAAGACATAAATTGATAAGTAAATATAAATACTAATTAGAACAGGCAATGTGTTTAAGAAGATTTATAAATGGCAGGAAAGCCTTGATAAGGTGTTCAGATCAATTCACAAATTATCAAAGAAATTAAAAGTAAAATAATCATGTAATGCCAATTTTTGCTTACTATATTGACACCAACTTTTTTTTATGACAATATGTAGGGGTCACAAGAGTAAAAAACTGGCTTCTTGGATCCTGCTATATGAATGTGACTGGATATTAAAAGACATAAAATTTTGTTAAAACATTAATCTAGCAGTTCTACTTTAAGATATTTGTCTTAATTAAATAATTAGGCATATACAACAAAATCTGGTTACCATGATGGTTTCCATAGAGCTATTTGTTTAAATAGGAGGACCAGCTTGAGTGACCAACAATGAATTAAAGTAGATTCACAGCAGAGCATTCTTTGCAACTGCTAAATATAAACTTTTTTAACATCAAAAGATATTAGTAATTTCTGTTAAGTGAAAAAAGCAGGTTATAAAATATCATGTATAACACAATCATGTTTTCATTAATTATATGCTTATGGATGTATGTATTCATTTTTTAAAAACCTCAAAATACATATGGACAACAAATAAAGCAAATGCTAAACTATACCTTGCTGATTTTGACAAAAAAGAAAAAGTTTCACAATTTACATACGTATGAGAATACTTTTCTGTCTTGTTAATAAATATCCTCTAACTTTGGTATTTTATAATTTAAGTCTCCCCTGTGTGTCAACTCTAGTTTGAGGCCCTCTTCAGAGCCCTGGGTAAACTGAGGGGGGTAGGGGCAAAGGAAAGTGGTGGGGGCAGATTCCTAATGTGTTCCAGAAAGTGATGCTGCTGATTTTGCAGTCTACACCTCAAGAAACATAGCATGGAGAATGATTTGCCTCACCTTGTAACACCTCAGAAACCTCATTACTGAAGATGGCACCACTCATTCTACAGCATATACATTGTGAGGTCTTATGAAAAGTGTATAGAATTACAACCATCATATTTGGTAGCAGAGCTTATATTGCTTCTGCAAAATGTAATAATGTCTTCTTAATTCCCTAGGCTGGCAAGGCTCACACAGTATCATTTATTTATGTATATCTACATTTTCAAACACTGTTGGGTGAACACCAACCCCATCAATCACTGTGACAGGCTACGTTCCTCTTGAGTTTATCTTCCTGTACATTCTGTGCCAGATTTAGTTTGCAAACCCCCAAACGAGAGAAACCTGAGTCTTGTTTAATCTGCACAAATATAAAATGATGTTGTTAGACGATCATTTGCCGTTTGAACTCTCATTCATTAATGAAACCTTGGTTAAACAACAGCCTATCCACCTTTAAACTGCAATACTCCCCTGTATCTGTTGAACCTTTAATGGATGGCCTGTTTCAAAACACAGGGGATATTTTATTCCTATTACAATTTGTGTGAAACTTGTCACGGTAGAGGACCTTTTCTCCTCTCAATGTGGACAGGATTGTTTATTTTAATTTCCATTAGCGTCTGGGAGGACAAAAATGATGAATGATGATTCTCAAGCTACAGATTTCACAAGTCAGAGAGTTACAGTGGACGTGTTTTGTTTATCTGAAGTTAGTTTATCAGAAGCCCAAACCACCATCACCCCCATTACACACGAAGACCACCTTATTTCAGTGTGCATACCAGAACCTGTCTCAAGGTTACCTCAAGTGTCTGAAGAGAAAGAGCAAATAACTGGGTCACAGGCAGATAACATGAATAACGTACGTATCAGGCAAAGAGCAAAGGAACAGTTGACAGGGCCCTTTGAAATGACCCTTTTCCCCAATTTTCTATCCTCTCTATACCATGCTACCTGGCCCAGCTGAAGTGAAAAGAAAGAGGAATTGCAGGTCAGCTGAAAGTTCACCAAAGGGAAAGAGAGTAGGAACACACTGAGTTTTCATTCCCTGTCCTTGGTGTGATGAAAAACATTTTAAGAAACGTTTTTGGAAATCTTCATACTGTATCATCATAGCAAAATACATGCATAATAGAAATTCATCATTTTAATCATTTTTAAGTATACAATTCAGTGGCATTAAGTGCATTCACATTGTTGTACAACCATCGCCACAACCTGTTTCCAGAACATTTTCATCATCCCAAAGTGAAACTCTGTACCAATTAAACCATAATTCTCCATCCCCCCCACCTTCCCTCAGCCCCTGTTAACCTCTATTCTACTTTCTGCCTCTATAAATTTGTCTATTCTAGGTACCTCGTGTCAGTGGAATCATACAATATTTGTCCTTCTGTGTCTGGCTTAATTCATCCAGCATAGTCTTTTCAAGGTTCATCCATGTTTAGCATGTTTCAGGAGTTCATTCTTATTTAAGGCAGAATGACATTCCATTGTATGGATATAACACATTTTGCTTATCCATTCACCTGTCAATGGACATTTATTTCCATCTTTTGCCTATTATGAATAATGGTGCTATGAACATGGGTGAACATGTACCTGTTAGAATCATTATTTTCAATTCTTAACCAGAAGTGAAATTTCTCAATAATAAGGCAATTCTATGTTTAACTTTTTGAGGAATCATCCAACTTTTCCATAGTATAGCTACCAAAAGTATACTTTTAAAATGTGGAGAGAAGTAAAAAATTGACTAGTTATCCAGGAAATGTGGGAAGCTGTGACATCCACTCTGGAGAATTAAGGCTAACATATGGATTTTAGTCTTTCAGACTCTTGCATCCCAGCAACCTGGTCAGTTGGGGTCATTTGCCTGCAGGCTGACTCAACCTGCCTTTGTCCAGCCTCAGGACCATACTCTTGGGTTCGTAGGTCCCCATAATTCCCTGTCAAAAGAGCTTTGAATCTATTTCAAGGGCTTCCTAGACATCTTCCACAGGTCTTTCCTCCTAGGGCACTTCATGCCTTAGTGCAGTGGTCAACAAACTGCAGCTTGCGAGCCACATGCGGCTAACGAGCCATGGTTTGCCACTCTGTTGACTAATGAGTTTGCTGACCACTGACCTAGACTCTCAATTCCAATAATTACAAGCTGTTGTTGTTCCTTGTGATTAAGCCCCTATCCCAGTGGTCGGCAAACTCATTAGTCAACAGAACGGCAAACCACGGCTAGTGAGCCGCATGTGGCTCGCGAGCCGCAGTTTGCCGACCACTGCCTTAGTGCATAACTTCCAGGCCTCAGGAGCAGCTTCAGCCTTCCTTTTGATGGAGCTGGAGATGCTGCTTGGTTGTGTGGATTGGGGTGTCCACACAAGGTCTGGGAGGCCCCCCGCACTGTGTAAAAAAGCTGGGCTTGGGAAGAGGGGCAGGTAGGCTGAGAAATGAGGGCCAGTTCTCCCTGGGCCTCTGTATCCCAACCCTAATGAGACTAAAAATTCTAAATTTAAAACAGATCTCCAGATTGTGAAGGTATTATTTG
This sequence comes from Cnephaeus nilssonii, assembly GCF_951640355.1. Taxonomy (NCBI): domain Eukaryota; kingdom Metazoa; phylum Chordata; class Mammalia; order Chiroptera; family Vespertilionidae; genus Cnephaeus; species Cnephaeus nilssonii. The sequence goes on from NC_137082.1 coordinate 20,663,750, forward strand.
TCAAGGTAGATGAACAGAACACAGTTCATTCAACAGCTTGCTAGGGCAATTTATAATTTGAAATATAGGGTGTCCCCAAAATATGTATACACATACTTTGAATAATTAAAAAGGCAGTGTTTATTAAACTACATTTCATTTTCAAAATTGAGCTATCAGCTGTTAAAGTGTGTATACATTTTTGGGGACACCATGTCTTTACATAGAATACACAGGTCTCCATGTGTATTCTTGCCCAGGAAGGAACCCACAAGAATGAGAGGTAGGCCTGTTTATGCTCACAATACAAATTTTAATATAGATTGCATTATAAATACCCCCATTTTATGTCTGCGTAAATTAAGGCAAAAAGAGATTAAGTGTCTTTTCTGCACAAATGAGAAGTGGTACACCTATGATTCAAACAAAGTCGTCTGGCCCCAGATCCCACTTTCTTATATCACCCAGTAAATAAACCATGGTGGTGGCTTTTCAGAGTTAGAACAGAGCCCTAAGTCAAGAACACTAAAATCAGGGACATAGGGATCAGAGACTATAAAATGACAGAGTTAAAGGTATGGAAATTAGCATTTAAGGCAAGAAGTAGATATACAATAAGAACAAGAGATGGGCAGGCCTATAATAAAATGGAATAATAGGTGAAAATATTCCCTTTATCTATGAAACATTTTTTAACCCAATTAAAAATATAAAAATGAAAAGAAAGGTCTTTTTCTTCTGAGTCTTTCTGGACTCTCCCAACCCCAACCCCTACTGTCTCCTCATTTCTGAATCTGCCAAACAACATAAATCACCATGCAAACCAAATCATTAGTGTTGCCAGGTGTTCAATTTAGAACCAGACAGTCTGGTATTTGAGTTTTCTGTCGAGAAAACAAACAGAGAAAATACCAGCGATTTTTTAATTAAGTTTTGTTATTATCATGTAAAGATGAGCTTGCAGGGGAACATTCGCACTACTTCTCCAGGCACTGAGCCTGCTTTCCACTTAGGTATCAGCCTATCTAGGCCAGGCTGTCTCCAAACCAAGTGCTAAAGCAAGCTGATGAGCTTGGCTCTGAACTCATATCGGCACCTGCGACGTATTGGCTAGGCCCATGCCACTGTGCTCCATTATTTTCTTTTACTGATACCTCCTAAGCTCCTGCAGCAGTTGGCAGAGTCCCCTGGGTCTATTTTAAAAATATAAAATAATACATAAATAAATACTCAGAAGGGCATTGAAATGAAGGCAAATGAGCCATTGATTAAGAAAGTCCTATGAGCTGAGCATGTTTATAGCTCTAATCATGGCCATTGAATAGGCAAAGGCAGGAAAAATTGTTATTTTATCATTTGCAAACAAACAAAATGATCCTTGAGCAAAATTCTACTTAGGTCCAAGTAAATATGGCTTCCGTACCATAATACTAAATTGGTGTGGGAATCAAGGGTGAGAGAATAGCTAAAAATTATTATATTTGGAGGAAATGGTAAATACTCTAATCACAGACTTTCCAAACTGGTGAAAAGCAAAGGGATTTGGATGAATATTAGTAAGAAAACAATCTCATCTCCTTAAAGAATTTTGTTTAAATTTAAATAATGGTAACTTTTAACATTGATGTTCAAAGACCTTTAACATGTATTCAGAAGAGAAAAAAAGAAAAAACACTTTTGTTTTCCAGAACATTAACTAAACTCCCCCATTAGAAGATTTTTTGAGGAAATGTTAGTTTACTCCAATGAAACTTTGGAGCTACAAATCTTTTTGTCAGCTAGATCACTATATCTAAATTGCACAATTTTAACCCCTACCTGGCTTTTATGAGACAATTCACTACAATAGAGAAACATTCAAGCATGCAAAAAAATATCACAATAGATGGCTGCACCACCAAATTGATCCTCATGCTTCAACTTTCCCTGTTCTGCTTCTTACTGATGCATTATCCTACAGGCAGTGCCTCTCAGTGGGTTGGGGAGAGGTGGATTTTGACCTCCCTCTCCAGGGGTTCGTTTGACAAAATCTGGGCACAGTTTTTATTGGGAGGAGCTACAAGCATCTAGAAGCCAGTGATGCTGCTAAACATCCTGCACTGCTCCCTAGGCTGATGAATTATTCAACCCAAAATGTCCATTGTGTGGAAGTTTAGAAGCCCTGCTTTACAAATCTTTGGAACAGAGAACCCAGCAATTTGGGATTATTGGCATATCAGACATGGTGGTAAAGATCTACAGGCTAGTGCATCAAGAGATCCTGAGTGTGGGTGAGGGAGAGGGTACACAAAAATTTGCTTTGTGCCCTAAATGCCCAGGCCTCAGGGTATGGTCCAGTCTCCTGATTAGGCCACCAGAACTGCCTCTTCTGAAGCAAAGAAGTGGATACCATCTCAGCCTGATACTGACAATACTGGCACCCTAAACTGATTGATTTAACACAATGTTTATTAAGGGCCTTTCTAACACAGGGCACTGAGGATGGTGCTAGAAAGGACAGCCATAAACTTCCTAGTGATGCTTACAGACTGGTTTCTCATGCGAGAAACCCATGCCTTGCATTCCAGGAAACAACCCATTTCTTGTATGGTTTTTTCCATTCAAATATGCCAGAAATCACAAATTAATATTTTTCCATTCAAATATGCCAGAAATCACAAATTAATACCCAGAAGCAAAATCAGGTTTGCATTTCTTTTATTTGCCCAGCGAAGTGCTTTTAAAAATCACTAATATTTTAAAAATCAGATTATACAAAAATTAAAAATTTATGGCTTGTCTGGAAACATCACAAATCTGGCAACACTGGGCATGAATAGCAGCAAGCAGCTAGTACCTACTGACCACATTGACCTATCCTGTATAGCCCTAAAAAAGAAATGCCTAGAGTGGCTCATGTGAGAAGTAACATGGTGAAACAGGGAAGAGGGAAAACCAGTTCAAGAATGTGTTCCAGAGTCGGCCAGTGCAAAATAACTTGCTCACTCCCTCAGAACCTCTAAGAAGCCTTCTGAAATGTGTCTCAGAACTGTTCATCCAGGGACTAGAATGGAGGAGCATTAACCCCACAAATCCTGACCCCACCAGTCAGAGTTGCCCCAAAGGCATTCATTCTACCAAGTATTCAATTGTTCCAACCTGGGTTGTGCATACATGCGTATCCCCAGTGATGGATTAGAGAAGCTGTTGGGGCACAAAGTGAGATGTGGGATCCAAGCCCATCAGACTGTACCCGTGTGAAGCTGCTGTACCCATGCACACTCCTCTCTGTATCAGTGCCAGAAATAATCCTTAACACCAAGAAGATTTAAAGAAGTGCATAAGTGGTGTTTCATCCAGCCACTCACCTACTAGTATGTTAACTGGCTGGTCCTAATGAGCTCTTGGTGCAGAAGCTTTGAAACTGCCCATCTTTCTGCCTTTAACCAGCCATTCTCTCTCTCTCTCTCTCTCTCTCTCTCTCTCTCTCTCTCTCTCTCTCTCTCTCTCACACACACACACACACACACACACACACACGTGTACATGTGCACACAAAGGCACATACACAGATGTCTCCTGTGAGCCTCCATGTAAGAATGTGCACTGTACTAAATTGCCTAGCTTAGGGACAAAATGGAATTGCAAGCAAAATGTGGAATTCCACATTTTTCTGGCCAGACTGTGTGCCTGGCTGTGTTCAATACTCTACCACCACAGCCCAGCTCCAAGGAGGGGCACCTTCTGTTACTTTGTAAAATCTGCACAAAGGTAATTATTTCTGCTTGCCAAACCATGCCAGCAGATGACAGGGTATCTTTTGCTAACTTAACCAAAGATGCAATATAGAAAAGCAGCCTAGTTAACATCTTAAGTTAATTTCCAATGACAAAAAGGCTTGTAAAAGTGATCTTCTTAACATAACTGCAGAAACACACCTACAGGATATACACCTATAGGTTTACCTCTTAAAATGAATATACCTCTTGAAATATCAACCATCTAGAGAACACAAGTTTTAACATCACAATGTAAATATAAGCAGTCCTTTACCCAATGCAAATGACATACACACACATATAAACAAACATACACATGCAATTATATATTTATATGCACATACTCCCACATATAAGAATATTACATATAAAATCTCTCTGTTTCAATTTCCTCATCAGTTAAGTAAGGATAATAGCCCCCTTACAGAGTTTATACACACACATACCCCACATCTCTCTCTCTCTCTCCAATAAATAAAAATTTTAAAGCTGCTCTTTAATGCAAATTATAAAATTTAATTCTCAAATCCCCCAAGAGGGAATAATATGGAAGATGATTCATTGTTAAAATAAATATCTCCATTGTGAGAAAATGCTTTTCACTTAACATAGTCATATTTATCTTGAAAGCACCAAATGTGTAAACACAGAAGCCCAACATTAGGGAACTGACACTCTTAGAAATTCAGGATATCGTGTTGTCACTCATTCAGGATGAATGTTTTTCATGTAGCTAATGGTGAGAAATCTTCCTGATGAAGAACAGTAATTCAAACCTAGACTCTGGCCTCCTGGGGAGAAATAAGAACTGCTGGCAAATTCTGTTTACAAGGAGAACCTTAGACAGTGGCTCATTTCCCTGGAGGGAAAAGCAATCTCTTGATCAGTGGATATGGGTTTTCAACAAAATTGCTACAGAGCTAAATCTGTTAAAACTGGTTTAATATTCTGTGCCCAATCTCTGTCAAATTGTGGAAAACAGTTTTAGTGTCAGCTGTAATCTACAGAAACCACAGATTAGATGTAGAATCATGAAGTTAACTTGCATCTTTAGAGAACAATCTGAGTTTTTGAATATTAGAAATTTGTTTTAAAATCTAATATAAATATGTCATGTAATGCAGACTATCATAAAAAAATTTCCCATATGTTTTAACAAATGTTTTCAATTATGATGTTTAATACATTTGTTAACACTGCTTGATAAGCCTACAAATCATTCATAAGTTAGGCATATACTCAAATTAATCAAATTAATTTAGGTTTAAAGATGACGCTAAGAATATATTCTAATTTCCACTTCTACCCTTTCGACTTCTATTCCTATTTTTCTCTTCATCCCCTTCTTCCTAGTCTTTCCCCTCCTCCTTTATGTTAAGAGTCATGTTTTTAAAACCTCAATTTTCTCAATTTTGGGTTAACATAGTAACCTCAAAGGGAAAGTTTAAGGATTAAGTCATGAATAATAATAATTTTTAAATGGCTAGAATATGGTGGACCTTCAATAAATCGCTTTTGGCATTAAACGTGGTTCTTTGAACTATAACCAACATAGGATGGGAGAGATAAACTTAGTTAAATTTTACCAGCAATAAAAGTCCTCACCATTAAGGGCCTAAGAGGTGCCAGGTTTACATGCTCCTTCGATCCTTGTGACAACTCTAGGATGTGCGGATAGTAAGGAGTTAAACTTACAGAACGCTTGTCTGTTAAATCAGGTCCTCCTCACAATAGCCTGAAGGTGGCAGTACCATTACCCCCACTTGACCAGTGAAGAAACCATGGTCCTGGGAGGTTAGCCTCGGTGCTCCTTCAGGGGGTGCACAAGGGGTGCTGCTCATGTGACCTGCACTGCTCTTATGTAATTAGGAAAGAATGCCCTCTCTGGGACATCCATGAACCAGGAATGGCAGCTGGGTTCCAGACCCAGCCTCCCTTCATGGGGGGCTCTGTGAATGATGACCTTGAATAAGCCTCCCCGGTTTCCCAGAGATGTAAATGCCTATTGCGGCCTCAAAAGTATTTGAATAAACTTGTATATCCAATTACAGCAGTTCAGAGGATCTGTTGGGATTTCAGCCCAAAACTTTTCCCTCTAGAGCTACCTTCTTAACTCTCTGTGCCACATTCAGCAAGTGATGACATCCTAGTCCTGAATATGCATGAGGGCACGGGAGCCGGGCCGAGCGTAGATTCTGTCCACATCTTTCCAGGTCCTCATAAAGTGACCAGCTAATTGCTGCTTTCTTGTCATTGTGGAGAACCGAGTTGTCTTATCTTTTTAAGAAGATATCACCAGTGTCTACGGAAATGCACTGATATTGTGCTGTGATTGCCTGATTTAGAGAATAAATGTGAATGAGATTGTCACATGAATATAAGATTTTAAAGACATATTCATAATTTGTATAGAATATTCTGCTTCAAGGAGTCTGTCTAAAGTAAAATTTCACAAAGTAAGGTCTATCCAACTTTAATGACACAAGATAATAGTCTACCACACCAAAAGAAATATCAAAAAAATGTGGAACAATGAAAAGAAAGCCTGGAAGTGATTTTCTGCTGTCAGATCCTAAATTCTTCAGACTGTGAATTGACATTGAACGTGCAATTGTCTATGTTAGGAGGAACCCTGCAATTATAGGTTGATTAGCTAAAATGTTTTTCATGTTTGTGAGACACAGCGGTAAAACCAATGTTGTTTACAGCAACACATACAGGGTGGGGCAAAAACTAGGTCTACAGTTGTTGGTATGGAAAATACTAAATAATAGCTAATAATAAAAAGATAAACTCTGTGTTTCACATACTCACAACTGCAAACCTACTTTTTCCCCACCCTGTACTTTATAAAAGCCTCATAATTACTAAGGCTGTCCACATTCAATATAATCCTTTAGTGATAAAATAGGTACCACAAATACATTATTGGAATAATTTAGGGTGAATCATATCATGCAATAGCTATTCCTGATAATTTTGCTTAGTATATACTAGCACATTTATGAGCCTTTATGTATTGTTGTTTAATTAATAGATTTTATTTTTAGAGCAGTTTTGGCTTACAGAAAAATTGAGGGGAAAGTACAGAGAATTCCCATATTCCCTCTTCCCACTCTCTCCCATCCCTAGTGTCCCTTATTATTAACATCTTGTATTGGTGTGATACATTTGTTAAAATGAACCAATATTTATAGGTTAATATTAACCATAGTCTATAGTTTACATTAAGATACACTCTTTATGCTACACAGTTCTACGAGTTTTGCCAAGTGCATATATCCACCACCAGAGTGCATGCAGAACATTTTGCTGCCATAAAAAAAGTCCTATGCTCTACCTATGTATCCCTTCCTCTGTCCAATCACTGGCATCTTCTGATGTATATTACTCTCTGAATAGTTTTTCTTTTTCTAGAATATTATAGAGTTGAAACCATACAGTATGTAGTGTGTCCAGACTTGATTCTTTCACTTAGCAATACACATTTCCATGTCTTTCATGATGCAATAGCTCATTTCTTTTTATTGCTGATAAGATTCCACTGTATGGATGCACCCGTTTGCTTATCTGTTCACCCATTAGAAAACATTGGTTCCAATTTGGGTAATTATGAATAAAGCCACAATAAACATTTGTGGGCAGGTTCAGTTTGGACATGGCAACTAGCTTAGGGGAAAATCACCCTAACAGAACAAAGCCCAGGAAATGAGCACACCCTGAGGGTTTGTTTGTAAATAAATGCATTCTCCTTCTGACAACAGTTACTCTTTCAGGTCAGCAGCAGAGTTCTAATTTTCAGGACTCTTACTAACATACAATTTTATTTTCATCTTTTTTTTTCATGACTGCTACAGTACTTTATATATCTTCAGGAAGTATGTAATATAGAAAGATTTTTATTAAGATCCCAGAAGTAAGTTAAGCTCGTTCCCTAAGAACAAGAGTCTATGACCTTTAATTCTTGCAAACATAAAGACAAGACATCATCCCTGAGGTTTCTCGAGAAAGATCTACACCTTGGAAGAAGCAGAGAATGCAATACACTGAGTGGAAAAATGAACCTGGGAGTCAGAGTTTGTGTTCTGCCAAATAGAACATGGTCCCAAGGAGCTTCCATTTTCCAAAACTTGAGCTTAGAGCCCTTTGTGTCTGATATATGATTCTGGCTCCTTTTTACCCAATATTAGCATATTTAAGGACACCCAAGAGGACCATATACTCAAATAACCATCTTGCTGCAAATGCACACATTCTCCTATAAGCATTTTTATTTTACTTCTAGTAATACTTCTAAAAACAAAGTTTATTAATAGAACAGAATGGGTTCAATGAGGGACGGCCTGATTCATGAACATCAGATCCTGAATCTTTTTTTTTATTTTTTATTAATTTCAGGATACTTAGAACTCAACAACTGTCATGTCCTCTTTGGCAATCTTAACCAATTTACTTTCTTCCAATATTGAGGATTAAATTTGTTATTAAATACATTGATTTTCATAACTGGAGTATATAAAACATAAATGGGCAAGGAAATCACACTTTACATACTTTTAATTATTGGGAAAATTGTTTAATATGTGCTCTACCAAAAAGAGTGTGAACATAAAGAATATAGAAAGAATTAACAAATAAGACTTTTGGGAGACCAAAACGTCTTAGTGTAGTTTTAAACATTACTAACTTCAGAAGTATAAATAAATTACATTATGTAAATGTAATCTGAAAGTTCAATGAGGTAAATTTATGTAACGTTTATGTAGTTTTGTGACTCAGAATTCAAATCTTTGGCTTCAGTCCATTTGAAGAAGCCAAATGTTGAGTGAAACAAAAAAATAAACTGCAAAAAATTAATACAAAAACTTCAAAAACTAGTGATTGCAATAGAAAAAAAAATAAAGTAGAACAAGTTTGTATAATTATACATTCATATATCTATAAGTTTGTAGAATTTATATTTTTGGAATTTTTGAAGCTTTATTACACAAAGGTTTTTGGGACATCCCTATTTATTCTAAAATATTCAAGGACCACCTCATCATGCCATATGGTACTATATATTGAAACTTAAAAATAAATTAGAATTAGTCTTTCTCTTAAAGTGACAAAAACATACAACATTATTATAATAGAGCACATAAATTTTCGTCAAAGACATTTGGACAACATAAACTTTATATATTATGTCAACTATATGGAATTACATCTTATAGTATTAGAGCCTTAGCCAGTTTGGCTCAGTGGATAGAGTATTAGCCCACCGAATGAAGGGTCATGGGTTTGATTCTAGTCAAGGGCATGTACCTCGGTTGTAGGCTAGATCTCTGGCCCTAGTGCCTATGTGGGAGGCAACCAATTGATGTGTCTCTCTCACATCAATATTTCTCTGTCTCTCCCCCTTCTTCCACTCTCTTTAAAAATCAATGAAAAAATATTCTCGGATAAGGATTGACAAAAAAAAAGAATTAGACTTTTGAGTTGGTAAATCTGTAATGGATTATATAACAGGTACTGAGATAGTTTGGATTTATGTAAAATGATCCTCCAGGAGCAATATGCATGCATGTATCATTCTTGCTCGCGTGCACATACACACACAATTAAGTGGAGGATTGTCTGTTTAGAATTTATGATTATTTTAGTGAGGCAGTAAGGAACAAGCATGCAAACCACAGGTATAATACAAGGCCACTGCCATGATTTTAAGGGCATCCCTTCAACCTGTTATTAACTTCGAGCCCTGGTGATCATTACTCTGGCTTTAAGTTATTAAGAGTCTACAACATACAGCACACATGATGTTTGTTTTTAATCACTGTGCATGAGAGATTTCACTTGGGGGAAATGTTGGAAAATATTTTATAGACTACAAAAAAATCTTGATAGTTGGATAAATGCTAGTGTGCAGCAATTTCCTGCTCACCCTTATAAAAGCAGGGCTTTCAAGGCAATATTTTGATTTCCTGAGAATTCTTAAAGTGCTCTACATTTGAAATGGAATGGGAAATGCCATTTGTGATAATATTTTAATTTTAAACTTGCTAAGAGTTATGCTGTTATAAAGGTAACTACCATTTACTGTCTTTAACGGATGCCTCGCATCAGAGCCAGGAGGAAAACAAAGACTAGATGATAGTTTTAATGCCAAGCACCTTTGAAAAGCATTTAATGTTCATAAGAAAATTATGACATTCCGGTTGTGCCTGAATATAATCAAAACCACCAGTCAATTTGTTGATTAGTCAACCTCACAATGAATTCTGCATGGCCTATAGGGAAAGAGGCATGGCAAGATTTTCCTCTGTGCTTGGACTCAGCTGGAGTCAGGAGGCATGTATGATATGTGTCACCTTCTTACCAGTAAGTCCTGCTGCAGATTATTATCACCTCTGTGCTCAAAGTGATGGCTCTTACTTCAGTCCCTGAGTTACACCTCTAGGAAAAAATACTATTTAGTTTGGTGTTGTAAATTGGGCCCTGCAAGCAGACTAGCATTCAGGAGCTAGCATAGGGAGGGCTCCGGGGACTCACGTCTATAGAACAAAAGCAGGACTGGGCAGAGAGAACTGCAATGCAGCCTCAAGGGATGTCTCAGGAGCTCTGAAGTGGGGTTGGCCTTTTGGAGCCATCCTGAGATGAGGTTAAAAAAAAGAGAGAGAGACAGGCCTTTCTCCCTAACTTCAATCAGTTATTAGATGTGGGCTACCCCAGAAAGGTGGCATGGCTTTAAGTAAGAAGGCTGTCTTTAGCTGAGGCAATACCTGGAAGGCGGACAGCTGCGGACTGTCTGCCAGGCTCACCCAGCAGATGGGGGAATAATCCCTTCATTCCTAAAGCGGTGTCTGCGTGGCCCAGCACAGCATCCGCCACACCCAACAAACAAAGACAGATACATTGGCCCCAAACTGCTTTTTTAGTCTTCTCTCCAATTATTCTTCTCTATGAATTTTAGTGACGGAAAACCAATCCAAATTGGCTTTAACCAAACGGAATCCCATGACTGAAGGTCCAGAAGTGAAGCCTATGCAGATACAGCTGGACTCAGAGCTCAAACCAGGTTATCAGGCCTCTTTCTCTCCATTCCTCAGCGCTTGCTTCCCACTGAGCATTCGGACTTTTGTCATGTCCCACGGGCTGGTAAGGTAGTCTGGTAGTCTGGATTGCTCCTCTCAGTTACTTCACTTCTCCTGACATACTAACGTAGCGGGGCCCTTGCCATGGTTTTGTGAGTGTACTTTCTGCTCTCTTGATGTTGAGCTTGGCTACGAGGCTTGCTCTGGACATGTTATTGGACATGACACCAGCCGAGGCTGAAAAATTGCCAGCATCACTAGGCTTGTCTTGTGAGCATCTGTCACTCACCAGGCTGTCACCCAGTAGATAATGAGAGAGAACATGAGCAGATTTGAACCTAACCTGGAGTCCACTGTCTGAACTCTAGTCCCACTTAGCCCAGCAAACTCGTAGTCAACCCATTGGCCCACGATTGAAAAACAAGTGCCTATTGTTTCAATCTATTTATGTTTGGGACAATTTTTTAGGCACTTTTCTTACAGCCATGATATACTGACAGAGATGCCAATAGCTTAAGCCTCCATGTACTCTAGGTTTAGAATCTTAAGAAAGAGAGCACCAACTCCCCCATTTCTCAAACTAGGTCTGTGGGATGAATCTCAGGGTCTCTAGTTAACCTAAGTTAGGTCACGAGCCTATTTCTGACCCAATCACAGTTGCCAGGAGGGAATGCAATGATTCCATTGGCCAAGCCCGAATGACACATTTCCAGTAGAATAGGGGGTTCTACTATGAGAGTAAGATGAATGGACACTGGGAAACCTAAATCAATTCATGCACCTCAAATATTATTTTAATACTTTTATACTTTTTTGTCTTTGCTCAAACCCTTCTCCCTCTCTGGGGTACTGTGTGTACTTCTCCAAAGGCACACATGGCAGGCATGTTAGCCATGTCTGCTGGGATTTGCAGGCAGCAGCCTTGCAAGAGGTCACGGCCAAGGTGCAGAGAAAACCCACCCAGGAGCATCATTCAAACGGCAATTGTGCTGTTGAGGCTGGGATGGCTGAGCTCCCAAGACAGCTCTGGGGTGGAACAATGGCCGGCTGCCGGCAGCTGTGCAGACAACTGGGGACGGGGAATGGGATGGGGGAGCGGAGACAAGGCAGGTGGTGGCTTTTCTCTTCTCCACGCCTGGCAGGGCCCATTGCTGACAGGCTCAATATGACAGAGCTAACGCTGCTTTCCTATTCAGAAGGAAAAAGGAAAATCAATGGGGGAAAGAGACTTCAGCACTGGCTGCATGAAATGAAAAGGGTTTGTTCCTTCCTAGCAGCTCCAAATGCTATTGGAATTGCCGGGCTGTTCACATAGGGGTTCTGTGGCTTCCTGAGCAACCTATTCTTTTCATGCTGCCCCCCCAAATTATGTAAGAGGTGTTTTCTTTCTTCTAGGTAATTTGCTTGCATGAGCTGTTTACTATAAATTTAAAAAAAATAGCCATGATATCGATTATTGTTCTCTAGTTCAGAGAAAGGGAGAAGTCAGGCTGATTCAACACAGAACTTAAGTGGCCTTACATCATCATTATTATTATTATTATTATTATTATTATTATTATTGTCAAACTTTTACTATTCAAGATGATTTGCCATAGTGAATGTTTTCCTTGTTTAAATCTCACCTCCCAGTTAAAAATTAATTACCAAATATACCTATATTATTTTAATTGATTTGAGCAGGAGAGAAAGAGATCAATTTGTTGTTCCACTTATTTACGCATTCAATGGTTGCTTCTTGTATATGCTCTGACTGGGGATCAAACCCTCAACCTTGGAGTATCAGGATGATGCTCTAACCAATTTGCTTTCTGGCCAGGGTCCAAATATTTTTAACATAATCAAGTCAGTATGAATCTGTGGGGTTCATTTGGGTAGCCAGTAAGAAAAATCTAATTCAAACTGACTTAAATAATAACTACTCACATAACTGAAATATACAGAGGTAGAATGGGCTACAGGTAATGACCAAAAGACTCTATTCTTTTCCCTTTCCTCTCTCTGCTTTCTACTGTTTCTTCTTTACACTGTTGTTGGTGTTCTTTTGGTCATAATATGACTGTCAACAGCATACAGGTATGTCTATTTGCTTCTTCTTCATAACCAGAGGTAGAGCCCTGTGTGGAAAACCACAAAGAGCCCTGAGGTTCCCTTATTAAAAGCACATGACCAACACTGAGCCAAACATTGTCTTTCAAGAATTAGAGAATAAGCTTAAACACATTAGGGCCATCCCCTGCAGCTAAGGATGGTCCATCCAACACAGAGCATATGCCTGATACCGGGAGAGATGGACTTCCAAAAGAAATTCTGGTGATGTGACCAGAGAAAGCTTCTTCTGTAAAGGAATGAGTCATGAGAGAGCTTAGGCTCAAGGACTGATTCAGTGAATAACAATGCCTGCACCCTCCTTGAAGATTACAGCCACACTTTTCCCAAGTGCTTTGATGAGGCCATGGCCAGGGAAAACAGCAAGAAGAACTTGGGGAAACAAAGAGCCCTGTGTTCATTGTCCATCATTGAGCTTCACAGGTATGAGCATACAACAGGCATTGACTGGATAATAGAGGCAGCGTTCACCTATTGATATGGGAAAGTTCTTAAGGCCTTGAAAATACCTATTAAAAAGGCACAGTTGGCATTTAGAAAAATAGATTCTTTCTCCCCACACCCTTCCTTTCATACTACCCCCCTCACCTTCTCTCTTTCTCCCTCCTACCACATAGGAAACCCACTCCCACTGCAGGACTTCAGTGAATGGCAAAACCACTGACCCCAAATGACACACTGTCTCACATCAGAACGTGCAATCCACTCAAAGGTGGCAGAGAAGTCAAGAGGCCTGTGGACCAGCCACATGCCCTGCTCTGCCAATCCTCATGAGAGAGCATTGGTGAAAGGGCCTGGCTGGAACACTAATCCATTTGGAAGCTTTCTGTCACACAAGCAATTGACTGTCACTGGCATCAAGCAGCCCTGCTTCTTTCTAGCTTTCTATGCGGTAGTTGGGGTCCTCAGCACGCTTTAAGGATGTCACTCCAAAATAAGTAAATTGAAGCCAGGTTCACTCCATTGACTTTGGAGGACACCCATGAGAGAAACAAATCTAAGATAGGCATGTCAACTCATCTGCTGTTGGGTATGAACTATTTTGGGAGCCCGTGATACAAGCAATACATTGGCAGAGAAAATGGTAGATTCACTTATGTCTAGTTAAAAAACAACACTGTTGGCTGCTTCATTTTCTAGCTTATTTTATTACTAGAGGCCCGGTGCATGAAATTCGTGCACAGTGGGGAGGGGTGTCCCTCAGCCCAGCCTCTACCCTCTCCAATCTGGGACCCCTCAAGGGATGTCCGACTGCCCGTTTAGGCCCGATCCCACCAGGATCGGGCCTAAACGGGCAGTCGGACATCCCTCTCACAATCCAGGACTGCTGGCTCCCAACCGCTCGCCTGCCTGCCTTCCTGATTGCCCCTAGCCACTTCTGCCTGCCAGCCTGATCACCCCCTAACCACTCCCCTGCCAGCCTGATTGATGCCTAACTGCTCCCCTGCCAGCCTGATTGCCCCTAACTGCCCTCCCCTGCAGGCCTGGTCACCCCTAACTGCCCTCCCCTGCAGGCCTGGTCGTCACCCCTAACTGCCCTCCCCTGCATGCCTAGTTCCCCCCAACTGCTCTCCCCTACAGGCCTGGGTCCCCTCCAACTGCCCTTCCCTGCAGGCCCGGTCACCCCCAACTTGCCTCCTCTGCCGGCCTGGTCACCCCCAACTTCCCTCTCTTGCAGGCCTGGTCGCTCTCAACTGCCCTCCCTTGCTGGCCATCTTGTGGCAGCCATCTTGTGTCCACATGGGGGCAGCCATCTTTGACCACATGGGGGCAGCCATCTTGTGTGTTGGAGTGATGGTCAATTTGCATATTACTCCTTTATTAGATAGGATTATTGTTTTAAAATATGTTTTTATTGATATTTTAATGAGAGAGAGAAAGGGAGAGGGAGAAAGAGACAGAGAGAAACATCAACAGGTGAGAGAAACATTGGTTGCCTCCTGCACAACTCCTACTGGGGACTGAGCCTATAATCCAGGCATGTGCCTTCACCAGGAATGGAATTAGGGACTTTTTGGTTCATGGGACAAAGCTCAACCAATTGAGCCACACTAGCCAGGACTTATTGTTTATAGTAATGCTTTCCTTGTGTTAAGCTAAAAATATCTTTAAAACAATGAGAATATACATAAGTAAATTAATGGATATATTATGAACTAATAGGAACAAACCGGGTTTTAAGAAATATTCAAACAAAGAATAAATAGAAGTAATGCTCTGTTCCTAAATCATCGTGTGCAGACAGGAGAGGGCTTAATGCTAATCACTGTTTATTTGTTGTCATTTGCCTGTATTTACCTGTAACCATAAAAGTAAATGGCCTGCCCCGCACATTTGTTTTAGGAGTGTCTATTAGGGCCATAATGACTTGAGACAATAATTCATTTTTTAAGTAAGGAGGAATGTGAAGGTGCTTTCTGTGCTGAGCTCCAACTACAGCAGAGAAATGAAGGTGGCTTAGATGTTTTAAGGAGGGTCTTAGGATAAATGTGTAACTATGTACAGGGTGGCATGATGCCCGACACTTTTTGGCTAGTGCTGATTTTCTAAAATAAAGTTCTTCTTACAGTGGGCAAGATGAGTAATGCTATTTACTTAGTCTTGCAAGTCTTACAAAGCTCATACTTCAGAAACTTTTTTTTTCTCCTATTTACTTTGTCCTCACCATGTCTGGCTCTCTTTATGACATGCCCCCTAGCACTACGGTGAATCTCCACAGAGGAACATGTTGTTTTTGGATTTATAAATGTCTGAACTCTCCAATCTTGGAGTAAAAGTATCATGTGAGCTGTTTTTATAAAGTTGAGGTTAAAACAACAAGGGGAACATAATCTTGCCAATAATACTAGAGCTAGACACTTTACATATTAGAAAGAGAGAAAAAAAGCACTTGCTTCTAAATTGAAATTTGGTTAGAAGTCAGGAGATAAATTTTCAGGAAGCTACCCATAGCTAAGCTACAACAATTTATCTAGTGTAAAAAAAAAAAAAAAAATAGGAGGAGTGAGGAGAAACCTCTGAGGCTCAAAAGATGGAAAAACATTCCAGAAAAAAAATAAAGAAGGGAGTTTAGCTTATGTTTCATCTCAAGTCAGAAAAAAATGTGGCTTGATTATAAAAACAAAACAAAAAACCAGAAGGATATTTAGTATCCTGCTATACAGCTTTTCTAGGAAGGACAAAAAGTACTGTCTACAGAAATCTGGGGTAATAATTAATAATCCCTGTAATCAGACCTCTCTCATCGGAGTCCAGAGCGACAAGTGTGAGAAGACACACACCTGGAGTGACGACGGCTTTCCTTCTCCATCCCCTGCTTAGTGTGCAAAGTTGAACAGAGGGACCCGCAGGCACTCGAGGAACTCCTATAATCCCGCAGCAATCTTTAGGAGTGCTTATAAATCTTCTATAATGTCATGATGATAGATTTTGCCAAGAATCCTATATGTTTTAAGCTTCTTCGGGGAAGGATCAAATTAAGGGGCATATTTTAAAATGTGTTGTCTTGGTGGAGTGTCTGGAGACTCCAGCTCCGCCTGACCTGAGCTGTCCCCAGTGGCCTGAGTTGACACGCAGAATGAATGGAGCAGGATACAGGGAAGGGAGGCATAGTCGCTGGCTTTTTCCTGAGACCAAGCGCCTCCTCCTACGCTGGGGCTGTGTAACCAGCATTTGCAGCAAGGATCCAACTGCCTCATATGCAACCCTTGTTCCATCAGAGTCCACCCCGCTGAACCCCACAGGTTCTCCTGTTACCTCGAGTGGAGACAGCCAATTATACGGAGCTGCTACATTTTCTGGCAAGGTCAGACTTTTAAGCTTTCCAAGTCCACCAGACAGAAAAGGAAAATGAAGGGGAAAAAGGCCATCCAACCATGATGTAAAGTATATAAACACTTTTAAACTAAATGGGCTATGATACAGCTACCTTAATAAGGTGATAATGAACACAGTTTGTTAAGTAAGTACATAATAAACTGGCTTTATCCACCCACTTTAAGTACATTTTTACTAATTTTATTCCCTGTAGTTTATGTGGACTTTCCCTTTTATAAGGAGGGAAGTGGCCCTCCTTTTTAGCACCAAAGAACCATTAGCACCTAATTATTGCTGCCCAATAATATAGCTATTTGCATGTGCATCTGTCTTTCTCACCAGAGAAATATCAAGTTATAACACCATGTGTTTAAAAAAAAAAAAAAGATATGTTGAAGTTCCAACCCCAAATATCTCAGAATGCAATCTTACTTGGAGATATGATCTTTACAGATGTAGTTAAAATGAGGTCATTAGGATGAATCCTAACCTAATATGACTGGTGTGCTTATAAGAGGAGAAATTTAGACACAACACAGACACACACAGGAAGAAAGCTATGTGAAGATGGAGTATTGGAGAGAGGCATCTACAAGTTAAGGAACATCAAAGACTGCAGCAAGCCACCAGGAAGAGGCAAAGAAGGCTCCCTCTACAAGTATCTGAGACTCCCTGCTGGCACTGATTCCAGACTTCTGGCCTCCAGAACCATGAGACAAGAAAATCCCCTTGTTCTAAGCCATGCAGTTGTGGTACTTTGTTACAACAGTGCTAAGAAATGAATACACATTCCTAAGATGGCCTTCCTTCATAAAAAGTGTGGATTCAATACTTTAATAGTAATTAGAATACTTCATTTGAATTGCTTCTCCCCACACACATTTCCTAAGTAGATTTTTACTTCCGTCAGATTTGTTCAATTTAGGAGTGGGAAAGTCTTCAATATCTAACACTTATTTCGTGCAAACACTATACTGATAACTGCAGTTCTTATCCTGCTTTATAATTCTTCATGCCATTTATCGTTAACATTCAATGTGTTCATTTTCTCTTTACCCCACTAGACCTTAAGCTCCATGAGGATACGGTTTTTTCTTTGTTTGCTGTTTGTTCCGTTTTGCTCACTGTTGGCTTCCAGATGCCTGTCACAGTGCCTCGTACATAGTAGTTCAATAAATGCTTGTCATGTGGCTAAAGAAATTGATATACTATGTGAGGGTCTTAAGGGCCAATGATGGGACCTATTTTAGGTGACAGTGAAGCAGGGGAGAGGGAATCCCTTTCCTGGGGCAGGGGCTGAGCTGATTCCTGCCCCCAAATATGTGTCCACACTTCCCTTTATCTTTAGGCTAGAGGGAACAAGTGGGAAAGCACAGCCTGGGCATCAGGTGACTGCATTTTAAGTCACAGCTTTTCTAGCTGCAGCTATTGTGTTCATAGAAATAAAGAATTTAGGGTAGATGTGACATATTGATATAAGGTCTCTGCATTACAAAAGGTGATGGAATTGTATGATTCCAAATTATTTATTCTAAGCAAATCGTAAGAGGCAAAACCAAGCTCCTTCAATCAAATCTTATTCAGAGAAGGTCTTTAGATTACACAACTATCAATCAAAACACTGCAGCTCAAATTGGTCCGACAAGGAGCTAGCCCGTCACCCAGAACAGCCCTGAAGGAATAGATTGATAGGGCTTGGCTGAGGCCAAGCACAAATTCTGGGGATCTCTGTGGGCTGGGAGGGTTCCATGGTATATAAACTGCAATCAGAGGGGCTGAGGAGTAAATTCTGCCCAAAGCTGTGAAAGCACCTAAAGACAGAGGAATCACAGCACAGAGGATAAAGGAGACAACCTCCCACTATTGCATCAAAGTAAGCTTTAAGCCATGTGCATGCGACTTTAATGCTAACCAAAGTTTTCCCTTTGAAAATTAAAATGTGTGGTATGTGCAACAGCTCTTCAACAAGAATATTCAATTAAGTAGTGCATACCATTCTCTTGGCCATGTGAGGCAAGCTGGAGTTTGCTGTGCTTAAATTCACAGACTCCCACTTGAACAAGTCTGTACACAAGACACTTAGAAGTTCCCATGAAACAAACAGACCCCTCGGGCTCTTGCAGGTGAATTTAATCGTTACCATGTTATTGCCATGATGAAAGACAGGGTAAAATTTGTATTCCTCAAAGCCAAGCACAGTTATAGGAAATTCCAGTCTCTTCTGTTCTGTCAGTAACACCTGCCATCAGATACTGAAGTGTTTACTTTTGACAGAAGCTTTTCCACAATTGTTTTTTATGTCTGAAGGTGGGTATTTTATTTAGTGAAACAGCCAAGAGGTCTTTGGAGTTTCCCACCTCATTAGTTAAACCGATACTTCATGACATCATTCCTATCTAGATTTTTATCACGAATGAGTACATTGTTCTTCCATCCAGAAGGACCAAATAGCTTTTAAAGAGCAATCATCAACTTCCTCCTTGCCCCTCACAACGTTATAATTTGGGGGAAACTGCCTGCCGGAAGTTTTGAAGATATGTTGGAATCAAATGATCCCTCCTCCAAGCCTACAAAATGTTGTAAGTCAGAGGGAATGCTCAGAAGGATTCTCCTAGAAACGGAGCATTGGGACCTCTGCTGCCTATTTTGGTGAATAAAGCACAATTAACAGTAAATAGCTTAAAGAGCAATGCACTCGGCATTCCTAAAGCATATTGTCTCCATTTTAATCACAACCAAAGAGCTCTAGAACTGAAGCGAGTTTATTCACTTTATGTGTCTTCTTTGTGGCTATACCACAGTTTGCAAGTAGAAAAAACAAGTGGCCGTCGCTGTTATTTAACTTAAAGCTTAAGTAAGATTGTCTTCAGTGGCAAAAGAAATAAAATACTACGTGAATAAGTGTGTGTGTGTAAATGGCAAGCTAGCCAGGTAGCTGATAGTGTAGCCATTTAAAAGAAATAACTGCTTAGTTAATATCATTAAAGATGTGCTTTAAAAGGATGTCAGAAGGATTAGCTGAAGAGAGGCCCTCAGTCGGTGTCCCACTTCCTTTAGAAGTTGCTGATGAAGTAGTTGCATGACTTGTTTTTGCTTTTTGTGATTTGGTTAAAGTAAAGCACAGTCCATGCAGATAGATGGTACCTATTTATACAATATAAAAGGACTCGCTCATTCCCCACTATTCCCTGTGGCATTAAGAAAAATGTCAGCAAAGCCTCCACCCACTGAAGTTCTGCAACACTCAGTGTCCCTCTTACTTTAGATTTAACAACAAATATAATGATGTGTTTCTTCTCCCAGACTAGGACCCGCTTGACAATAAAAAACATGCTTGTTCATCTCTGTAACCCTCTTAACTCATCCAGGGCCTGGGGCCTAGAAGGTTCTTAATAAATAGTATTGTGTGAGTGAGTACAAAATAAATGCATGTAGTATTTAACATTGTTTCATATCCTTTTCATGTAAACGGTGTGCCCAATTCCCTGACTACATTGGAAGGATAAGGTTCACAGAACCACACCAAAAACAGCCCTAGAAGGATTCGGTTTGGCCCACGGTAATAGCAAAAGAGTGTGTGTTTGTTAGTTTCTAAATGGATTGGTTTTTAAATTGAAAGACTTTTTAAGAGAGAGATATTTCAGGTTTCTTTGGAAAAGTAAAGATTTGATAGCAGCATTGGTGTGGCTATAAACAGCCAGAGCTTAGTAGAGCCTGGCCATTGAGAAGGTTCCAGTTTAATACCACTTCCCACTGTTTTCACAGAACTCAGGCAAATTAATCAGATTCCATTTACAATGACACACACTTTCTTATTTTTCTTATACCATCACCACCTTGCTCATTTAGGTTATCCCTTCGGTCCCTGTAGGCATTTGAATTTGCACCCACATTAAGCCTCGTCACTTTTCCCCATTCTGAATCTAATACCAAGTTGTGAATGCATTGGAAAATGAGTAAAGACTGGTTTATAATGATCCAGTCACTGGATCAGAATAAAATAAAAACCAACCAATAAGGTAACATGTCTTAGACACCATCATCACTCCTCAAAAAATAAATTCCACTAGAAAACTCAAATTTTAGATGTTTGTTTTTGAATTACTTTAGTCAAACTGAAAATAGACAAAGTAGGTTGCATTGCACTATAAGCCAATGACAAACTAATATCAATAACAGTATATTTTAAGTACATTTTAAACATACTTAAACACCTGGAGTTTGATCCTGGAATTGACCATTTGACCCAACACATTTTAGAGGAAGCCTGGACAGAGCTCATCTCTAGCCAACGGCAGACAACAAATACAACAGAGCAGAGTGTGTGCCTCTCATGTCTCATCCCTTAGACAACGGCCCTTAAACTGCAGGCTGATGCTCAGTCCTGAGTAATTGAGTGCTGAGTGAACTGCTCTTGGACAAGAGCACTTCCAGAGGTGGTCTGATAGTTTATCAAATGAACATTTACTCACTGACAGCTGTTGTACTTGGAGGATTCCGGGTCCTTCTCTTTCCCAAACAGCCATTTTCTTCTACTGTTGAGACTTTGTACCTGCTATCAATCTAACCATCTGTCCAGAACACCAGCATTATTCTGCAGATCATAGGTGTAGAGAAGTTTGTAATCATAGCATTCACCAGCCTTTTCATGTCTTCTCACGCTACAGTAATTTTTGCCAGAGTCCAAGAAAGGGAAAAATCGTAGTATGGTACAATGAGGAAGAGGTATGGTATGGTTTTTGCCATACACAAATTTGTAATTAAAATATAGCCTAAATCAAATATAATATTATAAGAAAAGAAGAAAAAATAGTTTTATAAAGTATTTCTTTTGAAATTATTGAAGTATTACAAGCATGTAACAAAGCATAGAGAATAATCAGTATAAATCTCATCCACCTATGTTACATTTTAATATTTTGCCATATTGGCTTCAGAAATAGTCATCCTCTCTAATAAAATGGTAATATGCAAATTAACCATCACTCCGCTACATAAGCCACACCCACCAGCCAAGCCACGCCCACCAGCCAATCAGGACGAGTATGCAAATTAATCCCAATCCAAGATGGCTACAGCCACAGAGAGCAAGGTTTCCCAGGTAACAGAGCAAGCCAAGCTTTCCATAGCCGTTGCAGGCCTAAGCCTCCAACTCAAGCTACAAAGTTTCAATTATAGAAGGTAAACAAATTCAAACAAATGGCGGCAGAATGGAGCTTGAGAGAGCAGGCCAGGGTTGCCGGCGGCAACAGGGGAAGCAAAGCTTTCCACACACCCTGGCTGGGCTCACCCGCTTAAGGCTACAAAGTTTCAATTATAGAAGGTGAATTAACTGCCACAGAAATGGCTGCCGCCCCGGAGGGAACAGCAGGCTTGGCTCCGCCCCAGGCTACAAAGTTTCAGTTGTAGAAGGAAAATAAATTCCAGATACCAGGGCCACCCCTTGGGTTGCCAGGGGGCGTGGCCGGCCTGCAAACCACCACAGGCCCTTCGCTCAGGCCGCCCCACACCCCAAGGGAACCCCCACCCTTATCTGTGACACCCTTCAGGGCAAACCAGCTGGACCCCACCCCTGTACCAGGCCTCTATCCTATCTAATAAAAGAGTAATATACAGATTGATCATCACTGCAACACACAATATAGCTGTCCCCATGTGGTCAAAGATCCTGCCCCCATGTGGACACAAGATGGCCACTACAAGATGGCCAGCAGGAGAGGGCAGTTGGGAGGCACCCGGCCTGCAAGGGAGGGCAGTTATGAGGGACCAGGCCTGCAAGGAAGGGCAGTTGAGAGGGACCAGGCTTGCAAGGGAGGACAGTTGGAGGTGATCAACCCTGCAGGAGAGGGCAGTTAGGGGTGACCAGGCTGGCAGAGGAGGGAAGTTGGGGGCAAACAAGCTGGCAGGGGAGCAGTTAAGCATCAACCAGGCTGGCAGCGGAGTGGTTAGGGGGTGATCAGGCTGGCCGGCAGAAGCGGTTAGGGACAATCAGGCAGGCAGGCAGGCAGGCAGGCAAGCAGTTGGGAGCCAGCAGTCCT
This sequence comes from Cnephaeus nilssonii, assembly GCF_951640355.1. Lineage (NCBI taxonomy): Eukaryota > Metazoa > Chordata > Mammalia > Chiroptera > Vespertilionidae > Cnephaeus > Cnephaeus nilssonii. Next base: position 20,686,526 of record NC_137082.1, read on the forward strand.
GGATTGTGAGAGGGATGTCCGACTGCCCGTTTAGGCCCGATCCCACCAGGATCGGGCCTAAACGGGCAGTCGGACATCCCTCCAGGAGTCCCAGATTGGAGAGGGTACAGGCTGGGCTGAGGGACAACCCCCCGCCATGCACGAATTTCGTGCACCGGGCTTCTAGTTGAAATATAACACATATACAACTAAGTAGACAAATATTATGTTATATGGTTATTGTACTTCTACAAAATAACACTGTCCTATATACACCCCCTTGATCAAGTTGTAGAACATCACCAGAATTAAGGAAGCCTCATTTATGCCCAGTCTCAATCATTTATAATAGATCTTAATATTTGGGAGAATCAAATGTTTCATTCTTCAAGATTGTCTTTGCAATATTTGGCCTTTACATTTCCATATTGCTTTTAAAATCAGCCTGCTACCCTCCTCTTGACTGCCTCCCATGCACAAACAGTGTTGAAGGCCAAAAATTTTTACTTACTTCACTTTATCTAAAAATCAGCTTAGAGAGAAATAACATCTTCATTTTCTACCTTTTAACCATTGAACATGGCATATCTCTCCATTAACTTGTCCAATTTTATTTCTCTCAGTAATGTTTTGAAATCACTCTGTAGAGGTTTTGCATATATTTTATTTAGATTTATTCCAAAAATGTTGATATTTTTCTGGAGATAAATGCAACATAGTTTTTAATTATTATTATTTTTTTTTACTAATTTTGGGCTATTTTGAAATTTTATTTTATTCTTTGTCTCAAAAATTGTATATATTTAAGGTGTACAAGATGATGATTTATGTATATACTAGAGGCCTAATGCACAGTGGGGTCCCTCGGCCTGGCCTGCGCCCTTTTGCAATCTGGGACCCCTCAGGGGATGTTGGTTTCAGCTCGATCCCTGCAGGCAAGGCCGAGGGACCCCACTGGTGCACAAATCCATGCACCGGGCCGGTTTTGGCCTGATCTCTGTCGGCCAGGCCAAGGGACCCATTCATGCACTAGACCTCTAGTATGCATATAAGATCTTTGGTTAATCTCTTCCCGCCCTCCTCCCTCCCCCTTTCCCTCTGAGATTCATCAGTCTGTTCCATGTTTCCATGCCTGTGGTTTCTGCTCCTGCATTGAACGTTTCCCCCCTGTGGTCAGTATGTGTCATAGCTACCGGCCGGTCAGCTGGTCGCTTAAGCTTTTAGGCTTTTATATATACTAGATGCCCGGTGCACAACATTCATGCACTGAGGTGGGAAGGGGTCCCTCAGCTTGGCCTGCACCCTCTCACAGTCTGGGACCCCTTGGGGGATGTCCGACTGCCAGCTTAGGCATGCAGGGAGCGGGCCTAAGCCAGCAGGCAGACATCCCTTGAGGGGTCCTTAGTGCTGCCGTGGAGGCGAGACAGTCTCCCGCCACCGCCACTGCACTCGCCAGCCATGAGCCAAGCTTCTGGCTGAGCGGTGCTCCCCCTGTGGGAGCGCACTGACTGCATTGAGCGTCTGCCCCCTGGTGGTCAGTGCGCATCATAGTGACCAGTCATTCTGCTGTTCAGGCGATTTGCATATTAGCCTTTTATTATATAAGATAGACACATTATAAAATGATTACCATAACAAATTAATTAACACATCACCTCACATAATTACCCTGTGTGTGTGTGTGTGTGTGTGTGTGTGTGTGTGTGTGTGTGTCTTGGGAACACTTAAGATCTACTCTCATCAAATTTCAAGTATAAAATGCAATACTGTTAACTATAGTCACAATTCTATACATTACATCCCCAGAATTTAATGTTTGCACCCAATGACCAACATTTCTCCATTTCCCCCACCCTCATTCCCTGGCAACCACCATTCTACTCTCTGCTTCTATGAATTTGACTTGTTCAAATTTCACATATAATGAAGTGATATCATTCATTATTAATCTTCTGTCTGGTTTATGTCACTTGGTATACTTTTCTCTAGGTTCCTCCAGGTTGGCACAAATGGCAGAATTTTCTTCTTTTTATGGCTGAGTAATATTCCATTAAATACAAAGATAGATAGAAATATAAGTATAAATATAGATATCACAATTTATTTATACTTTATTCATTTGTGGACCTTAGGTTGTTTCAAAATCTCGGTTATTGTAAATAATGCTGCAATTAATATTGGAATGCAAATATTTCTACAAATACTGATTTCATCTCCTTTAGATAGATACACAGAAGTGGAATTACTAGATCATATGGTTGTCCGTTTTTTAAAAAAAAAATTTTTTTGAGAAAACTCCATACTGTTTCCCATAATGGATATAACAATTTACATCCCCAGCAACAGTGTACAAGTATTCTCTTTTGTGCACATCCTTGCCAACAGGTTTTTGGTGGACATTTAGGGTTTTCTCTATTTAAGATCATATCATCTACTTGTCTTTTTGACAATGCCATCCTAATAGCTATGAGGTGACATTTAATTGTGATTTTGATTGTTTAGTGATGTTGAGTACCTTTTCATATACCTATTGGGCATTTGTATGTCTTCTTTGAAAAACAATGTCTATTCAGGTCCTCTGCTCATTTTTTAATAGGTTTATTTGTTTTTATGTCTTTTGCTTTGTTTTTATAATTGAATTGTATGAATTCCTTAATATTTTGGATGTCAACCCCTTATCAGATATATGGTTTGCAAATATTATTTTTCTCATTCCATAGGTTGACTTTTTATTTTGTTGATGGTTTCCTTTGCAGAAGCTTTTTAGTTTGATGTAGCTCCACTTGTTTATTTTTCCTTTGGTTGATTATAATGTTTACTTTTTGTGAAATATTAAAAAAATCATTTCCAGGACCATCAAGGAGTTTTGCTATGTTTTCTTCTAGGAGTTGATGGTTTCACATCTTACATTTAAGCCTTTACACATTTCAAGTTGATTTTTGTTTATGGTATAAGCAGTGTCCAATTTCATTCTTTTGCTTCTGAATACACAATTTTCCCAACAGCATTTATGAAAGAGACTATCCTTTTCCCAGTGTGTACTTTGACACCCCTGTCAAAACATAATTGACCACATATGTGTACGTATATATTATGGTTCTCTATATGTTTGTTTCGATTACTTTAGGTTGGCAATATAGTTTGAAATTAGGAAGTATCATGTATTTAACTTTGTTCTTTCTCAAGGTTACTTTAGCTATTTGGGGTCTTTTGTAGTTCCATGTGATTTTAGGATTATTTTTTTCTATTTCAGTGAAAATACCATTGGAATTCTGAAGAATTCCAAATTGCATTAAGCATTATAAACATTTAACAAGATTCATTCTCCCAATCCAAGAACAAGGGATATATTTCCATTTATTTGTACTTTAATGTCTTTCATCAGTGTCTTACAGTTTTCAGTGTACAAATCTTTCACTTTCTTGGTTAAATTAGTTCCTAAGTATTTTATTTTTTATGCTATTATTAATGTCATTGTTTTACTAATTTCTTTAATGGATGATGACTCATTGTTAGTATATAGGAACACAAATGATTTTGTATGCTAATTTCATATCTTGATACTTAAATGAATTTGTTTATTAGGTATAACAGGTGTGTTTTTTTTTCTTTGCTTGACATTTAGGGTTTTCTATATATAAGATCATATCATCTGCATACAGACAGTTATTTTAACATTTCAATTTCTACTTTTTCATTGCTGGTACATACAAATACTATTGGTTTCTGTGTATTCGACTTCAGAAATACTGTTAAGTTAATGTATTAATTCTAATAGTCTATATAAATATTTTAAAATATTTTTCTAAAATATAAGCATGTTATTCATAAATAATAATTTTCATTTCTTTTCTTCTAATCTTTATACATTGGAATTATTTTTCTTCCCTTATTACTTGGGTAGGATAGGCAACAAATACAATGTTAAAAAGAAATGGTTATAATATAAATCCTCATATCACTCCTGATCTTAGAAAAGAATTTCTCAATATTTCACCATTAAATATGATTATTTTTTGGCCCTGGCTGGTGTGGCTCAGTTGGTTGAACATCATCTAACTGAAAGGTCACTGGTTTGATTCCTGGTCAGGCACATGCCCAGGTTATGGGCTCAATTGCATGTGGAGGTAGCTAATCGATGTTTCTCTCTCATATAGAAGTTTCTCTCCCTGTCCCTCTCCCTCTTCCTGTCCCTCTCCCTGTCACTTTCCCTCACCCTTAATTTAATAAAAAAAATTAAAATAAATAAGTATGATAATTTTTGTTTTGCATAGATACTTTTAACAAATTAAAAAGGGTTTTACTTTTCCTCATGGGTGGTAAATTTTTATGGTAAATGAAGCTAAATGTTATTAAACTTTTTTCTGTATCTTCTGAGAAGACAGTATTAGTCTTCATATTTTATTTGCTAATGTAGTTATACACATTTATCTATAAATAATTTTAAGGAACTATTTAAAAAATAATTTCAATTGCATTTTAATATATGATTCCTTTATATTTTCTGGATCCTATTTGACAATATTTTATTTGGGAATTTTTGTTCACAAAAGAGATTGGCCTATAATTTATCTTTCTTACAAAGTTTTTATCAGGTTTTGCCATCAAATTGATACTGACCTCATGAAGTAAATTTTAAAATATTCTCTTTTTTTTCCTATTCTATTCTTCAGAAGATTTTATAAAACAAAATACATTTATTTCTTGATTGATTGAAAAACCTCACCAGTAAAGGTATCTAGCTGTTTTCATTATGGGAAAGTTTTAAATTATGGTTTAAATTTTTAAATTTTGTCAGTAGTCAGATATTTTAAGTCAAAGTAATTTGTACATTTTAAAATATATACTTTCATTGATTTCAGAGAGGAAGGGAGAGGGAGAGAGATATATAAACATGAATGATGAGAGAAAAATCATTGATCCTTGCATGCCCCACCCTGAGGATCAAGCCTGCACCCTGGGCATGTATCCCAACCAGGAAACAAATCTTGACCTCCTAGTTCATAGGTCGATGCTCAACCACTGAGCCATGTCAGCCTGACAGGAATTTGTAATTTTTTTAAAGTGTTCAAATACACTAAAGTTATTCATAATTTCATCTTTTTGTTAAAATTTTTTGTAAGATTGGTACTAATTGCTAGCATTGGTAAATTATACTCTCTTGTTCTCTCTCTCTTTCTACATCACTTATGTTAGGATTTTGCAATATTATCAATCCTTTAATGAACCAGTTTTAGCCTGTTTAGAAGTTCTCTATCATATGTTTATTTTCTATTGAATCAAATTTTTCTTTAATCTTTATTATTACCTTTCTTTTACTTTTGCTGAATACTTAGATCATTGATTTTCAGCATTTCCTACTCTCTAATGCATGCCTTTAAGGCTATAAATTTCCCTCTAAGCACTTTGTTAGGTGTATCTCACAAGTACTGATATGTAACATTTTATCATCATTCATTTAAAAATATTTTCTAATGTCTATTGATATTTTAATTCCATGTGTTATTTCATCAATCCTTAATTTCTAACCATGTAGACATTTCTTAAGTAACATGTAACAACTAGCTTAATTTCAGTCAGAGAATATACTCTATATGACTTTTAAAAATTCATCTATATGAATTTAACCCTTTGAACTTTAATGAGCTTTACATATTGTTATTTAAGATTCAACACTTTATTTTTTATTTTTTTTAAAAATGTATGTTATTTTATTGATTTCAAAGAAAGAGGAAGGGGGAGAAAAACATTGATTTGTTGTTCCATTTATGCATTCACTGGTTGCTCTTGTATGTGCATTGGCCAGGGATAGAACCCACAACCTTGGCGTACGGAGACGACGCTCTAACCAAATGAGCTACCTGGACAGGGCACATTTGTTTGTTTTTCAATTAACTGTCTTTTGTCTAAATTATTTTCCATGCAATTGTCTTTTTAAAAACTTTAATTTCTATTATAACTTATCAAATAACTAATCTCTCTTCAAGTTTCATTTGTTAATATGAATTCATAGGATGGATAGAACACAAAGAAAAGTAATAGCTAATGTTTAATATTACATCTCTCAAGACACTTTGTAACTAAACACTGATTTGTCAAATGTGCTTTCTGCGTATAGTTGGCTATTAAGAGGCCATGTGCACAGTATATATTAAAAAGAAATAAAATGAATATTATGATGCAGTTTGTATATTCATTAAATATTTGGTTCATGATCAAGATTCTCATTTGAAAAGAGAACAACCAAGTCTGAAACATAAAGAATCAGTGAGTGGATTACTAATTAGATCCATTGCCTAGAAGTATTATAATCTACAATAGTGGTAAAATAATTATCAATGGCATATTTACACCAACTTCAGGTAAAAACAGCCCTGGGTAGAGCCAATGAGAGATAGCAGTGGGCTGAATTTCTTCTCTGTTCCTCTTTATCCATTTCCACACTTCTTGACTTACTGTCTTGACCTACCTACTGTTTGAAGTGGCATCCATGCCATGTGGCTTCCTCTCAGGTGAGTGCAACCAAAGGCTGGGAGAACCAGTAATAGGAGGAGCGGTTAAGAATGTTTTTGTCTCCTAACCCACTCTTGACTCCCTGACCATGATTTTGATGGTGGCTACAACCATCAAAGGCCACGGTTCCTGTTAGCCATCCCTTCTACTTACAGAAAGTCCGGGAAACTTTGTTTTTCGTTTACTCATTCAATTGAGTGACAACTAATTTCAGGTCGTATGCTAAGTGATATATAGTTAAGTGCTAAGGAAAAAGAATATTATATGTATACCTATATATATGTGCATGCATATATTTGTGTATGCATTTGTATGTGTATATGTGTGTGTTTTCTCTTATTTAATTTCTAAAGCAACCCTTGGATAGCCTCCTCAACCCCAGTGAGAACAATCATACCTGGTGCCTTCTTGAAGATTCAGCAAGAAAAGCTTTATTTTTTGAAGATTTACATGCAATTAAACTTGGAAGGTTAAAGCATATTTTTATCACATTGAAAGCAAGCTATTCTTTTAACTTCTTAAGTGGATTCTGGACCCCTTAATAAAGCAAATAATTCTTTCTTAAAGATGGATTCCACCCTAATTTACCTGTTTTCTAAGTTAAAATTTATATATTCAGCTTTTCTTTCAGATTTTAAAGTTCAACCTGTACAAATAATCTGTCTTAGTAAGACTTCATTTAAGCTGTCAGTTAAGGAAATAAGTCTCCAATTGGCTGCAGAGTAGAGCATCCAGTTGTTGTTTCATAGGTCTTTTATTACTTCAGATGTTATTTTTTTCATTTTTAAATATCACATTTATTTTCAATTATCTGGGCAGCATGACAGTAAATCTGTGATGTTTAGGCATAATATGAATGTAAATGAATTTTTAGTTTATAATTTTATCATTTCCCACTAGATAGGTGACAAAATGTTTTTGTGAAACATAGGTTTTTCTGATTAGTGCCGCATACTATAAAGACATGAAAAATGAGAAGCCCTTATTTATTGCACACAGAACATATACTCTCATTGTTGAATAGTCACTGGTTGTGATTAAAGGTTTACCCAAAGGGGCATATGTCTATAAAATTTGAGGGCAGTTAACCTAAATATGGTAGTAAAAACCTTCCTTCATACAATTTTTGTTTTGTAAAAAAAGCTATCATAGCAGATAACATCTGGTTGCATGTAATGTGAATTTATCTGAAATCCCAATGTAAACAAGTCCACCAATAGCAAGATGCAGTTAAACATTCCACTGGCATTAAATAATTAAAACCATCTTCTAAAAAATTACCTTCAATTACCAGACTCCTGGAAAAAAGCAGACAGCTCTGGCAAAGTACCAGAAAGATTGAGGGGGAAGGGGAAGAGAACGAGAAAGAGGAGAACAAGAAAGAGAAAGAGAAAGAGAAAGAGAAAGAGAAAGAGAAAGAGAAAGAGAAAGAGAAAGAGAAAGAGAAAGAGGAAGAGGAAGAGGAAGAGGAAGAGGAAGAGGAAGAGGAAGAGAGAGGGAAAAAAAAAGAGGAAGAGCGAAAAAACAGTCTATTCTCCAAAATACACTGGAGGATCATGAAATGTAAGATAGGATGGTTAATGTCATGCCTACCCGAAAGATATTTTTAGTAGGAACACATGATTAGAGACTAGAGAAGGTTACTATCAATGCTTTTATTTCAGATTCTTGCTTTCAAACAGTAATATCTCTAAGATATCATAGGCTTAAGTTTTCGTTTTTATCTGCTATTTTTAAGTCAAAGGAAAAAACTTCACAATTTCCCATTTCTTAACACTTAAAAGAAATTTCTTAAAATTTGAAAACATGCATGTGAACCATCTTACCTTATAATAGACAAATATGCAAATTGACCGCACCTTCGCTACGCCCAAGCCACGCCCACCAACCAAGCCACGCCCGCCAACCACGCCCACCAGGAAACCGTTGCAGGGACGTTGGGGTGTGGCGGAGCACCAGCAGGGAGCCTGCACGGATCACAGGCAACGACCAGGGGGTCGGCTCCTGTGATCGGTAGCAGGGAAGCTGGGTGCGGCCTTGGGCACCATCGGGGAGCCTGCACCAATCGCAGGAAACCACTGGGGGTCGGCTCCTGCGATCCCTAGCAGGGACGCTGGGTGCCGCCGAGCCCAAGTTCAGGAAAGCCTGGGGCAGAGGTTTTCCTGGCTTTGGGCACAAACGGGGAGCCTGCACGGATCGCAGGAAACCATTGGGGGTCGGCTCCTGCGATCCTTAGCAGGGATGTTGGGTGCGGCTGAGCCCAAGGCCACCGCCCGGGGCCAAGCCCCGACCCTGAAAGAAGGCAGAAGGCGGTGGCCACAGCCAAGGCCTGGGTCCCCGGTGCCGGCAGAAAACTGGTGCAGGCAGCCAGGTGAATGAAGGTCTATTGCACGAATCTTCGTGCAAACGGGCTACTAGTCCTATATAATAAAGATGTAATATGCAAATGGTCTGACCGAATAACGACTGGATCACAGACAACACGAGGGTGGGGCAGCGAGCTACAATCAGGCAGCAGAGAGCTACAGAAGGGGGCAGGGCAGAAAGCTATGGGGGGCGGGGGGCTGGATGGTGGGGGAAGCTACAGGAGGGTGGGGCAATGGGCAGAGAGCTACTGGAGGGTGGCAGTGAGCTACTGGCGAGCTACTGGCACACAGATTCGTGTGCAGGGCTACTAGTTATTTATAAATATTTAAGTATATACATTTGGTTTTTGAAATTATAAACCAGATGCATGCCTAAAATTTTACAATATTTCTGTTATGGCATATTTTGCATTAAGGGTATTGCAGCCTTCTTTTAAAAAAGTTATCAAACCATTTCATCTTTATAAAGTCTTTTCCATAACATCTAATCTCTAGAAATGGTGGGACAAAGGATTTGTTTAAATACTCTTACACCTTAAAGGCTATATGTAGTCAGGGAAAATATATCACATTACTTTAGATTAATTATATATTACAACAGTCAATCCCTACGTCAACCTACCACATTAGTATATTGTCAATGATAAAAAAAAAATTTTTAAATATATTTTTATTAATTTCAAAGAGAGGAAGTGAGTGGAAGAAGAGATAGAAATATCAATGATGAGAGAGAATTATTTATCGGCTGACTCCTGCACGCCCCACACTGGGGATCTAGCCCCCAACCCAGACATGTGTCCTGACCGGGAATAGAACTCTGACCTCCTGGTTCACAGTTCAATGCTCACCCACCGAGTCACATTGGCTGGGCAATAACGTTTTCATTGTCATTTGAACCACCTGCAAATCTGCAAATAATAATTATAATAGTAACTAAAGGCCCGGTGCATGAAATAGGTGCACAGTGGGGGAAAGGAGTCCCTCAGCCCAGCCTGCACCCTCTCACAATCTGGGACCACTGGCTCCTAACCGCTCGCCTGCCTGCCTGATTGCCCCTAATCACTCTGCCTGCCTTCCTGATCGCCCCTAACCATGCTGCCTGCCTGCCTGTTCACCCCTAACCACTCGCCTGCCTGCCTGATCACCCCTAACCACTCGCCTGCCTGCCTGATTGCCCCTAACCACCTCTGCCTGCCTGCCTGCCTAATCGCCCCTAACCACTTGTCTGCCTGCCTGATCGCCCCTAATTGCCTCTGCCTGCCTGATTGCCCCTAACCACTCACCTGCCTGCCTGATTTTTCCTAACCACTTGCTGGCCTGCCTCATCACCCCTAACCACTCTGCCTGCCTGCCTCATCATCCCTAACTTCTCACCTGCTTGCCTGATTGCCCCTAACCATTCTGCCTGCCTGCCTCATCGCCCCTAACTGCTCGCCTGCCTGCCTGATCTCCCCTAACCACCTCTGCCTCAGCCCCCACCGCCACAGCTTTGTCAAGGACGTCTGGAAGGTGGTTCAGCTGTCTGGTCTAATTAGCATATTACTATTTTATTATTATAGATAATCCAATTGAATTTTTGTGCTAGATAACCAAGTCTGCCTACTTTTATTTGAGAGGTTGGGACATTATGCATTTTAATTAACTTCTAGACAGATTCAGTACAACACCATTGTGTTTTATTTACTTTGTGAGCAAGACCATTAAACCAGTCCTGATGCACTATTGCAAGCATTGGATGGAGAACATTGCAGATGGGAAATTCATGTTTTAAAAAGAGATTTCACTTCAGAAAAGTGATTGCAACCTCACTTACCCAGAAAGAAATGTTATTTCTCTACTGCATAGCCTCAAATAAGTTTTAGGTGTAAAATAAATTTAAAATTGGTTGCCATTTTTTACTCAACTTTTAAGCACTATTTGTAACTATGCGTACATGTCTGTGGTAACATTCCGGTCTCTATCTCCCCCCTCCTCAGTATGGCACAGAATATGAATTATTTGTACATAGGAGTATAGTCAGAGTCAGTCAAAGTGCTTGAAACATAGTGAGGACTCAATAAATGTCTTATGGATGAATGAGTGAATGATTGGTCACAGTTGTAACCATTTTGATCAAATTATTCCCAATTCTTTTATTCACCGTGTACCTGTAGACTTGAAGCTTTCATTAAGATGGTACAAATAGGATAATTTAGTTCAATTCCAGTCTGTGACCTAATAAGCCCAACATCTGTTTCATTGTCAACTAAAACTCTTCACCTTACTCTGCCCTGACCCTTGAAGGTCCATCAGCTCCCTTCCCACCCCTCCCCCTCCCCATGCCACTCCGCAAAGTAGCCAGCTCTATTTTGAAAGAGAACTTAATGTGCAGTCTGCATCACATCCTTTTTGAAGTAGGAAATGCACAAGTAATAACTTAATAAATTAAATGGAAGGCTGGAAATGAGGTAACTGGGTCCTTATCCTAGTCCTGTCTTGTGAGCTAAGAGCCATTAGGTGGATTATGCTTTTTTAAACTTGAAAATACACAAAATAAATTTCTAAGGTCTATCTTTCAAGGAAGCCTGACAAATATTAAGCCTAAGTAAATTCAGGGTGGGGATTTGCAGGCCTTCCTTACTGTAACATTTAGTTGGAGTCTACCCAAGAACTAGGCATCTGTGTTAGATGTGTAGTCAGTTCTCTTAACCCTTTGCACTTGCTTGGTTTTTTCTCGATTCCTTTATTCTAATGCTAACCATGTCGAGTCACACTCGACATCCGAGTGCAAAAGGTTAAAAAATGGTACAAGGTTGTTGTTATGGTATCAATGACACCCAGTATAAAGAAATAACTTCTGGAGAATAGGTTGTTGTTGTTGTTGTTTTTCCACTTGCCATTTGTACTAACACCACTCAAGGTTTAAGAAGGATTGGGGAAGGTGGAAGGTGTCTGAAGTAATTTCCCTTCTTCAGGAGGGGATCCAGAGCAGCAGCAGGCCCAGACAGCTGTGTACAAGGCAAGAAACTACTACCATCTAAGGAATTCCACATGGAAACTTGATAAATATAGTAAAAAAAAAAAAAAAAAAAAAAAGACAGTCTCAGTCTCATAGAAAGATACAGAATCCTGCCCCTTCTTGATCGCTCTCTTCCTGGCTTCAAATTCTTGGCTTTTTAATTCTCATTTTACCCGCCTTCTACTTATATGAATAGCTAAAACCTTCTTGTGAGTGATCTGTCAAGAATCCTGGGCAATCTCAAAAGACAGCGGTTTACCATGCTCTCCTCTGTGATTTGAGGAGATCCCATAACAAAACATGGAAGTAATTTCTCTCTCAATACCTTTTATTGCCCCTACTCCCAGCCCTGAACAAAGTCTAACTTTTGGAAAATATCATGACCTTTCACATTAACCTAGATCTTCCCATTTCCAGGCACAAAAGACATACTTGAAGACAAGCTGAGGAGGTCATTCTCTATCCCTCCCAGCTCCAGAGCTTCGCTCTGAAGACTTCCTTCTCCCTGAATTTAGACCAGCAATGGAATGATTTCTGACACTTCTGCTTAGGAGATTTTACCATATACCTTAAGTCCTGACCATGAATGAATCATGTTGAAAGCATTCTGAAAATTTACATAACTTCAATCTCATGAGGAGTCTAGCACATACTATGCACTAGAATGTATAATCAATGAGGATTTGACAAGATAGTGGAACTAGGAAAGTGTGCAAAAACCATGACATGCATCTATGGAGCTAATTTTGTATTCTACAAATAGTCATTTTGAAATAGTCATTTTGGAGGCTGAAATTCATTTAATAGTGTCTTCCAGTCTTAACATATTTTTGGAAATGCCTTCAGACTCTTAACTTATTCTTCAAAACCTCTGGAATAGTGATTTTAAAAATTGCACATTGAAGATACATTTGATTTTTCAGAACTCTAGAAGAATTCAGAGTGAAGTCTAGTGGGGGGGGGGAACAGTGTGTGAACAAGTTGTTTAATAACAATGACAGCAACAACACCAATACTAATAGTAGGTAACACATTTTGAATGCTAACTAGTTGCCAAAGACTACATTAAGCTCTATTCCTTTAATCCTCCAGAGCACTTTTGATTATCATCTCATTCCAGAAATGAGAAAACTGAGGTACTAGGAGCTTAAACAAATTGTCATAAATCAAGTGTTAGATTTGGGACTCAAAAATACTTGCTTTTAACAGCTAGAATTACTGCTACTCCTACGGATTAAAAGTGAGATAGGACTATAAAAGAGAATAAAATAAACTTTTCCCCTCTGGCTTTTAAATAGGCATTAGGCAAGTTTAAAACTCTGAGAAATGGCAGTTTCAGAAGAATGGAATGTTTAAAAGCTTGGGGTTAAGAATACTACCCCTTGTTTTTTGTGCAGAAATTCTGTGTAAATGTGTCAAAGGCTAATTTCAGCATTTAATATCCCCATACCATCAATAGAACCTAGGAAGAACTCAGAGCTAAATCATATTTTACACATTTTCAGGCCATGAACATTTTTTGTCTTTGAGCAAGGCTTTGGTTGTGGGGTCTCCTAAGGGTCTGAGGAGGTGAGCAAGAGGGAAGTGGGCCTGGAATACCAAGCAAAAGCAACTTTGCCAGGATGATCCCCACACTTTTAGCCCACCCCTACCATCAGAGCAGCTCTTCTTCGAGCTGATTTATGTTTACGTTCTGAGGCTCAGACCAAGATTTCTTTCTAAATGCTTTTGCTGTTTTCAAATGTTTCTAAGAGCCATTTCATAAACACCTGAGGTGAAGACTCATTTGTGAAACAGGTCCTTTTATTTACCTAAACTTGAGCCTCTCCTGCTAACTTGACTTAAGAGTGCCAGCACTTAGGAAGGCATCTCAGTTATTTGGTTAAAATGTGATTTGAAAGCTTTGGGAAGATAAAGTCTATAATTAAGAGATTGCCTAACAATGGATCTGCAGGAACTAAAGGTCATTTCCCATAAATGTGTGCAACCACAGGGAAACTATAGGTGAGCTATATTGCACTCAGCACTTGTCATACACTCAGGGCATTCATTAACTTTAATTAGGGCCATAAAGAGATGCCTAAAGAAAAAGGAAGTGCTCACTTTAAGATAACATTGTAGTCACTCCCTGATTTCTCCCTTAAGTCAAGACGAAGAAAGAGAATTTTTGCTTGACCTTTATTTAAACACGCAACCAGGAGAGAACAGCCATTCAGACTTGGCCAGGTGCCATGTCTTGAATGGCCCAGAAATAGCCCAGCAGCTGTTTCTATGCCAACCATGAGGTTTGTCTCCACTGAGAGCAACTTCCTTGTCCAGATAAAATCCAAAGGTTATTTTTAATCTTCAGACTAAAATCAAAGGCCTTAGGGTGTGACCACTCCCAAATACCTTCCTACAAGGTTTTTAATACCTAGCATTTCTTAGATTAGAGAGAACTGTAATCATTTATCAGTCTTTAAAAAATAATAATAAGCTAAGGTGAAAACAGCTAAGATTTCAATCTACCCTCTCATTAAGTCACCAAAAAGCTATTCCATCAACTGGAAGCACTTGTTAATCCATCTTGCCAACCACTGAGCCTTGACAAGTTTCTTTCAGAAGGAAAGCCTTTTATGAGTGGCCTGAGAAGCAGTCCTTGCTGCTGGGAACTAAAAGGCCCATCAGGTGCATGCACTTTCCTGCATAAACCCTGCCCCTCCAACAAGGGGGAGGCAGAGAGAGAAGACAAATGACCACTCCTTTGGAATAACAGAGAGCTACTAGTCAGAGAGAACTTCCTTCCTCTGTGTGTGGAAACATCCACAGGCAATTCAAAACCACATCAGGGAGAGAGTGTGGCTCCAGAGGCCAAGTTCAGCACTGGTGTTTGCTTTGGCATCCCAAGGTGAAAGTATTACTGAATTATCTAAGTCAGGAGCTCAAAATGCAATTGAGTGAAGGGTCACGTGTTGGCTAATGTCTGACTAGTGACGGTCTTTGGAATTTGAAATGATAATAATGTAAATTCCTAAGAAATCTCTCCCAGGCATGAAATATCTTTGAGTCTTTCCACCCCTTATAAGCATGCAGTGATTCAGAACATTTCTCCATATTTTCCTCAGAATGGACATATTACACTTGTGGATTGAGAAAGAAAGAAAGAAAGAAAGAAAGAAAGAAAGAAAGAAAGAAAGAAAGAAAGAAAGAAAGAAAGAAAGAAAGAAAGGAAGGAAGGAAGGAAGGAAGGAAGGAAGGAAGGAAGGAAGGAAGGAAGGAAGGAAGGAAGGAAGGAAGGAAGGAAGGAAGGAAGGAAGGAAGGAAGGAAGGAAGAGAGGAAAGAGGGGGAGGGAGTTCTATGGGAAGTAACTTCACAGGGTGATCTGGTCAGGTGGGTAGACATGCCCCAGGCCTCTTACTTCTTTAGTGACAGGTTTTAAGGCAGCCCTGCCCATTGTTCTTGTGCCTTTAGGTTAGTACACCTTTGAAATGCCAAAAGTAATACCCCTCGAAGGGGATTAACCCTCAAGAGAGCACATATCTTCTATCCAGTAATCCAATCCCACCTCATTTTCTCCAATCTTCCTTACCTTGCCTCTTTAATGTCAAATGCACAAGAGAAGCTGCAAATCTGTTTTTCTTGGTAGCATTTGAGATGTTTCTCCCCAGCATTGTCATCAGTTTGACTCAAATAAACTCCTAAAAATTCTCCACAGGTTTGGACAATTCTTACATGGACACATTGCTACATAGTGTCACATTGTTATCCCATTTTAAAGGTGTCTGACTCCCAGAAACGATGAAACAGCAGAATCTTGAACTGCCATTTCTTTTATACTCATAGCTGACCTTTGCTAGGGATACAATCTGATCTAAATCAAGCAGCTTGTGGGCAGGAGTGGAGCATGGTGCATGGGGTACAAACACAGAAAATGATCTTGCTCCTTTTCTATACTTATTCCTCTCAGACTGGAACCCTTCCTCCTCCCCCCGTAACCTCAGCCCTGTCTCCAGTGCAATGCCCATAAATCTCTTACACAGCAGGACTCCCTTCTCATTTTCTTGGCCCATTATTCTCAAACTATAACAATTTTTCTCCATTCCACAATTTCATCCCCTCTTCCCTAGTTATTAGTTTCCTTCACATACACCAGGCCTGTGTTAATTATTTATTATTATTTGTTATATCCCATCTGAACAAATTCCCCAACTCTTCCTGTCTAGTAGATTCTTTAATAACGATGCAAGATGGACTGTCCTTTCTCTAGTTAAACTAAAAGTAACAGTTGGTTACAAATCACTGGCAAAAAAAAAAGTGAGAGGGAAGCTTCCAAACCTCTTGGCTTTGCCTAGCAGCCAGAGGGAGGTAATAACCTGAGTTGCAGTAAACAAACAAAAAGGAACCACACAAAAAACTACTCCCTTTTGCCATTAATCATCCTATTGCTAGTTCTCTGCTCAAGCCCATACCAGGGCCCACCCTAAAAGACCTGTCGTACCCTCCTACTCTCCAAATCCTGTTGTTGCAATGCACGTTAATTGAATGAAAATTAAACTCTAAGGTAGCTTTAAAGCCCAAGCGGAATTTGAAATCAGGTTCCCTAAGGGGCAAGAACACAAACCAAGCACAGGGCCTTACCAGAGAAGAGGACTGCTGTACTTAGGTAGGTATTTGAGTGTCCAGTGCTTTTAAGCAGCAACTGACTTCTGCACAGGCTCTGTCCTTAGCAGAAGGAGGGAATCCTCTGAAGAAAGGTTTGGACGGTGGGCTATGCCTTAGCAACCAGGCTGGTTTCCCAAAGTAAGAGTTCTGGTCCATTCCAATGCCTTATGTGAAGTCTGCCTTTCAAAAGTCATATCTCACAAGAAGGCCTTCATTACTACGACCATATATCACTTGTGCTATCAATATCACCACTACCTACCATTATTTACATACTAGAGGCCTGGTGCACGAAAGTTGTGCACTGGGGAGAGAGGGGTGCCTAGGCCCGGCCTGCGGCTTCTCACAGTCAGGGACCCCTCACTCCTTACCAATCGGCTCACTGCTCCTTAGCGCTGCCACGGAAGCGGGAGAGGCTCCCACCACCGCCGCTGTGCTCGCCAGCCATGAGCCAGCTTCTGGCTGAGCCGCACTCCCCCTGTGGGGGTGCACTGACCACCAGCGGGCAGCTTCTGCGTTGAGCGTCTGTCCCCTGGTGGTCAGTGAGCATCATAGTGACCTGCTGTTCTGGTAGTCACTCAGGCTTTCATTATATAGATACAGTTGTGACTGACCTTCTTTGGGTTACTAAAGCTATTGTAATTAAAAATCATAACCTACATGTCTTTTTCCATATGAACAACTGTAAACCTTATAAACCTACTTTTGTCCACTCTGTTAGATAGATAGCTAGACAGATATGCTTATGTATATAATAGAGGCCCGATGCACGAAATTCGTGCAAGGACCTTGGCCCCGGCCCCCGCACAACACCACTGCCGCAGCTGGGGGCCTCTGCTGCCTCTGCCTCGGCCTTCACCCGCTGTGGCTTTATCTGGAAGGAAGGACATCCGGAAGGACGTCCAGTCTAATTAGCATATTATACTTTTATTATTATAGATTTACATATAATAGTATGTATATACATATATACATACATACATATGATTAGAATCATATGTATACATAAGATTAGAAGTAAGGCTTCTCAAGGAGTGACGTTTAAGCTGAGATGAAGAAAAAGCCGAAATGACCTAGGCTGAAGGAGAATAGAAGAAGGGCGTTCATGTTTCCGAGTGTGTGGCTGGAGCAGGAAGTGAAGGAAGGGCTGGAGACCTGAGCTGGCTCACCTCAGTGTAGGACCTTGAAGCTTGACTGTCCTGGGTAAATAAGAGAGATGGAACGAGGAAGACACCTGGATTCCCAGCCCAGGCCCTAACCTCGGTGTTTTAGGTACATTATTATAGTCAGTAAAGACAGTGACTGCTTCCCCAGGATCTGCCATGGTGTAGATAGTGTAGTGTTACCTATGGCCACTACAGCAAAAGACTGTGAGGACTTGAAACCAGATCCAAATGCTTAGCCGTTATTTGATGTTGGCTAATATATAAGTTCTCTTTGCCTCTATTTCTTCATTTCTAAAGTGGGAGTAATGATCACACCCATGCACAAGGTTATTGTGAGCATTAAATAGGTAATATGCACAGAGTTCCTAGAAAGATGCCTGGCATATGGTACGCACTCAATAAATATTAGCCGTTACTATTATTATCATGTGACAGGGGCCAACACACACATTGGATATGTTATCCCATCCATCCAGTAGTCCAGAAATAAAAATGCATTATTGTGCCCATTTTACAGATGGGAAAGTGAAACTCAGAAGGTTTTGAGAACATCCCAACTCCACTCAGTTAATTTAGTGACAAAAGCAAAACTGAAAAATATTTTCTCAAGCTTCAAAGTTCATATTTTTCTGTCTGATCAGAATGAGTATCTTCTCTTTGAAGCTGTGCAGTGTGGGAACAAAGGATAGAAATGACTACATGTTTCCTCGTTAAGCAAAATGACTCATCAAACTAGTTGACCTCCCAGATTGGCATTTGTGAAAAAAACTTCTGATCAAAGATTGACATTATGTCAAAGCACAATTCACATAACTTATAAAAAAAACACACATTTATTTTTCTACGAAGCTCAAAGTACTGGGAAGTAGACTTCTCTGAATAAGCAATTTAAACTATGCTCTTTTTAGAAATCCATTAACAACACATTGTTCATTTTCAGAGAATATTTATTTTCCTCCTGCTGCCAACAAATAGTAAAACTGTAATGACTTTTTTTGCTGGTTCTTTTATGCCAACTTACATTTCAAAACACAATGGCAATATATAGCTCACTGAAATCCAATATGTGCCCAAATGCACATTCTGTTCTAGATGAATCCCTGAAGAATAGTTAGAAATAAAAATTTTACAAATTTTCCTATAATAGCGGGTTCATTAAAATATAAAGCGATGCCATCCTTTGCAAACCAGAGGCAAATTGGGCAGTTTTTAATGCAACTGGAGGGAGAAAAGAGATAGTTGGCATTGCTGGAGTCTCTTTCTTCTTTCTCATTTATTCTGCAATGGTCACCAGGTTGTTAAATCACTGCAGAACCATGGCATTGAGTTTGGAGGTGAAATAGACCCTAGGGATCAATCATGTCTTCCTTCCTCCTTCCCTGGGGAAAAACGTAAGTCTAGGGACTTTAACTGACCTTTTCAAGGTCATAGAGCTAGATGGTGGCTAATGATCAACAAATATGTACTAAGCCTGGTGACTGATAATGGCATGCTGGGAAAGCTGGGAAGGTTAAAATATTTAATTACCCTGACCATTCCCTGTAGAAGTGATGATTTGTAACTCCTTAGTGGTTTCTGATAACACTGTAAATATCTGGTTGCACAGAAATTTCAAAATACTTTTCTGCTAATACACAATAATTTAGTACTAAGTGGATAGTTTTTATATGTTTTTATCTCACTTTTTTTTCCCTGTGGGATATAGAAAAACCTCAACAAAGTCAAACATGCTGGCATGTGAATTATCTCTTTTTTAAACTGTTGATCTGGGATTCTTCTCTAAAAGGATGGCAGCGTGAGGGAAAAAAATCAAGTCCACTGGGTTCTAGTTATAGCTCATCTGCTTTTGTTGACTTAATCACAACATGAAACTCCAGCTTTATGTCGGCTTACCTGCAAACAGGTGATAAGGAAGAACCTCATGAACATAGGCAGAAATGAGTTTTGAAAGTTTGTTCCACATAAAAGTAAGCCCTTTCAAATGTTTTTTTTTTTTCTTTCTAAAGTATTATTAGATTGGTCCCATTAGCAAAGAAATTGGACAGAATAGTTAACCATTAGCCACCCTATCTAATAAAGAGAGAATATGCTAATTGGCCATCACACCCTCACGAAGATGTTGGCGCCCACAGCCAATAAGGAGGGAATATGATAATTGACTGCCACACCCTCAAAGATGGCAGCGCCCACAGCCACAAGATGGCGGTGCCCAGTCCCCTCAGCCCCGCCAGGGTGGCAGGCACATGGCACGGCTGGGCCCGCCCCCAGGCAGATCCGGCCACTCCACATGGCTGCCTCCAGAGTCCCCCAGTTCCCTCAGTCCCCCAGCCGCCCATGGCCGGGCTGAGGTGCAGGCAAGCCTCGGATGTCAGCTGCTCAGCCAATACCTGAGGAGCAGGCAAGCCTCGAATGGCGGAAGCCCAGCCGCCCAGGGCCGCCCAAGGCTCAGGTAACCATGGCTGGCAGAGGCTTGCACTGCTGGCAGTGGCAGCAGCAGATGTGTGATAGGGGCGTCTCCTGATCGTCAGGTCGCCTCCTGCCCTGAGTGCTCCCAGACTATGAGAGGGGGTAGGCCAGACTGAGGGAACCCCCGTCCAGTGTATAAATTTTCATGCACCGGACCACTAGTACTCCATAAAATTAATAATTGTTTTGTTTCTTTTTTCTTCCTACATTACATTTGCCAGATTTGTTGTTCTGATGATCACTCTCTTCCGCCTTTTTACTTCCCCTGTGATCCTTGCTACCACCATCATCATCACCCTTCTTATACACTGTTGCTTACAGTATGCTGGGAACAGGCAAGCATTTTACATCCAGTATTTCTTGTGGTTCTCACAACATCCTATAATACTAGAGGCCCATGGCATGAAATTCATGAATGGGGGGTGTGTGTCCCTCAGCCCAGCCTGCACCCTCTCGCAATCTGGGACCCCTCGGGGGATATCCAATTGCTGGTTTAAGCTCAATCCTGCTGGGATCCCTGTGGGATCAGGCCTAAATCAACAGTCAGACATCCCTCTCGCAGTTTGGGACTGCTGGCTCCTAACCACTCACCTGCCTGCGTGATCACCCCTAACAACTCTGCCTGCCTGCCTGCCTAATAGCCCCTAACTGCTCACCTGCCTGCCTGATCACCCCTAACCACCTCTGCCTTGGCCCCTGCCACGGCGGAATGATGTCCAGAAGATAGTTGGGCTGTCCAGTCTAATGAGCATATTACCATTTTATTATTATAGACTAGAAGCCCAGTGCATGAAAAATCGTGCACTCAGGAGGGGGAAGTCTCTCAGCCCAGCCTACACACTCTCACAATCTGGGACCCCTCAGGTAGGGTCCAGTACCATCACAGCATGGCTCTGGTTCCCCAGGCCTGCATGCCAGGGGGGAGGGACCAAGAGTCCAGTCCAATCGCAGCATGGCTCCGGTTCCCCAGAGCCTGTGGGTTGGGGGAGGGACCAAGATTCCCAGATTGCAGCATGTCTCTGTTTCCCCAGAGCCTGCGGGTGGGGGGAGGGACCCATAGGCCAGTCTGATGGCAGCATGGTTCTGTTCCCACAGCTCCCTCCCACTGCCGTGCCGTGAGTGGCCAGGACCCAGAACTGACTCACCTTGGGCAGCCGGGACCCAGGACTGACTTCCACCACACCGGCTGGGACCCTAGCCTGGTGTTTGGTCGTCTATTGGGACGTTTAGGTCATGACGGACCCTGGCTCTTTATATATTTGGATGAATAGCATAACCACCAATTTCCAGGTGAGGAAACTGAGGTGTACAGTGTATGTGACTTCCCAAGGTCACACCCAGGGTAACCAACCATTTCAGTTTGGTCTCTGATCATCCTAGACACTAATTTGTGTGTGTGTGTATGGTGTCTGTCTGTCTGTCTTAAATTTCAAAACTCTTGCTCTTACAAATTACCTAATAACAGAAACCTAAATATTTAATGAAGTATCATAGACCAAAATAAAATAGCATTAAATGAAAATAGACAAACAAATAAACACACACACACACACACACACACACACACACACACACACACACACAAAATAAGTTGGGTGCTACAGTGATTATTTTTTCATTTAAGGTGTTATAACTAGCTTCATGTGATGTGCTTTGTCTGGCAAAGATTTTCCCAAAGTTTTATTGTTTGCTTTACCTTGGGTAGGGAAGGCTATTATTATAATAACTAGAGGCCCAGTGCACAAAATTTATACATGGGGGGGTATCTCTCAGCACAGCCTGCACCCTCTCCAATCTGGGACCCCTCGAGGGATGTTCCACCGGGATCAGGCCTAAACAGGCAGTCGGACATCCCTCTCACAATCCAGGACGGCTGGCTCCCAACTGCTCACCTGCCTGCCTGCCTGATTGCCCCTAACTGCTTCTTCCTGCCAGCCTGATCACCCCCTAACCACTCCCCTGCCAGCCTGATTGATGCCTAACTGCTCCCCTGCTGGCCCGATTGCCCTTAACTGTCCTCCCCTGCAGGCCTGGTCCCCCCAACTGTCCTCCCCTGCAGGCCTGGTTGCCCCAACTGTCCTCCCCTGCAGGCCTGGTCCCCCCCCCAACTGTCCTCCCCTGCCAGTCTGGTAGCCCCCAACTGCCCTCCCCTGCTGGCCTGATCCCTCCCAGCTGCCCTCCCCTGTTGGCCTAATTGCCCACAACTGCCCTCTGCTGCTGGCCATCTTATGGTGGCCATCTTTGACCACATGGGGGCAGCCATCTTATGTGTTGGAGTGATGGTCAATTTGCATATTACTCTTTTATTAGATAGGATTTCTTCTTAATAGAAAAATTAGCAGACTTTTTTCAGGTATGTAAATAATGCCTATTCTGACCTCAGGCTAATTTGAAGGTAATTACCTATGTCCACGCAGGGGAACTATATTGAGGCAAACACAATTTTTCCATTTCCATTTAAGGTCAACTATGAAGCAGCATCTCTTGAGCACCTGGCCTTTGCTTTTAGAGAAATAACTTAATTTAATGGGCTAATCAAATGGACAGCATTCTTCTAATGAAAAGGTGTTTATATAAAATAATTGAGAATAATGATTATACTTATTGAATACTCAGTGAAGGTCAGGTATTGTGTTTCATACACTGTACATGCATTTACTTACTTATCCCCTCCAAAATGCATGAAAATGCTACCATCACCATTTTTCCAATGAGAGAGAACGTTCAGAGATGTCAAATCACTTATTAGAGGTCACAGAGCTGGAAGTGGAAGTGCCAGGATTTGAACCCAAGCAACAGAGGCCATGTCCTTAACCACTAAGTTAAACCTCCTTTCCATCCCTTTAGAATAAAATCTAGAATCCAGTTGTGGCAAAAGAGCCCTCAAATGTATCCATGTTCTAATCTCCAGAACCTATGAGTGTTACCTTACATGGGAAAAGGGACTTTAGGATGTGGTAAAGTTAATGACCTGGAGATGGAGAGATTATCCTGGATTATCCAGGTTGGCCCAATGTACTCACAGGTTTTCAAGAGAGGGATCCAGGAAGAGTTAGAGTCAGAGGAAAGAAATCTATCTATCTATATAAAAGGCTAAGTGACTGTCCAACTGTTCAACCAGCCAGTACATATGATGTGCACTGACCACCAGGGGGCAGACGCTCAGCGTAGGAGCTAATGAGCTGTGGTGACTTGGCAGTGGCAGTTCTTGTGTGACGAAACCCGGAACCAGAGAGGTTAATATCCTTTCAGTGTGCACAAATCTGTGCACCAGGCCACCAGTGTGATGATAAGGATGAAAGCAGAGGTTGGAATGATGTGCTTTTGAAGTGGAGGAAGGAGCTACATGCCAAAGAATATAGGCATCCAAGAGAACTCGAAATAGGCAAGATAATTGATTTTTCCCGGGGAGTTTCCAGAAGGAACTAGCCCTCTGCCTTTAGCCCAGATAAACTAATTTTGGACTTCTACCTCTAGAACTATAAAAGAGTATATTTGTGTTGCTTTAAGACACAAAGTTACAGGAAACAAATATAATAGTGAGGAAAACAGCTGCACAACAATAATAAACTCTTTGAAATGATCAGAGAAGCATTTGTAGGCATACAACTGGCACAGCTGTGCTCTTAACATTTGTAAGTAGGAGCCATCTCTAGGAAAATTTTCTGTAGTGTCTGTTCCAAGTCTGCTCTGGCCTCTGCTCATCTCAGCCTCAAATACCACATTCTTGAGAGTGTAGGTTTCATTCAGGGCGAGGAACCATAATTCCCCTCCTGTTATACATCAAACATGTCCATAATTTGGCTACATTTCTCCTTCCTTCCTCATTTCTAAGTGTTGGCATGCTTCCCTTTTGCCAATGGAATGTTCTCTCATTTTCAACAACAGTTGAGATACCAGGCTGGCATTACTAGCCATGAAAGTAAATGCTCTGTGCCTCAGTCCCTCGTCACTAATGGAGACCATAAGAGCAGCCACCCTGACAACCTCCAGGAATTATTGTAGGGCCAAACAAGGTAAAACATGTAAAGCCCTCACAATAGTTCCCGAATGTTCATTCAATGCTAGTTTCACTATTATCTCTGGGCTCCCTTTAATTGGTTTCTCCCCTCATCCTAAGTATATATCAGAGAGACATCCTAAGTCTCTCTATCCTTGAGCAAATCATAAGTTCGCCCGTTATAACCACCATTCTCCCTCTCTCCTCTTCTCTTCTGTCAAAGAAGACCCATGCTGGCTGCCTCCTTCACCAACTGCCCATCTCAGCCTGTTATAATCTGACTAGCGGCCCGATGCACAAAATTCGTACAAGAGTAGGCCTTCCTTCCCCTGACTGTCGGCACCAGTTTCCCTCTGGCATCTGGGACCTGGGTTTCCCTCACAGAGGGGGGCCCCACCCACCTGCTGCAGCCTGCTGGTCGGTGGCCTGGGCCTCCCTCTTTGGGCGATCATGGAGCCCCCCAATTGATCGCCCCACCGGCCAGTAGTCTTGGCCTCCCTCTGTGGGGCTATCATGGGACCATGGCTGGGCCTCAGACCAATCTCATTGCACCCGCCTTGGCTGGTCTGGCACCAGTGGATGTCATAGCGTGGTCCCGGATGGTCATTCTGCTATTTGGCCATTCGGTCAATTTGCATAGTACACTTTTATTATATAGGATATATTCTACTTCTTTCTGCCTCTCAACTCAACAGACTCTAGTCCCCATGTAGACATTTTTATGGCATTTACACACATTTTGACCATTCTCTGTCAGGCTGTCAGGACAATGCTCTCCATAAGTGTCTATTGGTGGTTCTCAACCAAGGGTGAGTTTGCTTCCTGCCCCCTACCAGGGGATATTTGGCAATGTCTGGAGATATTTTTCATTGTTAGAACTTTGGGGGTAGGTGCTACTGGGGTCTATTGTGTAGAGTCCAATGATGCTGCTAAATAAACATCCTACAATGCACAGGACATCCCCCAACAACAAAGAATTATCTGGACTAAAATGTCAATAGTACCAAAGTTAAGAAACTCTGTTGTAAATAAACCCATTCTCCAAGGGTTTGGCTTTCACTATTATTGTGTTTGTGTGTGTGTGTGTTTGTGTGTGTGTGTGTGTGTGTGTGTGTGTGTGTGTGTGTACCTTTGCACAAACAGCTCCTCTAGACCCACTCAAACAATCTGCAACTCAACCACACATCTCCATCTCTTTGCCCACCTAGATCCCTCTAGTGCCCTCCCTTCTCCACTCTGCTCTGTGCCCCAAGGAAGTTGGTGATATAGACTGCCTCAACAGTGTCCCTAGAGCTTGCAGCTGGCTTCTGCAACAGAGATTGCAGGGAGGGAGGGAAGTTAAAAGTCAAAGTAGTTATCCTCTTTGCTCCTTTCCTAGGAGGTAGCCTTGTGTAATATTCTCAACTGGAAGTCACTTACTATAATATGGCTGTATCTATCTGACTCTTCTTCTCTGGGTCAGGTAATTTTTTTTTATGTTGTTCATTTATTTTCAGTGGTCATTTAAATCACTAAGGCCCAGACAGTGTACTATCCTTTGTACTCCCATACTCAAATATTTGGAAATTACTCCTGTATAAGTAAACCCTTCTTGAATTATCTGCTTTGACTAGGTCATAGATTTTCTACTGTGGAGTAGTCTCCACCATCGTCATATTCCTATATGCACGAAAGAACCACCAACTTTCTGGAGACACAGACCCAAAATGTCACCATTCTCTACTCCCTTATCCACAACAGCCAATAATTTTTTACTTCAACTTTCTCTAGACCCTTTCCCACTGCCTGTTGACCTAGTTTAAACTATCATTTCATATTGCTATAATGATGTCCAATTTTCTTTTTCAAGTATTCAATTGCTTCTCTATTTTCTCCAACTTCCAAAGCAAAATAACCCCAATGCAAGCTTCCAGGATTCCCTGGTAGCTACAGATGAACTCTCCCTTTTTGGAAATCTCACTCTATGTCATCTTACCTCATCTAGGTAAATGTCACTCTCATTGTTCTACTGTAACTATAAAGCTGTCTTTTATCTTGACTAAAATTAAGTTCCTTGAGAGCAGAACTGTGCTTTTTCATATATGTTACTCCCAAGGTACGTGGTACTGTGTTCCATTCAGAAGGGCCACAATAATATATGTTCTTTTCTGCCCTTCTTTTATTGTTGCTGAAAATATGTTTTCAAATTCCTGTACAAGTTTCATGGCCTCTCAGAATTATATCTTTTATTTATTTTTTAAATAAGGGAGAAGAGCATATTCTTTTACAGCAAAAACTACAAGAGCATTATAAATGCTGGGAAAATAAATATAAGTAGAAGCATCAAATAATGTCTCAGACTTAATTCACACTGTCCCTAAATAATCTCTCTGGAACTTCTCTGATTTCTCTTCCAGCCAAATTTCCATAATAAGTGATGACTGTCTAAACAGAAAGACAGCAAGGCAAAGCCCTTCCTCTGTCACTTCATAAAAAGTAAATACTGACCTCTTAAGCACTCTCGCTAATCCTGCGGATATTTGCTTTGTGTGTCAGTGTGACTTAATGGAACTTTAGAGTCTTGAGTGAAATGTATGGCCTTTAATTAACTGTATGATTTAGGATAAATTTCTGTCTCATTTCTTCAACTGTATAATGGGGGTAAAAATAACATAAAGAAATGCATATAAAACCACGTCGGTAACTGCAAATAGTGTACAAAACATTATTGCTTAATTATTCCAGTAGCCTCCCTATCAACTTGTATCAAAGAATAAAAGGATAGCAGCAAGTTTCTGACTGTTGAGATTCTACATGCTGCACCATTTAATGAGGCATACCTGAATGACAATGAGTCGTAATGTCTCCATAATCAGCTGTGTCAAGGTAAGTCCATTCACACTGGTAAAGCATCCATGCCTCCACAAGTCACTTCATGTGCACAGGGAATAAGATGGGGATTGTAAACACGCCTACTAAATGAGTTCAAACTGTTCTGCTCTACATCTTGGAATTGAGTAGAATCCCAGAGACTATTTCAATGACATATTATCTATTATTTTGAAATCACAATTACTAACTCACCTCAAATTTCTTAGAGAATATATTGAATCATTAAACGAAATAATTACATTTTAATTAGACCTTTAATACCACGTGAATAAAAATATTTAGTATGTAAAGCACCAAGTATACTAGGAGGTGTAATAGTGATGCTAAAATTTACCTCTATGCTTAGGAAAGAGAGAAAAGGAAAGAGTCAGCGGAAAGGCAAGTGAAACATGGAAGAGAGGGTGCTGCAGGTTGTTTTTTCCAAATATGGCTGCAATAACATCTCGCAGCCCACATTCAATGTGACCTCATTCAGGAGGAGAAGGCTATTTCTCTGCCCTTTTGAATCTAGGCGGGTTCTGTGATTGCTTTGACCAGTAGAGTTCAGTAGAGGGGACACTATGACAGTTCCGCTCGGTGCTTTTTACTTGCCTGGACATTTCTGCTTCCTGCCCCTTAGAATGTTCCCTGTAGGCAAAACCAGGTGCCTTGTCAGTTCTGTCACCCTGGGACGGCCATTTTTTTTCATGGGCTGGGGAATCAGAACTAGCTAGTACTTTGGTGGTACTTATTCACCATGTGTTTTTCTTATTGTGAGCACCTCATACTACATTGAGAGTGATCTAAGAGTGTTTAGACATCAGTTTTTCATACAACATGTCTATGAATTCACCCCAATCACTTTATCTGGTGCTCAACTGAAGAAACAGCCTCCCTTACACTGGAATTTGAAAAAACTGTCTCTGCTGAGCTTATTGAGAAATGTTGGTATCCAATACAGAAACTCCTAACGAATTTTCAAGGTTAATTTTGACTTAACAAGGCTTCATGCTGACTTTAGAAT
The DNA here is from genome assembly GCF_951640355.1 of Cnephaeus nilssonii. Taxonomy (NCBI): domain Eukaryota; kingdom Metazoa; phylum Chordata; class Mammalia; order Chiroptera; family Vespertilionidae; genus Cnephaeus; species Cnephaeus nilssonii. Next base: position 20,714,530 of record NC_137082.1, read on the forward strand.
CTCACAACCACATGTGCTATATAGTGTGGCAATGATAATGACATGATTGATGATGATAGTGATGATAGATGATGTAGGAGGAGAACAAGGATCACATGTCAACAAAAGAATAGACTTGGTTTATAAATAGCTCTTGCTACCTTTTAGAAATCTGAATGTTAATGATTATTAACTGAACCATAATTCAATTATGCTTAAAAGATTTCTATGCTTCCAGTGAATAAAAAATGATTTCATTCTTGGAGAGCCTACCACCCAAGTTGGGAAAAAAAAAAACACACAGAATCTATTCCAGCTAAATCTAATTTAAATAAACTCTTTAAGACTTCAAAAATAAAAGATTCAAGTTAAAGGCAGTTTTTACCAAGCCAAGTCTTTATAAGTTTTCTTTAGGGGGAAAAAAATATCAAAGGCACTAACATCCTAAAAATGGTCCTCCACAGTCAATGATCATTAATGTCTTTATATATGTTTCTTACTACTACAAAAAGACTCAACATCGTGCTAAATTTTGTAAAAATACAAAATGGGGTTCCTGTCTGCTAAATAAGGTTGCATACTCCTGTGTTTGGAATATATCTTACTTTCTTTTTGAGACTCCTGTTATGGTTGGCATGGTTGTAGGTAAAGGTAGTTTCATGAAATCTCTGATTAATTAATGTTTTTTTTTATATTAAGTTTTTAAATTATTTTAATTTTATTACAAAAGTTTGTTAGGGGGAAAAATAATTAGAACATACAGATATGAAAAAGAAGGCCATCAGCACTAGCCAGTTTGGCTGAGTGGAGAGAGTGTTGGCCTATGGATTGAAGGGTCCCGGGTTCAATTCTGGTCCAGGGCACATCCCCAGTTGCAGGTTCAATCCCCAGTGTGCAGGAGGTAGCCAATCAATGATTCTCTCTCATCATTGATGTTTCAATCTCTCTCTCCCTCTCCATTTCTCTCTGAAATAAATAAAAAATATATATTTTTTAAAAAGGCCATCAAATCACTAACTCCAAACACCCTACTATGATATTATCACTATCAATACCTTGGTGTTTACAGACCAGACCAGATTCTTTTCTTTCCCTTTAGAGATTTTTTTTTTAAACTAGAAATATGTGTTATAATTTTATAAACTGATTTTCTGGCTGAATGAATAGCTCTAAGATGATCTCTGTTTACATCTAGGTTTCATTCTCAAATCCCTCTCTTTTGACATATTTTCACTCTTTGGCATCACATATCTACTACCAAAAGTCATTCCATGGCTCACATTGAATACTTATTTTGAAAAAAGGTCAAATAATACATAGTCAATCCTAAAGCTCTCTCTGAGGAAGTGAGAAGACAAATACAGTTTAGTACAGTGAAAAACAAACCAGAATTTGAATGTCAGAGTTAGAAGTAGCAGATCTAAAAAGGCAAAAGGATGTGGATGGCTAGCAGGTTAGCCACATGGCAGGAATGGCAGTAAATATCTAAGCCCGTGGTTCTCAACTTATAGTCCCCAATCAGGAGCATCAGTTTCATCCGAGCCCAAATTTGGGGCTCCTCCAGACTTACTGAATCAGAATCTCTGGGAGATGAAACCCATCCATCTATGTATGAACAAGCCCTTTCGGTGACTCTAATGCATGCGAAATTTTGAGTAATGTGCCCCAAGCCAATAGTTAGGAGAACCACAGTCCAGATTGCATATTAGAATCCTTCCGGGGGTTTTTACAATTCACTGTTGCCTGGACATCATCCAAGCCCAAGTAAATTAAAGACTCCCCTGAGTTAGTAGATGAACAACTGTATTTTTTATCAAGAAAGGGTGATGGATTTTGTCGACAACTGTATTTTTTATAAGCATCCCATGTAATGCTAATAAACAACCAGGACTGAGAATTGTTGGTATAACACATGTATCAATCTAATATTGAAAGACAAATTAAGAAAGAACTTGGCTGAGAACTTCAATATATTTGACCATAGTAGCTGAATGCTTACACACATGTAAATGAAGTATGACTCAAGTGCCCATCAGTAGATGAGTGGCTAAAAGAGCTGTGGTACATTTACACCATGGAATACTATGCAGCTGTAAAAAAGAAGGATCTCTTACCCTTTGAGTCAGCATGGAGGGACCTGGAGAGTATTATGCTAAGCTAAATAAGCCAGTTAGAGAAAGACCAGCATCACACGATCTCACTCATATGTGAAATATGATGAACAAAATAAACTGTTGAACAAAATAGATCCAAGACATAGAAGCATGGAACATACTGTGGAATCTCAGAGGGAAGGCGAGGGTAGGTGGGTGGGAAGAGATCAACCAAAGAACTTGTAGAGCATATATGCATAACCCATGCACACAGACAATAGGGTGGTGAAGGCCTGGGGTGGGAGGTGGGGTGGGCTATAAGGGTCAATGGAAGAAAAAAGGGGATATATGTAATACTTTCAACAATAAAGATTTTAAAAAATAAAATAAATTAAGTATCATTTACTTTATTTTACTTCACTGGATCAACAAGTTAGTTTTCTCAAGTTCTTAATATCTACACTAATAAAAAAGATGCAAATGGACTGTACCTCCGTGATGCCCACCAGCCAATCAGGAGTGAGTATGCAAATTAACCCAACAAAGATAGCAGGTTAATTTGCATACGCAGGCATAGAGCAAAGACTGAAGACTGAAGATGACTGAAGACTGAAGACTGAAGAGACTTGGCTTCTCCACTGCGGCCAAGCAGAGAAGCCTAGGCTCGAGGCTTGACTTCTCCGCTGTGGCTGGAGCGAAGGCCTGGGTCCCGGATGCCGGTGCCGGAGGAAAACCAGTGCCGGCAGCCAGGGGAACAATGGCCTATTGCATGAATCTTCGTGCAACAGGCCTGTAGTACAGGAATAAAAAAAATAAAAATAAAAACCCACATATCTTCCATCACCCTTGACTATTCATATAAACATATTCCATCTGAAAAGAGGTCATATTATTCAACCTCATCATAATTTCCTCTCTAGGTTGTGTATGTTAAAGTGTATCTAAACAGAATAGCAATAGTCATGCCTCAAGTTACTTTATAATGATGAAGCAAAAGGAGACTTAAATTCTGGCTATGCACACTTTTAAATTGGAGAATATTTAACCCCTCTGTAATCAAGTTCTTTGTATACAAGTAGCCCCCACTTAATTAATGTGGTTCCAATTACTATTTTTTTATTTTCTGATGGTGTGAAAGACATGCACATTCAATAGAAACTATACTTCAAACTTTGAATTTTGATCTTTTCCTAGCTATGAATTATGAGGTATAATACTGCCTTCATACTCCTTCCTGGTTCTGGACAACCTGCGGCAGGCACGTGATTATTAGGTAACGAACCAAGACTCTACAGTGCACTATGTTGACAGCATATTTTGGATATTGTGTTTTCTGTTTTTGCATCCCCTCATGTCTACAAAATGCCCATCTGTGTGTCTTGCTTTTGGTGAGAAGGGGAGGAAGGCAATTACTCTTGAGATGAAACTCAGGAAAACTGCCCAGCTGAAGGCTAATATCAGTGTTCTGAGCATATTTAAGGTAGCTAGGCTAAGCTACGATGTTCGGTAGGTTAGGTGCATTAAATGCATTTTTGACTTACAGTATTTTCAAATAACACTGGGGTTTTTCAGAACATTACTTCATTGTAAGTGGAGGAGCATCTGTATATAAATAAATGTAAATGTAAATGTAAATAGAAGTAAAAGTATAAAGTATAAACAAACATATTTATAGGAATGTTGAATATATAACTTTAAATATTGTTGCTACTCTCAGACTGGTCAAGGAAGAAGAGGGTATAATGTCATTATCTGAAATTGACACCAGCTGCCTCATAACAATAACCATGTGCATTCTTATTCTGCTGGCCAATCAAAAGCAGCCATCTCTTTAAAAGCAAACATCTGCTGCCCATTTATAGTAATTTCTACTCGAAAACAGGTTTATCAAAAACAACTTAAGCTTTGCCAACACTGAACATGTGCTTCCAGAAAAATGATTTTTCTGCCTCAACTATACTGTGATTTCTAACTTCTTATCCCCAATACTTAAAAAAAAAAGGATTTTCCAGAATATATTTTCTTCATTGTGCTGCACAAAGATAGTTTTCCTTTGTCTGTCTATTCTCCCCATACCTCCTGGAATGTGTTAACCTCTTAGTGGTTATAGAAGTCAAGATGCTTGGGGTTAGGATTTAAAAAAGAACTCAACAAATCAACAAATGGTATTAATTCCATTGTTGTTGTTATTATTGCTATTTCTTACATAATAAGACAGATAGTTATCATTCAAAATCCAGGATCCTGCTGGCATGCCTGAAGTCTAATTTATATATTTTAGTTGTATAAAATCAGAAGGAAATTGGAGAGATTGAAATTCTAATTCAGAGTGAGAAAGGATATAGAAAGACTAGCAGCCTGAATCTGTTAATCAGTTTTCTGGTGTACATTCTTGGTAGCCTATGATTAAGTCACTGCCCTTTCTTAACAATCTGGTCTTGCAAGACCTATTTTCTAATTACTCCCAATTTAAAAAGGGCCATAAACAAAGAATGTAACAGCTTAGCTAGAGGCACTACCTAGAACGGGCTCTAACTTCCCCATTCTATCTGACTCAAGAGGGGCTGTGAAAGCCCACCCCAAAAGCCTGGTAGTTAGGAAACAGATAGAAAACAAAGAAACCCAGAATATATATCTGGGGCAATCTCACTGTATCATTTGTTCAGGCTTTGGATCTTTGTATCCCCTGAGCCAGCAGCGCTGCTTAATTAAAGGTCTCTTCTGACACCTCCCAGTGCTTAACTGTTGCCTTTTTCATGCCAATTCCATAACAAGGATGTTTGCTATTCTGAAGAAGTATTCAGAGAGAGACAATCTATATATATATACATTACTTTATATATATATAAAGCCAGCAACCGGAACGTCGTAAGAACCAGAATGACCAGTCGTTACGATACCCACTGCGGCTAGCAAACTGGCCAGATCAGGGGGTGGGGCCAGCTGGCCAACCTTCAGCGGCCCCTCCCCCAGCCAGTCCCACCCTCAATCGCCCCCCCCCCACCTCAATCAGGGGCAGGGCCCTCCGGCCAATAGCCCGCAGCCCCTCCCCCCAGTTGGTCTGGCCCTGATAGGGCCCCAATTGGGGAGGGGGCAGCTGGCCAAGCTCCCACCGTCCTCCCAACAGACCCAGACCCGATCTGTCCTAATTAGGGCCGGGCCAGCTGGACCCCACCCATGCAAAAATTCATGCACTGGGCCTCTAGTAATTCAATAAAAACATATGTGACATGCTATTTATAGTTCATTGACAGTGTTGAAGCTCCACTCCACTTTGAAATTTTATTATATATAGAAGAAAAAAACACTGTAAGTTCATTCATGGGAGCTGAATTTCTGCTGCATTTCCATTTCTATATGGTTAAGATGACAAACTCCCTCTACCAAGGAGTTACCAAATAAACTCTTGTGAACAAAAAGGGGCCACATGCTAATCTGACTAACTCAGGGAAGGCCTCCATGGTGGCCTTGCAAACTCAGAGACCTATAGTAACTAGAAAGGATGTTCTGAAATTAATTTTTTTTTTTAAGTTAAAAAGCAATCTATGGTGGTATCTTCCCTCATAAAGATCAACTTTGACCATAATTAAGCCTGTTATCTTTTGGCATCTATGATAATATACCTTTGGAGGTCAGGGTAACTTGTAACTTCCCTTTTATTGAACCCCTCAGGACACAACAAATGCACCAGGGCCCCAGGGCACAGACCACAGATTCCTGCATTGTGGTTGTTATAGTATTATTGACTGTTAACTATCCTGCCCCCACCTAAGTAAAAGAAGCATGTGTTTATCATTTTACTTTTTATCCAATCCCAGAGGTTTCCCCATTTTGCTTTCTCCCATCTCCCTAATCTATGACTAATGGATTTCATGTAACCTACTCATATCTCCTGCTTTGATGGTAATTTATAAAAAAAAGGTGAAAATCCGCCATTCTCCAGAGCATTATCTCAATATGCTGAGATTCTGCTTCCTGGCAATTGTTGACAGTTTAGCTCAAATAAAGTCACAAAATTCTTTACATGTTTGAATGTTTTATTATGTTAACACTCTAAATCACAGTTGTAAGGACATTTATAAAACCACCTATACAATTCATTTTCTACTTCAAAAGTCAGCATTTGTTTGCAAGTTATAAGAAGTCCAGAGAAATGTTCTTAAATCTAGGTGATATCAAATTGCTCTAAGGTCTGAGGATCTTCTTCTGGGAACAAAAAGAGATGTATCATTATGAATCTATGTGAATATCTTTTATTTTCCCCACCTTCCTCCAGGAAGAATCCTGGAAAGCCGTTTTCTAGTTCAGTAAGGAAAGGATCATGTGTTCATATTTCCATCTTGAGTTTGTCATGGCATTTTCAGTGTTGTTTTCAAGAGTAATAAGTTCTATAAAATGCCAATCAAAACCCACCACCAGCAGGGAATGTGTTGGAAGCTGTTACATAATCAGCATGCCTATTTCAGCACAACACAAGTGGCATTTTTCATGTCAAAACTGAATTCACAACTTTAAATCTCAGATTTCCTGTGCCTCCAGGTTACCATGGAAGCCAGGACTGTGGCAATCTGAGCAGCCTGAGTCAAAACCCAAGTGTCTCATTGCCTAATGGAGTAACGAGTCATTTCACTCTCCCAGGTCTCCTTCCCCTGAGTAATAGAATTACTGGGAGGAGGCAGGAGGGAAGGATAGAGCAGAACACTTCTGACAGGTGCAGAAAGGACTGCAGAAACTCTCAGCCCAAGCATGCACTCAGATTTTCTAATCTGACATTTATCTTAGAAACTTGAATGCTGATGTAGTACTACATTATATTCTCTACCTGCCCACCCAAGCCTCATTTACTAAAAGACTGAAAGCCCATTGCACTGTGTTCTGAGCTTATGTCCTAGTTGACAGAAAAGACATTGGGCCAGCATGCTATCATCTTCTAACATGCTTTCTCCATGGTATAACCACATAAAATGTTAAAGGATGTGGGTAATGAAGCTCCTTGAGTTTCCTTAGTGTTTCCTCTCCCAGGCTTTAGTTAGACATTATATTATGGAATATTGCCTTAGTAGGTGATAATGTAGGGAGAAATAAAAAGTAAGAAGGAGGAAAAGAACTGTTGACCAAAGTGAGAGGTGGAGAATACAGGACGGAAAAAAAATATGGAGCAAGAAGAGGTGGAAGTCAAAAGAAATAAAAAAGAAGAAATACAAGAGAAAGAAGAGAGGAAAGGCCCTAGCCGGTTTTGCTCAGTGGATAGAACATTGGGTTCAATTTCAATCAAGGACACATACTTAGGTTGCAGTCTCAATCCCCAGCCCTGGGCTCATGAAGGAGGCAACCAATTGATAGGTCTCTCCTACATCGATGGATGTTTCTCTCTTCTCTCTCTCTGTCTCCCTCCACTTCCACTCTCTCTAAAAAATCAATGGTAAAATATCCTCAGGTGAGATTTAACAAGAAAAAAAGAGAGGAAGGAAGGTAAATAGGAGAAAGAGAGAAGGAGGGGCATCCTTTTACAGATTTTTGTTTGCTTGGTATTCCATGAATCTGTTTTTCCTTCTATAGCATGCAGCTTCAGTTAATCAAACAGTATTTCTGGACTTCTTGAAATCTCATAATATCCTATAAATAAAGACTAAATAACTATTTATATTTGTCATATGGAACAAAAAGTTGTTTAGAATTTGATTCTGTGGCCCCCTACCCTTGCCCCTGCTTGTGATATTAACCATGATACTTTCTTAATTACTTAAACATTCTCCATCTGTAGTATTTCTCTTCTTCTACTCTTTACTATGCTTTTACTTAAAAATTATTCAACCCATAGCTCAAAGGAATATGACACTAAAAGCAAACTTTTGAACTAAAAACAAAAGAAACAGATTTTTAATACATTGAAAATGATATTGATACACTATACACGCACACACACGCACACACACACACAAACTACATTTCACTGGCTATAGCACCATGGATCATAAAATGCACCATTATTTCATGTACTACTAAGAAAGAAAGAAAAAAATTACTGTTCATTATATTAAGACATAATATCAATTACACAGAGTGCACTAATTGCAGATCTTACTCCAAACATAAGAAAGCATCAGACAAAGCCAAACAGAGAGACACTGTACAAAATAGCTGACCAGTATTCTTCAAAAGATCAAAATCATAAAAGACTAATGAATGCTTACACATTGGAGGAGACTAGTAAGAAATAACAACTAAATGCAATTTAAGATTCTGGATCTTATCCTGGAACAGAAAGAAAAGTTAGTAGAAAAATTGACAGAATTCAAATAAAGTCTCAAGTTTAGTTAATGATATATCAATGCTAATTTATTGTTCATTATAATTGTCATATACTTTTCTAAGATATTAACATTAGTGAAGGTGGGTGAGAAAAATATAAATTTTGGAATTCTTTTTGAAAATTTCCTGTAAATCTAAAATTAAATATAAAACATCAAAAATCTGAAAACACGTGTATTTAAATAATTTAAAAACAGTAACTTAGGTTTCTGTATAATTATACAAACAATTATCTCCACATTACCGTGTATTATTTGTTTATTATTTGAAGAACAATATGGTGTGAGAAATTGTTCTTTGCTGGGTATATAATCCCTGAATTCCAGCTTTGATTTTGATCAAATTCACAGGACACATCCTATAATTACTCAAAATAATCTCTTGGTTTTCGTTTTCTCCAATCTTCAAGATGAGATTTTTGGACTAAGTTGTTCTTAGGGGCTGTTACACTGCAAATATTCTCAGCATCTATGTTAATAACTCAGCAGAACATATCAAAATTCCACCTTTACTTAAAATCAGCCAAAGCAATTATATTTTTAAAAGGTTACATCTATCCCTACACATACATTGTCCCATCACAGAGTTCTCTGTATATAATGAGTGCAGAATCTTCTACATCTTGGTGCAACCTATTCTTGAACAAGCGTCTGTTGTTCTATGCACACAGAAGTCAAAACTATGACATCGGTTTTTGAGAAGAGAAAAGAGCAGTTTATTTAATGCTGAGTCAGCTCACAAGAGACAGGAGCCACTTCCTCCAGATGCAGGGTTCAGGGCCAGTTTGTAAGGTGTTGGGGGAACTGGAGGGCCTTGGAACTTGGCCATTGGCTGAAAGGGGCTTCAGCACCGGATCTTCCCAGACAAGGAACCCTTAGCTGCAGAAATGGTTCTGGGTTCCAGCTCCAGTTCTGTCCTGGTCCTGTGGTTCCGTGAGGGTGATGTTGAGACTTTGGTTCCTGTGCAACTGAAGGTCAGAGTGTTATTCTCTGTGCATGCTTCCACTGCATGGCTTGTGGTTTTGGATCCTTTGTCTCTGAGAAGCGACTCAGTATCTTACTAGGACCATTTTGAGCTGGTTCTGTAGTTACAAAGCCACAACTGTCATACTCTGTGTTCACTGAGTGCTTAATTTATCCTTAGCACATAAAGGGACCAGGCATTATTAGTGTGGAATAAAACATGGCGGTTTTGAGTAAGACTAGCATTGTTCCAAACTACCATCTCAGAAAAGGAATCAAGCAGGAAGAAATGTGAGTGGATATATATACTAGTATTTTATTAAATGTTCACTCTTATCAGAGTTTTCAGTTTCTAGTCTTCAATCTGTATTAATTGATGAGAACAAGTCAGTAAATAATGTGTGGGTGGTATCACAGAAGATGACTTCTCTAAATGACAGAAAACTCTGCTATAAGATACCTTTCTAGATTCCAGGTGGAATCCTACCTCTAGAAATAATGAGAAACCAGAAGCCCGTTTTCCCCTTGGATTCTCCAGCAAAGAGGAGCTGGTGAGAGGACTTTAGTAGGTTTGCAGTGGGAGCCAGGCTAAGAATTGACCTTTCCAGTGACAGAATTTGTGAAAACAGCACACACTGTGGCAGACGGATTGCAGCATATTGATCCTCCATATTGGAAAAACATTTTTTTAAAAAAATTCTCTTTGTCATATTCCAAGGCACAGATATGCTATCTAAGCTGACCAGGCAAGAGAATTTAGCCCCAAACATTAAGCCATTAAATTTAATAGAAAGACGGGGACCGCAAACCTCCTCCTGGAAAGTCTGTGAGCAAGATGGTGCAGGAAACTTCTACTGGGGGGAAATGTGCCACTTTCTCTCCCAGTGATTAATAAAGGATTCACGGGAGTGGTAGATTATGTGATTGGCATTTCAACATGGGCTAAGTAACGTAGGGTAAGGCCTGGCTGAGTAGGGAAGACAGTTTCCGGGCAAGGATATGATGTGGGAGAGGTCTTCAGGGCTACAGAGGGATTAGACCTATTGATGTGTAAATTGGGATGGTCTACCAGTAGTCATTAATTTATGTTTAAATATATTTTTATTGATTTCAGAGTGGGAGAGGGAAGGAGATAGAAACATCAATGATGAGAGAGAAGAATGATCAGCTGCTTCCTGCACACCCCTTACTGGGGACCGAGCCCCTAACCTGGGCATGTGCCCTGACTGGGAGTCAAACTGTGACCTCCTGGTTCACAGGTTGACCCTCAACCACTGAGCCACACCTGCTGGGTGGGATGGCCTATTTAAACTGAATCAGGAATCACTGAATCAGGAATCGTGAGCAAAGTTGACTCCTAGTCTCTACTCCCTTCTGGGATTCCCTTTCTTTTAATCTCTTTGGAAGAAAATTCTGACACTCCCCTGGGTGGAACCAGGAAAACTTCCTGTGAGTAAGCCAATGAGTATGTTCTGAGTCCTCACTGAAGGTGGGTTTGGAGGCAGTGTCTGGACTGGTCTAGGCCTAAGGCTACCTGTTGTGGTAAATCAGTCATTACACATGCATTTTCCAGAGTCAGGGCCTGTTAGATGCCAGAGGTTCCATCCTCTTTGTCGAGTTGCTCCGTGAATGAGGCCCCTGCAGCTGTATATCTCTATGACACCTCAATGCAATGCTCTTTTATTCTGTGCTGTGTGCATGCTAGGTCTATTTGTTGGTTTGAGCATATTATGGGACTGGAGAGAGGAGAAGGAATGAAGGGAGTAGGAGGGAGGGCTGGGACAGAAGGGAGTGGGCAGGAATGGTGGAAACTATTGAGGAGCATCAGAGGAATCATTGCTGACTCTCCTATACTTTCCACCTCTGGAGCTTTGCACACATTGCAACTGTTTGGAAAAACAAAAATCAGTTGGAGAAAAACTGGACCAACACCTGTATAAATTCAGCCTCAGTTCAGTGAGGTGTAAAATGAGGGCAAAGAGAAATATTGTGCAATGGTTCTTAGGTGTATTCCCCAGGCTAGTGGCATCAACAGCCTGGGAAGTTGTTAGCAATGCAAATTCTCTGATGCCACCCCAGGCATACCCATTCTGAAATCTGAGGGTGGGGCCCAGCAATCTGTGTTTTCACAAGCCCTAGAGATGACTGGGATGCAGGTTCCAATTTGAGAACTGCCTCTGTTCAGAATGAGGATGGGAAATTTCGAAGAAATAGTCTACCAGGCAAAGTTTGAGAGTTTTGACTGGGAGTCATTAGCATGCTGGTTTGGGGTACTTGAGGAATACAGTCTGGACATAGAAACTTGCAGGAGAAGAATCAGGTTTTGCAGAAGCTCTAATGGTGGGTGCGGTGCCAAAGAAAACAATCGTGGTCCATGTATGAACCTCAGCCTGGAGGTTTAGAGTTCCAGGATTTGTTTAAAAACCGCACATCTTGGTTTCCCATTTTTACATGAGAGCCAAATCTGCCAGTTCAATTTTATGGTCTTCTCATCCACCTCTGGAAGCAAACAATTGTCACAAAACAAAAAAATAACAACAAAAATCTCCGCTACCTCCTCCTTATCTGTGTGCCTGAGAATCTGGACCTCTCTGGAAGCTATCCTGAGCCAATGCCAAGAACCTCCCACTCTTACAAGATATTTATTGTTATATTTCTCACATCATGTTTATGGAGAAAAATATATTTAAATCACATAAATCCTTTGGGTTTTGTTTTTTAATATATTTTTATTTATTTCAGAGAGAAAAGGAGAAGGAGAGAGATAGAAACATCAATGATGAGAGAGAATCATTGATCAGCTGCCTCCTGCACGCTCCCTAATGGGGATCGAGCCCTCAACCCAGGCATGTGCCCTTGATAGGAATCAAACCCAGGAACTTTCAATCCGAAGGCTGACGCTCTATGCACTGAGCCAAACCAGCTAGGGCCATTCCTAGCCTGGCCTTCTCTGCATTGCTGGCCTGCTGGGAATTTAGAAATAGAAAAAAATGACACATTCAGCCATTAGCAAAATGTGAAAGTAAGTGACAGAGTCCAATTTCAGATTCAATATGAGAGAACTTACAGAAGCCTACTTCCAAAGCCACTGTGTAGACTTCAGCTTAAAGGCTGGAGGAGCCATGGAAATATGAGTGGCAGACAAGAGTAAATATCAGAATGTGAGAGTATGATCTGAAAAAAGCAAAGGAAGAATCAATTAAAACAATTATGATGATTGATAATTAGGTACATTTTGCAGTAAAACTGCGCACAAATAGAAAAAGATGGAGATGTCAAGTAGATGGCACATCCAGTGGTCCAATGACAACAGGAAAACAATTCCATTTTAATGCAAAATCATAGCTGGGGGAGTGCTCCCCATGGTGCTGCCCCCAGTAGAGGAAGAAAAACTCCTTGCATGTTTGCTACCTTGCCTCACTCCAGCCCAGGGCAGACACCACTGTCAGAGCCTGCGCACCTCCCTGACATACTAGCACACAGCCTCAGCCTCCGAGTTCTCAGGAGCAGTAGCCAGTACCCACTGCCCATTGGTCAGAGCTGCTCTTTCAGCACTGGTGACTGCCTGGAACAGGCCTGGGCTGGCAAGTTCCTCCTGCTCCCAGCTCTGCCTATCTCTGCTCTCCCACAGGAAGCCTCTGCCACACAGGGTCCCCAAATCCACCTGCTCTGGTGAGAATTTCCAGTATAATTCCAGATTAGATCAAGAAGTATTTATATGAAATGTCTTTTCAATGTTTCACATACACACAAACGCATTTCCAAATTCAACACAGGGGAGGAAATCAATGATCCTGAAACTATATAAAAAATAGAACAAAACTATCCAATTATGAAAATGAATGGTACACATATAGATCATAAAAGCATATCCCAAAATATGGGGCATTTTCAAGTGGCACATGGTAAGTAATTTTAAGAAAATTATAGTTTTAAAAAATTGTAATGATTATTTTTAATGCACAATATAAAAATATAACATCAAACCTCTGAATTCATGGGTATTACTGCTATGTCAAAGGCAGGTAAAAAAAATTAATTAGCTTAGAGAAAAATATTAAGTAAATAACAGTACTGGCAGCAAAACAGTGAAGGTGGCATGTGATTGGCTGAAGTCTGAGACACAGCATATCAATGTGTATGCATGGGTGGGCCTCAGCTAATTTCACTGCAGATTTACTATGCCTTAGGACACAGCATGCCATCTGCCCAACCACAAACACTTCCAACTGCCCCCAAAGTAAGTGTGACGTTACCCTTGCCTTCTAACAATTGTCTTAAATTAAAATTCTATAATTTAGAACCACTAACACATGAACTTAGCTAACACTTGAGAGGTAGAAAAGCCTGGCCCTTTATCTGACCCATAATCTACAATTAACCTAGTTATGTCCTCAGTCACAGCTAACTAGCGTCACCCTTAATTAACTTTCCCAGATAGTTTTTCAATTAGCACTAACAGTTCAAGCTACTTTAAAACAACAGCACAACTTGGCATGGTAACAGTTCTGTTTCGAAGAGTTTTAATTTACTCTGACAACTAAAAACAACAACGAAATCCTAGGGGAAAAAATTCCATTCCATTTTATCTTTGCCATTTGTAACACGGTCCTTCCTTAGAGGTCTAATTTATGTGACATGTTTAAGAGGCCATTTTTATTATCTCGTATCTGAATTATACTGGCTTTTTTTGTTTGTTTGTTTTAGAATATTATCAACTTTCTGTTTGTCAGAAGCAGTTGTCACTGAGTGGTGAGATTAAACTGCAAGAGTCATCATAAGCAGTGGTATGTCACCACCCGCCACATGAAATAAACCTCCAGGTAAGCACTAGGTTATACCACAAGTAAGCAACGCTTTTCCCTTCCTCCTTAAGCCTTGCACTAAGTTGTACAAGTAAACATTAGCCCAGATGTTCAGTTGCAGTACTAGATAAAAACAGTGAGAGATTTAATCAATAAAAACGTCACACGAATTACCAAAACCAATTGAAAATCCTATTTAATTTGAACCATAAGAAATGTATTTTCTTTCTAGAAAAACAACTTTAAAACATTTCTGCTATTAACCACACCGTGCAATCTCCGGGTAAATCTGTGAAATAAAGGATTGTGTCTTTCTGCTTCCTTGGGTGCCTGGTTGCACTGATCCCAGACTACTCCCTGTTTCTCCGCCTCCTTCCTTCAGGGATCCCAGGATCTGGTCGCAGCTCTTGGGCCACTCCAGACCCAGCTGAGGCACTAACAAGCTTGAAGAGAAAGCATGATCACTGCAGCTAGGAGTCTCAGAGTTAGGAAATTTTCCAGACAAAAAAGTAACAAACTCTTAATGGTGACATTTCAGGGCAGTAGCGGGGGAAGAGGGAACCCACGAGGCAGGTGGGAAGGTGGGAAGGTGGGAAGGTGGGACTCACGTACTTCAGAAATGGCTTCTTGGGCCACACAAGCCTAAAAAAGAAAATACCTTTCACCTTGAAAGTACCATAAATGCATACCTAACAGCACCTGCATCAAAATACAAGGTAAACTTCATGTGGTTGGAGGGCACTAGGTATGTAGACCCTGGGGTAGTAAACATGATGAGGAAGAAAGGAATAAAGCTGATGGTAATTATAACTACTATGTATGTATAAGTTAACAGATTAGAAAACTGAGCCCCAATGATGTTTTTGTAGTGTTCAAGATCACCCACCTGAGCACAAATCCCAGCTTTCCCCCCCCCCCCCCGCCCGCCCCATTTTACCACAATTAGTTTCTCCAAAGACTTATGAGTAGGTCCAGCACATGTAGCTTTTGGATACACCTCTCTTCAAGTTCCATTTGATATCCACAGGGGGCCGGGTTTAGCATTTAAACCAAACCAAATTCAGACCAAAGAGATTATGAAGAATAGTTTATAAACTGACTCAAGTTCTGATTTTAATTTGGAAATCTTGTTTTTAGACATCAATATCATCATGATAAGCCAATCAATACTTAAGTTATATCATGCAACAACAACAACAACAATAACAACAACAACACACACACACACACACACACACACACACACACACACTGCATTAGAACTCTAAGAACCTAAAGCATTTATACATCTTGCCCTCTGAAAGTTAGAAACCAAATGGGTAAGCCATCAAATTAAACAAACAAACAAACACAAAAAAACAGGTATTATGCATTCTAAATGAACATTCACTCTCATAAATCCTGAGACTAAGGGCTGTTTCTAGTACCAGATACACAGTAGACGGTAGTTCTGTTTATAGATTGGCTGGTAAGAGATTTCAGCAAGCTAACATCAAATACTTTTCCAGTCCCCTAATTTGCAATTTGGCAAACCAGAAGTAGCAATTGTTCCTTTAGAAATCAAAGGAGGATGCTGGCCCCAGAACTCCCTAGGTTCTAGCCTTTAAAGCTATTTTCTTAAAAGAATCCTGTGTGACAGACACTACAACTGCACATCTAATGGGTCAGGGCACTTTCTCTTTCTCTTTTATAACTTTATTAAAGAATGAATACAGCTCCGTCTGTAAGGGCACAACTTTATGGGAGATAGGGACCCTTCACAGTTTGCGGAAAGGTCAAAGCTATCCTAAAAATGGCCAGTGAACCCAATAAATTCTTGAATC
The DNA here is from genome assembly GCF_951640355.1 of Cnephaeus nilssonii. Classification (NCBI taxonomy): domain Eukaryota; kingdom Metazoa; phylum Chordata; class Mammalia; order Chiroptera; family Vespertilionidae; genus Cnephaeus; species Cnephaeus nilssonii. Next base: position 20,730,504 of record NC_137082.1, read on the forward strand.
AGAGGTCCACTTTATCTGCATTTCATCATCTCATTTAAAAATAAAATGGCTAAGTCCTCTTTTTCTGGCCTATTATTTATTAGATTTCAATAAAGAAGCATGGTTTTCATTAAAATTTGGTCACAAACCACACCTTAGTGTGCCTTTCTCTTGCAAAAGGCTTTTTCAATTTTTCCCTTTTCTGGAAAAAGAAAGTAATTTTTGGCTCTGTTCTTTCTTGCTGTCCATCTCTCTCTGCATCTTTAAAGAAACCAACAAACAGAACTACTTCCTTTTCCCTCTGTCTTAAAGAAATATGCAATAAGTATACTTTTGATTTTTTTTTAGCAGAAAGTCACATTCCTTCAAAAAGGAGTATTTTAGATATTGAAACTGACACTTCCTTCTTTGTGAAGACTTATGATAAAAAACAACTTGTTAATTGAATAACTGTATAAAAATTGATATATACATATATGACAAAGAATTTGTTTACACTGATGATATATGGTATAGAAAGACCTAACCAATACTTATAAAATTCATCTCTTTAAGATTATACAAGTAAGCAAGAAAACTTTTTAATCGATACTAAGGTTGTAAGTTGCTAATGAGACTGGTGGGTTGCTTTTGAAGAAAGAAGTACAGGGATTAGCTACTTAAATTTTAATAAGTGGTTTTCTGAATTAGGTCAACTTAGGGAGAAAGCATGTCAGAAAATATAACTGCAGTCCAAAATCTCAACTTCAAATAAACTGGAAATATAATATTCAAGATCTCTTTTCTTAGTATAGCTCTTAGCACTTCAAATAAATCAGAACACAATCTTAATAAAAGATATAAATTACATTTCATTTGAACTTCAGGATGACAACATTATACTCAATTTCTTTATACTTGACCATGAACCTCAATTCATGTAATCAAACAAAATTAAGCCAATGTGAGACATGCTCAGCAAGTGGTGGGAACCAAGAAGCTAAATTTCCATTTTCCTTTGTCTGTATTTTACAAAATCATGCAAATTCCATGCACAATTAGTTAGAATTGGAACTGCAATCTGATTGCTTGATGACAGAGAAAAATTAATTTGAAACAAAGAAAAATAGTAATTTGTGAAAATCAGGCCCACTGGTAAGTTAAAGACTCTAGGGAGGGCAGGATGGTGTGGGTGGGAGAGGCCTCTGAGACTGGAAATGCATTTCCCAATCAAATCTTATTTCTCCATGTCAGCTCTTTTCTTTTAAGTTATGAGTAATGAGCCTGGAAAAAAGAATGAGATGTCAGCTCTGAAGGGGAGGGACAATACTTTATCCTCTGTCATAGAAAAAAACACAAAAAGATGGGGGAAGAGAAGAGACATTGAGTAATGGAGGCAGGAAAGCAGGGGAACTCACATCAAATATCTTCCTTCCTTTCAGGAAAGCCAAAGAAGCTATCTTTTGAGCAGAGGATTCTCATGACTTTATGAACTTGGAAGATATGAAAATGGTTTGAAATAGCTATCATGGAGAAGTGGGTTGCTTGGCTTACTTTACTCACATTAGTTGGGTTTGTTTTGCCCAGTATTTGGGATCATACTGCCCTCAGAGTCCTGCAGTTGTAGATCCAAAGCTTAATCAGAAATGACAAATATGTGGCAATGTACTACCACTCTGCTCTTACCTCATTCTCATAGTAGACATTATTAATCAAGTGTGACATCCTTTCTAACTGAGCTGATACAGAGCCTCAGAATGCTTCTCAACACAGTGCTTCAAGCAGACATTACTAATTGATCAAAGCAGGAACTTGAGATGAAATCTAGTCACCATGATTGAGTACAGCATAAATCTTACTATGGACTTGGTTTACCCATAACAGGTTTCCTGCTTAGGGAGTTAGCTACAAAATACCCCTGTCCTATAAGGATGTGTTCTCCTTAATTTCAATGTCTTTTATGTATGGGGATCTGATAACTGCTCCCAGACCTCCTAGTCAGCAACCATGAGTTCAGAGCTGGTCTATTCATGAGTAGCACAGAGCACTGCAGTAAGTCAAGGCTCTAATCCTCCACCCCTCCAGCACACATCCTCAAGACTTATTCCATAATTAACTACCAATGATGCACAGAGAAGCCTGATGTTTGTTGGTAGTCAATGGGCTACAAAATGATTCTCTACAAACAAACTTGATACTGGAGGAAGATACACTAAATTTGAACAGTGCTCTGGTGACTTGGCATAAAAGATCAGACCCAGTAAACCAATAAGTCATTCCTAACCTTTCAATAACTTCCAAGATTGAGGACGGTAGCCTGAAACAGCAGGTTCTCTTGGCCTCAAGTCTTCTACTAAACCATTCTCCCTAAAATGGGCCCCGTGAAAACCCTGAGACACAGGAAATGTCTTTAGGGTTGTCAGAAGTCACCTGTCCCCAAATGTCAGACACTCTCTTCAGTGGCAGTCCATGGTGTAAGCTTGGAAGCCAGGTCATATTCCCCAGAAATTCCTGTGCACTGAGGAAATATTCCCATCTAAAACAATGAACCTAGAAAACCACATCTGCCAAATTATACCCATTGTGGTACTGCGTATGTCTCTAGATCTTTCTGGGCTTGCTGGTTCATTGATGGAACCAGATCTTTGGCCTTAGATTGGTTTTTCTGTCTTTGATGAAAGATTCTAGAATCACAGTGGTTAAGCCACACTAAATCCCATGAAACCTTGGATTCAATTGTTTCTTCTGAATCCTGGGATCCTGATCCAATCATTCCCTTAGGCCCAGGCAAGACTGTTTTCCATGTCCCTCATAGAAGAGATGGGGGTAGAACCATCTCCTCTGGAGCGGAGGAATATAAGATGGTCCCTAATGAGAATCCAGTGTCTGCAGACTATGTGAGTCTGGGAAGCTCAGGTTGGGCCATTCTAGTGGCCCAGAGTGACAAAACCAAAGCTTGCTGTTGTCCAAGTCACAAGAGCCCTCTAACCTAATCAAATCCCAACTCTTACTTCAGTCTGACCCTAAATTTTCAAGAGTTAGAGTTTTCAGAAGTTGAGACATCAGGAACCATTATGTCTCTTAATGCCAAGAGTTGTGCTGAGGTGACGATCCCAGAGATGCTCTGGAAGGGACAATAGGTATAAACATAATATAAAAATACTGCATTTGTCCTAATTTGCACTTGAGTTGAAATCACAGTTCTATCATGTATTAACTCTGTGACCTCTACCAAGTTGCTTGATTCTTCTAAGTTTCAGTTAAACAAGGGTATGGTGCAATAATAAGAAGAAGATAATAGGATTGTTCAGCTGCTTAGAAATAATGTATGTTTAGTGCTGGGCACATGACAGGTACTGTCAACCATCGTACCTACACAGCAGTCTCTCTACTAATGTGTATGATTAACAAATGAGTATATTTGAAGCATAATGCTTGTCATATAGTAGCACTCAAATACATATGTATATATAATAAAGCAATAAGCCAGTCATGTGTTACTATGAATAAGAGAATGTTTTTTTAAAAGAAGGCTAGTTCACCAGGCAATCAGCTTGTCCAAACATCAACACTTTTTATTCACTGTTACTTTGATGCTTCAATTGAAACAAGCCGTGACTTACAATCAATTTATAAAATATTTCTGAAAATCCATCAAATCCATTTAAACTGTGATTTTGACCCATAAGTCACATTTGAACATTTATAGGAAACTCAATAATAAAACTCTGCCTTTGAAGGGGAGAAGACAGTCTTTAGAAAGTAGGTGCTCAGCAATAAAGCAGTGGCCTTATTTTTTTAAAAATATATTTTATTGATTTTTTTTACAGAGAGGAAGGGAGAGGGATAGAAAGCTAGAAACATCCATGAGAGAAACATCGATCAGCTGCCTCCTGCACACCCCCTACTGGGGATGTGCCCGAAACTGAGGTACATGCCCTTGACCAGAATCAAACCTGGGACCCTTCAGTCCGCAGGCCGAAACTCTATCCACTGAGCCAAACCAGAATTTCTTCTATTAAGTGATAATATCTCTATGGTGAACTTTAGAGTTTAAATTTTCAAACTTAGGTATACAAAGATTATTTTTGAAAAGTAAATTTCCTTTTTCAGTCCCACACTTGAGTTTTAATTTTACAGAAAAAAAAATCCTCTGAATAAAGTGAACACTTTGGTCTTGGGGAAATGTGTGGCAGGAGGGTGGTGGGGGGGTTTGGGGGGGTGGGGGGCAGCAGGTAGAAAAGCCAAATCTCTACAGCATCATTCTGATAGTTGTATTCATGGCTGAGTAGCTATCAGAGTGAAAGTGTGTCTATTTTCTATAACTGACTATTGACCCTTCCATTCTAGAATGTCTCCAAATGGAGGAGAGAACTCTTCCCACCTGGATGATTCCATTTTCTCATATACATAAAAAAATAATAGTAATTACCGCCGAAACCGGTTTGGCTCAGTGGGTAGAGCATCGGCCTGCAGACTCAAGGGTCCCAGGTTCGATTCCGGTCAAGGGCATGTACCTTGGTTGCGGGCACATCCCCAGTAGGGGGTGTGCAAGAGGCAGCTGATCGATGTTTCTCTCTCATCGATGTTTCTAACTCTCTATCCCTCTCTCTTCCTCTCTGTAAAAAATCAATAAAAAAATATAATACTAATTACATATATAATTTGTTTTGAATTAATGTCAACCTGTTTTTCAGGCTCCTAAAATAAAGGCATGCCCCATTGATATGACTGTCATTTGAGTAAAATGGTCCTGGGTTCAAATCCCAATTCTGTTATTTAGGACAATTTCCACCTTGGTCAGTGTATGCAATATCACCAAGCCTTAGTTTCTTAGAATTTCCCCTCAGTACTAGTTAGTCTTTATCCTCTGTCACCCCAGTGGGTGTGTGCAGGGCAGGTGATTCTCCAGGTTTGCTGCAGGTTGCAGCACCACAGGTTTGGCAGACAGAGAGCACCAGCAGGAGAACAGCAGAGGGTCTATGTCTCCATTAGAGCTCCTGGGAACAGTGACAATTGTCAGAGTCTGAGTACCTTTGTCGCCCCAGTTCCCAGGCTGTAGACTCACTGGGAAGATGAAAGAAGACGTATGTAAAGCATTTAGCAAAGGCCTGTCACAAATCATAGATAGATGCCACCATGTTTGAAGCCAAATTAAGCAAATGGTGTTTGAGGAGGACTACAGCTAGTTAAGAAGTTGATTGGAATAATGTGCCACCAAGGTGAAGGCAACAGTTTCAAGTAAGTGTGACGGAATGAAAATATTTGGTTCACAGCCATTCCCAACTGTGTTCAAGTATTTGTGCATCGCCTGCTGAGCTCACCACAAACCTCCCCTGACAAAACCCCAGGAAAAAGATTCTCTCCTGAAATGTAGTCAGAACAAAACACTATTAACATGGCCCAGAGGAACAGCAGCTAGCTGTGGTGTGAGCACAGGGTTGTGGCATTTGCCATGTGCCAGAGGAAGGCTGGATTGAGGTAGCAGATGACAGTCCTGCAATGTCCTTGGAGAGGGAGATCTGCTCAGGGTAGGTGAGTGAGCTGCTCCTTGAAGTTTGAGGATGTCAAAAATAAGACAGAGCCCAGCTGGTGTGGCTCAGTGGTTGAGTCTCAACCCATGAATCAGGAGATCATGGTTCAATTTCTGTTCAGTTCTGGTTCAATTCCAGATCAGGGCACATGCTCGGTTGTGGACTCTCTCCCCAGTAGGGGGCATGTAGGAAGCAGCCGATGGATGTTTCTCTCTCATCAATGTTTCTATCTCTTTCTCCTTCTCCCTTCCTCTCTCTGAAATCAATAAAAACATATTTTAAAAAATAAGATAGAAAGTCTTAATGAGATGATGAAGGATATAGTATATGCAGGCTCCCTAAATATTCCAGAGAGATGTAAGTAAACACAGAAATCCTGATTCTGTTGCACATTGACACTGGGTCAGCAATGAGGGGCTATTGTTTTAGAAACATTGTTCAAAGGCTGAAGGATGTAATCCTTCTTTGATCCTTTACTCTGTTCCATGACTAAACTACCTAAGAAAAATAGTTTAGAATATGAATTCCTACTTCAGTGGTTCTCAAGGTGTGGTCATAGGGCCAGCAACATCAGCATTACCTGGGAATTTATTAGAAATGCAAATTCTAGGGCCACACCCAGACCTACTGAATCAGAATTCTTCTGGTGGAGCCCATAGACCTGGGCCTTAACAAGCCCTACAGATGATTCTGATTCACGTTCAAATTTGAGAACCACTGTCTTAGCACAAATGCCTTAGCACCAATACATATTATCACTATCAGTTACCACTTGTTACCCATGTATTATACATCAAGCAAAGTGCTAACCCTTTACTTATAGCATTTAACCTTTACAACAGCTGTGTGTGGTAGGTACTGCTGGTGGCCCCATTTATGGAGGTAAACTGAGGTTCAGGGAGACTGCAGAGCATGCCCAAAGACACAGCCAATGATAAAAATGAATCCATGCTGGCCTTCTCTATGTTCCTGATCATTTCACTTAGTTGCTCTGCCTCTATAACAAAGCAAGATACACCCTCGTAGGGTGAAATGCATTTTTAAAAGAGGTATATTTGTTGAGCCTTTTCTGTGAGACTATTTCCCAACTTGCTCAGTGAATCTGGAGCTGCCCCAACAGGGAACTCCCACCAACTCTAAAATGTGATCTCCATACAGAAAAGCACAAAGGAATATTTAGGAGACAAAGAATGGGTTGGGCTAAGGATCTGGAGGCCAGATATGTGGCCATATGGAAAGAATCAAACTTGCACAGTTTTTGAGTTGCCCAAATAAATGTCTTCTTTGTCTGAACCAAAAAAATTAAGTTAAACACACACACACACACACACACACACACACACACACACACAGTAAACATTGTCTGTACTTTTATCAGCAATTAGGGGAGAATATAAATTTGCATCTATTTTCTCCCCTAAAAGGAGATCAGACTGAATAAAAGCAAATTTAAAAACAACAAAAGCAAGCTCAAAACAGGAGTTCCGATGAGTTGTTTTATGGAATGTGCTAAAGCCTACCACTATAAAGCATCTACATTCTTTTTTCTACACTGATAAACCGAGGTTTATTTTCACCTGGAGGAAAAAAATATCAACAGATTTATCTTACAGTGATCAATGTATATATTTTTTAATTTCAGCACATAAAACACTTCAACATAAAGTAAAAATTATCTTTTAAAATTATATACTATCATATTTGTGCTATGTTGAGCAGATAAATAAAATAAAGAATTTTATATATATATATGTCTTTTAGGCAACTCTAATTATGGATTTTTTTCATGTAAAATTAATTAAACTGATAATGACATTTCTATTTAAACAGAGTGCTTTGGAGGTGATCAACCCTGCAGGAGAGGGCAGTTAGGGGTGACCAGGCCGGCAGAGGAGGGAAGTTGGGGGCAAACAGGCTAGCAGCAGAGTGGTTAGGGGGTGATCAGGCTGGCAGGCAGAAGTGGTTAGGGGCAGTCAGGAAGGCAGGCAGGCAAGCAGTTGGGAGCCAGCAGTCCTGGATTGTGAGAGGGCAGTCGGACATCCCTCCAGGGGTCCCAGATTGGATAGGGTACAGGCTGGGCTGAGGGACAACCCCCTCTGTGCACAAATTTCATGCACCGGGCCTCTAGTGTAAGAATAAGAGATAATGAATAACAAATACTCTAAACAAGAATTTTCTTAATGGAGAAAATTAATTTACATTTATTGCAAAACATTTACTAAGTTTACATTTTTAAAATTCCTAGTCAAATGCAGATAAAATGTACCAGGAATAATTGTAGCACCAATCATATTATAAGCACCAATGCATATTATTAAGTGAAACTGCTATAAAAACCAACCTGAAAAAAATCTATTTGGATATTTTAAAAATACTTTTGAAATATCCAAATAGTGAGCTGCTGAGTTTATTTTCTCATTTTACAAAAGGATCATTCTACAGACTTTGTTATGGCGCTCAAGTGCTTGCTTTTATGCCCTCCAGTGCCCCCCTGGGTTCCTCCTACATATCTTCACATCCACAGAAGTTCCTAGGAAGCAGCTTTGTAATTGGAAAAACTTTTTCTTAGACTAACTTGTTATTATTTAAAGGGGGAGGGGCAAAAATGTAAAGGCTGCAAAGTCCAGGGAAATGTTGTGAAGAGTGAGGTGAGCTGGATAAAATGGAGAATTATACCTTTTCTAAAGGGAGCTGCTACTTCTCAGCTCCATTCAACTATCTTCAGGCAAGAATTCTGGTCTAGTGTTTCCTGACCTTCTGATTTGTCAAAGAAGAAAGGGCAGTTAGGACTTTAAAAAGAAATCTCCTAATTTTAAATGCTGTCTACCAATACAAAATTTATCTTTAAAATATGGTTGTGCAGTCTGGATTGGGGCATGAAAACAAAGCAAGTCTAAGATGTTCTGGGAAAAACCCGTTTACTATAGGAATTAGGGTTTACAAAAATGATGGTCAAGCTAGAATGAATAAAGGTCAGGAGAGTCACTGGGGAAGTTCTGGGAAGCTGTAGCCAGAAGGGGAGGGAGGCGAATTAGTGACCTCATCCGGAAAGCACCCAACTGGTGGTTCTCCAAGGTTTATGGAGAAGCTGTTCTGGAAAGCCTGGAAATATCCCACTGGTGGTCACAGACTGCAGCAGTGAAGTGAGCAGTGCCCAAGCCATGAAGCCACCAGGAATCCCACACCTGCCCATACATCTTATTCCTTCCCTGCCTCACAGCAGCCCCTCTCACTGGCAATCTGAAATCAGGGTCCTGGGGGGTATGCTTCTTAGTCTCTCCTCTGCGTTGCAGCCCAGGGAGGTGGGAGTGATGCCAAGTTGATAATGGACAATGCTAGCACAGGTAAAAAAGCCCGACTGGGTTACATCCCTAAATATCATTTGTCCCTCTCCTCTCTCCCCTTCTTCCTTTCTTTGTCATTCTTTGTCCTCTTCTTCATCTCCCTCTTTCATTTTTCTTTCTTTTTATTCCTCCTCCTCCTCTTCTTCCTGCTTCTTCAACTTCATCTTTGTCTTTTTCTTAGTCTTCTTTGTATTTTAATATAAAGGAAATACCTTCTCAGTGGTTTCCAGGAATTAGGGGTGAGGGGAACATATGACTGAGCATATAAGCTGGTTAGAGGAATGATAAAACTGTTCTGTATTCTGATTGTGATAGTGGTTACACAAATATATATGTTAATTCATAGAACTGTGCACCAACAGAGGTCAATTTTACTATCTGATAGTAAAAATACTAAGTACCATTAGCATTAAAACATGGAAAAAAAAAGAAACAGACCTCTGTATCAAAAGTGGGCTTCATCAAACTACTTAAGTCAGTGAAATACATATATTCTGAGAGACAGATAAACTGAACCCTTGGTTCTTACAGAAAGGCGGACAGACAGGAGAAGATAAGATTAACTGGTAGATACATTTAAACAAATCAAGCAATATAATCCACTTTTAATATTTAGATGTTGGTCCTTCATGCAAGTTCAATAATTATGACCAAAAGAGCACTGGGGACATGTTTATTATATAGGAGAAGACAGTCTTTGTATAGTAATTACTTGGTTTAGGGGGAATAAGTCAAATTATCTTAACTACATTCATGATTATTAAAGGCAGAAATTGAAATTATGGTAGAAAACAAAATCTATTTTGACAAAATATAGCTCTGTAATTGAGAAACAATAGGATATTAGCCATTATTAGGTGACAATTAAATAGATTTAATGCATCCTAAAGGAAAAAACATTTGGATGAATATCCAATGGATAAAAGAAGAAAGACATCTATATTTAGTTGCTTTGACAAAGTCTACACAGCTTGCATAAAAATATATATTGTTCAAATTGCCAAAAATGTAGACATTTAACATACTTACCATATGTTTTAATGATATATCTTATCAACATCCTCATGCATGATAATACTGCCTCATCATCATCTGCTAACCTTTCTCTTTACACTTCAAAAATATCTAGTCAAAATTCAACAATTGGTTGATAGAAACCAAATCTTTTTTTTTTCTTTTTATTGAATTTATTGGAAATACACTTGTTAACAAAATTATACAAGTTTCAGGTGCACAATTCCACCACACATCATCTGAACACTGTATTGTGTGTTCACCACCACAAATCAAGTCTCCTTCCATCACCATTTATCCCCCCTATAAGCCACACAAGTCCAGAAAGCACAGAGAGTCACAAGCAAGATGAACTCAAAGAGGTACACACCAAGACACATCTTAATTAAAATACAAAAGGTTAAAGACAAAAAGAGAATCTTAAAAGCCATGATAGAGAGAGAGAGAGAGTTAATTAACTACAAGGGAGCTCCCATAAGAATATCAGCTGATTTCCTAACAGAAACATTTCAGGCCAGAAGGGATTTGGCATGAAATATTCAAAGTAATGAAAAGGAAAGACCTATAACCAAGATTACTTTACCCAGAAAGGCTATCATTTAAAGTTGAAGGAGAAATAAATAGCTTCCATATAAGTAAAATATAAAGGAGTTTGTTACCACCAAACCAGTACCATAAGAAATGTTAAAAGACCTTTTAGAAGGTGAAGAAGGAGAAGCAAAAGGAGAAAGAGGGGAAGAGGAGGAGGAGGAGAAGAAGAAGAAGATAGTTAAAAGAATAAAATGGCAGTAACTACATACCTATCAACAATTACTTTAAATATCAATGTATTAAATGTTCCAATTAAAGACATAGGGTAGCTGAATGGATAACAAAACAAGACCCATATATATGCTGTTTACAAAAGCCCCACCTCAGAACAAAAAATACACACAGACTGAAAGTAAAGGGAGACAAAATTGTTCAATTCACGTCTGCCTTACACTCACATTAGAGCTCTTTTCAACTGTCACTTCAGAATGTCAGTGATTAGCATGCAGAAAGCTTATTTAATTTCTTTATTTCTTTTCAGGGAAAAGAGGTTAGAAACAGCTGTCATTTAGGTGATGAATACAAGCTGCCAGCCTTTGAAGCATCAGGTAAAGTAGTTGAGGTTGGAATTAATTAACATTCAGAAACCCACACACTGGATTGTACCCTGGCAAGGAAATGACCATCATTCTTTGCAAATTATTTCACCCATTAAAACGGGTGGCGGGGGAAAGGGGATCATAATATAAGGTGACAGGAGAAGATTTGACTTTGGGTGGTAGGCACATGATGCAATATACAAATCTTTTAACACAGAAAGAAACCCATGCCAGAAACCTATATGCTCATGTTGACCAATGTCACCCCAATCAATTTAATAAATACATATTAAAAATAAAATAAAAATAAAGTAGGTATAATAAGAGTAAGGCACTCTGTACAAACATATAGCCAGAAGCTTGAATACTCAGAAACAAACAAAAATTAGTTTTTTGCTTTTTCAAAAATCTAGTCTCATATGCATAAACCTAAATTCAGTCAAAAGTCACACCTCAGCATACAATAAGCCTTTCTAAAAATTACATTCAAGAGCACAGGATGATTTCTGGCTCATATGTGACATTCAACATTAACATTTGAAATTGTCCTCAGTGCTGACCACACAACGGCTCCGTAGCCATTGACCTGTAACATATCATGAGAAGAAGAGTATTTGCTAAGAGAAATCTCTCCCTGACCATAAATTCTATTTGGTGTGGGTTTCGGTAAGGTCAAACCCTCAGAGTACACTCAAATATCAAATATTAAACATCTTAATCCCCAAAAATGTGACCACTATTCTTCTGTGTTTCAGAACTACATAGAAGTCTAAACAACTGGACATTTAAAACAAGCCATAGTAAGTCATAAGGCATTGAATGTATACATGAACATATCCTAAAAGAACAAAAATGATTGGTTTTAGATATTTAGTGATAGGTGATAAGTGACCATCTGGCAGCCTCCAAGAGTAAGAAAAAGCAGCACATCCTTGGAGTTGCCACAGAAAACCAGGATGTTGATGCTAATTAAAAAGCTCATTATTATTGCCTGGAAACCAAATATCAAAACACTGTAACCAAACCTTCTCCCTACTTCAACTGGGTCAGGGTCAGGGCAGAAGTTTTGATCGTGATTAAGATAAGTCCTTGTTTTGGTAACGTAAGTGGTGATTGAAGCCTCTTTTTTCACAAGAATACTTTTCTGAGAATTAGAATTAATTATTTCATACAGGGCAGGAAGAATTGATCTTCAGAAGCCTAGATGAAACCCAACCCTGCCCTAAAACTAAAACCACCACCTCTTTCCCTCTACCTGCCCGCCTGCCTCCTACCATCTCTTCTACTGCCTTCCCTCACTACCTCAGCCCTCCCAGCCCAGGTCTGGGACTTCTGCCACCACCACCACCCCGCCATGTCTAGTCCCACTCCTCCAGCCCTTCAATACACCCATGCTCCCCACCTTTTCCACTGGCTCCAGCCCTCCTCACCCATTTCTCCCTTTACCTCATTTACAGACAACACATATTTCCTCCTCCTCTGTGTTGTTTTGCATGTATATTTTTACTTGCCTAAACCATCCTTTAGTAGCTTCCTTATAAACTACAAGGCTACATCTTACTCTTATTTATTTCTCCCGCCTCTAACTTAGTCCTGATGCAATGGCTACATGGTTAAATCAGAACAAGTTTTCTTCTCCCTTTCTTCACCAGCTGTCATGGGGAGCAGTACCCTGGCTACTCCCAGGCTTCCTGCAGCCATGTGACTCCCAGTCCCAGGACCTGCAGGGCCTCCAGCCCAGGGCTCTGTCTGTGGCTGACTCATTCTCCTAACTGCAGAAAGGTGCCATGAAACCAGTTAACTATAAGCTTCGGGCCCTTCACATGCATGCATGGGTGGGGCCCTTAGTAATTTTATTTTATTTTTATTTTTTTTGCAATTTGTTATTACTTTTCTTGAAGAAAGCCTTTGACATTGTAAAAGCTTCAGGTCCCACACAACCTGAATCAGCCCCTGGAGGAGAGAGGCACAAATATTTACTGCTATGGCTTTGGATCACCTGCAGTTCTTAATTGCTATTGCTAAAGGCTGTGGTGACAGAAATATTTTCAGCAGGTATTCTAAGAGGTAGCTTTTGAGACTGATTGAGGATATTTCTTCACTGGCCAGCACAGTCACCCTAAAATGGCCACAATGTGTTATTTAAAGACTAAACACTCTTGCTCGGCCGGTGTGCCTCAGTGGCTGAGTGTCCACCCATGAACCAAGAGGTCCTCAGGTTGATTCTCCATCAGGGCACATGCCCAGGTTGCAGGCTCAATTCCTAGTAGGGAATGTGCAGGTAGCAGCCAATAAACATCTCTCATCGATGTTTCTATCTATCCTTTTCCCTTCCTCTCTCTCTAAAAAATCAATAAAAACAAATTTTAAAAATGACTATACACTCTTTCCTGTCTTAGGGCATTTACCCTTCCCAAAATGCTCTTCCCCTGGATCTATGCAAGACTGGCTCCTTCATGGCCTTCAGTTTTCAATGCCTATGTTACCCTTTGGATGGCCTTCTCTGAAATAGTCTCTACTCCACCCTCTGTTACAGGTCATCATACTTCTTCATTTCTTTCATAGCACATGTCCTCATTCAAAATACTTTTTACTTATGCGTGTATTTATTTATTGGATGTTTGTTTCCCTCACCAGCGTGTAAGCTCAAGAGAACAGAAACTTCAAATATCACTATAGTGTCCCTAAGACCTAGAACAGCACCTGGCTCCCAGAACAATTAGCATTCGTGGGAAAAAGAAAGAAAAGATTGATAGGTGGATGGGTGAATTTGGTGAATGTGATTCAAATTCAGTAAAATATTTACAAAGTCTGCCATAATACTTTTAGCACAACACAGAGATATATGAAGAGTAAAGTTAAGGCAAAATAAGTCAAACAATCATATGTAACGGATATTACTGATGAATTCAGGGGACTGAGCACTTTTTCTGCAGTTCCCTGTGGTTATCAGCGGATTCAAGAGGGTGGCTTGGCCAACAAGTGTGAAGCAAAGAAGTGAGGAAACACTCCACAGGCAAGTCTAATATTCCACTTCACACTGTGAGATTTGGCCACTTGAAAAATCCCTGAATTTCTGGAAAAACTCTAAAGAAGTGTCCAGTGAAGTGTTACATGCCTTGTGTTGAAGCTGTCATATCAGGGATCCCAGATGCCTATGTTTCGGCTGGCTACACAAAGGTCGCTTGGGAAATGAAAAACAAAACCATGTGTACATTCCTGGGCCTCACCTGAGACTGACTAAGCTCTGGGGGAGGCCTGAAAAATCAGTACTAAATACCTGTCCAAGAGAATCTGAGAGGCAGCGCCTGGGTCTGAAGGCCACTGTGCTGGCTGACAAAACCAGGGTTCAGAGAGGCCTTGACAGGCTTGAACAATTTGAAAAAAAAAAAAAAAAAAAAGGACACATGTGGTGTTGGGGTTTTGTATTCTCAGAACCTCACTAGGATACTGAAGAAGTTGAGTTAATAAAGAAATAATTCAATTTTTCTAGAGAAGAATAGAAAAATCTTGCTGTAAGTGTGTGTGTGTGTGTGTGTGTGTGTGTGTGTGTGTGTGTGTGAAATATACGATTGGTAAGATTGTGCCAAATATCTTCCATGTGACCCACTCAGTGTGACCTCTAGTTTGCACCCCGCATTGAGCCTGGGGACTGACCTACCTACATGGACCATATCCGTGACCTCTCTTTCCCTCTGGCTTCTGGGAGCCAGCAGGGAATCCCCGCAGGAGCCTGGAGGAAGAGAGGAGAGTGAGGTCTGGGTATTTCTTCCCTCAGCTCTCTCTGTTGGAGGTCTGTCTTCAACTGACAGTCACAGGCCCTCTACATGAGTCTCTCCCTCCACAAAATCCCTTTATTAAACCTTGAACTGTTCCTCATATGAGTATGTCATTTGTTTGTTTTATTGTTGTTGTCACTGATTGACATAGACACCTAATTTAATGGGAAGGAGATAGGAAGAGTCATGAGAATGTGATCCCCTTGCAGTGCCTCAATATGTTTCTAGAATCAGGTGTTAGTCTCATGGTTCTCTGGACACATCTTGTCTCATCAGAGATGTATGTCCATTTTATAGGTAACTTTGACATGCTGGACGAGCCAGAAGGGCAGACAGATCACTGGTTAGATGGGCACATTTCTGGGATTAGGTGCCTTGGTAAGTCTTCAAAATGCTGCAAAGAGAGCAGTACCTAATGGTCATAATCAGGGTCTCTGGGGGCAAAATTAGTTGGATTTGACTCCTGGCCCTGGCACCTATTGTCGTACAACCTTGGGCAAGTTATTTAACCTCTCTGAGTTCCTGCGCTGTTTTCTTGACTGTGAAGTAGAAATAACAGTAATAATAATAATAATAATAATAATAATAATAATAATATCTCTCTCATAGGTTATAAGGATTGAATGTGTTACTATTCATAAAGCACTTAAAACAGTCCCAAGCACAAAACAAGTATGTCTTAAATAAAATAAAAATTCACATTTCCATTGTGCAAATTTCAGAGAAAACCAGTTTCTTTCATAAAGAACAATGACTTACGTTATTTTTTCAATAAATAGCAAGCTATTTTTAAATGGTTCTTTTTCTGAAGAAATTTATTTTTTTCTACAATAGCCATTTATGTACCTATAGATTATAACATTAAAATAAAAGTTTGAGACATTGAACCATTTACACCAATAGAAACTAAAATAGTTTAGACGTTTTCAATATGTTATTTCTGTGTTAAGACACAGAGAATGCAGTTTGGAAGAACCCACAATAGCATTGTAATTACCCACATCAGCCCTATCCTTATTGCCAATGATAATGATTGTTTGTTATTTACTTACATGATTGTAAGAAACCTGAATAAGACTTCAATTTCCAACATTCATAAATATTTTTTTGCTAAATGTTAAGGTTTCAAAAGCCATGAAGCACGATGTTGACAACTCTGACAATTCTTCATGAAAAAATGAAAACAAAACAAAACAACAACAAAAAAGGCAGTCAAGTTAAATGAAAAATTTCCTCTGAAAACTACTCCTTCTATTCTGTTAATATTTATGTTAAATCTCAACAGTTATGCTTGTTCATATAAACAAAAAACAAACACACTATGGGATCACATTTCAATATAGCTAGATATGACAGTTACATCATTTTTCCATCTTTCATTACTATTGTCTCTGCTATTGAATCTTCAATTTTAAATAATCCTTCAGGATCATTTGGAACGTGAGAATATCAGAATGGAGGTGTTTGTATGGATGTCCAGGAAAGAAGGAAGATGGGTAACTTTTAGAAGGTTTTATGTGAAGCATAGGAGGAAGGGAAGAAGACAGTGCAGCACCTTGTCCGGTAGAAGGTGAAGAGGAAAGGTAAAGTGAGCCGAGTAATGCTAACGGTTAGGCTTTCACTGTGCCTGTGCCCAGGGCATGTCTCCTGCTTACCTGAAAGTCAAGGTGAAGCCCTAGCTTGTCAAGCATGCTCAGTTCGTTGATGTTTTAATAAAGAGCATTTAATAAGTCATTGGAAGCTATGTGGAATGTATTTATTCATTTATAAATTATTTTTATGCATTTAACAATTTTTGAGCTTCACTTGAAACTTTAAAAATTTCCCAAAACTAATGAACAAAGCTTCTTTAAAAAGATTGTTTCTTCGTGTGTGTGTGTGTGTGTGTGTGTGTGTGTGTGTAACTGTGTGTATGTGCATTCTAAATGCTCCCTAATTTTATTTTGAATTAGAAAATGTTCAGAAGTCTACAAGATTAAGGACTTCATCTGTCATCTCCATGTCCCCAATGAGTTTAACAATATCTGAGACATTGTGGGTTCTTTGTAAATATATTCTCAGTGGATAAAAAAATATGAATAGGAACTAGAAATTTTGAATGCTAATATTAAGCAGTAGCTCTGAGTGAGGCTCCTTGAAAAGTACTTTTATTTTTCTCTCCAATTTCAGTATCATTTCTTTTTCTTAGAATCTGGATATAATTAGCTATAGCAAGACAGTGTTCAATGCAGGTTCTTTAAACTACCTCAGTATTTAATATGAATTCACTTTCCAGTAAAAGTGGAAAACTAAAATTTGACATACTAACAAATTTATTCAATATTGATATAACTACACAATTTTATATGAAACACATGGACTTTAATATGATAGAATTTGGCCTTTATAAACAAACTTACACATGAATAAATTTACTCTTTGTTTCTCTGTGCTAATCTATGAAGTGTTACACCAACAGACCCCCTCCCATAGAATTTTACTATGTAAAGAGATGATTCCTATCCTTAAGACAAAATGGAAAAAAATAATTCCCACCCATCCCCAAAAAGTTAACAGAATTATATAATTCTAATGTATCAGCAGATAATAACACCAGAAATAGATTATGGGCAACTCTTAAGTCTTTTACCTAAGTAGTACTATAGGAAGGTACAGTGTTGATGAAAAGAATGCACAGGTTTCTCATTAAACTTTGTTTTAATGGGTCTCACAATTCTGTGACAAATATTTGATCAAGTTGTTTCCATTAAAACGTACTTATTTTAAACACTAATAACTTTAAAACTGACACACACACACACACAAAACAACAACAAATGGTCCACAAAACATTCTCCTTTCATTCTGAAGGTTTTAGTATGCATTGTAATCTTTAACCAGTCTTTTACTCTTAAATGGCCAATTGAGACAAACAGTTCTGAGACTGTTCTTCCACCACTAAGACGGGTGGCAGGTATTGGGGATAATATTCCTTTGGCCTCTGAGATTTCTGGCAGACTGGTGACTGCCAGCTCCAGCTGCCTCCTTGTCCACTGTTTTGATGGCACCTGTGTGTCTGTCTCACGTCACAAACAGCCAAACAGCCCAGAGGAGGACCGTCAGAGAAGCTCCTGACAGCCACGGGCTTGCCAGGAACCGTATCAATGATGGCAGCAAATTTGCATCAATGTGAGCTGTTTGACAGTTCAGCACAGGTGCATGTCCAGCACTGATCTGGCTTGGATGGTTCAGGTTAATCAACTGACCTGTGAAACCAGCTGCCTCCATTAGTGGGTCATTTTTGCTGTCACCAGCCACATTGCCAAACACCTTGACAGACACGGTCTTCTGAAGCCCACGTTTTTCTCAGAACAGCCTCACTGAAAGTTTTGTGGTTCATTTCAACAGACTTCACTTCAGTTGTAACACTGACTGAAGCCAAGGTGACCGCCATGCCGGGTTTGAGAACACCAGTCTCCACTCGGCCCACAGGGACAGAACCAATGGCTCCAATTTTGTAGACATCCTGGAGGGGCAGATGTAGGGGCTTGTCATTTGGACAAGTTAGTGGCAGGATGCAATCCAGAGCTCCAAGCAGCCTGGTTCCACAGGCATTGCCATCTTTATGGGGGACTTTCCACCCCTTGAAATAAAGCATGTTAGCACTTGGTTCCAGCAGAGTTGACTACATATCATGACACAATCCTCAAGTGCATAAGAGAAATGCAATGTTTTTCTATGAATAGTAATAGAGTTCCTGGAAAAAGAAAATGACAATCCAACACAGACCAGTGTTTAGTAAAAATAGCCAAGGTTGAAAAACAGACTTATAAAATTTGGACAAAGTTGAGTCTAGAATAAAAAATAAATAAATATTCCTTCAGTCATTCCTTAATGAGGTGGAACTGGACTTTAATATCTGAACCCATGGTATGCCCACCAAAGTTTGTTTTGTACATTTACAGTTAAATTAATATTAAAGACAATGCATGTAGTTCTTAGCCCAAAGGAAACATTCATTCATTCATTCATTCATTTCTAACCAATAGTTTTACCATTTTTATAAAGTTCTGAATTACAAAATACATTCCAAAAGATATGACTACACATGGATTTCTGGACTAGGTGAGTCCTACCTGTCTGTTTTAGTCAACACTCTAGTATCCAAGATCCAAGATAAAGAATGGGCAAAACTTTACAGACTGCTGACTTAGTAAGTCTCAGTTCTGCCTGGGTGTGCTAGCATTTTTTAAAAAATAATAATACACAATAGTCAAATGTACAGAAAATTGCAACACCGTGATAACTTTCAGCCCAGTCCCATTAGTGGCAGATACTGACAAGTGGTTCATTCAGCATCCCTTCCAACTTCCCAGTTTAATTTCACAACTATGTAACACAAGATGGAGAGGCAAAACCACATTTTCCATGTTCCCTTTGGGTTGGCATGTAATATGGATCTCCCAAACTGATTCAACTAAGTGAACCTTGAGGATGAAAACAAGAAACATAAAGTATCAGCTGCATGAAAGGATGGCCCTTCAATAAAGCATGGTGGCAAAGCATCTGTTCTTTTCAGGAGTTGTTCTAGTTTCTGGCACCTAGACCTTAACGTCCATCATATGTGCCCCGATGCGTAAGTAGCATCAGGGCATTGCTTCCTGGATGGTCCAGAGATGTAGTTGAGCATTTTTCAAGTTATGTCAGCTTGTCTGTATTGTTCTCTGCTTAAACTACACAGAATGGATTCTGTAGTATGCAACCAAGAATGCTGATGATGCAATATCTATGCCACAGTCTTCCTTTTCCTTCCTACTTGAACCTCTACCCTCTAGCATGGCCAGCTATAACAACTTGTTTTTTATTCTTTTACTTTGAACATGGCATTTAAAGATGACAATCTCTTACCTTAAGATCCACCCCGGGTATACTTTGGGAAACTTTTAAATGGGCAGAAGAAGGTAAGATTCTACTAAAGCTAGCATATCTATACTGAACAGCAATATAATAATGCAATAATAGTATGTAATATATTTTACCAATATATTGGTCCACAATAATGCAAAAGGTGAACTGACAATAAGTGTGTGTATTTTGTTAAAACCCACATTCACTAGAATCACAAAAAGTCTAATATAATGATCACCAATCTGGTAAAGCTGTGAAGTTAGTTAATTTTATTTCTTGAAACATTCATTACTTTTCAAGTAAAATTTTATAATTAGCTATTGCCTTTGTCTTTTTTTTTCTTCTTTTTTTTTTATCCTGGTCTATCTCACATACATATGACAAACACAAGACATAGCAAGCAAGACCTCTCCCCACCTCACCTCAGGAAAAAAAAAAAATAGCCATGTCAATTGGAAGAGTTGACACCATATCCAACAGTCTGGGTTGGCTCTAATTTCAGTTCCCTGTAATATTCCATTACCATTTTTATTCATTCAAGTAATCTCTCTTGCATGACTATACTGTTTTAATTTTTCATCTAACTTTGGGGGAGGGCTACATGAACATTCAAATATACTGCTCTCTATTTTTTAAACCATCTGCTTCAAACACTTCTCTATGAACAATGATGAAAAGTACCCCAGTACTAACTACTGCCTATAGAGAACTGAGTTTGGGCAGCACAGTGAAGAGAGGAACAGGAATAAGTGGGGAGAAGAAAAGTAACAGCCACAAACAGGCTATCTCTCCCAGGTGCCAGGTCTGAACACTGAATTCAGATCTCTTATTTCATTTCATTTCATTTTCTCAACATTCATATAAAGAGCCAAACAACTTGCCCAAATTCATTAGAATGCCACTGAGACAAGACTGGAACCCAGAATTGTGTGTCTACAAATCCACTGTCAGGAACCAGAGCTGTCAGGAACATCCTATCTAATAAAGAGGGAATATGCTAATTGACTGTTATGACCTCAAAGACGGCAGCACCCTCAGCCACAAGATGGCAGCACCCAGTCCCCTCAGCCCTGCTGGGGCGGCAGGCATGCAGCACAACCGGGCCCATCCCCAGGCGGGTCTGGTCACTCCGTGCACCTGCCTCTGGAGTCCCCAGTCCTCTCAGCCCCACAGCCCCCTAGGGCTGGCCCAAGGTGCAGGCAAGCCTTGGATGGCAGCTGCCCAGCTGCCCAGGGTCAGCCCGAGTCACAGGTAACCAGGGCTGGGCCGAGGCTTGTGCTGCCGGCAATGGCAGCAGCAGAGGTGTGATGGGGGTATTGCTTTCCCCTGATCACTGGGTCACCTTCCGCCCCTGAGGGCTCCCAGACTGTGGGAAGGGGCAGGCTGGGCTGAGCCCCCCCACCCCCAGTGCATGAATTTTCATGCACTGGGCCTCTAGTGTTTTATAAGTCCCTATGACTCAAGCAAATGATAAATGCTATCCTGTGTCTCTCCCTTTGCATCTTCTTTGATGAGGTGTACTAGGACATCTTATTTAGAGAATATAATTTAGGGTTCACATGCAAATGCAAATATTACTGTATGTATGATAAATGCAAAAGGTCACATGGATACAGCAGAGAACATCATCACACTCTATGTAGAAGAAAGACTGGTAAAATATATTCCATACTATGAATCACAAATCTATAAATGATCAGAGTTTCTGTGTATAAACCAGCTCAAGAGCCTCATGTGCAGAGAACCTTATAAACCAAGTCTCCTATGTGTATTCTGCCAACTTCCAACAGGAGAAAAGTCATGTTCCTTTGCAAAGATGATGACTCATGCAGAACCAATGGAGAGAGACAGAAACATGTAATGGCCATTTAAAATCTGGCACATTGATGATTAAGTCATGGCTTCAGAAAATTCCCTGGATTTTTCATTACAATTCTGGTGAACAAGCACAGTGGATAAAGTAATCTTTATGTGTCACCCCTCCATGAGGCTAATTTTCTGAAACTAAGATCAGTCTAGAGCAGTAAGGTGAGTTTTTTCTCTTCTGGATTTATTACCACAATAGCACCACAATGTTATATTACAGAAGACTAAAAAGTATAAAGAAACATTTTGAAATGGCATAAGTTCAACAAGAGCTGTTAACTCCTATTTATCAAAAGGGCAAAAGGAAATACCCAGAAGAGATTATTCTCTGATGAACACAGTATATGGAAACAGATCCTCTCTAAAGATGGCCATAAAAGACAAGCATTCCCTAGTTTCAACCACCTGTCTCATGGGGAGAAGTGAATAAGAAAAAAAAAAAAATGTGTTGACACGTTATATACAGAAGGAGAGATATTTAACCCAACCTTTAAATATCAGAGTCTGAGGAGGCAAGGCAATGGGAAATATAAAGTATATTCCAGGTCGATGTTGCTGATTAGATTTGTAGCTTTCCTTTCAGTGTTCCCTACATTTTTCATATGTTTTAATGATAGTAACTTGTGACAAGGAGAGAACATAACTTTTAATAGAAAGTTTTGCTTTCATCGGTCTCCAGATCCGATATTAGGTCTCCAATTCCACAGTCTAGGTGCTAGTGTCTGTTGACAGAGGATAACAAGACAGCATCAGCAGGATGTTTGCTTGAGCCTTCCTCCTGCCCCTATCCCTAGAACACTTTGACTCAGACTGAACTGCAAACAACAACCTATGTAAGGGTGACTGTTTAGTGGGCTTACCTCCAGAAATGATCTTAGATAGATGCTCCCAACTTCCCTTCCCTAGTTCACAATCACATCACTCTTATTCCTTTGATATTGCTTAGACTTTCTATATGTGTGGTATTTAACTCTACCTCCATATAGGAGTATTTTTATAGTTTTATATCATACTAGAGGCCCGGTGCGGTGGGGTCCCTCGGCCTGGCCTGCACCCTCTTGCAATCCAGGATCCCTCAGGGAATGTCGGACTGCCGGTTTCAGCCCAATCCCCGTAGGCCTGGCTGAGGGAACCCACCGGTGCATGAATCCATGAAACCGAGCCTCTAGTATGCATATAAGATCTTGGGTTAATCTCTTCCTGCCCTCCCCTCGTCCCTCTCCCCTCTGAGATTCTTCAGTCTGTTCCATGTTTCTATGCCTGTGCATTCAGCATCTGCCCCCTGGTGTTCAGTGCGTGTCATAGCTACCCGTCGGACGGTTGAACAATTGAAGGGTTGGCTGGTCACTTAGGCATTTATATATGGAGATGCTTAAGTTTTTCTTTAAAAAAACACAGTTTGGCCCTAACCGGTTTGGCTCAGTGGATATAGTGTCGGCCTGTGGACTGAAGTGTCCCAGATTAGATTCTGGTCAAGGTCATGTACCTTGGGGTTGCGGGCACATCCCCAGTAGGGAGTATGCAGGAGGCAGCTGATTGATGTTTCTCTCTCATTGATGTTTCTAACTCTCTATCCCTCTCCCTTCCTCTCTGTAAAAAAATAAATAAAATATATTAAAAAAAACAACACACCACAGTTTGATTATAAACCAATTTTACAAAAGGTGAAAATAACCTTGGTCTAATTTAAAACAGTTTTATAACAGTTGAAAAGAGATACACTCCATAGAAAAGTTAGCTTACCATGGCCTACAATATATAGAACCTAAAAGATCTAAAAAGGATTGCTCATTAGTTGAAAATTAATCATATCTTTTTAGACTGAGCAGTGATGAAAAATGAAAAGTGCAGAAATGTAATAGGAATCATTTTCTACTGCTATGGAGATCCTTCTCTTTCCCCTCCAGCTCAAGAAATCTTGAGGCAGATGGCCTATAATTCAGGGTGGCCTTGGAGACCCAAGCAGTTAGCCCCCTTGAGTATTTCGACAAGATAGATCACTAAAGTGTGCAAAGAAAAGGAGCTCATTCCAGAGTTAAAGATAATTCTCAGATGCTAATGCCTCCTAGAGAGCTTTGAGTTTATGTCACATCCTGGGGAAATTTAAGATGTTCTACAGCAAACTGGAAGCAGTTGCCTCTCCTGCTGGCTTCTAGTGTTTACTGTTGCCTGAGACCTTCAACCCTCACCTCGATTTGGACTCTTCAGATTTATTTCCTGGTAGATTTTCTATAATTTATATCTCCAAATGACATTAAGGGGCAAACAGAGCAAAGGAGTCTTTTGAAAAGGAATGTTGGCTAGGTTATCAGGTCAACCTTAAGGGAAACATCATTTGCCATGGTAATGCATTCATTCTCAAGTATTTATTGAAAACCTGTTTTATATTCCAGAGGGTACAGTATGAATATAACAGACAAAATCCCTTCACTCACACCTTGCAGTGGGGTAGACAGATAATAAACAAAATAAAATATACTTGGGGGATGTCTGATGGCAATAAAATAGAAAAATAAAGAGAGATATGGAGTTCACAATTGATGCTATTTTAGGTAGAATGATCATAGAAAACCATTCTTACAAAAGTGATTTTGTGTAGAAACCTGGAGGAGAGAATGTTTTTCAAGGGAGGAAGAGTATGGAAGACCTTGTAACTGGGATGTAGTGAGCAAGGAAGAGAACAGCAGGAGATGAGGTAGGGCCTTGTGAATTTGTGAAAACTTGGCTTTCCTTGAATGAGATTGTGGAGACAAGAGAGGAATTGAAGTGGAGGAGTGACCTATCTGATTTAATGTTTTCCAAAGAATCATTCCAGGTGCAATGTTGAGATTAACTTAAGGGGGGCAAGGTCAGAAGCAGGGAGAAAATTAGGCCAATGCAGCAGTAAACTAAGTGAGACAGGATGATGATGATGATGATGATAGGACCAGATTGGCGGAAGTAAAGTGATGTGAGAAATGATCAGATGTTGTGTATATTTTGAAAAAAAAGCCAGCAGATTTCTGAGAGACTGAACACAGGAAAGTAAGAGAAAGAGTTTAGTCAAGGAAGGCACCAAGAATTTGGCCTGAACTATGAAAGGATGGGGTTGCCATGACCTAAGATGAAGAAAACTAGGGAGAAGGTAAGTATGTATTTTGTGGAGGGTGAAGGCAGTACTAAATAAAAAATTTCATTTGAAAAGTATCTATTTAGGTCCTTTGCCATTTTTTTATTGGATTGTTTATCTTCCTTTTGTTAAGTTGTATGAGTTCCCTATAAATTTTGGAGATTAAACCTTTATCAGAGATAACATTGGCAAATATGTTCTCCCATGCAGTGGGCTTTCTTGTTGTTTTGTTGATGGTTTCTTTCACCGTGCAGAAGCTTTTTATTTTGATGTAGTCCCATTTGTTTATTTTCTCTTTAGTTTCCATTGTCCTAGGAGTTGTATCGGTAAAGATATTGCTATGACAAATGTCTGCTATTTTGCTGTGTATGGTTTCTTTAGTATTTTTATGGTTTCCCATCTTATGTTTAAGTCCTTTATCCATTTTGAGTTTATTTTTGTGTATGGTGTAAGTTGGTGGTCTAGTTTCATTTTTTTGAATATATCTGTCCAATTTTCCTAACACCATTTATTGAAGAAACTATCTTGACTCCATTGTATGCTCTTGCCTCCTTTGTCAAATATTAATAGAGCATAATGACTTGGGTTGATCTCTGGGTTCTCTGTTCTATTCCATTGATCTATATATCTGTTCTTGTGTCAGTACCAGGCAGTTTTGAGAACAGTAGCTTTGTAGTATAGCTTGATATCTGGTATTGTGATACCTCCAACATTGTTCTTCTTTCTCAGAATTGCTTCAGGTATTCAGGGTCTTTTTTTATTCCATGTGAATTTTTGGAGAGTTTGTTCTAGGTCTTTGAAGTATGCTGTTGATATTTTTAATGGAGATTGCATTGAATCTATAGATTTCTTTGGGTAGTATGGACATTTTAATGATGTTGATTCTACCAATCCATGAACATGGTATATTCTTCCATTTGTTTATTTTCTGAGTACAGGTCCTTTACCTCCTTGGTTAAATTTATTCCTAGGTATCTTAATTTTTTGTTGCAATGGTAAATGGGATTTTTTTAAAGTTTTTCTTTCTGTGAGTTTATTATTAGCAGACATTTGTCGTAGCAATAAAAAAGCTATAGATTTTGAAAGAGGACATACAGAAGGCCAAGAGACATATGAAAACATGCTCAAAGTCACTAATCATCCAAGAGATGGAAATCAAAACAACAATGAGGTACCATCTCACACCTGTCAGAATGGCTATCAACAAATCAACAAATGACAAGTGCTGGAGAGGATGCGGAGAAAAAGGAACCCTCTTGCACTGCTGGTGGGAATGCAGACTGGTACGCCCACTCTGGAAGGCAGTATGGTGTTCCCTCAAAAAATTAAAAATGGAACTTCCATTTGAACCATTAATCCCACTTATAGAAATATACCCCAAGAAAACAGAAACACCAATCAGAAAGGATATATGTACCCCTATGTTCATACCAGCACAATTTACAATAGCTAAGATTTGGAAACAGCCTAAGTGTCCATCAGCATATGAGTGGATTACAAAACAGTGGTACATCTATACAATGGAATACTACACTGCTATAAAAAAGAAGGAATTCTTACCATTTGCAACAGCATGGATGGAACTGGAAAGCATTATGCTAAGTGAAATAAGCCAGTCACAGAAAGATAAATATCACATGATCTCACTCATTTGTGGAATATAATGAACAAAAACTGATGAACAAAAATAGAACCAGAGTCATAGAAGCATCAAACAGACTGTTCAACCTATGAGGGAAGGTGGGGGATGAGGGGGTAAGAGATCAACCAAAGGAATTGTATGCATACATATGAGCATAACCAATGGACACAGACAGGGGGGTGGGTGGGGTGTGCCTGAGAGAGGTCAATGGGGGAAAAAAGAGACTTATGTAATACTTTAAACAATAAAGAACTTAAATTTAATTTTTTTTCATTTTGGAGATGGTAAATTTTAGATGGTTATTAAAAATCTAGCCCTAACCAGTTTGGCTCAGTGGATAGAGCATCAGCCTGTGGACTGAAAGGTACCAGGTTCAATTCCAGTCAAGGGCATGTACCTTGGTTGCGGGTACATCCCCAGTAGGTGGTGTGCAGGAGGCAGCTGATTGATGTTTCTCTCTCATCGATGTTTCTAACTCTCTATCCCTCTCCCTTCCTCTCTGTAAAAAATCAATAAAATATATTAAAAAAAATCTAAGCAAACATTGAGTAGGATGTTCAAACCTGTAATCAGAGATAAGGTCTGGGCTGGAGATACAAATTAGTGATTTATCAGCATATAAAGTCTAGATGAGATCACCAAGAATGAATGTAATAAACACAAATTCAATGATTGAATTCTGGGGCTCTTCAATGTTAAGGGTCAATGGTACAAGTGGGAATGAGGAAAAGAGATTGGAAAGAAGCAGTTGGTAAGGTAGGAAAAATCCAAGTGAGGAAATTGTTTCACATGGGAGGAGTGTTCAACTGTGTCAAGAGGGACTGGACCGATGGCTCTGAGGATAGATACACCAGTGCTATGAGACAATGATGAGGAAAGGCTCCTAAATTTAACTCAAAAGCAAATGCTTTGCAGAAATATCATTCTCTCTTATACAAATATCCTGCTTTATTTGTAACACTTAGGAAGTAAGTTATTTTACTGAGATTATATTGAAATTCTACTGATAGTTCATGTTTTAAAATGATGTCCCTAAACCATATGCTCAAAATACCTCAGGGTTTTAAAATCCCTACTGAATGAGGAAATTATTCAATAAAAGGAAATTATCTCAGTGACTTTGTTATTAGGAATGTCGTTTTGTGATTTTCCAGAAAAATGGATTACCTGGCCCAGATGGATAATTTTCTTAGTCTGGTATCATCCAAACTGATAAAATCCATTCTAGTCACTGATTATGAATATTACCATCTTCCCTCTAGATATCAGTGTGTTCCCTGGGGCTTCAAGGATGCTGTAGATTAAATGGACACATAGCACCTTAAAAGGTTAAAATCCAAAAAAGTTAATTAATTAAATTCCTGTCCAGCAGCATATTTTAGCAGCATTGAGGGGTATGTAAGGGCAGACATCACTGTTTTCTAGATATAATAATAAAATAATTTGTAATATAAAATGTGATTTACTAAGTTTGAAATATACTTTGACTTGTACATTAAAAGCCCTATAGATGTGCTTGTGTGAATTAAAGATGGTTAATAAGACATGTATTTTTTTCTGTCTAATCACTTTAGTAATACCCAGGTAGAAAAAGAAAGAAAAAAAGAAGAGAGAGAGAGAGAGAGAGAGAGAGAGAGAGAGAGAGAGAGAGAGAGAGAGAGAAAGGAAGGAAGGAAGGAAGGAAGGAAGGAAGGAAGGAAGGAAGGAAGGAAGGAAGGAAGGAAGGAAGGAAGGAAGGAAGGAAGGAAGGAAGGAAGAGGGAGGGAGGGAGGGAGAGAGAAAGAAAAAGAAGGAGGAGACAAAGAAGAGGAGGATAGGGAAGAAAAACGTACATCTAAAGAGAGTTAAGATATATTAAGAAGTTGAAAAACAAATTGCCCTAGACCATATTTTAAAGCATCTTTGGGGTGGGGGCAAAGCACAAACAAAATTAAAATGCAGATATCTTTAATCATGTGAATTGAGAGGCTGGGGACAATAAAAGAATAGGAAAGATAGTATATTCATCCAGTGTCACAGAATAGTCATAGGCATTGCTAGAACCTGAAACCTAGCTCTTCCCAAATCCAAGTTGAGCAGTTCTAATATATAGAAGAAGCCATATAGAGACTACTAGGAGTGGTGATGTTGTGGAACAAGCTGGTCTCATACCCACATTTACTTGATAAAAATCTGGACAGATATTTTGGCTGCAGAAGTAAGGGGTGTTGGCCCCACACCTGGCCCCCAGTCTAGGGTTCCAGGAAAAGAAGTCCCCACAATTTTTGGCTGTAAAACCAGTGGGGATTGTGTCTGAGAGAGAAAGAAAGCTGCTGGAGTCCAATGCAGTTCCTATTAAAAGGCTCATTCACAGACTTACTCAGACTCACTCCCTCTGAACTCCAGCACTGGGGCAGTAGCTCAAAGGGCACCAGGGACATATAGGGAGGAACTGAATTGTTTGGCATCAGGATGAAGTCTAGAGGGGCAGCTTTCTCTCAGACAGAAGTGCTAGCAGAGACCATTGTTCCTTTGATGAGCAATCCCCCAAAAGAGCCCACAGGCAGTGCCATATCTGAGTCTAAATCATCCTGGTTGTCACTGTTTGCCCTGCCCTGGTGTTTCCCTGAGACCCTGACCCACCAAAATTGCTGGTCTACCCAAGCAGTTTCCATTTTCTTTTCCATATGAATGGTCTGTCTTAGCTCATGCTTCAGACCTTCCTAAAATTTCTCAAACAAACAGCATCTAGCTTCAGCATGCCCTCTGACCTGGCACTAGTGGTAGCTGGCCTTGGTTCACAAATTGGCCTCTCCTGGTAATTTCTAAACCCAACACAAGTAGCAACCATCTGCAGGTCACTTTGTAGCTCATGCCAGGAGGTCCCAGGCAGAACACAGGCAATGATGGCTGACCTTCAACAGCATCAAAAAGAATATGAAAACCATAAAAAGGAAACAGAAATGAAGGATACACTAACTGAAATGAAGAATAATTTACAACGAATCAATAGTAGAGTAGATGAAGCCGAGAATGAAATTAATGATTTGGAATACAAAGAAGCACAAAACACTCAAGGCCCTAGCCAGGTAGTTCGGTTGGTTAGAGCATCATCCTGATACAACAAGGTTGCGAGTTTGATCCCTGGTCAGAACACGTACAAGACTCAACCAATGGCCCTAGCTGGTTTGGCTAAGTGGATAGAGCGTTGGCCTGCGACTGAAGGGTCCTGGGTTCGATTCTAGTCAGGGTCACATGCCAGGGTTGCAGGCTTGATCCCCAGTAGGGAGCGTGCAGGAGGTAGCTAATCAATGGTTCTCTCTCATCATTGATGTTTTTATCCTTCTTTTTCCCTTTACCTCTCCCTTCCTCTCTGAAATCAATAAAAATATTTTTTTAAAAAAAGAAAAAAATAAAGAATCAGCTAATGAATGCATGGATGGGTGGAGTGGCAGATCAATGTCTCTCTCACTCTCTCTTTCTCTCTCTCTCTATTCCTCTCTCTCAAATAAATAAAAAAAACAAACACACACTCAATTAGAATAGCAAAAGAAAAAATAATCCAAAAAAATGAGGATAGTGTAAGAAGCCTCTGGGACAACTTCAAATGCACTTTATGGGGGTGCTGGAAGGCGAAAAGAGAGCAAGAAATTGAAAACCTATGTGAAAAAAATTACTGAAAACTTCCCTAACCCGGTGAAGGAAATAGACATACAAGTCCAGGAAGTACAGAGATGAACCCAAACAGGTCCACACCCATACATATAATAATTAAAATGCAAAAGCATAAAGACAAAGAGAGAATCTTAAAATCAGCAGGAGAAAAGCAGTTAGTTACCTACAAGGGAGCTCCCATTAGACTACCAGCTGATTTCTCAACAGAAACTTTGCAGGCCAGGAAGGATTAGCAAAAAATATTCAAAGTGATGAAAAGCAAGGACCTAAAACCAAGATTACTCTACCTAGAAAAGCTGTCATTTAGAATTGAAGAACATATAAAGAGTTTACCAGACAATAAAAAGCTAAAGAGTTCATCACCACCAAATCAGCATTACATAAAATGTTAAAGGGTCTTCTGTAAGAATAAGAAAAATATATGTAAAAATATGAACAATAAAATCGCAATATCTACAACTGAATCAACAATTGAATCTAAAAAATACTGAACAAGAAGAACAAAAACAGACTTACAGATACAAAGAACATTTTGATGGTTTTCATATGGCAGGGGTTGGAGAGATGGGTGAAAAGGTGAAGGGATTAAGAAGTACAAATTGATATTTACAGAATAGTCATGGGATATAAAGAACAGCATAAGGAATATAGTCAATAATCCTTTATAATACAAGTGTAGTATGCAATTGTCCCCTCGACCTGGAGTTCATCTGGGAGTTCGACCAGGGGACGGGGCCAGCCAGGGGAAGGGGCCAGCCAGGGGAAGGTAGGGAGGACCTGGCCAGTAGTGGCAGCCACTAGGGACCCTACCAGTGCACAAATTTTATGCACTGGGCCTCTAGTATTCTAATAACTATGTATGGTGTCAGCTGGGTATGAGATATATTAGGATGATCACTTAGTAAATTATATAACGTCTAATCACTGGGGTGTACACCTGAAATGAATATAATATTGTATGTTCAAAGTAATTAAAAATTTTAAAAATGATTTAAAATTAAAAAAACAATTATAACTACTTCTTTACATACTAAAGTGTTGGCTAAAGAGTCTGATGCAATGTGGTCTTCTTAAATAATGCACATACAATAATATTAGACATCCTTGTAAACTTTGCACACAGAGATTGTTCACTCATAGGGAATTCAATTTGGCTTGTAGAATATATGCTAGTATGGAAATACTTGAATATAATTTCTTCATTTGGTTCTTTTATGAGGCACTTTGCTATACCTGTTGCCATTCCCTCAACTCCATCCTGGTTATAATTTACCAAAAGTTTATCCCTGACACTAAATATATATTAGCCTTGATAGCAAAGCCACAGCCTGCACAATGTTCTGGATATGCTGTTTATGTTGTCATTTGCAAATAGCATCTATGCAAAACAGCTGGGCAGACATCACAGCATCTGGAGCAGGAATTAGCCTTTAGGTATGCAGTGACTAACAAAGATGCCAAGTAAAGAAGTATAAGCATTAACAGTTTCATGCTTTTATATACATGACAATAATGCTTAACAAAATGGCTCAAATGTATCAAAGCTCTCTATTCTTGAGAATTTTCAAAAGCAATCATAAATGGTTCTGGATCAATAGGAATCAGTTTATTCTGTGCGTGTCTCAGGCAAAGACTGTTATAAATCAATCTCCTTCTAAATGTACATAAGCAACTTGAAATGACATTACATACCATGGCCAACAAGTGTTGGATGCCAAATCTAAATAGAGTAGATCTAATTTTCACTAGATTGGAATATGTAATGCAGAAATGGACTTTTAAAATGTCATGGGAAATAACTGCCTTGCCTCTACTGCCAATTCACTCCTTAAACACCCAAAACACAGATCAATAGACTAGGAATCCACATCAGAGTACAGATTTGATTCATTAGTATTAAAAAAGAGTCTATCAATTATATGAAAATATAGTTTAGAGGGATGATTGGCATATTCTTTAAAAATTGTATTCTCTATTTCATGTTTATTGCTCACCGAGGGAGTGGCACAATAAGGGGTTCTTGTTCTTAAAGACTTTTAAAGAGATAAGCCTTGTTGTAAGTGTTATCATTATTTTTAAGCCTAAAGAACAAGTGATTCCCCTAAGGTCTGTGTGGACAAACCCTACTCAAATATCCTGTCATAAAAGAACAAAGCAATTTCCCCATTTTCTGGTTAGACATAACCCCTCTAATTTTATTAACTGCACTCATTACACTGCAACTACATTTTAGAGGAAGTTCATGTAAGAGAGAAAATGGGAGGAATATCAAATATTCCCATCACCACCTCCTCTGCATATAATTATTATAACACGCTCAAAACCTGTGCTGAAATGTCACTCCGGATAAATATGCACCTGCATCTTTTATGTGAATCTCAAATACCTCATATATTCTAAATCTGTGAATATCTTGAAAATGGGTTATCTTCAATGGGTTGGTCTAAAAAGAGAATAATAAAATAACTAAATTAGAGAGCTGAGAGAGGTGAGAGATCACACTTAAAACCTGGGAAACTTTTTAAAGAAATTCAAATTCAAAATAAATAATAAAAACAAACTTCTAAAAGTATGTGGCTTGGGGATATTCAGAGAAGAACAATGCACAGCCTGCTTCTATTTAGGAAACATTAGATAAAATCAGTTTGACCAGGGAACACCCCTGTTTTCCCTTTGGAATGTGCTAACCCGCTATTATCTTACTGATCCCTGAACTGGTCCCTGGTTATTCACACAAGACAGGTTGAATTAAAGACTGGGACCTGCATCTTTAAGCCTGGGGCAAGAGAAAGTTGAGCAGGTCACAGAGAAGAAAAACTATTTGGCTTTCAAAGAAGGCTGGCAACTCCTCCTCAGTCCCAGCACTGGCAGTTATGTGGGGACCCAGGCTTGGGTTTACTAAAAAAGGGAATTAATTTGTGTCCCTTGTTTCAGCAAAGGGAAGAGATTTCCGTAGGGTGCTGGCTGTTTGAGATGCAGGGAAATTGCTAGATAGCACCAGTAGCTATCTCAGGTATGCTCACCTGCCAGCAGCAGGGTAAGAGGAGGGAGACTGACCCAGCAGTCTCTGTGGCATTCTGGGAGCTGACCCCCAGTAACTGCTGTGGGGAGATGCCTTGATTTCCTCTGGGAAAGGAAGACAAAGGAGGGGCTCGTGGGGCCAGGGTAGGTGGGACCTTGGAATGTTTTCTATTTACTTCACCTGACTCTTTTTGTTATTTTGCTTCATCATTCACTGGAGTTTCTTCCTCCCTCTCTGGTTTAATTTAGGGGCAGTGTTTGTTTTTGTTGTTCTCCTTGATTTCCAGGAAGACTGACAAATAGTAGACTCTAGACTCTAGAGAATGGGAATGCCTGCTTTGAATTAAGCCCACTGAGTCAAATTGCTGATTGCAAAGGCAGCGGTTAGGAACATGTTGATTTTGATTCAAGTTAGAAAGAGGCGTCACTCGTGGTTGCAAAAGCAATGCAAGGGGCAAAGAGAACATGGCTGTATTCCTTGGTTGCTTGCAAGGAGACAGGAATAAATTGCTTGTTTGTTTAACAGCTTTTGAAAGTAGTGAATAGATTGCTTTTAGTGACTAAATGTGGTTAGGCGAGGTTGAACAATTGGAGTCATTTCCATAATCAGTAATTTGCTGTTGCTGAAATTAGACAGAAAAGTAAGTGATAAAATAAAGAAAGAAAAAAAATGGAAAACCATGTCTGGCATTATTCAATCATAAGCTATCCCAAATGGTTAAAAATGTAGCTTATATTACACTCCTGCGAATTTACAACAACATGGAAGAAACTAAACCACTCAATTTCACAGTTCCAAGGAAAAAGGAGGCTCTTTCTGGAACTTTTACTTTCCCAGCAATGTGTTTGTGATGCATTCCAGATGGACAAGCCTTGAAAAGCGACAGTATCCATCTATTTGTGAGAATGAACGCAGAGAGAGTGAGAGTTTTCACATCCCTGTCTCCCTAAAACATAAACAACTGCAACCCACAAATGAATCCACTTAATCCAATTTGGAGGACTCCTCAGGACAGAACACTTTATCAGTTATCATCAAAGCATCCACTCCAATTCCTCTTCCCTCAAGTCTCTCTGAGGGAAGAGAGAAGGTGAGGTTGATGAAATGAAACAAAATAAAGCTAAGGACCAGTTCTTTGGGTGAAAATATCCAGCTGATATTTTAATGTGTGGGTGACATGGGCTGAGATACATCAGCAGTATGTTGTGAGTTCAATTAAAATATAAAAAGACCTTGACAAATTGGAAACATGATCTAAATCTAATAGAATGGCATTTAATGGGGAAAAATAATGTTAAGACCTGAGCTTTGTTTCTTAAGAAAGGCATAAGTGTGAGACAGAGGAGACCTTGTTTAGCAGGAACTCCTATAAAAAATGTCATTTACTAATCAACGCCAGAAAAAAACAATAGTGTCACAGAACGATCTAATAGGATATGATTGCAGACAATTAGACAAAGGCATGAACTGAATAAAGTGAGGGAATGATCCTCCTCTGTTGCTGGAACTGCAGCCAATCCAGGGTGTACCCCTGCCCCGCCTACGGTGGCAACCTAAGGGGAGTCCTCCTACCAAAGGCAATCCCTCCTCTGGATGTCTGGAATTGACCTCCCTCTAGCAGTTACCTCCTCTCGCTTCTATGTGGTTAACTTTCCCTCTTCTCTGCTTCCTTCTCAACAGCATTTCATTGGATGCCATCACACTCAAGTCTTTCTCATCATACAAGTCCCCCTGACCACCCGTGCCCCCATCAGCCCTACCCCCCTCCCCTTTTGTGCCGCAGAATCCCTTCACAGCTGCTCTCATCTCCTCCTTGCCTCTGTCATCATTGCGCAAGCAGAGCTCAATGTCAGCACTCACTGCTTCCCCGAATGGCCCTTTGTTGAGTCCCAGTGATGAAAGGACAGTGGTCAGGCCTTATCTTCCTTGGCTGCTGGAATGACTTTGGGGGGTAGGCTTTCTAGACACAGTTCCATCCTGGTTCTTCTCCTCCATCATGAGCTGCCTGTCCCCAGTTTTGCCTCTTGTTTTTGGTTTTATTAGTGTATTTTGCAGGTTCCTTTCCCTCTGTCCATTCTGTCTGTTTCCATCTCCCTTGGGGTCCCTGGCCCCTTCCACAGCACGAGTCTCCACAGGCAGGTGGAGGGAGTTCCCTGCGTGGAAATCAAAGGTCCTACCAGAGAGGCCCCCTGCGCTGCCTCACAGGGAAAACCCACCAGGGAGGCCATGCCGAGGAGCCACAAACAACCGAACTCCTCATCTGGGACCCATAATGGAACAATCAGCTGTCTTCATGCAGCAGTGCTTTCAAAGCGTTAACAACATCGGAGACTTAAGAAAATTCTGCCATAAGGAAGCATTTTTGAGCTTAAATAAATGGAAGCATCGAGACCCCCATGCCTTACAAAAGCTAACCCCAGGCTCCTCAGGGAGGCATCCTGGAGAGAATCAAGGGTACACAATGGAGGGTGGAGTAAGTGCTGCCACAGAAATGCAAGACACAAGCTGAACGGGGATGAAAGAAATAAAGCCGCTGGGTCTTGGGAGACCACCCCACCATGAGGTGGAAAAGTGGGAGCCATTCCTTTTCTTCTTTTATGGTTACAGCCACCCTTTGTTACTTAGCATGTGCCAATACATTGTTACCTTTGTGTGGCTGACTGAGACTCCTACTTCTCCCCAGTACCTCTCCTCCCCTTCATCCTTACAAAAGGAATCTCTAAATCTTAGCTGGGTTCCCAGTGGTCCAGGAGACAGGTGTCTTTCCAGTCTCCCTGGAGGCTTGGCATGGTCTGTAACTAGAAGGAGTGGGCACAAGAATTGTACTTACATTGAAAAGAATCGCCCCTCTAGATCCCTCCCTCCTGATCAAGATGTTCTCAAGCACAGAGAAGAGTTGAAAGAATCTGTACTAGATACGCATATATATACCCACCACCTCCATCTGTAATTGTTAACATGCTGCTGTATTTGTGTTATGATAGATCAATTATTTATCCTTTCATATATCCATCCGTCTGTCTTCTTTTCCTTCCATTTCAAAGTTGCAGGCATGAGTACACTTAACCCCTACATGTATCTTGTTTTATGTTTCCAACAATGCCAAGAGTTAGTTCATTATCATTTCCTTTTTACAAAGGAGTAAGCAGAGGGCCAGGAGTCCAAGTAACTTAGCTTAAACCATACTCTTCTTCATCGGTAGAACCCCCTTTGGAACTTAGGCATGCCTCTCTCCAAAGTTCATGCTTTTCACCTACCAGTTTCCCCTCCCTTCACCCCCCACCTTCACCCTCCACCCTGGGCCCCTTAGAGATTCGGAGGCTTTAGGGAATGTAAAGCAACTTTAAATTTTGATCAGGTTTTGGTATTCCAGGGGCATCGAAAAAGGCAATGTCTGATTGCTCAGCTCAGCTCCCCAACTAGAAGAGGGAGAGGAACTCTGACCCATTCCGAAATCACAACCCTGCTTCCTAGCACACTAACTTTGGTCATTTCTCTTCGTGTTCTGGTGGGAAAATAAAGAGGGCACTGAAGGGTGAGGAACCTCAACTGAGAAAAGAAACTATAGTTTGCATTTAGTTACACATACTTCTTTGGGGCAATAAACAATTCCATTAAGTAAGGTACCTTTTTCCCTCCAATTAATTTGAGAAGAAGTCAGAATTTGAGAAGGCATAGCTCTTTTTCTTTCTTTCGTGACATTAATTGCTTTTTACCTCACTTACTGCTTAGAAACAAGGCCTATTTACCACAGGTCTGCAGACCGGTGTACACGTGGGGATTTGTCCAAGCTCCCGCCGATGAACAAGATTTCTGAAGCTGCTCCTTTGAATTTCATCAAGAATGATGACTCTGAGCCTCGGTAATATCACGGCGTGGAAGCTCCCAAAGCAATTGGTTTCGTAATTTATTTTTGTGATCTGTGCTGTGGACATAAAAAACTTTTCAAAATAAAGCTCAAGTTCCAATCTAAAGATCTGCAAAGAGCATTTTCAATCTGTTGGCACAGGCTGTTTTCCATCAGCCCAGCTGCCAGTGCTTACCCGTGGCACTGGGCGGCCTGGCGCAGGCAGGACAGATGCTCCTCGGCTGCTGAGGCCAGCCCAGCCCAGAGATTAGCACATTATCATCTCCCGACTGAAACCAGAGTTCCATTTAACAGGCTGACAGGAGCAACAGGACCACGCAGTAACAAGCAGATAGGCGGTGTGGCATTTGTCAGAGATAAAGGGCTGAGCTTCAGAGCTTGAGCTTAATGCTTCTCGAAGGTTTTGGAAGACAGTGAAATCATCTACCCCAAATACTTTCTGTTCCTTGAACTTCTCAGATTACTCTTTTGTGGAGTTACCGTTGGGCACATTAAACTTCACTTGGTGGCAATCTTTTGAAGACACCAGAAATGCCAATAGAGTCTGCACCGATTTCTTCTATGACATGTGCACGTCGTATTTATCATGTGCACGTGCCTGAAACTCTTCAGGGCCCCGGGCCAAATTCAATTGTACTTTATTGTTATACCTTTCTAAAGCTAAATTTAGAAATTGCACGCAAACATGCACATGTGTTTGCAATAAGACCTTCCACAAAAAAACACAGAGCCTAATTTCTTTATGGTTCCAAAGTAGGCATAGAAAGAGCTTTATAAAACACAATGCTTTAATCCAATCACATGTGCCTTATTGCCCATATTATATGAAATGGGACTTTTTAAGAAATCAGCTTTATTTGCTGCCACTTTAAATTTGGTCTTCTGAGAGTATAACATCCTATAGTTCTCTAATGCATGTATACACAAATTAAATTTGAAAAAAATATATATATATTCTCCTTGTTTTCTTCAGATTGTGCAAAAGCAGCCAATGCAGCATGAAATATGGCATGCATTAGGAGAATTAATTTTTGGATGAGTCTGACAGCATGAATGAGTTGGATAGCTTATGCCAGCAAAAAACTGAAGAGAAACTTTATTTTTTCAAAAACCAAATATCATGTAGATTGAGAGAAAAGTAAATGCCCTTTTATTTTGTAGATAAATTCTTTTAAAAGTCAAATTTCCATAGCTGTCAAATCTCAGGTTAGGCTGAAAACACTTCAAACACTGAAATGTGGGGCTGGATCACTAGTTGCTTTTTTACGGTTTGTTAGGAGAATCACATTGCAGGAGGAGGTTTTATCAAGACAAAGTCTTCCCTCATTTGGGTGGGAATTATTTCCCCCAATTCCAGAGCTCTGTATGTAACCTGCTCCCAGAAAGGTCAGTTTCTTTGGCCACCTTGATCTGGGGTTCTAAGTTCCAAACTTTGCAAACATTGGTCTAAATAAGCTTAAATGCATGTTACCACCACACACTGAACATGCTGAGGGAGACTCTCTGTGTCACAGACAGAATGATCTTGAATAATATGCACTTTCATGTTGCTCTCTTCAAGTCTGTGGCAGGAAAGAAACACTCCAATTGAGATCAGTTATAACATCAAATTCCTGGCATGTTTCCACTGAGTAAGGGAACTGAAAATACAACAGCTCTCCGTGTTTCAGCAACAAAGAGTGAGTGCTTTGGAGCTGAAGTGATGATACCCAGAAGAGCTGAGCTTGGGGAATTTCCTTTCAGAAACATTTCTTATAGAAGGAAGGCTGTAAATTGCTTAGAGCATAAGGTATTTACAGCCAGACAAAAGGAAATGATTCTAGCACCACTTAGCAGCTGCCTGCAACTATGGCCCAAGGCAGGCCTGGGAGCAAGCTGTACTTAAGTCTTGGCTGCTGGTTGCTTCTTCCCCAGGATGGCCTCTGCAACAGACAAAAGTATCCCATCAGGGTCGAATACAAGGTTAGAGTACAGGTATCCAAATAAATATGAAGAAACACACTATGAATCACAGAGTCCGCCATAGTAGACAGATGGAAAAGTACAGCGAGGGACAGTCTCTCATATGGAATGTTTTTATATGTTAAAAAAGTTAAAAATAATATATAACTAGGGATATTGACAACTTCTGAGATGTAAATTATGGTCACACATAAATGGTACTTTTTAAGCATTATAACAATCATATTAATGATGGTTCAAGGACTAGGAAGAACATATAGCAGGTGAAGAATAGCAAGAAGACAAAAAATAAAATTAATTTAAAGCTTATGCATCTAATTTCTTTATTAGTCCCTTGTTTTAAACATGGATCATTCTATCATATGCACATAAGATATGCTTGTGTGCATGCACCCATGCATGTATATACTAACACACACACACACACACACACACACACACACACACACACACACACACTGCTGACTTGGCTCTCACAACCCTCCAAGCCTCCCTTTCATCTTTACTTGTTAATTGAATTAGGCTATAGAACAGAGGGCTCTAGATTCTTTATGTGCTGGAGCCAACTGCAAGGCCCAGCAATCTAAGGAGCTGGAGCCTGTCTCCCACAAGTTTCTCTACCTGAGGGCATGGATGCCCTCTGCATCCCCCCCCACATGAGAACCTGACAGATCTCTTCCATAAACAGATGAGTGTGGGGGGGTGAGAGAAGGGCAAACCCCAATTTTAAGCTGATAAATAACTACCTCAAACCTGAATTTTAAGTTGATAAATAACTACCTCAACTTGATTCAATCTTTCCTGTTTCATCTGCATTGTTTCTCTCTCAATCCAGTTCTAGCTCTTGTCATTTTGTGAAATGTTGATCCCTCTGTCCCTCTACTTCTCTGTTGTCTTATAGTCACACCTTAGCTTCAATGAACTATCCTCTGAAGTTATCCTTCAGAATTCATTCCTTTGCTTTGGTTTCCCCTGGCATTGACCTGTGTTTGGGGGAAATGCTAGAAAATCACCTTGAAAATTGGTTGGCATGTCCCAACAAGAAACTTGACAAAGTTTCCTTCATAAATAACCTTTGAAGGCCATTTATCTAAAAACATACATTTCAAATTGTACCATTTGTATTGTGCACTGGTCAGAATTACTTGAATATCTACCTAATAAAAGAGTAATATGCTAATTGACCCTACCTTCACAATACCCACCAGCCAATCAGGGGTGAGTATGCAAATTAACCCAACAAAGATGGTGGGTTAATTTGCATATGCCGGCACTGAGTGGCCGGGGGCATTCCACAACACCCCAGCTGCTCCAGGCCTCTGGGCAGTGTGGGAAGGCAGAAAGGTGGCTTCCTGCCGGAGTGGAAAGGCGGCTCTGGCCAGAGCGAAGACAGTGCTGGCAGCCAGGGGAAGGAAGGCCCATTCTTGCACAAATCTTTGTGCATCGGGCCTCTAGTTTAGATATAATGAATTTAATGAGTAGCTCTTGCTATATAATAATCATGAAGTGTTGATTTAAAGTATTTTAATTATATTGTTTTGAAAGTGTAGGTTTGGAAATTATGGATTAATTATGGATTGATTGGTTACTCAGGCGACAGAACTGATGGTAGCCTCACAGGAGACAGTGCATCAAACTCAGGGAGAGCAAGAGCAGAAAGCTGCTACCCTCCCTCCTCCTTGAGGTTGAAGTGGAAGAAGTGTAATTATCAAGTCACCAGAGCCAAGGATGGGATTCTCAATAAGACCTAGGACCAAGTTACCCCCTCATGCATCTTCCTGTAGCACTTTATAAGTTACTGGAATAACCTAAGACTCTTAGTGACAAACAGCAAGACATTGCTATGAGGTTTGTTAATGTAAGAAACATTCTAACCTGTAAAGAATTTGTGAGTTTATTTGAGCCAAACTCTTGACAATTGCTGGGAAACAGAATCTCAGTGGATTGAGATAATTTTCCAGAGAATGGCATTTTTTCACCTTGTTTTATACATTACAATCAAAAGAGGAGATGTAAGTGGTTTACATGAACCACTTAGTAACATGGTGATAGATTAGGTGATAGATTAGGAAGATGGGAAAAAGCAAAGCAGGGAAACCTCTGGGATTGGATAAAAAGTAAAATGATAGACACATGCTTCTTTTATGTAGGTGAGTGCAGGATAGTTAATAGTCAACAATTAACTCAATAACAATGGAGGGATTTGTGGTCTCCACAGAGCGGTGCCTGTGCTTTGAGGGATACAGAAAAGGAAAATTACTCTGACATTCCAATGATATGTTATCATAGGTGCAAAATGATAATAGGCTCAGCTAAGGTAAAGATTGACCTTTGTCAGGGAATATACTGGCCTAGGACGTGACTACCCACCATAATTGCTTTTAGTTAAAATTTTCATTTCAGACCATCCTTTCTGGTTACTTCAGGTCTTTTGAGTTTGCAAGGCCCAGCAACACAGGCCTTCCCTGAGCTAGACAGGTTAGCACGTGGCTCCTTTTTGTCCACAGGTTTAATTCATATAATGCACTTAGAATAGAAACTACCAATAATATTAGTATTAGATGTTCAAGGTTTCTGGTACCTTCTCCACTGGCCTATATTCTCCTAGTTCAGCAAGAAGAAGGGGGAATTCAGAGATCAGAGCCCTAGCTCTTGCTGTGGATAGCTATACCAAAATGTCAAATACATCAGCTGGCGAAGGAGATACCTTCCTGTGAGTAGATAATGTTATAGCATTAAGGTCTAGAGATGGTTTTTGAACATTATAATCATATCAAGGAATTGGTTAAACCTTGGAACCTGCCAGGATGGACTCTAATTCAGTAGGTCTGGGATAAAGTTGAGGACAAGACAACATGAATGGTTTGTAGTAGATGATCTGAAGACCTCATCTTGTGAAGGACACCCGTTATGACTGAAAACTGAGGCAGAAATGGTCTCCAATCAATCTCAGCATACCTTTCCTTTTCCAAATAAGCAAAATGGAGTTGAGGAGAAGCAAAAGTATCAAAGCACATCACACATAGCATTGTTTCATGAAACATTACTTTCAAATTACAAGTGTATGTGTGTCCTGGATCGGGTGTAAAAATTTCTTATTATGGTTTGTGTCAGGCAAAAAGTTGGAAAGACTGCTTTAGGGAATTTCACAGCATTCACATCAAGTGACAGGCAATCACCAGGCATTCTAAGCTCTGGAGTCACCTAACTCGTTTAGGATTTAAAAAGGGTACGGGAGAAGGAAGGAAGGGAAAGCTAGGGGGGTATCAACTGGTGTAAAGGACTGAGTTACCAAGATGCAAAGAAAGAGCAGTCAGTGGGCTGTAACTAAACTCTGATCCATAATTAGAGTGACAAGCATGTGAAATGCCTACTGAATGGATCAGGGACCATGGAGCTCTGACAAATAGTGAAGGAAACCTACAGTTAAAAGAGGCTTTACATTCTAACCAGCTATTATTACCAGCCCCTGCTTGGTCTCTCAACAAATTTCCTTTCTGTTGTAATTCTTCATGCTTCCTCGAAGCTTGATGGCGATTTTTTTCTCCTTTATTTATTTTGGAAAGCCAGGGGAAAATTGTTTCAGTATGTTCTTTAAATTAGTTTCCTTGCAGTGTTTTCCTTGCACACATTAATTACAGCTCCCTCGAGGGGCTGAAGTACCATATAACACACTGTATTTCTGCTTCCCAATCTCCCTTCCCCAATTCAAGTTTCCAATTCTTCCTACAATCAGGGCTCTATATTAATATGTAGTGAGAAGCACATGGCTGAGATTGTTTCAACTATAATATAAGAATGGAGTAGAAAATGTGATCATCAGTGCTTGAGTACACCCAACTTAAAATGAATAGTTTGTGGCCCATAAAATGAAGTAGTTAGATTAAATGACCTCTGAGGTCCCTCATTGCAATGAACATGCTCCAAAGAGAGTTTCATTTAATATCTGGAAGTACAGAGAAGAGATCAGTGGGACTTTGATGAGGCTATGTGATTCTCATTAGCATGATCTGGCTAGAATTCCAGAGGTGCTCAAGAAAAGAGTACACATCCAAGAATCTACATTTGAGCTGTCACTGTACTAGACACTTAGATAAGGCAGTTAGTCTAAGAAACTGAAATTACTTTTTAATTCCCAAAGAGAGAAACTTTCTGAAGTGGCCACAATACAATCTTATGTTTCATCCCACAGCCACAGTCATGGAAGAAGAAAAAAAAACATTAGCTAAACATAAATGTAGTTCTAAAACAAAGGTTTTCAAATTCCTGTCTTTTCAGATAGGTAAAAACAAGGGAAGGTTGGAGTATCAGA
Organism: Cnephaeus nilssonii; assembly: GCF_951640355.1. Lineage (NCBI taxonomy): Eukaryota > Metazoa > Chordata > Mammalia > Chiroptera > Vespertilionidae > Cnephaeus > Cnephaeus nilssonii. Next base: position 20,773,585 of record NC_137082.1, read on the forward strand.
GCAGCTCTTTCATTGACTAGTTAAAACTCAAACATTTCTTAAAGTAAATTAAAGAGGTAGATGAAGGAGTTTCCAAGCCAAACTACTTATTAAACAGGTCACATAAACAGGATGTCAGTCATTCACAGGGTCGCCAGGAGTCCGAGAGAACTCAACAGCATGTAACAGGGACTATGGCAGGTGTTTGATATAGGTTATCTCATTTCCTCTGCTTGTCTCTTTAAAGTAGATGTATCTACTCCTGTTTCACAGACAGAGAAACTTGGGCTCAGAAAGGCAAGTAACAAGTGTCAACCAGCATCAGAGTTAGACTTCTAATTCAGGCAATAATTTACCCAACCTCAGACAGCTTGAAACAATAGACAGACCTATTAGCTTTATGAATGTCAAGTTTGTGACCTAACAACATCCATCAAATAGTTCCTTAAAATTTACCATCTTCTCTGTTCTTTTACTTACCAGATTCAAATTCCTGGGCAGCCTCTCACTGTTCGAGAGAATCCCTCTTCTCTCAGTGGCTGAGGATTCACCAACATGGTTCCAGCAGGGAGCAGTGGTTAACAAGAGAGTTGAGCCTAAATCTGGGGACAGGGAACAGCCCAACCAAGCCTCCCACCTGACACCTCCAGCTCTTCTTAACTTACAGGTCTCATCCCCTCCCACCATTAAATCTACCACCTCTATGTATTCACCCAGAATATTTTTTAAATTCTTCAACTCTGATTTCCCTTTTGACCTGCTGACCCATATCTACAGTGCCATTACCTGCAGACACTTCAGATTCATCATGCCACTCAATTCCTTATCCTTCCTCACGAAGCTGCCCTTGTATCTGAAATCACTGCTTCAGGAAATGATACCAACTTTCACCCACTTCACTCTTGCAATGTTGTCTCCTCAATAGGCAGACTGACACATACAGAGCAATAGCCAAATTAAAGACAAATATTTGCTGTAACCTTACTGCAGACCTTCATCTCCTGGTTAAAACATTGCAATAAATCCCTATTTTCCCTAACACAAGTCTCATCCCTTTCAGTACATTCTCCACATTCCTGCAAGTGTTCACTTTCTACAGACACACTTTTGATCATGTTGCTATCCTGCTCAACAAAGTTCAATGGCCTCTAGTGATTTTTAACAGTAGTTTGTTAACTTGCCTTTCACGTTCAGGAATGTGCTTTATGCAAAAGTGACTATGTATTCATTTATGGTATTTCTCCTATGAAAATAGCTCCTTGTGTTATGACCCTTGGAGTTCCCATAATCAGGTAGTTAATCCTTTAACAAAAATTAAGCTGCCTTAATAATTTTTGTGCTCACAATAGTTCAGAACTTATACATACTAAGGGCCTAATAGTGTTTATTCAAGAAATGAATAAATAAATAAAACTATTAAATCTCAGGAGCCAGTACATTTCTTAGCTATTTTTAGTCTATCTGCATTTATTTTTTTTTATCTATGTTACAGGAGCTCTAGAGAGTATGTCAAGCTTCTTACTATATTTAATATGTATGGATACACACACACACACATACACACACACACACACACACACATATATATACCATTGAACACTATGTGCTAGATTATATATGATCTCATTTTAGTATTTATAACCACCTAATTTGATTAATTGCCATTATTACTCCTACTATTCACACAAAGTAACTGAGACTTAAAGAGATTGAGTAATTTGCTTAAGGGTCATCCAGATATTAAATTGCATTATCAAAATGTGAAACCAGATGATTCCAACGTCCATGATACAGCAAACAAATTATGAGTTTAGAAGTTCAACTCCACAAGAACATTATTTAGTTATACATACTAACAGATACATATACATATTAATGTACATATATATGTGTGTGTTTATATATTTATATGTATATTTATGTGTATATTGATGTGTATTTACATATGCATATATTCTAGTTATATTCTGATTATAATATTTTAATTAGGCACAGTCATTTGTCAAAGAAATGTCTCATTATTAGTTCTCTCAAAAATTATTTTATAAGGACAAAATTAGTGAATAATGCCAATAATATGATCAGACTAGTGACCCGGTGCACGAAATTCATGCATGGAGGCACGGTTCCCTCAGCCCAGCCTGCACCCTCTCCCAGGCAGCCATTAGCTCCTCGAAGTTCACCCGGATTTGGTTCTGATTGGTCAGTTTCTATGCCAGTCAGCATCTCTGGGCCTATCAACAGGGCCTGATCAGAAAGGCAGTGCTGATCAGCAGCCCTGGTGGAGGCTCAAAGAGAAATGGAGGCAGGGCTGCTGGCCAGGCTCGGAGGGTAAGAGAGAGGCAAGTGCTGGTCAAAAGCTGCCTCAGACACTACAGATCAGCCCCTGTTTCTCTCTTCAGGCCTCTTTCCAGGCTTGATTCAAAGCTTCCTCAGCAGTCACTGCTGGGTCACCGGGCCTGCAGCCACAGTAGTCAGTGCTGGGTCGCCATGGCAAGCCAGCGCTGACTTCTGGATGGTCAGCCTTTGGTCGTGATTGATAGTTACACCCTGGCTCTTTATTATAGAGATACACACTAATATCTCCTATTTTACATGAATGAGTCACATAAACCACAGAGATTAGGATACAAGTATAATGTAGAAGGAATCTATGCTTTATCAAAATTTGACTCTATCTAAAAATATTCACACTGAACTTGATCCAAAAGTCAACTTTATAACCCATGTAGAAGCCTACCCCAAACCTAGTATTTCAAAGGTTATGGTAGAGGTAGACATAGGAATCAGAGTCCCTCACGAGTCTAGTGACTGCCTCTATAAGAGGAAAAATATCTTTTTTACCAAAATCTCTCTCTCTCTTCTTTCTGGGTATTCAGTTGGACACTTCCCAGTTCCCCTTGTATTTTAGTGTAGCCCTGTAATTATATTCTGGCCAAGAAATGTGAGAGAAAATAAAAAAAGTTTTCCTGAGTGTTCCTTCATGCTTTTACCTCTTCAGCAGGATAGATATCAATGCCCAGAGTAATCATGGAAGCAACACACTGACAGTAGGAAAGCTCTAACAGCCTGGATTCCTAAATGACTGTGTATACCAGATCTGCCCCCAACTCCAATTTTAGTAATCTAGGTGAAGACTGATGGTGACTGGGGCCAGGGTGCTAGCCCTGGATGTGGTAAGAAGTGGTCAGATTCTGATGATATGTTGTTTGTTTGTTTGCTTGCTTTTTAATCCTCACCAAATGATATTTTTTTCCATTGATTTTTAGAGAGAGTGAAAGAGAGGGAGGAGAGAGAGAGAGAGAGAGAGACATCGATGTCAGAGAGACACATCAATTCGTTGCCTCTCACATGTGCCCCAAATGGGGTCGAGGATCGAACCTGCAACTGAGGTGCATGCCCTTGACCTGCAATTGAACCCAAAACCCTTTGGTCTGTGGGCTGATGCTCGTCTAACCACTGAGAAAAACCAGCCAGGGATCAATAACTTTTTAAATCATTGAATTTTAGAAACAATAACCACATTGCACTACCGATTAAATATAAACATATTAAAATATGCATTTAAATTAATTTCAAGCATAATTCTATGTTATTGCCAGTTTACCCTTATTAGGAGTTGATAAGAATTCTGTGACCTGCCAGGAATAATTACATAATGTCAGCCTTTTACCCATTTCTTGATCATGTTTATCTGTTGTCTGCTTTTGTGTTTTTCAAATAAATCTGGTAGGAAATGTTCAGATACCCACTCCCTCCCTCATAGTCCACTTCTTTTACTGGATGGGTTTTGCTAACAGGAGAGTAAAACAATGTAACCTCTAATCTTGCCTTGTATTATTGCTTCTGTTATTTTCTACATGGCACCCTCGCAATTTACCTTTCTTGTTTCTTTTTCCCCTTTAGCCTTTGAACTTCCATTTATGTGCTGTGTTCTGTTTCCCTCATGTTGAGCTCATGACATGCTTTGAGTCCTCCCTAGCTTCTGCTTTCAAGGTTCAATGTTGTATTTAGACAGGTTTTAGAGCAATTACTTTCCCCAAAGGCACTACTGTGGCTTCATGGCTGCAAAGTCCCTAAAGTTTTTCAGTCTTTCTCAGCATGATCTAACTACCCTGCTTCTCCTTTCAGACATTGGTCTTTGGCCACCTTGACCACAAACTTACTCTCACTTCTCCCCATGCTGACTTACAGGACTAATTTGACTTTGAGCTCCCCAGGAAAGGTCATTTTTTCACCTTTGTGGTTTGGGGAGGGCAAATGCTAGCTTTCTGAAAGAATGACAGAGGAAAAAATAGCTAAAAAGAACACAGAAGTTCCTCTGATGTCAACTCTTGTGTCACTATGAAATACGTTGACTTCTGCATCATCAAGGCAGGGAACAAAGTGGCTGACCATTTTATCTGCTGCCCACCTGCCAAGTTTGGCTTACAGATATTATGTGGAAGAAATGAAGGGTAAAATGGGGCTTCTCACTACTTAAAAAACTTAATTCCTTGTCACAAATTAAAAAAAATAAAACAAATAAGTATAGTTATGGCTGCTTTATGAAAGTTTGATTTAAAAACTATATTCCTAAAATGATCAAATCAGAGTTTGATGTTTTGCATTATAAAAATATAATTCTTTTTATAAAAGGTCCTTCAATGTTTCTACTACATTAGAAGCTCTTAGCACATGTCCAATGTTAGTTATTCTACCTACTGCAGTTGGTCTTTAAAATGATATTTTCAGGAACATATCTACTATTGGCTGTTTAAAATGAGGTTCAGAAAAAAATAAAAAAAATAAAATGAGGTTCAGTGTATAAATTTTACACCAATTTTTTGTAAAATTTTTGACATGTACTTTAAAATTACATTTATCTTTTTCCATTACATTTCTGAGAGGGCCTTTCCTCCTCTGCCATAGTCAAATGAAGCCAAAGGCAACCAAACTGATAGATACACAACCCTATAATCCTAAACAACCTTAAATTTCAAGATATCCATTTCCATGTATCAAGGCAAATGAGGCGCAAGAAACTGTCCCAGAAATTAGATAGATGTACATTCTGGTTTCGGTTTTGATGGATTTTGTTTTCTAAAATAACAATATTTATTCCCATTGGGTGGTCTCAGTAATTGTTTTAAAAATACAAAGGGTATTTTAAATATACCACATAGTCTATAAGTTCTTGTTACACAAAGTAACCCATTTAAATAATTTCCCATACATGGACTATATAGTATATGAAAAGGAAATTTTCATGAAATTAAAAATAATGGGTCATAACCTAACAGAATATATTCTAAGGCTTTTTCAAAGATTTCATAATAAATATTTGCTGTTGTCATTATATTAACTTCCATTATTTAGAATACTGTCTGCTTTTAAAAGAGTATTTGGTAGCTCAGTTTGTTTTTTTGGTGTGTGTGTGTGTGTGTGTGTGTGTGTGTGTGTGTGTGTGTAGTTTTTTTTTAGCTCATTTAAAAAAGTTTGGTGATTGCAGGTGGCAGGAGGGTAGAGGAAGGTGTAGGAGGATATAAGGGGAATAAATAGTGATGGATAGAGACTTTACTTGGGGTGATGAGCCCACAATACAGTATACAGATGATGTGTTGTAGAATTTTGCACTTGAAACGTGTATAATTTGGTTAACCAGTGTCACCTCAATAAGTTTAAATAAAAAAATAAATTTTAAAAATAAATAAATAAATAATTTTATTTAGTTTATTGAGGTGACTTTGGTTGATACAATTACATATGTTTCACCCCTTTCCTTCCTATAATCATCTTACCTTTGTGTCTATGAGGTTCTTTTTTACTTACGCCTTTCACCTTTTACCCCCAACCCTCTCTCCTCTGATAGCTGTCAGTTTGTGTTCTGTATATATGAGTCTGTTTCTATTTTGTTTGTTAGTTGTTGTTTTTTTGTTTGTTTGTTTGTTTTCATTAGATTCCACATATAAGTGAAAGTATGTTTGGTATAATTCTGTTTTTGTGAAAAGCACTAAAATATTTAAGGGAAAGACCAAGAATGTCATGAATTTTTTCTTTTACCAAAAGAAATCAGGTGCTTTACATTAAAGGACTGCAGAAGTTCCATTATAGGTTTTAATTTGCAAATATTTTTAAAGCTCAAAAACTTTAATGCTGAACAGTATCTTAAGTACTTTTTTTTTTACAGTGCAATAGCATTATAGACATCTACTATAAGAAAAAAATAAAATACTTTTTCATAAAAAATACTATCTTCCATCAGAGCTCTTGGAAGGAAATTTGAGATAATATAATAAATACATTTGAAATCTAAGTGCTCCTGTTTTCAAAGGTTTTTTTTTTCCTATGTTCATATATGCAGTAAAATATTTTCTTATAGGAGATCTAAATTACTCATTAAAATGAACATCCTCCATTAAATTTTTCTGAGAGTTATTTTACTAATATAAAATACTGAAAGAAACCAGAATTTGTCTCAATTTTCTAGTACTTTAGAGCATATCCACAAAAACAATCTGAAAGAAACTAGAGTAAGAAGAATGAATTAAACACAAAGCAAAGCAAAATAAAGGAAATAATAAAGATTGAAGCAAAACTAAATGAAATAGAGAATAAACTTAAAAAGGGGAAAATCAGCAAATCCAAAACTACATTATCTGAAAAGATTAAACAAAAAACAAACAAACAACAACAACAACAAAAAAAAAACAGAAACCAAAAACAGTGACAAACTTAAACTGCCAAAAAAAGAAAAAGAAGAAGACTCACATTATTAAAATTAGGAGTGAAAGAAGGGACATTCCTATGGACTTTGCAAAATTAAAAGGAATATTACTGGAATAGTCTGAGCAATAATATACCAACAAGTTAGATAACCTATATGATTTTTTTTTAATTCCTAGAGATATACACTATGGAACTGACCCAAGAAGAAACTGAAAATCTGAATAGACCTATACCAAGTAAAGAAATTGAAGTAGTAATCAAAACATGCTCCACAGAAACAACAACAAAACAAACAAAACCCAGGACTAGATAGCTTCACTGGTAAATTCTAATATATATTTGAAGATGAAACACTTCTTTGCTCATTCTACAAAGAGAAGCACACAAAGATATCACACACAAAAAAAGAAATTTACATACTAATATCCCATATGAATGTATATGCAAAAATCCTCACCAATTTACTATTAAATCAAATACAGCAGCCTATAATAAGAATTATAACCATGATCAAGTGGGATTTATCCCAGGAATTCTAGGCTATCTTAACATATGAAAGTCAATCAATGTACTATACCATATGAATACGAGATAAAAACCAGATGATGATCTCAATAGATGCAAAAAAGTATTTGACAAAATTCAGTATCCTCTAATGCTAAAAATACTCAACCATCTAGGAATATAAAGGAAGTTCTTCAACCTGATAAAGAGCATCTGGTAATTCCCCAAGTTTCCTCAATAAAACCATTTTTTTTCAGTTCCGGCCCTAAAATGTAGATGTGTGTATAATCCTCAGTGGGCAACCAAGTCTGCCCAGTTATATATTCCTTGGTGTTAATGATTTTTTTTAAACTCCAGAATGGACTCAATATTTCAAATAACTCACATTGAAGAGGCAGTCATTTAAGAAGTTGTTATTGGTTGAATTATGTCTCCCTTCAAAAAGATGTTAGAATCCTCTCCCTCAGTACTTCAGAATTCGAGTTAGTTTGGAGATACAGTCTTTGCAGAGGTAACCTAGTTTAAAAAAAGTCATTAGTGTGGGCTCTAACCCAATCTGACTTTTGTCTTTGTACAATGGAGATTGGATTAGGATGTGTACAGAGGAAGAACAGCATGTGAAGATAAGGACAATGCTTGGGAGGATGGCTCTACAAGCCAAGGAATGCCAACTACTGCCAGCAACCAGGAGAAGCTAGGAGAGAGCGTGGAGCAGATTCTTCTTTATAGCCCTCAGAAGGAACCACCCCTGCCTAAGTCTTAGTCACACGGCTTGCCTCCAGAAGTGTGAACATTTTTTGTTGTTTAGACACTTAGTTTGTGGTACTTTGTTATGGCAGCCCTGCCAACCTAATACAGAAATCCTCAGTAAATATTTATTGGTTGTGAAACTCATGGCAAAATAAGCAGAGGGAAACAGTACTGAATTTAAAAATATGGGTTGAGAAATAAGGCAAATTTCTGCATTCTACACTTGAAAGTACCAGAAATGTATACACAAGAAGGAGGCTGGCAAGCAATTTAGAAAAAAATAATAATTATGCCTTTGATATCATAGAAAAAATCCCGGATGGAAGTAAGATCTGCACCAAGTTGTTGAGGTTAGTAACCATCATGTTATTTACTTCATATGCTTATGGTTATTAAAAACAAAGAGAAAAGTAAACCAGAAAAGAAGTCATGGTTTAACAGGGAATCTTCATTGCCATGTACTTCTATAGTTCCTGTATGCTCTTTGTTCTTTGGATATCCAGCAAAAGAACTCCCTTCCCAAATGGGCGAGATTTGCTACTGTGTGGACTCTGGAGGGAAAGAGCTTCACTTCTCATTAAGAAGCCAATGGACCAGGCAACCAGAGAATTGGCACTCTACCTAAACTCAGCCAGTCTGAGGCTCCTGTTTAGAACTTTGAAATGCCAGAGAACAGTGGAAAGATTTGAGGACAATTGAGAAATTATCTTTGGCAGAGTGCAAATTCATCACAGCCAATAGCCAGTGCCCAGTGGAGGTGAAGCCAGCAGACTATGTGTGGGAAGCCACCGCTTGCCGATACTGTCATAAGAGTGCAGGAAGGAACACAGAAGGCCAATGGACCTTAGGCATTATTGGAGCTGAAGCTAAGCACCTTGTCTGTTGAGATAGAGGTGGCTCAAGGCAATTCCCTAACCTGTAATCCTTTTACTAATACTATTTACCAAACGTTACCTTTGATAAGCCTGTATGCATTGCTAAAGGGCAAATGTGTATTCAAGTAAATAAATAGCAGACCAGGCCAGAAGTCAGTGTGTCTCTTCAAGAAAGAGGCTCCACCTGGACTGGACACCAATGCCTTCCAAATTCATATTTCTTGTATAGAATTTTCATTTGTGCCCCTCCTTTAGATCCTAAACCCCGCTGCGAAGGTCGAGGCACTACGCTATGGGGAGATGTAGGCCAAGTGTCTTACTACCCTGTTAGGGATCTCAGATTCCCGCTTGGTTCTCCCTCCAGCATTTCTATCCAATCAGTGACTATCCTTCCACATTCTTCCATTTACTTAGCCAGAAGCAATTTCTGTTGCTTGAAAATAAGCCTGCTATGAATCACTAACTAAAATTAACTATGTAAATTCCATGTGCTGAAACTAGGTACTAGTTCTACTTTCTATAAGTAGAAATAATTTTTATTCCTTATATATCCAAACATCTATTTGGACATCATTAACATATATTTGTAAGACCATATTCTGTACAGAAAATTGACCAGAAAAGTTCCTTAAAAGGAACTAGCTATACAATTATAATTATCTGGTAACTATAGACAAATCAATGCAACAGATTTTTTTCAAGGTGATTAAAAACATTGTTTATCCTAGACTAGAACACAGTGGAATTCATCATGTAGACTGGCATTTTGCCTGCAGCCATATGCCATCTGTCATTTTCTTTAATGAAGTTCACATCAATTTATAGGAAGCACGAAATGCCACATAACTGGTAGAAACATTTTATGCAAGCGGATCAATGTTTAATGTCGCTGTGTGTGTGTGTGTGTGTGTGTGTGTAAACTCATCAGCCAAATCTATGTAAGGAAAACTTTATGAGGGTCCAGTCCCTCAGATGAAGAAAACATCACAATATGTTCCTCAGAAACAAAATACTGAAGAGAAAAGGTCATGAGTTCATGAACTGGGCAAACAAATAAACAAATGGGGAGAAAGCCACTAAACTCTCAGAACTGTAACTATGTTGCTAAACACAGCAGATTTAAAATTTTGGAAGAAGGAATTCTACATTCATTTAAAAAAGAAGATAATGATATGACTAACTTAATTGAAAACAAATATTCATTTTAAAAGATTGATAGCAAACATGTTTCCCCTCAATATAAAGAACATTATAAACTGATGAACAAAAATAGATACAGAGTCAGAGAAGCATTGAACAGACTGTCAAACTACATCGGGAAGGCTGGGGAGGGTTGGGGTGGAATATCAACGGAAAAGACTTGTATGCATGCATATAAGCATAATCAATGGACGCAAGACACTGGGGGGAGGGGGAGGGCATGTGCCAGGGGGTAGGGGAGGCGGGGGGAAGGTCAATGGGGAAAAAAAAGGAGACATATGTACTACTATTTGTAATATTTTAAACAATAAAATAAAATAAAAACCTAAAAAAAAATCATGTTTCCTCTCTTTCCAAATGTTATTATTGGTCTTATTGAATTAACTCATTTTTTATTTATTGTATTAAAGGGAAAATTATAAATAGTGATATCCAAGCTTACATTTATTTCAAACTGAACTAATATTTAAAAATATTTTAAAACTCTTCCTTTTTTATTCCAAAGTTTTTACCTTAATTTTTCTGACCCTCATTTTAAAAATATATATAAACAATATATACTGAGTGGCCAGATTATTATGATCTCTGAACGCATATTAATCTGGCCACTCAGTGTGTGTGTGTGTGTGTGTGTATATATATATATATATATATATATATATATATATATATATATATATATATATATTAGTGCATGAATTCGTGCATGGGTGGGGTCCGGCCAGCTTGGCCAAGGGGAGGGGACGTGGGTGGTTGGCCAGCCTGCCTGCTGGTCGAACTCCTGGTCGAGGGGACAATTTGCATATTAGCCTTTTATTATATAGGATATACACTGAGTGGCCAGATTATTATGTGTTTAGAGATCATAATAATCTGGCCACTCAGTGTATATATCAATTTCAGAGAGGAAGGAAGAGATAGAGAGAGATAGAAACATAGAAACATCAATGATGAGAGAGAATCATCGATCGGCTGCCTCCTGCACTTACCATACTTTGGACGAAGCCTGCAACCTGAGCATGTGCCCTGACTGGGAATCCAGCCATGACCTCCTGGTTCATAGGTTGACACTCAACCACTGAGCCACACTGGGCTGACCCCATTTTTAAACACTTAAATTATAACATATTTTGAACAGAAATAAAGTAATAAAATGATCACTACCCATATTTAACAGATGGTAACATGTGATCCTCATGACAACCTGATAAATTAGTTATTGTTTCCCATATTAACTAGACAAATTAACTGAGGCCTAGAGATATTACTTAAATTTGTTAATACACTTTGAAGAGCAATTTGATAGTTTCAAGGTAAAATAAAAATGTGTATTATATATACACATAAGATCTGAAATTAATATGGCAAAATGTTAATAAAATTAAACTTTGTTAGGGAGTTCATCTATTTGCTATAATATTTGTTATTTGATATACTACTTTTTTAATTTAAAAAGTCTATTTGAAGAAATGAGACTAAATCCAAAATCACTAATACATTTCTGATGCACAAGAATTGATGAAAATATTAACACTAGGAAAAGAGAAATGAATATTTACCTATTGGATAACAAGATTTCCTTCAGATAAAAATGGATGTAAAAATGAACGAAAATAGTCTTAGATTTGACTCTTATCAGTCGGATAGAAGCAAAAACACAATAAACAATATTAAAATGCCTATGATAATCTGAGAATCTATGAGTGTTATAGACTTAATGTTTGTGGCCTCTCATATGTTGAAGTCCTAATCCCAAATGTGATAGTATTAGGAGGTGGGCCTTTGGGAGCTAATTAGGTTTAGATGAGGGTGTGGCCCCATGATTGCATTAGTGTCCTCCTAAGAGTAAGAGAGGAGTGCTATCTTTTCTTTCTAGCTGCCATGTTGGGACACAGTAAGAAGGTGCAATCTGCAACCAAGCATGAGAGTCCTTATGAAGAACCAAGTCTGCCAACGTTTTGATCTTGGGTTTCCCAGCCGCTTGAATTGTGAGAAATAAATGTCTAGTGTTTAAGCAATTCAATCTATGGTATTTGTTGTAACAGTCCAAGCTGACTAAGTAAATGACAGAAAAAGTGTATTATATTTTATGTTAATTGATCTTATGAGTCTTATAAATAGAGTGCAGAAAAACCAATAGAAAAATGTGTATATATTATAAATTTGTAATTCACAACAGACAAAAATATAACTTGCCAGTAGTCATGTACAAAAAAATATCAAACCTTATTAATAACAAAAGAAATACAACCTATGTTACTTTTGCCTATAATTTATAACCATAACTGTACCTTGTAAAATAAGCAAAGATAAAACATAATATATATTAGCAAAGGTCAATAAGATGTGCTAACTTCATATATAAATTTTCTGAAAAAATACAAGAGCTTTAAAAAACTCTATGAATGTCACACCCATTAGAATGGCCACTATCAAAACAAACAAAATGACAAGTGTTGGCAAGGCTTTGGAGAAATTGGAACCTTTGTGTATTGTTAGTGGGAATATAAAAAAGGGTATAATCTCTATGCAAAATGGTATGGAAGTTCCTCAAACAATTAAAAATAGAATTACTATATGATCCAGAATCCCACCCTTTCTGAGTATATATCCAATAAAATTTAAATCAGGATCTTGGTGGTTTGGCTCAGTGGATAGTGTCAGCCTGTGGACTGAAGGGTCCTGGGTTTGATTCGAGTCAAGGGCACATGCCTTTGTTGCAGGACCTCCCCAGCCCAAACCCTGGTGGGGGCTCATGCAGGAGGCAACCAATTGATGTGTCTCTCTCACATTGATGTTTCTCTCTGTCTTTCCCTCTCTCTTCCACTGTCCCTGAAAATCAATGGAAAAAATATCCTCGGGTGAGGATAAACAAAGGAAAAAAAAAAGCAGGATCTTGATGAGGTATTTGCACAGCCAACTTCATTGCAGCATTATTCATAATAGCCAAGAGGTAGAAGCAAACCAAATGTTCATGGATAGATAGATGGATAAAGAAAAGGTGGTATGAATATCATTAAGCCTTAAGAAGGAAAAGAAGAGAGGAAATCCTGTCACATTCTACAATATGGATGAATCTTGATTGAGAACACTATACTAAGTGAAATAAGCCAGCACAAAAAGACAAATATTGTATAATTCCACTCATATGTTGTATCTAAAGTAGTCAACTCAAAAAAAGCAAAAATAGAATTGTGGTTGCCAGGGGCTAGGGAAAGGAAGAAATTGGAAGTTGCATAATGGGTCTAGAGTTTCAGTTTTTCAAGATGAATAAGTCCTAGAGACCTATTGCATAACAATGTGAATATGCTTATCACTACTGAAATGTACACATAAAAATGAAGAAGACAGTAAATTTTATGATGTGCTTTTTAGCACAATTTTTTAAAAAAGCTCTATGTATATCAGTGTCTTTGACAATATAATACCATCTAGAAATTTAATATAAGGAAATAATTATAAATCAGTGAAGTTAGTAAAAAAAATGTTCAGCAAAGAAAGAACTATCAAATATATACACACAAAAAAATATCTATAAGGCTCTTCATCTTACTTTGTTGTATAATGGCAAAGAGAAAACAGCAATTTTAACATTTACTCCAGGGGAATAGTTAAATAGATTATTGTGCATTCACACAATATAATACTCTGCATCTATTGAATATGATATTTTAAATAGTTGTAGAGGCAAGAAAAAATGCCCACAATGTAATATTAAACTGATTGCTTTATAAGAAAACATTTATTTTATTATTGGTAAGGGAAGTGAGAAGAAAGGAGACTATTTTAAGAATAATTCTGAATTTCAACCCTTCAAACATGTATTTTCTACAGATTTCACTTGGTCACTAATCACAAGCCCATCTTTGATTGTCCCCTTATACTGTTCTTTCCTTGTTATTGAACTTGCAACAACCATCTGTATTCTCCCCTAATAAGATTGTAAAGACTTTGAAGGCTAAAACTTCCAGCAGAATAAGTACTGCTTTTTTATTGTTTTTTATTACCATTCATTCATAACTGAGGCTTGTATATAAGAGAGCAAGATCAGGCAGAGTGAACATAAAAAATTAAACCAACAAATGTTTGTTGCATACCTACTATGTGCAAGATGCGACCAGGGACTAAAAATATAAAGAAGTAGGAGGTCTGATTGTTTTCTTCAAAAAGTTTACTATCTTATTAGGAAAGCTATGCATACATGACAGACAAGTTAAACCCTAGGTATACTTTGAGAAGAACAAGTGATTTATGTTAAATTTCAAAGGTGTAAAAAATAAGTTACTAATACTTTTCTCCATACTTAGTATATAAAAGCATAAATGTAATGGCCTAAAATAAGTTTATGATTTTCCAAAATCTTTATCTGTACTCTTGGCTGTTTTGTTCACAAAAGAAATCTGAGGATAATTAAAATTCATGCCAGTTTGAAAATGTTAGGGCCAGATCAAATTAGTGACAATCTTCCAAGAGTTTAAAAACAAAATTCCCAAAGAGATTCATTAAAGTTGTAATGTCAACCAATACATGAGTTTGGGTTTTTAGCCCAATTTGATGGCAAAACATTAAAAAAAAAAAAAGAGGAAGTTGGAAGAGAAGGAAAATGGGGAGGGAGGGAAGGAGGGTGAAGGGATGGATGGAGGGAGGGGAAAATCCTTTTCAAATTGCTGTCTGAAATCCACCCATGACATCCATGTTGCCAAATCAAGTGGTCATTCTCAGTCCTCAGCTTATTTTACCTTTCAACAGAATTTGACACCATGATCATTCCCTCCTCAAAATACTTTTACCACCAAGTCACCAACCACTAGGTTCTCCTCCTGTATTTCTGGTCATTTCTTCTCAGCCTCTTTAGTTCCAGTACTTCTCCCTCGATGGTAGAATGCCCCATGGTTCAGTCCTCCACCCTCTTTCTCGTCTATACTTGTTCCCTTGGCTCTTGGTGTTATCTGCCTTCAAGACTTTACTAAATACCCTCTGCCTGCCAACAGCTCTCAAATTCTATCTCCTACCCAGACTCATCTCCTGATTTATATATTGTACAGTTGGATGTTTAATAGTCTTCTCAAACTTGGCATGTCCTGAGGCAAACTTGAAAATCTGTTCTTAACTATGGACATTTCCATATTAGCAAATAGCAAATCCATCCTTCTAGGTGCTCAGACCAAAACACTTAGTAATTCTCAATGTTTCTCTGTTGGCTCTACTTGCAAAATATGTACAAAACATGAACCCCTTTGTACCTTCTACTGCTACCTGCCATCTGATTGAGCCTACCACATATTTCTTCTGGATTATTGCCATAGCTTCCTGCTTCTATCCTTAGCATGGCATGCCATCCTCCCCAAATAGATTAGTCTGGCTAAAAAGGTTATGCAAACTAATTTTTTGGAAACTTAATTGAATCATGCCACTCCTTTGCTCCAACAACTGCAATGACTTCCCAAATCACTTGGAATTAAACCCAGATATTTTACAATAGTCTACAATACCTATAAAATTTGCCTACACCCACTACTCTGACCCTAGACAGCCATTTATCTTACTAAATTGCTCCTTTGACTTTATCCACAATGATCTCCAGAGATTTTGTTGTTCACTCCTGGTTACCTCCTTAAGGCCTTTACTTTAGCTGACCCTTATTCCAGAAATGATCTTTCCCAAGATTATCTGCTTGGTTCACTTCTTTACCTCCTTCAGGTGTTTCTGAAATCTCTTCTCCTCAATGAGACCACTTTTGACCCTTCTTTCCTATTTAATACTGAGTGCACCCACTTTCTCCTTTTTTTTTAAATAAATCTTTATTATTTAGATTATTACAATTTTTCCTCTATTTTCCCCCATAGCTCCCCTCCACCCGGTTCCCACCCCACCCTCTGCCCTTAACAGCCCCCCACTGTCCTCATCCATAGGTGTACAATTTTTGTCCAGTCTCTTCCCACACCCCCCACACACCTTTCCCCCCGAGAATTGTCAGTCCACACCCTTTCTATGCCCCTGATTCTATTATATTCACCAGTTTATTCTGTTCATCAGATTTTTTATTCACTTGACTTTTAGATTCACTTGTTGATAGATATGTATTTGTTGTTCATAATTTTTATCTTTTAGATTCACTTGTTGATAGATATGTATTTGTTGTTCATAATTTTTATTTTTTTCTTCTTTTTCCTCTTCTTAAAGAATACCTTTCAGCATTTCATATAATACTGGTTTGGTGGTGATGAATTCCTTTAGCTTTTTCTTATTTGTGAAGCTCTCTATCTGACCTTTTATTCTGAATGATAGCTTTGCTGGGTAGAGTAATCTTGGTTGTAGGTTCTTGCTATTCATCACTTTGAATATTTCTTGCCACTCCCATCTGGCCTGCATAGTTTCTGTTGAGAAATCAGCTGACAATCGTATGGGTGCTCCCTTGTAGGTAACTAACTGTTTTTCTCTTGCTGCTTTTAATATTCTCTCTTTGTCTTTTGCTCTTGGCATTTTAATTATGATGTGTCTTGGTGTGGTCCTCTTTGGATTCCTTTTGTTTGGGGTTCTCTGCACTTCCTGGACTTGTAAGTGTATTTCTTTCACCAGGTGGGGAGTTTTTGGTCATTATTTCTTCAAATAGGTTTTAAATATCTTGCTCTCTCTCTTCTTCTGGCACCCCCATAATTCGGATGTTGGTATGCTTGAAGTTGTCCCAGAGGCTCCTTACACTATCTTCAAATTTTTGGATTCTTTTTTTTTTTCTGGTTGGGTGTTTTTTGCTTCTTTGTATTTTAAATCTTTGACTTGATTCTTGCGATCCTCCAGTCTGCTGTTAGATCTCTGTATAATATTTTTTATTTCAGTCAGTGTATGCTTAATTTCTAGTTGGTCCTTTTTCATATCCTTGAGGGTCTCGCTAAATTTATCGGCCTTTTCTAGAAAATTCTTGAAAAACCTTATAACTGTGGTTTTGAACTCTATGTCCAATTGTTTATTTTCCTCCGTTTCTTTGGTTTGTGATCTGTTTCTTTTTCTCCCCATTTTCACTGCTTCCCTGAGTTGGTAGGGTAGCTTTGTGTGCTAGGTGTCCTATAGGGGCGGGTGGCTCAGCCTCCCCAGTTACCTGAGGTGGACACTCTTGGTGCACCCCGTTTTGGACTGTGTGCACAGTCTTGTTGTAGTTAACCTTTTGCACTTGGATGTCGAGTGTGACTCGACACGGTTAGCATCGGTAGCAGCTCTTTTTATACTCTTTGAATGTATCAATAATTTGAAATATAAAAAAATCCAAATAAATAAGTTTGTATGAAAAGAAACTCCAGTTTTGTATTCTACTGCCGCGCTTTGTAAAATCTGGGTTATTTAAAAAATTAAATCCCGAGTAGAATAAAGGAATCGAGAAAAAAGCAAGCAAGTGCAAAGGGTTAAGCCTTGATTGTTGTTGGTATCACTGGGAGGAATTGACCTCCAGGCCAATTGGCTGTGAGGATCAGCTGTGTCTACGCTGGGAGAACTTCTGTGCTGGAGACACCCTTATGAGACAAGACGTGCAAAAGCCTCTGTGTTCAGCTTGGATGGGGCAGAGTCTCAGGGCAGAGCAGACAGCAATCGCTTCCCGTCAGCCCTGCCCTAAGAGGCCCCTGGGTCTCAGTGTCCCTTGGTAATCTCTGCAAGCACCTCTGAGAGAAAGCCGCCCTTGAGTTTCGCCCACTGCCAGACAGTCCAGTTTCTCCCCGAATGAGTCTGGGTCCCCAGAGTCTTGCCCGGAACTGGAATTCAGAGCAGTCGGTAGCTTTTGTCTCCCTCCTGATAGAAAAAGCCAGCCATGTACTCAGTTGCCAGACCTCTCTGCACACACGCGCCTCCGTACCTCTGCCTTCTGCAGTTCCTCTGAGTCTCAGTGTGCTTTTCTCTTTCCTGACAGTCCAGTTTCTCCCCGTATGAGTCTGGGTCCTCAGAGTCTCACCCAGTACCAGAGTTCAGAGCAGTCAGGAGCTTTTGTCTCCCTCCCGATTGAGAAAGCCAGCCACATACTCTGTTGCCAGCCCTCTCCGCGCACGTGCCTCTGTACCTCTGCCTTATCCAGCTCCTGTGAGTCTCAGTGTGCTTTTCTCTTTCCTTCTAGTTGTAGAATTTCCACTCAGCCAGCTTTCCTGTGGTTCTGGATGATGTCTGTTTTGTCTTTTAGTTGTAGTTTTGAAATTGTTGTGTGAGGCAGCAGTTTAGGTGTTTACTTATGCCACCATCTTGGTTTCTCTCCACTTTCTCCTTAATCTGCCCTCTTTTTTTGCTCTATTCAGAGTTTTAATTGGTTTCAAGCATGTTATATCATCTAGGTTATGGAAATATGTATGGTGATTGCTTATTGTAGATCACTCACTACCCTCCAGCTGAAATATAAGCTTTAGGAGGACAAGGATCTTTTTCTGTTTTGTTTGTTTGTTTTCACTGACATATCCCTAATGCCTACAACAGTCCTTGGCATGCACTAGACACTGGGTACACATTTATTACATCCTATATAATAAAAGGCTAATATGCAAATTGACCAAACAGCGGAACAACTGGTCGCTATGACCTGCACTGACCACTAGGGGGAAGATGCTCAACACAGGAGCTGCCCCCTGGTGGTCAGTGCACTCCCACAGGGGAAGCCCTGAGCCAGGCTAACTGTTGGCAAGCTCAGGGGCAGCAGCGGGAGGCTCTCCAGCCTTCGCAGCAGCACTAAGGATGTCTGACGGACGGCTTAGGTCCACCACAGGAAGTGGGCACAAGCTGGCAGTCAGACATCCCCCAAAGGCTCCCGGACTGTGAAAGGGCACAGGCTGGACTGAGGGATCACCCTCCCTTAAGTTCATGGATTTCATGCACTGGGACTCTAGTGAACAAATAAAATAAGGTGAGAAAGATAACAACACAAGAAGGAAAGGGTGGTCTATGCTTTATGTCTTCATTATAATGCATAAAATTTCACAGGACTTGTTTTTAGTCATATTGCTGTGTGTGGAAAAAATTCCAAGTACAAAATGATATCAAGCCATCACAGTTTACATGTGCAAACTCATGCAGCAATAATAACACCAAAAGCAGAGAAACATGCCTTTTGTTCAAAATTAAGTAGGTAAATAGCTTTTTGCCCAAGAATCATGCAAAGCCCTATATGAGGGAGGATTACTATTTAATAAAGAGACTCCCGGTGCCCTTCAATGTTATCATGTGGGAAAGAATTACTTATTGTGCTGCTGGAAGGGGCAACTAATTTAGGGAGATCTCATTTACTTGTAGATTGTTTTGTTATAGATGTTTTAAATTACAGTTCTTTAAAACTTCAGGGTAAAACATGGTTCAAGTTTATCATGCATAGCAAGCGTGGAGACTTTCAAATCAGGGTCACAACAATAAAACCGTTCAGGATAAATGACTCCTGCTGACACTGTGTAATTGTGCAAATGCCTTTCCAAATCAGGGTGTGTGCTTGCAATTAATTTTATTTAATTTGTTTGCATGGCCTTCTTGCCATGTAGCTATACCAGAGAGACATCCCTGGCTCTTGCTGTCTGGGTCAGTCTGCATGGAGAGGTGGTAAAATTTCAATAAGCAAATGACGGTTCTGGGACTAAATGGAGATTTAGAGAAGCATATGTATCTGCCTGGAGCTCTCTTTTCCTTTCTGGACCTGAAGTGGCACGCCAGTTATCCACATGGTCTGGCAAGCTGGTGGTAGTGCAGACACGCCCAGTAAGCCCAGAACTCAGCACCTCCATTCCCTGTCCCTCAGCAGCTTGGAGCCAGAGGAGAAATGAGGAGAAGATGCCATGGCAGACTCAGTTCACGGGGCGAGGCTGGCTGTGCAGCCTCCGTGATCATCTGCAGTGCACGAAAGGAAGAAGCGCAGCTGGCAACAGGAACCCATCACATGCACTCAGGCCCCATGCCCGGCAACAGCATGTCTAGACTGAGTGAATGGGAAGACACCAACACATAAACAAAGGCAGGGGCTTATGAGTAAAGAGACCACCCATGAAATATCCCCCAAGTACTTCTGTGGAGAGGACTGGCATTCTCTTTTTGGTATAGGCAACAAAACAGATACAGAGCCCTGCTTTCCTCTCCGCTCTTACTATATGTGATTTTTGGCAAGACTTCAGTTTCTTTGAGCCTCATTTTCTTTACATTTTAAACAAAAGAGTTAAATGTAGTTTTTTTCTGTTTATTTTTTTTTCCATTTTGAATATTTTATGACTTCATGAGACAAGTCAAATGGTGATTCTCAAGATGGCACACCTCTCCAATCATACCCATTAAACAAAACAAGAAAAATATTATTTTGGCCAGTAAGCAATCATTTCTGCTGGTATTCAAGAAATGCTAACCGTATGATCAGTATTGGCATATTTTTCTACCTAATTCATTCTGTTGTATTTATTTCCTAAAACAGATATGCATTTCCCCACTGTATTACTCATTACTCTGTTCTGTAACTGTGTAACCCCTAGGAGTCCACTGAGGGCAAGGATCCCTCTGACTCCAGTGCTAAGCACATAGTACACAGCAATAAACACCTGTGGACTGATGATGAAGCCTTTGTACACACACAGATATGCACACAGGCATTCAGATGCAAATGCATTTTTGAAATATGCTAATGTCCTAGCTATTTTGTTATCCTCATAATGGTCTCAACCGTGAAGTACTTCCCCTCTCCTGCCAAAAGTTGAAAAGCATCCACTGTGACTATTTCTTTACAGAGAAGTGAATGGCCATCTCTAGGTCTGACAAATGGGCAAATAGAATTCTCTACTGGAGACCTCAAGGTAGAATTGAGAACCTGGGTTTCTTAGCTTAAAGAAGGCGGCCATGCTTGCTCTAGGAATTTCATTTATTTCCTTTCTTTTTCTGTCTTTGTCTCTTTCTACCCTTACCTCATTTCCTGATTTATAAATTGGGGTTTAACACTACCAATCTAAAGAAGTTGCTATAAGAAATAAAATAATTAAGGATCAGCATGGGCAATGGCATTCATGTACTCATAATTTCAATGAAATCAAGTATATTTGAGAACCTGTGATTTCTGGGCACTGGATTGGGTGGTGGGAATAAATTGCTAACAAGTTGGACAGAGTATATCCCCTCAAAGAACCTAGACACTAGGAAAGGATATACACAAGTTACAGCACAGGTAAAAAGTTGTGTGATGGAAGTGTGGGGTAATGTGGGAGGGGGCCCTATCCAGGATTTTGGGAAAGAGGTGATCCCTTTAAAACATAAATCAGAGCATGTTGTTGTTCATGTTCTTAAATCATCCCAATGTCTCCAATTGTACATAGAATAAAAGCCCAAGTTGTCATAGTGACCTGCAAGGTTTTCTGTGATCTGTCTCCCCCTCCCACCATCTCTCTGACCTCATCTCTTCTTCTGCTCTCCCTAATTCAGTCCAGCCACTCTGGCACCTTGCCATTCCTTAAACACAGAAGGATATGCTTATCTCAGGGCCTTTGTACTACTGTTTCTTTTATCTAGAATAGTCTTCTCCCAGATAGCCTCATAACTAGCCCTCTTATTTCATTTCAGTTTGATTCAAATGACACCTTCTCAGTGAAGACTTCCCTGGCTACTGTGCCTATGTTTCAACATCCCCACACTCCAACAATTTATATTGCCCATCCTGCTCCTTTTTTTTTCCTGCTTAGCAGATCTCTTACTATATGTTATGTTGTTTATTGCCTTATTTTTCCACTAGAAGTATAAGTTCCACGACAGTGGAGTTCATTTCTTTATTATGCTCACTGTAGTATCCCTGGGGAATAGAAAAGTGCCTGGAGTAACTCAGGTATTCAATTAATATTTTGTGACTGAATCAATGAATGAAGAGTTATAAAATATTTTCCAGAGGAAGTAACTAATTGAAAACTAGGTTGAAATCTGAAGAATGAGAATGATCCCAGCAGAGAAAATGGGAGTCAGTGAGAAGGAAGTGGGTCAGGAAAGAGCATCTCAAAGAACAAGACCAGCCTCTACAAGTCCCAGAGGTAACAGGAGGCAAAAGCCTCCAAAGCACATCAAGACTTTGCTAAAGCTGAAGCCTGAATGTCAAAGGTTTAGCCAGAAATGAAAAGGTGTGGCTAGAGAAGGAGACAGGGGCCAGGTCAGGCAGGACTTTGGGAGCCATACAAAAGAATCTGCTCTTTAACCGAAGAGCAATGGAGGATGTTTACGGAATTTTATTCAGAGGAGTGATGTTATTTGTAATTAAAAACAAAGTCACTGCCCAGGTGGTGTGGCTCAGTTGGTTGAGCGTCATCCCATGCACCAAATGTCTCTGGTTTGATTCCAGGTCCAGGGCACATTCCCGGGTTGCAGGCTCGAACCCCAGTGTGGGGAAAGCAGGAGGCAGCTGATCAATGTTTCTCTCTCATCAATGTTTCTATCTCTCTCTCCCTCTTCCTTGCCTTCTCTCTAAAATTGATAAAAACATATTTTTAAAAAGTCTCTAAGAATGAATTATACAGGAGCAAGGCTGGAGGAAGGGAGACCAATTAGAAGGAAGGTGACATTTGTTGTGAGTACCAGAGAAGTAATGATGGCACTTAAAAGAAATGGAAAGAGTCTAGAACCAATTAGAAGGAATTATTAATTGATATTATTTATATGCATATGTATATAATATACATGATATGTTATTAAATTTTATAATTATAAATTGTAAGTATTTCTAGGGTGGGTCATGGAGAGAAAGATAAGTGAAATAGAAGAAAGGGCCAAAGATGATGCTTAAGTTTCTGGCTTGGGCACCTGGGAATAAATTAAAGAGTATGGTAGTGTAAAGGTGGCCAACTTCTTTGACACTTCTCCCAATGATAAATAGAGTTCTATGTCCCTTCCCTTAAATGTCGGCAGGATTTGTGACTTCTTTGACCACCAAATATGGCAGAAATGATGCTGTACCAGACTGGAATATACTGGCTGTCCAGTTGCAGTATCTCAGATCCAAGGAGCCAAGGTCCCCTAACAGTAGACCCAGATAAACTTCCAGGCAACAGCACCAACTTCTCAGCTGTGTTAGTGAGACATTTGGAGGTAAATCCTGCAATCTAGTTGAGTCACACAAGCTGACACTGTGTGGAGCAGAAATGAGCCTTTCCTGCAGAGCCCTGTCCACATTGCAAACTCATGAGCAAAATAAGTCAGTGCAACTGATTTAAGCCAAATGAGAGAGGGGTAATGAGAAGAGAAACTGTCATGATTTCTCTGGGTGGAACCACACAGCATTAAGCAATATTTCCCTCTCTCCCAGTTATTCCTACTTAGTGGGGTGGCACAGGAAAGTAGAGTGCCCTCTAGGATGGGGTACATTAGCACTTTGGGATAATCTTAGAAGAAGTTAATTATGATCCAAATTAACGAGGGAGGAAACAGAATATATTAAATACTTTAGGATCACACTTTCATTTTGTTTAAACCACTTGATGGAATCCTATACCAAATTAATATAAGGAAACCAGAAGCTTGCTTTAAAAATATTTTGTCAGATTCCACAGTTCAGCTTGGGGCAGGATATATTGGAACCCTGTAACAGTTACTCTAGTAAAGACAATCTCTTCATTTTCTCTATCTATATAAAAGGCTAAGCGACTGTCTGACCATCCAGTAGGTATGACATGCACTGACCATCAGGGAGCAGATGCTCAATGCAGGAGCTGCTGAGCTGCGGTGACTTGGCAGTGGTGAATCTTGGGTGATGAACCCCAGAATCAGAGAGGAGGGAGCCTGATTCCAGGGTGTGTCACCCAAGAACCACCCTCTCGCAATCCAGGACCCCTTGGGGGATGTAGGAGAGCCGGTTTCGGCCCGATCCCTGTAGGCCAGGGACCCCACTCACTTCGCAGATGCCCTCCGAGCCTAGGCACTGTCCCAGGTGTGGCCAGCCGGTGAAGGACAGTGGGAGGTTGGCTCCAGGGCATGTCCGGCCTGTTTCCCACAGTTCTGCCCTGCTGGCCACCTTCTAATTATTTTCCTTTCAATGTGCACGAATCCATGCACTGGGGCAC
The DNA here is from genome assembly GCF_951640355.1 of Cnephaeus nilssonii. Taxonomy (NCBI): domain Eukaryota; kingdom Metazoa; phylum Chordata; class Mammalia; order Chiroptera; family Vespertilionidae; genus Cnephaeus; species Cnephaeus nilssonii. Next base: position 20,797,622 of record NC_137082.1, read on the forward strand.
GAGTAAGTAGATAAAAGATTAAGTGAGTGCTTCTAGAATTGCCTAGGCTATAAGTAGACACTGTCCTTGTATTACATTGGAGATCTGTAAGGGTCCACACCAATGGCAGAGCTCCTTATAAGAGGCCAGCCCGTGTATGTGACAGATGCAGCTGAATGGGAAAGGAGAACAAGCAATTCTTTGCTTTTATTTGAACATTTTTTTAAGTTAGTTGGATATAGGCAGTTTGTTTTAAGAACTGGGATTCTGAGCTGGAATGTGGATGGGATTAAAGTAGTTTTATTAGAGAAAGAGGAAGCCCAGAGGGGGAAAGGAATGAAAAACTCAGTGACTTCTAAAAACTGACATCAGTCCGACATGCTTACCACAAAGTGAGAAACCACCTCCGTAAACCTCAGGCAAGGACTTTATAAACTCAAGTATCATTTCTATTATCATCCTAATTACCCTCTTCACTGCAAAGGAAGAAAACACACCCTCATTGTAGACATAATGTTCAAATTATATCTGTGCCCTGGAGCTTAAGAAAGGTTAGGTATGTCTCTTAGTTTTTCATGCATCTCACTTAGAATTATCCAATCGGGCTATTAATTACTAGCATTTCTTAAGTGTAATTACAGTCTTTTTAGGAAATGGGTTGTTGCAGATTTTTCTACCTAAAGACATAATTGAGAGTAATTCCTTTGTGGCATCTAAAACATGTTCGGTTGATGAACAGGTAAGTGGTTCAAAGGAAAGAGAAGTATTGTCATTATTAACCGTGACTCAGAATATGGCGGAGCCTGTTCTATGAAGAAGGCAAATGAATTCCAAACACCTCATCAAAAGATGTGGCCATTCTCACCACCTTTATGGCCTATTTAAAAGGACATTTTGGTGTCTTCTGTAATATCATGGTTGACATTATTGTTTGCTATTCCATTAGATAAGGTCTACATAATTGATTTCTATTTGAATATAGTTCCAAATGAAATTCTATCTTCAGAGAGGAATTTAAATGCTATCTTTTTCTTAATAAAATGGAGATGATGCAATCCAGTGTATTTCCTTGGTAACCTGAAAGCATTGCCCTAATACTCTGTCTGATCTGTTCTACTTAGGAGCCTGACTGCCTTTTTTTGCTTCTTTAGGATGATTTTATTCAACTACTTAAATTTTAAATGGTTTGTCATATTGCTTTTCAATCTTTGAATGATTCAACTAAATTGCATTTTGTGTAAGTGAGTAAAGGGAAGGTAAGTAAATATTTTAACTCTCAACACCCTCATATTTCCGATCTATTTAAAAAGTTATTTTAAGGGTTCCATGTGTCATAAAATGATTATTCAGCTATTCCTGAGGTTATATAACAAATATAAAACATGATTCTTCCCCTCAGGAAATTATCTCTTATATTTGGTTGGGATATAACACATATAAAAACAAAGCGACTCCTAGTAAAATTAAAAAATGAAAATTCTAAACAGTGAGAAGATAAAAAGTGGAAGAAAGCCTCCATGAGAGCATAGGGACTGAGATAGTTATGAACACATCACTCATTCATGTATTCACTCATCAAATATTTACAGAGAGTCTAACATATTAAGTCTGAAAAGCAAGACACAAGCCAGAAGCAAGACAGAACCCTGGCAGAATGACATAATCTTGAAGCATGTGGGCGCAGGAAGAAGCAAGGCTGCCTGAGCTTGAATCCTTACCTTGCCTCTTAGAAACAATGGGGCTTTCTAGGGCTTTGGAGAAACTACTTAATATTTCAGAGTCAATATCCTCTTTTATAAACAGAGATAAGAAGAGTACCTGCCTTTTAGAATAGTTATGAGTTGACACAGGTAAAGCATGGCACATACACTGAATGGCCAGATTATTATGATCTCTGAATGCATAATAATCTGGCCACTCAGTGTGTCAGTGTGTGTATATATCTATATATCTATATCTATATCTATATCTATATCTATATCTATATCTATATCTATATCTATCTATCTATCTATCTATCTATCTATCTATCTATCTATATTAGAGGCCTGGTGCATGAATTCATGCATGGGTGGAGTCCGGCCAGCCTGGCCATGGGGAGGGAACATGGGAGGTTGACTGGCCTGCCTGCGCGTCGAACTCCTGGTCGAGGGGGCAATTTGCATATTAGCCTTTTATTATATAGGATATACACTGAGTGGCCATATTATTATGCCTTCAGAGATCAAAATAATCTGGCCACTCAGTGTATAAGCACTATACAGTTGTAAGTCTACTCCTGAGAGCACAGAGGGGGAGACAGGCCAGTGAAGAGGTGGACCTAAGCAATGGGGACTGGGCAGTGGATCAAAATTCCTAGGCACTTCCTTCAGTCCCTTCATTGACTTAGACTTAGAAGGCCCAGGCCCCAGCAAAAGATAGGACAGGCAAGTAGTTCTCAGCTAGATGCTTAAAGAATGGTCCTCAGCTCTTCAACTCGAGATGTAGGCCAGTGTGCTAATAACATCACTCCAGATTATGAACAAGCAGAAGGCAATTCCAAAGCCTGTCAGCATAGTAACCAAATTGAAATATGGCCTGCCTTCTCCCTGCCTGGTTTCCCAATCTGAAGAGCTCCAGAGCTACCCCTGACCCTTCCCGGAGAGGCTGTGTGGGCTGCCAGGCTAGGAAATTTATGGATTACCTCATTCAATTCCCAGCAATAAACCTGTGCGATAGGAACAGTGATTCTCATTTTATAAATGAGGAGATGGAGCCCCAGGGGGTTGAAGTGCCCTTGTCAGAGAAAAGATTCACCAGCTTTTACTTTAGTCTCTCAGACCTAGAAACCAAGGCTCCTTCTAGCTGAGTTCTTGATCTTTCAGCCAACGGAGAGCTCAGAGTCACAGTGTTTGATGTCTGGTGTGGTCAGATCCATGAGAAGAAGGGAATTTATAAAGCACCCAGGCTGACCAGCTCCAAAGCCTATGGATCTACAATTCCAGCAGGAGGAGAGTGGGGAAAGCTTTCAGTGATGAGGGCTTCACTCGGGTTAGTATTTTCCTTTCCATTATGACATCGTCTCATTCCTGATAAAGAGGCAATGTGTACTGTATCCTTCCTAGCTCAGGGCAGGTCATCTAGGCCCCAGGTGGGGGATTTACTCACAAGAACTCACACACAGGCATTCCACAGACTTGTGACAAAGGTCCTAAGGAGTCACACAGCTTGTCAGCCCTCCAGGACCACCCAGGCAAGGACAGGGCACTGTCATTGAGCGGCCCATGCTGGGCAGCATTGATTCCCACCAACAGGAGGCCACTCTGGCCCAGCAAACTCTTCCCTGCTATGGTAGGAGCTGTGTTTGTTTTCTGAGGCCAAGTTCAGACACAAAATAATGCATGGTATTCTGAGACATCAGTTGGGTGCCTCCATCAGTTCTTTTTGGTTTGTTTTTAACAATTTCTGAAAGTAAAACTTAATAATTTTGGCTTCTCATCATTGGCCTTTGGAGGGAGGCTGAATGTGGCTGAGGGAAGTTTTACCACGTAGCTGTAGCCAAACGCATGAACTTTTCTGAACCTTCAATAGTGCTGAGCAGAGGATTTGGGGCTCCGCTCTCACTTTTCACGGAGGCCCGTGTGTTTAGTTATGTCAGATGCAATTAGGTACAGCTCATCTCTCTTAAATTCCCCAGGGATTTATTACATGGGCCCTGGCAGGCTTCCCTTTCAAATAGCCATAGATTTTCTATTCAAATCAGTGTTCAATGATCACTCTCCTTCTGGCTTTAACTCTACTGCCTTTCTGTGTCCATGGAAATTGAGGATGTGAAGAGTGGGAAAAGTAGACAAAGATAAAAATAATTTTGTAGCATATCAGGTGGCCGGAGGTGATGTTGTTTTGCAGCCACCAGCCTGGCTTCCACATTCCTCTGCCCACCAGCCTGGATTTGAGGGAAGACATATGCATATTTTCTCATGATGGAGACAGGAGACGCACTTCATGATGCAAAGCTTCTTTCTGTCACAGCACGAAGTAAATTGACCCTGCGTCTTAACGCAGAACTGGGCATGGTACAATTTGCAGAAGTCCACTGGCCGGCTTTCCATTCGCTGACACACAGTTTGTATATTTATCATCCCAAACCAAAGTACAATGTATGTTCCACTCTCCGGAGAACAAAAAGAGAGAGGGTGGATTGTAAAAAATTTAGTTCTGCTAAGATTTTTTTAAAAATCTCACTTATAAAACTTATAAACAGACTTGGAATCTTTGAAAGAACTTAAAAATGACTTTAAAGAACTTCTATTTGTAAATGTAGGTATATTTAAAGTCATTTTCACAGTTTGCTTTTCATCATCAGATTTCATGACAAAAAACAGGCTTCTGTGCCTTTAAAGTCCTAATTTGCTTTAAAAAAATAAAAATAGAAAAGCACAATGACCAATTGTCTTCCAAATCAGCTACACTCTGTATATACCACAATTAACCCAACGGTTTGTGATGAAAGAATAATGTAACCCCATCATGTTCTCTAACAGTGCTGAGTCACTTCTCCATGAAAGATCTAATCAAGCAGGTTTATTTCTCATCTCTTCTCAGTCAGGTTTACCTACTACTATTACAGCATTTCACCCCTATATCCAATCCATTCTCCTGTGAGTCAGTTTATTTCTTCCACAATTTAATTGGAAAAAAATAAGTTCATTTCAAATGTCAAATCTATATGTGTAGATGTTATGTCTGAATTTCAAAAATGGTTAATGTCAACATGGGTGAACCAATCTGCACATTCTAAAAGATAGGTCAAATTAACACTGTTTTGGAAGAATACTTTTCCTGATAATACCAAAGGTCATATTCATTAAGTATGAAGCATGAAAAAAGTGCATCTAAAGGATCATTTGATGAGGATAAAGTATGGTGGACCAAAAGGGGCAGAGTTGGAGGTGAGAAAGCGTGGGCTACGTAATGAAGCAGCCCAGTCCAGAAGGGCTTTTGGAATAGAAACATAGTGTTTGAGCCTGTAAGGGCAGGTTGAAGTTAACACATGGGAGGCCTTGAAAACCAAAATTAAAATTCTGCTGCTTAATAACAAGGATAGATGGTGTTTTCACTTTGGCCAAACAACTGATGGAAATATAAAAGCTTTTGTCAAGCAAGTTATTAGGTAAAAATGGAAATGTTCGTCTGACAATTTTAAATGTTTTGATTGTTTTAATCAATGTGGGCAAACTGTATGGGTTCATGGTTGTATACTCTTGTGATCCGCAATTCTGAGTCTGTCTTTATCTTGTAATGTTTCTCTACGTATTCTTTACTAGTCCTCATCAAACAACTAATAATGCTTGTAGCTTTTATTTAAAGGCATTTTGTATCAAATGACATACAAAAGAGAGGGCAGAAACTCCCTAACAATAAGAAAAACATATGAATGTGCCCCAAGCAATCCTGCTTTGACACCATCCATGCAGTCTTCCATGGTGCTGCAGTGCTGCCAGTTAATCTTACCCAGTCTCAGATTCTCCCTTAAGTACAGATGTCATCAAGGCCAAGCAATAGTTGTAGAGTTCAAAGGTGTCTCTTTCTCCCCCTCTTCAAACCAAGGAATGTCAAGTAGCAACTGTACCTATGCTTATACACATCTACCTGTGAGGCAACTGAAAGCAGCATGTCTAGACTATTCTCCACTATTTTTATACAGTGATTCTCCTTTTTGAATGACCTTTGAAAAATTACAATTGTAGGCATGTTTTTTTTTAAAGATGTGTCTAAATGTATCTTTCTAATCAGTGTTAGAGAGAGGCAAGCTCAATGCAATATTGTACATGGCTTAGTATTATCTTTACCCTTAACAGATTGCATTCAAATCCAGCAGTTTCTAAACAAATTATGGTCGACTCAATGGACACATATTTAAAATAGTTCTTATCAATTAAAGCATAAACACTAATCAATGCTTACTATGCTCTCCTGAATAAATTAATAGAACACAATCAATTTATTTACATATTTATGTATTCATGGCATTTTCATTTCAAATCTCATTTTAATTTGAAGCATTATATTTTATTTTCAATTCTCAATAAACAAGAAGCAATTTATAAAGATCAGTCTAGGTCTAGTAAAAGTGAATCTCGTGATTGACTCAAGTGACTGTAGATATAGACAGATAAATTTCAGAAAGGATTCTGAAAAGAGAAACTCAAAGAGATATGAGGGGGGTTTTTATGAGTGGAAAGTCATGATAAATTTAAGTACAATATGAGAATGATTCAATAAGTTAATAATAACATATATTTACTAAGCTTTTCCTATGTGCCATCCATATGCTGAACACATTTTATAGATTGTTTTCATGGAATACTTGCTAATTTCCAAGCACTATATTAAACCATTTTATTTATATTATTTAATGAAATCCTCCCAACAATTCTATAGATGCACTGATTATCCCCATTTTACAGGCATAGAAACTAAGAGCCAAAGAGGTTTAATAATACACCCCAAACTACATATACACTACTCATTCTCTCCTTGTGAATAGACATCATGTGAAAGAAATTGTTTAGCTATTTGCCTTACCCATTTCATTTTCTTTCTGAGCACACAAGTTTACCCAGCATCCTCTGCAGTTAGGAGTGGTCATGTGACTAAGATATGCACAATGGAATGTGGGAAAAAAGTGTTAAGTGCCACTCTCAGGCTTGGACCATTCTTTCTCTTCCCCTTTCAATGCCTACAACTGGGAAGCCATGTGTTGGAGACAGCAGAATCTCCATCAGTCTTGGTTCCCAAGTGGCTGCATGATGCAGGTACTATTCTCTCCCTAACGGCTATTTAGTTTGATGTAAATGAGACATACTTTTACATTAAATTAAGTTATTGTGATTCTAGTGATTATTCATTGTAGCATCTAATATTTAATTAATAATGGCTGCTTTCTACATTTTAGATATTTATATCAATGTCAAATACTACTTTACCATCAATGCAGAATCCAATTTCTTCAAATGTTTTCTCTTGTTCAGAAAGTTTGCTTTCTGTATCAGCTATAAGCAGTCAGATCCCCTTGATATTTTTTAACCATCTTACCACTTTAAATTTCATTAACAAGAAGACTTATGCAATGTGCAGAAGGAGGAAGGAGGACTGATGGACGCCTATTGATCCTCTGCAGAAATAGGCAGGCATGGCTTGGTCAAATTATCCTCCAGAGTGCTGCAGGCAGCTTGGTCGTCGCTAGCGATCTTGTGGGATTCCTATATCTGGAATCTCTGAAAGCTAATGGTACCTTTCCCTGAGCTTTGATCCTCCAACCCTTCCAATAGTTTAGAAACTAATGTGAAAGTATGAAGTCCCTTCCAGCTTAGACAAGTTTCTATTTCTCTAATGAAACTTTGGGATACTTTACAATCTCTTCTTCTCAAGGCAATTGATTGTTGGTTATTGCCATTCAAGTTAATTTCTATGTCCCAGCACATATCCCCTCCAAAGTTGGCAGTAAATGGAACTCAGGCTATAAAAATTCACTATTATTAAAGTCTTAAAGTTAACAACTATCAATAAAGGACAGACTTCTTGGCTATGTGACCTATGCTTAGAAGGGCCCACCCATGGTTTAATGCTCTATTGCTGCCTTCTTAAAGTTCATGATAATTTTTGAACAAGAGGCGATTTTCATTTTGCATTAGATCCTGCAAATTATATAGCTGGTTCTTTATCAATGATAACATTTGACCCAGAAGCACAGGAGACATATGCAAAGACAGAAATCCAGGTGTTCTAACCTCTTTTGCTTCTATAGTTTATTGTGGCAACACATAAAGTACAATCCTGCATCTAACCTTAATAGCACTAACAACATGCCACCTATAACCATGGCATTACTCTGCCAAGTTAAGCAGAAACTTTAAAAATGGGATATAAATATGTTGAAAAGAAAACACAGCAATTTAAAATTTTCTGATGGTTCTTTGCATATCTAAGAGTAAAGACACCTTAATGGTCATTTTCAGATATGCTAACTTGGGCCCCAGACTCTAGGCTGGAGTAGGGTTTGAGAATTCAAGTTTTCTGTATATATAAAAAAAATAAGGACTTTATTATTATAGTAGTTAATGATAGGTAACTGTATGTCTGGAATAGGAAATATGGGAGAGAGATGGACCTTCTCAACATGGAAGTTTGGGGACCTAAAATAAGCTAAAGTCAGTGAGAATTCCTTGAGGCAGAGAATGGCTAATGCATTTCTAGGCACAGTGATACCTACATTCAAATCTAATGTGTTCCTTATTCTATGTTTAGATGAAAACCAAATCCTTTACTCTATCTCCTTCTCCATTGCCACCACCTTCCCTCCAATGCCTACCTTTAACACCAATAGTGAGTGGCCTTACTTCGTGATGTCTTAAAGGTTTGATGGGGCAGTACAAGGCAGAAAATGCCAAGCAGCCATGAAAGGTGAGCCCATGAGCAGGGATTTGGGCATGGGGATATGCCACCACAACATTAGGCTTTTCAGACATGGGGTGATATTAAATACAACAGTAGACTTCCCAAAGTATTGAGTGGAGGCTTAAGCCATTTTCTTTGTCTAGGAAAGAAAATGGTGGTCTCAAGGCTGTCTCCCAGCGTAGACACAGCTGATCCTCACAGCCAATTGGCCTGGAGGTCAACTCCTCCCATGGATACCAACAACAATCAAGACTTAACTACAACAAGGCTGTACCCACAGTCCATAAAGGGGTGCACCAAGAGTGTCCACCTCAAGTAACTGGGGAGGCCAAGCCACTGGCCCATATAGGACACCTAGCACACAAAGCTACCCTACCAACTCAGGGAAGCAGTGAAAATGGGGAGAAAAAGAAACAGATCACAAACCAAAGAAACGGAGGAAAATAAACAATTGGACATAGAGTTCAAAACCACGGTTATAAGGTTTTTCAAGAATTTCCTAGAAAAGGCTGATAAATTTAGCGAGACCCTCGAGGATATGCGAGAGACCCTCGAGGATATGGAAAAGGACCAACTAGAAATTAAACATACTCTGACTGAAATAAAAAATATTATACAGACACCCAACAGCAAACTAGAGGAACGCAAGAATCAAGTCAAAGATTTGAAATACAAAGAAGCAAAAATCACTCAACTGGAAAAGCTAAAAGAAAAGAGGATCCAAAAACTTGAAGATAGTGTAAGAAGCCTCTGGGACAACTTCAAGTGTACCAACATCTGAATTATGGGGGTGCCAAAGGAAGAGAGAGAGCAAGATACTGAAAACCTATTTGAAGAAATAATGACTGAAAACTTCCCCTACCTGGTGAAAGAAATAGACTTACAAGCCCAGGAAGCGCAGAGAACCCCAAACAAGAGGAATCCAAAGAGGACCACACCAAGACACATCATAATTAAAATGCCAAGAGCAAAAGACAAAGAGAGAATATTAAAAGCAGCAAGAGAAAAACAGTTAGTTACCTACAAGGGAGCACCCATACGATTTTCAGCTGATTTCTCAACAGAAACTATGCAGGCCAGTTGGGAGTGGCAAGAAATATTCAAAGTGATGAATAGCAAAAACCTACAACCAAGATTACTCTACCCAGCCAAGCTGACATTCAGAATTGAAGGGCAGCTAACAAGCTTCACAGATAAGAAAAAGCTAAAGGAGTTCATCACCGCTAAACCAGTATTATATGAAATGCTGAAAGGTATTCTCTAAGAAGAGGAAGAAGAAGAAAAAGGTAAAGATAAAAATTATGAACAACAAATACATATCTATCAACAAGTGAATCTAAAAACGAAGTGAATTAAAAATATGATGTACAGAATAAACTGGTGAATATAACAGAATCAGGTGCATAGAAAGGGAGTGGACTGACAACTCTCAGGGTTAAAGGGGTGTGAGGGGTGCAGGAAGAGACTGGACAAAAATCGTACACCTATGGATGAGGACAGTGGCGGGAGGTAAGGGAAGAGGGTGGGATGGGAACCAGGTGGAGGGGAGCTATGGGGGCGGGGGGGGGGGGGAAGAGGAACAACTGTAATAATCTGAACAATAAAGATTTACTAAATTAAAAAAAGAAAAAGAAAATGGTGGTCTCAAAAGTCAAGAGTACTAGGAGACAGCCAGTATATGCCAATATTTCCTAAAATGGAATAACCTCTGGAAGTAATGGGAAATGAACAAATGGAAGAAATCTACATGAAGGGTGTAGATAGAAGGCTGGTTCAGGGTTAAGCTGTGAGGTAACCTACTGAATGGAGACCCAAGCAGAAACAGGAATCCCAAGGCCTGGAGCAACTTCCCACTCATTAGAATCCAGGTTCTTCCATATGCACAAAACTCACTTTCCAAATATACTAGAAAAGAATTATCAACTGAAAAATCATTTATACTTCAAAGAGAATGTCACCTGGCACATTTTCAGTTCCCTAACCAGAAATAAAAGTATCAGTTTACAAGCCCATCTACCTTTCCAGTAGCAAGATATAAACTCTACAGTGTGTGTATCCTTTATGTAACAGACCTCCCAAAAAAGGTTCACCCTCTCCAAGAATATAACAGCACATCCTCATTTCAATATTTACAAGGCAGCTATCAAAATTGTGCCTTGAATCACCAAGTTTCTCTAGGAACTCAGTATTTAATTTATGAGTAGCATGGAGCTTCTTAAAAAAGCATCAAGTAGGGCCACCTAAACACCACCATTGGAGAATGCAAACAGTAACAAAAGTCAGATTGCTCTTAATTATATACATTGACAGCCTCCACATCACAGAGCTCTGAAATCACAGGATAGGGGAAAAGTTATCCCAAGACAAAGGTAATAAATATAGTTTGAGAGATGGTACATTTATTCTTTAAAATCAAACATCTTTGATTTAACAACTCTTCAAATAACAACTGAGTGATATTTGTTCTTCTTGACGAAGTTGCATTAGCACCTTAACCTAAAGCAAATTCATATTTATCCAACATACATACACTGTGAAAAACTGCTTACTCTCTGGATAAACATTCAGGCATGCCTTCCCACTCACATTCAGAAGCTAATCTCATATAAGCGTATATGACAAATATCACAAATACTGAAAAGCTTGCTTTTTTACTTACAATCTTTTTTTTAGAATCCAAATATATAATAATAGTAAGGATTAACTGTATTGTTCTTTAAAAATACAACTGCAGCATTACAGATTAATTGTTTCTTCTCCTGGATGATTTTATGCTCAGGTCTATTTAATAACTTTGAACATGTTATCTTCTAAACTATGAATCACCAAGAAGACCTGCTTACCCACAAATTGTTCTGTTGTTTCAACTGCAACTTTAAAAAATCATCATCTATAGCATTGAGAAGATTAAATTACCTGTGGTTTTTTGTTTTTTGTTTTTTAATTTCAGCAAGCAGTGAAGTGTGTCTACCTGGTGGATCCTCTGCCAACTGACAGACAAAAGGCTGAGGGGAGTGAACTTTGGATGCTATCTATTAAGGAAAGGTGGTTCATTAATCTTTACTGTCAATGCCTGAATTCTGCTCTGAGGGCTCCTATGGTATACAGTTGGTTGCTTATTTCAAACCAAGACCAATCCAGTTAAATTCACCTTGTAGAAGGATAACAAGCTTTTCCTGGTTAACTATAAGTTCACCTTAAAATAGCCAATAATATGAGTGAGACCATATGAAACTTCTCTTTCTCTGACTCACTCATATGTGGGATCTAATAACAAAATAAACTGGTGAATAAAATAGATCCAGAGACATAGAAGCATAGAACAGACTGTGGAATCTCAGAGGGAGGGTGGGAGAGAGTGGGTGAGTGTAAAGAGATCAACCAAAGAACTTATATGCATATATGCATAATCCATGGACACAGACAATAGGGTGGTGGAGGCATGGGGTAGGGGTTAGGGGGGCTAGAAGAGGTCAATGGGGGAGAGGGGAAGAGAACATACCTAATACTTTCACCAATAAAGATTTAAAAAATAAAATAAATAAAATAAAATAGCCAATAATATGCATCGCTCTGAGAGTGAAATGTTTTGAAAAGTTCTTTTGTTCATTCATTCATTTAATATGTAGTTATTTTGTGTCTATTATTTGCCAGGAATTCTATGCAAAAGTTAATAAAAGGGAACACACATCATGGAGCTATTTTTAGAACCTGATCTCTATGCATACCTCAAGAAGGATTGACCTTTAAAAGAAAAAATTATGGCTGCTTTCCAGATTCTTAGAAAATGAAAGTTGCAAGCACATCATTTTGAGAACTTGCTACAAATCACTTAGAGTTTTAAGAGAAAGCATTGCCATATAAATCTAGCCTAGACCTGGGCTTGCTTTATCATCACAAGATATTTTTTTCCCCAGTTATTCTCCCAAAGTAAGTATATGCTACTAATAAATGTTTTCAAACATCAGAAAATGCTTGTAAATATAAACTCTTGAATAATAATGGTTACTTCTTGGTGGAAGGCTTACAGGTCATCTTTATTTTCTTTTAAATACATTTCATTGTTTCCCAGATTTTCTACTAGGACCATGTCCTACCTGTACCATCAGATAAGCACACATTTAAATCACAAGATAATCTTTAATTAAATAGTGTTGGCAAAAGAAGCTTCATTTCAGGTGAGCATTAAAAAAAAGTTAAATTGAAAGAGCACATGGTAATGTATTAATCACCTCCAATTTGGTTAAATTTTGTATATAATACATTTAATGGTACATTTATTATTATCTTTAGCGATAGTAGTAAGTTTTAAAATAATGGGTGATATTAAAAGACAATTTGAAACGTATTTGTTGAAAAAAAATTCTGAAAACCAGTAATTTATGGAGTTGTGACCATTCCCCTAGAATAACTAACTCCAGCAAACTTTTGGTATTTAAATGGAAACATTATCAGTCAGGGTCCAACCAGGAGTGCACAAAGCAATGAGCAGGTTAAGTGAAGGGAATTTAATTGAGGGAAGTGGTTTAACCGGTGATAGGAAAGCTGAAAACCAAATATGCAACACTGAGGCAACCTCGGGATTACCAAAAGCGGGAAGCAACCAGAGGGACAACACACAGAAGAGGTGATGTCACTAGAACCCAGGGAGCAAAGTCACACAGAGGAAGTCATAACCTTGTCAGGCTTGTGGGGCAGGAGATAACACAGAGATACCATCTAGGCCAAGAGGGAGGGGGAAAGAAATCCTCTAGTTTCTCCTTCCTCATGGCTTCTAATCTCCTGACAATGACTTCCGTTGACCAAACCCAGGTGGCAGTGAGACCAGGATGGCTGGGGAATGCAGCCTGCAGGGGCTGCACACTGTGAGACAGAGCACAGCAGGCTAAAAGGACCAAAAGAATGGATGCCAACCCCACAGGCCCAGGACCATTTGTGTGTCTGTCCACATGGAGGGGTAGTCAAGTCAGATGCTCTCGCGTTATGTGACTCTGGAGTCACCAAGAAATTCAACATCATCCCAAACATCAGTTAACTCCTGCACACCCTAAAATCCTAGGGATTTAGCATTCAAATAGGGAAATAGCAGACTTAAATTGACCCTAGTAGCACAGGCCTAGAAAACCTCAACAAATAACTTTGTTATTGGCAAACTGGGATTTTATGTCTAAATATCCATCATCAGAAGAGGGTAGCTTTCTAAGTCACTGTTTTCTCAATTATCTTTCATAGCAATAACATGACTCCAGTTAACACACTCTTGAGGTCCTGGGCCCTTCTCCACTATCTGGTTGTCTTTTACTATAAAGACAAAGTCCCTGGATTCAACACCCGCCGTTTCTCTATAGGCAAGAGAAGTCTGTTCACTCAGTAGAACTTTCTAACATCTTGTTAAAGAGAACAAATCTTAACAGTTGAATTAGTCTTGTTTTAGGAGACAGAACTGACTAAATAATTGTTCAAAATAAGCAAAGATATTAAAATCTTAAAAGCAAAGTTTTAAACAAAAAATAACCTTTCTATAAATCCTTATAAAACTATGGTAAAGCTTGTTTATCCCTACATATATCCAAGACTGCCTGCCCCAAAGGGTGAGCTGAGAGATACACATGTGGATGTTATTTGGGAAACGGGTTCTCTAGGCAAACAATGTCTTTGCTGTCGGGCTTCTTCAGAGCATTTGACACATTAACAATCATGTCTTAATCACCAAGAAAAGGGTATGGTATTTAGTATTTATACAACCTATTTGACAATGAAACTTAAAAAGAATTTTTTGCAGAACAGCTGAAAGAGGGCGTTCTCATCTATATTTTGGAAAATGGGAGCCTAAGAAAAAAGAAATAAATCATATAGACTTAGGAAACAGATTAGCGGGGCCCTCATTCTCCTGACCATAAAAGTTACCAACGAACTTATTTAAAAATCCAGACCCTTGGGGAGACTACAAAAACTGTGCTTTAAGACAGTGCTCCAGTTTACTTTAACATTGGAAACAGGAGCTTGGGGTTTGAAAGCTGATTAACCAGAGTCTGTATCCTGGCTCTGCCACTTTCTAGCCACGTGACCTTGGGTAAGTTGATTAAACTTTCAGAGCCTTGAATATTTCATCCATAATAATGGGGATGACAAGTCCTACTTATTAGGAATTGTGAGGGTAAAATGGATATAAAGCTCTTAGCAATAGTATCTGACAAATGTGATATGCTCCGTGAATACTATTAATGTTATAATATTAAGCTAGTCATGTCTCTTTTTCTTCTTCTCAATCTAGAAACTTACATTTACCTAATTTATATTATTTCTAGGAATCTCTATTCTTTCCTCCTAGCCTCTCACCTCCTGTCCAATATGCTTTTACATTATTATAATTGGTCAAACTGTATTTGCAGTGTATATTTTAAAATTAAAATTGTCAGCTAGAAGGATTTGCTATAAAATAATCATGTTCACAACACCTATACGAATTATTTCTTTATTATCCACCCCTATCTTTCTGCACCCTCTTAAACTTTATAGTGACATTATAACTGGCCTTTGTCAACATGATTTGGGAGGAAATTGGAAGGGACAGGACATCCAGTGCGAAATATGCCCACAGATACAAGCACTGCTTGTGCAATGAGCCTACCCATATGTGCATTGGCAAAAATGCAAGTGCCACTCATGAAAGGCTGCTGCCCTTCAGGGATCCGGCTTTTCTTCCTGAAGGATGGCTGGGAAAATGTGAGGCTTATGGTGGAAGAAACTGGTAACCTGGGCAATTTTCTTCTGCTTTGCTGATGTCTCAACTGAAGCCAGCCCTTAGAGTGAGAGAGAGCCACCAGTAAATGGTTTGTCCTGATTAGGATTAGAGGGTGGCTTCCTCCATGATGAAACCAAGTGCAGATACTGTCCATCTTCTGAATGAAAGGACAGGAAAACGGCCTATAAGTCATCCAGTCATTGTGAGAAAGTATTTTTGCATTGTTATTTAAGTCAAGATTTGGTTCTCACACAAAAACCTGCAGCTCATTCCTCAAAATCCCTCACTATAATGTTATGTCAACTCTGATGGTCACTTCTGCCTTCATCTCCTACAGTTCTGTGTCCACTAGGAAGAACTGGGCCACCTGTCAGACAGAGAGCAAGGACCAGCCCAGGTGGTCCTTCGTCTCATCCTTTCTATAAAAAATAACCTCTGATGCCTCATTTCACTTTGGAATCTGCATTCCATGGCTCCCACAAGCACTCCGTGTCATGATAGCGTAAATATATATATATATTTATATATATATATATATATATATATATATATATATATATATATATATATATATATATACCGATAGACTGTGGAGTCCTGCTTGGCCAGTAACAACAGAACCATAGATATCCAGGAAGAACATTGTAAAGAGGTACCACTTTTAGAAGGCCATTCCGGATTAAGGATGCCCTGCTCAGTATCAAAACTGCATGAGTGAGCCCACCTTAACAAAGAAAGTGTGAGTCTACCCTTATTTCCAATTTATTTGGGGGGAAGAAGCAGAGGCTATCTGTTGAGTTTCACTGTAAACTCTAAGCTAGCTATTCCATATCCTTCCCTCCGACATGGGCTACAGGAGGCAGACCCGGGCAGTCTGCATTAACCCAGCTCTCCTGCCAGCTGCCTGCTGACTGGAGGCATCAGTAGGATGTCAGAGAGTGGGAGGAGAGAGTCAGCATTTCTTTCCTATTCCCAGCTCTGGAACTGTATCTCAGCCAGTGGCTATGTCCTTCTATGACCATGTTTCAATACCTAGGCAGCTTTTTAAAATCCTCACGTCCATAGCAAAGATCAATTAGATTAAAAGCTTTAGGGGTGAGACCCAGGTGCTGGTGTTATTGGAGAACTGTGTGGGTGGAATTTCTCCTTTGCTAATGGGAGTGGGTTTCTTGGGGGTGCCACTGGAATGAGAATTTCCAGAGGATGGGATGTGGTAGAAAGCTTTATTTGCATGGAGTTATAGCCCTCAGTTTCCAAATGCCCATTTCCCTTAATCCAGTCCTGGAAAAGTGCAGCCGAGGCTTCAGCAGAGCTAGACTGTGTCAGAGTTTCTGTTCCACGGTGGAGCTGGGCCCGGCACAGCATCAGGCTAATTCTAATCCATCATCCATTGTGTGTGGGGTCCATCTGGCTGTGGACTGTGTGGTCAGGGACAGAGAGTGAGAGCTCTGCAAGCCAGGAGTCAGCTTCAGCCGCAAGAAAGCAAGCAAGAGAGAGGAAGCCCTTTGTTTTGGAGCGTCAATATCAAATCTTCCCCCACTTGCTGTGGCCACACCTATTCTGGCCAATGACCTCCTCCCAGGCGTGACTGAGAGGTTATCACCTTCCTGTGCCCTAATATTTGGCCTTCCTTTTGCTCCTTTCCAGTTAATTCATAACTGGGTTAAATACAACGATATCACTAGTATGTTAAATTTCCCCAGGTGATTCCAATGAGCAGACAAGATTCAGAACCACTGTCCTAGGACAACAGCCCTGCAGATACCCTGCCCCCCACTGCTCCAGCTCTCCCTGGATCCCAGCAATGTGGCCTTCTCCATGCCTCCTTAGGCCTGGCAAGGAAGCTGGGGGGCTGGGGGTGGTCACAGCTCCCACCAGTTGTTAGGCTCTGAGTGACTCAACATCTTGTGTTGGTGTCCTCAACCCTGCTCACACTTCTGTAACTACCTCAATTAGACCTTCTCTCTTTAAACCGTCTTATTTCTTTATTTACCGATTTCTTTCTTTAAATAGGTAAATTATATTTCCTACCATGACCCTTTGTTAAGTTCCTTTGTAGCATACGAGGAAAGAAATAGTGAACTGTAAATTGTGATGAAGCATGAGATAAGCAAACAAAACAAAATTTCTAGAATGGGAATATGGTTAGAGATGGAGACATTCTAATTCCACCCTTACATATCCAAAGAGAAGCCTGTAGGAGATTTTTTTTTTTTAAATAGCCAAGTTAAATGAACTCTGGAGGGTGGAGTGGGTGTGATGTTGTGGCCGGCAGGTTAAGAAGTCTGTATATGGCATCTGTGGGGATTAGTCCCGGAGTTTGCTCAGGCTGCGCGCTCACAGCCTTGGAGGGGAGCACCTCAGCAGGAACCCTCACCTGGGTGTCCCTGCCCTCTTTTCATGTGCAACAATTGCTTACCTTCCCATTTTGTCCTGCTGCTTTGAGAAGACTTGTTGGAAAGCATCAAAGGGGCCAGTGAGAACTGGAGGGCAGAAGCACAAATTGCAATGAGGCAAACAGAGACACAGAGCTGTCCCAGATCACAGAGAGCAGGATTCCAACAGGGAAACAGGGCGGGAGGCCCAGCAGTGAGTTCTACACTCAGGCTTAGAATGGTTCTCACTGGCACCATAAGCCAGGCCCCTGCTTCTTGCTAATCCTCCCACCCTGCTCCACAAAGAGGAGATGAGAAGTGAGGATAGAATTATCCCAGGAACTCTGTGGCTAATCAAAAGAAAAAAGAAAAATATATCGATCTCTTGAAAATTTTATTTTGCATGAATTTTTGTTCTTTCCCCCGAAAACTACAAAGCACTTATGACACAGATCCTGTGTTTGATGAGGATTAAAGAGATGTCCTTTTCAACTCATTCGAGGTCATATTCAGAAATGGACCAGTAGTTTGTTCAATTTAGGAGGCAATCAGCCAGTATATTACATTGTTTATGGTTCTATCACATGTTCCTCCTCCCACTATGATTTTTTTTTTTTTTTTAGGAACTGTAGATAGCCTTATTTTTAACACTTCAACAATCCGAAATTAATGGGTATGCTTATGTGTGCATTTATGCAACATACATTTTAGTACATGGTCTGTAGGACTACTGTCCTTATTTTGTCTCTGACCTGCGGGGTGACAATGGACATGGCATATCTCCTTACCTAAATTGAGACTGGAGAGAGTCACCTCAAAGACTCCTTTCCAATTGACTTTTATTGTAAACCTCAGACTCCTATCTAAGGTCTAACATAGATGATCCAATAGATGATATTTAGAGAGCCAACTAACAAGTAATGGGCAGTTGAGACTGTGCACTGGAAAAATATAATTCTAGGAATTATAAATGGAAGAAAAATTGATGGCCATGAAAAGAAATCTCAACATCAGAAACAAAGCTATCAATGTTTTAAAAACAAAAAAATTCTCATAAAAAATTACCACACCAATGGGTTAATAGTTGCCCTAAAAAAAAATAAAATCAATTTAACAAGTATTTTCTCATTTATCCTCTGTAATATTTACTATGATGGATACTCCTGAGGTCAGATGAGGTGAGCACTAGTATGATAATAGTAATTCTAACAATAATAACAACTAGCATTTATTGAGCACATATACACACGGGCACAGTTTTAAGCACTTTATATGAATTAAATAATTTCTAAAGATGCAGCCCTTATCTTTTTTTAATATTCATAGCAGTAATTATGGTAATAATAATAATAACATTAGTGCTTATAATTTACTAGGCACTGAAGCCCTTCTAGATAGTACGACATGGTACTACTAATTTTTAGTTACTGTTTAATCTCGTTGAAATCACTGGAATATTTTTTTAGTTAGGACTTACTTTTCTGTCTCCTTTCCTCTAAATCAAAACTTTCACTGCAGTGAACAAGCACTGATACTATGTGCTCTGGGTCGTTGAGAAATAAATCTTAATGTTTAGATGTCGAGGAGGAATCCATTGGATTTCAGATCCCCCACCTGCAACTTTCTAAGAACCTAAGGATTACGCATCTTCATATAGAACCAAGCACATAATCTGGATGGAAGACTGCATTTTTTCCATTTCCTTCCTACCACAAAGTGCCATAGGAAGTACTGATACTTTTGCATAATTTCAAGGACCCCCTTCAAGGTGATGGTCAGGGAAAATAACAATCCAAAAAAGTTCTGCTGGCCAACGGCTCAGCTCAGCAAATCACAGCCACCTTGGCTCATCCATGCTCAGAAAGTCACAGGGACCCCTGCTTTGAGAAACCACATTTCCCGGCTGCACCCTTTGGGCATCTTTATCACCTTGTTGCATGTGCAAAGTCTCTAAGTAACAGATAAAAGTAATAAAAATATATCACATGACTGTCTTTCTAATAAATATTCTCCAATATAAAACAATTCTCTATTGACTAAATAACTCCATGGAGGTACAAATTGTTAGTTATTACTATTTAATTTTATTGACCTTATGTGGAAATTCCTTGAAATTAGTATTTAATTGTCTAACTGCCTCCTTTTTGTCTAAATCAAAACTTTCACTTTACATATTACCTATTAAGTTTGTGGCTTTTAATTCAGGGTTTTATAAAGTAAGACTCTTTATAACTTGTGATATTATGTCTGAGCATGTGTGTGCTAAGACAGTGTTCCACTGTCACACCTTCATAGAAATTCAACTAGGCGAATTTCACGATAGGTCATCTAAAAGAAGGTGCTTTAAGAGTTAATGGGCACCAGTGTTGGGTTGCTTTAAAATGCAGCACAGCACAGCTGGCGTGGCTCAGTGGTTGAGCAAGCATCAACTTATGAACCAGGACGTCACTGTTAGATTCCCGGTCAGGGCACATGCCCAGGTTGCAGGCTCGATCCTCAGTGTGGGGTGTGCATGAGGTAGCCGATCAATGATTCTCTCTCATCTTTGATGTTTCCCCTCCCTCTCCCTTCCTCTCTGAAATCAATAAAAATATATTTAAAAAAATAAAATGCAGCACAAAGGAAGCTGAAGAACATCTTTCTGTATATGTCAATACAATTCTGGCAAACAAGCACTGAGTGGCTTCACCTGCTCAGCCCAGTCAGATGAGTGGCCAGAGCCTGTGAGTGTAGGAAGAAGTTTTCAGAGAGACAGCATGAAAGACAGGAGATACAGTAGTAACTATGAGCATTCTTGGCTGAGGGACCGCAGGTACAGAATTTGGAATCAAGAATGAAACTAGCCTGTGTGGAGGACGGTGAGATACCAGCCTTGCAAAGACAGACCAGGGACAGTGGTTCACAGTATTTGTAAGAGAAATGTCAGAACAAGCCAGCTGAGTGACCCCTGAGTGAGGAAGTTGAGGAATGATGAGATTAGAACATTCTCTGAAATCTGAGTTCATGCTGAACTAGAGGGATCAAGACTCTGAAATAAACACAGGGTGGGCAAAAGTAGGTTTACAGTTGTCCATACAGAAAATATAATCATTAATAAGTAATACAAGAATAAACTCTGCTTTGGGTACCCACAACTATAAACCTACTTTTGCCCCACCCTGCATTCTTCTTATGTAACTGGCTTTACATAACATTGAGGATCTAGCAGAGATAAAGCATATGACATTAAAGAATGTGAAGACCAGACTGATAATGGAAATGATATAAAAACAATCCACAGTTGAGAGGTGGTGCTGGATAAATTTATTAACAGTACAATTACGGTGGTGGTGGTGATGGTGGTAGTGGTGGTGACTGCCCCAAATCAACTGTCCACTTCACTGTCGGAATTTGCTACTCAAAGTGTGGTCCTCAGAACAACAGCTTGGGCATCACTTCGGGTTTGTTAGATGCAGAATCTCAGTTCCTGCTCCAAATCTGCTGAATTTCAATCCACATTTTCACAAAATCGCTGGGTTACTATGTCTACATTAAAAGTTGAAAAGCATTGGTCTAGTGGAGCCAGAAATCAAATTTGGAAAAATAGCTTGTCAATCTAAACTGCTGTTTAACATGGATTGCCTAGGTTTTCGTACTTTCATTTTATGGTTGTAATAGGATAGAAAAACAAGAAACAACCCAATTTTTACTGTAGGTTTAAATTCAACAGAACATGGTTTGTGTGTTTAGAATTCTACCTAAGTGTATAGATAGTTTTTGAAAATGCATTTCTCTCTGCCTCCCCCTTTTCTGAATGCTGGCCCCTGTTTTACTAAACCTTTATCCACATCATGTATAGGTATACCTTACAATGTCTAGACTTTGTGCAAAATTTTACCAAGTCCAATCATGTAATTAAGCTCTATTGAATCTTGCGCATATTTATTTTAATTAAATTCTATTTAACTACCACCAGACAGCATTACTCGAGAAAACTCCAAATTAAATTTGATCAAAGGCAACTTGATTAGGTTGTGGGATTTGTGTACACAGATGGGGTAAGAGGCATAGAAAAGGGAGAAAACCCAAGCAGCTTTAATAAAACTAAGTATATTTAATGCAAATAAACAGGTCTTGGTAAATTTAAAAGAAACCATATAAAGTGCAATGGGATCTCCATATCTATTCTGAATCTTTCTTAAATAACAAGTTTCAGTTTAAGACTTACAAGTAAAAACATTTTCAAATGTTAAAGATGCTCTTGTACAAGGTGATTGCTCAGACATACTATATATTTTTTAATATATTATCTGTCACTTAAGTTACTTAATATTTTGAATAACTAAAACTAATCTAGTCACTGGACTATGAAGGAAATACCATAAAAGATAACATCTTTAAAATATTTTCATATTCTTAGATGGGAATTTACTCTCTTTTCAAGCTATCAAGTATAAATGAAAGCTCATAATAGATACAAAGATATTAACATAACAGCCTTACAAGAAGCATTGTATGCCAGTCAAACCAAGAGATAAGAATTGAGCTGTGTCTTATTTAAAAAACTCATTAAGATTACTAAATATCTGACTTCTTTCTCAACTGACTCACTATATATAAGTATGCAGGTTATGCTATTTCATTTGAATATTAAATATAATAATGTTTGGAGAGATTTGGTGAAAATTATGATGCTATTTATGCATGTATTTACCATAAAATAATGGAGCTTAAGCTTCAAGTGCCCTCATTTGCACAAGCCCCTTCTAAGGCCTTGAACTAGGTTTGAGCAATGTGTTCACATGGTCATATATATAAATATATACACTGAGTGGCCAAATTATTGTGATCTCTGAATGCATAATCATCTGGCCACTCAGTGTGTGTGTGTGTGTGTGTGTATACATATATATATGTGTGTGTGTGTATATATATACACACACATATATGTGTGTGTGTGTGTGTGTGTGTGTGTGTGTGTGTGTATGTATATATATATATATATATATATATATATATATATATATATATATATATATATATATATAAATTCCAGGAATGCAAGGATGGTACAATATCCGCAAATCAATAAACGTGATACATTACATAAACAAATTGAGGGAGAAAAATCACATACTCATATCAATTGACGCAGAGAAAGCATTTGACAAAATCCAACACCCTTTCTTGATAAAAACTCTCAGCAAGGTGGAAATAGAAGGATCATACCTCAACATAATAAAAGCCATATATGACAAACCCACAGCCAGCATCACACTCAATAGAGAAAAACTAAAACAATTTCCCCTAAGAACAGGAACAAGACAGGGATGCCCACTCTCACCACTCCTGTTCAACATAGTACTGGAAGTACTAGCCATTGCTATCAGACAATAAGAAGAAATAAAAGGCATCCAAATTTGAAAAGAAGAAGTAGAACAGTCCTTATTCACAGATGACATGATACTGTACATAGAAAACCCTAAAGACTCCACCAAAAAATTATTAGACTTAATAAATGAATCCGGCAAGGTAGCAGGATACAAAATTAACATCAAGAAATCTATGGAATTTCTATACACCAATAGTGAACTTACAGAAAGAGAGACTAAAAAAGTAATCCCATTTACCATCACACCAAAAAAATTAAGATACCTAGGAATAAACTTAACTAAAGAGGTAAAAGACCTAAATGCAAAAAACTACAGGACACTGAAAAAAGTGATAGAGGAAGATATAAACAGATGGAAGAACATACCATGTTCATGGATTGGTAGAATCAACATCATCAAAATGTCCATACTACCCAAAGCAATCTATAGATTCAATGCAATCCCCATTAAAATACCAACAGCATATTTCACAGACCTAGAATGAACTCTCCAAAAATTCATCTGTAATAAAAAAAGACCCCAAATAGCTGCAGCAATCCTAAGAAAGAAGAACAAAGTAGGTGGGATCTCAATACCAGATATCAAGCAGTATTACAAAGCCACTATTCTCAAAACAGCCTGGTACTGGCACAAGAACAGACATATAGATCAATGGAATAGAATAGAGAACCCAGAAATCGACCCAAGCCAGTATGCTCAATTAATATTCGACAAAAGAGGCATGAACATACAATGGAGTCAAGACAGTCTCTTTAATAAATGGTGTTGGGAAAATTGGACAGATACATGAAAAAAAATGAAACTAGACCACCAACTTACACCTTACACAAAAATAAACTCAAAATGGATAAAGGACTTAAACATAAGAAGAAAAACCATAAAAATACTAGAGGAATCCACAGGCAGCAAAATCTCAGACATATGCTGAAGGAACTTCTTCACTGATACTGCTCCTAGGGCAATGGAAAATAAAGAGAAAATAAACAAATGGGACTACATCAAAGTAAAAAGCTTTTGCACAGCAAAAGAAACCATCAACAAAACAACAAGAAAGACCACTACGTGGGACAGCATATTTGCCAATGTTATCACTGATAAAGGTTTAATCTCCAACATTTACAGGGAACTCATACAACTCAACAAAAGGAAGATAAACAATCCAATCAAGAAATGGGCAATGGACCTAAATAGAAACTTTTCAAAAGAAGACAGAAGGAAGGCCAAGAGACATAAGAAAACATGCTCAAAGTCACTAATTATCTGAGAGATGCAAATCAAAACGACAATGCGGTACCATCTCACATCTGTTAGAATGGCTATCATCAACAAATCAACAAATGACAAGTGCTAGCGAGGATGCGGAGAAAAAGGAACCCTCGTGCACTGCTGGTGGGAATGCAGACTGGTGCAGCCACTGTGGAGGACAGTATGGAGTTTCCTCAAAAAACTAAAAATAGAACTCCCATCTGACCCAGTAATACCACTTCTAGGAATATATCCCAAGAAGCTAGAAACATCAATCAGAAAGGATATATGCACCCCTATGTTCATAGCAGCACAATTTACCATAGCTAAGATTTGGAAACAGCCTAAGTGCCCATCAGCAGATGAGTGGATTAAAAAATTGTGGTGCATCTACACAATAGAATACTATGCTGCGCTAAAAAAGAAGGAATTCCTACCATTTGCAACAACATGGATGGAACTGGAGAGCATTATGCTAAGTGAAATAAGCCAGTCAGAGAAAGATATGATCTCACTCATCTATGGGATATAATGAACAACATAAACTAATGATCAAAAACAGACAGAGACAGGGGAGCATCGATCAGACTGTCAAACCTCAGAGGGAAGGTAGGCGAGGGTGGGCATAAGGGGGAGAGATCAACCAAAGGACTTGTATGTATGCATATAAGCCTAACCGGTGAACACAGACAACAGGGGGGTGAGGGCAGGAGTGGGGGTGGGTGGGAAGGTAATGGTGGAATGAGGACAAATATGTAATACCTTAACCAATAAAGAAATTAAAATGAAAAAAAAAGAAAAAATATATTAAAGGCCCAATGCATGAATTCGTGCATGGGTGGGGTCCGGCCAGCCTGGCCAGGGGGAGGGGACATGGGTGGTTGGCTGGCCTGCCTGCTGGTCGACCTCCTGGTTGAGGGAATAATTTGCATATTAGCTTTTTATTATATAGGATATACACTGAGTGGCCAGATTATTATGCGTTCAGAGATCATAATAATCTGGCCACTCAGTGTATATACTAGAGTCCCAGTGCATGAAAATTCATGCACTGGAGCAGGGATCCCTCAGCCTGGCCTTCCCCCTCTCACAGTCTGAAAGCCCTTAGGGGCAGGAGGCGACCTGGCGATCAGGGGAAGGCAATGCCCCCATCACACCTCTGCTGCTGACACTGCCGGCAGCTCAAGCCTCAGCTGGCCCTGGTTACCTGAGCCTCGGGCGGCCCTGGGTGGCTGGCCAGCCATCATCCATTCTGGGGGACTGAGGGTGGGTGCAGCCGCACTATGTGCCTGCTGACCCCAGTACCTGGCGGGGCTGAAAAGACTGGGGAACTCTGGTGGGGCTGAGCGGACTGGGCGCTGCCATCTTGTGGCTATGGGCACCGCCAGCTTTTGTGATGGTGTGATGGTCAATTTGCATAATCCCTCTTTATTAGATAGGATACACACACACACACACACACACACACACACACACACACACACACACACATTCCTTTTAATTAGCAAAAATGAGAAAGAGTTATGGTTACAAATAAAGATAATTAATTCCTAAGGTATTCAATATTAGTCCCTGTGTTTCAAAGAAATTCCCTAAAATCTTGCAGCTCATCATAAAAGAAGCCTGAAACAGTTTTCCCATATTTGACCACAATTTTAACAATGTACATGACACTATCAATAAAGAGTTATAAAATAGAGGGACTCTTTTCTCAACTATTAATAATTTTTAACAATTCCATCACTTAGAGGAAAAAATGAGTTTAAATAATCACTTTGTAAAAGATTTTATATTTGTAAGTTTTCTTCCTCTCATACCAGTTGTTGTATAGGTTTTAGTCCCCCCAAAAGCTGGATTCATCCCTGCAAAAGATGTAGATGTTTATTGTTAAGTAACAATTTACATTTTTAAAAATAACTTTTGTAGTGTAAATTGTAATCTACTTAATCTCCATTGCATCAAGAGAGAATATCAGCCCAAGTTGTGGCACCATAATTAAAATTAAAATGTCCAAAATAAAAATGAGCAGCCAATCCAACCACACTTAGCAAGACATTCCATGGGTTAAGTCCGGGTCAATCCAACTACTGGCATTCAGTGGGTCCTTGATTAAGCATTCTAATACAGTGGTGTAAAAATTATTATCATAAACTATATCATTAACAAGGCTGCAATATCTTCATTTTTTATAAGCCAAATTCAAGAATAGGTATTCAGTAGCAATCAATTATTGCCTTTCTCAGACCAATTTTAATTTTTCTAATTATGGAATATGCTGTGCTTCTTATGTAAAGGTTAATCCTACTTATCCAACCAAGGCTTTCTTCTGGTGGGGACAGATTTTCTGGAAAGCCATCTACACTCTCACTGCTGCCTCCCTGCACTCAAGGACAAAAAGTCAGGGTGATGGTGTGGGTTAAAGTGTCCTTCTGGGGTCACTGAGTAGATTAAAACCAAATGGTCTATAGGGGTATTAAGCCCTTAATTTTGACCTCATTACTTTAGAATTCCAACCAAATGAACAAACTGCCCACCTGGCTCAAGAGACAGAATGCACCCAAATCTAACTAAAATACATGTTGAGGGATAAGTGGGGTCCTTGTAATTAGTTATGCTTGATGGTTTCCTTCACATTTATTCTATTATTTATTAAATCCTTGTCATTTCTCCCACTTCTAGCACACACAGACAAAAATAAACACAACAATAAAACCTGCTCTTGCTCCTTATAGGTGTCTGATAAATCTTCTAAGCACATAATTGACCACATTTTACCTTTTAATTGTGTGTATCTTTTAATATATTATCCTCAAGCCATCTTAATTAAAGGCAATTATTTTCTTCACATTCATCTTAGTATTCTTATCATTCCTAAGACAACCTCATATTTCACACGTGAAACATGAATGAATGTTTATTGAGTCAAATTAACCCTAGAATAATTTGTCCAAATATATAATTTGTCCCTCCATAGAAATCAGGTACCAAGAACTCTTAACTTTAATAAGTTGACCCGTAAATGGGATGAGGGGAGAGTAAATAGGATT
Source organism: Cnephaeus nilssonii (assembly GCF_951640355.1). Lineage (NCBI taxonomy): Eukaryota > Metazoa > Chordata > Mammalia > Chiroptera > Vespertilionidae > Cnephaeus > Cnephaeus nilssonii. Next base: position 20,824,824 of record NC_137082.1, read on the forward strand.
GGGTAAAATCACCCTGATGCTCTTCAAACTGTCCTTCTTTTCCATTATAATTGTTCTGTGCTGGGGACCAAAGTTCATTAGCAACTAAACTAATCTTATCTCCCCAGGGGGCTGCAAATTCAAGGAGAAGGTAAATCTATTATTTGGTGTCCAACCTCCAGAAAGAGTGAAATAAAAATGTTCAAAATGTCCCAAAACAAAAAAAGTCACCTACATAGTCTTAAAAGAATTCATAAATAAAACGAGCTATTCATTTTAACTCTTTTTCTCAAGAAGTTATTTTTTTGTGTATTTCTGTGTCTCCCAAAGACATAGCCACTTCTTTTCCTAGACAGAAGACATTTTTAAAATTTAAATGTGAGAACTCATCTTCCAATAGTATAAGGCACTGCATGTCATAACACAGTCCTTCACTCAGAGTTGTATTGTCATTGCTATTGTGAAAAATGTTAAAAATTGCAAAATCTGGCTGAAATTCTTTTCTTCTCCCCAGCTACTCCCCCCTCTCTAAAACACTATTATCTTTCTTATGAATCATAATTGCTCTTAACTCCTTGACCACCACTTTCCATGTTGAGGTCCCTTACATGTTAACATCTTCACATATAAAAATCTTCCAGGCCATTGTCTTCCATTCTAAGATACCTCTATATGTACATAGACCTAATTTCAAATAAGACACACTCTGCTGACCAGGATACTTTAAAACCCATCCATCCGTTTGGGGTGGCCTGAATTATCTTATCTCTCTATCAGGAAGAGGAATAAATAGCTCCTAAAATGGCATTAAGGTGCTGATTAAACATCTAGTTAACACACCCTTGATAAAACAGTGGCTAAGAAAACTCAAATATTTAATGCTAGCTGCATGATGAATCTTTTTTCACCTGAAGGAAGTCTACATATGTACATTTCCCCTTGAGTTAGACTTCTGTGAGGTTCTGATATTCCCTGAGAATGAACAAGTCAATTGGCCCTGTGCCAGTCCATCTGATTTGCATTTTTCAAACTCTATTTTCATATCTTCAGGAACATTCTTGTTTCGTACTTTATTAGGCTGGGTTGCAGAACCGTCAATAAAACTTCAAGTCATCTTTGTATTGCAGACATGAGATGTTCATCTTTTGTTTTCTCACAGAAAAAATGCAAACAGAATTGCAGTGCCCCACATGACTAGAAATGCTCTGTACTTATAAACTAAGGCTCTCCCTCCTATGTATTTTGGATCATATGTTAGTGATATTTCATTCAGTCATTGTGACCTGTAAGAAAGCTAAATTTTGAAAATCCAACACAAAAGCATACATAACTTTGGTATATTTTGTACTGGGGTTTTGAAGTACCTAGATCTCTTTAGGAGCAAGGAAGGATTCCTTTCATATGATCGTGCATCCAGATTTGCTATAATGAAACACAAATGCCACAATCAGGTGAAGAGACTATTGTTAATGGCAATGAGACTTCTAACTGCTTCCATCTTCCCTTGTGAGACTTACTACCTGTCAAGAGAGGTCTTGAGCAAGAATATCAACTAATGCCTGGTGGGCCCACACTCTGCTCCCCACTGCTTCAAGATAGCCCCAGCATGGCAAAGTTAGAGCTGCAGAATCTAAGTATATTTCATTCAAGAATGTCAGCTTATTCGTTAGAAAATATTTTCACACTCTAGTCAGGAGTAAGAGGAATTAATTTAAAAGAATTAAGTGTAGATGGTAAGGAAGATTAGCTGGAAGGAAGAGGCTAAATCTAGGAAAAAGGGGCATTAGTGCCCTGGCTGGTTTGGCTCAGTGGATAGAGCATTGGCCTGCAGACTGAAGGGTTCCAGGTTTGATTCCTGTCAAGGGTACATACCTAGGTTGCAGGCTCAACCCCTGGCCCAGTTTTGGTCAAGGTGTATGTGGGAGGCAACCAATAGCTGGATGTGTCTCTCTCACATAGATGTTTCTCTCTCTGCCTCTCCCCCTCCCTCCCACTCTCTCTAAAAATCAATGGAAAAATATACTCAGGTGAAGTTTAACAAAAAAAAAAAAAAAAAGGGGGGGGGCATTAGGAAAAGTAAAGGGAATACTGTACTTAATCATCTCAAAGACACCAATATCATAACATCTTACTGTCTCTGTAACTGAAAGCTAAAAATAGGATGGAATTTTTCAGGTCTGCCCAGCTGGTTAGACCTGCGGTACAAAGATGACTTGAAGTTTTATGACAATTCTGCAATCCAGCCTAGTGGGATGAAAACACACTCCTTGTGGGCAGTTATCAAATCATTTGTTTAAATGCCATTCCTCCACATTCACCTCCCCATCTTTTCACATAAGAATAATGTTCTTTGAGAATAGAATTCTGTGATATATGCTTCTAAGAGAGCCATGGAGCCCCTGGAGCTCATTAATCCTGCAACTTTCTGTGAGCTACTGGCCTGAAATGGTTGGAGTTCACTTTAAACCAGACTGAATTTCAAAGCAAAGGGCTCTGAGGTGTCAAACAGCTCATTAATTCAGAGTGTAATTTAGTGACACAAGAATTGTTTTTAATGCACAATCTAAAACTATTTAAATTCACATTATAATTATAAGCAAAAACTATGCACTTGAAATTTGAAATCTGGGTATGCAATCTACTGATAAAACTAATGAACAAAAATTTTTAGGAAGAGGGGACTGTCATCTTACTAAGAAATGCTAATCAACCTGCTTTTTGAAGTGTGCCTCATTTGCATCTCAAGCATTATTATGAAAATTCAACATTGTGCTTCTGTGTATTGCATTGTACTGCTCTGCTGAACATAAAAAAAAAACAGGCAACACCTCCTCAAAGTGCATAAAAATGCAACAAAAATCATGATCAAAGATAATTTCAATTCCTTGTTAATTTTACCTTAATTCTACTCCTGGGATAAGAAGTCTTCTTCATAAGTTTTCTTTCCTGTAACAAATTTTCCAGGAAGCTTATGGTCTGCAAATATATTCCCAATGTAATGCATGTATAAATAAACATCAGTCAATTTGCATAGTCTCTACCATAAATATGGCAGCACATTCATAAACTCATTAGAGTTCACTGTGAGAAAAACTCATTACACTCTCATTAGAACATGGGAATTAACTTTTAAAAATTAATGTTACAGAAGTAGTTTTGCTCTTTTTTTAAAGTAACAAATAATAATTAAAAGACTCACTAGTGCTTTTTTGGAATTTTTAATTTTTCTAAAAATTATATATATCTATATATAATTTAATTTTTCTAAAAATTATATATATCTATATATAGCTATATGTTATATATATATATATATATATATATATATATATAGCTATTTCTTTCAGCAATATTCATGATAAAAATTATAAATAGATCTTGTCTAAAGCATTTGTGGTTACACACCAATTTCTTTATTTCTATCAACTTAAAGCATTATTTTCCTTAAAATTGGGATAAGAAAATTAGGAATGGAAAATGTTAATTATTATTGTTAATTATTTTAGCTGAAGAATATGACAAATAGTAATGAACATCTTATAACTGAAATTAAATTTAATTAAAAATTTAAGTGCAGAAAATTACATGTTGAAAAGTCATGTGCAATATCACCCCTCCAGAAAATATAAAGTCCATCTCATATAACATGAATTTAGTGTAAAAGAAAGTTGACATTTTCAGACCATTTTTTCTTAAATTGATTGTTTCATGAAATACTTGTATATCTACAATTAGAAATCTAATGATATTATATTATATTTTGACTATATCAAAAATATTTATTGCACTTTCTAGATGAAATAAGTATCAGCCACAGAACACTTAACATGAATTTTTTAAAAGCTTAGACTCAGAGAAACAAAACCTCTTTCAGTGAGAAGCATTACTATGAAATTCTCAGGTTCTGATTCAATTAGTTGGTGCCAACTATCACTGTTATTATTATTCCTGAAAAAAGAACATTTGGGGGAAGAAACATTTTTGATTGACAAAAAATCAACCAGATCTTACTGACTGTGACTCATTTCTACAGCAAACCTCTGTAACTTCTCTGACAGGCCAAATTAAATTCTGCGTCTGGAAGGTACAGGACACTCCTCTTGGTTGAAGCAATGCTGTACTTTTTATTCCTGCTGAGTAAATAGCCTCAAGTCAAACTACTTGCCCTGACTAATGATCAAACATATCCAGGAATTCTGTACAAGAAATGCATTCTCCTCTCCTTTGAAATGCATTGCTGGGAGAGTAATTGGGTTTGCTGGAGATTTTCCTTAGAACTGCAAAAGAAATTTTTTGGCTAAGCACATAATCAAGCTACAGATTTCCTTTTTTATTTATTAAATATCTTCTGGTTAGCGGGTGGACACTGAATAAACATGTACCTCAAAGGACTGTCAGAATGATGCACTACTGTCTGTTTGCTGACTGAGGAATTCTCAGCAGTGGTAGGTTTAAAAATTCCATCAGAAGAATACATTCATCATGAAACATTTCATTCAGTCATATAATCTCTTCTAGAAATACAACTGTGCCTCCAATATATTAATATCATTATAACTAGGCAGCAGGAATATACAAAGATGAATATGACATACAACTTGTGCTCAAAGAACTTACAAATGAGCAGGTTATGTATTATAAAAATAATTTTTAAAAACTATACAAAAAGAACCATAAGGTCAAGATGTAAATGCTATAATGAGAAGGCCATAACATAAATGTCACAGGGCATCTGATGACAAAGAAGGAGGTTGCTTTTGGTGAGGGTTGTTAGCAGAGGCTGTTCAATGATCATTACCATAATGTGAGCTAGGTATGCAAGAATGGGCAGGATTTCCACAAGTAGGTTGTGGCTGGGAAGGCATTTTCTACCCACAAAGGCAGAGAGATGGGCTCTGTCTGGGGAATGGAGAAAGGTTCAAAATGACTGCAGTATTAGAAAGAAGATGGAAGATAAGTTTAAGAAGGCAGACAGGGCCAGGACATTGAGAACTTGAATGAAGATATCATTTCTAGAGAATGCATAGGGAGCTTTAGAAGGCCCTTCTTCTTCTGTTGATATTACATTATGAATGCTGTATTATTCCTTTTGGCTGGGTTGTTCCTTGCATTGTTCCATTTCACTTGGGTTGTTCCTGGTATGGTTCCCTTTGTCTTGGGTTGACCTTAAGTATCCTATCTAATAAAAGAGTAATATGCAAATTAACCATCACTCTGTTACACCACAAGCCACGCCCACAAGCCAATCAGGAGCAGGTATGCAAATTAACCCAACCAAGATGGCTGCAGCCATGGAGAGAGCAGGAGGGAGGCTTGGGTCTCCCCGGCAATGGAGGAAGCCAAGCTTTCCGCACACTCTGGCTGGCCCAGGCCTCCACTCCAGGCTACAAAGTTTCAATTATAGAAGATAAGTAAATCCCAACAAAAATGGCGGCAGCCACGAAGCTGGAGAGAGCAGGAGGCTAGGGTTGCCCCTGGTGATGGAGGAAGCCAAGCTTTCTGCACACCCTGGCCGGCCCAGGCCTCCACTCCAGGCTACAAAGTTTCAATTATAGAAGATAAATAAATCCCAATAAAAATGGCTGCGGCCACAGAGTGAGCAGGAGGCTTGGCTCCACTCAAGGCTACAAAGTTTCAATTATAGAAGATAAATAAATCCCAGATACCAGGGCCTCCATTTGGGTTGCTGGGGGCGTGGCCAGCCTGCAAACCACCACAGGCCCCTCGCCAAGGCCGCCCCATGCTTTAAGGGAACCTCCACCCTGATCCAGGACACCCTTCAGTGCAAACCAGCTGGCCCCACCCATGCACCAGGCCTCTATCCTATCTAATCCAATCTAATAAAAGAATAATATGCAAATTGACCATCACTCCAACACACAAGATGGCTGCCCCCATGTGGTCAAAGATGACTGCCCCCATGTGGACACAAGATGGCCACCACAAGATGGCCATCAGGGTAGGGCAGTTGGGAGGAACAAGGTCTGCAAGGGAGGGCAGTTGTGGGCGATCAGGCCAGCAGGGGAGGGCAGTTGGGTGGAACCAGGCCTGCAGATAAGGGCAGTTGGGGGTACCCAGGCCTGCAGGGGAGGGCAGTTAGGGGTACCCAGGCCTGTAGATAAGGGCAGTTGGGGGTACCCAGGCCTGTAGGGGAGGGCAGTTAGGGGTGATCAGGTCTGCAGGGGAGGGTAGTTAGGGGCAAACAGGCTGGCAGGGGAGCAGTTAGGCATCAATCAGGCTGGCAGCGGAGTGGTTAGGGGGTGATCAGGCTGGCAGGCAGAAGCAGTTAGGGGCAATCAGGAAGGCAGGTAGGCGAGCAGTTGGGAGCCAGCTGTCCTGGATTGTCAAGAGGGATGTCCGCCTGCCCGTTTACCAGGATCAGGCCTAAACGGGCAGTCGGACATCCCTCGAGGGGTCCCAGATTGGAGAGGGTGCAGGCTGGGCTGAGGGACACCCCTCCCCCCCCGTGCACAAATTTCATGCACCGGGCCTCTAGTCCTATATAATAAAAGCCTAATATGCAAATCAACCAAACGGCAGAATGACTGGTCCCTATGACACACACTGACCACCAGAGGGCAGACGCTCAATGAAGAAGCTGCCCCCAGCCCGCAGGCCCCAGGCCAGCCAAGGCAGGTGCCAGCAGGGTCCCCCAATTGCTACACTGGTCGCCTCCTGCAGAGGGAGGCGACCAGCGGCAGAGGTGGTCGGCAGGGCTGGCAAGCAGGCAGCGCCAGGCTGGCCAAGGCGGGTGTCAGTGGGGGGCCCCCCAGTTGCCCCACTGGTCATTCCACAGATTGGCCCTGATTGCCAGCCAGGCCTAGGAACCCTACGTGTGTAAGAATTTTGTGCACTGGGCCTCTAGTAGTAATCATAAGGACTGATGTAACAGTTTGCCAGGAACTATCTGTTTACACCTTTCAGTTTGTGAGAAAGGGGTATACCTCTTTTGTCTTGAAGTATCTCAATTTAGACTAAAGTGGGAAAAAAATGGAAATAGCATCTAGGTTGGGCAGTTAGTGGACTAGGGATATGTCATTATTAACCTTGCTGAGCTAGTTCTTTGCCTCTGAGGCTACTGGGATTTGGAAGAAAAATAAGTTCTGCTACTATGAGACAGTACAGAATGTTGAGATCCTCAGACCATGCCAGGAAAACAAATTTTTAGCTCCTAATGTAAGAACAACTCATAATCAACCTGAGTGAAGCATTAAGTAGAAAGCCAGGGTAGTCTCAGAATTAGCACTGACATCTCTATGTGATGGAGGAAGTATAAGAAAGGTAGCTTGGTAATGGTGTCAATGGCAGTACCAAGAGCACCAAATGATCATCAAATGCCTTGGGTTTGAAAACTACTTGCAGGCTGAAAGCATCAAAACTGTGCTATAAGTTAAAATTGCCAGGAAGACAGACAAGAATGTGCTAAAGAGTGCTAAAATAGCAAAGGGCTTAGCACGAATGAGAAAATAAATGCCAGCCCAGGCCAAATACAAGAATGGTTTCATAATCCCTTTGACATATGCCTAAGAGAACAAAAGTGGTCAGAAAGAAAATAGTGAAAAATGTCTCAATGGTAAACAAATATAAACTTCTGTAGTGGACTTAGAGATTTGTCCAAGTTAGTTCTGGGTCTACCAATAGTCAGATTTAATTTACCTCCTTTGTCCACCTGGTAGAAAAGGAGAAGGGAAAGAAGGGAGTCATAGCAATGATCTACAATTTGTGTGTGTCTGTGTATTCTTTTAGTAAAATATATTTTGAGTATCCCCTAATATTTATATATTTATTCATCAATTATATCTGTCATCTACTGTATTGGCAAAGTATATATGTTATAAAATATATACATACATAAAAATGTATAAGGATGAGATAAACAAATTTAAAGGAAAGTTATAGTATTTTCTTCAGAGGCCATTAAGTTGGATAATTGCTTTCTCTCCTAGCCCCAACTAAATACAAAGAGCTTAGATTTTTAGATTCTGTGGGCAGTAAAGAAACAAGCAAAGCTTATGAACATGAAATGATAGAATCAAATAGCTGTTTTAGGAAAGTTGAGCCAGGGTTCAGAGTCAGGGAAGGGGACAGGGGAGCTAAGAAGCCAGAGAAAAGTCCCCAGGGATAGTCATGGGATCAAATGATAAAGGCCTGGACTTAAATGGTACTAATGGAGAGAGGAGGCACATACACTCTGGCTATTAAACTTTATAGGAAACAATTCTACAGGTGCACTCCTGTAAAGACAGGGAGAGGGGAGAGGAGCTCAAGTTTGGCTACAGAAATGTCTCCTAGAGTTCATCTCCTTTCATCTGTGCTGACTAAATACTGGATTCCATTGCCTCACTGACAATACTTCACCATAGTATGGTTGGCATTTCAAATGATAGTTATTTTGTATATCTGAGCAAAACAATCCCAAAATGAAATAATTCTAGGGATATAAAAAGATCAATTTGAATAGCCAAAAAGCTTCAAAAATGTCTCAACAATTGTAGGGTGTCATTTTCTACTTTAATTGCACACAGATATCTGTTCTGATCCTAAAAGTATGTTCGCATCCTCTTTCAAGCCTTAGTAACAAAGCAAAGAATAACAATATGCATTTAATACTTTCCTAGGTATGTCTTAAATATAACATAAAAGAATACCATTATAATTTGTTAAAAAATAAGGCAGGTCTCAATTTTAGGAAAATACCTCCAAATGTGAGTGGCTCAATGTAATACCTAGAGCTAATGATAACTGCTCTGGGGAGATTATACGAAAGGCAATTACAAAAAAAAAAAAAAAAAGTCAATAGAATGTCTTAATGTCTAGAGCAGTGGTTCCCAACCTTTCTAATGCCGCGACCCTTTAATACAGTTCCTCATGTTGTGGTGACCCCCAACCATAAAATTATTTTCGTTGCTACTTCATAACTGTAATTTTGCTACTGTTATGAATCATAATGTAAATATCTGTGTTTTCCGATGGTCGCAACCCACAGGTTGAGAACCACTAGCAGGGTTGCCTAAGACCATCGGAAAACACAGATATTTACATTATGATTCATAACAGTAGCAAAATTACAGTTTTGAAGTAGCAACGAAAATATTTTTATGGTTGGGGGTCACCACAACATGAGGAACTATATTAAAGGGTCGCGGCATTAGAAAGGTTGAGAACCACTGTTGTAGAGGGTCTCTATTCTATAAAACTCCACCCAAGGAAAAGTCTTAAAACTAACCTTGATGTAAGTTAATATCGAGATCATAGAATATTTATTTCTTATTCAAAAGATGCATTTTTCATGATGTTTTACTATCTATACTAAGAAAAGGGTAATATGCTAATTAGACTGGGTCGACCAGACATCTTCCAGATGTCCAACTTCCTTCCAGACAAAGCCACGGTGGCGGGGGGCCAAGGCAGAGGTGGTTAGGGGCGATCAGGCTGGCAGGGGAGCAAGCAGTTAGGGGCGTGATCAGGCCACCAGGGGAGAGCATTTAGGGAGCGATCAGGCTGGCAGGGGAGGGCAGTTGGGGGAAATCATGCTGGCAGGGGAGCAGTTAGGGGGCGATCAGGCAGGCAGGCAGAGGTGGTTAGGGGTGATTAGACAGGCAGGCAGGCAAGCGGTTAGGAGCCAGCGGTCCCAGATTGTGAGAGGGCTAAACCGGCAGTCAGACATCCCCTGAGGGGTCCCAGATTGGAGAGGGTGCAGGCTGGGCTGAGGGACACCCCCCCCCATGTGCGAATTTTGTGCACTGGGCCTCTAGTGTTATAAAAGGCAAATAATAAGACAAAACTCAAGTTTACTTATAATCATATCATTTTAACTTTCATTTATAACATTGTTTTATAGTAACTGCTTTGATGAAAGATGTTAAAACTGAAACTGAACATCAAGAAGCTTCGATCTGGCCCTAGCTGGTTTGGCTCAGTGGACTGCAGGTTCCCAGGTTTGATACCAGTCAAGGGCACATGCCCAGGTTTCGTGCTTGATCCCCAGGGGTCATGCAACCGATCAATGATTCTCTATCATCATTGATGTTTCTATCTCCCTCTCCCTTCTTCTCTGAAATCAATAATATATATCTATATATCTATATATCTATATACCTATATATCTATATATATCTATATCTATTATCTCTCTCTCTCTCTCTCTCTCTCTCTCTCTCTATATATATATATATATATATATATATATATATATATATATATATATACTAGAAGCCCGGTGCACGAAATTCGTGCACAGCGGGGGGTTGTCCCTCAGCCCAGCCTGTACCCTCTCCAATCTGGGACTCCTGGAGGGATGTCCGACTGCCCGTTTAGGCCCGATCCTGGTGGGATCGGGCCTAAACGGACAGTCAGACATCCCTCTCACAATCCAGGACTGCTGGCTCCCAACTGCTTGCCTGCCTGCCTTCCTGATTGCCCCTAACTGCTTCTGCCTGCCAGCCTGATCACCCCCTAACCACTCCGCTGCCAGCCTGGTTGATGCTTAACTGCTCCCCTGCCAGCCTGTTTGCCCCCAACTTCCCTCCTCTGCCAGCCTGGTCACCCCTAACTGCCCTCTCCTGCAGGGTTGATCACCTCCAACTGCCCTCCCTTGCAGGCTTGGTCCCTCTCAACTGCCCTCCCTTGCAGGCCGGGTGCTGGCCATCTTGTGGTGGCCATCTTGTGTCCACATGGGGGCAGCTATATTTTGTGTTGCAGTGATGATCAATCTGTATATTACTCTTTTATTAGATAGGATAGAGGCCTGGTGCACGGGTGGGGGCCAGCTGGTTTGCCCTGAAGGGTGTCCCGGATCAGGGTGGGGTTCCCTTGGGGCGTGGGGCGGCCTGAGCAAGGGGCCTGTGGTGGTTTGCAGGCCGGCCATGCCCCCTGGCAACCTAAGCGGAGGCCCTGGTATCTGGAATTTATTTTCCTTCTACAATTGAAACTTTGTAGCCTGGAGCGGAGCCAAACCTGCTGCTCCCTCCGGGCGGCAGCCATTTTTGTGGCAGTTAATTCACCTTCTACAATTGAAACTTTGTAGCTTTAAGCGGGTGAGCCCGGCCAGGGTGTGCGGAAAGCTTTGCTTCCCCTGTTGCTGCCGGCAACCCTGGCCTGCTCTCTCAAGCTCCATTCTGCCGCCATTTGTTTGAATTTGTTTACCTTCTATAATTGAAACTTTGTAGCTTGAGTGGAGGCTTAGGCCTGCAATGGCTATGGAAAGCTTGGCTTGCTCTGTTACCTGGGAAACCTTGCTCTCTGTGGCTGTAGCCATCTTGGATAGGGTTAATTTGCATACTCTCCCTGATTGGCTGGTGGGCGTGGCTTGGCTGGTGGGCGTGGCTTATGTAGCGGAGTGCTGGTTAATTTGCATATTACCATTTTATTAGAGAAGATATATATAAAGAAGCTTCTATCTGATTACCTGAGAAAAATAGATTATAATATCACTCAAATATATGTGGCAAGGGTTGCCTTTCTTTCTTTCTTTTCTGGAAACATAAGTTTCACGTGCTATTAAATAATTTAAGCTAAGGTGTTGAAAACTATGAAAAGTATTTTAAAATATATTATTTATCTGTCTTTTTCATGACAGTAAAAATGTTGGGGTTTCCCTTTGCCCCTCAAGTCAGTAGAAAGTTCTTATTAGAACAAATTATAAAGAAATTAGTTCATCCACTCAATCTACAATATTAAGGACAGTGCTCAATCAAAACCTATGATTTGAGTCTCAGAGGTAGTCTCAAAGGTATGCCTATTTAATGTATTTTCTTCATTATTTTATTTTTTTGATCAAGTTATCCTATAGAACATCAGTCATTTAACTATAACCAAATTTTATGTTTTCACAATTGTCTCAACACACAGAGATTTCAATGAGAATATTTTTATATTGGTCTAAGGAAACTATTTGGAATGTAGGCTATAGAGCAAACAACATTAAAATAATATTTGTTAAATATATTTTAAAACGTTATAGTCATTCGTAGTTTTGATTTAAAATTTACAAATGGATTCTTTGAAATAATGTCACAGGGTTTTAGTTCATGCAGTAAAAGAAGTGAAATATCATTATGGAACATCTGATGAAGACAAATCACCGGCTTATTTCACAGTGCAGAGCCATGGCACTAGTCCTGCATTCTGTAAGCCATGTTCCATTCTTCATTCTGAAACCTATCAAAATCATGATAAAATATTACAGGACAACCTGGGATGAGCTTTCAGATAAGAGCAAAATGTAGAGTTAAGTGAAAAAGCTTTCCTAAGCTTTCAAAATGACCTTCCTTTAAAAGAACCTGTCAACCTTTCCAATAATGGAACATCAAGACTTTTAGGGCAGGTTTAACTCAATCTTCCTTTCTTTCTTTTGGTTTCAATGTAGTAGTCCTGGCTACTGAAGGAACTGATTACAGTCCTGCCCAGTCTCCCTGGACATACACGAACAAGTACACATAGTGGAAACCCCTGAAAAATAGCAGGGGATAAGTTTAAGTCTTGGTCATTTTACCATTTCAGGAAGCTAGTTTGAATTGAAGAGACCAGGAGACATTGTATATCCCACTTATCTCAAATCATAAGCCCTCTAGGAGCCAGCAGAGGAATGAGTAACATCTCAGAGAAGAAAGGGGAAAGGAAGAAACATTTTAAAAATATATATATTTTCTTTATTTCAGAGAGGAAGGGAGAGGGAGAGAGAGAAACATCAATGATGAGAATCATTGATCGGCTGCCTCCAGCACGTCCCCTACTGGGGATCGAACCTGCAACCCAGTCATGTGCCCTTGGCCGGAATCGAACCTGGGACCCTTTAGTCCGCAGGGCAATGCTCTATCCACTGAGTCAAACCAGCTAGGGATAACTTTTTTTTTTTTTTAACCATTTATTTCTACCCCTTCAATTTGAGAAAACAGAGATCAAAGGATGTGTGGTAGTTTGAGGATTTCTCAGTAGGGTATTTAAAATTTCTGATAAGCCATTATCTAAATGTTAGAAAGCACCTGCCTATATCTATAATAAAAATTCAGCAGTGGAAGAAAAACTCCTTTTTAATACCACACATCAGTATAACATCAGTATTTCACTATAACCCATATACACAAATATACAAATGTAACCCATATACTGAAATGCTTTCTATCTGATGAGTGTCCACCAGCAACATTTTAAATGGCCAATGCCCCTAAGTTACTATAAATTTGGGGGACATGCTCACAGATCACTACCAGAGACTAGAGCAAAATTACTCAAGGGCCAATTCTGAGCCCTATCCAGCAACTATAAACAATATTTTATGGGAAAGGGGAAACCTTAAGTGACCCAATTCATATAACTTGCATGTGTGTGTCAAATGGAGATGGGCCAATAGCCATTACAAAGATCATATTGCTTTGTCTTACATGCTGTCATTCTAAAGGCAATGTAACTTAAGACAAAAGCTGGTTTTCCAATGTCCACAAAGTACTCACTCAGCTTAAATCAAATTCTTTCAAGCTATCTCTCATTCCATCAGACTTATTTTTTAAAGTATTAGGAAGCCAAGAGGAGTTTAAAATCACAAAGGGAAATGCAAATCAATCTATAACAAATCACCTAACAGGTGCCCTGGAAGAGAATTTTATTGCTACTGACATTAACCATTTGCTTATCACTGATACCATCCCCCTTATGGATAATATGTGGTTATGTCCCTCATAATTTAGAGCCTCAGAGAGAAAAAAGTAACCCAAACAACCCCACATTGCTTCAAGGAAAAAAATGCATTGAAATGACTAACGTTTCCCAAGGTCAGAAGGCCAAGAGATGGGTTCTTCTATTTCAAGATAGCTTTCCTCCTGACCCGCAGCATATGGTTTCTATTACTGTCAGACCATGACCACAAAGACATTTCAAATCCCTGTGAAAAATGTGGGTCTATGGCTCCTGCTCAGTTGTGTGTCATAAAGGACAGTTGAAGTTTCTGCAGATGAGAGGGAGGGGGAAAGGGTAGCAGTAGGGATTTAATCCATGCTATCCTTTTATATGATATGACTAGGTTTGTAATAGGAAACTTCTCACTTCTGCTTTCTCTCTTTTATCTTACAAACCATTTAATGCTCATAAGGGACAGTGAACACGCTTCAGTGTATCATATTTAAGCTCTCCAAAGATGTGAAACAGCTTTATCAAGGGTGACAGCTCTGCCAGTCACTAATTTACTTTTCAAAATTTGGTGTGTTTTTTTTTTTAAAGGGAGACAAAAGTAAATGTACGCTATTTAATCTGTATTAAAACAATATTCTGTCTATGATGATTAAGAAATGTTTATGAAATTATTTTGAATAGATGTTTACTTGTAGGTATTACAGTTGCCTCTGAACATTAATAATGAAGACAAAAATTAGTCAACTAATACAAGATATTCCACAAGGCACCTTTAATCCACTCAGATTAGTCAGACTTTCAATATGAACATAATAATGTTCTGCCTTATTAGATTTCACAAACGATGTTTTCTCAGTTTCTAATATAACAAAATGTAGAACCATTGTCTGATCTTGTAAAAGAACTTTATATAATTAATTATGAGTTTCTAGCACATCTTAATTTTATAGTAGCTGACTTCCAACATCTCTCTGGGCACTGAATTTAATGGTTCCTGACAAAAGAGATGGGCAAAAGATTACACACAAGCAAAAATATTTACACAAATATAAGCATATAATTCATATAAGCTATTTGCTTTATAGTGAAAGCCTACCAAATTGGAAGGAAAGCCCTGAGCATTTTTTTTTTAATTTTATTTTCATTAATTATGTCTATCCCATAAGAATGCCTTAGCATTTTTTTCAGTTTGTCCTTTCATTTGTTTGTTTGTTTTGGCTGTGTTTTGTAGTCTTTATTTTTCCTTTAGGGGTATTCCACTGTTTATGATCATTTTGTAATGCTTCAAAAAAAAAAAAATACCCTGACAACTCTCCTTGAATCCTTGAATGTGTACAGATAGAAATAATATTTTAGTATATGCAAAACACTAACCAAATTAAATCCTCTGGTTGAGCATGACATAGGTAAATCTACTGATATCTTGTTTCCTATGTAAAACAAAAGAACTTGTCATACCAAATGTGGTTTGCTAGTTAGTGGAGAGAAAAAAAAATTGAAAATTGATCAAAATGATTCTTTTATTGAGTTGGCTGGTAAATTCCATTGAGAGTAGTCTCTCTTATCTGAAGTACCCTTTTGTAGTGTCATATTAGACACTTGTCCTGGAATTATGAAGGCATGGGCTTTCAAGGGACAGTTAGTTTCAAGGCCAGAAATTCACAAAGAAATGCAATTATCTGTAGAAAACACTTTACCAAGCCTTTGTTATTTATCCATTCATATTCCAATTGGTTAAATAACAAGAGTACTTAAAAGTTTAGCTATTTTTTTAGAGATATACTCAGATAAGATTATCCTAAGCTCATCTGAATTCTGTTTTTGTTGTGGCAAACTAGTTTATTTATTTAACAATTTCCTATCTGTCTAACAGTAAACAAATGTACTAATGCTAAGCCTGTATCTTTAAGAAGAAACTCTCTCATAACTTGTGCTATGGTCCTTGGGAAGACAAAGTTCATTTTGAAAATCTTAACTGTATTTTTTAGATATTATGCATGTATAATAAATACTTCCTAGTGTAGTATTTAGGAATAAAATTTATTTGGAGAGAGAAGTAGGCTGATGAGTGAGAAGGAAACATGCATCTACCTTTACTTTTCAGACCAATCCTTCACATCTTTTTAATTAGTCACAGGATTTCTATATCCTCTGATCTTTTTGAAAAACAGAACTGCCTGACTGCTTTCTTTACAATCTATTTTCATTCATTCCTTCATCAAATATTTCTTGATCATTTAATATTTTATCACTTGGCCCATGAACAGACATGTTTTTAAAAGAGAAAAAATTTCAATATGTATGTATATTTCTGCCAAACTAATTCATTCAGAATTGTTTCATTGTCAATAATCACCAAAAGTTATGATATAGCTCTAAAATCTTCATTTCCTATTAACAATCTCTCACCCATAAAGTCTAGATGTCTAGAATTAAATTAAATAGTGTGGGCAACCTGTGAATAGCATTTATAATTTTATACATTTCAATTATATCCCTTCAGAGTCACTGCCAGGTTCGATCAAAGAATCCCAGCTTTAGAGACAATCTTCATACAGAAAATCCTTCATTAACCTTGATCCTCTTCGGGGTCCACTAAGTAGATCCCTTTCTACCTTTGTCTTTTTTGAAGTACAACCAGCAGGACTATAGCCACCAACTCTCTCTGAGTTTTCCTGTGGATAGCTTCTCTTAGTGATGAATGAAAATGAGACATTGGGATTTTAGCAAATTTGTGCTGTAGGATGCTAATCGCACAGCATATTCAATATAAACTATTCCCAGGTCAAATGATTTTGGGAAAAGAATCTGCAGATGTTAGTCCCTCTTGACTATTATATTCTGACGTGTGCTGCAATAAAAATAAAATAAAATGTTTAAGTCTGTTTAAGCCATCATTTCTCATATTTTTTGGTAAGGACCTCTCAGTTTTTGTGTATGTTTATTGGTTTGTCTAAGTTTCTTTTTTCTTGCATTTGGTTGTTTGATAGTTTGTGTCTAATAACTATGAGCAATCTACCCTTTGGGGAATTCTGATACAAATATATTCATTTGAGGCTTAAACTTGTTTAGCAAAAATATGAATAGAAAAGCTCATGGTAAAATCTTTCATTGTGGTTGTTTTGTTATTAGGCATATTAATATTTTCTACTATGTCTGTAACACACTTGCCTGAATTTTTTTTTTAAGTGTGAGAAAGGCTAGCTAAGAAAATAGTACTTAACTCCAAGTAATACCAAGATAAAATATGTGAGGGGGCCTAGCACAGTGTCTGGAATCTATTAAGAAATAGGTAAAAAAAAAAAGCCCTAGCCGGTTTGGCTCAGTGGATAGAGCGTCGGCCTGCGGACTGAAGGGTCCCAGGTTTGATTCGAGTCAAGAGCACATATCTTGGTTGCAGGCACATCCCCAGTAGGGGGTGTGCAGGAGGAAGCTGATGGATGTTTCTCTCTCATTGATGTTTCTAACTCTCTCTCCCTCTCCCTTTCTCTCTGTAAAAAATCAATAAAATATATATTTTTAAAAAGAAATAGATAAAAAAGATAAAAATGGAATTGGAATGACCAGGGGATTCTTAAGTTCCAGTTTCTTAGATGACAGTATAATGTCCCTTCCGGAGAAACCAAGATGGCGGCATAGGTTAAACACCTAACCTGCAGCCTGGCACAACAATTTCAAAAATACAACTAAAAGTCAAAATGGACATCATCCAGAACCACTGGAAAGCTGGCTGACTGAAATGCCCACAAATAGAAGAAAAGAGAAAACCACAAGGAAAATCAGAGGAGCCGTAAAAGCCTGAGGTATGGAGACACGGGCGGAGACACAGGCGCGCGCACGTGCGGGGAGGATGGAGCCGGAGAGGATGGGGCGGCTGAGTGCCTGGCCGGCATTCTCTAGCGGGAAGGAGATAAAAGCTCCAGATTGCACTGAACCCCAGCTCCGACTGCACTGAACCCCAGTTCCAGGCGAGACCCTGGGAAGCCAGGCTCATACTGGGGGAATCTGGGCTGTAAGGCGAAAACGCAGAGGAGTGGCGAAAGGCAGAGCTCTGGAGGCGCGCACATGAATGCGCGCAGAGGACCGACTGTTGCCTGTGCCGCTGAATTGCCCTAGCGGGAAGAAGACAAAAGCTCTGGACTGCGCTGAACCCCAGTTCCAACTGCACTGAACCCCAGTTCCCGGGCGAGACCCTGGGGACCCAGGCTCATACTGGGGGAATCTGGGCTGTAAGGCGGAAACGCAGAGGAGCGGCGAAAGGCAGAGCTCCGGAGGCGCGCACGGGAATGCACGCAGAGGATGGTCTGTTGACTGTGCCACTGAATTGCCCTGGTGGGAAGGAGACAAAAGCTCCAAACTGCGCTGAGCCCCAGCTCCGACTACACTGAAACCCAGTTCCGGGCAAGAATCTGGGAATCCAGATTCATTGGGGGAGAGACTAGACTGTTTGGCAGCGGGCGAAACTCCAGGGCACATTTCTCTCAGAGGTGTTTGCAGGGAGTACAGAGGGACACTGAGACCCAGGGACCTCATAGGGCGGGGCTGATGGGAAGCCAAGGCTGTAGGCTCCACCCTGAAACTCCGCCCCATCCAAGCTGAGCACAGAGGCTTTTATAATTTTGCAAGTCTAGTTGAATAAGTCTGTCTCCCGGCGTAGACACAGCTGATCCTCACGGCCAATTGGACTGGAGGTCAAATCCTCCCAGTGTACCAACAGCAATCAAGGCTTAACAACACCAAGACTTTTCACTCAGCCCACAAAGGTGGGTACCAAGAGCGACCACCTAGGGAGATTGGAGAAGCTGAGCTACCGGCCCCTATAGGTCACTGACCACACAAAACCATTCCATCAACATATGGAGGCAGCCAAAATGTGGAGACACCGAAGCAGGTCACGAATAGAAGGGATGGAGGAAAGTAAACTAATGGACGACACAGTGTTCAGAACCACATTTATAAGGTTACTTAAGAATCTTCTGGAGGACCAAGATGACGGCATAGGGCAGACGCCTGATTGTTGCCTACCACAACAATTTTGAAACTACAACTGGAAAACAGAGCAGACACCATCCAGAACCACCGGAGGGCTGGCTGAGCGGATGCTCTACAACTAGAACAGTGATGGCGAACCTATGACACGCGTGTCAGCACTGACACGCGTAGCCATTTCTGATGACACGCGGCCACATGCCGAGGATGAAACATTTGCTGGTCCTGAGGATGAAGCATTTGTGACTAGAGTCTTGGAGTTAGTTTTTTCCTCAAAGTGACACACTACCCGAGTTATGCTCAGTTTTTTTGGCGAAGTTTGACACAACAAGCTCAAAAGGTTCCCATCACTGAACTAGAATAAAAGAGAGGGGGACAGGGGATGATGCTGATGCCAGTGAGCCAAAGATCACACTTTAAGAACTACGGCTCTGGCGACACAATGGCGGCCTGGAATGTGCTCGGCGCGGTTTCCCCGGCGGTCTCCGGCTGAGGGGACGGCTCCACTCGCTGCTGAGAATGGACAGACGAGCCCCTGGGGGACATAGGGTGGGAGACTCCGCGCTTGCTGACCTCCGAGTCATTCGAGAATCTCTGCACCCCGGAAGCGGCCAGGTGCGCACGCCTGGCGACCGGCCGCCGCTGCAGACCCGAGCGCTGTCACGGCGACCTCGGACCAGCCCGCCGCTGTGCACAGGGCGCACCGGAGCCTTGCCAAGCCCGCTGCCCAGCAAGTTCTGCGGCAGCCGCCCCGGAACTTTGAAAAAATGGCCAGAGGAATTGCTGAGAGGGAATTGACTGATGGGAGTTGGGATCAGGAGGACAAGGCCCCGCTGGGTCCCGGATCCAGGAGCACTTGCCCGGCAACTGGTCGCCGCTGCAGACCTGAGTGCTGCCGCAGCGACCTCGGACCAGCTCACCGCCATGCACCGGGTGCACCGGAGCTTCGCCGAGCCTGCCGCCCAGCGAGTTCCGCGGCAGCCGCCCCGGAGCTTTGAGAAAATGGCCGAAGGAATTGTTGAGAGGGAAATGACCGACAGGAATTGGGATCAAGAAGACGAAGCCCCGCTGGGTCCCGGCTCCGGGTGAGGCCGCGTGCCCTTGGGTCCAGGCGAGGCTGGGACCCGGGCCAGGGTGAGGCTGAGTCCCGGGTCCAGGTGAGGCTACGCGCCCCTGGGTCCGGGTGAGGCAGCGCGCCCCCGGGCCCGGGTGAGGCCGCACGTCCCCGGGTCTGGGTGAAACCGCGCGCCCCTGGGTCCGGCGGAGGCCGCATGCCCCTGGATCTGGGTGAGCCCGTGCGCCCCTGGGTTCGGGTGAGGCCATGTGCCCCTGGGTCTGGGTGAGGCCACACGCCCCAGGGCCCAGGTGATGCTGGGTCCCAGGTCCGGGTGAGGCCGCGCCCCTGGGTCCGGGCAAGACCAAACCAGAGGGAGTCGGACCTGCATTACCACCATTTGTCCACCATCCAGAGCTGAGGGGTCAGTACTGACATGTACACATAAGGAACTGGTGGACATTGAAATTGGGTCTCAAAAGAACTGATGGTCCAGAAAGAAACTCACTACAGACTGATTCATTTGCCTGTCAGCATAACTATTATTGCTCGTCTCACATTCGGTTCTTATAAGTATATTTCTAGTAACACATGATCTCACTCATCTAGGGGAAATGATGAACAACATAGACTGATGAACAAGAACAGACCCAGAAACAAGGAGGCATCGATTGGACTGTCGGGCCTCAGAGGGAGAGTATGGGAGGGTGGGGGTAGGGGGCAGAGATCAACCAAAGGACTTGTGTGCATGCATACGAGCCTAACCAATGGTTAAGGACAACAGGGGGGTGGGGGCATCCGTGGGGAGGGGTGTGGGATGGGAATGGGAGGATGAGGACAAATATGTGACACCTTAATCAATAAAGAAATTTTAAAAAAAGTCCCTTCCCACAGGAAAGGCTGTAGAAATTAATCTGGTCTGGTATCTGAGCAGGTGACAATTGACTCAGTGACACACTGACCTTGGACACCTGTAACCAGGGTGGTTCACCTAAGTCATTTCCATAAAGACCATGCTCCTATATTACTCCACTTGGATCTTGTTCCCTAGTGGACTAAATACTGAGTGTCTGGAATTTACATATCAGTTTTCCAATGGCTGGAGCCCAGATGATGGCTAACAAAATTCCATGATGCCAATGTTTCTCTAAAAAGGGTACTACTCCAATTGGCCTTAGATCTTAACTATCTGTCTGCCCAATATGAAATCCTGGACTCACCATGGATTTGCTATTCACTGATATTTCACATGTTCTTTCATTTATGAACAGAAATTCTCTTTCAAATACATGTCCTCATGTGTCTACCTTATCTTATACTCTGACTCATTAACCTGTCCAGGTATTCTAACCTGTCTGGAATTCTAAGGCTGTATTTTCCCTCATGTGTCAAGGCCCAAGTAATAAATAAAAAGTGGCAGTGAGAGAACCAGCAGTACCAAGGAGCTGATATAATTTAAATAAAATATTTGTTGTAGAGGAGTTTAGGCACACACCCCAGCAGAAAGGAATTAAACAAATATTATATTTAGTTCTATTTTGTGGAAGTAAGGGGAGATTTACTTTTAACAACTCAATCTCTCTTTATCATTCACCCACTCAAACAAATACATATTCTCATAGATACAGAACTAGTCAATGCACAGAAAGGAAGAATTTAAAACACATTTTAAATGTATGCCTCCCTAATGTCTATTACCCTAATTCTACTGAGCTTTAACAATGACCAATATGATCTGGAAGACTGCAGAATAGTTATTTCAACCAATGATTCTGGTTGTTCATGGATAGACATATTGTAGTACAAAAGATAAATATATAGGATGATAAGACTTAGTAGCCTATGATCTCCAACATTCACTTAACTGGTCCCATCTGATTATCATTCTTCACTTATGAGTCTGCAGGCATTAGGGCCCCTGATTTATACCAATCAAAATCATTTTCCCATTTTCATTGTCAAAGGTGATTTTACATGATTGAATTGATCAATGACAAAGCACAATTTATCCTCCTTAAAGGGCATAAGAACACTAATCTGAAAAGTTGATCAGGCTAAGTATCTTCTACTAGTTTATTTGCATTTCTGGCATTTTTCTCTGAAGTTTGATTCTTCCACCTTAAAAAAAAAAAAAGGACACTAGCTACAGAGGTAAAGGTCACAAATCAGCATTTTTTTCTTTAAAATATCTCAATTTAAATGCAAATTTTGGCCTTTATTCTTAACCTTTAAACAGTCATTTCATAGAAATGCAAAAAGTAAGAGTAAATTTTGTGTTTTAATACCTACAAAGAGGCATTCTAATGTGTAATTTAGCTTAATTTCTGTAGTATAAACCCTACATTTTTAGTTTGATGGATTTCTTTAGAGTAAAGCAGTATTTTCTCAGAAAATTCAATTTTTTAAAAATTTAATTTGAACAGACTGTCTTAAATTCAACTTTAAGAAATAGAGCCTCATGATTTTTCATAATTTGAATCACTAGAAGTTACCACATTTTTTCGTTATGCTAATTTTATTTGGCTTATGTAATTTAAAAGCTATGGCATTTATTAGTAACTAATAACTTAAAATAGTCATTTTTATTGTCAAAACTAATTGAAATACACTTGTATAAAAATACAAATGTAAAGCAGATAATAGCATTTTCTACTTGCATGTCAAATGTAATAACTGAAAACACAGTAAAATATTATTTAATAAGGAAGTGACAGTTAAGTCCTAGTTCCTAAATTAAAGTCAGATCAAAATGATGAAAGTTTTAAAATAAAAATAGAAGATTAAAAGTTTTAAAGCATTAAATTCACTTAGAGCATCAGGATTATTACCAGAATCAAATTTCCTATGACGTGAACTTTGACCCAGAATCATAAGAACAGCTTTGAATGTACCCAGTTGTTGCCTTTTCAATGCCCAGTGAGACAGCATAAGAGCCATTTTGCGCTTGCAGCATATCATCTCAGCCTGTCCGACTTCCTCTGCAGCAGCAGGGCTGGGGTATAGGTTCCTCACTGGACGGCAGTGTTTCTCTCAATTTTTCTTCCTCAGGGATTTCTCCCAAGTTCTGACAGATAAGTCCAGGCCGGATAGGTTGGAAGTATGAGGGAGCTAACACCCCTCCCCCCATATACCTTCACAAATGAGGGAAGGGAGTTAGTGATTAATACCTGGCCTCAGATCCTTTAGAGCTGGGCTGTCCAATTGAGTCGTCACTAGTCAGCCATATATGGCTATTTACATTTAAATTATTTAAATTAAATAAAGCTAAAAATTCAACTCCTCAGTCACACTAGCCATATTCCAAGGGCTGAATAGTCCATGTGGCCATGGTAGTGCGCAATATGGATCTAGAAAGTCTTCCTACTGCAGTGCTGTTGGGAGGGACACCTCTGAGCCCTTGTGCACTACATTGTTCTTCGGAGGCTCCTCAGCAGGATTGGGCCTCAATTGACCAGAGTGCAAGCCAGCTTAAGAACACACCCTTTATTGGATTTTGCCCTGTTCTCTAGGTCACTTGGGATCACAACCAAATAAACTAATTGCACCCAAAGCCTTGCCTCAGGCTCTGTTCTGTGGGGAACCCAAACTAAGAAAGGTAGCTTCTCAAAGTTTTGACCCTCTTTTAGTTAGAAGAGTGTCATGATTAACCTAGATGCAGTGTGGAGTCAGATAACTATAATAATTAAATTATATGTATTTACAATTCATTCTCCCCTTTACCTCCTGGAGCTTCATTCCTTCACTGTTTCTATACCTACCTGGTCTGCACTGAATTGCATAGGCTGAGGAGGGAACAGGACAGTGTCAGAGGCCAACCAGACAGGCATACCTATGCTATTTTAGAACTAAGAATGGTTGAAGAATGAGAGGGGTGGAACGGAGGGAGGTGGAGAGGAGGGGAGAGGAGTAGGTGCCCTTCAGTATGGAACTTGGGAGACTTACTTAAATGGGATATTAGGATGCCTAGATCTTCTCTTCTCTTAGGCTACATCTCCCTCACTATTGTCTCCCAGAAAGACTTTTGAGAAAGAACCACATTAGTTTTTAAGGCTTTTTGGAGTTAAATGGCTACAAATTTCAGTTGTAACACTGCTATCAAAGGGACCCAACACACTTAGAGTGCCTCCCCAAAACACAAAAATCATCAAATGTGAGCCTTCCAGTTGTGCCATAGTACCATATATTACTTATAGCAAGATAAACAAAAAATGAAAACTATGACAAACCCTTAACAACGTCACATTGTGACGTTAACAAAGTATCTTTTCCTAAAGTTGTGGGAATTAAAATTACCTTTATTTATGTATGTTTAGTTCCTGGCAGCATTATTGATAAACTTCAATAATGCTGTGGTTTAAGGGGCAGCCTAACTTCTAAAATGGTATCCATTAACTCTAGAAGAATTATATTTAGTTTATGGCAAATGTTAGTAAACTTCCATAATTGCCTTGGCAGACAACTACTTATGCTGATAGTAAGCAGCCCTTGAACCTTTATAAAAATGAAAGTATATGAAACTATCCATCATTTTACTATGTAAGAACTATCCATTCATGGGCCTTAGGTCATTCTTTGAAAATCTCTATAATCAGCTTTTTATCCCTTATTTAAGATTAAGATAGAGTATAAAATAAAATAATATGGTGACTGAAAATATTCATGATACAACCAGTTGCTTTTAAATCAATTTATCCCTGCTAAACATACATTTCTCAACTTAGTTATCCAAAGAGTAAAATAGGTGTTCATTGACTTTTACAATCTCAACAGAAATTTGTTGCACAGAAATATCAAGTACTAGTTAATTAAATTTTATTATTATTTTCAAAATAGGGCATGGGGGGGGTGGGGAGTAGAAATGTTGGGGAGTGATCAACAAAAAGCTAATCTTACATTGATTTTCTAAAGGGATATCTGAAAGAACTTTTCTCTAAACTTTTCCCCCCTGTAAGTCTGTGATTATGCCTTTGGTCAGTCATGTCAATAAATCTGGAAATATGTATCAAACAAATGGTAAATTTATCCATTTATGCATCCATTCATTCACTCACAAAATTTATTAAGGATATCCTATCAGCTACTGTGCTGAATGATAGAAATACAGAGTAGTTAATTTATGCAAGAAATATTTATTAAACATATATTTGTTAGGCTTTTGGTAGGTGGTGAGGTAAGAGTGGTCACCAGTTCCTTCTATCGCGGAAACACAAGAGTGGGGAAATCCGGTGCGCAAAGGGACAGTAGGTGATATGGTACACCCAGGGAGACATGCTCACAACCACTGCAAAATGTGCAGATAAGATCACCAACACTGAGCCTAAACAGCACATTACCAATTGAACTAGTTACAGATAAGGCCAGTTTCAATTACTTTTAGGAATATTTTTAAGGGTAAATTATTATTTAAGAGGGCATAACTCCAGCCAGCAAAGCAAAGGCAGGCTGATCTTTGGGGCCCGTTTTGATTTAAAAAATATTCCTGGCTGGTCCAATTATGGAGAACTTATTGGTTCTCAAATGCCCACAGACAAGTTGTTTACTCAAGTTAAACAAATCTTTCCCCTGTGGATTTGGCTAATTCTCTGGCAATTAATAACTTCACCCTTATTCCAGTACACTCTTAACTAAATTCTTATATTTTGAATACTGTTTTTCTTCATCTGCCTGTTGGACATTCAATAAATCAATATCAAGATTACTTATTGATTTTTCTAGTGCTATATGAGCATGAAAATATTTCATTCAGTTTGAGGAAATGAAATATAAATGAAGATTATACTAACATGATCTTTCTAATAAATGAAAAACAAACCAAGCCTTATATTCAAATTTGTATTGAATGGTTTATATAAGAATATGGTTTTTAAAATATCAATTTATAAGCAGAAAGATGCTATCTCTAAGAAACTTGTCAATGTTTTATGTAATACAAATCTTAACCAATGAAGTCTATAAAAAGACTCTAAAAACCATTACAGAAGTAAAGCACACAGCATAATGTTTCCCAATTACCACTCAGGGAGGCCGGGCATTACAGCATGGACAATTGGAATTTCAGTGACGCCTCTTTAAGTCCTAATGAACCATAGTGCCCTAATGAGAGGTTTCACTGAATCCTACTCAGCCAAGCATACATTTCACAGAGAAAAGAGAAAACTAGGAATCCATTGCATCTAAAGTGGTGATATTTGTATCAACAATGTTTATAGGTCAGTTTTTCTTTGTATAAAAAACAAAAACACAAATACCTACAGTTCTATGGGACTCATACATAAGTAAGGGTGTTTGCTTAATTCAATACAAAACTCATTTTACATCATGGAATATCCTGTGTTACTTCATCTATGTTAGGAATTAATTCATCCATTGAACTACTTTTAGGTAAATAATATTTGCATAGTTTTATATAGTAAGGAGTACATTTTGAAATGCTTAGCAAAGAATCAAAAGTATTTTGTCTACAGAAAATTATTGCTGAGACTGAAAAATGATTCACTAAAAACAAAGATTTTTGCTAATTTAAAAGAGAATACTGGTCACAAAAATGTCTGGTATCATATAGGTCAAAACGCATCAAAGTCCACATATTTTCAGTCCCTTACTAGTGATTCTGGCAAGTGTGGACAGAGTAATGGATAAAATATGTGCAAAGAGAGATCAGATTCCAGGCTTTACTGTTCATGGTCTAATGATGGAGCACCAATGCCCTCTCTTTTTTCCTTAAGATTCCTAAAGATGAGTATTAGACACTTAGATCCAAGAATAGCATTCAGTAACCTGAATACACAGCTTATAAGATGAAACCCCATCTTGGTGATTGATGTGCAACTCTTCTGAGTATAGGTGTAACTTTTCCTTTAAAAATAGTTCTGGACTACCATATGTCAATGATTGTAACGATGGAGAAAAGGAAGAGAACAGATTTTATAGACCATTTATTATTGTGCAAAACTAAAACAGAATAAAATGACCCAACATAGAATATGCCAGAGCATACCTAGCATTCCCCAGTAGGAATGCAATGTTTAATTGTTAGCACAATGTAACATCCTATATAATAAAAGGATAATATGCAAATAGACCGAATGGTAGAACAACCAAACCACCAATCAAAGTGTAATATGTTAATGATATGCTAAGGCTGCTCAACCGCTCGCTATGATGTGCACTGACCACCAGGGGGCAGACAACCAGTCGACCAGTTGCTATGACATGCACTGACCACCAGGAGGCAGATGCTCCAACCAGTATGTTAGCTTGCTGCTGGGGTCCGGCCTATCAGGACTGAGCGAGATGGGCCAGACACACCCAGGAGCCCTGCCGCGGTCCCTCTCTGGCCCGATCATGCACCAGTGGTGTCCCTCAGCCTAGCCTGTGCCCTCTAACAATCGGGGACCCCTCAGGGAATGTCAGAGAGCCAGTTTCAGCCTGATCCCATAGGTCACTCCCCTTGGGAGGGCACCAGATGCAGGGCTCATGGCTGGTGAGTGCTGCTGCGACAGCAGGAGCCTCTCCTGATCCGGAGTGATTGGCGTGAGCTGGCAGCAGGCACAGTGGAGCCGGGATGAGCGGGAGCGGCAGATAGGAGCTGCAGGAAGCGTTGGACTGCGGGTTTCGGCCTGATCCCTGCAGGCCACCCAGAGGGACCCCACCCATGCACGAATTTGTGCACTGGGCCTCTAGTAGTATATATTATACTCTGCCCACCTTTTTCAAATGTCAAATATCATTTCTTTGGGGAAGCCTTTTCTGACTCTCCATTCTAGATGAGGCTCAAACTCTCTGTAACATTTTCTTCATAACACAAGTTCTGTCAAGAAGGCATTTGTACAATTATCTTTTTCAAATTCGTCTGCACTGCTTGCATTTTAAGTCCCAGGTGAGCAACAGGGCACTCAAATGGTTTGGAATGAAGAAATGAATGACCATGTTGTCTCAGTTAATCATAAATTTAAAGTGTGACTCAGGCAGCTTCTTACACAAATGTAGTTCCAGAGAGTATTTTGTCAATGTGTCTGAATATTAAACATTACCTTTCACCTTCTTAAAGAGAGGCTGTATATACAGGAATGTTCAAAGAAACATTGTATATAATTACAACAGCTCAGAATCAACTTAAATTCCAACAGCAGGGAATTAAATAAATTATGGAACATCCTTAAAATGGACTAGCACACAATTAGTTTCATGAACTGACTGCAAAGCAGTATATATAAAAAACACACAGAAAAAAATATACATATATACAGAAAATATATGTGAAAAATTTTGAAATTATATCAAGTATTAACCTTAAAGTTGTGAGACTCTATGGCATTTTTATTTTGTTCATTATGTTTTTCTATTTTTTTCTAAGTTTCAACAAGGAGCATATGTCATTTTCATAATTAAAATTATTAAAATAAAAAATACAAAAGACAGATTATGATACTAACATAGAATGTAATATTTCTTGCACATAATCATTTTCGACTTCAGATGAGACTATGAAGTATTCTATATAACATATTACATAAAAAAACTTAAATAGTTACATACTTTGAGCTACTGTTAATAAATATTAAATGTTCATCAAATGCAAATCAGTAATTAGGCCTGTGAAATTGAATAACTTCCAACACTTTAAAGAATAAAAACTGACAGTTTTGGAGAGGGACCACTCCAAGGAGGAGTACGTTCGGCAAGATTTTCTTTTGGCAAGAAAATGCACATATGTAGAAATAAAATTAAGTCAGAATTAGTTGAATTATCTGTAAAATACAGTCTCTGAAGTCTATCAGGGTATTAAAAACCTAGGTCAAAAGAAAATTTAAATATTTTCTATAATTGTAGTCAATGGCAGGGCCTAGGTAAGTGGCTGGTGTGATGATGTGTAAAGGCTCAGAGAAGGGATAATATCTGCCTACAGGCTACTGTGAAAGGAACCCAGATACCATGCAGAGGAAGGGTCCATGCCAAACGTGGAATATACTTTTCATTCCAATTGCTTTTATTACTGTTGTTGTCATGCATGGGGATTGAATAGAGAAAAATAATTAGCTCAAATGGTCAACATAACTGTTACAACTTTCTACTTAATGCAGTCACTGTGGAAGGAGACTAACTACTGTGTAGATTGACAAGCAACTCCCAGGGATATCAATAAAGAGTTCAATAAGTCATTTGATGCCAACTTAATTTTTTAATGTAGTTGGAGCTGTCCCAGAGGGCCCCATAGCTGCCTCAAAGTAGTTCTGTAACAGCAAGTGTCACAGCCATTCAAGGACCTGAGGATGCTAATGTAGCATTCTTCATAAAATGAAACCGGTTGCTGCGCCCCCTGACATCATAACAAAGCCCTGATGGATGTGCACTCTGCGCGCTGAATTGATTTTTGTTAAGTCCGAGTTCTCATACCATTTTATCCTAATGTGCCTAAATAAGCAGCGTTGACTCCTTAATTTACTCATTTTAACACCAGCAGCTTCCAAGACTCCATTAACACGATGCCATGTTTAGGTTGTCTGCTGAATTTGCTAACCTCAAATGTATGAAATCTGAATCCTTAAAACTGATAACACTGCCATTAAAATCATTTCTTTTAAGCCTGACAGAAATTCATGTATTAGGATTTCAACAAGTCACATCCATGAATACTTAAACCGGGGGGATACAGTGAATTAATCAGGACACTTAGTTTATTAAGAAGGTTGATTGTGGGTACATGCTACAAATGCAACCTGAAGTCCATAAAGAAGGAATTTAATGTTTTGCCACCAAAAGAAGCCATTGGAGAGGCAGTCATTGAAGGAAATCCAGCAAAACAGAATGCAATTCAATAGATAGAAGGATTCTGCTAAAAGCAAAATAGACCATTAAGCTTTGGAGTGATTTGGAAATAAACAGTAAATTCAGTAAGAAAATATTTTTTTTTAAAGAGAGAGGAAAATAATTACTTCAAGTAATATAAACAGTGTTTTAAAACAAATGGAAACTACACACTAAAAGGGAAGATTATTTTAACCAACGCAAATTCAAAAGAATTTCTGTTAGGGATATTTACATGATATACAATGATTATGCTAACCCCTTGGAGATATGGTAATACAAGTATTTCTTTGGGAATTTAAAAAACCTCTTTCCTTAGAAGTCAATGATGGGTATTGTGGGTTCAGATTTTGGTTTTATTTCTTTTTTAACATTCTGGTGTTTATTTCTGAGTGTTTGGTGGTTGTATTTTATCACTCAGGGAATTGAGCTATTGAAGGGTGATATATTTAATGAATTTCTCCTTCCATCAAATTCAGTGTTTTACTGGTTTTAAAACCAGCCATTACGTTTATTGTCTCCAGCAAAACCAAGACATGCTTTACTTTAGTTTCATGTCTGTATTGATGATAGGTCGCCGGCTTTTCAGTACAACCCAAACTGTGACATTAGAAAAGCCTGCCTCCTTATTGAAGCTTAGCCTTGGCTTGTGAAAACAAGGCAAAGGTCCAATTAGCAATTCAGAAGAAAATGGGAGGGCAGTCTTTTGTGCATAGGATTCCTGTTAGAAAACCTATAATCCATAATGAGCCCTGTTTAACATGACGGATGCTTTCCTTTCAGACAAGCCCAAATACCAGGTCACTAATGAGCAAGAATTTAAAACGCGGAGGCCATGAATGAAGCAGGTTATTGTGAAAATTGGCTCGTATTAAGAGATTTAAAAGACTTGGCTAGTTCTGTTTGGCCTGACAGGTCTTAGCTAATTAATCAAATGCTTTCATAAGTAACTAACTTCTTCCATTTTAAAGGGAACTCTCATCTGCCAGACAGTGAAGGAAAAGAACAATCTGGATGCTATTTAATAGAAAGAATGGAATTTCATGGCCCAAGCTTATTTTGACAAGGGTGTTCTAGTAAAAGCTATGATATCTGGAACATGCAATTAGAAAGTATTAGAAATTAGCATCTTTGTAATGCCCCTGGTTACACATCTTTATTCCAGGGAAAAGGTACCAACATGGAGAGTTGTTAGAAAAGACTGAGGAGGCTGGCATCACTGGCCAGGTTTGCTGAGAAGAAAGCTTGCCCTGGGGCAGAGCACACAGGAGCTGGTCCCTGGTCCAGGCCCACAGCCAGAGCTTCCCTTTATGGGCTTTCACTGTTGGGCATCTCTGAGGCTCAAGTAGCTCTTGTAGAAAGTGTAGGAGTCTCCTTCCCTTATCCTCAAAACAAAACAAAACAAAACAAAACAAAACAAAACAAAACAAAACAAAACGTATGAGGTGGCAAGGCCTTTGCTGTGCTCAGAGTGAAAACACAGAGACAGACATGCCTGCAGTGGTTACAATGGACAGACTGGCTCAGAAGGTGGCTGAGGGGTATGGAAAGAGGAAAGATTTTGACGGCACTTAGCGCTGGGTGGAAACGCTGAGCCCTGCTTCTTTATGTGACCTCCTGCTGGTCAGTTAAACATTTGGAACCTCATTTTTCCTATCTGAAAAACGGAACAATGATATCTTTTTTTTTGCAGAGCAATTATGTGGTTAAAGACAGTGACTGGAACATAGTAGTGTCTAAATAAATAGTGGCTATTTGTTTCCCTCATAGAACGCACTGTGGCAGGCAGCTACTTTGGTGACCCCCCAGAGAACCACACCACTTGCTATTTACACACCCATATGGGGTTCTTCTCATTTGGACTCTGGCCTTTGCCTTGGGACTAGCTTTGGTCAATGGGACATTCACAGAAGCATGAGAAGTGTTTGCACATTGATACTTGTCCTCTTGGAATGTTCACTCTTAAAGTAATCCCTTTTTGAAATCAGCTGCCACTGTGTGAGAGGACCAGCTTAGCCATGTGGAGAGGCCACCTGAGGAGAACTGAGACCCTGGGGTCATCGACTAGCACTGTCTTGCCAACCATGTGCATGGAAGAGGATCTTCCAGCCCCTACAGCTGAGCCACCCCATTTGATGCCAAGTGGAGTATAGACAAGCCATCCCCACTGAGTCCTGTCCAAATGGAAAAACTGTGAACAAGTAAGTAATTTTTTAAGCCACTAAGTTTCGGGGTAATTTGTTAGTAATACAGTATTAGTATGTGGTGTTGGTATTTTCCCACCTATGGTCCATCTTTTGTAGATCAATCCTCTCCCTACAGAAATCAAAAGACTAATAAAAAACACTAAATATCAATACTGTATTAAATAATCACATACTTCCATTCATATTACTATAGTTGTATCTCCCATTCTGGATTAATAAATACATATGTTGAGGAGAGACTGTTCTATGATGTGATCACTTTTTAAAAATATATATATTTTATTGATTTTTTTACAGATAGGAAGGGAGAGGGATAGAGAGTTAGAAACATTGATGAGAGAGAAACATCTATCAGCTGCCTCCTGCACACCCCCTACTGGGGATGTGTCCGAAACCAAGGTACATGCCCTTGACTGGAATCAAACCTGGGACCCTTCAGTCCACAGGCTGACTCTCTATCCACTGAGCCAAACCAGTCAGGGCTGATGTGACTACTTTTGTCCCATGAGCTAGACCCAGGCCAGACAGGTGGCTTTCTGTAAACCGCCGCCCCCCCCTCCCCCCCGTTAGAGACTGTCTGATCATAATTGATGTTCATTCTGATATAAATCAGAACCTCTCCCTCGCCTCCCGCTATGTGCTAGTTCCTGGAATAGGTTGTTGTTCTGACCTGGTCAAGTGTGTAAAGTAGTTTCCCGTACCTGGTAGCATTCTCATGCTAGTACCTGTGACTAGCCCCCTCTCCTACCCTATGTGATTTTTTGGGCACCTGCCAAGAGGTGTGGGGATCCATTTCATCTTGCAGCTGCCCATGACACGCCTTGTGAGTAAGTTTTCCTTAATTATCTTTATTATAATTACCAGACTGGAGTGGCAGCCTCTTTCTTTGGTCTTTCCCTAACCTCCACATACTGAGGTAAATTTTCCGTCGCAGGGCTTTTCCCTGGGTCTGAGTATACTAACAACATATACTTAGATATTATACTTCCTGTTATAACTTCTTCAGTATGGACTCAGCCAAAAACATGTACTGATCTTCTTATATGTGCACGGTCCATACCAGTAGTCATCTTTTAGATAAAACTAGGTTTTGGCATGCACGGTCCCTATATTCTCCTCTGTGTGGACTCAGAATATTCTCATGTCAAAATCTTGAACAACCATTTGAGTATTCCAGCCAAAGAATACAGCTATTAAAATAACCAGACTAAACAACAATATATTGCTATTCCTCCTTTTCTATACTAGTACACATTGTGAGTCAGGGGGAATACACAAAGGCCTGTGGGCTAGGACAGGGACACCCAAAGCTAGAAAAGGGAGGGGGGCTACTCTGGTGGACTAGGATTCTGTACTTTCCAACAGATGGAGTAAATGATCCAAATGTCTGTGCACCTGAGGACTTCCCATGGCTTGTCCCCTCCTAGACCCACTTCCCTGAGTGTGGGTGTCTCAGTGGTAGTGACTTGCCATACTTTCCCCTGGGGTCCGCCATCTAAGAACAGTAGCCCCTGGCAGGAGAGATCAACAAACGTGTGTAACCTTATGAATTAATGAATGCACATCTTCACACTCTGGTATTCAGCCAATACCTAATGTGAGTATGTATATAAATATGCCATGTCCCTCGCCCATTGGGCAGGATAACTAAGTTTTAAATAAATTTCTAAGAATTTTCCTGAACACTTCCCCTTCCCAGTCTCATTTCTCCTATCAGTAATTTATGCACTTCCTAAATAAACTACATACACAGGAATCTTTGACATGGGGTCTAGTTCAGAGGGAAACCCATATTAAGACAAAAAACATACATGACAAATACAGACATTAACATGTAGTCTGGGTGAGAGAAGTCCAAGGAAGTCAGTAAGATATTCCTCAGGCTGTGAAAATATACATAAAATAAAGTTTTTATTAACATCAATGTATTATAATTTACTAGTACTAAATTGTATACTCTGATATAAGTAAGACAAGTGCACACATCCTTTACATTCAGTTTTTAACATATGACATGTGTGAGCCACCAGAGCAATACACAGCGCAGAAGTAAATAAACCAGTGATTGGGCCATGGGCAATATGTTCTTAATGAGAGAACTGGCTTCTTGCCACAAAATGTTTCTTCAAGCATGATTTCAAATGTGGTATCACTCAAAAAAAAAAAAAAAAGAGTGCAGGTTCAAAATAAAATGCTCTGATAGTTCTATTTTCTTAGCAACAAGCATGTCAGTTAAGAATCCTAACATTAATTAGCACCCCTATTAAGCTTTCAAATCAGGAAGATGAAAGAAAAAACTATAAATCGGCAGTACAAAATAAAAATATTTATAAACAGTCAAGTTGTCTTTGAATAACCTTTTGGAAACCATATTGCTCAGTGATAATCTTATATAAGAAGAGTTACACATGTTCTTATGAAAATATTAGAATACTAGAGGCCTGGTGCATGAAAATTCGTGCACTGGGGGTGGTCCCTCAGCCCAGCCTGCCTCCTCTCACAGTCCAGGAGCCCTCAGGGGATGTCCTACTGATGGATTAGGCCTGCTCCCCGTGGCCAATCAGGGGAAGGCACCACTCCCATCACCCCCTCGCTGATGCTGTCTCTAGCCTCCCTCTGTGGGAGGCGACCCGGCGATCAGGGAAAGGTGATGCCCCCATCATGCCTCTGCTGCTGCCACTGCCAGCTGCACAGCTGCCTGAGCCTCGGCCCTTGCAGCCACTGCAGTTTGCCTGAGGCTTGGCCCGGCCCTTGTTGCCTAAGCCTCAGGCCGGCCATGGGCAGCAGCAGCGCCATCCATGGCTTGCCTGAGCTTCAGGCAGCCACTGTGGCTTTGTCCGAAGGATGCAGCATCAAGTCCCAGCCCACCTGCATGCGCCTCACCAAGCACGCAGCCCAGCCCACCCATGTGTGCCTGCCGTGCATGCAGCCTCCTGCTGATCAGTCATTTCAGCATGATGGTGTGATGACCACTAGCATATTAACTCTTTATTATATAGGATTTGCTTTCAATGTTTAAGAAAATTTTTATTTAGGCGATATTTTATTTTTATTCTATACTAGTGGCCCGGTGTACGAAATTCCTGCATGGGGGAGAGGGGTGTTCCCTCAGCCCAGCCTACAACCTCTCCAATTGGGGACTCCCTTGCTGTGCTTGCTGAGATAAATCCTCAATCTTGGCTTCCCCCAAAACTATGTAGGTGTCTGAAGCAGGGCTCTTGCAGACATCTGGCTTTGTGATGACAAAGAGGATATTCTTAGGTTTCTGTATAGTGACCCTAGTAACCCCTGTAACCTGTTGAAGACCCAGTTTGGACATAGCCTTCCGTGCCTTCTTTTCACTCCAGCTCTGTTTTGCTTTACTGACTGGTTCTTCGTCAATTTCAGCTGCCGCTACCAGCTGGGCTTGTTGTGTGGTTGCCTGTGTGGAATCTTGTTCTTCGAGCTCTGGTACTGATTCATCACTCTCAGATTCTGTTCCAGACCCTGTCTCAGCCTGGGGCTGTGGCAACTCTTGCTCTGTAGCAAGGACGGTTTCTGTGGCTTCACTGGGCATTTCTTCTTTCACGCTCCTCTTCACTCCACAGAAACAGACTTCCCATTTCCCAGGGGTTTGTCTTATTCCACGTTTCCAATCCCACAGGGGCAGCAATTGGCACTGCGTTGCACCCTGAGAGAGGAGCCTGGTCTGGCTCCGACCATGCGAGACTGCAGACACAACTTTGAACCACCACCCTCCCACCATTCACGCCGCCTGGGCTGGACCTCCAGGACTCCCGTTTGCTGACTTTCAGGAATCAAGAGGGAAAAGAGGGTGCCTTAAGTCACAAACATTTGTCACAATAAGAACAACGTGCGCGTGTGTGGAAGGGGAGGGGGGTGGATTCCCAAGGCCGTGACCCCTTTAACCTCCTACGGGTTATCCTGAAGCCATTCCCAACAGCAGACACACTTTGCTTCAGCCCCCAACACTGCAAAGGCTCCCATCACGCCAGCCCCGTACTAACAGCCCGGCCTGCGGCCCTTCTGCCCTGCTTTTGCCAGGACACCAATTGCAGATCCCATTTTGTCCAGAGAAACCAAAGCCACAATCCCCAGGGTTGAGTAAGAACTGGGCGGCCACATAAAGCCTCTAACTCTCTTTAGGTCTCAGTCCCCCAGGTGGCTTAGGCCACAAGAAAGGCGGATGGTTGCGGATAGAGTAACAGCAAAGACACAACTTACTTTGCGGGGAACATGGAACCAAGATCCCCACTTGGTTTTAAACGCAAACCCACCTTGGGGCACAGACAGGCCTTGAAGGTCTTTTTTTCCCTCTGTCTGCTGACATTCAAGTGCCTAGCGCTATGTAAGTGGACACGGTGCGCCTGGTGTTTGGTCGTCCCTCTGGTCGCTTGGTCATCGGTTTTTATTTTTTTACTACATTCCTTCCTTGTGTAGTGATCACACTTCATCTGGAGCGGGGCAGGCTCGAGTGACCTTGTGGAGTGTCTAGGGAGGGGATGTGGCCGCAGTGCCCGAGGCTGAGTTCCAGGAGGCTGGCAGTGCTGTCGGGATCATGCCGGCAGCACTGGTCCGTTGGTGCCTGGCCTGTCCTCTTAAGATTGACCCTGCAGGACTACTAAGGGAGCCAGTCCCCAGTTCCACCCTGCCTCTGCCACCGATTGATTGGGGTCTGAGGGCTGGGAGGAGGGATCAAGAGGTCTGCCTTCCAGCCGCTCGCCAGTCACTGCTCGCCAGTCACCGCTGCCACTGACTGATCAGCTCCCTCTCCCTCAGCTCTCCAGCCTGGTGTTCGGTTGAGCCTTTGGTCGTTTTGGATGTTACAGACCCTGGGTTTTTATATATATTAAGATAATTAGTGCTATATCTTTCATTTTGCATGTTGCAATTGTTTTATTGTTTTGCACAGCTCAAATGCAATTGGGTTTCATCAGAAGATGTAAATAGAATCACAGTTTTAAGGACAGCATCTCATACATTATAATTTAGTTCCATTACCCAATGTGTCCAAATATTTTGCCCAAATAGTCACTAATGAAAAACACTTCAATTCCCCTCTTTGTTGAATCACATAATTTTCCATTTTTAATATTAGTGTTAGGTGAAAAAAAAGAAATATTTAGATGCATCTTTAAAAATACAGTGTATATATATATATATATATATATATATATATATATATATATATATATATATATACTAGAGGCCCGGTGCATGAAAATTCGTGCACTGGGGGTGGTCCCTCAGCCCAGCCTGCCCCCTCTCACAGTCCAGGAGCCCTCAGGGGATGTCCTACTGATGGATTAGGCCTGCTCCCCGCGGCCAATCAGGGGAAGGCACCACTCCCATCACCCCCTCGCTGCTGCTGTCTCTAGCCTCCCTCTGTGGGAGGTGACCCGGTGATCAGGGGAAGGTGATGCCCCCATCATGCCTCTGCTGCTGCCACTGCCAGCCACACAGCTGCCTGAGCCTCGGCCCTTGCAGCCACTGCAGTATATATACATATACACTAGTGGCCCGGTGCATAAAATTTGTGCACGGAGGGGGGGTTCCCTCAGCCCAGCCAGCACCCTTTCCAATCAGGGATCCCTTGGGGGATGTCCCACTGCCAGTTTAGGCCCGATCCCAGGGATCAGGCCTAAACTGGCAGTGGGACATCCTTCTCACAATTTGGGACCACTGGCTCCTAACTGCTTACCTGCCTGCCTGCCTGATCGCCCCTAACTTCCCTCCCTTGCCAGCCTGATCTCACCCCCAACTGCTCTCCCCTGACGGCCTGAACTCGCCCCCAACTGCCTCTGCCTGCCTGATCACCCCTAACTGCTCTCCCCTGCTGGCCTGATCTCACCCCCAACTGCCCTCCCCTGCCGGCCTAATCTCACCCCGAACTGCCCTCCCCTGCCAGCCTGATCTCGCCCCCAATGGCCCTCCCCTGCTGGCCTGATCTTGCCCCCAACTGCCCTCCTCTGCCGGCCAATTTGGTTCTGATTGGTCAGTTTCTATGTCAGTGAGCGTCAAAAGCTCCACCTCCTAGGCAGCCATTGGCCCTTCACAGTTGACCCAGATTTGGTTCTGATTAGTTGGTTTCTATGCCAGTCAGCGTCTCTGGGCCTATCACGGGGCCAGATCAGAAAGGCGGGGCTGATCAGCAGCCCCGATGGAGGCATGGAGAGAAATGGAGTTGCGGCTGCTGGCCAGGCCCAGAGAGAAAGAGAGAGGCAAGTACTGATCAACAGCTGCCACAGTGGCTATGGATCAGACCCTGCTTCTCTCTTCAGGCCTCTCTCTGGGCCTTATTCGCAGCCCCCTCAGCAGTCAGTGCTGGGTCACCGAGCCTGCAGCCTAGCAGTCAGTGCTGGGTCACCACGGCAACCCAGCACTGACTTCAGGACTGCCTTCCGGTTGGTCGAGCCTCCAGTCATTGTGGATGTGATGGACCCAGGGTTTTTATAAATTAGGATAATAATTACATACACATATAACTAAAAATGAAAGTAGCTCAGATATAGAAGGAATGGCTCTTTTAAAAGTTGAAGAAATGTGATGTATTTATACATATAAAAATAGAAACATAGAGATATAAAGAAATTTGTACAATACTAAGAAATAAATAAGCTTCTATAAACCTTTGAAGGTCTTAGGCATTGGTACCTTCACAGATATGGACCATTAACTTACACCAGGTATCCTACTCTTACTCCTACCTAGAATATTATAAACTATTGACTTCTAAAGCAACATTTTGCTGTAATTAAATCAACAGGAAAAATGCAAATGTTTGAAAAATAGAGAAAATAAAGGGAGACTAGGACTGTGGGTTTCTCTGTGTTCCATATCTGGGAACTTAATCCAGCAAACATTCCATCTTTCTTCTACATCTTAAATTCCTCATCTATTTATTTATTTTTCTCTTTAGATAAGCCCTCCATCTATCCTTTCCCCGCACAGGCCTGCCATCTTATCTTCTGCACATTCATTGAGAAATTGATAGAAAAAGTAGTAATCCTAGACTCAGTTTATTGCTCCTTTCATTTTCTTTTTTTTATTGTTTAAAGTATTACATATAGTAGAACATATATCTCCTTTTTTTTCCACATTGACCTTCCCCTAGCCTCCCCTACCCCCTGCTCCTTTCATTTTTCTATGTAACCCTTTATGCTATAGGTTCTAAACTCTCAC
This sequence comes from Cnephaeus nilssonii, assembly GCF_951640355.1. Lineage (NCBI taxonomy): Eukaryota > Metazoa > Chordata > Mammalia > Chiroptera > Vespertilionidae > Cnephaeus > Cnephaeus nilssonii. Next base: position 20,863,668 of record NC_137082.1, read on the forward strand.
CAGTTTAACATTTTTTATCTGCAAGGGAGAGAAGGTTGACTCAAAATTTACAGTATAAAAAAATATACTGGTTCATGCAACTAAGAAGTGGAGCTCTAGGTCAGAATTGAGACCTTATCAGATATAGGCTCTCAAACAGTGTCACTAAGAAATGTATCATTGTCTTGGCTCTGTTTTCTCCATTCAGTTGATCACATGGACTATGAGTTGGTAGAAGGTTGCTTCCCCAAAGAAATATTATGATACAGTTATCTAAATAAGTAAGGGCAAACCTCAGTAATTCATTTTTATGGCTTTTTTAAGAAGTCACCAACATTTGGGCCACTCTAATGTTTGTCTCTCTGCTTTTTCCCTTTCTTCTCATATTCACCATTAGATAATGAGGTCTTTCCTGACATCCAGGATATTACACAATTCTAGAATTCCCCTCTTACTTCTTAAACTGATTATTTTAGGTTATTCTTTGGTGGCTTCCCTTTGCCAAGTCCTTAAAGTGCAGACATTACTCTCAGTTCAGTCTTTGTTGTTGTTTTTTCTCCCTTGAACTCTTGCTTAGCAATCTCACTTCTACATAGGCTTCTGCTATCATCTCTATAAGACTCTCAGGTGTACATGTCGAGAGGCAAGTTCCCTCCTGTTATGGACTAAATTGTGTCCCTCCTAAAATTCACATATTGAAGTCTTAACCCCTAAGGAGACGGTATTTGGAAATGAGGCCTCTGGGAATTAGGTTTAGATGAGGTCATGATGGTGGGGCCCTCAGGATGGGATTAGTGCCCTTATAAGAAAAGTTATCAGAGAACTTGCTTCCCCTCTCTCTCCAACAGGGAGAAGGTGAATGTTTTCAAGCCAGAAGAAACACCTCGCCAGGAAACCTAATTGTTGGCACCTCAGATCTTAGATCTATAACTGTGAGAGAAAAATGACTGTTGTCTAAGCCAGTTAGTCTAGTATTTTGTTATAGCAGTCAGAGTAGATAAATACACCTCGCAACTCCAAATCTTCAATTCCTGTTGCTTGTTGACTATCTATTACCACAGATTCAGCAGGACCAAAGTAGTTGCTATAAAATGTATTATTTATGGCTCTTTTAATGCTACAAGGGCAGAGTTGAATAGTTGCAAGAAAGACAATATGGCCTACAAAGCTTAAATTATTTATTATCTGGCCCTTTACTGAAAAAAAAAAATAATTCTGACTTTCACCTAGAACAATATTGTTATTCTTATTTATGTATTAGATTCCCATGAGGAGCTTTTAATAACCCCATGCCCTAACCATTTCAACCACAATCTCTGGAAGTTCAGCTCAGGCATCAGTACCGTATTTTCTGGCGTATAAGACGACTGGGCATATAGAAGATTTTCCTGGGTAAAAAAGTAATCTTATACACCGGAAAATACAGTATTTTTCAAAGCTCCTCAGGTGACCCAATGTGCAGCCAAGATGAAGATTCACTGCTGTAGAACCAATTTCTGCTCCTGAATTCCCAATCTTAGGTATTAGTGTCACCATTCTCCCAAGGCAAAGCTACCTAACATTGATGCTTTTTTGCATGCCTCCTCTGATAGCTCATCTCATATACTACCCTGTTCTATTGTGTTCAGGTCAGAAAGTTTTCTTGATTTATTTATTTCTTTCTACTCAGGCCCTCATAATCTTTCAGCAATTTTAGTACCTCTTCATGAGTCTCTTTTTACTCTGGTTAATCCTACTGATGGTCCCTAGAGGTTTACTACTAAAATAAAGGCCTAATTCTGCCACTCATATATCAAAATGGATCTTGACTTTGGACACCTTTACTGAACTCTTTTCTGGATTGTAAGAGTTTCATTTAGAGATGATTTTTATAAGATAATTATCACTGCAAATAGTGATAATTTTATCTTTGTGTGTGTAAATTATGTGCTATTACATTGGCTAAAATATCCATAAATGTTGAATAATAGTAAAATAGCAGTCATGTTGGTCTTTTCCCTATCTCCTGGCAATGCAATTATTTCCCATTGCTAATATAGGTGTATTTTTTTCTTGTGTCTTTTCAATGGATTTTAGGTGATGTGTGCCCTGACATTTTGGCTCATTTCCATTTTTTTTTTCAAGATAATATTTGAGGAATAAACCAGATCTAAGGTTTATATAATACTTCTTACTAATATCTCAAGTTCAACAATCTCTTTTGAAAGTTATCACTGAGATAAGAATAAGCAAACAAACATGAAAACTCAAGTGTTCCACTTGAAATAGAGATCTGTCTTTGTCACTCAATATTACACTAAGAAGAAAAATTGTGAATATGTGGAACATGCAGACTCCAGGTTTAATTCATAATAAGAATGACATAGTTAAGTTAAATGTTTCCTGAAACTCTATCCTGAAAAAAAGGCATAAATCATTTGTTGTACTGCAATAAGTAAATTACATAATGAAACACTTTGTGATAGTGAACAAGTAAATAATCTTTTGCTTCCCCTATAGCCAAGCTAACCTAGTATGTTATATATTCTCAGATTAAACCTGTTTACTTAATATCATCTTCTCTCAGACCTGGGCAAAAGTTTGACCTCTGTTGTTCACTATATACATAATTCCAGGAAGTCATTAAACCTCTTTTGAACTGGGGGGCGGATCTCATCCATAAAATAAAATCTATGAATAATATCTGCCCAATTCAACTCCTGTAACATTAAGAGAATCAAATAAGATGGCGGATGTGGATATATTCCATGTATTGAAACATTCACTACAAATGTTAGTGTTTTAATTATGGCAAAAAGAAATCAAGAAAGCTTGGAATGGGAGAAAGGACAGCCTGGGCTTCAGGAAATCTGGATTTGAACTTAGCTGGGTCTATTATTTAGGCAAGTAATTTCATCTCCATGTACTTGCTCTGACCTATCTTCCTGACAATATTAAACATAGGACTCCTAATAGATATGAAAGTGTTACAGTTGAAAGTACTATACCATCTGTGGTATCTTTATTGTATATTCCCAATGAAATATATGTTCTAAAAATAAAATCAATTCTGGTTATATCCATTGGCGAAGACATTTTAAGTCAACATCATTAAAACAAGATTATATTCCAGAAAATAACTCTGGTTTAGAAGGGAGCAATGTAAGAATAAAAGTCAAGGAAGAATAGATTAAGAGGATAGTGTCTAATTTATATCCAGGGCTGTCTTCATGAACTGAAGAATCAGGGTAAATCACCATTGCAATTGGAAGCAGAAACAATTTGATGGGAGGGAACATTTTAATGTGTTAAGAAGGACCAAGTTATTTGGGAGCAAACTCAGCAGCTAAATGACCTACTTTAAGTGCAACATTTAGATATGTAGAGTCAAATAGAAATGTGAAAATGCCAACTTTTAATAAAAAAAAAATAACTAATTTTATATTTGACACTTTAAAATGGTTTAAATTTGTTAATCATAAGGGTTAAATAAAATCATGTATAGAAAGAGTCGACAGCATTGTTTGGCACATAGTAAACACTCAGTAAATGTTACTATGCTAGGTATTGGTAATGTTTTTATTACTAACTTGTGTTTGACTGCTACAACTATAGCAGAGAGGAAACCTTATTAAAAATAGAGTAAGATTTAGCTATAAGGTCTAATAACTGAACAGCACCTCTAAGACTAACATATTAATTTAATATTTGAATTACTATAGAGGAAATTTAGATGTTGAGAGAAAATATATGGGTATGAAGACACGCACAAATGATTTCAGAGAACAGATATAGTGATATATTCTATTATGTTAAGCATTTAATCTATGAAAACTTCAATGTCATTTAAAAACTCAGATGTGAAAATCCTATTTTTGAAAGTACACATGTAAAATCCTAAATAAAAAAGCATCCACTTAGCAGTTTAAGGGAGTTTTTTTTTTTTTTTTCCTTCTGAAAGGTTAACTTCTAGGTTTCTTTAAAATGTATACCCAGTATATAATTTGAAATAAGACATCATATGCAGAAACTTGAACAAGACACAGCTTTTTCCAGCAAATTCCACAATTTTGGGAAATAAAAGCATACACCTTACATTACTTAACATATGTTACTCAATTTTTAAGGGCATGTAGGAACCATAAAGCTTCCCTCTTGCCTTGAGGCTACAGTGTTCTGTAATATGGTTTCTGCCCTGACTACTCCATTGAACCTTACCTTTTACTTGCTAAACCCCACGTTTCTTCTCAGGGGACAGCATTCAAATCTGTGATCACACCAGTTTTTAGGATAGTACTGCATTCATCCACTTATACACTCAGTGCTTCTCCGACCTTTATCATCATACTTATTATCACCTTCTACAATTATTTCTGTGATCATCTGTCACCTTTATCCAGCACTTCAAAGGCAAGGATGACAATGATTTAGTCATCTTTGTTGCCACAGAAAATAGCCATGCACCTGAAACATGGTACATAACCACAGCTATTTGCTGAATGAATGATGATCACAAAAATAAATTCTCTTTTAGAAGATACTATAGCTCATAACTTTCCATCCTTTTAGGGCACCCATTTCTCTCTACTGATGGTTTTTATTTACGTCTCTCTTTACAAAACTTTAATTTTTTAGTATCTGCTAAAAAAACAAAACAAAATAAAAACAACCAAACCACACAATTTATTGTGCATGCACACATCAGCCAGTAGAATGTTTTATTACAAAGATATAATAAAACAAACACTCCTTCATAAGTGATTTCCATAAAGTTATAATATTGATTTTATTTTGCAAAAAAGTTGTAAGCAAGTATCATTACCAAGTAATGAAAATCTATAGAACTGCTAGCTCGTATTCCTTTTCATACGTAGCTCCTAGCTGCCACCAGGACTGATAACATGGGTTACGGTGACATGGAAATGCCCTCAAACAAAACTTTGGATTATGCAGTGTAAAGAGAGATGTGAAACAGCACTACTTTCAGTGCACTCTGTGTTGATGCTCTCTTTCTGGGCTCATCTTCCAACTTACCCACTCTGATAATTAAGGTGAATCTATTAAAAGAGGTACCAAAATAATTACGTGAAATTCAGATTTCAGTGTCCATAAATAAAGTTTTACTAGGACACAAACACAAAAATAAAAGAGGTACCATAACATTGCTTAGATTAGGGAGTAGGAAAAGATAAAGGAGGGGAAAGGTTAGAGTCAGACCCAAATATCATTCTGAATGAATAATTGTCATGTTCATGTGCATTTCTAATCAAAAGCATATCAGATGCCCTCAGGAAATAAGACTTTCTCTTAGAGTTGTAGCTAATAACAGCTGTCTTTTATTGAATGCTTATTATGTGCCAGGTACTATTTTTAATGCTTTATGTATATAAACTCATTGAATCCTCACAATACCCTCCTTTAGACCTGAGGGAACTGAAGCCTGGAAATGTCAGATTATGTGCCCAAGGTCAGACAGAGAGAAGATGGTAGATCCAGAATCTGAGTATCCATGAAAAACTGAGATTTACCGGAAATAACCTGCAATTTTAACATCTGTTAACTGGGTTAATAGCAATAGCTTACTAAGGTATACTTTTTCCTGGTTAAGCCAGGAAACCTTGGGAAAGGGGGAAAACAAGGATGTTCAACGTTGACTTCTTTTAGATCTATGACACTCAAAAGTAGGTAAACTGTTAGCCTTTGTTCATCTACTATGGCTGGCATCATAGCATAGTGATTAACTCATGGGCTTTACAATCAGAGAGATCTAGGTTTGAATTTTTTAAAAAAATATATATTTTTATTGATTTCAGAGAGGAAGGGAGAGGGAGAGAGAGATAGAAACATCAATAATGAGAGAAAAATCACTGATTGGCTGCCACCTGCATGCTCCCTACTGGGGATTGAGCCCACGGCCACAGCATGTGCCCTTGACCGGAACTGAACATGGGACCCTTTAGTCTGCAGGTCGACGCTCTATCCACTGAGTCAAACCAGCTAGGGCTAGGTTTGAATCTTGGCTCTGTTACTTTCCAGTTGTACCACTTTTGGGAAATTATTTAACTTATCAGAGCCTCACTGAATTTTTATGAGTTGAGTTAAAGTGCACAAAGCTTTAGCAAATTGGTTGGCAGAAAGTAAACACCCAACAAATAATATGATAACATGAATTGATGATTACTCATTGTTTCCATTAAACTGGTGGCTATTGAAAAATGATAAGAACACTGCTAGCAGAGAAGAGAAGCAGTATAACATATGCCTATAATATACTATGCAAGTTACATTCAATTAAGGACTTTGGATGCTTCTTTTATGTGGTATTTTGGGTCTCAGTTATGGTTCTGAAAATTATGTAATTCAAATCATGTCAAAAGAAAGGTTCTAAAGGAATAGTATAATCATTCCAGGAACAATACTTGATGCAAACAAAAGACTATTCTTTATGGTGCCTGGTTGGGTGCCCACAGTACTGTCTTTTTCTAGTTCTAAATACAAAACTTGGAAAAATAGCGGTGAAATAAGAAAGTAAGTGAAACTGAAAATGATAACAAGACCTTGCCAGAAACTAGGAGGAATTTTCTCTAATTATAAGATCAATTGAATTGGATTCTAAAGTACAACCTTGGCCCATCCATGCCATAACTGCCTGAAAGTAGACAAAAACCTGCCTCTTCCTTAAAGAAATAGAAAGTATGTAGTAACCAATGTTGCACAACCATTATTCTACAGAAGGTAGGATTTTCTTAGGGACAATTTCATATTTCTTTTTAAGACTCTCATAAGAAATAATGGATCCTCTCCCTGGAACAGGCAAACACACCAACTTGGGCTTAAAATTCCAGAGGGACCATGGACCCACTAAAGCTCCTTTAAAGACTTGTAGAGTTTCATTAATATCAACTAAAGAACAAGGGTTTTCTATGTAGGAACTCATTTTTGAGGCACCAGAACTAACCTCCTCACTACCAGTCTTCATCATTTACACACCCACCTGCACGCCTCCACATCTCTCTTATTACATCCTTTCAATGGCCGCAGCCCTAGAAGACAACTAGAAAGGCAGTGGGGAAAGATTTTCAGGAGCACCATCACTGGTGACCATGACACAGTGGCTTTCCCAGTGGTTCATAGTGGTGACTATGCTTTTCATGGACGTCATCAGTTCAAAGCATCTGAGTGACAGGTGGGGTGAGTGCTATAGGAAGATTCTCATCTTCATTCAGCAGAGCAGTCCAGACAAAAGCCTCTGAAACTTGCCCTTGGTACTGCAGTGTATGGACCTACATAGCTGCTGTTTCATGTTTGCAGGAATGAAAAACGCTAGATTCCCAGTTTAATAGAGGCAGTTTTCTTTCTATTTGTTCAGATGCTGAGAAAAACCATCTGTTCAGATCTTCTATAACTTAAAGGGAGGTAAATGTGCACAGCTCCTGGTAAATTTCCAGTGAAGACAGAGCATCCTTTCACAAAAGAATCTAGATAAAGCTTAAAAGCAAACAATTATATTACAACTAGAGGCCTGGTGCACGAAACTTGTGCATGGGGGGGTCCCCTCAGCCCAGCCTGCACCCTCTTCAATCTGGGACCCCTTGGAGGATGTCCGACTGCAGTCGGACATCCCTCTCACAATCCAGGACCACTGGCTCCTAACTGCTCACCTGCCTGCCTGCCTGATTGCCCCTAACTGCCCCCCTGTCAGCTTGATCACCCCTAATTGCCTCATCCCACCAACCTGATCGCCCCTAACTGCCCCACCGCCAACCTGGTCACTGGCTACTGCCCCCCCCCCACCAGCCTGGTCGCCCCTAACTGCCCCCCCCCGCCACTAGCCTGGTCACCCCTTAGTGCCCCCTGCTGGCCTGGTTACCCACAACTGCCCCCCTCTGCCGGCCTGGTCGCCTCAACTACCCCCCATGCTGGCCTGGTTGCCCCTCACTGCCCCCCTCTGCTGGCCTGGTCACCCCTCACTGCCCCGCCTGCCAGCCTGGCTGCCCACAACTGCCCCCCCTGCCGGCCTGGTCACCCACAACTGCCCCTCCTGCTGGCCTGGTTGCCCTTCACTGCCCCTCTCTGCCAGCCTGGTCACCCTTCATGACCCCCCTGCCAGCCTGGTCAGTCATTTGTTCGTCCCTTGCTAATCCCCCTGCCGGCCTGGCCACCCCATGTAGCCTGCTGGTGAGTCGTTTGGTCATCCCTCAATAACCCCCCTGCCAGTCTTGTTGCCCCATGCAGCCTGCTGTTCAGTTGTTACTGTGAGGGCGTTGTGACCAATTGCATATTACCCTTTTATTAGTATAGATTACATAAAAATAATATAAAAATAAAAACAACCAAAGAGTAAAAGTAAGTTTCCTAAAATATAATTGTTGTTGAATGGGGAGATTTAATAATGAAAAGTCAGTAACAGTCAACTGAATGAAATTTGAAAGAAATGAAAAACCAGGCACACATTCTTTTTTATTAAATATGACTATTACAACATTGTTCTATGATTTTTATCTATTGATCATCCACATGACACTACTGATTATAAATATTTAAATGTGCAAATAAAAATTAAATAATACTACAACTATCTGCTTTAATGGAAATCATAACAATTATATAACTCAGATTAGAGGTCACAGAATAATAAAAGCATATGAGTAAGTGTTACAATAATTTAAAAATAGAGAAAAGGGAGGGGAGAGAGAGAGGAAGAGAGACAGACAAAGTATTGAGGAGGGATAATTTGGTTGTACTGATACTAGATCATCCAATAAAATTCTCATAAATTTGTCCATATTAGACATGTAAATATATTTATATCTATATATTCATACTAGAGGCCCGGTGCACGGAATTCATGCACGGGGGTGTGTGTCCCTCAGCCCAGCCTACACCCTCTCCAATCTGGGACCCCTCGAGGGATGTCCAATTTCCCATTTAGGCCTGATATGGACATCCCGTTTAGGCCCAATCCCAGTAGGATTGGGCTTAAACGGGCAGTTGGCCATCCCTTTCACAATCCAGGACTGCTGGCTCCCAACTGCTCGCCTGCCTGCCTTCCTGACTGCCCCTAACCGCTTCTGCCTGCCAGCCTGATCACCCCCTAACCACTCCCCTGCCAGCCTGATTGATGCCTAACTGCTCCCCTGCCAGTCTGTTTGCCTCTAATTACCCTCCCCTGCAGGCCTGGTCACCCCTAACTGCCCTCCCCTGCAGGCCTGGTCCCCCCCCCCCCCACCAACTGTCCTTCCCTGCAGGCCTGGTCACCCCTAACTGCCCACCCTGAAGGCTTGATCACCCCCAACTTCCCTCCTCTGCCAGCCTGGTCACCCCTAACTGCCCTCTCCTGCAGGCTTGATCACCCCCAACTGCTCTCCCTTGTAGGCCTTGTCCCTCCCAACTGCCCTCCTCTGCTGGCCTGATAGCCCACAACTGCCCTCCCTTGCAGGCCTGGTCCCTCCCAACTGCCCTCCCCTGCTGGCCATCTTGTGGTGACCATCTTGTGTCCACATGGGGGCAGCCATCTTTGACCACATGGGGGCAGCCATTTTGTGTGTTGGAGTGATGGTCAATTTGCATATTACTCTTTTATTAGATAGGATCTCTATATAACTTCTCTTTCATAAAGTTAAAATAAGAGAATTAAGATAATAAGATTGAACTAAATCCTCTCTCTTATAGTCTCATTAAATTTCCTTATTTCTGATTTATAAATTATCAGCTTCTTTGGGACCTTATCCAAGGAAGATGAATTAGATTAAAAACAACAAAAGTGATATAACTATCAGTAAAAGCAATGGAAAAGGAAAGAAGTAAAAATAAGCCAGATTCTTTGCTGCTATGAAGATTTTTAATTTTCTAAATAATTACCTACAAATGTATGCACAGAAAAATTCACAATTTATGGTAGAAAGTGATGTGTTCATAAATTTCCCCCAAAATAATGCCTATTTGCCTTCTTTGAGCCACACTGGGCAAGGAAAAGATATTTAGTCCTATCATTATTTAACCACTTACATATTCAAGCGACACCAAGAGCCATCCATTAAAATATGCTAACTTCAAATTAGGGAAGAAATAAATATACTAGAAAAAATTTCTATGACATTCTGAGCAAAGTTACACTTAATTTATGAAGTAATCTTAAACTATGCGTAGAACAATTCCAAAAGGCAAGAACCAGAATGGTGGGAAAGACTAAGTGATTTGTCAATATTTCCCTGTGTCCTCCTTTTTAAAATGCCAATATATTTCAGTTTATAAAACCCAGAATTTTCGTCCAATTCTGTGCTGCTAATAATTAATTCATTTTGCTTACATTGCAACCAGCTTCAAATCACAGTCTCCATTTCTAGGTAATAGATTCTGCCACAGGCAATATGCCCTGCCATAACCTCAATTACAACTTAAAAGGAGAAGACTGTGCTTATTTTCTGCTGGAGCCACTATTGTGTCTAAAATGAAATTGTATATGGGTAATGGGGAGTTCCACTGTAATAGAAACTAGTGGGTCCACCCATATTGAGCATATAGAAAAATCCATTTTAAGTCGGGGTCTAAGAATGAAAGATGCTCTGACATTAAGCAGCTGATGAAAGATTACTAATAAAAAATAATCATTATAGTCAGATCATCAGTTGTAGAAACAACTCTAATATGTATCATAATAAAAAGTGAAAACTTCTAACCAAACAAATCTTTGTCCAGAAACTAACAAACTATAAAAACAACAGTTAGTTCTTTTAAAATTACAAGGTGTGTGTAGAAAGAGAAATAAAAGCACATGAGACAGAAATAAAGATACAGAGAAATATACAGAGAGAGACACACAAGGAGATATTTGTAATGCAACTTTAAAACAGTATTACATGGAACAATTATTAGCTTGTCTCTTCATTCTTTATCTTATTAGAGGTATAACTATTATCTATATACTAGAGGCCCAGTGCATTAAAATTCATGCACTGGAGGGGGGGTCCCTCAGCCCAGCCTGCCCCCTCTCACTGTCTGGGAGCCCTCAGGTGCAGAAGGCAACCCAGCATTCAGGGGAAGGCGACAACCCATCACACCTCTGCTGCTGCCACTGCCGGCAGCACAAGCCTTGGCTGGCCCTGGTTACCTGAGCCTCTGGCAGCCCTGGGCGTCTGGGCAGCTGCCATCTGAGGCTTGCCTGTGCCTCAGGCTGGCCCTGGGCAGCTGGGGGGCTGAAGGGACTGGGGTCTCCGGAGGCAGGAACCCCAGCGGGGCTGAGGGGACTGGGCACCGCCATCTTGTGGCTGTGGGCACCGCCATCTTTTGGCTGTGGGCACCACCATCTTTGAGGGTGTGACAGTCAATTAGCATATTCCCTCCTTATTGGCTGTGGGTGCCATCATCTTTGCGATGGCATGAGGGTCAATTAGCATACTCCCTCTTTATTAGATAGGGCTTTTTTATTTTTAAAATGTTACTATTACAATTTACATTTATATTAACACTCAGAACATGCAATCAACACGAGTCCAAATTAAAACATATACTTGTGTATGCACACATGAACGTGCAAACACATGTACTTATGGTGTGCTTAGGAAGGTGATGGTTTTAATGGCATTATTTTGTCTTTTAATTTCCTTCTGAAATTATATAGCAGAAGAGAACATTTGACAATGACTACAGAATGCCCCTGATTTTTAAATCTTCCTATAAAAGAAGTGTTTAATTTTAAATGAGAAACTTGATTCCTGGAAAAATGTCTATAAGCATGTCAAAGCCATATTTAAGTCTTTTTGCTCCAATTTTAACCTCAAGAGGCTCTCGCTGGTGAACTAGACTTCTGTCTTTTCTGGTCAGAAGCAGTTTGCACAGTAACAGCAAGTGTTGATATGATCATGAAATCAAAGGAAATTCAGGGACATGCTATCTCAGCCTTCTCCTATAGGGATGCCACTCAATTCCAGGTATGTGACCTCATGGTTGACGATGGGTCAAGATGCCCTTGTCAACCAGTCACAGGCTCAGTAATTTGGTAGAGACATATATAATTAATTCTGGTTTGTGCCTGATGTTTCTAGAACTTAATTACGTTGAAGTACTGGAAGTCACTGATATTGACCCACGGTGCCCTTAGTAGGTAAAACTTAGCAGAGGTTGCTAAGATTTTTATCTTAGAAAGTTAAAAGGAAAACAATCAGAAAAAAATTGGACTGGGAGCTCTAAAAGGAAAGTACAGTCATGATCTGTGTTCATCAATCATCTGCATTTCTGCTTCTGCCTCTTACTTTCTTATTTCATAGACTAGTAGAAATGTCTCCCAAGAAAAGTCAAATGACTTCATTAGGGCCACGCAGCTTGTCAGGGGGCCAGGACTGGAATTCAAGTCTCCTGGTGTCCAGTCAAGTCTTCTGTCACACTCTATGCTGACCCTAACTTCTAGCTTACAGCACAAGGAAATAATATTTTTCATAGAAATCAGTTTTTTAAGATCAATGAGACAGGGAAGCACTGAGCTAGGGAAGGACAGGGAGAGGAAAGGGGGGGGGGGAGGGGAGAGAGAGAGAGGGAGGGGGAGAGAAGACAGGAGAAGAGAGCAAAAGAAAAGATAAGAAAGATAAGGGGGGAAATGAAAGAAAAAGGGAAAAAATAAAAGATTTCAGTCCTCTGTCAAAAGTATATGTGTAGGTGATATGGACATTCAGCTGAATCATATCTAACTCATTGTCAGGTTGAACTATCAAAATATTATATACATGAGGGACTGAGGAGCCTCCTGGGAGAAGATCTGTCAAAGGCAAACATCTGTAAACAGCCGTGTACCAAAGGGAAGAGAGGTGGGAGTGGTTTTCCCAGGCAGGAAGAAGTATATACAGGATGTCCCAAATAATGTATACATGCTTTAACAGCTGATAGCTCAATTGATGTTCAGACTTAACCCACTGGAATTAGTAATTTTTCAAAGTGTGTATATAATTTTTGGAACACCTTGTGTGTGTGTGTGTGTATATATATATATATATATTTTTTTTTTTTTCTGATACTGTTTATAATTACCAGCATGCAGTAATAGTAAAAAGCAGAGCAATTTTAGCCAGTTTTGTTATAGTACTAAACTCTCTACAGACAAACTGCCCCATTATTTTCAGTATCTGGAATAGACTGATCCCGCTGCTCCCTCAGCAGCCCACCCCCTCTGCTCCTGCCCTGCCCCTGCCACTCACCCTGGTAAGCCTCTGACTGGGATAAGCAGATGAGCTCTAGACCCTGGTCCTCCAACAGAACCTAAGAGGCAGTAATGAGAGAGGCAGAGTCCTTTGTAGTTTGCCAGAAACCATTTGGTAGACCTGGCATCAAGGTATCAGGGGTGCCAGTACGGCTGCCAGGGACCAGGGACCAAGTGACATGACTCAACAATGCATATTGGAAAGTCCCTAAGCAAGAGAAAAGGAAAGAAGTAGCCAGCACATAGTAGCAGTCTGCAATTGGTTGGTTTATTCGTGAGCATATGTCAAATTCCCCTGGGAACCCTAAATATCCTTAGTTTTTCTGAGGGGAGGCTTTTTAGAAATATGCCTTAGCAGATGGTCAATACACATTATAATTGTAGCTATTAGAGAATGAAATACTCTTGGTTTGAGAAAATGTGCAGTAAACAGATCACAGAAAGAGACTTTTAAAAAGTAATTTCTGGCCCTAACCAGTTTGGCTCAGTGAATAGAGCATCAGCCTGCAGACTGAAGGGTCCCAGGTTTGATTCCGGTCAAAGGCATGTACCTTGGTTGTGGGGGTGTGCAAGAGGCAGCTGATCGATGTTTCTCTCTCATTGATGTTTCTAACTCTCTATCCCTCTCCTTTCCTCTCTGTAAAAAAATCAATAAAATATATTAAAAAAATAATTTCTGGGGAACAACATTAATGTTACTATTTTTAGTAAGTTTATGAATATACGAAGTCTGCATCAACACTTTGACTAAGTCCGTGGACTGAGGACTTGGATGCTGCTGCATCGACACAGAGTAATTTCTGTGGATGAAAGCATCAGTAGGTGGCCAGTGTGCTCAGTGGTGAGGACACAGGAAAGCTGGTTTATGACAACCTGTCAACAATCCTGGCTCACCTGCTATAAAGCATGATCTCCACCAATTCTGAAAGATAAAAAGTCTCTCAATTATTGAAAAGTTTTCCACTAGCTTCTTCATTTTTAAATTATTCTGAACATTTCCCCTCCTATCATTTAGAAGTTAGAATTTCAGGAAAATTAGAGAATTATGTGCTAACATTTTTCTTTATGTAAACATAAAGAAAAAACTCACATGTGGTTGTCAAACTAAATTATGGGTAAAACGGAGGACTGTAACCATATGCATCCACATGCGTTAACTGTTATGGCAGATTTAATTAGTAAAATTAGTCAAACTCACCAGCCAAGCTGTGTCAAATCAAACCAGCACAACCTGTGTTTGTTGGCAGAGCACTACAATTAAACAGGCCGAGATTATTTCAATTCAAGACATCTCTGAGTTACTAACTATACCCATGACTATGCCTAAACTTCAAATGAAATTATAATGTTATTCTGGCCTTCAGAGAGAAAGGAGTAGACAAGTTTCCTAAAGTATTCAACAACAAACACTCTTACTACATCCTGAAATGACTTACTTTAATCTGGAAAATCCTCTAATTGGTTGAATTTCTGGGGAAAATTCCCCAGCGGAACACTTACATAGAAGTGAAGACCTTCCAGAGACTCCTAAATTTCACTGGGCAACCTAATCTCATCAGATACATTCTATTGAAACAGGTAGACTATGAAATGCATTGTTTTCTAAGAAAAGTGGCAGAAATAACCTTAAACTAAGCAATGATTTCTACATATGAAATCTAGGCAAATTAATTCCACCTATAATTCCATCTATAATCATCAACAAAGTTTTAATAAGAATTTCTTTGGCACAAGGATGTGTATTTACACGATTGATACACGATTGATGCTTGGAATTGGGGGTCACCAATCTGAGTAGCTGAATTCTTTCTTTTAGACACAGAATTCCTTTTGGAGTTAATAGATGTAGTTTTGATGTTCTCCTTTAAAGTTTTATAAAATTTCCTTGACTTCTTGTGCAAGATGACTAATTTGCCCAACATGGACCGAGAAATGAAGAAATCATGAAGGCATCTTCCTCCTAGTTTTCCTTACTAGCTGCCATTCAGTGACCTCAGCAAAGGTGGTCGTGATAGAATGCCTGTCTGAACTGTCAGCTTGACTGAGTACATTTCTAAAGCTTTCCGTATTGGCATTTAATCTTTTATTTAGTCACAGAAACATGAAGTCACCATTTTTTAAACTGCCAAGAGAAACTGGGGGAGAAAAGTGTCGTCTTTCTTTGGCTCACAGCAAAACATTGCAAGATAATGGGAAGACAAGAATATTTCATCCATTAACCCCTTGACCCTGTAAGTTAATGGCTTTTTGTTGCAAATATATCAACAAACAGGGCCCCATGTGGGATTCTCACCCAGGGAGTAAGGTCTTCGTAATTACGTGGAACAGTGTCCTGGTGGCTCCATACTGACACCCAATACACTTAATGTAAGAGCCAGCCTTCCCCAGAAGCTGGCCAGAAAACATAACTACTACCTGTGCAGAGTAACTTTGAAGGACACACACAAAGGAACTTAAATTATTATTTTAAATTCAAACACACTAGAAATGCTGCCATAGCTATTTTTGCTGTTATCTAAAGTTCTTACCCTATTACATAATGAAGGTCACATTTTCATTGCCAATGCAGAACTCAAAATCTTCTGTGCTAAGATTAAAGTAAGTGACAAAAATAAATAAATAAATAAATAAACAAACAAACAAACAAATAAATAAAATGTTGGAAACACAGTTTTAACAATTTTCTAAAAGGAACTACATTACGATTTTCAAGAACTATCCAATTGGTATGCTTTAGCTCCTATTTAAAAGGATGACAAGCCCTAGCCGGTTTGGCTCAGTGGATAAAGCCTCGTCCTACAGACTGAAGGGTGGCAGGTTCCATTCTGGTCAAGGGCACATGCCTGGGTTGTGGGCATGATCCCTAGTAGGAGGTGTGCAGGAGGCAATCAATCAATGATTCTCATCACTGATGTTTCTGTCTCTCTCTCCCTCTCCCTTCCTCTCTGAAATCAATAAAAATATATTTTAAAAAAGGATGGCAATGACAATTGAAATTACTATCACTTGTTTTTAAAAAAATATTGTATTGGGATTTCCCAAATTAAAGTGTTAATAAGTAAAGGCTTCTTCAAGTTGACTTGCAATGCAAGAAAAAAATTGACAATTTCTTCAAAATCAAAATCTCATCAGAAGTGTATTTCTACAATTGAGAAATCTTCAAGGGATTAAAAAAGTATTAAATTATTACATTTTTATAACTATTTTTCTATTATAAAAGCACTCCTCTAATCATTTTTAGGTAAATTTATAAAGGAGTACATTTTATGTTAGGGAACATGTTGCAAGATCTCAGTACATACTGTTAAATCAACCTGCCTTCTCTAGAAAACCATCCCAGTGTACATTTTTGAGTAACAAAAAATCTGAAAATAATAATTTTAGCAGAGTGATTTAATTCAAATAAAAATTAAAAACTAATTTGGAGTAAAACCTCAGCAGACTTACAAATAGAGCATTATTTCTAATCATTAAAACATATGGTTACAGTGATATATTTTCTCATTTATGGAGCTGTAGCTATACAGCAAACTAAAATAAGCAATGTTTTAAGAAATTATAGAATTTATCAGAAATAAAGTAAATTTTCTTACTAAAATGATAAATTGCCCTTGAATTATGATGATTAATTAATATTTAATATATTCCCATAATGTAGTAGGTGCCAATGAAATGAGTTGTAGCTACCATTAAACTAACATGACTATTAAGGTTTGACCTATAAAATCTAGTAATGAGACAAAAAAGTCTCTCTCTGCAATTATGTGATTGGCAATTACCCATGTAAAGTAAATGATAAATAGCACTTTTTGGAAAAGACTTAAGATACAAATAGAAAAACAATGACCTCCTGTAATTAGAATAGTGTTACAACATTATCAAGATAAATCCCAGTTAATGAATAGAACATTTGAAAGCTGAAGAACATGGAGGAAATATTAAACTTCCTTTCAGTGTACATATAGTAAAGTTAAATTTACCCTAAATCTATACTTAAGTCACTGTTTCCAATTACATTTTATGCTAAATTCATTTAAATTAAATGAAATAAGATTTACAAACTACTAATGCTAGTTATTACAGTTATGAACATTAACAGTAGTAAACACTATACAAATATCTGAAAATGATTATTTTTCCATAGAGTCCTATAGTCTGACATTATTAATTATACATCAATCTATATATAGTAAGATAATAGAAAGTCAACTTTAATCTTAAAATGTACTGACCTTTACATACAAGAAAGGTCCTATTAACTCAGTAGGATATGAACTTTAAGTTATTTTTCCAATTCTTATAATAAAATGAACTAAGTCAGCCTTAGATTTTTATGCAATTCTTTCAAGACCATTAATTAATTCATCAACAAATGCCTACTAAATGCTTTTATGCTACTGACACTAAATGCTGGGGATACAAAGTGAACAAAAGCAGGCATGATCCAGGTCCTCATGGAATTTATAGTCTAGAGTTAGAAATCAATATTAATCAAATATCCTTCACAGTACTTATCACACACATGGATAAACATCTACAGCTTTGTAAGTGCTATGAAGGAAAGATAACCAGTGCTACAAGGGGATGGTACTGAATCTGGAGGCATGAGGAAGTGCCATTTGAGTAGGAATCATAAGCACAAGTAAGAATTTACTAGGTGAGGTAGATGGAGGCTTGGAGGGAAGAACACTCAGCAGAGGGACAGCAAGCACAAAGAAAGAAAGAAAGGTAGAGGAGAGTGTGAGGAGCAGAGTGCTACATAGTGAGGTGGGAGATAACTGCAGAGGCCAGATCATGCAAGCTTGGTAGCCTGGGTTAAGGACTTTTTTCATTATCCTAAATTCAGCTGGCAGGTCACTGAAGGATTTTAAGCACAGAAATGATGTACTCAGACGTGTGTTTTGAAGACAACATTCTACCTATAGTCTGGAAAATGGGTTGAAGTAAATGAACGGAAACTATTTAGAAGGATATTGCAATAGTCTAAGTGAGCAGTGACAGCAATTTGGGCTGGGAAAAATAATAGGACAGGGAGTACAGAGAGAAGTAGATGCAAGAGCAAGATTTTTAGAAGATAAAATATTCAGGTCAGGGTCATGGATTGGCCATGGTAGTAAGAAAGAGGGAAGGATCAAGATTTTGGCTTGACATCTCAATAATACCATGTACTGTGATAAAGAATAATACAAGAGAAGGAGACTTATGGAGAAAGATCATGAGTTTGCTCTGACATTTTGGACCTTAGAAATCTAAGAGAGGATATCAAGAAAATGTGTGACCTCTATAGAACGTGAGACATACATGCGTAAGGCATCAGCCAGGGTTTGTTAGGCTAAGGCGACAATAGAATGAACTTTAAAACAATTAAAACTGGATTTAAAGTAAATAAAAATTTACAAATGCAGTAAAGCTTTTACACAAAATACATATTGATGAGAGTAAATAACAAGGCCCCTTGTGATAAAGCAGAAATATATACTTAAGAATAAAACGGGTACATTTCTGCACTTCCTAATCAGCATTCCCAGTGTGCAGGTGGATGGCAATGCTTTTTGCCACCAAAAATAAAAAATAATAAATAAATAAATGAAAAATAGAGCATAGCTGAGAAAAGACAAATGTTATAGTCATATAAACTAAAATAATAGTTGACAAATTCAGCTTGCCCTCCAATAAAGAAATAATTCAATTACATACACGGAAATTAGATTTTCTGCTACAGGCTAACCCTGAATAAATAAACTTTATTTCACGTTTCAGTTCAAGTAATTTATAAAGATGTTCCTCAACTTATGATGGGTTATATTCCAATAAATCTATTGTAAGTTGAAAATACCATTGCCGAAACCGGTTTGGCTCAGTGGATGGAGCGTCGGCCTGCGGACTCAAGGGTCCCAGGTTCGATTCCGGTCAAGGGCATGTACCTTGGTTGCGGGCACATCCCCAGTGGGGGGTGTGCAGGAGGCAGCTGATCGATGTTTCTCTCTCATCGATGTTTCTGGCTCTCTATCCCTCTCTCTTCCTCTCTGTAAAAAATCAATAAAATATATTAAAAAAAAAAGAAAATACCATAAGTCAAAATGCATTTAATATACCTAACCTACTGAGCATCACAGCTTAGCCTAGCCTACCCTAAATATGCTCAGAACACTTACATTAGCCCACAGTTGGGCAATATCATCTCACTGCTATTGCCCTGCATCACAAGACAGTATCAAGCTGCATATTACTAGCCCAGGAATGATCAAAATTCAAAGTACTGTTTCTGCTGAATGCATATTGCTTTTGTACCACTGTAAAGTCAAAAATATCGTAAACAGAACCATCAAGTCAAGGACTGCCTGTACTGACATTGAATAAAGATAAAATTGGTCATACAAAAACATTAACATTTGTAAAAAAATGTGGTTGGATGAAACAGCTCTGATTTTCCTTGCATTGGTTACTACTAGTTTTCACAGCCTGGTTGCACTACAATGCTTGGTCACCATTTTTGTCGAGTGCCCTATAGAGAAAAAGCCTAAGAGATTAAACAGGAGGATAGCATTTTTGTTACCACTCTGGATCAATTTCCAGCTATAGATTCCAATCACAGAGGAGACAGAAAATCTTTCAGAACCACTCACATCAAATATTATACACTAAAAGAAAATATGATAAGTCAGCAGACAATTCTTCCTGAGACTTGACAAAAATTGTGGTGATTATTATTCCTTCCTTTCAACCACCTGAGGTTCATATGTGTGTGTGTGTATACACACACACACACACACACACACACATATATATGTATATATATATATAAATATATATATATTTATATATATATATATATATATAAATATATATATATATATATTTTTAAAACTTCATATAATATGAAACTGTACTTGTCAAGGTCAATGTAAACCTCCATGTGTCCAAATATAATGGATCCTTCTTTCTCTTCACCTACTTGAACCTCTGTATACTTGGCTTCTGCAAAATACACTTGGCTCTATTCACACAACATTCTTCTCCCTTGAATTTCAGAAGGCTCAACTCCTACTTTTCTTCATACTTCCCAGGCTGCCTTTATTTTGTTCCTCTTACTATCCCAGTCTTCAAAAATCTAGAAGTTCTCTTTACTATGCACATTATCTCCCTACATAACCACACCCAGGCACATGGCTTTACCTTCCACAAAATAATTTCAAAGACAAAAACAAACAAAAGCTACTAATTTCTATCATTGTCCTTCACTTCTACTGCAATTTCCAAACTTGGATATTCAACTGCTCATTTGATATCTACATTTGAGTACCTTGTAGGTGTCTCAAACATACTATGGATCTGAAGTGGGATTTAATTTCCTTCTGCTCTTACAAGTGTTCGTTCCTCTCCTTGTTTCTACCAAATCCTTCATGATATCAACATCCACCTCATGGCTTAATCCAATCCATAGGAAGTATTCTTGATTCCTTTCCCTACTTGCCTTCCCCACAACCCCTCACAGCCAATTTATCAGCTATTCCTTTAGGGTCCACTTCCAAAGCATATCTCCAATCATCATCATCATCATCATCATCATAGCTTTCTTCTCCTAATCCTCTCTGTTTCTACTGTCACCTCCAGAATCCATTCTCCACAATTACCAGAGTAACCTTTAAAACTACAAATTGGCTTACATGACTTCTACACTTGAAACATTTTATGGTTTCCCATTTTTGTTGAAATAAAATCAAACTACTTACTGTTCCCCACTAATTCCTTCATGGTCTCCCCCCCCCCCCCCCAAACTCACTCTCCTTCCTTCTCATTATGTATTACTTACAGTGACTTCCAAGGAAATACCCTGAAAATGCCAAGTTCTTTCCTACTTAAGGGATGTTGTCCTTGCAATTTCCTTTGCTTAGAATATCTTTTACAGAGCTACCTCCTCTCTTTTCATCCTTCAGATGTCATCTCTAATAGTATCTGTTCAAAATCATTTTTATGACCACACACACAAACACACATTCAAAAACAACTCAGTATGTTTTTTATAGCATTTTTCACATTGTTTCTGTGTTTAAATAGCTCATTATCTTTCTCCTTGTCTCCACTAGAATATATGATTCCTACATGCCAGAACTTTGAGGCTCCTATTCACTCTGATTTCTCAATGACTGGTGCCTATGAGACTTCAGTAAATATTTGTTAAATGGATTTAAAAGTTCCACAAGCATATCATTTTAGTATTAGAATGAAATGATAAAAACCTATTATAAATCTGTATTCAGCAAGATACAAACAGTACTGTACATACTTTATCAAAATTCATATTCTACATTTTCTTTTAGAAGTTATGTTGTCTTCTGTGTTTTTTTCAGTTGAAACCAAATAAACCAGAAAATGTTTCCTACTTTAAATTTCTTATATTTTTTAGCATTTAATAAATGTTTAACTTAATGTAAAATTTCCTAATGGTTTTCTTTTTAACAGAATCTAACTGCTGAAGATTGACAAAATCATATTAATTTACATTTGAATAAGTAAGAAATTTTTCCCACATTTAGGTATTTCCCTTGTTAATAACAACAGAAATTATATGAAGATTTGCCTTCTTAAAGGAATAACAAAAAGTCCACTATTGAGAAAGTGTTTTTGAATGGCAATGCACTACTAAGTAGCGAAAGTCCTATTATCTATTCTCAAAGGATTTTTAATAGTCAAAGAAATTTAAAACCCCCAAATTTTAGTAGATAACTACAGGTATTTATTTTCAACATTCATGTGTGTCTCTTCAAAAGTGAATGAGCTATATTAAAGTAAAACAAAGGAGCAGTGGGCTCTCAAGTCCTTTGAGGGAAGATTTTTATTCCACAAATTAAGGTATGATATCACTCTGCTAACACAGACCTATGGCAGTCAGTAAGCTCTTGTCTGTCAGCCCCAGCGCCATCCATCTGTCCTGCTCTGTGGTGCTGGAGCTGTGATCCTAAAATACACCTCATCTTTATCCCTTGGCTTCCTGCTAGGTTCTACCACTAGGGGCAGTAGAAGGAAATTGGTGGGCAGGAGAAGGGAGATGCTAGGCTCCTTCCTTGTTCAGTCTCCATTTCTATCAGTGTAGCCCCAGCTGAAGCTCCATATCTCAGCAGCAGCAGCAGCATTTGGCCTCAGCTTCTATTTGCTGGTTTTCTGGTACTCCCAGTAAAAGTCTTTTTGTACCCTCAGAGGTACCAGCTTGAGGAGGACAGCTCTGCAGAGACCCTCCTGCAGCCAGTGAGGTGTCAGCACCAGCTGGGAGCACCTCTTCTCAGAGGTTCAGGTCTAAGTTTTAGGGGGTACTTTCTTTGAGCACCAAGTACCTGTTAAACTTAACCTCTTTAATTTGTTCCCCCATCTTTAGGACTGCTGTTAGCTCATGAGCCCTCCAACCACTGTATAATCAATTCCCTATATTAAATTTTCTCTATTGAAAGAGCTACTACAGATGCCCACTCCCTGACTGGACCCTAGGTGACTCATAAGGAGACAAGAAAAGTGGGCTGAGGTGAACTAAAAAAGAAACAAACCAGAAAATATTCTGTGGAGGATAAGATGGAGTATCACTATATTTTATGAATATGTTGGAGGCATTTTGAATATCAGGAATCTCATAAATTATATCAAAAAGGTAAACTCCTTTAAGAACAAAAGCTGGGTTTTATTATTAACTAGAGGCCCGGTGCACAAATTTGTGCACAGGTAGGGTCTGGCCACCTGCCCCATGGGGGCCAATTGGGGCCGGGCCAGTGTTTGTGGGGCCATGGGAGGTTGGCCAGTTGGCCCCACCCCCGATCAGGTTTGGGGGGACCAACAGGGGCGGGGCCAGATGGGGGGAGGGGGCCTGCTCGCCCCCAACTGCCCCCCCTGCCGGCCTGATCACTCTCAACTGCCCTCCTCTCTTGGCCTGATCACCCCTAACTGCTTCTGCCTCAGCCCGCTACCATGGCTTTGTCTGGAAGGAAGTCCGGAAGGTTTCCCAGAAGGTCTCCCAGTCTAATTAGCATATTACCCTTTTATTAATATAGATAGATAACTATCATAATGCTAAGAACCATTACTTACTCTGTCAATATGGTATTATAGAGAACTGTGTGAGGTGTATAAAATGTTTAATCGACGCTATAACTTAATGCAATACATATAATTCCCATTTCACACACACATGCACACACACACACACAATTGGGTAATGAGAAGTTAGAGCCCAAGATCACACAGCTATTAAGTGACTAAATGACATTTTCAACCCATGTCTTGAGGACTCCAATACCCTCATTCTCCATTAGACCAGGTGGCTCTCACTTATTTACCATCATATTCCTTGCTCAAATATGGTACAACCTTGTGCAAAATAGATGCTTAGTAAGTTATATTGAATGGACAATTGAACAAACACTTTCTTTAAACTAAAATAACTTTGATTTGGTAGTTTTATGATTTGGGCACTAATAAATAAATGAATAACAGTTTTGTTCCAGAGATAATGTAGCTTTGTGGCTACAATTCAGTGATTGCAGCACTCTAATAAATAAGGGGCCCATCTGCTGACTAGAACATTAATGGGGGTGGGGGTAAAATGAATCAACTTGCTAAATGGAATTGCCAATATGGTGATAAATCTAGGATGTTAACCTAACTCAGAGGATGGGAGGACTACTGTTCAAGGTGACAGTTTTGATTGCATGCTGGGTAATCAAAGTGTGCAGAGGTACAGGTGCTTTGCCCTAATGACTCTATAGAGCTGTGATGTTCGTTTAGAAAATCTGCTGTATGTGTCTCATTCTTTCTTTTGATAGAAAAGCTGCATTTGTGAATGAGAGGGTTTTGGCAGATCACCAAGTGGTCATTCATACCCAGATAAACAGCTTTAATTTTTGAAGGCTATTGCTAACCAGTATTCAGCCCAAAATAATGACTGCAATTAAAATCTTAAAGAACAGAAATAACCTCACAATGGAGTGTAGGGGTACGTTTATTATGATTAAGTAGGAGAGAGAATGTATGTAGCGGATTATAACTTGTTCTATATTAAAATATGTGGGTGTACCCACAAATAATACAGAACAATTCAGTGCAAATCTAATATTCTCATGGATTATATGCAGAGAAAAAGTGACTGCCATTACAAATAAAATATTACTAACTTAAATCCCAAAGTACACAATACATGATATGATACAAGCTTTATGATGCATTTTTCATGAAAAAGTATTATAAGATAAAAATATTAATTCTGAACTTTACATAACTGTACTAAAAAGGAATATTCTCAATGTTGTGGAAGAAAGTTTTGTTCTTGGGGTAGCAAAAGACTGTAAAAATTTTAATATTAATAGTGTACAATAAATTGGTAGCCATTAAGATTTCAAAATTAGAGAATATGCTAATTTGAAATATTTACCAAATATTTATATACTAGAAGTCCAGTGCATGAAGTCGCATGCCCCACCCATCTGCACGCACCTTGCTGTGTTTGCAGCCCCACCCCCCGTGTTGTCTTTGGTCGTTAACGGCATTAGGGCCACAGGCCTTTTATAATATAGATGGTTAAAATATAACCATATATATATAAATGCATGTATGTATAGTGAACATATTAATTCCTTCATATTTATGTACTAGGGGCCCAGTGCACAAATTCGTGCACCTTGAAGGAACTGTGGGCTGCGAGGCTGCAGTGGGCACAGGGAGGGTCTTGGCCCATCCTTCGTGCCCCTGCCCGACCCTTCCTGCCATGGCTCCCATCCCATCTGCCGCAGCCCCGCTCCTGCTGCTGCTGCTCCCACATGCTGATGGCGCCAGCCCTACTTGCACCCATTGACAGTGCAGAGTGACTGGCACCTCTCAGGAGCAGGAAGAGGTGGAGAAGCCCTCAGGGGCAATTGGGGCCAACAGCTGCTGCTCACACCTGCTGATGGCACCAAGTGATTGGGACCAGGGTCAGGCACCGGCAGTGGGTGCAAGTGCTGGGTGGGACCATGGAGCATGGGAGCAAAGAATTTTCAGTAACCACCAGAGTCTCGCCCCAATGACAGCGACCGGCACCCTGCCTTGGTCTGGCACCCCCGCTCACCTGCCCCACCATCCCGCCGCGGCCAATACCTGCCATGTTTTGCATGTGCCCCCTGGTTGTCAGTGCATGTCATAGCAACCGGTTGTTTAGTTGTTCCACTATTTGGTCTATTTGTATATTAGCCTTTTATTATATAGGATTACTAGAGGCCTGGTGCATGAAATTCGTACACGGGTAGGGTCCCTAGGCCTGGCCAGTGATCAGGGCCGATCTGTGGGGTGACTGGCGGGGCAATCAGGGCCTCCACTGGCACCTACCTTGACCAGCCTGGCACCACCCACTCGCCTGCCCCAACCCCTGCCATGGCTGCCAGTGGCTTCCCTCTTCAGGGTGACAGGTGCGTTGATTAGGGGGGCCCCTGCTGGCACCTGCATTGGCTGGCCTGGGGCCTGCGGGCTGGGGGCAGCTCCTGCATTGAGCGTCTGACCCCTGCTGGTCAGTGCGCATCATAGTGACTGGTCGTTCTGTTGTTCGTTGATTTGCATATTAGGCTTTTGTTATATAGGATATATAATTTTTGAAATAATTTGATTATAATATATTAACCTTTTGCACTCGGATGTCGAGTGTGACTCGACACGGTTAGCATTAGAATAAAGGAATCGAGAAAAAAGCAAGTGAGTGCAAAGGGTTAATATTTTATAGTGAATTTATGGATACTATAAGATGGTTTGGTGGAATCTAAGGGGATGGAGGAAATAGTGATGTGACTCAGAAGTCTTTAGTTCATGTCCCAGCTCATCACTTAAGAATATTAAAAATGTATAGTTATTTTGTCACTTCCTTCCTATTCTACATGAGGAAACCAAGGCACAAAGAAAGATTGCATATCCAGATAAGAGCACAGCAAAACTAGGGGCAGCAACCAGTCTTCTGATAGCAGTGCCTGTTTTTAACACCTATTTGATTCTGGATCTTCATTGTCTCAGTTGGAAGATTGGAACAGGAACTCCTCTGTAAAGCTCACATCTTTTGTAAGGAACCAAAGAAGAAGTACTCATGAAAGCACTTCTCAAACCATGAAGCACTAAATACACATAGGGATTATTATAGCAAAGCCATGGTACACTTCTTTATTCTTGGAGTACACACAGAATCAAAATTAAGCTCAAATATATGTTATGCATGCATAATCCAGTGTACTGTATTTAAACAGAAATGCCTCCTCTCATTTTTACTCAAATGACTTATTTGTACAATGTAGGACTAGTTAATTTTTATCATACTCTGGGGAAAATCATAATGCATATAAGACATATATGGACATTTACAAAGTTTTTTCTAAAAGGGAAAACGCTGTCTATAGCAATCACTGCTGATACCTTGCTTCTCAGCCCTTTGCATCAGCTGAGTAAACCTGCAGCTGAGAATACTTCCTGGTTGTTGACAATTTCCTGTCTCCAACACAGAGGTGTCTTTTCTTCTCTGCCTTTTTCTGACATGCCCAGAGCTTGCACAGGGTTGCAACCTGGAAGTCAATAGAGCAAATACACAGAGGAGGTGTAACACTCCAGGGGCAGCTCTCAACCAGTGTGTGTAGAGAGAAAGGAGGTGGGGGTGGTGGAAACATTATTTTGAGTGTGTGTGATCTAAACTTCACTTAAAAATTCATTCTGAAAACTGGTCTCTGCAAAACTCCAAGAGCAATTAGTTAATAATGGCTCTTTTAAATTTGGGTCTTCAGGGTCCACTTTTAATTATAAGAGCTAGGTAAAGTGATGCATAACTGGCAAGTACATAAATACATACAACACTGAGCATTACTATTATGTCTGGCTTACACTATTCCCAGCAATTTAACTAATCCCTTAAGTGCTACAACACAACTTGTCTCTGTCTTGGTGAAGGTCATTTGACTAGTCCTACTATGTGAAATGGTGTTCCTTCTAAGAAAAGAATAACTTCCCTGTGGCTCACAAGGCCAGCTTGGTTGTAATCCTTTTTATGGGAGAACCTCTAAAATATTTCATATGCTCCTACTTAGCAACTCCTTCCAACTTATATCTACATGGAAAACACACTGCTGCACTCTGCCCTGGGCCTTGGAATGGCCTTTGCCCCAAAGCAATAAAATCTGACAAAGGCAGATAAATGCTTGTTTCTATGAACCAAATTATCACCTGATATTTACTGAGTACACTGAGGGCTATGATGTTTGCAGTCTAGATTAACAGATGTATATGTAAAATATACACTTAAAAACTAAACAAAACAAAAGTTGCCTATCAAAATAAAAGGAAAGTTGCTGGCTTTTTAAATTTACATATTTGACATGTTGTTTAGGTTGGTTTAAACATATACTATATACATATTTATATATAAGTGGATAATAGCACATTTAGCATCCTTAATGACTATTTGAATATTCTATTTTCTTCTAATAGAAAAATGCAATCTAAATTTCATTCTTAAATGGTTGTATTTCATAACCGTATTTTCCCTCTTTCAGTTTTGAGCACGTTAATTTTTATTTCTCATCATCATATTTATGCAATATTAGGAAGGCAAAAGCAGTTACATTCCTAATGGAAATGGCTCACAAATTTGCATTAGAATTTGTAGTGTCCCATGAATCTCCAAGATAAAAGGATTCTTCCAGGGGTCATGTTTTCGGCCTTTTGGGGGGCTGTTCTGGATTCAAGGAGAGTCTGAAAAATAATATGATTTCTTTCTTTTTTAGCTTTCAGGACACCTATATTTAATTAATGAAAATCAAGGTTGCTTTATTACAATTTAGTTTAGGCTTATCATACAGATGGCAAATTATTGCATTTACTGGTAATTGTGGTGTGTTTTTTTTCCCTGAGTAAATATACGAGAACTTAATGCCATATAGGTTTTTTAAAATTAAATTTATTGGGGTGACATTGGTCAACATGAACATACAGGCATCAAGTGTGGGTTTCTATGTTACAAGATCTGGATATTGCACCATGTGCCCACCACCCAAAGTCAAAAATCTTCTGTCACCATATATTAGGACCCCATTCTCCTCTACCCCATTCCCTCTGGCAACCACCACACTGCCATTTGTGTTTATGAGTTTCAGTTTTATATCCCACATATGAATGAAGTCAGATGGTTCTTAGCCTTTTCTGACTGATTTCACTTAGCATAATATTCTCAAGGTCTAAACTTATGGACCTTGGCCATATACTTTTTGAAGCAAGTTTTTCAGTTTTTAATGGATAAATTTGAAATAATTTATAAGAATTTTAAAACAGCATCTTTAATTTAAAAATATAGCAAGGTCTACGGCCATACCACCCTGAACACACCCGATCTCGTCTGATCTTGGAAGCTAAGCAGGGTCGTATTCCCAGGAGACTGCCTGGGAATACCGGGTGCTGTAGGCTTAAAAAAAAATACAGCAAGGGTACCATTAAAAATAACAATGATTTGAGGGATCTTTTTAATACAGAAAAGTAAAAAGAGGAAAATACAAATGACCCAATATCTCACTACTCAGATAAACCCTGCTAATATATGTAATTGTTAAATCAAACAGTATTTAAAAGTAGATAATCCAAATCCTCTTATTCCTAATAGTCCTCTTTATAAAGATAACCACTATTAAAAATTATTTCAAATACTACTTCTCCTCAAGTCACCCTAATGTATCTGCTCATCCATTCATCACTCCATCCATCAGCCTACCCATCCTTTAAAAAGATGGAAATAAACTAAAATAATGTTGGAAATAAACTGGATAATGTTGCCTACATTTAACTAATTAATTAAATATGAGGCAACATTATCCAGTCTTTCATGCTTAACATATCTGGAACATTTTCCACATCAGTACCAATTTGCCTTATTTTTTTAGAGTTTGCATAGCATTTCAATATTTAGAAAACATGCACTTTTTGATTTTTGAACTTGACTGTCAGAAAATGGGCTAGACTCAATTTAATGAAAAACCCCTCTGGGTAAATATTTTAGAGAGTGGAGAGCCAAGACATCTTATAAATGTTTCTGTTGCTCTCTATCAACCGCCTGCATTAATGTGATCCAAGGATGCCACAGCATCGACTACAACATTCATTTAGGCAATATTATTTAGGGAAAGTATTATCTGAAAAAGACCAGCCCTCAAATCCTCTCAAAGCACAGTACAGGGTGATACATCTGTCCTCCCAGAAACCATTCTTCTAGAAAAAAATAGGTTGTCTGAACAGGGGACATGGTCTCCCTGTAGAAATGGTAAGTGTAGGGTGATGGTGTTATGTCTATAGTACACATTCTGCAGACAGCGCCAGTTATTGCTTAAATCTCCTGGATGCTTAGATAGATAAGCAGAACAAGGATTCTGTTTCAGGTGAGATCATGGCACAGATGATAGGGGCCAAGGTTCCTCGGTATACCTTATCTCCTTGTCCTGTCAACCCACCTTAGCTTTGACTTCATATTACATCTCTTCAAGTGAACTCACTGTCAACTTTGAACTTTCCCCAGGCAGGGGAAAAAGGCTGCATGCTTCTTAACAATGACAGGTGTTCTTTTTTATGACCTTTGAGAATAAGTGAGAATTCAGTACAAACATTTATTTTTCACTCTTTACTACAACATATTCAATGCTTCTTTTTATAAAGGCTTTCAAGGGTGATCATTTAAAATGTAAAACATAATTGAGAGAAGACTGGTAAAGATGCTTCAAATTAATTAAAACTTAAAGGCTGACCATCTCTTTAATAGGCATTTAATATGAAATAAAATGGTCAATTCCATTCATATATATTAGCTATGACAGATCAAATATGAAGATCAATAGACATTGAGTAGCTATGATTATCATTATGTGTGTAGCTTATGGCTGGGGCAGATTTTAGAGCTAAACGATCCATCCATGTGTGACTTAAACTTGCAGCCTCTGCTTTCTTAGAAATTGCCTATAATCAACTGAGCTTCTCAGTGATGGCTGTTCTGAGGGTCTCACAGGTACATTACTTTTCTTATTTTAGCTGTTGTATTGCCCTATTGCCTCTTTTTGTAATGCTTACAATATTCAGTGGACCCCCAGTGGATGCCTGAAACTGCAGATAGTACCAAACCTTGTATGTACTATGTGATTTCTTTCTATACATCCATATCTATGATAAAGATTAATTTATAAATTAGGTGCAGTAAGAGAATAACAACAATAACTCATAACAAAATAGAACAACTATAACAATATATTACAATAAAAGTTATGTCAATGTGGTGTTTTTCTTTCCCTCTCAATATATGCGATAACTGAGATGGCTACTGAGTGACCATGAGCATGTAGTGTGTACAGCATTGATACACTGGACAAGGGATAATTCAGGTCCAGGGCAGATAGAGCAAGCCAGCGTGAGATTTTATCACACTACTCAAAACAGCAAGTAATTGAAAATTTGTGAATTGTTTATTTCTGGAAATTTTCATGTTGACTATGGGTAACTGAAACCAGGGACAAGAGGCACCATTTCAAGGCAGGTATTCATTTCAACAAGAAGCTGTAGGCATTCTTCTCTAACAAATGCTATGGATTCTGGTTCACTGAGCCTACTGCAATCCCAGCCTCTACTCTAGTTTTTATCTTTAAAAGATAAAGTTCAACCCTGGGCCTTCTGGTCTCAATTCCCATTAAAGTCCAGTCTTCTAGAAGAAATTAGAATAATGAATCCCTAAGAGTTTTAAAATGGATTCATTTCAATTTTTTCTGAAAGCTGAGAATTAATAGAGACAACTTTGGCCAGTAAGAAGTAAGAGTTTGGCCAAACTCTCCCCAATGGAAAAAATAGTCAAGGCTATTAAGAGGTAAGGATTTAAATTATGTTAATAAAGGATTTGCACCATCGTGCCTTAGAATCTGGCACAAACATCCAGTTAGTACTCCAAATGCTGAAAAATGCAAGTGATCTCAGAAAGAGATCTCAGTACTTCAGAACATTTCAAGCCTCTTTCTTAGCCCTTGCGCGCTCTCTCCTCTCTCTCTCTCTCTCTCTCTCTCTCTCTCTCTCTCTCTCTCTCTCTCTCTCTCTCTCTCTCTCTTCCTCCCTCCCTCCCTCCCTCCCTCCCTCCCTCCCTCCCTCCCTCCCTCCTTATTCTTTCTGTGACTCTGAATGAGCCAAACAGTATTCCCAAGAGACCTGAGAATTCACTTTTATGCACTTCAAGCAGGCTGTCACTACCCATCTGCAGTCCAATCTACATAGGCATATAAACAAGAGATCAACCAAAGGACTTGTATGCATGCATATAAGCATAACCAATGGATGCAAGACACTGCAGGGCGGGGGCGGGGGGGGGAGTGAGGGCATGTGCAGGGGCGGGTAGGGGAGGCTGGGGGAAGGTCAATGCGGGGGGGAAGGAGACATATGTACTACTATTTGTAATACTTTAAACAATAAAATTTAAAAAATAAAATAAAATAAATAGAAGCAATACTGTGCATGTGTGTGCCACCTACCTAATATCCACATTCCTCTTCTTTCATATGAAAGAAAACCTGAGCAAGGAGCACAGATACTGAAATGCATTTCCTAGTCTCCCTTTCAGGTAGCAGTGTAAGAGAAAGTAATTGATAGGGGTTCCAGGAAAGCCCTTCAAGGATGCTTGCTGATCAACTGAAGGATCATTGATTTTTATCTTCACTCTCTTTCCCTTGCTACTTTCTCTTCCTGCCTGGAACACAGAGGTTACTGATGGAATGTCAGCAAGCGTCCAAGACTACAAGACAACGCAGAAGATGGAAAACAGACATCACAGAGAAAGGTGATGAAAGGAGCCTAAGTTGCAAATGATTGTGAATCTCCCATATCACCCTTGACCTGCCTCTTTCTCAACTTCTTTGCCTGAGATTTTTAAAAGATAAAAAAAACAACAAAAACAAAATAACCCTGCATTCAGTTTAAGTCACAGTAATTTTAGGTTTCTGTTACTATAGCCTGTTGATATAGTATGTATGTCAGCATCATGGTTTGGAGAAGGCACAGTGGGAAGACATGTGAGGTGACACCAATTTAAAGAGGATGGTCATTAAAGCTCACCCACAGTCCTCCACCTGGACTCCAAGTCCCAGGAGGTCACTGTCCCTCTCCTCTTCTTTTGAACTGTGACTTTGAATTCATTTAAACACAGTGGGGCATTTCTTCTTGTTCATATCTCATGAAAGGCTCATTTCCCTGCTCATTTAAATGTGACTCAATGCACAGAAGCATGCAAAAGGCCTAAATGTGCGTGTGTGTGTGTGTGTGTGTGTGTGTGTGTGTGTGTGTGTTGTGTGTGTGTGGTGGAGGTGGGGGATCAGGAAGGAGAGATGGACAGGTTAGGTGCAAACAAGTTTTTTTCCCTGTATCAGTGTCTTCTCAGCCTGCTAAAATGATCTCTTAGAATCAATGTGTGTGTGTGTGTGTGTGTGTGTGTGTGTGTGTGTGTGTGTGTGTGTGTA
Source organism: Cnephaeus nilssonii (assembly GCF_951640355.1). Taxonomy (NCBI): domain Eukaryota; kingdom Metazoa; phylum Chordata; class Mammalia; order Chiroptera; family Vespertilionidae; genus Cnephaeus; species Cnephaeus nilssonii. The sequence goes on from NC_137082.1 coordinate 20,896,317, forward strand.
AAAGAGAGAGAAACAATTTGTTTCTTATAGCGTGTTGCCACACAGAAGTTTTAACTGAAATTATGAAAAGGTAACTCAATAGGCACTGTATTTTTTTTTTTTACAAGAAAATGCTTTTTTTTTTTTTTTTTTAATAGAAATTACTGTCATTCCATTGAGTTTTCTTTCTTCTCAGGGAAGAATGTTAGAGCATCCCTGCCTCCAGGCCCTATTTTCTCATTTGTAATGATATACTATATGTAAAGTCATATTACCGGTACTTGCAATTTCCGAATTGCTTGATGCCTGATGTCACAAAATTATAACTAAGAGAGACTGTTACACCTACTGCTCCAAGGCATGGGGAGTATTATTTCAGCAACAATGAAAGCACATAATAAAGGACTTTAATGTTAATGACAGCTTGAATGCAAGCTGTTAGAAAAATTGAGTGTGTGTTTTTCCTATCCAGGTAACCGAATCAGGTGCCCCCTAAAAACAGCAGCCCCTTCCAAACCACCTCGGATTTAAACGATTCCGTTTAATTCAACAAGCATTTGGCAAATACCCATTCCATGCGAAACCTCGCAGTGGGGGCCACAGTAATTGAACAGCAACCCCTGCCCTCAGGAGTTCACAATGTAGTGGAAAAGAGATGCCCATTTCCATGGCTGATACAAGGCCCTCTGTGAGAAGTGCTAAACTGAGGCGGCCACAAAGTGCCAACAAACCCGAGGCAGGGCTGTGTAAAGCATCTTGGAGGATGGGACTTTGGAAAAGGACTTCAGGGGCATATAATACAGACTTTCCAGCAAAAGGACCCTACCTTCAACCTACTCAAAGGTGAGAACTCTTGGGTGTGTTAAGGGATGAGAAATCAGGCAGATGAGACTAGAACACAACAGAGCAAAGAAAATAGAGGCTGTGGAGCTAGCAGGGAGGGAACACCAGTAGAAATGGGTGACTGATGAGATATAGGGTTGAGGGGGAAACACCTAGCCCATGTGAAGTGATTGCAATATCTGTGTTTTCTCCTCATTAGCCTGTGTCACTGATGCTACGGGGCCCACTCACATCCCCTTGTCCTAACCATTTCAGTGCCCCTAGGCTTGACTGCCAGCACCGGCCTCTTATTTATTTAATTTTTTGCTTACCGGCGGGCTTTCTTTGTTTTCTAAAGCCTGCTTTTGCCCTGGCACATGGGAGACAGCAGGTACTAAGGAGCACACATCCAGAGGGAACTCTTCCTAAGAGATGACTGACAGGAGTCTGTGTATAATAGCCAAGCTCCTTTGCCCGTGGGTGGGTAAGAGTAATAAGAGTAAGGTATATATCTCAAGGGGGCTACCAGGGCACTTCCAGAATTCCCTGGTTGGTTGAAGCTCCAATTGCTTGATCACACACCTTTGTTAGCTACTTTTTCTTCCTTATCTCACTTTGCTGCTGCCCTACCCTGAGCCACCTTGCCAATATACTATATATCCTCACACCCTTGAAGTGTAAGGTCCTGTGTCCGGAGAAGCCCAACTGAGGATAACCAGTAGGAGTCATGAGCTTCATGGAAGTACTATTTCACCAGCAATCACCAAGCTTTTCCTTCAAAACTGCAGTGTAAGTAGAGCAAAGAGCAGCCTCTGAGCAGAGTAAGCTATGCCGAGTGGAGATGGCCAAATATGAGGCACAACAGAACAAGAGATGTTTACAACCAGTTTTAGGGCAAAAGCAGTATTTAGTCACATGACTGCACAGCAGTTTCGTGAAGTAAAAAGCTGTATGATAATCCTGAGAGAAAGGCAGTAACGGAACAGGGTTCTGCTGAATAAACACAACTGCCTTCTTGCTTTGCCTTCATTTGCTATTGCTACTTCTATGTTGTTCACACAGATCGTTAATATTTAGAAAGAGGCTTCAGGAACATGCCAGTGTAAGAATATGATCCTTCAAATGGTTACTCACTGTTATGAGCAAAAATCCATGGAAAAGTAGTAGTGTTTGAGTTGTTAATACTCTGAAATTAGTGCTTTGGGGCCAAGAAGGCAACATTTAGGAGAAGCTTCCTCTGAGAAGCCATCCTTGACTACTTTGGCTCTCAGCAATTTCCCTGGCTTCTGAGATGTTAAAAGCATTCAGAGTCTCAATGGTTCATTGGACTCTTAGTCCTCCTATATAGCTTGCACTGCTGTGTCCTGTCTTTTAAACTAGACTAGCATTCTCATGTAAGTCTCATGGCTTGTACAAAATGACCCAGACTCTGGCATGTTGGTTTTCCCAAAGAGCAGATGCTGGGATGGAGACTGGAGTACATGAGATGTATTAGGGGGTGTTTGTGAGATTAGCAACTATGGTGGAAATGAGGGAAGCAAGGCTCAGTGTAGAGAAAAGCTGGCTGTGATGTCTCAGCTGGTCCCACAGGGAGCTCTGAAACTGGGACATGCAGTTTCACAAATTGGGTGAAGGAGCTGGCATGGATCAGTCATTGGATGTGGGCATCCACTAAAATGGTAGATGACATGTTTTGGCTGATCTGGGTGATGTCAATATCCTTGTAAGAATTTTGGAAAATCTCAGTAATTTATTTTGGTTGTGAAATTGAAGAACTGTGTTGAGAATATTATATCTATGATTAACATAAATTCGGTAATGATAGCAAACACTAACTTAAACTGGCTAGCTATATGAGTTTTGTCATTGTTTTCTAGAAAGATGATTAAAGCCCTAGGGAACAATCCTCTGTAGTTCATGCTTTGCATCACAGTATTTTTAACATAATAATTATTCAATTATTGTTCACTGATGATCATTATGATTGTTCTGGAAGCAATACTAAGAAGCAAGATATTTTAGTCTACCACAACACAGTCCTAAACACAGTAATTATTTTTCTTTTCAAAAGATATAAAGTAAATTTACTATGAGACATTATTTTGAGTGCTAGGATTTAGGACAAGAAAACATACTGCTATCCCTGTTATACATTATCTTCTCTGAAAACAAAAGTTTTAACTAAGTCTGCCTTTTAGGTTCCATTGCCAAAAAGCCTTTTCATATTAGTCCTTATTCATACAATTCCAGTGCCAACAATTTTATCATTATGTATATTTACCATTATTTTATTTCACATGTATTTATGTGTTTTGTACAAAGCATTGTATAAATAATTAAATCAGTATTTCAAAATTATAAAACTTTTCCAGTGCCCACAAAAACCATAACTGAAGGTCCTTGTTGCTCTCTAAGGCTTTTGCTAATAATTCCAATCACTGCATATGTAGACTTTTTGCAACACTATGTTTTATGGTTTTGTAGCTTGTAGCACACTAGGAAGAGGAAAGGCAATCAAATGGATTCAAACATGAGAAAAAAATAACATCAAGGTAGGAGAGCTGAAAACAAAAGCAGACCTAGAGATGATCTACTGCATTGTCAAGTTGTGGGTTTTTCAAGTGATGTCCTTGGGTTGTCTGTCTAAATATATAGGAATGTCTATAGAATATTTTAGAAAGATTTCCATGAAAAGTTACCTTTTTAAAACTTTGCTACTTCAGTCAATAACATTCAGTTCTCTGAAAAAAAAGTGTTTTATAAGGGTGCTAGATTTTGTGGAAAATAACCAATTCCTGTCATCTGAATAGATTTGGACTGACTAATATCACCTTCATGCTTCTCTGTGTAATCAATCACACATTTGTTCCTTGAGTGGCAATTACATTATTAATCAAGATTTCTTGGAATTTTCTTTTTTTCCCTATTGATAAAATGGTCAATATGAATATGTAACAAAGAAAAAAGGTAACCCATTTCAAGAGCAGAGTACTGTGCCACCCTTAAGAAGGTTCTGATCATGCATCCTAATTTGACCATTTTCTTGTGTATGACATTGAGACAATAGCCCAATGCTCTGAGCCTCAATGTATCCATGTGTAAAAGTGGACAATGGTATCTATCTCATAGTATTAAGATGAGAACTAAAAGAGATAATCTAACTGCTTAATGGGATTTGCCCACATCAAAGAATCAAACTGCTCATGCTATTACCTTTATTATATTTATTAAAACATTTGACATGAATCTAAGTGTAGACACTAATAACCTAGTAAATGTTGACTGGTAATTACTTGAAATGTTATTAAGTTCTAAAATAAAATATCCAGAGCAGATGAAAATAAGGGGCCTACTAAAATATCAAGAATATAAATTAATCCAAAAGCTATTATTTGTCAACCTATTAAATATTCTATCTGTTAAGGAGAATTTGGTGAATAGAATTTTATTTTTATCATACTGCTGAACAATTTAAACCTACAGCAAATAAGAAAAATGGGTTATGATGTATGATACAATGTAAAGTTCCAAGTCAAATTCTACTTTGAATAACAGAGAGCTGTAAGACCATGTAATCTGCGGGTTAGATGCCTTGTGTTGTCAACCTGCTGTGACTGACAGGTTAGAGGAGGACAGGGATAATAACAAAAATCCCCAAACCACTTTACAGCTTCTCAATAGAAGTCAGAAAAAATGCAAATACGATCTTATCACGTGAGTGCATAGTCAAATGAAGGCCAAGACAGTCATTGCAATTACCTTTTGGAAGAAACAATGTGTCTTTGAAGAAAAAAAAAATCTAAATTTTTACTCACAAGGAAGGCATTGAGAATGGCAAATGAGATAACCATTTAGGAAGAGGAGCACACTGCCATGCACAGGCTGTGCACAGCAGATTGTTTTCACGTGCATGCTGAGCTTGGAATGAAGACATCTGATGATGACTTTTGGTAGAAAAATTTGACCATTTATTTCCCACCCGTAATCTTGTCCAATCCAGTGCTGACTCTTGCGTATTTCTAGTCAATGCTGGAAATGGAGCCTGTTCTGGGTGACTTAATTAACTAGCTTTGTTTTGCTTACTTTTTCTCATCTGTAAGATTATAATATAACTAGAGGCCTGGTGCACGAAATTCATGCACTGGGGAGGGTGTCCCTCAGCCCAGCCTGCACCCTCTCCAATATGGGACCCCTTGGGGGATGTCCAACTGCAGGTTTAGGCCCGATCCCTGTGGAATCGGGCCTAAACCTGCAGTTGGACATCCCTCTCACAATCCAGGACCGCTGGCTCCTAACCGCTCACCTGCCTGCCTGATTGCCCCCTAAATGCTCCCTTGCTGGCCTGATTGACACCTAACTGCTCCTCTGCAGGCCTAATTTCCCCCAAATACCCTCACCTGCTGGCCTGATCACCCCCAAGGCTTTTATTAGTATAGATACTAAAACTGAAAAAAAACAGCAACATCAAATTCCATGTTGTAGAGAAAAGAGTCCTGTACTGTGAATTGGGAGATTTTCATTGTAGCCCTAATTCCTCCCTCACTTGGCATTCTTGGATTTGACGTATTTGAGCTTCAATCATTAAATGAAGGGCTTGAATCACATAATCACAGAAGTACATTCTATCATACGTGTCTGTCATTCATGTGCCCACTCTAGATATCATAAGAAATTGAAACACTTTCCTCATCTGGACCACCAGTCCCTATATATCTTAAGCCCCAACTTCAGAATAAAGCTAAGTGAAGCAGCCAAGAAAACATACCCTCAAGTCACTTTACCTGTATTATGAGAAGCAATACAACGTAATGGCTGTGATGTGATTCCAACTGGGCCTACGGCACTGTAGACACTAATATAACTCCCACACAATACCATAAATTCCACACTTTGCCACCCTGTCTGAATGCTTCCTTAATTCATTTTGGAAATGGAATGGGTAGATTGTCTTAGTGAAGACCTATGGACAGCTTAAGGACTCAGTTTACAGATAAGACCACTAGAGGGGAGGGGAAAGGGAAATTAAAACATAAGGGAACAGAAATGGATACAGACAGGGACATAGGAGGACACCAAAGACAGTTGCCCAGGCTTGGCTGTCCTTGCTAAGATAACAGAAGGTGGAAGAGCCACCTCATATTTAGTGACTTCTTCCAAAGACAGTGAAATGATGGAGATGTAAAGAGCATTTGTAAAATCTATCAGAAAATTTAAAAAATAGTTTTCCTGTTGTTTACTGCCAAAATGTACAACTACTTCCTTTTGATGTCTCTCTGGCAACATGAGGCAGTAAAGAATTATAATATGGATTTGAAAATAGCTCTGTCATTTGCAAACTTTGGGAACTTGGACAAGTTACTTAGCATCTCTGACACTGATCTGTGGAGAAAAAAAATGGTGAAAATACACAACTGGAGGGGTGTGTGATTGAAGCAGGAAAAGAGTGTGTAGGACCTCGAGCTCCATAGATACTCAATTCATTATTGAGACTTTTACTTGATCTAGCTGGCTTATGGTTTTTAGCATGACTTTTCCTAAAATACAGAGGCTTGGGAATGGCTTCAATTAACACACGGTATCATATTTACAACCTATTTTTCTCCCCACTGCTAAAATTGGAGGCCTCTTGATAAGTCAAAACCCCTCTTGTTCGAAGGGAATGTCAGCATGAAAACTGACACCTTCCTTACACAAGCTGTCAGACTCTTCTACAATTTCAAACAAGTTTATCTTCTTCACCTTTTAATGTTAAGACAGCATATTACTAAATTTCATGCCTGGATCTACTAGTTACCTAATAAGTAAGATTTTTCTTTTTTGTTCTCTGGCACCAACCTAGTCCATATTGGTGTTATCTAATATGCCACTTCATACTTGTGTGGTCTATGTGAATTTGGCTGCTTTCAAATTCGTTTCAGTTTCCAAGAAAATATTCGAAAGAGAAATCCACAGCTGTTAAAGACTGCCATCAAAATATATTAAGCCATAAAACAGAAGCAGAAATGCATGGTTCTGATAGCTCTCCAACCTCTCACACACATCAGAGGGCATGCCCTGCTCTCTGCCAACTATATGGGATCTAGTACCCACAAGGACCAGCTCATAATATAGCTGCATTCTGCTCGCTGACTGCTTCAAAAGTAATCACAACACAAGGAGAATAATTCTTAGTAAGCAATAATTATTCAAAACAATTTGGCATACTGTGGGTGGGACTGTAAATTGATACATGCTATTTTAAAAAATATATATTTTTATTGGTTTCAGAGAAGCAGGGAAAGGGAGAGAGAGAGATAGAAACATCAGTGATGAGACAGAATCATTGACCGGCTGCCTCCTGCACGCCCCACACTGGGAATGGAGGTGACTGGGAATTGAACCATGACCTTCTGGTTTGTAGGTTGACACTCAACCTCTGAGCCACACTGGCCGGGCTTGATACATGCTCTTTTGAAAGATGCTAAGCATATTCACACCTTATGACCTAGCAACCTCAAACTTAGATAAATATCCAGCAGGAGTGTATCCATTTATACACTGAAAGTCATATAAAAGAATATATTATCTCTATTAAGAATGTCCTTAAACTGGAAGTACCCAAATGTGCATCAGTAGGAAAATGGATAAATTGTGGCATATTCACACAGTAGAATATTAAATAATTTTTTAAAAAGAGAAAAATATGAAACTCATAGACTTAATGTTGTCTGAAAAAACTGAAATATAGGCATGTATAAATTATATGGCTCTAGTATTATAAAATTAAAAAAAACAGCAAAACTAATCTATTAGCACTCAGGATACACTTCCTTGGGGTTGGGGGTGCAGTGACTAAGGAAATATTCTATTTCTTGTTTTGGTACTGATTACGAAACTGTTCATCAAACTCTATGCCTGATATATGCATAGATGTATTACACTTGATAAAATGTTTTTTAAAAACTGCAAATGGTTTTAAAAATGTACACTCATCTCTAAAAAGATCTTAGAAAAAGCAAGAAAAATTGTTCAAATGGTAGAGAGAAATCTAATGGGTCAGCATGATCCCAAGTTCAATCAGAGGTTCTACAATAGACTGAAGGTTTGTATCCCACCACTCTGAAATTCATATGTTGAAATCTAATCCCCAATGTTCTGGTATTTGAAGGTGGGACCTTCGGAAGGTCACATGGGTGGACCCCTCAGAAATTGATAAGTGCCCTTATAAAAGAGATCCCTGAGAGTGCCCTTGCCCTTCTACCATATGAGGACACAGTGAGAAGACAGCTGTCTATGAACCAGGAAGTGGGCCCTTGCCAGACACCAAATTTGCTGACACCTTTATCTTAGACTTCCCAGTTTCCATGAGTGTGAGAAATAAATTTCTGTAGTTTTTCATCCAGTCTGTGATTTTTTTTTTAAATTATATTAGTCCAAATTGACTAAGAGAAATCTGTCACTATATTTAAAGACCACTGGACCAATATATGTGTCATACATGGCTGCAAATGGTATTACTATTTTTATCTCTGTTATGGGCCAGGCACTATATTGAGACTTCATAAACATGATCTTATTCATCCTTATCTACAACTATAATTTACATTTTTCATGTGTGTAAATTGAAACTCAAACATGTTAAACAACTTATCTCAAGTTGTTAGAAAACCCCAGGTATGGATGACCACTCACACTGGAGATCTATGGTACCCTTAAGTCTAGACTGCATGCTTACGTGACCCCACTCATCGGCTCCAGGAAGTCCCTCTCCACTGCTGTCTGAGATGACAAAGGCTTTTTCCTCTGGCTTTTATTTTTACTCTGTGGGTTCAGGTTCATTCAGCCCGTGTTCTTTAGTCAGTTGTGAAATACTGACTGGTAAGCAGCCTTGGCCACATCTGGCTCTCCTCTCTCCCACACACATGTGGTTCAGTTCCACAGTCCAACATCAAGGCTGCCAGACTGGCTGGACTCCAAGGACTCATTGTGACTACAATTTGCCTATTGGAATTATCAACATGATCACAGAAGCAACCCAATCTCCAGCTCGCTTTTAGAATTTTCAAAGGTTGGTATGAGGGCACATGTTTTCTGAATTCCCAGAGAAATCCATTTTATTTTCTTATGGACCTATATAAAATTATTTGTACTCAACATCAGCGAATTGGTGGAGAATTTTTTGCAATGAGAAGAAAGAGTATGATTACTGTGCTTACATTAATGGTCTTTAGAGATAGACAATCTCTATTCAAATCCCAGCTAAGCCATTTACAAAGCCCCAGCTTCTTTATCTAATAAATGTGGAAAATACCTTCATCAGAGAGTTATTATAAAGATAAATGGGGTAGTGTATGAAAAGCACTTAGTTCAATCTCTGCCATGTGTTACGCTTTTTTATAAGTGGTGAATCCACACACATAAACACACACACAATTTATTAACATGCTATATAGTAACATAATGCTTTATATGACATACATTTACACACATATACCCACACAGAATCAAAGGTTTGTGACTGCTTAGTCTTCTAGTAACTGCAATAATACACCCTGCTTTTGACAGAGATTGGACATTGGTTATTTTCTAAAATATTTGAGAATTAAAGAAAATTATAATCATGAACAGCAGTATAATATATAACATGTAAAGCAGCAAAATAAATTTTTGGGATTTTAAATATATTTTATTGATTTCAGAGGAAAGGAGAGGGAGAGAGAGATAGAAACATCTATGATGAGAGAGAATCATTGACTGGCTGCCTCCTGCAGGCATGCCACTGGGGATCAAGCCCACAACCTGGTCATGTGCCCTGACAGGAAATTGAACCTTGACCTCCCAGTTCATAGGTCAATGCTCAATCACTGAGCCATGCCCAGCCGGGAGCAAAATAGATTTTAAAGAAATGAGTGTCTGAGTTCTGAGAATTCAAAAAGTGTTAAATCTATCCAGCAACATATATTTGTAGGCCACTTAATCAAATGGCAACTTTTACCATATGTGCAGCTTGACCTGCATACTATGTTACTCATTTAGGGAACACTTGGAGGTTAATAAACTCTTAACTAATAACAGTCTATGAGTCTACAGGTAATAATGGCCTTTAATCCATTGTCTTCCCTTCTCTTTAAAGACTACAGGAGTTCTGCAGCCTTCCTTTATATTTTATGTGACCTCCCACAGAACCGAGAAGAGAGCATTCACATAGAAATTAGCCACAGCCACAGCTATTCTCAGGAAGCTAATTCACAGAAGAATTAAAAACTGTTCCCTTATACACTGGTGTTTAATGATTTTACTTCCTCATTACAGTTCTCTTGCCCCAATACAGAGAAAATAATTAGACCTTGAACATGGCAATTAAAAAGCAGATATCCTGAACTCTGACACTTCTAGCAAACCAATAGAGTGTTAAGGCATATCATCCTGTTGGCAAATTTCTAAAAGACTACAGATCAATGTTGAGAAAAAAAATCACTCGTTGGCAAGTATGACCTAAGAGTGTAGGTTCCTAAAAAGCATATGCATATAAGAGCTGATGCTATTTAATGCTGCTCTATTTCCTTTAAGTTGTGCACTATACTTTATTTTCAAGGTCTGTAAAGGTTATTCTTCCATGATAACACTAACTATAACAAACAAAACTATGACCTTGGGTTTAAAACACCAGTAACCAAATACCTTTATGCTGTAAAGATAACACATATCCAGTCTATGAAAGTGATATTTATTAGACCCAATGAGACTCATTGGGGAAAGAAACTAAATATACTTCTTTATCAGCAGGTGGTTCTTTGGTTTTTCACTGATGCATACTAAGAAAACACAGTGGGATGTTTGGCACAGAAATAAGTATAGCTACAGCACATAAGCACACTTCAATTGATGTACATATTAATATGGGTGAGACAATAAATTTCTGTTGTTTACCCACATAATAAGGGAGTTTATTATGGAAACCCTAGCAAATTAATGCAGGTACCAAACTTAAATTCACACTTATTGCACAATGAATTCAACTATACATTAGAAGCATTTCAATTTGAGCTTATAACTTTGGTGAGTTGCTCCACAAAACCAGATTCATTTGAGGTACATAATGACAAAAGATTTATTTTTTGCTTGAATTGAAACTTTACTTCTGTGGCTAATTGTCTATGCAACTGATGCAGAGGCCCATGTGGTAAGAAAGTGGGCCTCCTGCTAACAAGCAGTGAGTGAGCCATCATGGAGGTGGACCCCACGCCCCACCATCCAGTCCTCAGAGGCTGGCAGCTCCTGACAAAATGTGAGAGTTCCTGACTCAGAACCAACCAGTTAAGTCCCTCCTGGATTCCTGACCTGTAGAAACTGTGAGACAGTAAATGCTTATTATTTCAAACCACTAGATTTGAGGGGTAATTTATTGAATAGAAATATATATCTAATAAGTCTATCTGATATTCATTTTTCATTCCTATTAAGATAAACCTTCTTTATTAATCCAGTGTCAATCTTTAGTGGCTAAAATATACTTCCTAGCTCTGTAAAAACTATAATTAACCACTTAAGCACAATTGTGACAACAAACTCTACACATACATTAGTAGAGGATTGCTAGGAACATTTTGTTCTCCTATAAATATGGTTTCTTCCATCCCCCTGAATGTCAGTGTGATGATGGCTGAAGCTGCCCCACCAGAAAGTACTGAGCTGCTGAAGTAACATCAGAAAGTGCCTACCTTTGCACTTGTTATTCAAAAGAAAGAAAAATTGTTTGTCTTTTTGTTTGTTTTTAGTTTTTCTGATACCATTAACTGGAATACAATCATTCCTGATAAAATCTACTTCTCTATTTTATGTTATTTTTGTGAGTTCTGGCATAGCATCTATGTTTTTATCTCAGAAAATACTATTCATTCACTGGCATTAAAAGCATTATTAATTGATATTTGTAAATCTTTAGAATCAGATATTTTGCATATGTTATCTCCATCTACTAGTATATTACTAACTATGGATGAAAAAGGAACTAATCAAAGGAGAGAAAATGGAAATGATTTAAAAAGAAAAAGAAAAAGAAGAGGGGAAAAAGTAGCCGGACCAAAAAAAATATAGATGCAGAAAAGAGAAAAAAGATAAAGAAAAAAATACAGTTAAAGCCTATGGAAAGAAGTTGGTGTGACAATCATTAAAACATTTTTTTATCCATTCTATATAATAAAAGGCTTATATGCAAATAGACCAAAACAACCGAACAACCAGTCGCTATGACGTGCACTGACTACCAGGGGGGCATGTTTGGAACATGGTGGGTGTTGGCTGTGGCAGGATGGTGGAGCATGTGAGTGGGGGCACCAGACCAAGGCAGGGCACTGGTCACTGTCATCGGGGCAAGACTCTGGTGGTTACTGAAAATTCTTTGCTACTGCACGCTGCAGTCCTGTGGGGCGCTGCACCTGCTGCTGGCACCAGCCTCGCTCACACCCGCTGCCAGTGCCAGAGCCGCTGCTTGCACCTGCTGCCAGTGCCTGGGCCCAGCCCCAATCACTCTGTGCTGTCAGCAGGTGCAAGCGGGGCTGGCGCCATCAGCGCATGGGAGTCGCGGCAGCAGGAGTGGGGCTGCAGGCAGACAGGGGACCAGGGGCCGTGGTGGAAGGGGCTGGGCAGGGATGTGGAGCATGGGCTGACACCCACCCCTGTGCCTACCACAGCCTCCCGGCCCACAGTTCCTTTCAAAGTGCACGAATTCGTGCACTGGGCCCCTAGTTAAAGTATAAAGATATTTGTTGTCTCATTTTAAGATGTCCAATTGTTTTTTTAATATTATGTACAATGAGACCTTTGTAAGCATTTTCTTTTCCTAGTATTTGAACTTGGACATTAAGTAATGAAAGCCTAAACTTGAGATGTTTTTGATAACTGTCTTTCCTGAAAACAAGATGTAAGGTGATAATGAATCAAACCTGTGAAAACATAGAGTGAGTTTGTAAGTTCTAGTTGTTTTATGGGTTGCATACAAAAAAAAAAAAGAACAATTACTTACCCTACTCAGATAAAATGGAGATGAAATAAATTATCCAAAGAAGACAAATATTGAATTAATTAGTGACACAAATAACCTTTTTTTTACATTTATACAAAATGTATCACACACATATGATCAAAAGTAGAAGACATTTCTAAAGCTCTTTGTAAGTCATTTGTGAAAATAAAACTCATTTTGAAGGTTTTTTTCTTCTATTAAAAATATTGCCTACTTTATACTTCTAGCAATATAGAATTTGATATGGCACTTGAAGTTTTGTTTCAATTTCAATTTATCTTTGTAAATATTATAGTGTAGCATATGTGACACACGTCTGCTTGTTTCTGGGGTCAACCTGATCTACCACACCCATCAAAGGTTATATCACTTCCAACAAAGACTCACTTTCCTGGAATTCAGTTTCTTTCTCTGTAAAATGTAAAACAAAATACTACCTTCCTCAGAGGGTGTGGTGACAACTAGGCAAGTAAAGTCATGTAAAGTAGTTAAAGTAGGTCTGAAACATGGTCAGCAACCAAATGCACTTAATTATTATTTTATGAATATAGACCTAGTAATGAAATGTTTGAGGTGAGCATTGCCTATAATTATTTAACAAAAAGATGGAAAAATTAGAGTGAAAATGTAGAAACTAGTCAAATAAAAAGATATGAATCCACATAAGATAGTTGAACATTAGGATAAACACATACAGAATAACCACAGTTTTTAGACTTATGTTTTAAGGTTTGTTTTTTTGTTTGTTTTACAAAGGAGAAATCCTAAAATCAGAATAAACCAACTACAGTCAATTAACACCACGACCCTCTCCTGTAGTTCCTTTTGGAAGATGTGGATATCATTTAAAATTATTTTCTACACTTTCTGATATAATTAAAACATGTCCACTATACATTATTCCAAAATAGCAATACATAGACAAAAATAACTATTACCTACATTTCCACTATCAGAGATAAACACTGTCAATTTGGTGTGTGTCTTTTCAGACCATTTCTTTGCACTTTTAACAATCTAAATAAATAATGTATATTTTTATATCAAATCAGATCATACTATTCATGATGTTTATAATCTGATTCTTTTATTTAAAGTTATCTGAAACAAATTTTATGTTAATCAACATAATGTTTATGGCATCAATTTCAATGACTAGTTCTTATTAATCTTTCAGAATTTACTTATAGCTTATATTGCATATTTAATTTGCTTCTGAGTTTTCTCTGTTATTAACAATGCTGATTGTTCTTGTTGCTAATCATTTTGCATATGCTGGAGATCAATTGCTAGAAATAAAATATGTTTAGGCTTTGGACACATGGCACAGTTGCACTCCAAAAATACTGTACACGTGCTGTTTCTTAGGTGCTTCTAATTGGCCTCTGTGAGTATTAAGGAAAACACCTCAAATCATGCATGTGTGTAAGGTTGCTCTAAAATGATGAGGGAAAAAAATGTTTTATAGTTACGAAGTCAACTAGAACCCAGAATCACTTTAAGCATTTGACTCTGATACAAACCCAATGGCTTGATCTTGTGTAGCACAGGACCAGGATCTAAAAGGGTAAAAATTGAAACCTTCTCTGACAGATATTTAAAGAATGATGTATCATTGTTCTGGTTTAAAGGAAGAAAATTGTATGAATAATTCATCTTTCTCCCAACAACAACAAAAAAATGTTTTTACACTTTCAAATAGGTGTTAAAATGGGAACTGTTTTGTCAAAAGTATATAAATGGAGTATAAATTTCTCTTCCTGCCAAGACAGAAAAGGTTTTACATCACAGCTGGGTGAGGAAATAAGATGGGCGACCAGAAAATATTCTACCCGGAAGAGAAAAGGAGTAAATGGTTTCATTCTCACCCTCACAAGCAATCCTATCTTCCAAGTTCTGATGAATTACTGACTTGGCTATATTTAAGGATGGCATGTTATAAACATGGTCATACAAGGTCAGAGGCCCTCAATTTATATGATGTGTCACATTTCAACAAAAAGTCAGGAAGAAAAAAGCATGTTGATGAGGTGTGTCAGCAGGAAAAATGTGGTAGGAGGGAGATTGACAAGAGTATAGGGAAGGAGCTTTTCACTCCCTCCTTATATCAGACTTATTTCTGCCAACTCCTGTATCTCATGAGAGATGAGAGAGAGAGAGAGAGAGAGAGAGAGAGAGAGAGAGAGAGAGAGAGAGAGAGACACGGAGGTTGTTATTTTGATGTTAGAGTATGAGCTGCTAATTGAGTCACATTTTCTAATGGGTAGGGGCACTATCTTTTAAATTGTACAAACCAACACTCCTTTTTTATTTGCAAATTTGAACAGAGTAGAAGGTGCTACTTGTCTTGAACTGGACCACTGGATATTAAGGCTGCAGACTGATGTCCCACCCATTGCCATTGCTTGCATAGAACTCTCTTTAGATCTTTGTCCTAAATTACAGTTTTAGCTGGGGAAGGCTGAGACATTCCTGCATCCCAGGGTAAATAAGATCACAACAGGCCATGCTCTGTGGGTGAGGTCAACCATTTCCAAGCTTGTCAGAGTTTTTTCCTGCTTCAAGTACATACAAGAGTATTAAAACTAAGAAAGAAAGAAAAGACACACAGTCAATGCATTAGTCAGGAATCCAGCAAGAAACAAAATAAAGTCTGGAAGCAAGATGGTGTGGGCAGGTTTCATGTCAAGACTCCAGAAGAAAAACAATATGAGGAAGTAGTTCCTGCTAAGGAGTGAAAGTGCAAGGAAGAGATGGTGTAACTGGAGGTTTGTGAGTGTGGGCTCCATGAAGGAGAGACCTCTGGATAGGAGCTATACTCCTGGAAGAACACAGCCTTTGCAAGAAATGGAATCCAAAGCAGGAAGGGAGAGGGAAGAAATATCCAACCCTCCCAATGCCTCTCATTTCCTGCCAGTGACTCCCGATGTCTAAGCTTCTGTCAAATGGCACACATTGAATGGCAAGGAAGTTCAGGTAATGCAGTCCAAGATGTCAGCTTCTTGGGGCATAGATGAGGGCAGAAAATAGGTCTGGGAATGTGTAGTGGGGCAACTGGACATATTCAGCACAGGACCTCAACCTAAGAAAAAATATATATGGATATATGATGTTTGTGAATCCCCTGAAGCCTATGCAGGATACCAGCTTAAAAAAACTGAATATATTGATGCCTTTCAAATCTATATCTTTAGGCTCTCTATATATCTTTCTCCCAAGTCTGGGTTTTATATATACAAGTACCTACTAGACACCTTCTCTCAGCTATCCAATAGGCATCTCACATTCCACCTGCTCAAAACAGAAATAGTTATCTTCCTCTTCCCCTTAGACCTGGTCCTGCTCACAGATTCCCTTTACTGTTTACTTGAATCAACCTGGCCAGAGCAGTCCAAATCTTTAACTCCCTTTCCCATTCACTTAATCCCATCAGTGACTAAGTCTTCTTAATGACACCTTCTAAGTGACTCAGCAACGTCCTCTTACTGCCAATCGCATTGCCACCTCCTGATGCAGACCTCCACCATTTCTCACCTGGACCACTGCTCATCACAAGTTTGACCCACCTTTTACTTCTTCCCACCCAGCTATTCTCCACAAAGTCATGGAGCTGTTTTTCTAAAAAGAAATCTCATCATGCCATCCCCTTAATGAAAACCCATAAGCCTCTCCCTTTTAATTATAGAAATCCAAGTCCATCCACATTTGACTGTCTATACTCAGCTTTGTGTTCACTGTTCTCTCATGACCCTTAAGATCTAGTAACACCAAATATGTTTTTTCATGTTTGAATACCTTCCTCCCAGGTTCACCCTCATTTGCCTGGTGAATTTTTTGTTAACATTTTATTTAGAACTAATTTTTAAATTGCATAAAGGTTGTATGAATCACACAAAGATCTCCCATAGGCCTCTTTCCTACACTTTAATTTCCATTTCCAGGATCTCCTTGTCTGGTTCCTACCCCATCTTGTGAAGCTCATTCTCCTTTTCTCTGTGCTCTGTAATTTTTTCTGCTCTTTATCGTAATTGCACTTCCTACACCATCGTGTGATTTGTTTAGCTGTCTGTATGTGACTTAATAGGCCAAGTTCCATGATGTCATGAACAATGCATCCTCAGAGACTACTGCAGAGCTTACTTTTAGTAGGCATCCAAGAAACATGTGCTATGTGAGCAAATGCCCAACCCTAAGATCAAGAAATAATAATTTAAAAAAGACATCAGGGTGGGTAGGTTTTGTTGTGTGGGTTTTTAAAAATTTGATTTGATTTGTCATCCTATAAATTGAGTCAGTGCCACTAGCTCTTCTCTATTCCAAAGGGGCAGAGGAAGAAGGAAGGACTGTCACTCTGTGAAGAGACATCATGACCTGGCTTCTGGGTGGTTCTTCTAAGCCTCTACAAACACCCGAAAGAAGATAAGTTCAAGAGGAGGGGATCCCGATGTGTTATATGATGGCCTGAAAGGAGGACGTGCTAGAAGTGCTGCATGGTCTCTGACAGCAAAGAAGGAGCTGTGTATCTCTCCTGGGAAGGCTGTGGACACCAGGCAGAGCTAACAAAGGTCCTGGGCAGTGAGGTGAGCAGCCACATCAGCAGGAGGTAATGTGAACTATCTGAGACAAGATCTGGAGTCACATCCACCAACAGAGACCATATTCAGGGATGCCACACAGATCTACCTGCAATGGAGTGGAAAGAGATTTGGGGAAATGTAGTGATGATTCCCATTGCAGATATTTACCAGTTAGAAGACAACTAAGTATTTGCTGATTTGTCTTCACTGTGGGCAAAACTTCCTTCTTATATGTAAATAGTAGCCTGAATGCTTGTCAATTAGAAAGTAAGGAGCATATAGGTTTGCATCTTGACCCAAGGGCAAATGGTGTATTTTCAAAATAAGTTTATAACTCTATTAAGAGAAAAATTCCTTTTAGATTGGTTGCCTTAAAAAAAGCAGCCACAGAAAAAGCAACCAGGAGCAGAACCCAAGGAATATAGAGCAAGTGTCAGGATTCAGCACTCTTAGATTTAATCTAGCATAACAATGAACAGAAACATATCTCATAATGAGGATCTTGGGAATAAAAAACAAAGTTTAGGTAAGAACTGCTTTGGATACAGGGGCAATAAACTTATTGGGAAAAATGTATATAATATTCTGAGTGCTCACCAAAAATGGAGCACAGCCACTAGCATGGATGAGTATGATGCTGGGAATTATATAAGGGATGTGTCACTTTTCTTTTTAACCTCATAAATAGATATCATGACTCAAGTGTAAATAATTACAGAAATAGTAATGAGTTTTTGTTTCCATGGCTTGTACCTAAAAATTAAGTCAACTCCCAGCAAACATTTATTGGAATTTACTATCTGAATGATTTTCACAGTTATATAAGACAATTTCCTGTTTTCAAGAACTTGTCAGAATCCAAGGCAGAGATCATAACAATACCCAAATAACTATAAATCAAAGGAACAAAACAGTCTTTCCAATAGAGGCAAACACAAAATGGTATGGGGGAGCAGCTGGGAAAATCAGGACAGGTTCCATGGAGAGGGAAGTATCTGAGACAGAACCTGAAATTGTGATTTCAATAGACTGGGCTATGAAAGGAAGAGTTGTCAGATACAAAGAGGAGGTATTCCAAGAACAGTGTAGCTGACAAACTATACCACTAAGCGATCCAAGATAATGAGAACAGAGAACATCTGCAAAAAGGAGATCTTTGGTCATTCCATAACAGTAGTTTTGGTAAAGTTTAATAAATAGAGCTCAATTTTGAACAGTTGATGTTTTAAAATAATAGTAATAAGGTAACAATCAGGAATTAAGACACAAGTTTCTAGTTGTTAGTGATAAGCAAAAGGAGAAGAAAAGTACAACACATAAAGGGCAAATGTTTGTTTTGAGGGAGGAAGAGCAGGCGACTCAGAACGATGCATAGGACAGAAGGACAAAGAGTCAACAGGACTGGAGAACAGAGCATGTGAGGAAATGAGGACCCGAATGGAATTGAGGCAGAGGGACTAAGGAGTACCCTGCTGTATTTTGTTTTAAAATGTATGTAACTCATGATTTAGAGGAATGTGTTAGTAATAACAAACAAATATGAAGAATTTCCACTGATAACTGTAATAAATGACAACAAATAATAATGATTAACATTAACTAATTAATTATTATATATCTGGGCCCACACTCAATACTCCATATGTGACATGTAATTTTGAATCATATCTGTACACTTACAGGACTAAAGAGTTCAGAGTATATTAGAGCTAAAATATTTAAAGACAAGCACGTTCAAGATTGTAAACACCCAAATCGCCAACACCTTGAAATAAAGAAATTTCCATCTGCTCAGGATCTCTTCCTGGCCCCCCTCTTCCCTACCCCCAACTCATGGCATGGGCGTCTAAGTGATCCAATATCCCTTCATCAGCGGTTCTTATTTTCCGCTTAGAAGTTCTGTGTAATATGTGAATCCTATTTGCTGCCACCTCAGAAAATGTTCCTCAGATTCATACTTTCCCTTAATCAGATACCTTCTTCTGTCTCAGTTATTGTCCAATTTTTTCATAAATATCAATCCATTTACTCTACAGTTTGATCTTCCTCTTTTTTGTTATTCATTCTATTTTTAAGTCACTAGGGAACTTAATCATGTTAACAAGTGGAAGAGTATCTACCACTAATGCTATACTGACAAAAAAGAAGGGAAAACTCATATTGTGAAATGAAATTGTACAATACATCCCACATCCTTTAATTATATCCAGAATTTCTCTCTCAAATCTCCATGAACTTCTGTATCTACATCCTGATCTGCTAATTATGTCAGTTTTTATCTTAAGCTTCAACACTGAAAAGAGGCAATTCTGGGTCATTTTTTTCTATTTTAAGTTATAAAATAGTATTTCCTATAATTTCTCACTGTAAATTCATATTATTTCTTCTATGCTATGGGTGAAAAAAATATTATGGACTAACCTAAATTCCTAATTCATTTAGATATAGATTGTTCATGAAAATGAATTTTGTACTTTTAATAATTTATAAATATACCCTTTTAACACAATCTTTGTGTATGTTAGAAACTGTCTGAATACAAAGATAAAGCATATTATGATATTGTTATACAAATAATAACATGTAACCCTATATAATAAAGAGGTAATATGCAAATTGACCATCACTCCAACACACAAGATGGCCGCCACCATGTGGTCAAAGATGGCCACCCCCATGTGGACACAAGTTGGCCGCCTTAAGATGGCTGGCAGCCGAAACCGGTTTGGCTCAGTGGATGGAGCGTCGGTCTGCGGACTGGAAGGTCCCGGGTTCGATTCCGGTCAAGGGCATGTACATTGGTTGCGGGCACATCCCCCGGTGGGGGGTGTGCAGGAGGCAGCTGGTCGATGTCTCTCTCTCATCGATGTTTCTAGCTCTCTATCCCTCTCCCTTCCTCTCTGTGAAAAATCAATAAAATATATTTAAAAAAAAAAAAAAAAGATGGCTGGCAGGGGAGGGCAGTTGGGGGTGATCAGGCCAGCAGGGGAGGGCAGTTAGGGGTGACTGGGCTGACAGAGCAAGGCAGTTGAGGGAGACTGGGTCTGCAGGGGAATACAGTTTGGGGAGACCCAGGCCAGCAGGGGAGGACAGTTAGGGGTGACCAGGCCTACAGGGGAGGGCAGTTAGGGGTGACTGGGTCAGCAGGGGAGGGCAGTTGGGGGTGACCAGGCCTGCAGGGGAGGACAGTTAGGGGTGACAGGCCTACAGGGGAGGGTAGTTAGGGGCAACCAGGCTGGCAAGGGAGGGAAGTTAGGGGTGACTGGGTCAGCAGGGGAAGGCAGTTGGGGGCGACCAGGCCTGCAGGGGAGGACAGTTAGGGGCAACCAGGCTGGCAGGGGAGGGCAGTTAGGGGTGACCAGGCCAGCAGGGTAGGGCAGTTAGAGGCAATCGGGCCGGCAGGGGAGCAGTTAGGCGTCAATTAGGCTGGCAGGGGAGTGGTTAGAGGATGATCAGGCTGGCAGGAAGAAGCAGTTAGGGGCAATCAGGAAGGCAAGTGATTGGGAGCCAGCAGTCCTGGATTGTGAGAGGGATGTCCTACTGCCCGTTTAGGCCTGATCGGACATCCCTCGAGGGTTTCCAGATTGGAGAGGGTGCAGGCTGGGCTGAGGGACACACACACACCCTGTGCATGAATTTCATGCACCGGGCCTCTAGTATCTAAATAAACTAAGACCATTATTTTTTTGTTCTAGATCATTTATGCTATCAAATACTTCTATTTTATTCTTAAAATCTCTCATCAGTTTCCTATGCAGTTGAAATGTTTAAGAAAATTAACTCTGATATAAGATATAAAAGCATATTAAGAGTTCAAGACTTTCCCAAAATGTACTCTTGATATGCCTAATAGCATATCAAAAAGACTTTCTAAATTCTCCTGTTGTTCTAATGACTTGAAAATTATAATGAGCCAGGCAAGCAATCTATACAGAAAATGATGAATTAATAACCCACCTAATTTCAAAAAGGAATTCAAGTCAGCTTAACAGAAAGCACATAATTAAGTAAGATATTTTGAATTAAATATGAATAAGAAAAAAGAGAAAAGAAACCAAAATGGAGAGAATAGATCAAATAATAAAGATACAGGCTATGAAATATTGGAAGTATAAGTGGGCACTCAGATTTGGTTTTTAGTGTTTCAGAAACCACAAGTGATCAATTGCAATAGTCACAGTGTTTACAAAGCAAAAACTAACCTAATACTATTTATCTAAGGAGAAGAACAACTATTTCTGATACTGAAATCCTAGAGAGATCTTTAGCCTCTTCAGTGATATATTTAGAATATTCCCAATGATGGCATCTGTAGTGCTTGGAATAGATATTCTCCACACAAGTAGGTGGAAGCACCCCCAAGCCTAGTTGGATATAATCAGCTCTATGCAAGTCTATCAAAGTGCTGTCCGGGGAATGGGTGCCCCAATGGACTTTATTAGTCATGATATTATAGATGATAATATATAGACTAATTATCTTCATTCAACCTTACATAAATATTCACTCCCAGTCCATGTTTTCAAATGCACTACACATCACCAAATTCACATGCCTGGATCCAACTAGCAAGTGTGGCTAAGGAAACAGAGGACTGCATGCTTTAATAGGCAATGAGGCTTGGGGAATCATTCTGGGTATGAAATTGCCATTGAACCATCTATGCAGATTACATATGCTTTATACAATAAGCAAGTGTTAGTATTATTCTAAAATGGTTAATAATATTATAAATACTTACTGGAGTAACACTTAATGCCGTGTGTAACACTTAATCCAATGGCACAAGTAATCTGCTGGTTAAATAAGCACACACACAGAAACAAGGCACTGGAAAATTGAAATCGCTAAGCTTATTTTTTGCTCTTAATAAATATGCAATCAGTGAAGTGTATATACAACCTTTTAAAAAGAGTCATAGTGGATCTATTTTCTTTAATAAGATGTCTACCCCAGAAAATAGCATTAATGCCCAAATTACTGCTTTGTAATCTCTTGAAGCTAAATGAAGTTTACGCTTCTAAATCCCCTAGGTACATTTGGAGTATTATGACTTTGAATCTCAAATTTATCTAACAGTGCTTTTTATTTTGTTTAGTTTTTTTTCAATTTGATACACAGTAGTGAAATATAATAAATTAAGTTTTTAATTTATTGTTACTGAAAGAAAGTGGTTTCCTTTTAAAATTCTAATTGTATTACTCAGTTTCTAAGTTGTCCTAAAACTTTGTATTACCTTTTAATCTCCATTACGATAAAATATAATAAATGAAGGAAACAAAACTATAAAAGAGATCTTGTTTTTTTCTTGCATATATTTAACTTAAGAATGTCATTTTTTAAACATATTTGATTGATTTTTCACAGAGAGGAAGGGAGAGGGATAGAGAGTTAGAAACATCGATGAGAGAGAAACATCGATTCAGCTGCCTCCTGCACACCCCCCACTGGGGATGTGCCTGCAACCAAGGTACATGCCCTTGACCGGAATGAAACCTGTGACCCTTCAGTCCATGACTGACCCCTCAACTACTGAGCCAAACCAGCCAGGGCTTCCTCTTAATTTTATATATGACATTTCATACATGACCTAGAGGCCTCTAAGATGCACAACACTATTCCTCCCAAAGAAGAAAAGACATCGAAAAGTACAAAGATAATACAATGAGTACTTGTGTTCTCACTATGCACAGTTTTGAATTTTTCAGATGTAATTACTTCAGCAATAATATTTAAATAACACAGTCTGTACTAAATTCTGACCCTCTCAAAAGCAACCTAAATAATTCTCTCAAAAACTAAGTACTCCTTTTCTGGGAGATAAGACTATAAAGTTCCGGAATTTCCTAGACTTGATTCATTAAAGTTCAGTAGAATCACTGTTTATGGATGCTAAAATTCTCAGGTCATTTTACTTATAACTGATATATATATAATGTTCATGAGGAACATTTCTTGCATATATATATATATATATATATATATATATATATATATATATATATAGAGAGAGAGAGAGAGAGAGAGAGAGAGAGAGAGAGAGTTGTAAGGCACTTGTGTCTGATTTAAGCAGCATATATGGCATTCTCAAGAGAATAAATGAGGCAAGAAATGTTCCTCATGAAGTGACCTCATCTCAGCCTCTGAGAAAGAATAGTGAGAATGTGGCTGAGGTGACTTCATCAGAAATGACCCAAAGCTGGAGTGGTGAGAACACAGCTGAGGTGACCTCATCTGGAATGGCCCTAGGCTCTAGCCGTGAGAGCAGCAGGAGGGGGTTGGGCTCTCCAGGTCTGACAGGGTCTTGGCTCCAGCACACACCACTCTGTTTTTCCCAGGTGTCCTAATCCGAAAGAGGGTCTCAGATACAGAAATTGGGAGAGGAACCCTGAGTTGTCCCTCTACCAAGGCAGAACCTATGCCTTGATTGCTGAGCAATTGTCAGCTGAGAAGAAGTAAGCCAACATCCTCTCAGGACAAAGATGACATCGCCTTTGCTTATTGTAAGACATTTTTAAGTGTCATGAGTTCTTAAAAAGACAAAGACAACTCAGGAAATTTGGTCTGTTACATACACAGCTCAAAAAACTATATGATCTTTTAAATTCATATTAATCTACCATCCCCTTGGCCTGCTTTGAAAACATTCACTTTATCTGAAAATGTCTCCCAGGCAGGAGGTTGTGAGTCCTGGAATGACAGATATTCCCTGAGTTCAAATGCACGATAAGCCAAAGGAACTATTTTTCACAACGCGTGCTCTATGGAGTAGGGTATTCTTGGGGAAAGTATTTTAGGGCCCCAATGTCTTCAGTTCATGAATTTACATGCCATTTTCAATTTATAGCGCTGGGCATTACTGTGACAACTACCAGATAAAAAGAACCACTCTAAGCCATCTAGACACTCAATATCCTACTCTCCACATTCCCCAAATGAGAGATAGTGAATGTAAGCAACCACTAATTGGCACAGATATGACTACTTTCACAAGCTGTTTACTATCTTAATAATCCTTTCACCATAATTTATCTCTTAGTGGCTGAAGTTTGAGACCAAATTGGAAGCATACTGCTCTGGCTTCTCTTTCATGAAAAAAAGAAAAAGAAAAAGGTTCAGCACATGATGGATGTTTTCAGAGAAATCATTTGCATTTTTATAACATAATGCCAACCAATGCTGGATGATATGAAGTGTAATGTGATAACTAGAGACATAAAAATATGTATTGAATGTGGATAACTTAGTATTGGTAGCTTACCTTTATGAAAGTGTTTGCTTTTCATTGAAAATAATTTGTGTGAATTTCCACCTGATTCTCTTTTTCCTTTTCACCTGTTATTATCTTATATCAGTATGAAACCAGAGATGGAAAACTGATTTACTTTCACAATATGTTCCCTGCTGTAAAATCACAGTTCCCAGTGTGATAAGTAAAAGTGTAGATTTGGACATAATGTTTTAGGATACACACACACACACACACACACACACACACACACACACACACGAGCGCGCGCGCACGCGCGCGCGCGCAACTGCAAGTACCCAAGTCCTGAAATTGCCCACCACTGCCAAATGTGATGCTTTTCTCTACCGATTAATGCAAAATTGTACAAGGATGTGTTTTAGGGTCTGGTTATTCCCCTTTAAGTTAAAATCTCTATCTTATGAAAGAAACTGCATAGCAAGAACTTTCTTTGGGAAATACTACTAGTAAATAAACTATCAGAGCAATCAAGATGTTATAATATAAGGGTTATATTTTATTATTTTCCTAATATTACTTTCTTTAATCAGAATTTTTCTGGTGTAAGCTGCCTATTTAAGCACTAGATTAAAGCAATACATAAACATAAAATAAGACCTTTTGAATGAAAAATAACTTTTTGATATTGAGAGTAATACCGGTACAGTAGTTCCTCGGGTTACGTCGGAGATCCGTTCCTACAGTGTGTCATAATGCGATTTTGCCATAAATGGGAACCCACCTACATAAGCACTTACGTCACTCACATGGAGCACAGACACAGCAGTAATGAAGTGAAACAGTAAAAAAAATTTAAAAGAAAGATAACAATTCCTGACCTTTACTTGTGGTAAATAAATAATAAAAAACATAAAGCACATATTTACATATGTCAAAATGACGGAACATTTTTTTTATAATAGATAAATGGGAGATGGCGACGTAACCACGAAACAATAACCTAAGGACTGTCTGTATATGTATGCCCTGACAATTCAAAGTTTCTCTTTATAAATTTGCATGCATGTATACACACACACCTACATTTATACATTCATGAACAATATGTTGAGCCTATTTTATGTGCCAAGACCTGGGTTCGGTGCTGATAAGATAAAGATGATCAAAAGCTTGAAGTCCCATGGCCAGAGAGATTTTAATGAAATAATTCCATAGCAAAATGCAAACTCATCAGATATGCATAGTATGGCTGAGCATATAGCAGAGGCATGTGGTTTTATTGGGAGGGCTGGAAGGATCTGGTTCATTTAGGGGTAAGGTATCTCTGGCATGAGAATGAAGTAGAATCTGAAAGATGAGTAGAAAGTAACCAGACAAACATAGCAGATGAATTCCAGAGATATTTAGGCAATAAAAGTAATAGGTTTACTGTTGAAAGAATAGTGTCAAGAATGACTCCTTGATGAATGTATAAGTTGATGAATGTGGTACTGTTCACTGAGCAAGGGGGCACTTAAGAAGTTTGGAACACAATGGGGGAAATATTAGGAATGTTTTAAATCTTGGTTGAATCTGAGGTGTCTTTAAGGTATCTTGAAAAAACTATAAAGTAGGCAATTAGATATATGATACTGGAACCCAGAGGAGAAATTTAAGCTTTTCTAGTTCATCTTTATTTCATCTTTATTTCAGTGGCAATCCTCTCTAATAAAATGGTAATATGCAAATTAACCACCACTCTGCTACATAAGCCACGCCCACCAGCCAAGCCACGCCCACCAGCCAATCAGGGCGAGTATGCAAATTAACCCCAATCCAAGATGGCTACAGCCACAGAGAGCAAGGTTTCCCAGGTAACAGAGGAAGCCAAGCTTTCCATAGCCGTTGCAGGCCTAAGCCTCCACTCAAGCTACAAAGTTTCAATTATAGAAGGTAAACAAATTCAAACAAATGGCCGCAGAATGGAGCTTGAGAGAGCAGGCCAGGGTTGCCGGCGGCAACAGTGGAAGCAAAGCTTTCCACACACCCTGGCTGGGCTCACCCACTTAAGGCTACAAAGTTTCAATTGTAGAAGGTGAATTAACTGCCACAGAAATGGCTGCCGCCCCAGAAATGGCTGCTGCCCCAGGCTACAAAGTTTCAATTGTAGAAGGAAAATAAATTACAGATACCAGGGCCTCCCCTTGGGTTGCCAGGGGGCGTGGCCGGCCTGCAAACCACCACAGGCCCCTCGCTCAGGCCGCCCCACACCCCAAGGGAACCCCCACCCTGATCAGGGACACCCTTCAGGGCAAACCAGCTGGCCCCCACCCATGCACCAGGCCTCTATCCTATCTAATAAAAGAGTAACATACAGATTGATCATCACTGTAACACACAATATAGCTGCCCCCATGTGGTCAAAGATCCTGCCCCCATGTGGACACAAGATGGCCACTACAAGATGGCCAGCAGGAGAGGGCAGTTGGGAGGCACCCGGCCTGCAAGGGAGGGCAGTTGTGAGGGACCAGGCCTGCAAGGGAGGGCAGTTGAGAGGGACCAGGCCTGCAAGGGAGGGCAGTTGGAGGTGATCAACCCTGCAGGAGAGGGCAGTTAGGGGTGACCAGGCTGGCAGAGGAGGGAAGTTGGGGGCAAACAGGCTGGCAGGGGAGCAGTTAAGCATCAACCAGGCTGGCAGCAGAGTGGTTAGGGGCAATCAGGAAGGCAGGCAGGCAAGCAGTTGGGAGCCAGCAGTCCTGGATTGTGAGAGGGATGTCCGACTGCCTGTTTAGGCCCCACCAGGATCGGGCTTAAACGGGCAGTCAGACATCCCTCCAGCAGTCCCAGATTGGAGAGGGTACAGGCTGGGCTGAGGGACAACCCCCCGCCGTGCACGAATTTCATGCACCGGGCTTCTAGTGGAATCATAAACATGGATGACACTATGACTGTGTGTGAGAGGAAGGGAGGGAGAGAGGAAGAGATAAATGATAGATAGATGATAGATAGATAGATAGATAGATAGATAGATAGATAGATAGATAGATGATAGATAATAGATAATAGTATTAGGTCTTGAGGATTTCCAACCAAGCCTTGAGGAAGACTGACAAAGGAAATTGAATAGGGTGGTCCAGAGGGATGGTATGAAAATCAAGGGAAAGTTTCATGATGGAAACCACATGAAGAGTACATTTCAGAAAGAATGCAGAAGTCTAGAGTACCACTCTACTGCAGAGGGAGGTTAAGATTACCATGAGAGCATTATTGGCCCCAATTCTTCACCTCCCCATGCATCCACATTCTTTACTATGTGACTTTGCAGTTTCCCTCACTAAAGTAGATGGAGTATCTTTTCCATTTGTATTTATTTGGCCAAGTGACTTGCTTTGGCCAAAAGAAAAGGTATAATTGATGGCATGTAGTTTCTGCATATTTTTACTTGCCTTGTTGCACTTCTGCTTTCCTCATTAGAAGGATATGATTGGCTTAGTTGGTGAATCCCAGGAGAAAGACAGGAAGTGGAATGGAGACCAGTGGTCCAACAGATGCACAGATGTAAGAACTAAATAACCTAGTATTGTTCACCCTTGAAATTTTGCCATGGTTTATTATGCAGCATAATCTTACTGATAGAAAACTGACATATTGACTAAATCCCTACCTGCTAGATTAAAGATATAGGTCCCTAATCAGTGTAGATCAGCATTGCTATGGAGAAAAGAAAGAGACAGACAAGATAGCAGGAGAAGCACATGGATTTCAGAGAAGTTGTGTGTGCACTTGTTTGTTTTAAAAGGCCAGGACCAGAAAGATCTCAAGAAGAGGGAGAAACTGAATATCCAAGATAAAAGCGATGGCATCTGAGAGATCACATAATAGGTAATGTATTATGGGAGTTTATATTAATGATGCTATAGGTTAAAGGTGAAGTTGGGAGACCTTGTAAAGGAACCCAAGTGCCTTGGTTTGTGGGTGCTAGCCCGAGGTAATGGTGTTAAGTTTTTTCTTCATGTTGTACTTTTCCCCACAAATATAAAACTCAAGTAATATGTAGTTAAAGCTTGGTAGAATACTCTCTTAAGTGTCACTTATAGTGATTAGAAGTGTTACCATTCTTAAATCAAAGGCCTCACTAGTAGAAAATGAACTTCTGCACCTTGGACATGGGGTCCAGTATGCTAAAATCATCATAATATTAAAATAAAAAGAAATAAGCAGATGCATCTACCATCAACCAAATTGGTTGTCTTTATTTCAGAAACATTCTTTTAAAAATGGCATTATCAGTTTTGATGTTAATTTTTATTTTTTCATGATTAATTTTAATTATAAAATAACTAATTAAAACATTTCAAATTCTGATGATTGTAGACAAAATGTTTACCACTCTAGTAAAAGTAAATTCTGAAAATTACTATTTTTATGAAACATAATTTCATATTCAGATGAACGTCAGCAGTTTTTAACTACTGTATTTTTCTGTGTATAAGATGCCCTCATGAATACACAACCCCATTTTTCCAACCCAAAATTAAGAAATTAAGATTTTAAACATAAAACAGAACATATTTTTATTTAGTAATTACCGCAGGTAATGTTTACATACCAGTACTATGATATTATGCAGCATATCACTTTATTCAGCCTTTATTGCATCACTGCTCTCTTCTTCAGCACTATTGGTTCCAGACATATCAATTTCTTCAACTTATATTGTATCACTGCTGTCTTCTGAGTCACTGTCTATATATGTGAGATCATCCTCATAAAAGGTTGGCATTTTCTGAGCTAACTTTGTTCATGTTCTCATGGCCAACCCTTCTCTCCTCATGAAATTGAAGCACCATTTTGCCTTTCCTGTAAAATCAACAACGTTCATTTCGCTTGCAAACATTCTTGCCTGACATTGAATAAGCTTGGTTGACACACATAAGCCACTCTGGTGCTGCTCCATAATCCAAGTCTTAAGCCTCTGCTCCAAATTTGCCCATTTTGCTGGTTTTCCTCTTAAGGCCTTCTTCTTTTTTGGCATCTTAAGGAGTTGTTCTTCCTGTTTTCTCCACTGTCTGATCATACACTCAGTGGGAGGAGGTATAAATGGACTCTCCGCAGCTCTATTTCCCTGGTCTTTTGCATAGCTGATTATATTCAGTTTGAATTTTGCAGAGTAAGACAATCGCTTAACAGTATTTATCTTTTTATTTTTTGACACCTTTATGAGCTCAGAATGCTCTGGTCCCTGTTGCATCTATACACTCTCCACCTCCACCTCCAATTAAGGCATCAGGTGACGTCAGTAACAACAAAGCTTGTGATTGGAGGAAGCCTGTTTGACAAGATAT
Organism: Cnephaeus nilssonii; assembly: GCF_951640355.1. Classification (NCBI taxonomy): domain Eukaryota; kingdom Metazoa; phylum Chordata; class Mammalia; order Chiroptera; family Vespertilionidae; genus Cnephaeus; species Cnephaeus nilssonii. The sequence continues at coordinate 20,926,233 of NC_137082.1, forward strand.
AGGCAGCTATGCACCCATGGGGCTCCCTCCTAAGCTGACTTCCATGTATAAGACGCCCCTCAATTTTCAGTCTAATGATTTTAGAAAAAAAAAAAAATAGCGTCTTATACACGGAAAAATACGGTAACTTTTAAAGAGTCAGTATAAATTCTCTATAATCTTATATTATTTTATGAATAAACTAGAGGCCCAGTGCATGCTTGAATCATGCACGTGTAGGGTCCCCTACACGCTTTCGCTTTTCGCGGTGGAGCTGGGTGCCTGTCCACTGGTGCCGGAGCAGACAGGCACCGAGCTCCCCCACTTTTGATGGTCCGCGGCCGCTGAGGGGGGCTACCCTGCTGTTGAGAGGCCAGGGGGCAGGAGTCCCGCCCCCTGCGCCTCTCAACAGCAGGGTAGCCCCCCTCAGTGGCAGCGGATCCCATCCGTGCCTCTCAATGGTCGGATAGGGCACCCCGAGTTCCGCCCCCCAGCCTCCCGCCGCCCAATCGTGCGCATAGCGGAGTGATGGTAATTTACATGTTACTCTATTATTAGATAGGATTTTTTAAAACTCCCAAACATAGAAGTTATTTTATTCTATATCTATAATCTCATAGGATATAAAATTAAGATGTAAACAATAAGGATAAATTAAAAAATAACAGAATATTCAAATTTCTTATTGAATTTTTCTTATTTTTGAAATCCCATTATGTCTCATAACTAAATTTACCTCAACATACCACTTCCTACTGTAAATTTAATGTTTATTCCTGATTAGAAATAATGTCTAAAATATATGTTTGCAGACCTATGTAAGATTAAACAAAACATTCTCAGATTTTTTATATGGAATCAGTATAATTCTTACTTTAATTTTGACTGGAAATCTGTACAGCACTCTCTATGAATAGTTCACAGTTTATATTTGTGTTTTGTTTGTTTTTTAAGTTCAGGCAATACAATACAGTAGATTAAAACATCTATGATTAAAATGTAATACTCTCTTTAGAGGGATGGTGATGTGCCTCAGAAGTGCATTTTCTTTCTTCTTTTCCTTTTAATCTATTGAAAATGTAAACTGTGCAATTCATGTTAAACCATTCCTCTTGCACTTGAAAAAGTCTGAGTGCATTGCCAAGACAGCTCTTGTTCAAGCTCCAATGGCAAATACAAGTGGGTGGGGGGCTAGACACATTTTCATTACATAGCACATGATATACCTGTCACAAAAATGGTAGTAAAATGAAGACGCCCCGGGGAAGCACTGAAATGTTGCAGCGCTGTGTGTGTCACCATGTCAAGTGTGGCTCATTGAGATAAGCCCTGAGAGGTGAAGATAAATGAATGGAATCACAAGGGACTTGCTGGCTCAAACAGTTCCTCTGTGAAGAGCATGAATTCCTATGACTTAATGGCTTGGGTGGCTGGAATCAAAACCAGTGTCCATGTTATCTCATGATTAACATCTATACCTAAGTTTCCACGGATGTATCCAGTGTTTCTCCGTTGCTCTGGACAGTTATGGGGAATGGAGGACAGAGATGCTGGCTATTTTGAAGAGCCATTATGCTTCCTGCCTGAGAACCACAGTCTGTTCAATGCAAAGCCAGGGGCAACTACCTCACCTTTGGAATCTAAAAATAATTCAAGTTGAAATAGCATAAACTAGTTTGAAAACTGTGTAGACAACTGGTACAACTTTGACATAGAAGTAAATAAACTTCTTGAGGTAATATAAAGGCTTTCTAGAATCCATCCTTCTTATATTTAAATCAATTTTAATCTTTAAATCAATTTAAATCTTTAAATCAATTTCTTTTATTTAACAGTTTTGAATATCTCCTCTGTAGCTTAAGTTTTCTAATAGTCAAATGTATGGATTAAAGGTGATCTTCCTATGCACAGGCATGTTAAGATAGATACTTTCTGCTTCTCAATAGTTCATAACAAATATTTACTGAGCACCTGCTAAGTGTCAGCCACCGTTTGAGGCACTAGATTCAGTGGTTAATGAGTTATATATACTTAACTGTTGTAACAGAGATTAAAAAGAGTAAAAAAGCAGCAGTAAAACATGGTATTGGAATGCTTCTGTCTCAGAGCCTGGCCCAGTCTGCATGGAGGAGATGCTCAGGAAAGGTTTCTTGGAGCATGTAACACAGGCGTGTTAAGGGATGAACAGGAATTAACTGGGTTATGGGGACAGAGAAGGGCCCTCAGACAGAAGAGGACAGCCTCACCAAGGCCTGTCCATGAGAGTCTTATACAACTGGTATACGATCTCATTTCTAAAATGACAATATTTTTCTTAGAAAGTCATCTGGTTTCTTCAAAAGAAAGACTTGAGAGTCACTTCCCTGCCTCCTGAGACAGTTCTTTGGAAACTTTATTGGTGAGGTCAGATCCAGGAAGCCCATGAAGCCTGGCCTGTGATTAACATGGGAATACTGTCCTAGTAGAAATGCAAGAGAGGTCCACCTACTAATATTCCTTCTACTAGGAGTTCACTTTTTCTCCCATTTAGTCTCTCAAAGTCTTTCTAATTTCTCTCAAAATCTGCCCCAGTATACCAAGAGAGAGATGGGAAGTTGAAACCTTTGTTTGCCACTGCTCAAGGACGTTTGTCATACCTTCTCAATCTCCTCTCTTTCTTTCTTAAGGTTCTCCTTTGATCTCCCCCATTCCACCTGAGCAAGAGTCTCAAAGGCAAAAGGGCAGCAGAAAAAAATGGGCTGTTCAACATAAAGACTATTAGTGAGTTAAGTGCCTATTCTTTACCAAGCAATGCTACCTAGGTGGACTTGAATCTGTACCCGATTTTGAAATGAGGTTTTATGAAAAGAGCCAGAGCTGCAGACGTCTTTAAACCTCACCTAGGTTTAGGTATTCACTCACCCACTCAATCTAGCACTCAACCTTTCTCTCTACTTCTTATCCTAATGTTTCACCACACCCTTACCACTCATAGTAAAATTCAGACTCTTCATTCTCTTCAGACTTTATTTTGATGCTTATTACACAACTTCCATGCTGCTCGATTATGAATGGCCATGTCTTAATTTTGTATCATTTTAGGTTGGAGGAATGAAGACAGGAAAGTCCTCACCTCTACTGACATTACTACCATAGAAAAATCAACTCTGGGCTTCCCAATTTGGATCTTGAAAATCATGTTGCACTCATATGCACTGCTCTTTGTGTTGTTTAGGTTGGATAGCAGCATTAGCCCTGGGTATACGATGGGTTAAGCTGGATTCTGTGGGCTATTCTGGGAACACACCCAACATTTGCATTTTTTAATTTTTCTATTGAAAAGTGCCTTCTAAGTTCCAAATAATCAACTCATAAATTAGTTTTTGGAACAGAATGGTTTGTAAGATGAGGGGCTGACTGCAATTAGAAAGAAACAATGTAGATCGGATGAAAATTCAATTGAATTAACTAAAAAGCAAAAAGATGAAAGGCTATTCCACAAAAGCCAAGTAATTCCCATGAAAAGATACCATTAGTCAGTAAATTAGATCTTTTTTGAAACTTACATTAACTCTTCCAGGACACAAGGGTAGCAGTGCACTGATGTCTTAGTGGTTTAAGAAGTATTTCCAAAATGCCTTAAATTCGTTTTAAGGAAAATCTGATTCACTATTTTACATGTGGCCAAGGGAGATACAGTTATCTACCAAATACCCAAGCATTAATGTAGCAGAATTAAATATGTAAGGCCAATTTCATTTCTATTATATCCTTACTTATTAAATACTGTACAAAGAGACACACAAACACACAGACACAAACACAAACATCATGGTTCATAAAATGTAAATTATTCCACCTTAACCCAAATAAGAATGCTTTAAGATTTACTTATTGTCTCCCTTTTAGGGGACGGTATATATTTGACAAAAAATACTGCTATTACTACTACTGATAAACCCTTAAAAAAGGTGCTAGATTTTGGTTTTTTTTTTACTAAAAAGTGCTATTAAATCCCATTTTCATTTTTTAAAGTTATATTTTATTGATTTCAGAGAGGAATAGAGAGGGAGAGAGATAGAAACATAAATGATGAGAATCATCTATCAGCTGCCTCCTGCATGCCACCTACTGGAAAAGAGCCTGTAACCCGAGCATGTGCCCTGACTGGGAATTGAACTGTGACCTCGTGTTTCATAGGTTTATGCTCAACCACTGAGCCACACCTCCTGGGCTCCCATTTTATTTTTAATTCTTACATGTCAGATCCTCTGAAATGAAGAAAAAAAAAAAAAAGATTCTGCAAGCTTGACTGGTCACAGAAGCAGAAAAGTGTACAAATGCCTTGTTCAAAATGTAAAGACAAACTCCTAAAACTGAAAACCAGAAAGTAGCTGAGAAGCACAGATGGTTGTTTCAACTCAGTTCATGTCCACCGGGACAGAGTCATGGTCTCCATCCCTGAGGGAGTCAGTTAATATTGTTGTATTCCATGGAAATAAACATCTTATTTCCAACTAGAGACCCCATGCACGAATTCGTGCACCAGTGGGGTCCCTCGTCCTGGTCTGTGGGATTGGGTTGAAACTGGCTCTCCAACATCCCTTGAGGGGTCCCGGATTGCGAGAGGATGCTGGCCAGGCCGAGGGACCCTACCGGTGCACAATTGGGGCCAGGGAGGGATGCAGGAGGTTGGCCAGCCTGGGAGGAACCACGGGAGGGCTTCAGGGTGTGTCTGGCCTGTCTAGCTCAGTCCTGGATCAGCCAGACCCCAGCAGTAAGCTAACCTAACAGTCGGAGCATCTGCCCCCTGGTGGTCAGTGCTTGCCATAGCGAGCAGTTGAGTGGCAGTAGCATATCATTAGCCTATTACATTTTCATTGTTTGAACAGCCAATCAGACGACTGGACACTTAGCATATTAGGCTTTTATTTTATAGGATATGAAGTGAGTAGCATGATACTATAATTCTAAAGCTGGCAGGCACTTCAGAGATCATCTGGTCAGGGCATCTTCAAACCGTGATCCTTCAGAGCCTTAGAAATTTATATACAATTCTCCAAGAGACTGGGGTGAGGGTGGGAGGCTGCTTCCATGTCTCTTTTTTCTTTTCTTTTTCAGTAAATTTCATGGTGGTAATTTTTTTCCTGGAAAATGAATGGGTTCTGGTTTTCTTTTGCAAAGCTCTTATTTCACCTTCCTGATTCAAAGGTCCCAATGAGGTAAGACCTCTTCTTACTTAACCCCACTTCCGCCATACTCACATTGGTATACAAAAATACAGAAGGTCTTTAACAATAAGTACATTCTGTTCTTCAGAGTCTATTTAAAGGGAAAGAAGCTTTTACAAAAATATTGGCAATCTAATAATTTTAATGGTTTTTAATCAAATATATTTTGGAGGGTAAAGATTAAAAAGTTGGGTCTGAAAAGTCCAAGTGAAGGTATATCAATATCAGTTGTTTCAGGATACTTAGGAAGTCTCTGATATAACTTCAAACCCAGCCTACTGAAAATCACAGGCTACAAATAAATCCAAAGAAATCTAACATAAGATATCCAAGTCCTACCCCCTTAAGAATGCAGTCATGTCTAAAACACACCTACAACCTGAGAAAGTAACTACACTGGATTGGTTTTCCACTGCTGAGAAACAAATCACCCCAAAATTTAATAACTCAAAACAAAGCAAAATAACACACTTATCAGTGGATTTTATGTGTGGTTCTCATCTGGACCAGTTTGGCTGGGGCTTGGTGGGGTAGGACGGCATCACTCCCATGCCAGGGGCCTTGGTTGAGGATTCTCTGCAAGATCTCTCACCTTAATGGAGGCCAGCTCAGGCTTCTTCAGACTGTGAACAAAAGGGTCCCAGCCACAAGACAAAGCAAGTCCAATGCAGAAGCAATTTTGAAGCCTCTGCTTGAGCTGCCTTTGACATTTTCCCATTGGAAAAGTAAGTTACATAGTTAAGTTCAAAGCCTATAGAAGGGGCTTACTCAATGTGTATAAATAGGGATATGAATCACGGTGGTCATTTTGTTACAATATTCTACATTTCAAGTTTTTAAACCTGAATTCTTTTAACACAAATGGGATTTTTTATGTGAAATACAGTTTCTGTGATTTTACCAACATAATTTTTTATTCAAGGAATCAAAAATCTATCCAAATGACTATGAAGCTTCCTATATAGATATGCCTCATTTTATATCTTTAATGTCTATATATTAGTTTAATATGGCTGCTATAACAAATTTCCAGAAACTTAACCACTTAACACAATTTATTTTCTCCTAGATATGGAGATCAGAAGTCTAAAATCAGTTTCACTGGGATAAAATCAAGGTGTTGGCAGGCTGGTTCTTTCTAAAATCTCTGAAGAAAGAATCTGTTTCCCTGCCTTTTCTGGAATTTGTACATTGCCCATACTCCTGGACTGTGGTCTCCTGCTTTTATCTGCAAAGCCAGCAATGCCGCATCCTTCTGTGCCTTTTCTCCATAGTCATATGTCACTATCACAACAGGAAGGTTCTCTGCTTCTAAGGACTCATGCAATTAATTTGGGCGTCCCAAATAATCCAGGATAATCTTCCCATCTCAAGGTTCTTAATCTAAGTCACATATGCAAAATCCATTTGGCCATATAAAGTAATATTCACAGGTTACAGGGATTAGAGTGTGGGCATCTATTAGGGCCATTGTCCTCACTCTACAACATGATACTGGAAGACTGTACCTAAATAAAATTTCTAAATAGCAAATCATATTGTACTGCATTGGGGAAATTAGCTATGTGAAGAAAAAGATAGAGAAAGACTTTTGAGTTTTATGATGGGCTTTCTCAATACAAGTGAAGTTTTTAAAATAAAGTGTCTATCACTTTAAAAGTCAAAATACAGGTTTAATATTTTAGAACTGCTTTCCTCTTTTCAATATTTTGTCTAGAATTAATGTTCAGGGCTAAGCACCCTGAACATGAAACCAATATATCTAGCCTATGGTTCAAATTTCAAATGTGATTTTATTGCTCATAAAAAAATAATAGTAGGATTTTAATAGTACAACCGAATTAAGTAGAATATACTTTGAAGTGAATTGATAGTTTATATTATGTACCTCTGTGTGTGTGTGCATGTGTGTGTGTGTCTCTCTCAAATCAAAGCTAGATCTGACCCTGCATGCCTTGTTAGACTTCCATTAGATGTTTATTTTCTAACTCACCACAAGCACAATCTTGGAGAAATGGCTACATGTGACGATAGCTTCATAACTTTGCAGTTTTGAAGTTCCTAAAACTTTTGTGGGCAGTCAAGAGCTCCATTTCTCAAATTAGGAAATCATTTTCAGTAATTGTCTCCTTCTTTCTCAAACTATTGAAGTGGTTTCTCATGGAATTCACACTCTGTTTATAAACAACTAAAAATTACCCAGCTACAACCTGATCTCAAAATTGGCACTGATAAAAATTCTCCCCAAAAGTGCTTTGTAAAAGGACCTAACAAATCCTTGTGAACACAATTTAAGCAAGATTTTGGAGCAGAGACGCGGTGGATTAATGACATTTCTATGTCTATGTTTCCAAACACTTTTGTTATATTCTTGAACTCCTATCATTTTTCTCTCTACATGACAGTAAAAATGCTCAGTACATTGAACTTCTGTAAAAGCAGATGAATAAGTGTGCAATGAGAGATTAGTAATAACTCTTGAAAATACTTAATGCATTTTTCTTGTCTAAAAATCGTTGTCAAACAACTGCTTTATTTCTCCTGATTTTTTTAAATTCAATGGGCCTTTTAAAGAATAAAAATAACTGGGTGGGAATTTATGACCCATGAGACTAGACTCAAATGTTGAATTCTTGAAAAGAATATGTTGCTTTGTCAAATAATTCCTTCATAAGCATCATGCAACCCCTTGGACTAACAGTATTTTAAAAAGGTGTAGCAAGTTTTATTTAAAAAAATTATTTTAGTTAGCTTTGATCATTCCTACATTTAGTAATTATGGAAATTGTCCTTGTTTTTTTTCTTACATTTCATTATTGTGTCTAGTATAATAAAATCAGCAAATAGGCAAATTTAAAAATTTTATTATGTGATCCCACAACACAGTTTTTAGAGGAATGACCAGTGAGGTAAAAATAACCCCAATACTATCTTTTCTGAGTTCTTTATCACTCAGCACCATTAAAAAATATTATTACTGCCCTAGCCGGTTTGCTCAGTGGATAGAGCATTGGCCAGCACTTGAAGGGTCCCAGGTTTGATTCAGGTCAAGGGCACATGCCTGGGTTGTGGGCTCAATCCCCAGTAGGGGGTGTGCACGAGGCAACCAATCAATAAGGCTCTCTCATCATTGATGTTTCTATTTCTCCCTCTCCCTCTCTCTATAAAATCAATAAAAATATTTTAAAAAATATTATTACTTATGAAGTAAAAATGAATCTTAAAAGTGTTTGGATGGGTGAACACAATACATTTTCTAAAATAAAATAGAGTGCCATAATCAAATTCTACATGTGGTGCAATCATTTTGTACATATATTATATGTGTGAATATTGACTATTCAAATTCTGTACTTCTCCTCACTCAAAAATTAATAAAAATTAGATCTCACTCTGTTATTGTGATGACAATATGTACATGACCAGAAACGAACACTGTGCATTTGGTGGTGAAGCTTTGAAATGAATAAGTCAGATTAATTATTTCTGAATGATTTGTTTTTTTCTTGCTTGAATCCAAAACATCATTAAGATGCCTAGACATTGCTGATAATAGACCAAGGTGAGCCTTCTGTCAGCGCACACAAGGGTCTGCCGCGGAACTCACAATAGCACACATACCAGCATGCTAATCGGCAGCCCGGGAGCAGAGCCCACAAAGGGCCAACATGGCAGGAAAATCTCAAAGAGCACAGCACTTCAGTAACAAGATTTTCCGCTGGCTCATTAATATTTACCAAAGCCAAGAGAGCTGCTTTTTCTTTCATTTAGCCACAAATGCCTCCTTAAAATGATTCCTACATTGAGACAGCATTAGAAAAATAAACTATGCATGCAAAAGAAGCTTCAAATGGAAGACAGGGGGCTTTTAAGATGAGCCTGCATTCAGTGTGAGCATCTGCACCCAGAAGACCATTTACACAAATTAACATATTTTATCTTCTGTAAAAAAATGAAATAATTTACATGTACATGACTGTTTAATTTAAATTACTATCAGGGAATGCTCTAACATTATTTGTACACCCTACCACAAGTTCTGATAACCATGGCAAAGATTCGCCACTTAAAAAGAAAGCCAATGGAAAAGATGTTTTCAATTGCAAGCAGGGTTTCCTTGAATTATTTAGCAGGGTGATCAAGAAATCAGTGTTGGATGGAGACAGACATGGGTTTGCATCTGACACTAGCTGTGCAGTATTAGGTAAATGACACAATCATTCCAAACCTCAGATTTTCCATCTGTAAGGTGATTAATATGAGCTGGATGTACTCCATAATATGAGAGGACTCCACAATACGAGACGATTGACTCCATAGACGAAGACAGAGGCATATGTCTACCTGTACTGAGCAGGGCTGCTGAGGACAGAATGTTGTGGACATCACCCATTCATAGCATCATGAGAAGTCGGGGCCAACTCAAGGGCATATAACACACATAAATGGTTAATAAAAACTGCTTTGTGTAGTTTTGAGAAGTTTAAGAAACTATGCTTAATATAGTACATGGCCCATTCAAAGTCTGAAATAAATGTTGAAGGTTTTTTGTTTGTTTGTTTTGGTTATTAAAGTATTTATTAGAAGACCTTTAGAGACTAAAGATGATAAAAAAAATTACCTATCATCCCACCTCCTTGAGAGAACTAATATTAATTTAAATTACTATCAGGGAATGCTCTAACATTATTTGTACACCTTACCATAAGTTACGATAACCATGGCAAAAATTTGCCACTTAGTAAGTAGCCTTCTAGTTCTTTCTCTATATATGTCAGTGAGCTTGTATACAGCTTTATAAATTTTTATTTTATGGATATGAAATCCTACTTTGCATTATCTCACTTGATTCTCTCCAATACACTCCCACCCATTGAAAACAGACTATGAATATATTTCCATATATTTTGCTATTATTTTACAAGTTCATTTTAATTCCTGATGACATTTCATTGTGTGTATGTATCACAGTGTTTGTATCACAATATTTAATCAGTATGTATCTGGCAATAAATATACATATTTATATACATATCCTTAATTATCTTTTAACCTAAATACCCTTATGACAAACATGCCACACCTAAAAACCTGTATATATTATTTCCTTCAACCCGAAAACATACATTTTCTACAAATCCCACTTTTTCTAGTCTTTTTTATTTATTTAATTTTTGAGTAATTAATACATTTGCTTGTCTCACCAGTTGATTTTATATCAATATAATATAAGTAAAAAATAAACTAGAAAAATATCTTCCTCTCATCCTTGTGTCTTATTTACTCATTCCCCACCTCATCTACTCTACAGGCAACATGGTTATTAATGTATATAGTCTTTTAGATTTTATTTATGAATATATAAGTAAATATGAACATATATAATTATTTTACCCCTGTTTTCCATAAAGGGTAGCATATAATATATACCTTGCTATATTTTCTTTTTCCATTTAATAATATATTTTGTAGTTATTTCTATATTGGTACTTAATGAGATTTCTCATTCTTTTGTTTATAATTGCATAGCATTCCATTGTATAGGTGTACCATAATTTAGTGAAATTTATTTAACTGGCCCTTTACTGATTGGTATTTAGCTTTATTTCAATATGTTGCTCTTGAAAAAAGTTGCTGTAGTGATTCATATTGTGCATATATTATTTCACATGTATGCGAATATGTCATTCATTTAAATTGATATTTAAAATATTTAACAACATGTAGGTTATACTAGTGCTTATCACCTGATTATCAGTTCTACCAAGTAAATTCCTGGAAATAGAATTGCTCACCTTAGTTCTGTATAAAGGTGGGGAGGGGAGGCATAACTTTCCACCATCTTGTACTGCTTTTTGTACTCATTGGGTTTCTTCCCTAAATTCACCCCTGCAGCTCATGTCTGATCTCAGCTAATTTTGGCACCCTTTTTCTAAGTGTTATGAACTTTGTGGATTTTACTTGTCTCCTGCTAATTTCATTGATATGTCTAACTGAATGATTCCTCCATAGAATTGAATATTATGATTTTTTAAAATGTATTTTTATTGATTTCAGAGAGGAAGGAAGAGGGAGAGATAGAAACATCAATGATAAGAATCACTGATCAGCTTCCTCCTGCATGCCCCACACTGGGGGTCAAGCCTGCAACCCAAACAAGTGCCCTGAGAACTGGAATCCAGCTGTGATCTTCTGGTTCATAGGTCAATGCTCAACCACTGAGCCACAACAGCTGGGCTTATTTTAAAGGTTTTGTAAAATTTATAGGTGAAAACGTGGTATCTGCTATTGATTCAATTTACATATTTTAAAAATAATTTTAAAAGTGGATATTTTCATATATTTATTAATTATTCTATTTCATTTTAACTAATGAGTTATTTCTATCCTTTGCTTACCTTTCTATTGAAGTATTAGTAGTCTCCTTTTTGTTTTCCAGCAGCATGCTCAATATTAAGATTATTTGTAAATATTTTTATTTCATTATTTTCCTTATAATTTTTACTTGGAAATGGTTTGAGTAGATATTTTCATTTAAAGTACTTCTATTTTTTTATAGAAATAACAGAATCAAGGACATAAGAAGTAGATTGATTCCTTCACTCACTCATTCATTCATTCATTCACTCAAAATGTATCAAATGGTCAAGTATTTTTCTAGGTCCTGATGACACAGAGGGGAATAAATTCCAATCCTCATGGCACTTATATTTCAATGAGGGGGAAAATAAGGGAGGAAAGGGGCTAGAGACTGATTGGTGGGATGGGTTTTGTTTTGTTTTTAACTAGCATTAAAGAATCAAAGGCGCCATTTTAGAAAGGATTCATTAGAGCAGTTACCAAATACAAACTGCCTTTCTATAACCAAAGTTATTCTTATGGTCAGAAAGGAGTGTGTTAGTAGCCTATATTCAGTCTTTAGACATAGTTCACATCAGTTAAATTTTTAAAAATCACTCTAATTCTATTTTGCCTCTTATAGTTTGACTAAGCAGAAAATTTACTTCTTAAATACTCTCTTAAAATCCAAAAAGCAACCACATTTATCCCTACATTTCAACTTTGATTGAAGAGATGAAAGAACAGTACTTGATAAGGACACAAATAAATAAAGAGTTGTGAGAAAATCAAAGTAGCCTGCAAATAACTGAAAAACCTATGTAGGAACTATTATTAGAAGTGGAAGTAAAATTAACCACAAATGCTTGGAGGGACAATAAAACAAACAAGTTACCTCCTAGCATGTATTGCTGCTTTGTTAGCATCAAGCATGTGCCAGGAGATTTCAGTTCTTCCAAACAAATTCCCTTTTCCTCCAGCTACGGAAAGCTATAAGGACACAGCAGGGATTCTGCTGCATAACTTTCCTAACATCTTCTAACCAGAAATTGGGTCCAAGTAATATCTATTTGGCCCCATATTCTGTTGCAGAGACAATATAATATCCTGGCTAAGAGCTTTTGTTTTGGAAATAGTCCAATTGGAATCAAATCCCTTAGTGACCATTGATTAAGTATGTGACCTTATGCAACTCACTTAAACATCTGTCCTTTAGTTTCCTCATATTAAAAAACATAAAGGAAGAGCACTTATTTCACAGAGTTGTCATAATGATTAAATGAACAAATCCATGCAAAATACTTAGAATAGGACCTTGCACATAGTGAATACTCTATTTTTATCTGTGATTCTAATATTAACTACCAGAGGCCTGGTGCACAAAATTCATGCATGGAGAGCGGGGGTCCCCTCAGCCTAGCCTGCACCCTTTTCAATCCAGGACCCCTTGGGAAATGTCCGACTGCCGGTTTAGGCCCGATCCCGGGTATCGGGCCTAAACCGGCAGTTGGACATCCCTCTCACAATCCTGGACCACTGGCTCCTAATTGCTCACCTGCCTGCCTGCCTGGTTGCCCATAACTGCCCCCCCCCCCCCAGCCTGATTGCCCCTCACTGCCTCTGTGTGCCAATCTGATCACCCTTTACTGCCCCCCCCTGCCAGCCTGGTTGCCCCCAACTGCCCCTCCCTGCAAGCCTAGTTGCCCCTCACTGCCCCCCCCGACAGCCTTATCGCCTCCAACTGCCCCCCCTGTCGGGCTGGTCACACCACGCAGCCTGCTGTTCAGTCGTTTGGTCGTCCCTCACTAACCCCCCTGCCAGCCTGGTCGCCCCACTCAGCCTGCTTGTTCAGTCATTGGTCGTCCCTCACTAACCCCCCTGCCGGCCTGGTTGTAGGCAGCCATCTTGTGAGGGTGTGAGGGTTAATTTGCATATTACCACTTTATTATATAGGATTATTATTGTTGTTGAAGAATTTCATGTAGATAACATAAAGTATGATTGGTTACTGCCTGAAAATGTTGTAAAACTCTTCATCGATTCTTTTTTTTTTAATCATTTTAACCATTTTATTGTACAGTTTTAATGACATTTAGTACATTCACAAATATTGTGCAACCATCTCAACTATCTAGTTCTAAAACATTATCATCACCCCAAAAGTACATCCTATACCTATTAAGCAGTCAGTTTTTATTCTCCCCTCTTGACCAGCCCCTGGCTACTACTAATTTGCTTTCTGTCTCTATGGATCGTCCTATTCTGGATACTTCATATAGATGGAGTCATACATTTATGTAGCCTTTTGTGTCTGGCTTCCTTCACTTTGTACATATTTTCAAAGTCCATTCATATTGTATCAGGTACCAGTACTTCATTCCTTTTTATGGCTGAACTCTATTCCATTAGATAGCTATGTAGCACTCTTATTTATTCAGCAGTTAATGGATAGTTGGTTGGCTTATTTTCACCTTTTGGTGATTGTGAATAGTACTGCTATGAACATTTGTGCACAAGCTTTTGTTTGAACACCTGTTTCCAATATTTTTGGTATATGCCTAGCAGTGAAATTACTGGTTCATATGATCATTCTATATTTAACTTATTGAGAAATCACCAAAATGTTTTCCTCAGTAGTGGGAACACTTTACATTCCCACCAGCAATATATAAGGGTTTTACTTTCTCTACATCCTCATCAACAATGTTATTTTCCCTTTTTAATATTTATTAAGGCCATCCTTATAAGTGTGAATGGCTAATAGTGTTGAGTATCCTTTTATGTGCTTGTTGTGATTTGCATATCTTCTTCTGAGAACTGTCTATTCAAGCCCTTTATCCAATTTTTTGGGGTTCTTCCTTTGTTGTTGTTAAGTTGCGAGAGCTCATTATATAGTCTGGTTAGTAGACTCATATTTATGAGTTACAAATACTTTATGTGGGTTTTCTTTTCACTCCTTGATAGTGTTCTTTGAGGCACAAAAGTTTTTAATTTTTGTGATGTTCAATTTATCTATTTTTACTTTTGTTGCTTCTGCTTTTATATTACATCTAAAAATCTACCTCAAAATCCAACATTATGAATATTTACCCCTATGTTTCTTTTCTAAGAGTTTTATTTATATATTTAATCCACTTTGACTTAATCTTTATATGTGGTGTGAATTAAGGGTCCAGTGTTGGACTTTTACATGTGGATATCCCATTGTACCAGTACTATTTTTTGAAAAGACCATTCTTTCCCCATTCAATGATCTTGGCAATGGTCACTGTGGAACAATGGACAATAGGATCTTTGTCAAAATCAATTGATCATAAATTTATGGACCTATTTTTGGACTCTCAATTTTTTCCATATATATTGAAAAGTGAGCCCTCCAACTTTGTCATCTTTTCCAAGACTGTTCTGGCTATGTGCAAGCATAACACTTCCTTTTTATAAAGTTATTAACAAAAAAATAGAGTTGGATTTTGGGTGAAGACTTAACAAGACCGTATTAGCCAGTTGCTTACTGTGAATGTTAATAAAACATATTTACCAGTCTCACCCAGATTTTTTTGGTTTTTTTTTAAGGGGATGTGTTTTCACAGTCTGCAGCAATTTTTAAGAAAATATTCCAGGATGGGAAGAACTGGAGGACAAGGCAATTTAAAGATGATAATAATAATATTTTAAGTTAATAACATTAGAATATTTATGGGAAACACTTGCACATACATTATCTGATATTTTCTCCCCAAATTATGTGTAGTAGTCAGGGTAGACATGATTATCCTCAAAACACAAATGGGCAGTTAAGGCCCTGAGAGGTTAATGTCAGTTATTTCAGCGTGGTGGTCAACATCGGCCTTAGAGAAACTTGGCTTTATTTATAATTTTACTTCAGTTTGGAAAAAATCTATAGCTAATAAGCATTTTTAAAATTGTGTCTGTAAATTCTTGCTTATTCCAAGGACTTTCAGAAACAAAAACAAAATGCAGATGCCAAACACAGAATCTGAGTTCTCTTGAGATGAATCTGTGTGTAGATTTCACTTCTTCAGGCTGAGTCCCTTTACACTCTAAGCTGTGCTATGATTCTTCTCCACAAATAGTTATCCCGCCTACTGCACAGTACTTCTCTGGCATATAAATTATCATTACCTACAAAATATTTTCAGTGTGCAGTTAAACAACACAATTTATCTGCATTATGTATGATGAAAAACCTGTGTAAGCCAAAAGGTTGCCTGAGAGCAATGGCCTAAATCATCTCTTCGGAGGCCTTCCTCTAGCCCCAGCAAAGTATCACAGGAATATTACCAAGTATTTAAGATGCAATTTGGAGAAGTATTATACTTATTGCCCTTTGGAGGATTTATTTAATGCCAAAGAAAGACAAATACTGTGTAATTCATAGGTCAATAGGATGTGTCCAACACTCCAACATCCAGTGCAAGAAGGACCACTGAGCCCACATTCTTTCAAAGCCTTGTGCTAAACAGTCTTGCTATAAATACGCTGCAGGGGGAAATCTGTACTTACTTTCCTAGGAAAGTTGACATAATTTTATTCCCTGAAAGTTTGAGCCATTGTGGTAGAATACAAACTAAAATTAGATTCCAATTATTCTCAAGTGCAGTTATGCTGTGTCTTTTATTCTTTTATTTGGTGAAATGGCAGTCCTACTTGGTAATTGTATATTAATTTTCACCAAAAAAGCATTCCAACCAATTCTTCAAAGAGGGAGTTAAGCTTATTAATTCATTCCTTAACAAGAGGACAAAGTGCATGCCTTGCTGTATAAGAAGTAAGAACTCCTAGGGACCAAGAAGATTTAATCAAGGATTGAAGGGAAGAAAAAGTAAATGAGCCAGTAGCAGAAGAATGTGAGGTTACCCAAGTTTTCAGGGGTGGGGTGGGGGTCACTTTCCAGAGCTCAGCCAAAATAAAATAACAAAGCAAAGCAGACAAATAAATTCCTCCCGAGATACAGGCTAAAACACTGACTTTCCTTTATAATGCCACTTTAATTTCTGGTAAAATTCCAAAGCAAAGGTTAATATTTCATGATATTGTCAACTTTGCATAATACTACTTGTGCTACTCATGACTTACACAGCTTTAGGGACTGTATTGATTTTTTTCCCCTGCTCATAAATCTGAAAATGCTCTCTGCCTTCCCAGTAGACCCTTAATGTTTATTGGTGTCTATCTTAAAACAACAGTTCAAGGTTGGAGCTATGAAAACATTTGGGGCTCTAATTTACCCTAAAGAAGGTCTACAGAAGATTACAGATAATACATAGCACTTAGAGTTTGCCCAAGAAATACCAGAATCACCTCCATCTAAACACATGCACACTTTAGTTTTCCTAATGCATGTTGCTACATAGGAAAGTTACAAAGTGGCTTATGTCACAGTCCCTCCAACATGTCAAAAGAACTCCATACCTATTCAAAGCATCACTTTCCATTTTTAAAAATTATTAAAGACCTTAGACTTTTTGTTTCTGTGTATTATATACAGAGATATTTTCCATACTGTAAATTAACAGTTTTTAAAATATTTAATTCATTTAAAAATAATAATCCATTGCAGATTAATATAAATAGCATATGCACTGTAAAAATAACCATATTTTAAAAACCAATCTATTTAGTGAAAAATAGATTTAGTGAAAAAAATGGCATGGTCTAAAATATTTGCTAATATCTTTAATGTCTACTTTAAAAGAAGACAGCTGAATTCTCAAGTCTGCATTCGATATGTTAAGAAGTCCTGTCATGAGCATCTGGAAAACACCATACACTGTGAGAGAATGAGAGGGACAATAGACAAATAACGCCACAGTATTGTTATGAAAATCATGTTGACATCACAGACCCCCTGAGAGGGCCATAGGACCCCCAGAGATACCCTCATCACACTTAAAAAACTATTTCTTTAGAGCATCAGGAAAATTTTACAGGGATTAGAAACACATAAAGCAGATGACTATTAAGAGACTCTCAGCAAGTAATTATGGCAGTATCCTGGTAGGTTCTAAAATTAATTTCTTCTAAATAAATGTCATATCAGTTAGTGCTCTCTCTCCTTGGAGGTCATTTAAGGCAGAGATAGACTGTCAGCTCCATATGGGGCACTGGAAAGGCGGGTAGGTTTTCTGACAGTTGATCTTGTCTGAACAAGTAGATGTAGGGACATTCTAATGATTTTTTTATTAGAATTAATTATGTCGATGTGTGGCCTGAGTGGGGCCAGCAAAGCCAGGATGGTTCTGTTGGAGAGTGAGCCATTCCTAACGGAGCTGACCAGGCTCTTCCAGAAGTGCCAGCTGTCGGGCAGTGTGTTCATCACCCTGAAGAAGTATGATGGCCAAACTAAACCTATTCCAAGGAAAGGTTCAGTGGAGGGCTTTGAGCCCTCAGACAACAAGTGTCTGTTAAGAGCTACTGATGGGAAAAAGAAGATTAGTACAGTGGTGAGCTCCAAAGAAGTGAATAAGCTTCAGATGGCTTACTCAAACCTATTGAGAGCAAACATGGACGGGCTGAAGAAGAGGGACAAAAAGAGCAAGAGTAAGAAGAGCAAAGCAGCACAGTGAAGGGCTCCAGATTCCTTGCTTTCACCAACTAACAACCAAATTGCTATTTTTCCTTTGGTTTTTACTTTTGGCCACAAAACTAGGTTTTTGGTTCCGCTACATTAAGTGTTTTCATGTGAGATTATGTTCATTTTGGGCGGAAGAAGAGCTGTGATGTTTACAGGGTAGTTATAAGAAGCCAGTTTATTTTAGATCTGGCTAATTGGTCTATGTTGCCTACTTGCATATTCCTGGATTTTAGTTAAAGACTCTGCAGGCATCTGTGTGAAGAATAATGCATCATTAAACCTGTCTATTTATCAGAAAAAAAAAAGATTTAATTATGTCCATAATCATGGAAAACCTGAATTTTTGAATAATCAAACTTGAACTCAGGATATCCATGCTTCCTCCCAGGTAGGCCAGCAAAGTTCTCTTACTTTTAATGTGCTAATCTCACTGGAGCGTTTGTGCTATTGAAGTTATAACTTCAGTGTTGACCTTGATCACCAGGGCTGATCAGTGATTTTCCTTGCATTTCTCTTGTTGGATTTAAGTAAGGCCTACAAGGTTTTGAACAGAAAATAGCTTTGCAATCACAAAAGACAATATTTTTGATGTACAATTAGTGCATGTCTGGGTTTGTAACTTATTCTGGAGATATACATTTAATTCTTTTAGTGGTTACCCTGGGAAATATAACATGTATAGTTAACTTAATAACATTTAAGTGTAATCCAATCTTCCTCCTAAATAATAAAATGACTTTTTAAAAATGATTTTAGTTCAAATTGCCTCACCTCAGATTACAGGCAGCTTTTGTCTACTGTTTTATCTATCATTGAACCCTATACACACTATTATTGATTTAGATTTGTGTGTGTTCCATGCCACTGAGTTGGTGGCTCTGTGAATGAGTGATGCCCACAATGTCCTGTTCTCAACAGCCCTGCTCAGCTCCTGCAGATCTGTGCCTATGGCTTCTTTTATGGAATCCACCCATCTCGTATTTGGTCTTTAACTTATCCTGATGCCTTCTATTACTGTCTTTTACAAAGAACCTTGCCATCTCATGATGTGTCCGAAGTAGGACAGCTTCCATTTTGTAGTTTTTGCCTAGCAATGTTTCAGTATTTGCTCTATGATCCACTGCTGGTCATTCTGGCAGTCCAGGTATCTGTAAAGCTCTCCAACACCTTATTTCTTTTCTTTTTTAATCTTTATTATCAAACCTCAGAGGGAAGGTAGGGGAGGGTGGGGGTAAGAGGGAGAGATCAACCAAAGGACTTGTATGCATGCATATAAGCCTAATCAGTGGTCACAGACAACAGGGGGGCATGATTGTGTGGGGGGGTTTGGGAAGGTAATGGGGGGATGAGGACAAATATGTAATAACTTAATTAATAAAGAAATTTAAAAAAGAAAGTATTACATATATCCTCCCCCCTTTTTTCCCCATTGACCCCTTCTAGCCCACCCCCACCTCCTGCAAATGAATGCTTTTGTTTGTTTTTCCTATTAGCCTTCTTCGCTGTTCAACTTTCACATTTGTACATAGTAACTGAGATTCCAAGGGTGTGGATGATCTTAGCTGTGGTCTTGCACGACAAATTTTTGCTCTTGGTGATCCTTCCTAATTCTTCCATTGCTGCCATTTTGAGTATCAGCCTTCTCTTGATGTGTTGGCTGTAGCCTCCATTTGAATTGATAACTGAATCATGGTAAGCAAAATTGTTAACAATTTCAGTGCCTTCATTGTCCATGTTAAAGCTGTGTATTTCTTCTCTACTCATGATTTTTGTCTTCTTGATGTTCAAATGCAGCCCTGCTTTAGCACTTTCTTCTTTCCTTTCATCAGAAGTCTTTTCAAGTCTTTGCTACTTTCTGCCAGTAAGATGGTGTCAGCTGCATACCTTAAGTTACTGATATTTCTTTCACCAGTTTTCCTTCCTCCAAGTCTGCTTACAGATTAAACAAATAGAAAGATGAACAAATAGGGATGAACAAAAATGCTCCTTGTTTGACACCTTTGCCTATAGCAGTGATGGGCAACCTTTTGAGCTTGGTGTGTCAAACTTCGCCAAAAAACTGAGCATAACTCGGGTAGTGTGTCACTTTGAGGAAAAAACATTATTTCGCAAATGTTTCATCCTCAGGAGCAGCAAATGTTTCATCCTCGGCATGTGGCTGTGTGTCATCAGAAATGGCTACGCGTGTCAGTGCTGACACGTGTGTCATAGGTTCGCCATCACTGGCCTATAGGAAGCCCACGGGAGATGATTCTGTCTCTTCATATCCTGTCCTGATAGTGGCTTAGATTTACCTACATATGCATTCATTTCTTTTTCATCATTTCTTTTTTTCCCCTTTTAATTTGGAACTCCATTCCACAATTGTTTTTTTCTTCTTGCAGTACATCGTATAGAAATTCCTTCAGTCAGGGTCTGCTGGTGGTAAATTCTCTCAGTTTTAATTTTCTGAAAGGTACTTTTATTTCACCCTAATTCTTGAAGGGCAGTTTCACTCAATTTATAAGTGTAGTTTGATAACTATTGCTTACAGCACTCTAAAGCTTTATTTAATGCTTCTGTCTTCCATTGATGCTATGAGAGAGACTTATCTGTCCAGTGGTTGTTGCCCATGTAGGTAACTTGTCCTTTCTCTGTGGTTGCTCTGAGAATTTTATTCTTGTGTTTAGAGTTCTATGGATGGGCTTCAATATGTCTAGGTGTAGTTTTCTTTTCATTTACCATGTGTAGGATTTGTTGGTGTTTCTGAATCTAAGGATTTATGCCTTTCATCAATTCTGGAAAATTCTCAGCCATTATATTTTCAAATATCAGTCTCCTCCATTTTCTCTATTCTCTTTCTGACATTCCAGTTATATGTATGTTAGACCTGCTCAGCATACCTACACATCTCTTACTCTGGATTTTATATTTTCCATCTATTTACCTATTTTTACTGCAATTCTTCAGATCTTCCAGTTTGCTAGTTCATAATTGTTAAACCCATGTAGTGATTTTTAAAACTGTATTTTAAATTTCTAAACTTCTATTTGATTCTTTTAAAAAGCTGTTTAATCATTCTTGATAGTCTCACATCACTTAATGACATTTTAATTCTCTTTTATTTTAGTAAATACAACATATACACTTAATTACATTCTTATTGATGATTCCAACATTATGATTCTATTTTTGTTGCTCTTGTTGATTGTAGACCATGATAGTTTCCCTGTGCATTGACTCATTCTACATAATAACCTTGTGGCCATTTTGAATTTATCCATAACATTTGTGGGATTTGTATAGACAGTATGTACCTCTAATGAGGATTTTCATTATAAATCACCTTAGAGTACTTTAAACTAAATATCCAGTTTGTGAGTTTTCAGACAAATACATAAGGTAAATGTGTGCTGACAATCCATAAGATAGCCAGCTTGTGGTTATAGACACTCCCCAACTTGCCTGGACCCTGGGTATTGGGCCTTGGTTCTTATATCCCTAGACGGCAAGAATTATCCTGGTGACAGGGGACAAGGAGCACAGGAGAGCAGCAGCTTCCTATCCTCACTTAGTTCTTTGACATTGGTGGATTTCTTTATTATCAAGCCAGCTCAATCATATATTTTAAATGGTTATTAATGATACTAGAGAAAATATTTAAAGTGCTTTTAATAAGTGACGATTTTCAGATGATTTGTCAGTCATATAATCAGAACTGGAAATTCCTTGGATTAATAGATATAATGACATGTTTATATGAAAAATTTAATTCTACTGCTAGGGTATATATTTATTTTAATTTATAATGTTCAATGATCTTCATACTATTTGTTAAAATCTTATGAAATAGTCTAAATTTATATAGTTGTTATAATTTATCAAGCACTTTTGTGCCATTTACTTTAAACTATTTGAAGGCTAAAACAACTATGTGGTAGTAAAAATGACTAAATGTTGTTTCCTGTTTTGTTAGAAAATGCCAAGGAGACAAAAATCCTCAGTGATTTATCTAAGTGGCAGCTATAAATATGCACATCTAACTATGAATTAGAATCTAACCTAATGTTTTTGCAGCTTTTTCGACGTCACTCCATTTATTAACTATTCATTTCTTTTAGGTATCTTGTATGAAAACAGAATGATAGACTTTCTGTTAGCCTTACTTATGCTCATATATACTCTGTGCAGAGAATAATCTGTCAGGATTGAACCCTATAACAATGTGCCAACTAATATACTTATATTTTTCCTATTCTTCCAAGTGGTATTACAAAGTTATGAGTGTAACAGCTCATTTAAAAAAATAAATATAACTGAAATTATTGTTCTGGCCAGAATCTTGACAGAACTTTGCATCAACCTCTAAGGGACTCCCAAAAACCTGGAGCTCACCTCCGGCTATTTCTGACACAGACAGTAACAGTGAAATCGTTTCTCATGTTCTGTAAGCTTTTCCAGTAAAATCTGGCTGCAGCCATCAGACAAGACAGACATTAAAGAGAGATTTGGGTATTCAATTTTTAACCTCTAGCTATAATATATGCCATATAAAATTGTATATCTCAGGAACAATATCAGAAAAATAAAGGGAAAAATATTTAAATAGGAAGCACTTAAGCTAGTTTATTTTTAAAGTACTTTCCAAAAGAAAATGTTTAAATTATAAAAACTTTGGCTTTAATCATGTGCTCATAGTTCTATTCACCTGCAAATTAACACTCTAAAAAATATAAATTGCTCCTCATGTGATTATAATTATAGGAGAGTTCCATAAATAATTTTAAATTACCA